>NC_074680.1:6038840-7366340 GCF_029448725.1 Salvelinus fontinalis | reverse complement strand
GGAACCAGATGTGCTGAACGGACCTAGAGAGGTATTCGTTCTTGACTGCCTTCCAGAGCATACACAAGGAAGGCAGTGTATACACGCAAGCACGCTTCCGACAGGTGATGTGTTGACAAGGAAAGGTCACGTAGCTGAGCTGGTGAGGGGTCCAGGTGGCAGGCTGTTATAATTGTCCTATTTCACACTAATGTGTGAATTGTAAATGTGTTTTTTGCACATCCCAACTCCCCCTGAGACAACCTCAGAGAGTAGGGTCACGGCCAGGGTCTGCCTTTATCAACGGCGACCCTGGAGCAATTAGGGTTAAGTGCCTTGCTCAAGGGCACATTGGCAGGTTTTTCACGTCGGCTCAGGGACTCAAACTAGCGACCGTCCGGTTACTGGGCCAACTCTCTAACCGCTAGGATACCTGCTGTCCAATGTAGGCGTGTGTGTGCACGCGTCCATGCGTGTGTATGTGTGTGTGTGCGGGCATGCCCGCGTGTGTGCTGAGGCTGACATGCATGACCTCCTCTGAGATGAGCAGATCAAAAATGCTGGGGGATGAAGCGATGGATAGTGTGTTCTGGATCTATCACCCTGTGAAACACTGTTACTGAGTTTTGTAACTCACTGTAAAAAAATATATACATTTTATGCAATGATTAATGTATCCTTCTGTCACCCCGATTTTCTCTCCCCTTTCTCTCTCCTCTCTTTTTCCTTCCTCTCTCTCTTTCTGTACGCTTTCTCTCGGTCCCTCCTTCCCCTCTCTCTATCCCCCTCTCCCCGGATCCCCTCCTGTCCCTCTCTCACCCTCCTCTCTCTCTCCAGTGTCGGGAGGTCGCAGTAGACTCCACCTGATAGACCTGGGCAGCTGTGTGAAGGTGCTGGGAGGAGAGATGGGCAGGGAGAGCAGTAGTAGTACAGCAGCAGGACTGTGTCTGTCCCTCTCTGCCTTGGGGAACGTCATCCTGGCTCTGGTCAACGGCAGCAAACATATCCCCTACAAGTACGTGTGCACTGTGTGTGTATTGGGGGGGGGGGGGGGGGGGGGGGGGGGTGTATGTGTGTGTCTGTGAGGACCTGTTGGAGGTTGTATTCAATTGCTTTACTCAGATACAAAAAATAACTACATAATTGTATCTATTTCTTAGTCTTGCCCTTCCCTAAATGACCCTCCCTAAGTGTGTGTGACTAACTGGGACTGGGGGAGTTAGGGCTTGTGTCAGCTTCCACTGGTGACTGGCTCAATATCTATCTCTACATATCCAACTCAAGATATCACATCCATGTCATATTAATAGTAGACTTTAAACCTATGAATAAACCTGTGAATTATTGTAGATATATTGATGAGATAGTACACTTAAATATGCAGATCATTGGACACACAAGGCGCACAATGATTCCTGTAAGCCCGGCCCGGACTTAATTCTGCATAACTACCATGTGTAATGATAATGTATAGAATGACATTTGCTGCTCTTGATCAGAGTGGCTAAATGCCTGCTGAAGCTTTGGAGAGGGAGAAATGGAGAGAGACAGAGACAGGCAGGGAGAGAGAAAGAGAGAGAGGAGAGGGGAGAGAGAGAGAGAGAAAGAGAGAGAAAGAGAGAGAGAGAGAGGGAGAGAAATAAAGAGAGAGAGAGAGAGAGAGGGAGTGGCAGAGAGGGAGAGAGAGAGAGAGGGAGTGGCAGAGAGGGAGAGAGTAAGGTGTGGGGTTGATTTAAAGCCCAATAACAAATGTTGCTTCATTATTATTACCTGAGACCGCTAGGAAGAGGTTTTTTGGTCTGTTTTTTTTCCTGAAGAGAATGAGTGGGACTGTGAGAGAGGGAATACGAGAGAGGGGAGAGAGGAGAGAGAGGGATGAAAGAGGAGAGAGAGTTTGAAGGAACGAGAGGCAGAAAAAAAAGAGCAAGGAGGAAAGGGGTGAAACGAAAGCAGGGGGACAGAGGCTTTGAAACAGTCGTGTGCAAATGTTCATTTTTCCCAAGAACATGCAGGCTCTTTTCCCTCCCTCGCTCTCTCGCTCTCTCTCTCTCTCTCTGCCTCCGTCCTCCAGTGCAGATAGCTCAGCTCCACGGCTCTCTAATTTAATCACGAGCTCGGCATTTACATTGCAAAGCACCCCACCACTTTATGCCAGAACTGTAAACATTACACACACACCGAGGCATACAAACACAAATACACACATATGCATGCATGCGCATAACATTTTAGGTTGGGGCCATTTGCAAGGTGTGGCACTGGAACTCATGAATATAAAATCCCTTCTGCACAAATCACTGATCTTCTGCTTTATTTAATTAGACCTAAACACTCGTGGCTTCAGCCTTTTCCTCCCCTCTTTCCTCTCCATTTTCAGCCGTATCTCTCATTTCCACCCTGCTTAATGAGATCAATTAAGGGACTGATTGAGATGTCAGGCGAGGGAGATGCAATTACTAACGTTTATGTGACGAAGACACTGATAACTACTACTAATGACATGACTCAGAGAGGGAGACCGAGAGAGAGAGAGAGAGAGAGAGAGAGAGAGAGAGAGAGAGAGAGAGAGAGAGAGAGAGAGAGAGAGAGAGAGAGAGAGAGAGAGAGAGAGAGAGAGAGAGAGAGGAGAGAGAGAGAGAGAGGAGAGAGAGAGAGAGGAGGAGAGAGAGAGGAGAGATAGAGAGAGAGAGAGAGAGAGAGAGAGAGAGAGAGAGAGAGAGAGAGAGAGAGAGAGAGAGAGAGAGAGAGAGAGGAGTATGAACTTGAGGACAGTTGAGGCAAAGTAGAGCGATAGCTGAGGCAGACAGCAGAGAAGAAAGGATGGGATAGCTTGTGTGTGTGTGTGTGTGTGTGTGTGGGCTGGCCGGGGGCTGTATTTTTATAAAAAGAGGACAGCAGCATGAGGTATTGAGCCACAGAGGAGCCTGCGCTCCATTCTGCCCTGAGGGTCCCAAACAGCTCACAGGAGTTACCTACCACACACACACACACCCACATGTCCATGCACACACACAGAAACACAGGCAGACAGTCAATTAACCCTATGACAAACACAGGAAATGGAGAGCGTTAAATAAACACACAATCCTACAGCTACTGTCCCACATGTTCCAGCCATAGAGATATTAACCATCGACGTAGCTAATGCTCAGGTCTGGAGATCATTGCTGATTGGTAGGGAGGTGAACAGTGATTTTAAGGGTTTGATAGATATTATCCTTCAGATTAATGTGTGTTTCTGTGTGGACATGCAGTATGTGTGCATGCATGAGTCTGTGTGTGCGTGCGTGATGTAATGTGTGTGTGTGCACAATTTAACGTGTGTGTGTGTGTGTTTATGCCTGTGTTAGTGTATGTGCGTGATGTAATGTGTGTGTGTGTTCCAGGGACAGTAAGCTGACCATGCTACTGAGAGAGTCGCTGGGCAACATGAATTGTCGGACCACCATGATTGCCCACATCTCCTCGTCGCCTAGCAACTTCTCTGACACGCTCTCCACCCTCCAGATCGCCTCGCGCCTCCTCCGTATGAAGAAGAAGAAGACCAAAGTCAGTATGGTAGGCATTATCAATTTAGCCACATTCAGTCATTCAATCATTCATTCAATCAATAAATCGGTCCATGACATAAAGCAATTCTCCTTCTCGTGCATTTCACAGTTCTTTCTTCTGGGGCTCAACTTCTAAATGTTCCGATTGATGTTTCAGTTAAAAAAAAGTTAACTTTCAGTATTGCTGGAACTTGATGACACAGCATTACAATAACAGGCCAGTAAATGAAACCGAGATTCTAATTTGTTTCTTTCAGAAAGTGTTGTTTCTCTCATCCATTTTCACATTCCCTCTCTTCTTCAGCAATACACGTCCAGTTCGTCAGGGGGTGAGAGTTCGTGTGAGGAGGGCCGTATGCGTCGCCCCACCCACCTGAGACCATTCCACTCCCGTAGCTCTGCCGACGCCAACCTTCCCCTGCTGCACCTCTCCAGTGACCCAGATGACTACTCCAGTAGCGAGCAGTCCTGCGACACCGTCATCTACGTGGGCCCCAATGGGGGTGCTGTCTCGGACCGTGAGCTGACCGACAACGAGGGTCCGCCAGAGTTTGTCCCCATCATTCCTGCTCTGCTGAAGAACAAAGCCGAGTCTGCCGTCCTGCCGACTACACCAACTCTACAACAACAACAGCAACAGACAGTACTCTCCCAGCCCCAGCCTGCCCCTACCCAGACACACACCCAGCCCTCTGCCCTGCCTACACAGTCCCTCATCGCCCTAACCCAGCCCCCACTCCCTCTCCTCCAACCTCTGGGCCAACCCCTGCCCCCTGTGCCAGAGGAAGGGGCGGAGTGTCTCAAGTGCAACACCTTCGCCGAGCTGCAGGAGCGGCTGGAGTGTATCGACGGGAGCGAAGAGGTGGCCAAGTTCCCCTTTGAGGAGGTGCCGGTTAATAGGGGGGCCAAGTCTGACACCCTGGTTCCCCCTGGGTCTGAGACAGAGCCTACGGGAGGGGTGGGAGTGGAGGTGGAGGTAGAGACCTCCAGGAGGATGTCCAACGACCAGCAGCTCCAGGAGATCAGGGAGGTGGTGGAAGAGGCAGAACTGGCCCAGACCATGATAGAGAGTCTGAGCCTGACCGGCAGCTGCAGTGTGACGGGCAGCAGTGGAGCTGGACACACCAGCACTAACCCTCTACAGAGGGCCAAGAGCGCCAGCCTCCATGACAGGTCAGATCTGTTTGTTTGTTAAGATCCCCATTAGCGGTTACAAAGCAACAGCTACTCTGCCTAGGGTCCACACGAAAAATAACACAAAACATAACTTATTAGGGCCTCTCGGGTGGCGCAGTGGTCTAAGGCACTGCATCGCAGTGCTAACTGTGCCACCAGAGATTCTGGGTTCGAGCCCAGGCTCTGTCGCAACCGGCTGCGACTGGGAGGCTCATGAGGCGATGAGCACAATTGGCCCAGCGTCCTCCGGGTTAGTGAGGGTTCGGCCGGCAGGGATATCCTTGTCTCATCGCGCACTAGCGACTCCTGTGTCGGGCCGGGCGCAGTGCACGCTGATCAGGTCGCCAGGTGCACGGTGTTTCCTCCGACACATTGGTGCGGCTGGCTTCCGGGTTGGATGTGCGTTGTGTCAAGAAGCAGTGCGGTTGGGTTGTGATTCGGAGGACGCATGGCTCTCGACCGTCGCCTCTCCCGAGTCCGTACGGGAGTTGCAGCGATGAGACAAGACAGTAAATGCTACTAATTGGATACCACGAAATTGGGGAGAAAAAGGGGGTAACATTTTCAAAAATTATAATAAAATACATTTAAAAAACAGAACTTATTGTTCCTTTAGCTTGTATAGTTTTATCGAATGCCTTATCATTTTAATGTCTGTCTTGAAGGTATTTTTGTTTTCAATATCTTCTATTTATTTTCTATTTCTCTTCCTTTCTATTTGATTGACAGTCGTGAGTCTTTGAGCGCAGGCAGTAGCAGTGATGGTAAGCCCCGCCCCCTGGGTTCTCCTCGGCTGGGCATCGCCTCTCTTACCAAGACCTCTGACTACAGACCTCCTTCCTCACCCTCACAGCGCTGCAAGGTAAAGTATCTGGCTCTCACACCTCTACGGTCTTTGCTTGTGCTATTTTACAGTTATTGGCTTGAATTTTACCTCATAAAATGCATTTCCATGAAAATGTACAGTAATGTTGTGAAGCATCTTTGGGTCCTTGAAAAGAACTATAAAAATCCAATATTTGATTATGATTATAATCAAGGTCTACACCCAGAAGGGTGTGATGCCGGGAACGCCCCCTCTGTCCTGCCAGAGTCTGTCTACTGCAGACAGCCTGGCTGCAGATAGTGGGAGGTCCTCTACAGATTCCCTGCTGCAGCTGGAGTCCCTGTCCAGGACCTCCCCCATGAGAATGAGTCCCCAGGTGCTAAAGCGCACCGACTCCTTGTCTGCCAGCCTGGGGTCTGCTGAGACACTGTGTGACGATAATGTTCCTCAGATACCTCTGGATGTACGCAGGGACAGTAAGTCTGGCTCTTTATTCTATTACTGTGACAAGTGTTTATTGAAGATGTTTTTTTATGTATGATAGTGGTTTCGTACAGCGAATTCATTTCACGTTCCTTACATATTTTCCTTTCATTGTCTATCCTCTCTCTTTCTCCTTTCCATCTTTCTCTGCCAGCCCCAGCCCCAGCCCCAGTTCCTGCTCTAGCCCCCAGCCCCTCCTCGACCCCAGCCCCAGCAGACCCTCGCTCTCTGGGGGAAGATGAGCTGGTATTCACCCTGGGGTGTGAGGAGGGGCTGGATGTCCGAGGCCTGCTGGAGAGTGGCGGTCGTCCCACTAGCATCATTAGCTTCGCCAGCGACTGTTCCGTCACCGCCCTGGCCTCGGGATCCCGCCCTGTCTCCATCATCAGCAGCATCAGCGATGACCTGGAGTGCTATGGAAACAACACTACTGTCGTTGTTACGACCACCGGAATGGTCACAATGACAAGCGCCTCAGTCGCCGGGGTGATCGCCATGGCGGAAGTCAGCATGGCGAAGCTTCGCGTGGAAGGAGAGGCGATGGCGGCGCTGCCGAGCTGCCGGTCGTCCATCTCATCGTGGCTGAGTGAGCTGAGTGCTGGGAGTGACGGGGATCAGTCCCTGCACAGTTTCGGCCAGTCCCATGGACATGGGGAGGCTCTGGCCGAGCTAGACCCCCCACAGGTGCCTCTCTCTGGGGCAGAGGAGCAAGATGAGGTGTCCCTGGATTCTAGAGGAAGGAAGACTCCTGACAGCGAAGTAGTGTTGTGTGGAGATGAGAACGGAACAGAGAAGGAGAAGAGCACCCTGACTAAAGAGAGGCTGAAGAGACTGTCTCCCTCCATGGGTAAGACCAACATCACCGTCTCCAACATCCAGACCCTGGGGGCCTCCAGCAACTTCCTCCCCTTCAAGACCAACATCACAGTCCACTCCTGTGTGGCCGTCAAACCCATGGTTATACAGGAGCCCACTATACTGTCCTCCCCTACCAAGACTCACCTGTTGTCCAAGGACCCAGCCAAGCCTGCCCCAGCCAAAGCCCTGGTCCTGGCCTCCATGTCCAGCGAGCTCAGCTTCGACGACCCCTGGATGAAGAGAGATGGAGGCGATGTGAGGCCTAAGGAGCTGGTGTGTAAGGTGAAGCCGGAGAAGAGGGTGGTGGAGCCACCAGTCAAGACAGACCCAGCTAAGACCCAGGCCTGGCCCCAGGGTGACAGGGCCAGCAGGGTGGACAGTGGCTACGGAGGGGACCGTTGCAGCTCCAGCAGCGGCGAGACCGTCTCCTCTCCAGACTCCTGTAAGAGGGTGGTGGACGGCTGTGAGATGGTGCTGGTCAGCTCTGGGGAGTGTCTGATGACCCCCGTCTACTCTGCCGACATCCTGCGCACCGCCAGTCTGCCCCGCGGCTGGCACCGGATCAACCGCCATGACGGCCTGGACGAGGACTCACTCCGTTACGGCGCTAACGGAGGAGGGGCAGGGGGGGAGTACCGGGGCCTAGGGATCACCACCTCCACCCCCTGTAGTCCGAAGGCAACACTGGACCGACGGGGGTCGTCCGGGAGACAAGGCCTGTTCTCCCGCCAGAAAGGGATCCCACCGCTGCCACCAGTACGCAAGTCCAGTCTGGACCAGAAGAACCGGGCAGGAGGCCCCCTCAGCCCCCTGCACGCACCCAGCCATGGCCTCTCCTTCCTGGGGAGCACCCCGGAGGACCTAGGTGGGCTTGGTGGAGGGAAACAGAAGGGGTCTAATGTGGAGAGCAGTAGGTTGTTCAGTGCTAAACTAGAGCAGCTGGCTAACAGAACCAACTCTCTGGGGCGGTCCCATGGAGGTCACAGCTCTCTTGGCCCCCACTACGACTGCCTCTCCCTGGAGAGGGGGGAGAGCCTCAGCTCTCTGGGCTGGAAGGGGGCAGCCGGAGGGGGGAGGGGGGACTGCAATATGCCCCATCCCGGACGTAGCATCATCCGCTGTGGCTCAGTGTCATCCTCCTCCCCTAATGGAAACGGTTCCGGTAACAGCCCCGGCAGTGCTCCCAAGTCGCCCAAGTCGAGCCAGTCGAAGATCTCAGCGGTCAGCAAGCTGCTGATGGCCAGCCCTAAGACCCGCAGCCTTTCGGCCTCCAGCACCAAGACACTCAGCTTCTCCACCAAGTCTCTGCCCCAGTCTGTCAACCGCAGCTCCAGCTTGCCTCCCAACGGCAAGACCCAGCCCCAGCCCCAGGGTCAGACCTCCAGCCAGGCCCTGGGACAGAACAAGGAACCCAGCTCTGGCTCCTGGGCCACCCAGTCTCTGAGTCGCAGCCGAGGGGGAGGCCTGACCGTCAAGCTGCCTCTGAGAGCCGCCAACGGACGCATCTCCGAGCTGCTTCAGGGTAACGGAGGCTCTCGATCAACCAGTCACAACCGAGTAGGAGGCTCCGAGGCTGGGGAGGAGAGGGGTGCCGGAGGAAGTGGAGGTGGAGCAGGTGGTGGAGGGACACAGGGAGAGGAGAGACCAGTGATAGTCCACACCCTGCCGTCTCCCTACAGTAAGATCACAGCCCCCAAGCGTCCCCAGCGCTGCAGCAGCGGCCATGCCAGTGACAACAGCAGTGTTCTGAGTGGCGAGCTGCCCCCGGCCATGGGGAAGACAGCCCTGTTCTACCACAGCGGGGCCAGCAGTGGCTACGAGAGCATGCTGAGGGACAGCGAGGCCACAGGAAGCGCCTCCTCCGCCCAGGACTCTCTGAGCGAACACAGCTCAGCCACCAGCAGCAGCCGCCGTAGCCTCAAGAACAACAAGAAGAGGAACAACAACACAGGTCTGCTCCTTATGCTGCTTCCCAGTGAGCACAATACATTTTTTCAACGTTATTTTAACGTCTTTTGCTCATAGGGTTTCCCTTCCTTTATGCTTAGTTTTCCTGTTCCATTTATACACTACACAAAACAGTACAGACATGTATTTAAAGGGTAACTCTATAGATGTTCAATTACCTTTGTTCAACTAACTATAACCTTAGTCACGTAGCTTACATCCCTCATACTCGACCTCCAGTTCATGCTCTGTCCTGAATAGAAATAGAAATAGAATAAAACCTTTGAATATGAAACAAGCTGTCAGGTAAGTAAGGCAGCCTCCTTGCCAGCCAGGCAGGCAAGGAGGGAGGCAGGCAGGCAACCAGGCAGGCAGCCAGTCAGTCCGGGAGGCGTGTAATAGTGAAAGGCTTACCAGAGTCATTCTCTTAAAGTCAGCCACGACGAATCGCCACATTAGGCTGTCACCTTCTCCCAGGATGAGCCTATGCTCCTCAGCCCCACTGCCCAGAACCAGCCCAGGCATGGTTAAAAACACTGATGAATGAACCCTCTATTCCAGATAACACGTTTGGTTAGTAAACTGTCCCATTTCGATATGAATCGCAGCGACAGCGAAATGTAGCTCACAAGACTTCCATTTATTATTTAAAAATAAACTATGCCTCTGGACAAATTTGGAAATAAATAACCAAATCAGGTTTCAACCCCTCCTTTCTCCTCACCTCTCATCATATCCCCCTCCCTCCCTCTCCCCTCACCCCTGAGAGGTAGGTAGTGAGAGTGGTCTTGTTGGGCAGACAGATGGCCATTGTCAGAGAGTTCTGTGGGTGGCCTCAGGAAAGCAGTGCGCTCTTTAACCCCTGTACCCTCTCCATTCCCCCCCCCCCCCCCCCTTCTAGGCTGGGACCCCTTTTCATCCCCCTTGCCACCCCCTACCTCTCCAAAGCTACCCTCCATTCCCTTAACTCTCCCTCTCCACTTACCCTCCACTTGCCCTCCACCTCTCCCTCTCTCTCCTCCCTCTCTCTCTCTCCCCCCTCCCGTCCAGAGAGGCAGTAAGAGGGAACAGTGATCAGGCTTATCTATGGCTGACTTAGAACCGCAGAACCCGGGCCAACACAGCCCGGCCTGTGGCTGCTCCAGCAGAGAGAGGGAGAGAGAGGAAGCGGTAGAGAAAGAGAGAGGCTTGCTTAGGGAAAAAAACATTTTTTAATCAGGTTTCCAGTTGAGGGTCTCATGTATGGTTGCTCTTTACTGTAATATTGGATTTTCCATCGCTTGGTTTCTCTCTCTCTCTCTCTCTCTCTCCACTGTGTCCTGATGCAGCAGGCAGTAATAAGGTACAAATGGGTGACTCGAAGGTGACTTAGAGCAGATCTGTCTTTGTGACCTTTCTGTTGCGCTCGGAGACAAAGAGACAGACGGAACCTTATTAACGGCACCTCTCGCCTCCCCCCTCTCTAAAAACGTGTCTGCTGACATGACTGCCAATTTCTATGCAAATGGAAATTGTGTGTGTGTGTGTGTGTGTGTGTGTGTGTGTGTGCACATTCCAGCACGCTGGTCAGATAAGAGGGACTGACCCGCTAGGCTTATCTCTGCACCCTGTGATCACCAAATGCTCTTCTCTCTCTCCCCTCTCTTTCTGTGTTCTCTTCTCCACTCTCTTTCTCTGTTCTCTTCTATCTCTCTCTGTTCTCATCTCCACTCTCTTTCTCTGTTCTCTTCTCCTATCTCTTTCTCTGTTCTCTTCTCTTCTCCTATCTCTTTCTCCTATCTCTTCTCCCCTCTCTCTGTTCTCTTCTCTTATCTCTTTCTCTGTTCTCTTCTCCACTCTCTTTCTCTGTTCTCTTCTCCACTCTCTTTCTCTGTTCTCTTCTCCACTCTTTCTCTGTTCTCTTCTCCACTCTTTCTATGTTCTCTCTCTCTCTCCCCTCTCTCTGTTCTCTTCTCCACTCTTTCTCTGTTCTCTCTCTCCCCTCTCTCTGTTCTCTTCTCCACTCTTTCTCTGTTCTCTTCTCTTCTCCTATCTCTTTCTCTGTTCTCTTCTCCCCTCTCTCTGTTCTCTTCTCTTATCTCTTTCTCTGTTCTCTTCTCCACTCTCTTTCTCTGTTCTCTTCTCCACTCTCTTTCTCTGTTCTCTTCTCCACTCTTTCTCTGTTCTCTTCTCCACTCTTTCTATGTTCTCTCTCTCTCTCCCCTCTCTCTGTTCTCTTCTCCACTCTTTCTCTGTTCTCTCTCTCCCCTCTCTCTGTTCTCTTCTCCACTCTTTCTCTGTTCTCTTCTCTTCTCCTATCTCTTTCTCTGTTCTCTTCTCCCCTCTCTCTGTTCTCTTCTCTTATCTCTTTCTCTGTTCTCTTCTCCACTCTCTTTCTCTGTTCTCTTCTCCACTCTCTTTCTCTGTTCTCTTCTCCACTCTTTCTCTGTTCTCTTCTCCACTCTTTCTATGTTCTCTCTCTCTCTCCCCTCTCTCTGTTCTCTTCTCCACTCTTTCTCTGTTCTCTCTCTCCCCTCTCTCTGTTCTCTTCTCCACTCTTTCTCTGTTCTCCTCCACTCTCTTTCTCTGTTCTCTCTCTCCCCTCTCTTTTCTCTTCTCCACTCTTTCTCTGTTCTCCTCCACTCTCTTTCTCTGTTCTCTCTCTCCCCTCTCTTTCTCTTTTCTCTTCTCCACTCTTTCTCTGTTCTCTCTCTCTCCCCTCTCTCTGTTCTCTTCTCCACTCTTTCTCTGTTCTCTTCTCCACTCTTTCTCTGTTCTCCTCCACTCTCTCTGTTCTCTCTCTCCCCTCTCTTTCTATGTTCTCTCTCTCTCCCCTCTCATTCTCTGTTCTCTCTCTCCCCTCTCTTTCTCTGTTCTCTCTCTCCCCTCTCTTTCTCTGTTCTCTCTCTCCCCTCTCTTTCTCTGTTCTCTCTCTCCCCTCTCATTCTCTGTTCTCTCTCTCCCCTCTCTTTCTCTGTTCTCTCTCTCCCCTCTCTTTCTCTGTTCTCTCTCTCCCCTCTCATTCTCTGTTCTCTCTCTCCCCTCTCTTTCTCTGTTCTCTCTCTCCCCTCTCTTTCTCTGTTCTCTCTCTCCCCTCTCTTTCTCTGTTCTCTCTCTCCCCTCTCTTTCTCTGTTCTCTCTCTCCCCTCTCTTTCTCTGTTCTCTCTCTCCCCTCTCTTTCTCTGTTCTCTCTCTCCCCTCTCTTATCTTCTGTTCGGTTCTGCTGCGTTTTCTCCCCGTCTCTTCTCTCCTCTTTGCTGCTCTCCCCATCTCCCCTCTCAACCGTTCTGTTTTTTCTCTCCTCTTTGCTGCTCTCCCCATCTCCCCTCTCAACCGTTCTGTTTTTTCTCTCCTCTTTGCTGCTCTCCCCATCTCCCCTCTCAACCGTTCTGTTTTTTCTCTCCTCTTTGCTGCTCTCCCCATCTCCCCTCTCAACCGTTCTGTTTTTTCTCTCCTCTTTGCTGCTCTCCCCATCTCCCCTCTCAACCGTTCTGTTTTTTCTCTCCTCTTTGCTGCTCTCCCCATCTCCCCTCTCAACCGTTCTGTTTTTTCTCTCCTCTTTGCTGCTCTCCCCATCTCCCCTCTCAACCGTTCTGTTTTTTCTCTCCTCTTTGCTGCTCTCCCCATCTCCCCTCTCAACCGTTCTGTTTTTTCTCTCCTCTTTGCTGCTCTCCCCATCTCCCCTCTCAACCGTTCTGTTTTTTCTCTCCTCTTTGCTGCTCTCCCCATCTCCCCTCTCAACCGTTCTGTTTTTTCTCTCCTCTTTGCTGCTCTCCCCATCTCCCCTCTCAACCGTTCTGTTTTTTCTCTCCTCTTTGCTGCTCTCCCCATCTCCCCTCTCAACCGTTCTGTTTTTTCTCTCCTCTTTGCTGCTCTCCCCATCTCCCCTCTCAACCGTTCTGTTTTTTCTCTCCTCTTTGCTGCTCTCCCCATCTCCCCTCTCAACCGTTCTGTTTTTTCTCTCCTCTTTGCTGCTCTCCCCATCTCCCCTCTCAACCGTTCTGTTTTTTCTCTCCTCTTTGCTGCTCTCCCCATCTCCCCTCTCAACCGTTCTGTTTTTTCTCTCCTCTTTGCTGCTCTCCCCATCTCCCCTCTCAACCGTTCTGTTTTTTCTCTCCTCTTTGCTGCTCTCCCCATCTCCCCTCTCAACCGTTCTGTTTTTTCTCTCCTCTTTGCTGCTCTCCCCATCTCCCCTCTCAACCGTTCTGTTTTTTCTCTCCTCTTTGCTGCTCTCCCCATCTCCCCTCTCAACCGTTCTGTTTTTTCTCTCCTCTTTGCTTCTCTCCCCATCTCCCCTCTCAACCGTTCTGTTTTTTCTCTCCTCTTTGCTGCTCTCCCCATCTCCCCTCTCAACCGTTCTGTTTTTTCTCTCCTCTCTCCCCCATCCTCCCCCAGGAACTCATGCTAAATACTGGATTGGTGTCATTGCCAGAACACAGTCCTACTCAACCAATCCCCCCCTCCCAAACCTAGGCCCCTCTCTCCAACCCCTACTCCAATGCTAGACCTAACCCCAGCTCCCACCCCAACGCCAGCCCCTGGCAGAATGGCAGTGTAGGACTCTTGGCTCTGTCATCAACTATCTGTCCTGGTTTGGTGATCAGCTGTCTGTCCTGGTTTGGTTATCAGCTATTTGCCCTGATGTTTACTCCTGCTGCCTTTGTCAAACTAAAGCCTGGTCACGTCCTTGTCAGCAGAACAGAACAAAACAACACGTCAGTATGCTGTTCTCCTGACCCAGTCACAGTCACAGATGTAGAGTTGCACTGTGGCTGCGTTTACACAGGCAGCCCAATTCTGATCTTTTGTCAAATATTGGACTTTTGATCAATCAGTTCAATTTTTGGGGCAGAATATCAGAATTAGGCTGACTGTGTAAACGCAGCCTACTGTATGTTTCTTATTTGTCCTGTAGGTGATGAGCGAGAGAGATAGATCCTACTGAATTCTACACATTCTAATGAATGTTTCTTAAAGCAAACTCAACCCACAAAGGATCGGTTGGTGTTTGTTTCATTAGTCTATTGTTGACATAGTACCAACATGTTTTGCTTGTCAGCAATCAAGTGGCACACAGTACACTCTGAATTACCTAAAATGATAGATCCAATATTGGTCTTTCATAGTCAGGCCAACCCAAGCTGTACTGTGCAAGTAGGCTAATAGTAGGCCTACTATTGAAACAGATAAACTGAGTCAGAAATTCACATGTTTCAGATTTCCCCCAAAAAGTCACCCTTATTTGCAGAAAAACAACAAAAGTGTATGTTCTAAGTCCATAACAATGTCTTAGACCACACCAGGAGATCACTTTGAGGTCTGTGCTCTTGGCTCTGTTATAAAAAATATATATAATACATTTAGATTTTTGAGAGTAAGTACCCTTTAATTCAAGTGTGCAGGCACTTAGCACTAGTGTTTGCTTAGCCATGTCTCTATAGCACATGAGATGGAGTTTGAAAAGGAAATGGCCACTGGATTGACACAAAGAATCATGATATCATTCTGACAGGTAGGCATAAGCTACTTTGTAGCTAGTTAACATTAAATAGAGAAGGTTTTTGGGAAAGCCTTTCCATCTACCAGAAGACGGGTAAGCCTATTTTTAGCGTCGCTATATTTAGGCCGTTCCTTCATTTTTTGAAACCTGATTTTTTTACTTCATATTCTGAGGCATGTCTTACCTTGCTTCAAAGTAGGATGGAATTAAGAATATATAAATATTTGGACGAGCAATGTCGGAGCGGCATAGACTAAGATGCAGTAGAATAGAATAGCGTACAGTATATACTTATGAGATTAGTAATGCAAAATATGTAAACATTATTAAAGTGGCCAGTGATTTCAAGTCTATGTATATAAGGGCAGCAGCCTCTAAGGTGCTACTGATGGCTATTTAACAGTCTGATGGCCTTGAGATAGAACCTGTACTGACCTCGCCTTCTGGATGACAGCGGGGTGAACAGGCAGTGGCTCGGGTGGTTGTTGCCCTTGATGATCTTTATGGCCTTCCTGTGACATCGGGTGCAGTAGGTGTCCTGGAGGGCAGGTAGTTTACACCCGGTGATGTGTTGTGCAGACTGCACTACCCTCTGGAGAGGTCTATACTCTGGTGAGTATAGACAATGCCCAGTGAAAGTGGGTATACGTTGTATACCTGCGTATACCTACGTTGTATACCTGCGTATACCTACGTTGTATACCTACGTTGTATACCTGCGTATACCTACGTTGTATACCTACGTTGTATACCTGCGTATACCTACGTTGTATACCTACGTTGTATACCTGCGTTGTATAGCCACCACTACACCGCTGGTTACATATCTTGAAAAACTGATTGCTGACAAGCAAAACATTTTGGAACTATGTCAACAATGGTCTAATGAAACTAATACCAAAATATTAGTTTTCCTTTATTGTGATATATGTTTTTCAATGTTGAATTGTTCAACATTGTTGCTTTGGCAACACAATAATGTGAATGAAGCATATACATGGAAATTGAAATGGGAACAACAACACCAAAAAGTATTCTTCTCCCGGTGTCCCCATTAACTGTGTGCGTGCATGCGTCTGTGTCTTTTGCTGTGTGTGTGTGTGTGTGTGTGTGTCTCTCTCTCTCTTTCTATGTATGTGTGCATGTGTCCAGGTACCCAGCGTCGTCGTCTGATTCCCAGCCTGACCCTGGACTCGTCCTCTCTGATCAGGAAGCCTGCCATCAGCTCCAGCGTACGCTGGGTCGACGGCCCGCTAAGCCCCGCCCCCAGGGGAACCACAGAACCCTTCGAGATAAAGGTCTACAAGATAGACGACGTGGAGCGCCTGCAGAGGAGGAGAGAGAAAGGAAACAAGGTGAGAGAGAGAGAGAGAGAGAGAGAGAGAGAGAGAGAGAGAGCGGGATGGCACCGAAGAGTTAAGATGGCAGGATGTCTGACGTTTCACATGCCCCTGACCAATTGTGCTATTTTGTTCATTTTTTGCGTTGTTTAAAACTTGTTTTTTTAACTTATTTTGTACATAATGTTGCTTCTACCGTCCCTTATGATTGAAAATAACTTCTGGACATCAGAACTGGAATTACTCACCACAGACTGGAAGAAGCTTTTTCCTTTAACGAGTCCGACGAGACCGATATACTGCTCTCCCGGGAATAGGCCCAGATCCCCGTCATTTGCGTGAAGAAAAGACAGAGGAAAAGAGGCCGCAGATCGGGCTGCCTTTTGAGAATCCGTAGACGAGCGAGTAAACTCCCACTGCCATCAATTCTACTTGCTAACATTCAATCATTGGAAAATTAAATTGATGACCTACGGTTACGATTATCCTACCAACGGTACATTAGGAACTGTAATATCTTGTGTTTCACCGAGTCGTGGTATGATATAGAGCTGGCGGGATTTTCCATGCACCGGCAGAACAGAGATGCTACCTCTGGGAAGACGAGGGGTGGGGGTGTGTGTCTTTTTGTCAATAACAGCTGGTGCACAATGTCTAATAGTAAAGAAGTTTCGAGGTATTGCTCGCCTGAGGTAGAGTACCCTGTGATAAGCTGTAGACCACACTATTTACCAAGAGAGTTCTCATCTATATTATTCGTAGCCGTCTATTTACCACCACAAACCGATGCTGGCACTAAGACCGCACAACCAAATCTATAAGGCCATAAGCAAACAAGAAAATGCTAATCCAGAAGCGGCACTCCTAGTGGAAGGGGACTTTAATGCAGGCAAACTTAAATCAGTTTTACCAAATTTTTACCAGCATGTCACATGTGCAACCAGAGGGAGAAAACTCTAGACTACCTTTACTCCACACACAGAGACTTGTACAAAGCTCTCCCTCGCCCTCCATTTGGCAAATCTGACCATAATTCTATCCTCCTGATTAACTAAAGCAGGAAGTACCAGTGACTCGCTCAATGCGGAAGTGGTCAGATGACGCAGATGATACGCTACAGGACTGTTTTGCTAGCACAGACTGGAATATGTTCCGGGATTCATCCAGTGGCACTGAGGAGTATACCACTTCAGTCATCGGCTTCATCAATAAGTGCATCGATGACGTCGTCCCCACAGCGACCGTACGCACATATTCCAATCAGAAGCCATAGATTACAGGCAATATCCGCATCGAGCTATGAATGCTAGAGCTGCCGCATTCAAGGAGCGGGACACTAATCCGTACGCTTATAAGAAATCCCGCTATGCCATCAGATGAACCATCAAACAAGCAAAGCATCAATACATGATTTATATTGAATCTTACTACACCGCTACAATTCTCGTTGGATGTGGCAGGGCTTGAAAACTATTACGGACTACAAAGGGAAACCCAGAATCGAGCTGCCCAGTGACGTGAGCCACCAGACGAGCTAAATGCCTTTATGCTCACTTCTAGGCAAGCAACTCTGAGGCATGCACGAGAGCACCAGCTGTTCTGGATGACTGCGTGACAACGCTCTCGGTAGGCGGTGTGCAAGACTTTTAAACAGGTCAACATTCACAAAGCCGTGGGGCGAGATGGATTACCAGGATGTGTATTCAAAGCAAGCGCGGACCAACTGGCAAGTGTCTTCACTGACATTTTCAACCTCTCCCTCACCGAGTCTGTAATACCTATATGTTTCAAGCAGACCACCATAGTCCCTGTGCCTAAATTATTACCACCCCATGGCATTCACATCGGCAGCCATGAAGTGCTTTGAAAGGCTGGTCATGGCTCACATCCTCCCGGATACCCTAGACCCACTCCAATTCGCATACCGCCCCAACAGATCCACAGATGATGCAATCTCAATCGCACTCCCCACTGCCCTTTCCCACCTGGACAAAAGGAACACATATGTGAGAATGCTGTTCATTGACTACAGCTCAGCGTTCAACACCATAGTGCCCATGAAGCTCGTCACTAAGCTAAGGACCCTGGGACTAAACACCTCCCTCTGGAACTGGATCCTGGACTTTCTGATGGGCCGCCCCCAGGTGGTAAGGGTAAGGAACAACACGTCTGTCATGCTGATCCTCAACACTGGGGCCCCTCAGGGGTGTGTACTTAGTCCACTCCTGCAGTCCCTGTTCACCCACAACTCCACAACTCCAACCTCTCCCTCAATGTGAGCAAGACAAAGGAGCTGATCGTGGAGTACAGGAAAAGGCGGGCCGAACAGGCCCCCATTAACAACAATGAGGCTGTAGTGGAGCGGGTCGAGAGTTTCAAGTTCCTTGGTGTCCACATCACCAACGAACTATCATGGTCCAATCACACCAAGACAGTCGTGAAGAGGGCACGACAAAAAAAATCCCCCTCAGGAGACTGAAAAGATTTGGCATGGGTTCCCAGATCCTCAAAAAGTTCTACAGCTGCACCATCGAGAGCATCCTGACCGGTTGCATCACCGCCTGGTATGGCAACTGCTCGGCATCTGACCGTAAGGCGCTACAGAGGGTAGTGCGTACGGCCCAGTATGTTACTGAGGCCAAGCTTCCTGCCATCCAGGACCTATATAATAGGCGATGTCAGAGGAAGGCCCATAAAATTGTCAGAGACTCCAGTCACCCAAGTTATAGACAGGGTGACAAGTCTGGGGCAAGCGGTACCAGAGCGCTAGGTCTAGGACCAAAAGGCTCCTTAACAGCTTCTACCCCCAAGCCATAAGACTGCTGAACAAGTAATCTAATGGGCACCGGACTATTACATTGACCCCCCTCCATTTGTTTTGTACACTGCTGACCCTCTCACTCTTTCTTCAAATTTTTTTTCTTTCTTTCTTTCTTTAAAATCCCCCTACATCTCGCTCTCCTTTTCAATCTCTCACTCTCTTCTTTGTCTTTCTCTCTCTCTCTCTCTCTCTCCCCTCCCTCTCCTCTCTCTGTCTCTTCATCAGGAGGTGGTTTATTTCAGTGCAAAGCTGAAGACCTTGGAGCACAGGCAGCAGCGGATCTCCGAGATCCGAGCCAAGTATGACTGGCTGAAGAAAGAGCTGGAGCAGACCAAGCAGCACCTGATGCTGGAGCCAGACAAATGGACCACTGAATGTAAGTAAATGTGAGTGTGTGTGTGTGTGTGTGATACTTGTACTGCAGCCACACACAAAACCTTGACACCTACAGTAATCTTGTTGCTAATACCTTCTGTCTGGCTGCACAGTCAAAGCCCCTACCTCCCTATAATATGGCTGTGGTACGCACACACGCACATACATTCACACACACACACACACACACACACACACACACACACACACACACACACACACACACACACACACACACACACACACACACACACACACACACACACACACACACACACACACACACACACACACAATCTCCCCCTTGTCTCCAATATAAAATCTCTGTTCCATTGCTCAGATCTGTCAGACGGAGCATCATGTAACACATAAGTACATCTCATAGCTGACATACCAGCTGATATTGATCCGTCTAATAGACTCATAAAGGCACATATGGCAGAGTTGGATTAGACTAATAGCTGCTGGTGATATTTGTCAACAGAAGGAGTGGCACGCAATATTGGTTCAGGGCATTCGGAAAGTATTCAGACCCCTTCCCTTCTCCACATTTGCTACGTGACAGCCTTATTCTAAAATAGATTCAATATTTTCTTCCCCTCATCAATCTACACACAGTACTTTGTTGAAGCGCCTTTTTGCAGCGATTACAGCCTTGAGTCTTCTTATGACGCTACAAGCTGCAGATCCTCTCAAGTTCTGTCAGGTTGGATGGGGAGGTTCACTGCACAGCTTTTTCCAGGTCTCTCCAAAGATGTTTCGATTGGGTTCAAGTCCAGGTTCTGGCTGGGCCACTCAAGGACATTCAGAGACTTGTCCCAAAGCCACTCCTACATAGTCTTGGTTTTGTGCTTAGGGTTGTTGTCCTGTTCATTCGCCCCAGTCTGAGGTCCTGAGCGCTCTGGAGCAGGTTTTCCTCAAGGATCTCTCTGTACTTTGCTCCATTCATCTTTCCCTCAATCCTGACTAGTCTATCCGTCCCTGCAGCTGAAAAACATCCCCACAGCATGATGCTGCCACCACCATGCTTCACCGTAGGGATGGTGCCAGGTTTCCTTCAGAAGTGACGCTTGGCATTCAGGCCAAAGAGTTCAATCTTGGTTTCATCAGACCAGAGAATCTTGTTTCTCATGGTCTGAGAGTCATTTAGGTGCCTTTTGGCAAACTCCAAGTGGACTGTCATGTGCCTTTTACTGAGGAGTGACTTCTGCCAAGCCACTCTACCATAAAGGCCTGATTGGTGGAGTGCTGCAGAGATGGTTGGTCTTCTGGAAGGTTCTCCCATCTCCATAAAGGAATTCTGGAGCTCTGCTAGAGTGACCCGCGTGTTCTTGGTCACCCCCCTGACCAAGGCCCTTCTCCCCCGATTGCTAACTATGGCCGGGTGGCCAGCTCTAGGAAGAGTCTTGGTATTTCCAAACTTCTTCCATTCAAGAAGGATGGAGTCCACTGTGTTCTTGGGGACCTTCAATGCTTCAGAATTGTTTTGGTACCCTTCCCCAGATCTGTGCCTCGACACAATCCTGTCTCGGAGCACTACGGACAATTCCTTCAACCTCATGGCTTGGTTTTTGCTCTGACATGCACTGTCAGCTGTGGGACCTTATATAGGTGTCCAATCAATTGAATTTACCACAAGTGGATTCCAATCAAGTTGTAGAAACATCTCATGGATGATCAATGGAAAGAGGATGCACCTGAGAAAAGGGTCTAAATACTTATGTAAATAAGGTATTTTTGTTTTTAATTTTTCGCTTTGTCATTATGGGGTATTGTGTGTAGATTGAATCAATTTTAGAATAAGGCTGTAACGTAACAAAATGTGGAAAAATGAAAGAGGTCTGAATACTTTCCGAATGCACTGTAGAAGTCTAGGAGCCTGAATCCTCTCTTCACATTTCAAGGCAGCATTAAGATATTGACTCAGGGACAGACCAAGCCCCGCTCAGGTAATACCTCCAATCCTCTCTAAGCGTTATCGTCGCACTGCTGTCTATACTACCAGGGGTGTTGTCAGTTGTAATCTTGTACCCATTCATTTGAACTCCACTTAGATCTGCTATTGTTAGCTCAAAACAGAAGCCAACTGTGGTCTACTCACCCAGTGCTTTTGGTTCAAATGGGAATTCCACAAACTTGAATACCCCTCGGTTTTCAAATCACGTAGAGGGCTTGGGCTGTTGCACGATAGCAACCAAATCCCATGTAAGTCAGTTTATAGCATTGCATCATTGGTTACTCTGAGTTCCTCATATTGACATTGGCTGCGGCCTCAGGTCCTGTGGTGCTAACCTTGGAAAAGTAATTCCAATTTCTACTCATACTAATAGGGATAGACCGACCAAATGGTGCAGTTCTATGCAATCTTATAGCCTTACCAACTATATCAACCATCAGACAGGGCCTGCAACCGCCTATTTAACATAGATTGTTTGAGTTTCCATGTGACATTAAAAATCATAAAGGACTTGGGTTGATACATCTGAACTTTAGGAGCTTACTTCCTAAACTGGATTACATCAAGATCTGGGCTATGCAGACGCATCCGGACATTCTGGTATTGACTGAAACTTGGATCTCTGGGGACATTCTGGATTCTGATATTAATATTGAGGGTTATAATGTGTTCGGAGTTGACAGACATGGTAGAGGTGGTGGAGTAGCCATTTAAATAAAAAAGAAAATAATAATAAAATCTTGTTCGCTTGACAATCGTTTTTTGTTACTATCTTTAAGCCTTTGTCTGGGGGAAAATGTATCCATAGCTGTTGTAGGGGTCTACCATCCTCCCTCAGCTAACCCTTTTGAGTGAACTAGTTTGTTGTCTTCTTTTACGAAATCAGAAGTTATTATCCTGGGTGACTTAAATTATGATTGGGAAATGCAGACTTCAGACAATCTAAGAGACATGTGTAATAATCTAAACCTAACCCAGCTGGTGTCTAAGCCTACACGGCCCAACCCTAAAGATCCCTCAAAGTCAACTCTAATTGAGCTTATTTTAACAAATACACCTGAGTAATATGTTTCTACTGGTGTCTTCACCCAAGACATTAGTGCCCATTGCGCAGTTGTTTGTGTTACAGATGTGAGAATAGAAAAATCTAAGCCTTGTGTCATCACTAAGAGGAACTTCAATGAACAGGCTTTATTTTAGTGACCTTGATTGCATTTCAGCTATCCCTGAAGTTGATTTAGCTTTGAGTCTTCAACACTATTGTGGATAATCATGTGCCCTTCAAAAAATGAAAGGTTAAAGGTAGATTGAATGCCTGGTACACTATGGAATGATCAGAAGTCATTCATAAGAGATGATACTTGTGTCAAGGCCAGGAACACAGGTTTAGGTCTGGGACTGGCAAGCGTTTAAGCAACTGAGGAATCATTGTGTAAGACAAATCAGAAAGGCTAAATCTGATTATTATGTAACCACTCTTTCAGATTGTAAATGGGAACACGGCTAAATTCTGAAGGGTTCTACTTCCTCCTCTCTGCCACAACAAATTAATTCAGACACTTGCCTCATTACGGGAAAAAATGCCATCACTGAGGCATTAATCACCATTTTATTTCAGCGGCCTATCGCTTTGAAAGAACGTCTAGCCTATTCAGAATGATATTGGGCTGGATGGTGATAGGGGAAACTTGAGATAGAAATTATAGTCCGTTTTTCTTCAAATCAAATCAAATTTTATTGGTCACATAAAATGTAGCGAAATGCTTGTGCTTCTAGTTCCGACAGTGCAGCAATATCTAACATGTAATCGAACAATTCCACAACAACTACCTAATACACACAAATCTAAGTAAGGAATGGAATAAGAATATATACATATATGTCACGGCCGTCGAAAGAAGTGGACCAAAGTGCAGCGTGGTGAGCGTACATTTCCTTTTATTATAGAATGTCGCCAACAAAACAAGAAACAAAATAAACGACCGTGAAGCTTACGAGGGCTATAGTGCCACTAACAAAAGTCAACTACCCACAATCACAGGTGGGAAAAATGGCTGCCTAAGTATGATTCCCAATCAGAGACAACGATAGACAGCTGTCCCTGATTGAGAACCATACCCGGCCAAAACATAGAAACACAAATCATAGAAAAAAAGGACATAGAATGCTCACCCAAATCACACCCTGACCAAACCAAAAAGAGACCTAAAAAAGTCTCTCTAAGGTCAGGGCGTGACAATATAAATATATAGATAAGCAATGACAGAGCGGCATAGGCAAGATGCTATAGATGGTATAAAATACAGTATATACATATGAGATAAGAAATGCAAGATATGTAAACATTATTAAAGTAGCATTATTAAAGTGACTAGTGATCCATTTATTAAAGTGGCCAATGATTTCAAGTCTGTATTCAAGCCAAATATCTTCAGACTCCTGAAGTTGAAGAGGCGCTGTTGCTCCTTCTTCACCACACAGTCTGTGTGGGTGGACCATTTCAGTTTGTCTGTGATGTGTACGCCGAGGAACTTGAAACTTTCCACCTTCTCCACTACTGTCCCGTCGATGTGAATAGGGGGGTGCTCCCTCTGCTGTTTCCTGAAGTCCACGATCATCTCCTTTGTTTTGTTGACGTTGAGTGAGAGGTTGTTTCCTGACACCACACTCCGAGTGCCCTCACTTCCTCCCTGTAGGCTGTCTCATCCTTGTTGGTAATCAAGCCTATTACTGTCGTGTCGTCTGCAAATTTGATGAACAGGGAGTACAGGAAGGGGCTGAGCATGCACCATTGTGGGGCCCCAGTGTTGAGGATCAGCAAAGTAAGAGATGTCGGTACCTACCTTCACCACCTGGGGGCGGCCCATCAGGAAGTCCAGGACCCAATTGCACAGGGCGCCGTTGAGACCCAGGGCCTCAAGCTTAATGATGAGCTTGGAGGGTACTATGGTGTTGAATGCTAAGCTATAGTCAATGAACAGCATTCTTACATAGGTATTCCTCTTGTCCAGATGGGGTAGGGCAGTGTGCAGTGTTATGGCGATTGCATCGTCTGTGGACCTATTGGGGTGGTAAGCAAATTGAAGTGGGTCTAGTGTGTCAGGTAGGGTGTAGGTGATATGACCCTTGACTAGCCTCTCAAAGCACTTCATGATGACAGAAGTGTGTTCTACGGGGCGATAGTCATTTAGTTCAGTTACCTTTTCCTTCTTGGGTACGGGACAGCAGACTGGGATAGGGAGAGATTGAATATGTCTGTAAACACACCAGCCAGCTGGTCTGCGCATGCTCTGAGGACGCGGCTAGGGATGCCGTCTGGGTCGGCAGCCTTGCGAGTCTTAACACGTTTAAATGTCTTACTCACGTCGGCCAAGGAGAAGTAGAGCCCACAGTCCTTGGTAGCTGGTCGCGTCGGTGGCAGTGTATTATCCTCAAAAGCGGCAAAGAAGGTGTTCAGTTTGCCTGGAAGCAAGACGTCGGTGTACGTGACGTGGCTGGTTTTTATTTTGTAGTCCGTGATTGTCTGTAGACCCTGCCATATACAGTGGGGCAAAAAAGTATTTAGTCAACCACCAATTGTGCAAGTTCTCCCATTTAAAAAGATGAGAGAGGCCTGTAATTTTCATCATAGGTACACTTCAACTATGACAGACAAAATTAGAAAAAAACTCCAGAAAATCACATTGTAGGATTTTTTATGAATTTATTTGCAAACTATGGTGGAAAATAAGTATTTGGTCAGTCCTGTAACATCATATTACACAATGCATATAGAGTTTGTTCGAAAATGTGCATATTTAGCGGCACAAATCGTGCTTAGACAATGAGAATAGTGTCCATAACGTCAAGCAATCTGTCCCGTGCCATCTTGTAAAGGCACCTTTTCATATCGAATACTATTCATAAACTTGACAAAAAAAATACAGGTTGGACAGCAATTGAAAGACAAATTAGTTCTTAATGCAATCGCTGAATTACATTTTTAAAATTAACCTTACTGCGCAATACAGGCTGCGATAACGCAAGGCTACACTGCAGGAAATGGCGTCTTATGCATTTGACATTTTTCAACAGAACAATGAATTATCAGCATAAATAGTTCTTACTTTTAGATGAACTCCCATCAGAATCTTGGGAAATGTGTCCTTTGTCCAAAAGAATCGTTGCTAGGTTGGAGAACGTCGTCTTCAACGTTGCAATTAGCAGTAAACAATAGCCATGTGGGCCAGAGATACCCAACTTCCTAAGACGAAAATAAATACCAGAAAATCGCAATATACTGACATAAACTGATATAATTCGGTTTAAAATAACAACATTACGATGTCTTCAACACCTATATCGAATAGAAACAGAGCCGGATATATCTAGGAGCTAATACGGGAGCTTCTAAAATGACATGCCAAGACCCTTCCTGCGTCAGAGCGAAGAGTGGGAAGATGGGACACTTCGGTTCCAAGCAATTTATAACCTTTGGGACCTACGTAGAAACTCCATTTCAACTCTCCCTATTCGCTGACACCGAGTGGAAGGCGTCTGCAGTGCATCTCAACCAATAGAGGACAGGCAAATTAATACACAGGTCTCAGAACAGCCAGCAAAATTCTGCATTCTGACATACACATAGGAAAATTGCTCTAAGTCCAGTTCTCTTTCACCCACAGATATAATTCAAACGGTTTTGGAAACTAGAGAGTGTTTTCTATCCAATAGTAATAATAATATGCATATTGTACGAGCAAGAATTGAGTACGAGGCCTTTTTGAAATGGGCACCTTTTATCTGGCTACTCAATACTGCCCCTTGAGCCCAAAGAGGTTAAGTGTGCAGCACCCATTTGTTGGCTCAATAACCCACATTCTTTATGAAACATTATTATCAGGAAATATTCCAATAGTATGGAAAACCAGCTCTTGTGCTGCCACTCCAAAAGGGCTGGGATAGTAGTGACCTTAATAATTATCGCTCCATTTCAAGGCTTCCTTGTCAAGCTAAGATTCTTGAATCCTTGGTAAATGTACAACTTTGCTCTTTTTTTAAATCTGAGAAATGTATTTTGAATGTAAACCAATCAGGGTTTAGGCCTGAGCATAGCACCATTACAGTAGTCAATGCTTTAGACACAATAGTCACAGAGTCCAGCTGTGGTAAATTCAATTGATTGGACATGATTTTGAAAGGCACACACCTATCTATAAAAGGTTCCACAGGTGACCAAGAACCCGATGGTCACTCTGCCAGACCTCCAAAGTTCCTCTGTGGAGATGGGAGATCGGTCCAGAAAGACAACCTTCTCTGCAGAAGAGTAGCCAGACGGAAGCCACTCCTCTGTAAAAGGCACATGACAGCCCGCTTGGAGTTTGCCAAGAGGCACCTAAAGACTCTAAGACCAGGAGAAACAAGATTCTCTGGTCTGATGAAACCAAGATGAAACTCTTTGTCCTGAATGCCAAGCGTCACTTCTGAAGGACACCTGGCACCATCCCTACGGTGAAGCATGGTGGTGGCAGCATCATGCTGTGGGGATGTTTTTCAGCTGCAGGGACTAGGAGACTAATCAGGATCGATGGAAAGATGAACGGAGCAAAGTACAGAGAGATCCATGGTGAAAACCTGCTCCAGAGCACTCAAGACCTGGGGTGAAGGTTAGCCTTCCAACAGGACAACGATCCCAAGCACACAGCCAAGAGTGGCTTCGGGGCAAGTCTCTGATTGTCCTTGAATGGCCCAACCAGAGCCCAGACTTGAACCCAATCAAACATCTCTGGAGAGACCTGGAAATATCTGTGCAGTGACGCTCCCCATCCAACCTGACAGAGCTTGAGAGGATCTGCAGAGATGAATGGGAGAAACTCCCCAAATACAGGTGTGCCAAGCTTTTAGCGTCATACCCAAGGTGCTTTAACAAAGTACTGAGAAAAGATTCTGAATAATTATGTTTCAGTTTCTTATCTTCTCTGGGATATGTGCGACGCTAACGTCCCACTTGGCCAAAAGCCAGTAAAAATGCAGAGCGCCAAATTCAAATAAATTACTATAAAAATCTAACTTTCATGAAATCACACATGAAAGACACCAAATTAAAGCTACACTTGTTGTGAATCCAGCCAACATGTCTGATTTCAAAAAGGATTTACGGCGAAAGTACACCAAACGATTATGTTAGGTCAGTACATAGCCACAGAAAAACACAGCCATTTTTCCAGCCAAAGAGAGGAGTAACAAAAAGCAGAAATAGAGATTTTCATCCAAACGTGAAAATGCTGCCCCCTATCCTAGAGAAGTTATTTTAACAATTTAAAAAAACCTGTTTATGTACACTGCTCAAAAAAATAAAGGGATGCACATTTGTGGCCTGCTGGAGATCATTTTGCAGGGCTCTGGCAGTGCTCCTCCTTGCACAAAGGCGGAGGTATCGGTCCTGCTGCTGGGTTGTTGTCAATCAGTGTTGCTTCCTAAGTGGACAGTTTGATTTCACAGAAGTGTGATTGATTTGGAGTTACATTGTGTTGTTTAAGTGTTCCTTTTATTTTTTGAGCAGTGTATATATGTATGTGTGTGTATGTATTTGTGTATGTATGTATGTATGTATGTATGTATGTATGTATGTATGTATGTATCTATGTATCTATCTATGTATCTATGTATGTATATATAGATATGTATATATGTGTGTATATATATATACATATTATTATTCTTTATTTTCATATTGTATTAACCGGGGCACATTTAAAAAGAGACCTAGGTTTCAATATGTCTTCCCTGTTAAAATAAAGGTTAAATTTTTTTTATACAAATATGCAACGGCTACAATGTGGATAAGATCAAATATACATGCTAGCACCATGTATAAACAAGGCTTCTGTCCCTGTCTCTGTCCCTATAACATGGTTGTAACAAATGTCCTTCTTTCTGTCTCTGTTCCTGTCTCTGCCCCTGGTTGTAACATATTGGCCGTCTCTCTGTCCTCTCCCCATAGTTGACCTGCAGCAGACGTTTGAGGTAGACTCTCTGGAGTACCTGGAGGCTCTAGAGGTGATGACAGACAGACTGGAGACCAGGGTCAACTTCTGCAAGGCTCACCTCATGATAGTCACCTGCTTCGACGTCACCTGCTGCCGCAGGTAGACCCACGGACAGACAGACGGACCACACCTCCTCTAGGACTGTTAGGACTCAAGGGAATTGGAGCATCTCGGATATAACAGCAGGAAGAGAGAGGGATGGAACGAAGGGAGGGATTTCCATGAGGAGGTGCAGAAGAACAAAGGCAGACACTAAAGATGAATATTTTTTTAAGCAGCGGGACAGGGAGCAAGGGAGGGAGAGGAGGAGGATGAAGAATGAAGAGGAGGAAGAGAGAGGGTGTTTTTTTTTTTAAATGAGGAGTACATCTCCCACCTGACAGGAAGAGCACTTTTACTGAGGAGTTGTTGGAGATGTAGTTTGTAAATAAAGTTGTGCTTGCTTTGAATAAGGACTGGCTGACAGACGGCTATAGACACGTAGGGAAAAAAAGAAAAAAGAACGACAGAAAGGAAAAGAAAACCCACCTTGTGTGTGAAAGACAAGTGCCTTGCGAACACTTCGAAATCGGAACCATTGCTCCTGTATTTGTGTACAGATGGTGCTAGCTGAAAAAAAGAATTAGATCTCAAAAGTAAAAAGAAGAAAAAAGTTGTGGAAAGTAAAAACCACAGAACGTTTTACTCGGTGTTTCCTCCCCTGACTAGCTGTTCTCAGTGGCTTGTATTGTTCTGCACTAGTTAGGATTCAACTTTAGGACCTGTTACGTGTACGTTTTCTATACCGCTTTTTTAAATTCTCTGAAGACAGTGACACCACACAGAGTGCTTTAGGGGATAGGAAATTATATTTAAAGACGGACAAGACCCAGGGAAGGGAGGTGGTGGTGGTGTATCTTCTGGCCCATTGATTTCATTGTCATTCCTCAGGCAATGGTGGTGGCAACTGAAGTATTCAGTCGGGGGTTCAGACTTAACACCCGTCCCCACCCGTCCCCCACCCGTCCCCACCCGTCCCCTAACGATGATCAAGAGGTGCAGAGAGACATCAGCTAGAAGGGAAGGGAGATGGAGGGATGAACAAAGGCTAAAAGACAATGTTACCTTTAGGGAAACATCGTAATAACTACCATAGAAGGGGATGGGTGTGACCATGTGATTAATGGGTTGAAGGGACACTGCTCTATTCTACAGGTCTAAAAAATGGGGGAAATCTGAGTTAAATATGAGTGTAGAGGAAAATATCCCATTCACTCTGCTTGGTGCCACTGTCGTGGTGCATTCACTTTCATAATAGTTTGGTGCTTGAGACAGTTTCAGATCTAAATGTTTGTATAAACATACATACATACATGCATATACTATATATATATACACACATATATATACAGTTGAAGTCGGAAGTTTACATACTTTGGTTGGAGTTATTAAAACTCGTTTTTCAACCACTCCACAAATTTCTTGTTAACAAACTATAGTTTTGGCAAGTCGGTTAGGACATATACTTTGTGCATGACACAAGTCATTTTCCCAACAATTGCTTACAGATTATTTCACCTATAATTCATTGTATTACAATTCCAGTGGGTCAGAAGTTCATACCCTAAGTTGGCTGTGCCTTTAAACAGCTTGGAAACTTCCAGAAAAGGATGTCATGGCTTTAGAAGCTTCTGATAGGCTAATTGACATCATTTGAGTCAATTGGAGGTGTACCTGTGGATGTATTTCAAGGCCTACCTTCAAACTCAGCGCCTCTTTGCTTGACATCATGGGAAAATCAAAAGACATCAGCCAAGACCTCAGAAAAACAATTGTAGACCTCCACAAGTCTGGTTCATCCTTGGGAGCAATTTCCAAACGCCTGAAGGTACCACGTTCATCTGTACAAACAATAGTACGCAAGTATAAACACCATGGGACCACGCAGCCGTCAAACCGCTCAGGAAGGAGATGCGTTCTATCTCCTAGAGATTAACGTACTTTGGTGCAAAAAGTGCAAATCAATCCCAGAACAACCGCAACGGACCTTGTGAAGATACTGGAGGAAACAGGTACAAAAGTATCTATATCCACAGTAAAACGAGTCCTATATCGTCATAACCTGAAAGGCTGCTCAGCAAGGAAGAAGCCACTGCTCCAAAACCGCCATATAAAAAGCCAGACTACAGTTTGCAACTGCACATGGGGACAAAGATCGTACTTTTTGGAGAAATGTCCTCTTGTCTGATGAAACAAAAATAGAACTGTTTGGCCATAATGACCATCATTATGTTTGGAGGAAAAAGAGGGAGGCTTGCAAGCCGAAGAACACCATCCCAACCGTGAAGCACGGGGGTGGCAGAATCATGTTGTGGGGGTGCTTTGCTGCAGGAGGGCCTGGTGCACTTCACAAAATAGATGGCATCATGAGGAGGAATATTATGTGGATATATTGAAGCAACATCTCAAGACATCAGTCAGGAAGTTAAAGCTTGGTCGTAAATGGGTCTTCCAAATGGATAATGACCCCAAGCATACCTCCAAAGTTGTGGCAAAATGGCTAAAGTACAACAAAGTCAAGGTATTGGAGTGGCCATCACAAAGCCCTGACCTCAACCCTATAGAACATTTGTGGGCAGAACTGAAAAAGCGTGTGCGAGCAAGGAGGCCTACAAACCTGACTCAGTTACACCAGCTCTGCCAAGAGGAGTGGGACAAAATTCACCCAAATTATTGTAGGAAGCTTGTGGAAGGCTACCCGAAACATTTGACCCAAGTTAAACAATTTAAAGGCAATGCTACCAAATACTAATTGAGTGTATGTAAACTTCTGACCCACTGGGAATGCGATGAAAGAAATTAAAGCTGAAATAAATAATTCTCTCTACTACTATTCTGACATTTCACATTCTTAAAATAAAATGGTGATCCTAACTGACCTAAAACAGGGAATTTTTACTTGGATTAAATGTCAGGAATTGTGAAAAACTGAGTTTAAATGTATTTGGCTTAGGTGTATGTAAACTTCCGACTTCAACTGTATATATATATACACATACATAGAAACACATACATATATATAGTTATACATATATATATATATGTAATGTGCATATATATGCATACATATACATACGTATGTATGTGTGTATATAGATATATATATATACACACGAATGCATATATATATATATACGTATGTATGTATATAAATATATATGTATATATACACATATGTAATGTGTATATATATATATATATATATATACATATGTATATATATACATACACACACATACGTATATACATATATATTATAAATATATATATATATATATATATAGATGTATATATATAAACATACATATATAGCCTGTTTCCTAAAATAACTTTCAGACATAAATGCTTCTTCTTCTTCTTCATCTTACCATCATATTTTATGACGTAGTGTCCTTGGCTGTTTTGAGAGGCATTTATTAATAAAATGTATTATTTTTATTATCATCCTCATCATTCCCTCTCCCTCCCTTTCGTGAGAGGTCATGCCCCTTGCCCTTTCACCTCTCCCCTATGTCATGGTCATGAATGAAGGATCTTATTTATTTAACTCAGGAGGCATGCTGGAACAGAGAGGTGCTGGAACAGAGAGTTGCTTGTATTGTATAATGCATTATCCACACACCTTTTGGTCTGCAAAGTTACTATGCATTTAAAAAAAGACAAAATAATGTACATATGCTGAGGCCATTTCATATATAGATAGATTACAACATATACACTATCGTCTTTATTTGAGATATTTTCTTTTCTCCTCCGCTATTTTCGTTTGTTACTTCCTCCTTGAGATGGGAATTGTCCGATTGATGGGAGTAGAAAGAAGTAGTCCCCTAATGGTTAAGATATGATTCAGGATAGGTCATCTGATCCTGGATCTGTTCCTGAGGGCAGCTTCTACCCGGAGCCTGTTGATGATGGTACTCTCCAGAGTCACGTTTGGCAGGCTGCAACATTACAAAACCTGCGCGTAGAAATGTATTGTGTAGAAAAGACGATTGTCTCGAAGGATAGGGAATCGAGTCTGCTCTATTCGTTACATTTCTATCTGCGAAGTTTGAACATCTCACCTTCCTGAATACACCCTGGTCACGTCTGTGTGTGTCACCATGGCAACGTCCCACTCCCTTGTCATGGGGTCAGATGTGTTGTAAAGAGATCTATTTCTCTGGTTGTCTCTGAGAGGAGTGAGAGAGGTAGCCTACTGTAGATAGCAGGATTGGACACAACTTAATTTAGTCCATTTCGGGAAAGGAACAAATCCTACTGAACAAAACAGCTAGCTTCAAATCTTGAAATGGTATTCAGCCAAAACGTCTCCTGAGAAGACGGAATAGAAATGGAATTTACCCGAAGTCCCATCTCATGCTAGCTAGGCCTTACTGTGCTTTGGCTGGGCTAATTTGTGTGTGTGTTTTGAGAGAGACAGATGCCCAGACCAGAGAGACAGACTATGGTTGTGTTCAGAAGGCACAAACGGGGAGAAATAAACCAGTTTGAAATGGGAAATGAAAAAAGTTGGTCCAAAAATGTTTCTTCCTAATTGTGCCTGCTGAACACGACCCATGTCTGTGTGTAACTGTCAGCAGGAAAACTTCGAACAGAGAAACAGACTGAGAATCTGACAGTGACGCAAGGATTGCTGTAAATAAAGGATTGTATTGGAGGAGATGAGTTGTCAATTTATTCTCTCAATTTCTTCTACACATCCACCCAGTTACCATGCTCAAAATTCCTCAGATTGAATATGAGTGTTAGTAAACCAACCACCTTCCCACAAAGCAATATGGGCACAATCATAATGTAGACAAGATCAGGACAAAGGACTTATGTTAGTACCAGGTATAAACGGGGCTAAGAGCCCTGTTTTTCATGCACTTATTACGAACTGAACATTTGAACCAATTTCTACCATAGATGGGACCCACTTAGTGAAACCAGGCTCCATCCGCCCAGGTTTAGCTGCAGTGTCTGTCATGTAACAGATGTCTATGTTGTGACACATCATTCCTTCTCAGGTCCTCCCCAGTGGCGGTATTAGCATACAACAGCAGAGAACCATCCTTCTCTTTGCCTCTACATCTCACTGGGTGTTACTGCTACTGTGTGCGTGTAGGCCTACACTAGTAATTTCTCTTGCCCAACGGAGGAGAAGCAGTATCAGTGCCTGCGACAGAGACCGAGTGAGCCTTTTGTTGTCATTAGAATGTATTTGTAATATTAATGTCGCGCCGCAATTACAATAACTTTGCCACTGACAGAGAGAGAGAGAGAGAGAGGGAGAAAGGCCTCTGGTGGGATACCAGGGTTCTATATTCTCAGCCCCTGGATGAAATGTGCTCCTGACACCCTGCTTTGAACACCCACACGAGGGGAGAGGAGAGAAGGGGGGGAGGCCTGTCCATGGGCGCATGAGAGGGGGTGAGGGGCCCAGGGGAGAGGGGATAAGGAAGAGAGACTGCTAGGGAGAGAGGAGAGAACAAATCCCATTGGTGGATGAAGAATAGGAGCTTTCCTGTCTCTCTCTTTCTCTGTCTTGTATCCACAGTACTTCCCCATTGTCTTCACACATGGACACATCTGTAAATCTCAGCACCCTGACCCAACCCTTTGGTATAACTCACAGACATGGTAACGTGTGACTGTGGATGTTTCTCCTTATGTATCTGTGTGTGTGTGTTCTCTCTCTCTCCCTTTTTCTCTCTCTTCTTCTTCCCTCCGTCCTAAGCGGAAACCAACCAGTCTCCCACAGCTCGCAGTTATCTGATCCACTATGCAGTACATTAACAGGATAGTTGCACGATAAGTTATGTTCAGACAAGGAAGGAAATGATTGAGGTTTTGTATCAGACTGTATCTCGCCATATCACTATCTCTGATCAGCACCGAGGGAGGTTTACTGTGGACTCACTCTCTTCTGCCTCTTCCACAGGACCTGGATAGCAGGCTTTTAAATGGTAAGTAGCCTTTAAATGGGGGAAAAAAGCATTTACACCGCTGGAACACTGGTTTATACCGGGGTGTGTGTGTGAGAGAGAGACAGACAGAGATAAAAAGGGAAGAAAAATGTCCCTAGGAGAAAAAGGCCTTGATAGGTGGAGAGGCTGACAGGCAGTGTAGAGAGGGATGGAGGGAGGGAGAGAAAGAAAGAGAGGGATGGGCATGGGGGTGAAACGTCTCTGATGTCCCTTTGATTATCTCAGGCTCTCCTGCTGGGCTTTCAGACACCACCCATCACAGAAAGAGATAGGGGGGGAGGTAGGGGGAGAGAGAGAGAAAGGGGGAGGGAGGGAGAGAGCGAGAGAAAGAAGGGAGAGAGCGAGCGACGGGAATAAAGATCAAAATGGAAGCTGAAGAGATGATCGTGAATCCAATCTGATAGTGCAAACAGAGAGTAATAGATGATTTAGAAATGGTCTGTTCATTGTATAGTTCTCTGCAGAGAGGGGGGGGGGGTGATATCTAGTTCTCTCATTGTCCTCCACATTCAGACAGACAGGCATTTCAGACTGACTGGGCTCGAACCAGAGTTCCCTACGTGCCACAAAACTGTTAGCCTGCAGAGCTAAAGCATATAGGCATCAACACCAATTGGTCACATGTAGAGTACACCTCAAGTCATATTAGCTAGACACGGCTGGATCAAACCGGAGACTAGATCTCTCACTACGTTCAAAACAAACCTGAGAGTTGATCTGTATGCCAGTGGACAAACTGGCAGTTATCCGAAAGCAATACTATGAGGGCGTGTGTTAGTGTCAATACCGACGTGACGCAGTCGCTATAGGCGGAGCCGACGTCAGCCTTTTGAGAGTGGAATCCCTTTCTCAAGAGAGACCTGGTAAGATGGCTGTAGAAGTAACACCATTACTAAGGTTGCACAACTCCACTCATTTCCCCAAAATTCCCCGGTTTACAGAAATCCCAGTTGGAGGATCCCAGTAATCCGGAGAGAATAAGCAGGGAGTGAGGGAGCCTCCAACCGGGAGTTCAGGAAAACCATGGATTTTAGGGAAAGATAATGTATTTTTTAGCATCCTTAACAAAGAGCCATACAACCCCCCAGCTAGAAGCTACATCAGGAACACCCTGAGAGAGTGATCAACTAGAAACGCCATCCGCAGCTCAGACCACAGTCAGTCCATCAGCAGCCGAATGCCAAGGTGTGTTCCCACTGTCTCATCCACAGCTCAGACCACACAGTCACACGGTCAGTGAGAAATACCGGCATCAGTGTACACAAGGTTTACCCAAGGTTTACCCAAGGTTTACGTAAGGTTTACGTAAGGTTTACCCAAGGTTTACGTAAGGTTTACCTAAGGTTTACCCAAGGTTTACGTAAGGTTTACCTAAGGTTTACCCAAGGTTTACCTAAGGTTTACGTAAGGTTTACCTAAGGTTTACGTAAGGTTTACCTAAGGTTTATGTACGGTTTACCCAAGGTTTACGTAAGGTTTATGTAAGGTTTATGTAAGGTTTATGTAAGGTTTACGTAAGGTTTATGTAAGGTTTATGTAAGGTGTACCTAAGGTTTATGTATTAAGGTTTACCTAAGGTTTATGTAAGGTTAACCTAAAATGTATGTAAGGTTTACCTAAGGTTTATTTAAGGTTTACCTACGGTTTAACAGTGGAAGTAGATGGTTAGAACTAAGTGAGAGAGACATGCAGAGAGATGAGATGGTATAACTGATAGGCCACTGCTAAACACACACATACACACACACACACACACACACACACACAGCGATGGTACAACTGATAGCCCTGTCTATTAAACACACAAACACAAGACTAGGGTTCTCCTGAACACAACAGTGCCTTCCATTCTCTGCTATGCTCGCCCAACAAGCCTACAGCACTGGGCTATACCGACAGACACACACCCAGGGTGCTATTCTCTCCCAGCAGGTGACATCACTCTGCAGGATGCTATCTGAGGGAGGGGAGGGGGGGGGGGGGGGGGCAGGAGCCCTAATCCATGTCTCTCTAGTCACAACGCTGGCTAGTTTTAGGGGGAGTTAACTAGCAAAACACTGTGTGGCCATATCCGGAGATAACACACGCACACAAGTACACAGGAACCAGCTCAGACAAGGAGACAGATCTGAACCCAGAGCACACACGCACAGTTAAAGTTTCAGTTTAATGGGTTATGAAAAATGACAGGGAACAAAATGAAAACTAAAATGAAGCTCTAGAAATGATGTAATATCAACTAAACAACACTTCACCGTCATTACACTAAAAACATGTGCTACTTTCTGAACAGCCATGGACTTCTCCAATCCCCTCGGGTGGCTGGGGTAGGTTGCTAGGCACGGTCCAACTCCGCCCGACACTCCTCCAACTTCCTGATGAGGTCACAGGTCAGGGGGTGCTGGTTGCCGTGAGTAACCTTCATGATGTCATAGGCCTGCACGGGAGATAGGAGAGAGCAGGGGTGTATTCAGTGATGTGGTGTGTTCATTACCTTACCCTTACAAATGTGTTGACTACAGCTGACATGATTCTCTACATGCTACCAGCCAGAAACTCATACTGTATCTGTTGTACAAAGTCTATCTAAACCAGAATTATTCCAATCTTACCCTACAGGGCTGTTTTTCAGTTCCACCTGATACTTAATTGCACCCACCTGATGTCCTATGTCTAAATCAGTCCCTGATTAGACAGGAAGAATGACAGCAGTGGAACTGGCTGGAGGTCTAGATTTGAGTTTGAGGGAACCTAAATGATCTGTAACGCTGCAACCCCCTGAACCGAGCCCTGAGATAGATGAGGGGAGACGGGGTTAGGGCAGCCATAACAATGGTCCACCGCCCAGCTCACCAGTCTCAGCGTGTGCTGTGCGTCCCCCAGGTGAACCAGAAAGTGCTGGAGCTTGGCCACTCTCATCAGCTGGATGGCGTGGGCAGGGTGGGGGTCTGGGTAGTACTGCCTGGGGAGAGACGAGGGGGGGTAGAGTGATTAGGGGGGTACAGCTGGCAACTTTGATATCAGCAAAATCTTTCAAATGCTCTGAGCATTCAAACACGCCTGACTGGAGTGTCAGGTGGGCGGGTTTTTGCAGTTTTGGGACGGTTCCATTAGTTCCATTTCGCAAGACTAGCTTACGTAAGTGTGGCTCTCAAGTATTCGGAGGAACACAACTCCTATTTGAACCCAGGGCTGTCTCACAGTGCTCAAAGACAGTTATACTAGACAGACAGGAGAGAGTAACGCGTCGTTTCCACTCCACCGCTCTTCTGTTAAGGAATCATTTTTCTTCCCGTGGTAAACGAGAAAGAGAGAGGGGTGCAGATAGAGGAGGAGGTTGGTAAAGGGAGAGAACACAAGAAAAGTGTTTTCTAGCATCAAAATAAACTACACGTGGTGCATTAACTGGGTAAATATGATCATTGGTTTATCTCTGGAAATAAAAAATGATTGTTTAAACATTTACTTTGCTCGACTTTACACTCTTATCATAGAGCTGGGAGGGTTAGAACTGCACTATCATGTCATTATATAAACACGCACAGAGAAATCATGTCAGACAGAGAGAGCGAGTGAGAGAGAGAGAGAGACTATACGAGTACTCCCCTCGAGGGTATGAGCCATGTCATAATATCTATCAACATTTGGGATAGCTAATCAGGGGGTTGATTAATACTGTACCGCCACAGCTTTTTAAATACACATGTCAAAAACGTGTGTGTGTGTGTGTGTGTGTGTGTGTGTGTGTGTGTGTGTGTGTGTGTGTGTGTGTGTGTGTGTGTGTGTGTGTGTGTGTGTGTGTGTGTGTGTGTGTGTGTGTGTGTGTGTGTGTGTGTGTGAGAGAGAGAGAGAGTGGAGTGTGTGTGTGTGTCCGTGTGTTAAAGTGGAGCAGAGCCTTATGCCTCTGGTTGAATTATGAAGAATTTACCACGTTATAAAACACTCCCACGGATCATACACACTCTTAAAGAACACAAACTCACTTACAGAAAGGGTACACACTCGTACAGGCCGTTTACACTAGGAAGCGGTATCGCGCTGTGAAACAACGGAAGCCATTCACTTTCAATGGCAGGAAAGCAAGAGAAGAGAAGTGGGCGGGGGGACTGTTGAGTGACGCGAGCATGGGCGAGGGAGCTAAACAGGGCGGGACTAAAGTTGGGGAAAATTGAATTTTATTCAAATCCTCTGCGATATCGCCACTCGAGTGACCAAATCAAAGCTCACCATAGCTTCCAACCACTACTGGAATGGCTGACAATGGCTGTTGATACATGGCACTACCTAGCTTTTTTGCTAGCACCCACATGAGGCCGAGGCTAGTGTGGCTAGGCGAGTGCCGCTTGTATAGTGTAAACGCTCTGTTAGAGAACACACACACACACACAGAGAATATACTCACTCTTAGAGAACACACACACTCTTAGAGAACGCACACACTCAAGAGAACACACACACTCAAGAGAACACACACACTCAAGAGAACACACACACACACACAGAATGCACACACTCTTGGAGAATACACACACTAAGAGAATACACACACTCTTAGAGAATACACATAGAGAATACACACAGTCTAAGACAATACACATAGAGAATACACACACTCTTAGAGACTACACACACTCTTAGAGAACACACACACACACAGAATACACACACTAAGAAAATACACACACTAAGAGAATACCCACACTCTTAGAGACACACACACTCGTAGAGAACACACGCAGTCTTAGAGAACACACACACACACAGAGAATACACACACAGAGAATACACACATACAGAGAATACACACACACAGAGAATACACACACACAGAGAATACACACATAAAATACACACACTCCTTGAGAATAGACACACACACAGAGAATACACACACTCTTAGAGAATACACACAGAAAATACACACACTCCTTGAGAATAGACACACACACAGAGAATACACACAGAGAATACACACACTCTTAGAGAACACACACACAGAGAATACACATACAGATAATACACACACTAAGAGAATACACAGAGAATACACACAGTCTAATACAGATAATACACACACTAAGAGCATACACAGAGAATACACACAGTCTAAGCGCATACACAGAGAGTACACAGAGAATACACACACTAAGAGCATACACAGAGAATACACACACTAAGAGCATACACAGAGAATACACACACTCTAAGAGCATACACAGAGAATACACACACTCTAAGAGCATACACAGAGAATACACACAGTCTAAGAGCATACACAGAGAATACACACACTCCTTGAGAATAGACACACACACAAAGAATACACACACTCTTAGACAATACACACACAATCTAAGATAATACACATACAGAGAATACACACACTAAGAGAATACACACACTAAGAGAATACACACACACACACACACAGAGGAAACACACACTCTAAGAGCATACACAGAGAATACACACAGTCTAAGAGCATACACAGAGAATACACACACTCCTTGAGAATAGACACACACACAAAGAATACACACACTCTTAGACAATACACACACAATCTAAGATAATACACATACAGAGAATACACACACTAAGAGAATACACACACTAAGAGAACACACACACACACACACACACACACACACACACAGAGAAAACACACCGAGAATACACACACTCTAAGAGAATCCACTTGCAGCACTACACAACAGGTTTGCGTGGGGAACAGCTCCTGAACCCAAACCAACCCACTTGTTGTTGTTTATGGTGAACAGACAGACGGTAGTTTATATGGACATCTTGAGACAGGAGAGCAGAGCGACACCAGATGCCATAGAATTGGGCAACTCCAAAACAGTCCCTTCCTCATGGTTTATTCACATCAACTTGATTGCAGTTGAACGTGTTGGTTTTACAACAGCGGTGGCCCACCTTCCTCCTGGAAAGCCACTGGGTGCAGGTTTTTGCTCTAGCCCTCTAGGAGGAGGGTTGGCCACCCCTGAATTACACAATGTGTCACCGGGACAGATGGAAGCCGTCTGACATTTATAGAAAAGTTCATCCAGAATCAAATGGACTATAGATCATTTGAGTGACATCTTTCTGATGAGTGCCAACCGAACGACAACAAATAAAGAGAGGCAGACAGTGGAACACTAAATGTCAATATTAAAGTAGGTTTTTCAGAGCCATATTATTTCTTATCACGTCCAGCCATGGGTTCATTAATATCACAGTAATTGGTGTACTGCTCAATAGGCCAAAAACACACAGAGTGCCGTGGAGCACTCACCCCGCCTCAATGACTTATTGAGAGGAGCTCAGACACACAAGCTCACGCATGCACACACACACACACACACTTTCTCTGCCTCAAGCATTTATCAACAAAAACTGTTTGGCTGTAACGCACTCAAGGAGAGAACTATCCAATTAAGTCAATGCTGGGGTGGTTTCTCATATTAAACACACACACACTTGTTTTCTCAACTTGTGCCACAAACTGACTGTGGTCTGAGCTGCGGATAACTTGGAACCAAATCTCTCTCTGGCAGAGGGAGACTGGGAGAGATCACACTGTGGAGAAATCTTTGGGAAATACACCGCTATGCGGGAAAAATGTTTGGGAAAGTTTGCCATTTGGGAGACAGAGGAAATGGGTTTAATGAAATAGTAATGACTTTTATCTTTTGCTCAGGTGGAGCAGACACACACACACATAACACACGCACACCGAGATAAAAGCGCTCTGCATTAGAGAGTGAACGCAGAAACACAGACAGATAGGCAGACAGACATCACATGGCAAGTCACAGACTCCATCTAGCCCAAAACAAAGCCGTCTGATTTTACGAACCATCCACAAGCCAACTAAAACAATCTACACACATGTAAACAACCTCATCAAAGACCAAACAATGTCTTAGATGCCCTAGAAAGACGAACGCACCTTCCATGTGAAACTACTTTGTAGGAGATGAAGGCTGAATGTGGTGGTAGATCTTTCTTAGGGGATCTTTCAATAGAACTGGAATCATCAAGATCCAATCAGGTAATTCAGCTAATTCCACTATTCAGATCAACCGTTCTATTGTCACTAATACAGCTAATGTAGAGTAGTGTATGGTTGATTTGGTTGTTTTCTGGTTTGATTTCCCCGCAGCATTCAAACATATGTGCTAGATGACTGACTTTATCAGTAACATACATGTCCCGAGGGTAAAGCCATGGTGGCATGTCTACATTTTTTTTTTGGGGGGGGGGGGCATAAGAATCAAATCAAATCCAGCTTAATTTATACAGTACAATAACTAGAGGCTGCCTCTCCATGCCTCTTGGTCTTAAGCTTTGGGATAGTTAAAAGGCTCTGATGAACCTATTGGGTACATAACTTAAAAGCATGTTTGACACGTATTGGGGTGCACAATCGTGGATTGATTTAAAAAACCAATAGAAGAATCTTAAAATGTATTCCAAAAGTGCAGAGACCTTAACACCGGTGTAATGTGTGCTCTCCATCGGGTCTTGGTCAGTTCCCCTTGCTGCAGCATTTTGTATGTTTTGCAGTTGACCAATGGCTTTCTTTGGTAGACCAGACAGGAGAGCATTACCTGGTGTTTTATCTTTATTACCCGTGAATTAAAATGTGCGGCTAGATTCTCTGTCTATGCATTGACTCCAACAATAAGTACCTTGGTCTTGTCTTGATTTAGCCGGAGGAAGTTGTGAGCCATCCAAGTATTTAAATCACTAATACAGTCAAATAATTTATCAATAGTGTCACGGCCGTCGTAAGAAGTGGACCAAAGCGCAGCGTGGTGAGCGTACATATTCCTTTTATTAGAAATGACGCCGACAAAACAAATAAACAATGCAAAACAACCGTGAAGCTTAAGGGCTATGTGCCACAAACAAAGTTACCTTCCCACAAAGAAAGGAGGGAAAGGGCTACCTAAGTATGGTTCCCAATCAGAGACAACGATAGACAGCTGTCCCTGATTGAGAACCATACCAGGCCAAAACATAGAAATTCAAAATCATAGAAAAACAAAACATAGAATGCCCACCCCAAATCACACCCTGACCAAACCAAATAGAGACATAAACAGGCTCTCTAAGGTCAGGGCGTGACAAATAGAGCTAAAATCCTCGGGTGATACAGAAATGCAAAGCCGTGTATCGTCTGCGTAGCAGTGAGAATCTAATTCTGTGCTTTCTGATAATGCTGCCAAGGGGTTACACAGAGCCGTCGGACAATAAACAGTGCACTCAAAGATTTCAGACCCCTTGACTTTTTCCACATTTTGCTACGTTACAGCCTTATTTCCAAAAAAATATTGCATAGTTTTCCCCCTCATCAATCTACACACAATACCCTATAATGACAAAGCAAAAACATGTTTTTAGAAAAACGGAATATCACATTTACATAAGTATTCAGACCCTTTACTCAGTACTTTGTTGAAATACCTTTTGGCAGCGATTACAGCCTCGAGTCTTCTTGGTTATGACGCTACATGCTTGGCACACCTAGTGCCATCAACTTTGCGCTCAGTAAGGAGGTCATTCACAAGAGAGGTTTTACTAGTGATTGCTCTGACATATTATAGGTGCCCTATTCAATGAGTGCGGGCCACTCTGCCCATAGGGCATCTGCCTCGAGGTAACCAACGGAATAAACACTAGAAACCACGTTTTCTGACAGTCATCAATCAATCAGAATGGTAGGAGATGACCGTTTGTAGGCGGAGTTAAAGGAACATAAATTACTCACAATAACCATAGTGCAATTTCTACAGGAGTTGATATGCTTTTGAAGTCATCTGTTGCTTATTCTGACAGGGAGGACTGAATCACTACCAGACCCTGTCTGTCAGTCTGACAGGGAGGACTGAATCACTACCAGACCCTGTCTGTCAGTCTGACAGGGAGGACTGAATCACTACCAGACCCTGTCTGTCAGTCTAACAGGGAGGATTGAATCACTACCAAACCCTGTCTGTCAGTCTGACAGGGAGGACTGAATCACTACCAGACCCTGTCTGTCAGTCTGACAGGGATAGACTGAATCACTACCAGACCCTGTCTGTCAGGGAGGACTGAATCACTACCAAACCCTGTCTGTCAGTCTGACAGGGAGGACTGAATCACTACCAGACCCTGTCTGTCAGGGAGGACTGAATCACTACCAAACCCTGTCTGTCAGTCTGACAGGGAGGACTGAATCACTACCAGACCCTGTCTGTCAGTCTGACAGGGAGGACTGGATCACTACCAGACCCTGTCTGTCAGTCTGACAGGGAGGACTGAATCACTACCAGACCCTGTCTGTCAGTCTGACAGGGAGGACTGAATCACTACCAGACCCTGTCTGTCAGTCTGACAGGGAGGACTGAATCACTACCAGACCCTGTCTGTTAGGGAGGACTGAATCACTACCAAACCCTGTCTGTCAGTCTGACAGGGAGGACTGAATCACAACCAGACCCTGTCTGTCAGGGAGGACTGAATCACTACCAGACCCTGTCTGTCAGTCTGACAGGGAGGACTGAATCACTACCAGACCCTGTCTGTCAGGGAGGACTGAATCACTACCAGACCCTGTCTGTCAGTCTGACAGGGAGGACTAAATCACTACCAGACCCTGTCTGTCAGTCTGACAGGGAGGACTGAATCATTACCAGACCCTGTCTGACAGGGAGGACTGAATCACTACCAACCCCTGTCTGTCAGTCTGACAGGGAGGACTGAATCACTACCAGACCCTGTCTGTCAGTCTGACAGGGAGGACTGAATCACTACCAGACCCTGTCTGTCAGTCTAACAGGGAGGATTGAATCACTACCAAACCCTGTCTGTCAGTCTGACAGGGAGGACTGAATCACTACCAGACCCTGTCTGTCAGTCTGACAGGGATAGACTGAATCACTACCAGACCCTGTCTGTCAGGGAGGACTGAATCACTACCAAACCCTGTCTGTCAGTCTGACAGGGAGGACTGAATCACTACCAGACCCTGTCTGTCAGGGAGGACTGAATCACTACCAAACCCTGTCTGTCAGTCTGACAGGGAGGACTGAATCACTACCAGACCCTGTCTGTCAGTCTGACAGGGAGGACTGGATCACTACCAGACCCTGTCTGTCAGTCTGACAGGGAGGACTGAATCACTACCAGACCCTGTCTGTCAGTCTGACAGGGAGGACTGAATCACTACCAGACCCTGTCTGTCAGTCTGACAGGGAGGACTGAATCACTACCAGACCCTGTCTGTTAGGGAGGACTGAATCACTACCAAACCCTGTCTGTCAGTCTGACAGGGAGGACTGAATCACAACCAGACCCTGTCTGTCAGGGAGGACTGAATCACTACCAGACCCTGTCTGTCAGTCTGACAGGGAGGACTGAATCACTACCAGACCCTGTCTGTCAGGGAGGACTGAATCACTACCAGACCCTGTCTGTCAGTCTGACAGGGAGGACTAAATCACTACCAGACCCTGTCTGTCAGTCTGACAGGGAGGACTGAATCATTACCAGACCCTGTCTGACAGGGAGGACTGAATCACTACCAACCCCTGTCTGTCAGTCTGACAGGGAGGACTGAATCACTACCAGACCCTGTCTGTCAGTCTGACAGGGAGGACTGAATCATTACCAGACCCTGTCTGTCAGGGAGGACTGAATCACTACCAGACCCTGTCTGTCAGTCTGACAGGGAGGACTAAATCACTACCAGACCCTGTCTGTCAGTCTGACAGGGAGGACTGAATCATTACCAGACCCTGTCTGACAGGGAGGACTGAATCACTACCAACCCCTGTCTGTCAGTCTGACAGGGAGGACTGAATCACTACCAACCCCTGTCTGTCAGTCTGACAGGGAGGACTGAATCACTACCAGACCCTGTCTGTCAGGGAGGACTGAATCACTACCAAACCCTGTCTGTCAGTCTGACAGGGAGGTTGAATCACTACCAAACCCTGTCTGTCAGTCTGAAAGGGAGGACTGAATCACTACCAGACCCTGTCTGTCAGGGATGACTGAATCACTACCAAACCCTGTCTGTCAGTCTAACAGGGAGGACTGAATCACTACCAGACCCTGTCTGTCAGTCTGACAGGGAGGACTGAATCACTACCAGACCCTGTCTGTCAGTCTGACAGGGAGGACTGAATCACTACCAGACCCTGTCTGTCAGTCTGACAGGGAGGACTGAATCACTACCAGACCCTGTCTGTCAGTCTGACAGGGAGGACTGAATCACTACCAGACCCTGTCTGTCAGTCTGACAGGGAGGACTGCATCACTACCAGAGCCTGTCTGTCAGTCTGACAGGGAGGACTGAATCACTACCAGACCCTGTCTGTCAGTCTGACAGGGAGGACTGAATCATTACCAGACCCTGTCTGTCAGGGAGGACTGAATCACTACCATACCCTGTCTGTCAGTCTGACAGGGAGGACTGAATCACTACCAACCCCTGTCTGTCAGTCTGACAGGGAGGACTGAATCACTACCAGACCCTGTCTGTCAGTCTGACAGGGAGGACTGAATCACTACCAACCCCTGTCTGTCAGTCTGACAGGGAGGACTGAATCAGTACCAACCCCTGTCTGTTAGTCTGACAGGGAGGACTGAATCACTACCAGACCCTGTCTGTCAGTCTGACAGGGAAGACTGAATCACAACCAGACCCTGTCTGTCAGGGAGGACTGAATCACTACCAAACCCTGTCTGTCAGTCTGACAGGGAGGACTGAATCACTACCAAACCCTGTCTGTCAGGGAGGACTGAATCACTACCAGACCCTGTCTGTCAGTCTGACAGGGAGGACTGAATCACTACCAGACCCTGTCTGTCAGTCTGTCAGGGATGACTGAATCACTACCAAACCCTGTCTGTCAGTCTAACAGGGAGGACTGAATCACTACCAGACCCTGTATATCAGTCTGACAGGGAGGACTGAATCACTACCAGATCCTGTCTGTCAGTCTGACAGGGAGGTTGAATCACTACCAAACCCTGTCTGTCAGTCTGACAGGGAGGACTGAATCATTACCAGACCCTGTCTGTCAGGGAGGACTGAATCACTACCATACCCTGTCTGTCAGTCTGACAGGGAGGACTGAATCACTACCAACCCCTGTCTGTCAGTCTGACAGGGAGGACTGAATCACTACCAGACCCTGTCTGTCAGTCTGACAGGGAGGACTGAATCACTACCAACCCCTGTCTGTCAGTCTGACAGGGAGGACTGAATCAGTACCAACCCCTGTCTGTTAGTCTGACAGGGAGGACTGAATCACTACCAGACCCTGTCTGTCAGTCTGACAGGGAAGACTGAATCACAACCAGACCCTGTCTGTCAGGGAGGACTGAATCACTACCAAACCCTGTCTGTCAGTCTGACAGGGAGGACTGAATCACTACCAAACCCTGTCTGTCAGGGAGGACTGAATCACTACCAGACCCTGTCTGTCAGTCTGACAGGGAGGACTGAATCACTACCAGACCCTGTCTGTCAGTCTGTCAGGGATGACTGAATCACTACCAAACCCTGTCTGTCAGTCTAACAGGGAGGACTGAATCACTACCAGACCCTGTATATCAGTCTGACAGGGAGGACTGAATCACTACCAGATCCTGTCTGTCAGTCTGACAGGGAGGTTGAATCACTACCAAACCCTGTCTGTCAGTCTGACAGGGAGGACTGAATCACTACCAGACCCTGTCTGTCAGGGATGACTGAATCACTACCAAACCCTGTCTGTCAGTCTAACAGGGAGGACTGAATCACTACCAGACCCTGTATGTCAGTCTGAAGAGGAGGACTGAATCACTACCAGACCCTGTCTGTCAGTCTGACAGGGAAGACTGAATCACTACCAGACCCTGTCTGTCAGTCTGATAGGGAGGACTGAATCACTACCAGACCCTGTCTGTCAGTCTGACAGGGAGGACTGAATCACTACCAGACCCTGTCTGTCAGTCTGACAGGGAGGACTGAATCACTACCAGACCCTGTCTGTCAGTCTGACAGGGAGGACTGAATCACTACCAGACCCTGTCTGTCAGTCTGACAGGGAGGACTGAATCACTACCAGACCCTGTCTGTCAGTCTGACAGGGAGGACTGCATCACTACCAGACCCTGTCTGTCAGGGAGGACTGAATCACTACCAGACCCTGTCTGTCAGTCTGACAGGGAGGACTGAATCACTACCAGACCCTGTCTGTCAGTCTGACAGGGAGGACTGAATCACTACCAGACCCTGTCTGTCAGTCTGACAGGGAGGACTGAATCATTACCAGACCCTGTCTGTCAGGGAGGACTGAATCACTACCATACCCTGTCTGTCAGTCTGACAGGGAGGACTGAATCACTACCAGACCCTGTCTGTCAGTCTGACAGGGAGGACTGAATCACTACCAACCCCTGTCTGTCAGTCTGACAGGAAGGACTGAATCAGTACCAACCCCTGTCTGTTAGTCTGACAGGGAGGACTGAATCACTACCAGACCCTGTCTGTCAGTCTGACAGGGAAGACTGAATCACTACCAGACCCTGTCTGTCAGGGAGGACTGAATCACTAGCAAACCCTGTCTGTCAGTCTGACAGGGAGGACTGAATCACTACCAAACCCTGTCTGTCAGGGAGGACTGAATCACTACCAGACCCTGTCTGTCAGTCTGACAGGGAGGACTGAATCACTACCAGACCCTGTCTGTCAGTCTGACAGGGAGGCTTGAATCACTACCAAACCCTGTCTGTCAGTCTGACAGGGAGGACTGAATCACTACCAGACCCTGTCTGTCAGGGAGGACTGAATCACTACCAAACCCTGTCTGTCAGTCTAACAGGGAGGACTGAATCACTACCATACCCTGTATATCAGTCTGACAGGGAGGACTGAATCACTACCAGATCCTGTCTGTCAGTCTGACAGGGAGGACTGAATCACTACCAGATCCTGTCTGTCAGTCTGACAGGGAGGACTGAATCATTACCAGACCCTGTCTGTCAGTCTGACAGGGAGGACTGAATCATTACCAGACCCTGTCTGTCAGTCTGACAGGGAGGACTGAATCACTACCATACCCTGTCTGTCAGTCTGACAGGGAAGACTGAATCACTACCAGACCCTGTCTGTCAGTCTGACAGGGGGGACTGGAGCATTACCAGACCCTGTCTGTCAGTCTGACAGGGAGGACTGAATCACTACCAAACCCTGTCTGTCAGTCTGACAGGGAGGACTGAATCACTACCAGACCCTGTCTGTCAGTCTGACAGGGAGGACTGAATCACTACCAGACTCTGTCTGTCAGGGAGGACTGAATCACTACCAAACCCTGTCTGTCAGTCTGACAGGGAGGACTGAATCACTACCAAACCCTGTCTGTCAGTCTGACGGGAGGACTGAATCACTACCAGACCCTGTCTGTCAGTCTGACAGGGAGGACTGAATCACTACCAGACCCTGTCTGTCAGTCTGACAGGGAGGACTGGAGCACTACCAGATCCTGTCTGTCAGTCTGACAGGGAGGACTGAATCACTACCAGATCCTGTCTGTCAGTCTGACAGGGAGGACTGAATCACTACCAAACCCTGTCTGTCAGTCTGACAGGGAGGACTGAATCACTACCAAACCCTGTCTGTCAGTCTGACAGGGAGGACTGAATCACTACCAGACCCTGTCTGTCAGTCTGACAGGGAGGACTGGAGCACTACCAGATCCTGTCTGTCAGTCTGACAGGGAGGACTGAATCACTACCAGACCCTGTCTGTCAGTCTGACGAGAGGACTGAATCACTACCAGACCCTGTCTGTCAGTCTGACAGGGAGGACTGAATCATTACCAGACCCTGTCTGTCAGTCTGACAGGGAGAACTTGAGCACTACCAGACCCTGTCTGTCAGTCTGACAGGGAGGACTGAATCACTACCAAACCCTGTCTGTCAGTCTGACAGGGAGGACTGAATCACTACCAGACCCTGTCTGTCAGTCTGACAGGGAGGACTGAATCACTACCAACCCCTGTCTGTCAGTCTGACAGGGAGGACTGAATCACTACCAGACCCTGTCTGTCAGTCTGACGAGAGGACTGAATCACTACCAGACCCTGTCTGTCAGTCTGACAGGGAGGACTGAATCATTACCAGACCCTGTCTGTCAGTCTGACAGGGAGAACTTGAGCACTACCAGACCCTGTCTGTCAGTCTGACAGGGAGGACTGAATCACTACCAGACCCTGTCTGTCAGTCTCTAAAACAGGTTGTGATGTTGCTGGAAATAATCCCGGAGCCCCTGTGGTTAGGGTGAATCCTGCCTCTTTAAAAAAACGCTGGTTGCTCCCACAGCAAATCAAAGTGGTCAACAAAAAGAGACATTCCTGTATTTGCAAAGTTTCTTCAGGTACTCGTTGAGGGCAAAATGTTCTGAACCCCTTCAGAACGGGAGGGGGGCCAGGGATAATTACTCTCTTCCCTGTGCTAGCGAGGATGTTTAAACCGACTCATCGACAGCTCTACTATAGGAGGCGTTTTCCAACAGATTTGGTTTGCCGGGGTCACAGCAAGGTCGGTGCAGTTGGAAAACAGGTCATCCTCTTCTGGCAGCCGAGCTAACAGCCGGAGGATCTTCTCCCTGAGCTGCTTGATGGTGGTGCATTTTTCAGAATAACAACACGATAAACTGGACAAGGAACAAGAAAACACATATCGATATGAGATTAACCACATGAGAAAACTCACACATATGGAATTGTGCTGTGTGTTGCCATGGTAAGTGGCAATGGGGAGGGTGTGTGTTGGGGCCTGTTCTCTCTCCTCCTCTACATTAGTGTTCCCCGGCATGATCATTACTAAGAACAAAGAGCTGCCTCTCCACTGGGACCACTTTACTGGAATATTAAAATCACCACACACACACACACACACACACACACACACACACACACACACACACACACACACACACACACACACACACACACACACACACACACACACACACACACACACACACACACACACACACACACACACACACACACACACACACACACACACACACACACACACACACACACACACACTCATGCCATGCTAGGGAATGCCAAGGATGCGGTAAAGACAGTCTCATTATTAATCTGCCTTTATAGACAAAAACAGAACTCTCTCTCTCTCTCACTCTCACATGGATTTACAGCTCTTGTCCGTCACACTCTGATGCCTGGCGTAATCAATCCCAGATCCCTCCTACTGGACTCTGGGACCTGCTATAGATCCTGACGCCACAAAGAGAGTTAGCCAATACTCTGATCAGCCTGATCAATGGCTTTGACCAGACCCTCATATCCCACCGCTGACACCAGTAACACATGGAAAGGTCAGACAAACCTCATAGAACACTGGTGAGAGGAGACGGTTGGAGGGAGAGAGAGAGAGACATAGAGACACAGAATGGAATGATGATTCTTTCCATAGATTCATCAACAGCTTGTATGTAAAACAGCCTCCCTCCCTCTCTCTCCTCTCCACCGAGCACGCTCCTGGGAGTCGAGTCTCTTTCCTGGCCCCTTCCTCACCTCTCTCCCCCATTCCTCTCACCCCGCTCCCTCACTCTTAACAGCAGTGACAGAGGGTGCTACATGCCGTTACTCTCTGCCACACCTCGCTGAAATGCTGGCCATCACCCAGCACCAGGGCTGGAATTAACTTAATACATTACGTTTGTTAAAATCCTAATCATTTTTTGACAAATTTGAAAAATCCTCATAGAAAACATTGGGCATTGTTCAATTCATGCGTTTCAATGCACTTCCTGAATTGAACTGCCTCTTACTCTGCTGTTCACTACACTTCCAACATGGCAGTTGCTGTCTTGTTCTGCAGCTCTGATTTTGACAGAAGTGTATCATGAATCAAAGCTACACCCCGTCCTAGCAACCTCTGGGACATTTTTACTGACTGCTCCTTTCCATTCAACTGTCTGCAGTCGCTTACTGTGTTCTGCTATGTAGCACAGAGCAGTCTTTCATGAGCAATAACACGCCCACTGATAGGTATTCCACTGGCCTTCAACTTTCTGTTGTCTACTGTCTCCATGTTTTATTGGACTGTAGATGTGTGTGATCATGTGTTGGTAACCTGTACAAGACCTGGCGAGAGAAATCCCCCTGGAGGAAAATACTCTATTCGACCTGTTCCTCTGTATTTTTTCATTCTCTCCCTCCCTCTTTCTTTAGAACCTCAAAGATCTCAGAGAGGGGAGCATGTGTGTGTGTGTGTGTGTGTGTGTGTGTGTGTGTGTGTGTGTGTTTGTGTTCGTGTTGTGTGTGTGAGGAGGAGGACGAGTGCATCGCCTGACTGCGACCCTCAGCTACTGGTTCACAGAAAGTTCCGGAGAGTATTCATCCAGAGTTCAAGTCTTCCATCCCTCTTTTTCTTCTCCTTCAACAGCCGAGTCGTAATAAAGAGAAGACCTCCATCACTCACACGCACAAGCACATACACACGCACACACTGTAGCTGTGAAACATACTGTAAGTAAAATACCCTGTCCATCTCCCTTTCTCTCCATAGCAGAGCAGTCTGTATTGGCATGTATTGGTGACATGTTCTATGCTTGGATATTGGCGTGAGGACATTTGTCATAGTATGAAAATGAATTATTCACACCGGCCACTGCAGCGTGTTGGCTCAGTGTACTAAGGCTTGTAACCATGGGTGACACACACACACACCACGCACATGCACAAGCGCACACACACACCTTGGCAGCTCATGACAACAAACCCTGTATCCCCAGTTGACAGGTGTCAGCAGGTAAAACAGAGAGCAAATCACTGCAGTGTTGGAGAAACGACAGAGGAGATGGAGGGAAGGGAAAGAGAAGGAGAGAGGGGGAAGGCAGAGAGAGAGAAGTAATGAGATGAGAGGTGTGTTGACAGTGGACAGAGGGTAAGAGGCAGGAGAGGATGGGGGAGAGAGAGACGGAGGGGGAGAGAGATGGAAAGAGTGCGTTAGGGAAGATAAGAGTTAGGGTAGAGGTAGCTTTTCACAGAGGGTGAGAGGTAGTGTGAGTAACAAACAGCACAGCAGAGAACTGCAGAGGATGGAGTTACTTTACTGCACTCAGTCAGCCTATTCCAGTGGTTTTCAAACCTCTCCTCGGGACCCCCATCCGTTCCCTGTAGTTGATCTGTCCCAGAGCTAGCCCACAACACCTGATTCCAATTGTCAACTAATCATTAAGCCATTGACTACAGCAGGTGAATCAAGCGAGCTAGTTCAGGGCTACAACAAAATGATGAAGCCTCTGGGGTTCCCTGGGGAGAGGTTTGAGAACCCCTACCCTATTCAGCCAGTGGATGCTCCTCAGAGGAGGAAGGGCAGGACCATTCTCCTCAGCGAATTTAATGAAAATAAAAATAGTGAAACATTACAAAAAGTTATTCCTCATAGATATAACTATACCAAATATATTCAATTGAATATATTTAGTTGAACCGTTTTTAACGAATACATTTCTTCAAAACTGAAGGAGAATCAAGAGAGAGAGAAAGCTATCTATCTATTTTTTTTCACTTTCACTTACTTAGCGAAAACTAGTTAAGCCTATTCAAACGTCTGGCTCAAACAGAGAGGGATGCTATGTTACCTAGCTGGCTATGGCTAGCCAACGCTGGAACACTTCCAAGTCAAGGTAAGCGTTTGCTTTTATTAATTTATTGCCACCGGGGCCTGCCGATATAACTGCTTTACTGCTTGCGAACTGTACACTGTACTGCGTGATTGTAGCGGGTTTACTAACGTGTTAGTTCTAGTAGCTATGTTGACTTGACGTTTGCTAATATGGTGACAATGATGTAGGCTGTGTGTAGCGGTTAGCGGTTATGATATGAAGGTTTGGCTTGGATGTTTTTTTTCGCCGGGTCACAGACAGCTGATATATGGTGCACTGAAGTCCACAAACAAAAGGAAAATGTGAGAGGAGGAGAGCGCGTAAATGCGAAAAGGAATTATCCAACGATCAAAAAGATCATGCTGTTTATATGTGGCTGCTTTGAAAATTAACTGTGTTTGCGTGTGATCAGGGGTGTATTCATTCTGATGATTTTTTTTAAACGAAAGCAAACAGAATGAAACGGGGATAAACCTGAATTTGTCCAATAGAAACTCTTATTCGCAACTGTTGGACTAATGATTACACCCTAGATCAGCTAGATGCAGGCAAGATTGTGAAAGGTGTTAATTGAATGTGTCAATGTCGGTCACCTTACTCAAATTTCTCTCGTCCTCTGCACCTACATTTTAAACTTTCATTCATAGGCTAGGTTGTAGCAACCTCATGATGGGTATAGGGAAAATGTGACTATCATGTAGCAGCCTAAAACTATGGATGTTACATTGAACTGGGTGAACAGAATATGAATGACAGTCATCCAATATCCTGTAATAGAAATAAGGCCATGCTCATTAAAAAATGTATCGTCCTCCCTCATCTTAAACGGCACCGACCGCCACTGTATTAAGCATACAGAAACCTACTGCAGTTAGCAGTCTGTGATCCACTGCAATACATGTGAAAAACACAACCAAACAGACAGAACTCTCAAACTAGAATTAAATATGAAAGGCGGCATACATTTTCATCGTCCCTCGGTATGTGATGATGTGTTGGGTGAATAGAGAGACGGTGAGATCTAAGAGGAAGTCAGTTTGGCCTTCAGATGTCTTAGAGGAAATCAGGACACAGCTCGTGTGATCCTCATCATCGAATCCTGCCAACAGATATACACAACAGACATACACGTGCACAAGCATGCACGTCCGCACGCAAACAAAGGCACACACTGGGATCTACCGCAAACACACATCGGAAAACTCTGGGTAGTAGCTTTATTGTTACTAAACACAAGACTTCCGAACGCATCTCTCCCTCTCCCTCGCTCTGGGAAGAAAGGATGACAAATGGAGTAGTGTGTTTGTTTATTTTTTCTGTGGCTTTCCTTTGGTTGAGTTTCTCTTCCTGTAACTGTCATATTAAAAATGCAACAAAAAGCACCCTTTTCTTATTCCAAACGATTGGGCATTTGGAATATTCATGAACATTTGGACGCACACATGGACGAACAAAGGCAAACAACACACACTAAAGATCCATGGCACGGATTCATAGATTAATCGTTGGAGCCATGTATCCCAAATGCCATCAATATAACAGGCACAACTTACAACATCTGACTCCAGAATTCTCAATGTAGTTATCTATTGTAACATTACATGGCACAGCCCCCCATTGGCTACAGTTGAACATATTGGGAGTTAGAAGTCCACAGATCCTGAGACGATGGCCTCCTCCACTCCATTGTGGTGGCCCCATGTGTTTGTGGCAAGGGATGTGTGTGTACAGATGTAGGATCTTCATTTGATCACCCTTTCGCAGGAGCAGCCAGAATTCTTATGATTGACTTTGAAATTGGACGTCTATCCATGTCCTGAGGACGACGGAAAACGCTTTCAAAACCGGCCACTAGGGGCAACAGAGCGCTATTACCATGAAGTAGGCTTGGATTTTTTTGTAATCATGTGACTCCGGATTCAAAGGTCACGTGTTCAATCCTAGTGGTAGACACTAATTTTGTATATTTGGTTTTAACCCTATCCCAAACCTTAACCCTTAAACGTAAACATTCAGAATGAATGCCTGAACATAATATTTTAACCCAATCTAAAACCTTAACTTCTAAATTTGACGTTTGGTGCAATTTCGAAATATGACTTTTAGAGAAAGGTAGACAAACATCCGAATCGGAGGTCACATTAGTAAAACCGTGAATCTTGTTTTGCAGGAGAACTTTTCAGCACTTTAGCAAAGTAGTGTATTTGAGGTTTAAAAAGGCTTCTGAAGACCAAAAATGTCCATCAATTATAGAAACCAGAGAGTTAGGTTATATGGAGGAGATTACTGAGTAGTCTGGTTCATCAGGCTGACTCCCAGTCTCAACTTGAAGTTATTGAGGGATGATGATGTTTTGGCAATGTGAAGATAAGAATTCCAGAGTATGGTACCTCTATATCTGATAGAGAATGGACTATGTAAGCTGAGCCAGCGGTGAGGTGGACGGTTACCCCAGTGTCTTGTGTTATATACTGTAGATGGATTTCAGAATGAACCTGGAAGAATCCATTGAAGGGTTTAGGTAAACTGTCTAGGAGGTATGAGTATTTGTAGATGAAAGTGCATAATAGGCGTACATTAGTGTCGTAAATAGACAAGATATTGAGTTTCTTAAACAAAGGTGCAGACGGAGCCAGGAAATTCGAGGAGGTGGCTATTCTTGCAAATTTATTTTTGTATGATGAGTAATTTGTGTAGGTAGGAGGCATATGTACTGGCCCACCCAAACAATATTACAGTAAATGAGATATGGGTCAATTAAACTATGGTATAGAGTAAGGAAGCAAACCTGCTGAACCAAACCACTAATCTTACTGATGATACCAACCGATTTCATCACTTTGCTGCAGACAAATTGAATATGATCTTTCCAGAATAATTTTTTCATCATTTAGAACTCCGAGGAATCTAGTGGGTGTGACTTGTTCCATTTCATTCCCACCAATTGAGATTCTAGCTCTTTAAAACAAAAAAAGTCTTATTCTTACTAATACACACAATAAAGTTTGATTTTAAATATAATTTTTTATCTGGAACCAATCAGAAATTTTGGCCATGCCTGAGTTGGCTTCATTAATTAATGAATCAAAATTCTTGTGTGATAAAATCAAATTGGTTTCATCAGCAAAGAGAAGGGGAAGTACGGTAGAACACCCTTCAGCAAGGTCATTGATATAGATTAGGAATAACAAAGGTCCAATTATCCAACCCTGTGTCACGCCACAGGATATCTTGGCTCTGGTAAATGCAGAGCCGTTAACAAATTATTCTCTACCATAAACATAACTATTTGGCCAATTATATGTGATCCTGATGTTATTTCATCTGAATTTATCAACTTTTTAGTGTATTTTAAGTATAATCATGAAAACCGTAATAATACAATTTAGAAAGTAATATTTAATGATAAACCGTCAAACACTTTGGATAAATCCAAAAAGATGCAAAACGAGTATTCAACGAGTATTCCACAAGTTGCAAAAGAGCCATATCTGTGGAGTAGTTTTTACGAATATAGAATACGGTATTTATTTAAATGTTTTAACATTCTCTTATACACCAATTTTCTAAAAACATGGTAGTGCAGATATTGGGCAATAATGTGTAAAAGATCTTGGATCCCCAGATATATAGAGGGGGATAACTTTGGCAATTTTCTAATCTTCAGGAACAATACCAGTTTGCATTGATTTGGTGAAGATATACAGTGCATTCAGAAAGTATTCAGACCCCTTGACTTTTTCCCACATTTTGTTACGTTACAGCCTTATTCTAAAATGGATTAAATTGTTTTCCTTTCCCCATCAATCTACACACAACACCCCATAATGACAAAGCAATAATAGTTAAAAAAAAAAAGTTTTTGCAAATGTATTACAAATAAAACACTGACCTTATATAGACAGGTGTGTGCCTTTCCAAATAATTTCCAATCAATTGAATTTACTACAGGTGGACTCCAATCAAGTTGTAGAAACATCTCAAAGATGATCAATGGAAACACAATTTTGATTATCATAGCAAAAAGTCTGAATGCTTATGTAAATAAGGTATATGTTTTTAATACATTTGCAAAAAAAATCTAAAAACCTGTTTTCGCTCTGTCATTATGGGGTATAGTGTATAAATTGATACTTTTTTATTTAATCAATTTTAGAATAACGCCATAACGTAACAAAATGTGGAAAAAGTCAAGGCGTCTGAAGAGTTTACGAATGCACTGTACGTTAGAGGCTCAGTAATCGAGGAAGACACTGATTTCGCCAAAGAGGCACCAATCTCACCATGACCTGCTACTGATATCTTTAAGTTCCCAATTACCTCCATCACCTCCAACATATCAGCAAGGCCAAACTGAAGCAAAGAAGGGAAATGTCCCTGAATGTAAATTCCAAGGGATTTCCATCAGTTCTCTCTATTTTGTTTGACAGAGAGGAACCCACATTCACAAAAAAGTGTTTGAATTCAGATGAAATAGCATCAGGATCACTATAGGTCTTATTTCCACCAATACATTGAGATGGGATAGTTGTAGATGCCTTTTTCTAATTCAACAGTTGACTGATGATTTTCCACGTTGACTTTATATTATTGAAGGATTCTTGTAATTTGCTAGTAAAATATATTTTGGGGGATATCTGAAGTAGGTAAGTACATTTGTTCTCACACTTTTTATAATTTGCAGAATTCAGGGGAGAGGGATTAGTGAAACACTTTTCTATACAACTAGTTTCCAGAACCCATCTGCTACTCTCTTAAGTGGTTTAACTAAGGGAAAAAGGTGGTGAAAGACAGAATTGAAAGATGTGAGAAAAGTCAGGTAAGCAGACTCCACATCGGCCTGATTATAAAACATTTCCCATGAAATGTCATCAATACATTGATAGTCCATTCTGGGCGGATATACTGGTGATTACTTAAGCGGGGGTTGGGCAACAATCATGTCTCTAAGAGCTCTGAAAGGAAAGACTAAATAAATATTCCACCATAGATATTGACATTTATACAACCCATTCCTATCACTTAAAATACCCCGGTGAGAACCTCTATGAGGACATCCATTACGTACCAGGAAGAGGCACAAACAAAGGAAGGAGGTCCTACTCCTGAATGAAGTATATTGACATCAGCATGCACACCCCACACACAGCCCTGGACCTTGTAGTTGGCTGAGCAGGAATGCTCCAGTGGGCTGCTTTAACCACCTTCATTTACATATGCTAATTCATCCGGGACGGTTTAGCTCGTTAGGCCATAACGTAACACCCAGTCCACCCTGACGTCCCCGCAGGGCACACGTGCGCGCACCCGCACACACACACACACACACACACACAAACACACACGAGACACATAGGGTCACCTTCCGGTCAATGACATTTGACCACCAACTGACCCCATATGAATAATGGCCAAATCTCATCCCTCTCTCAGGTCTCTGCCCTATTCCCCATACAGTATAGAGCAGTACTTCCAGCCACAGACATATAGAGACTAATGACAACTAGAGAGTAGGGAGTCATATGGGACACAGCCAATTCCCTGTCCCGGCTTGAGGTGGTTAGGTTTGTCTTTTAGAATGGGGTCTACCTTCAGTATACAGACAGTGGATATGTTAGTATTACTGCTCTATAGTCCAGGTCCCCCACAAACTTGGCTTTTACTGAAGATGGATCAGCACAAGACTGTTGAGGCCTGGGTCTACACCCCTGGTAATACTACCTCTGCTCTAAATAGTAGAGTCTATTCCCTATTCGATTCGCTCATCAATGAGAGGTTCCGTTCCTTAATAACACACACCGGGATGTTTTAAACAGCACTGCATGACTCAACCGTATCTAGACGTTGGAACGTCGCAGACATCGTTTACTATGAGTCACCAGTACAACTAATAAGATAACGGTAAGCAGATGTAAAACTAGCGGCTCTACTAGTCTGTTCATCTAGAACACCAAACATGACTTTCCATATCTTCTTCTTCATTCACACACCTCGCAATTACCCTAATCATTCTGGATCCTGCAGTTACATTTTAATCATGGCATTAAAAAGGAGGTTCAAAGTATAAGCGCTCTGAAAGTGCAATAAGCTCATGAATAATAAAACGCTGCGATATTGATTTAATTACGGAGTGAATGACGCTACCACAGACTCCAAAAAACACCAACCTCTAATTATTTTATTGTTTTGTTTTATTGTGGAAAGTACATTGAGCGGTAAAGCAATTAAAATCATTTCGTTTGGCGTTTTTTTTTTCTCTCTCTGCGCTCTCCTCCGGTCTAGTTGTTCCGCGAGGAAATGAAACGTAAACAAATGCCTCTGTGTTATTAATCTGGTGCCGATAGAAAAAGAGTGTGAGAAAGGAAGAGGGGTGTGAGAAAGAGAAAAAGTGAAACATTTTACAAATGAACAGTTTAAAAAATGCTAAATTCCATTTCCTTGCCAAGGCAGTGGGATACATTTGCCTAACTGTGAAACCACTACAGAGAAGTCTGGACTCTTCTTTTTCTATGGGGTGCAGATTATCTCTATTTGATTTCCTTCCTTCCCCTTCTCTCTATCTTACTCCATACACAGGTATAGGAGATGCCTGAGTGATGCTCCATCACTAAGATCATGTTCAGGAGAGCAGGTCCCGGTTTAGAGAACAGCTGGAATACAAGAGAGAGTGACAGAAATACGTCTACTCCTCTAGAATCTCATACACACAGACACATTCCTCAGTTTTCAGTCAGAGAATAGCTTAGAGACATGGGAGCGAGTGAGAGAGAAAGAGAGAGAAGCAGAGAGACCGACACAGACAGACAGAGAGAGAGAGAGAAAGAGAGGAGAGAGATGGAGATGTATTCTTCTTTTTTTCTCTCCTCTTCAGGATTTATTAGGACTCAGTGAAGCTTAGCCATTTGCCATTAGTGTGTGTTTGTGTGTGTGTGAATTGACATCTGCAGGAGTGTGGAGTCAATAAGCTCTGTGCCTAGTGTGTATTATTCTCTGGCCTACAGGGAAAACAGCCTTTTCCTACTGACAGAAATTTGAATTTGACAAAGAAAGAAAGAAAGAAAGAGATGAAACGTCTATGAAAAAGAGGGAGAACATTCTCTCAGTCTTTTCATCTCCTGTCATCTGAAAAGTCAATCCCAGAGGAGAGGGACAAAGAGAGGTGCAGGATATTCTCTTTCGTTTTTTTTAATTCTCTCACTTCAGCTCTCGCTCATTCTCTCTTTCAATCGTTCTCTGGCTCTTTTTCTCTCTTCCACTGTACCACTCACAACACCCTCTTTTCTTTGGATCTCAATCCATCCCCCATTTCTCTGCCCCTCTTTCCTCCTCCTCCCTCTCTCTCTCTCTCTCCCTGCGGTTAGTTATTGATGAAGTGATTTTCTGTGTTGCTCTGTTTCTCTCCTGTGGAGATGTTTGCATACACAGTGTGTGTGTGTGTGTCCGTGGTTGATTCCCATGATAGAGCCCTTATCCCGTCTGGGGCAAGCCACCAGAGTCCTGCCCTTCACACTGGATCAATTAGTCTCACAGTCAATAACACACACACACACGCACGCACACACAGTCAAATCAAACTACCAATATCTTCTGTCTCTGATCGTGTTGATTGGTTATATTATGCAGAGTTAAATCATTATTGGCTGAGAGTGGGTGGAGCAGTCAACACAGGTCACGGTCACCGCATGCACACGCACGCACACACACGCACACACACACACAGAGAGAGAGAGGATTATGTTTAGTTGTACCCTGAGGCAGAAAGCCTGTTCCTGAGGCAGAAAACCACATCCATCATAAATAACAAACATACTGGAACGCTCTCGTACAGGAAACAGCTCCACTGCCACATACAGGAAATATGTACATACTGTATGTACTACTACTACCCATAATAGCAGGTCTGCGTGTGTGGAAAGCTGAATATGATCTTGAGAGAAGTAGAGTGCTTCTTGCATGGTTTCTTCCTTAGAGGCAGTAGAGAAGGCTGAAAACGGCCATTCATATCCAAGCCTGAGGAGTATTCACAATACTAGTAGTGATTCTGTGGGACTCTCCTTTCTGCTATACAGTCTTACCTCTTCAGGTAGTTGCCTAGCAGCATGCCTACAAAATCAGCCAACAAAACTATGGTTCGTGCCATGACAGTTATAACCGTTTATGCCATCTGTTATGTATCCGTTATAAGGCATTACCCAGCAAACAGGGGACGTCCTAAGGACTTTAGGTGAAATTTCCAATAGGTCCTTTTAAGGGTTTCGGGGAGATGTTATCCCACGGACATTCTGTGAACGTTCTGGGAACCATACAACATGACGTTAGCCTGACGTTCATTTTGACGCATGGGACATCCAATGACCACAAGGGGACATTTCATAGGGCTGGGACGTTCAACGTTATAATTGTACGAATAGCAAAAAAGTGTGCCCTGTTTTTGGTAAACCATTGGGTGCATGTATTCATGACACTCGTTTGCTACAAAACCTTGCTAAAACAACGAGCATGGTTCCTCAACTGGCAGCCCGCGGGGGAAGTGGTTTTTTGAGCAATAAATAAATAAATAAATAAAAACTAAATTGGGGGGGTGGACTTTTCATTGTTGGACATAAGACTGTAAAAATATCAGGAAATCAGCTCCAAGTGATTTTACTTGAAGAAATCTGTTCCCAAGTATTCCCACGCATAATAAAGAGACACATGATCGTATACAAATGTAAGCAAGGTTTGAAATGATTATGTGTCAGTCAAATATTATTTCTGTTCGGGCTTCTTGCGGTCAATTTGCTGTCAACAAATGATTAGTAACATGTTCCGGTCCCCCGCCCATCCGCTCAAGAAAGAAATGGGCCCGCGGCTGAATCTAGTTGATGATCCCTGTCTGACTGTAGATATGGAGTTCTTTTCCGCTCATGCATTCTCATTTCCACGCCAAACCTACCGCTGGGATCCCATGTGGCTCAGTTGGTTGAGCATGGTGCTTACAATGCCAGGGTTGCGGGTTCAATTCCCACGGGGGACCAGTATGAGAAAGTACTAAAATGTAAAAAAAATGTTGTGCGTGGCCATAGAGCTCTATTTTCACGTCATCCAACACCACTTAATTTAAAACGACATTGGCACTTCAAATCAAATCAAACTTGATTTGCCACATGCGCCGAACACAACAAGTGTAGACTTTACCGTGAAACGCTTACTTACAAGCCCTTAACCAACATTGCAGTTCAAGAAGAAGAAAATATTTACTAAGTAGACTGAAATAAAAAATGATAATAAAAGTAACACAATAAGAATAACGAGGCTATATACAGGGGGCACTGGTACCGAGTCAGAGTGCGGGAGTACAGGCTAGTTGAGGTAATCTGTACATGTAGGTGGCGGCAAAGTGACTATGCATAGTGGGTAACAAACAGCGAGTAGAAGCAGTGTACAAGTAGACTTGGCGCTCTGGCACCGCTTGTCGTGCGGTAGCAGAGAAAACAGTCTATAACTAGGGTGACTGGAGTCTCTGACAAATTTATGGGCTTTCCTCTGACACTGCCTATTATATAGGTCCTGGATGGCAGGAAGCTTGGCCCCAGTGATGTACTGGGCCGTTCGCACTACCCTCTGTAGCGCCTTACGGTCAGATGCCGAGCAGTTGCCATACCAGGAGGTGATGCAACCGGTCAGGATGCTCTCGATGTTGCAGCTGTAGAACTTTTTGAGGATCTGAGGACCCATGCCAAATATTTTTTGTTTCCTGAGGCTTTGTTGTGCCCTCTTCACGACTGTCTAGGTGTGTTTGGACCATTCTAGTTTGTTGGTGATGTGGACACCAAGGAACTTGAAGCTCTCAACCTGCTCCACTACAGCCCCGTCGAAGAGAATGGGGGCGTGCTTGGTTCTCCTTTTCCTGTAGTCCACAATCATCTCCTTTGTCTTGGTTACGTTGAGGGCTAGGCTGTTATTCTGGCACCACCCGGCCAGGTCTCTGACCTCCTCCCTATAGGCTGTCTCGTCGTTGTCGGTGACCACTGTTGTGTCGTCTGCAAACTTAATGATGGTGTTGGAGTCATGCCTGGCCATGCAGTCGTGGGTGAACAGGGAGTACAGGAGACGGCTGGGGGGCTCCAGTGTTGAGGAAGCGTGGCAGATGTTTTGCTACCTACCCTCACCACCTGGGGGCGGCCCGTCAGGAAGTCCAGGATCCAATTGCAGAGGGAGGTGTTTAGTCCCAGGATTCTTAGCTTAGTGATGAGCTTTGAGGGTACTATGGTGTTGAACGCTAAGTTGTAGTCAATGAATAGCATTCTCAAGTAGGTGTTCCTTTTGTCCAGGTGGGAAAGGGAAGTGCGGAGTGCAATAGAGATTGCATCATCTGTGAGATTGCATCGTCCTGTAAATAGTTGGGGAATGGCTGCCTTCTGAGTCTGGGGGATGATTTTATACAGTTCTGTCTCCTCACCACACCTGTTAGCTAGTCTGCGAACAATACCTTCTCTTTCATGGTCTTGTACTTTCTCTGGCCACAGTGCTGGATCTAAAACCTCATCTTCCTCACTTCGAATCTGTCCATACTCTTCCTTTCCCTTATTACTTGCTTGTTCAGTCTCTTCTGTCACTCCTTCACCGGCACTGCTGCTACTCTTTAACTCCTCTTCCTCCCCCCTGCTCTCCTCTGCATCAGAGTCTGTCTGACAGCTTTCTGCTGAGATTCTGCCAACCTGGGGCTCTCTGGGCACTAGGAAGTGAGTAAACAAAGGGAATTTTAGGTTTAATGTTCGCTCCTTCAAAAGTTACGATACTAAAAATCTACTACTGAAAGAAAAAACTTTTGAATAGTATACATAACAAATAGAATACGTATTTAAGAGTGTCTAAGTCATCATGTGTCTAACTTTACAATTTAAAAATGGTCTAGTTATGCTGCTGCTGTCTCACCTCCAAGGTCCGCTGTTTCAACTTCATGTAGTAGACACACATTGGGATCTTTGTCTAAAGCTACAGCAGCAGCAGCAGCAGCAGCAGTAGTAGTAGTAGTAGTAGTAGTAGTAGTAGTAGTAGTAGTAGTAGTAGTAGTAGTAGTAGTAGTAGTAGTAGTAGTAGTAGTAGTAGAAGTAGTAGTAGTATCTACAGTATGGATAGGTAGGCTACATGTTAGGTTTTAATTTTAGTCTAGCTAGCTAACAAATATCACGCAAATATTGGGGAACACAGTTATAATATCTAAATAATAGCTAATTAGTTAGCCATAGCTGGTGGTGGTAGCTCGTCATCATCATGTTAATAATTACTGCTCTGACCGAGCCAAGTGAGTCCACGGTAGGCAGCTACCAGTAGCTAGCAAGCTATCAAGCTAGCTATATTGGCTAGCTAGGCTACTCAATTCAGCAGGCCGTCTGCACTGACTTACCACTAAAAATCCTTCTCCTCTTTTTTTTTCTGGGAAAAAAACGTAGTGAGTCATTTTCCCCCAGAATTTGGCTGTATCTGTCTCGGTTTCCTTTCTTTCCTTTTCTGGAAACCCAATTTAGTTTTTGAGGTGGGCATAGTGGTTATCTCTCGTGAATTGTTAGGATACATGCCGGAGCAACTGTCAGATCATGTGGATCTTTTTCCCTCCTCATGGAGAATGGACCAAACCATGTGCATTATGGGCCCTTGGCCATGACAGAACGTTCTACGAGTGTCTGATAACCGTCCTTGGGGACACCCTGGAACAAACATCCAGGGGACCAATGATAAAGCGTTCTAAGAATGTCCTATAAAACATCCATGGGGACATCCCTGGGACAAACCGGGGAACCAGACGAAAACCTCCATGCGACCATGATACAACATCCTGACGACTTGCGCGACCATTTTGGGATGTTCCGGGGATGTCCTAAAGACACATTTTAGCTTGCAGGGTATGTAGCCATGACAGCGTTGAAGTGAGTTTAAGTGGAAACACTCTACATCAGTAAGTGATTAAGAAGCACAGTTGCACAATACATTAGCTACTAGAGTACCACTACAGTTTATTATGCGTTGGGCATTAGGTAACATTGTCTGGCAGCGGCCACGTTATCTGAGGCTCAATTCATGAATAAACATTAGGAAGTGGAGGCAATGTTCCATTCACAGCCTTGAGCAGTAACAATGACGTTAGCAGCACAGAAGAGGCTACATGTACGGCACTGCTCGGAAATGATCCATTCAGCTTAATCACATGAAATGTTTTGCCCATTTTCTCCAGTAATCAAAGTCGATGAGCTTGAAAAATATATATTTAATAGCAGAGACAATTACCCAAAATAATAGGGAATGACTTGAAAAGCCAAATTATTCTCCAAAACTCTGAGACTGGTAGGGGTGTGTGGGGAAAGTAGTCATTAGAATAAGCAGGAGAGTGGAAATCAAATAGAGACGGTTTAAATTAGCATAACATGAGCTTGTTTAGTGTTAAGCGTAGTTAACGCCTCACATCTCGTCAACCCGTTAGCCACTTAGCATTGCTAATGCTCCTGCTGCAGCCAAAACAGTGGGACCAAGCCTCACAGCTACACAGCTCTGGTGGAGAATCTAACTTTGTTCAGTTAGAATGTAATTGAAATGAACTAAAGTTTCAGGACACTTCAGAATTCTGGAACACATTATCTTAAACAACATTAGCATTGTAGCTAAGGCACAAAAGACTATATAAAAAGTTTATACTAAAGATGATGGGACAAAGACAATATTCAAGAGATTTGAATGTTAGAGTATATACGGTTGTAGCCGCAAACACTGGGGCATAAAATGGGACAAGAAATGTGGTTTAACCCATTTATGTTGCATAATATAGTGTTGTCAACAATTCAAATGACATTTTTAGTCCAACATACGTTTTTTACTGACATCAACTGCCTTCCTTTTTAACAATATATTTACATATTCCTACTCTTCAAGGTCTCTAACAGGAATGCTTCTGAAGGATAGAACATAGGCATTCTGCTGTTGCTAATAGTTTTAGCAAATTCATGAAATTGAAAGAAAAGTCCATATATTATCCGAAAACTGAAATCTTCTTCCATCTTTCGCCCCCAAAAATGTTCATTGCCATTCCGGTTCCATCCGTTTTGTTCATCTGAGCTACACTGTGTGGTAAGTCGATTTTGTGTCATTGTATGTTTTCAGAACCAATCAATACTGTACCTCACGAGACTAGTTTAGATGCATGTGTCATTTCCAACATTTAAATGCTTATTGTATGTAGAAGTGTCTAAATACACAAATATAGGCCTTAAAAAAAATCTGGTATGATTAGGGTAGATTCACAGATTGTTGAGCTGTTTGGACTTTGTGTAGGGTTGTCTAGACAAGAGATACACTCCACAAGTTACTAAAAGATGTTAAGAATTTATTAAAAAGGGTACTTTGATAGGGCTCTGGTCAAAATAAGTACACTTATAGGGAATATGGTGCCAATTGGGATGCTGGGTAGGTACATGAGTTGTCATGGTGATTAGCCATTCATGTTACAAGAATCAGTGACACGTTCAGGGGATGCCATGGTGACATTACCAGTGGGTGCCAAGGTTATTATTGCCAAGGTGTTGACATACAATGATCCCAGGAGGATGTGGAGCTATCACAGAACAGATCAACGCTAGTATTTATGTGGAAAGGGAAAGGGGGAATAGTTTACTTGTTGTTACTACACTATTATTGTGAAGTGGCGATAGAATGCAACATTCGAATACTGTAAGGCAGCTAGGGGATAGTATTGGATCTTTAGAGGCAGACAACAGAGGTATTGCTGAGGACGAATGTTAACTGTTGTATCAAATGTTATGATTTGTATTTTCTGGTAGGCAACGGGAGTCTGAATTGCAAGAACCTAGCAGACAAAGAAGAATCCTGGCCGGAGACCATCGTGTTCTCCGGCTGAAGGAGGAATACGGAGAGCAGATGAGGAAGGCAACAACTTTGACGGTGGAGGGAGTTTGATTTGATTTAGGATAAAGTAATCCTTCTAACCCCCCCCCCTTAAAAGATTTAGATGCACTATTGTAAAGTGGTTGTTCCACTGGATATCATAAGGTGAATGCACCAATTTGTAAGTCGCTCTGGATAAGAGCGTCTGCTAAATGACTTAAATGTCTGCTAAATGACTTAAATGATTTGAGCATGAAGAGGGAGGCGGAACTCACGATGCAAAAGGCGGACGAGGCCATGAAAGAGTCCGCCTGGCCAAAGACGAGGCCAGAAAGGCTGCAAAGGAGACAGAGAAGGCCAAGGCCAGAAAAGGACAACTCGAGGTTGAGGTGAAGGTGAGGGAAACGGCACAACAAATCCTCTAAATGAATGAATTAATGCATGAATGGACACTATTTTAGCACCATGTCACTTTTATAGTATTTATCTAAAAAACCTACTTTACGATGTTATTATCACATGTATCAAATAAAATCAGAGCCGGAGATATTCGCCGTGTAAACCTAACGCTTATCAGAAGACAATATCGAGGTGCTTCGCGCGCCTTGGTAGACAAAGGAAATTCCTGACCTGCCACTCCAAAAGCTCTTGTTCAACCTCAGATCAAGCTAGACACCCCATTCCACCTTCCACTGCCTGTTGACATCTAGTGGAAGGCGTATGAAGTGCATGCATATCGATAAATATACGGCAATTGAATAGGCAGGCCCTGAAACAGAGCCTCGTTTTCAGATTTTTCACTTCCTGCATGGAAGTTTGCTGCAAAATGAGTTCTGTTTTACTCACAGACATAATTCAAACAGTTTTAGAAACTTCTGCGTGTTTTCTATCCAATAGTAATAATAATATGCATATTGTATGATCTAGAAAAGAGTACGAGGCCGTTTCATTTGGGCACAATTTTTTCCAAAGTGAAAACAGCGCCCCCCTATTGACAAGAAGTTAATGTTAGATCCCTCACCTCAAAGGCAGTTATAGTCAATTAACTAATCAGTGATCATAATCTTGATGTGATTGATCTGACTGAAACATGGCTTAAGCCTGATGAATTTACTGTGTTAAGTGAGGCATCACCCCCTGGTTACACTAGTGACCATATCCCCCGTGCATCCCGCAAAGGCGGAGGTGTTGCTAACATTTACGATAGCAAATTTCAATTTACAAAATAACCCAGACGTTTCCGTCTTTTGAGGTTCTAGTCATGAAATCTATGCAGCCTACTCAATCACTTTTTATAGCTACTGTTTACAGGCCTCTTGAGCCATATACAGTGCTCCTCACTGAGTTCCCTGAATTCCTATTGGACCTTGTAGTCATAGCAGATAATATTCAAATTTTTGGTGATTTTAATATTCACATGGAAAAGTCCACAGACCCACTCCAAAAGGCTTTCGGAGCCATCATCGACTCAGTGGGATTTGTCCAACATGTCTCTGGACCTACTCACTGTCACAGTCATACTCTGGACCGAGTTTTGTCCCATGGAATAAATGTTGTGGATCTTAATGTTTTTCCTCATAATCCTATTGGACCACCATTTTATTACGTTTGCAATCGCAACAAATAATCTGCTCAGGCCCCAACCAAGGAGCATCAAAAGTTGTGCTATAAATTCTCAGACAACCCAAAGATTCCTTGATGGCCTTCCAGACTCCCTCTGCCTACCCAAGGACATCAGAGGACAAAAATCAGTTAACCACCTAACTGAGGAACTCAATTTAACCTTGCGCAATACCCTAGATGCAGTTGCACCCCTAAAAACTAAAAACATTTGTCATAAGAAACTAGCTCCCTGGTATACAGAAAATACCCGAGCTCTGAAGCAAGCTTCCAGAAAATTGGAACGGAAATGGCGCCACACCAAACTGAAAGTCTTCCGACTAGCTTGGAAAGACAGTACCGTGCAGTATCGAAGAGCCTTCACTGCTGCTCGGTCATCCTATTTTTCAAACTTAATTGAGGAAAATAAGAACAATCCGAAATGTATTTTTGATACTGTCGCAAAGCTAGCTAAAAAGCAGCATTCCCCAAGAGAGGATGGCTTTGACTTCAGCAGTAATAAATTCATGAACTTCTTTGAGGAAAAGATCATGATCATTAGAAAGCAAATTACGGACTCCTCTTTAAATCTGCGTATTCCTCCAAAGCTCAGTTGTCCTGAGTCTGCACAACTCTGCCAGGACCTAGGATCAAGAGAGACACTTAAGTGTTTTAGTACTAAAACTCTTGACACAATGATGAAACAAATCATGGCCTCTAAACCTTCAAGCTGCATACTGGACCCTATTCCAACTAAACTAGTAAAAGAGCTGCTTCCTGTGCTTGGCCCTCCTATGTTGAACATAATAAATGGCTCTCTATCCACCGGATGTGTACCAAACTCACTAAAAGTGGCAGTAATAAAGCCTCTCTTGAAAAAGCCAAACCTTGACCCAGAAAATATTAAAAATTATCGGCCTATATCGAATCTTCCATTCCTCTAAAAAAAAATAGAAAAAACTGTTGCGCAGCAACTCACTGCCTTCCTGAAGACAAACAATGTATACGAAATGCTTCTGTCTGGTTTAAGACCCCATCATAGCACTGAGGCTCTGCATCTGTCCTCGTGCTCCTAGACCTTAGTGCTGCTTTTAACACCATCGATCACCACATTCTTTTGGAGAGATTGGAAACCCAAATTGGTCTACACGGACAAGTTCTGGCCTGGTTTAGATCTTATCTGTCGGAAAGATATCTTGTTTGTCTCTGTGAATGGTTTGTCCTCTGACAAATCAACTGTAAATTTCGGTGTTCCTCAAGGTGCCGTTTTAGGACCACTATTGTTTTCACTATATATTTTACCTCTTGGGGATGTCATTCGAAAACATAAGGTTAACTTTCACTGCTATGCGGATGACACACAGCTGTACATTTCAATGAAATAATGAAGCCCCAAAATTGCCCTCGCTAGAAGCCTGTGTTTCAGACATAAGGAAGTGGATGGCTGCAAACTTTCTACTTTTAAACTCGAACAAAACCGAGATGCTTGTTCTAGGTCCCAAGAAACAAAGAGATCTTCTGTTGAATCTGACATCTAATCTTGATGTTTGTACAGTCGTCTCAAATAAAACTGTGAAGGACCTCGGTATTACACTGGACGCTGATCTCTCTTTTGACGAACATATCAAACTGTTTCAAGGACAGCTTTTTTCCATCAACGTAACATTGCAAAAATCAGAAACTTTCTGTCCACAAATGGTGCAAAAAAAATGAATCCATGCTTTTTTAACTTCTAGGTTAGACTACTGCAATGCTCTACTTTCCGGCTACCCGGATAAAGCACTAAATAAACTTCAGTTAGTGCTAAATACGGCTGCTAGAATCCTGACTAGAACCAAAAAATTTGATCATATTACTTCAGTGCTAGCCTCCCTACACTGGTTTCCTGTTAAGGCAAGGGCTGATTTTAAGGTTTTACTGCTAACCTACAAAGCATTACATGGGCTTGCTCCTACCTATCTTTCCGAGTTGGTCCTGCTGTACATACCTACACGTACGCTACGATCACAAGACGCAGGCCTCCTAATTGTCCCTAGAATTTCTAAGCAAACAGCTGGAGGCAGGGCTTTCTCCTATAGAACCATTATGGAATGGTTTGCCTACCCATGTGAGAGACGCAGACTCGGTCTCAACCTTTAAGTCTTTACTGAAGACTCATCTCTTCAGTGGGTCATATGAGTGAGTGTAGTCTGGCCCAGGAGTGTGAAGGTGAACGGAAAGGCTCTGGAGCAACGAACCGCCCTTGCTGTGTCTGCCTGGCCGGTTCCCCTCTCTCCACTGGAATTTTCTGCCTCTAACCCTATTACAGGGGCTGAGTCACTGGCTTACTAGTGCTCTTCCATGCTGTCCCTAGGAGGGATGCATCACTTGAGTGGGTTGAGTCACTGACGTGATTCTGTCTGGGTTGGCGCCCCCCTTGGTTTGTGCCGTGGCGGAGATCTTTGCGGGCTATACTCGGCCTTGTCTCAGGATGGTAAGTTGGTGGTTGAAGATATCCCTCTAGTGGTGTGGGGGCTGTGCTTTGGCAAAGTGGGTGAGGTTATATCCTGCCTGTTTGGCCCTGTCCGGGGTATCATCGGATGGGGCCACAGTGTCTCCTGAACCCTCCTGTCTCAGCCTCCAGTATTTATGCTGCAGTAGTTTATGTGTCGGGGGGCTAGGGTCAGTCTGTTATATCTGGAGTACTTCTTCTGTCTTATCCGGTGTCCTGTGTGAATTTAAGTATGCTCTCTCTAATTCTCTCTTTCTCTCTTTCTTTCTTTCTTTCTCTCTCTCTCTCGGAGGACCTGAGCCCTATGACCATGCCTCAGGACTACCTGGTATGATGACTCCTTGCTGTCCCCAGTCCACCTGGCCGTACTGCTGCTCCAGTTTCAACTGTTCTGCCTGCGGCTATGGAACCCTGACCTGTTCACCGGACGTGCTACCTGTCCCAGACCTGCTGTTTTCAACTCTCTAGAGACCGCAGGAGTGGTAGAGATACTCTTAATGATCGGCTATGAAAAGCCAACTGACATTTACTCCTGAGGTGCTGACTTGTTGCACCCTCGACAACTACTGTGATTATTATTATTTGACCATGCTAGTCATTTATGAACATTTGAACATCTTGGCCATGTTCTGTTATAATCTTCACCCGGCACAGCCAGAAGAGGACTGGCCACACCTCATAGCCTGGTACCTCTAGGTTTCTTCCTAGGTTTTGGCCATTCTAGGGAGTTTTCCTAGCCACCGTGCTTCTACACCTGCATTGCTTGCTGTTTGGGGTTTTAGGCTGTGTTTCTGTACAGCACTTTGAGATATCAGCTGACGTAAGAAGGGCTATATAAATACATTTGATTTGATTGGATTTTTCAAGCACTTATTTGTAATTTTCAAAGACCTCAATGTTATACTTAAGCAATAAGGCACGAGGGGGTGTGGTACATGGCCAACATACCACAAACCCCTGAGGTGTATTACTGCTATTATAAACTGGTAACCAATGTAATTAGAGCAGTAAAAAGAAATTTTTGTCATACCCGTGGTATATGATCTGATATACCACGGCTGTCAGCCAAATCAGCATTCAGGGCTCGAACCACCCAGTTTATAAAATATTATAATTGATGTATTAGGCCCTATAATTGTACATATAGGGCCTAATACAGAACCACCCTACCCCCAAAAAGCATGCAAAAAGTGTAAAAGAAAAAGTAGGCCATGAGCATTTTAAGAATAATGCAGTTTAAGGCCTTGATATTCCAATTTTTATTATATTCTAAAATATGTGGAAATATTGTGGACATTGCCGAACTAAATACATTTTTCTGTAGCCTATGTGGCTGACGTAGGCACACATAATAAAGCCATGAATAGTGGTAGCATGAATCTCAGCATCGCTGTTTTTGTAATAAGAAAGTGACCAAAAACCAGGTTCCTTTTTTAATGGAAGGATTTGTATGGAAAGCCAAGTGGAAGTCAACATTAGATGTTGTCATCATAATAGCCGCACATGGTTTTAACACAACATTGTAGCTAACACCCTTCAATAGAAGCGGCGGGAAACAAACACGAGGCCTCACAAAAACGGATCAAAAATGAAATCACTGAGAATTTTAAGGGAGCAGGAGAACTTGTAAATTGGCTATAATAATAACAAGTACTTTTAAAGCACCACATTTAGGAAACGTCTGATTTTCAAGGTAGGCCTATTCCAGAACTTGAATTTCTGAGCTCCAAATTCAAAGTTAAAGTAGGCTACTTCACTTTAACTTCTTGTGTTGTTTAACATTGCAGTTGTAACATGGGAAACAAAATGTTTTTGTCAACATATGAAAACAAGGAACTCATTACTGTAAAACTTTCTCTGTTAAATCATCACAACAGCTGTTCGGCACTTGGCTGTCATTCAGAAAATTAGTTCCTGGATCAGATGATGAAGATGTATCCCGGCGTAGTTAAAAAGCTGTATTATGCGTAAATATTGAAGAGCCACGTTAATGACAGTATCGATTTAGGTTTTAACTATCAAGGTAAGGTGACTCTTTCGGTTAGAAGCATTTGATTTTTCAATCGCATTTCTTATTTTGGATTTGTGTGACCGTGAAAACTGTTTTCAACCCGTAACATTAGGAGACACTAAATGTTACATAGTTACGCCGCATTTCTGAGATCTCTATATAAAAAAACTGCCCGAATTCTTACAGGGTTGAAGTTCAATGTCTAATTTAACGGATTAATGCTTAATATATGATAGAACGACTACTTACACAGCCATAAATGCAAGGACGGAAAAGTTATGTGTTATGTCACGCGATTTCGGACAAATCAGTCAAGACACCAACCACGATAAAGGGTTTTAAACATAGGTTTTAAATCAACTCGTGAATTGTATTGACTATGTTCCCGCCTTATATCTTAAGAATGTAATGACATTCAAAAATGATATTATTTTCAATGACTTCTCAACAGCTGTAACAAGTTGTCCATTGTTATGAAATCCTCACTGGTACCGTAGTTTATAGAAAGACCTTTATACATAGGAGGCAATGAGGAAATTTGGAATTGATATTGGATTTTCTGTTCACTTCCTGAATTGACTGAATTGAAAAGGAATTGACCCCAACCCTGCACTAAAGCCTAAACACAACTCTAACCCTTTACCCCAAACCTTTTAACCCTGAACCCTAACCCTGCCCCCAACTCTAACCTTTTAACCCTGAACCCTAACCCTGCCCCCAACTCTAACCCTTTACCCCAAACCTTTTAACCCTGAACCCTAACCCTGCCCCCAACTCTAACCCTTTACCCTAAACCTTTTAACCCTGAACCCTAACCCTGCCCCCAACTCTAACCCTTTACTCCAAACCTTTTAACCCTGAACCCTAACCCTGCCCCCAACTCTAACCCTTTACCCTAAACCTTTTAACCCTGAACCCTAACCCTGCCCCCAACTCTAACCCTTTACTCCAAACCTTTTAACCCTGAACCCTAACCCTGCCTCCAACTCTAACCCTTTACCCCAAACCTTTTAACTCTGAACCCTAACCCTGCCCCCAACTCTAACCCTTTACCCCAAACCTTTTAACCCTGAACCCTAACCCTGCCCCCAACTCTAACCCTTTACCCTAAACCTTTTAACCCTGAACCCTAACCCTGCCCCCAACTCTAACCCTTTACTCCAAACCTTTTAACCCTGAACCCTAACCCTGCCCCCAACTCTAACCCTTTACCCTAAACCTTTTAACCCTGAACCCTAACCCTGCCCCCAACTCTAACCCTTTACTCCAAACCTTTTAACCCTGAACCCTAACCCTGCCTCCAACTCTAACCCTTTACCCCAAACCTTTTAACTCTGAACCCTAACCCTGCCCCCAACTCTAACCCTTTACCCCAAACCTTTTAACCCTGAACCCTAACCCTGCCCCCAACTCTAACCCTTTACCCCAAACCTTTTAACCCTGAACCCTGCCCCCAACTCTAACCCTTTACCCCAAACCTTTTAACTCTGAACCCTAACCCTGCCCCCAACTCTAACCCTTTACCCCAAACCTTTTAACTCTGAACCCTAACCCTGCCCCCAACTCTATCCCAAACCTTCTAACCCTCGACCCCTAACCCTCGACCCCAAACCCTGTTTAATAAATATACTTTGCACTACAACTTTTTGCACTACAACTTACAGTACATCTATTTCCCTCTGGACATGGAAACAAGATTAGGAACTCAAACAATCTTTAGTCTGTTACGTCCTATGTGTAAAAATGATCAGATATTTTGTGGGCTAGCTACGTCTACTAGAATTTATTTTATATATATATATATATATATATATATATATGCTAATGCCCCGGGCCCAGTTTTTCAAATAATTTAATTTAATCCAGATCAAAATGATCCTGTGTTGTCTCAAATTGATTCCCCTTTTTGTCCAAGCTGGGCTGAAGTGCGTTTGGATATGCTTTCATTGTATGAATTTCTCTTTGAGTTTAATGTCTGGTAGAGACTGAAACAGTGTAACCATGCAATAAGGAGCAGAGTGTATCATGGGTCACTCGATGACATTTGCTACAACACACAGACTTACCACCTTTATTCACTTTACACAACATGTCATTTCTGACATTCACACACCCACCTGTAAGGCTCCAGGGTGATGGTGCCATAGGCCAGTGCTGTGTCCCATTGGGCCAGGTTGATGCAGGCGTCCAGGGCTAAGTCAGTCACCCTGAGACGGTACACATTACCGTCAGGGACTGCGGAGACAGCGCCACCCACTGGAGCCAGCAGAGAACTACACTCATATAAGAGCTCATTCCAGTCTGGAGACGGAGTTAAGGGCACACCAGAAAGAGAGGGAGGAGAGGGAGAAAGAGAGAGCGGGAGGAGAGGGAGAAAGAGCACTAGATTGACAGAGATAATTATGACTGGACTAAAATAGAGAGCATACAATGGACAGATGAGATGTGGTGTGTGTGTGTGCGAGCGCATATTTGTTTAATCATACACTTTAACGTTGTGACATATTGTCATGGGTGATTCTTGTGTAAAGGATACCACCATGTGTCTGTAGGTTCTCCAACCTGGGGATCGCTTCTCTCAGGGGGGTCCAGGCCTCCTCCTCCCCACACAGCATCATGGGGTCCTGGCCATGGAGAGAGGAGAGAGGGTCAGGGACCATATAGTTACAGTACATGCTGTTAGCATCATGGGACAGTTAGTGTTCGTATTTGTTTTTATTAGGGATCCCCAGGGCAGCAGCTAGTCTTAAAACAAAAGATAAAACAGTACATCATAAAACATTATTACACCACTACATCTCTACAATACAACATGTATAATACCACCATACAACAATATTACAATGTACGTGTGTGTACTTTTGTGTCTCTTCACAGTCCCCGCTGTTCCATAAGGTGTATTTTTACCTGTTCTTCAATCTGATTCTACTGCTTGCATCAGTTACTTGATGTGGAATAGAGTTCCATGTAGTCATGGCTCTATATAGTACTGTGCGCCTCCTATTCTGGACTTGGGGATAGTGAAGAGACCTCTGGTGGCATGTCTTGTGGGGTATGCATGGGTGTACAATGCTGTGGGTTATTAGTTTAAACAGACAGCTCGTTGCATTCAGCTTGTCAACACTTCTTACAAAAATAAGCAGTGATGACAATCTCTCTTCCACTTTGAGCCATGAGAGATTGACATGCATATCATTAATGTTAGCTCTCTGTGTACTTTTAAGGGCCATGCCCTGTTCTGAACCAACTGCAATTGTCCTAAGTCCCTCTTTGTGGCACCTGACCACACTACTGAACAGTAGTCAAGGTGCGACAACACTAGGCCTGCAGGACCTGCCTTGTTGATAGTGTTGTTTAGATGGCAGAGCAGTGCCTTATTATGGACAGCCTTCTCCCCATCTTAGCTACTGTTGTATCAACATGTTTTGACCATGACAGTTTACAATCCATGGTAACTGGTAGTTGGTAGTTTAGTCACCTCAACTTACTCAATATCCACATTATTCATTACGAGATGTAGTTGAGGTTTAGGGTTTAGTGAATGATTTGTCCCAAATACAATGCTTTTAGTTCTAGAAATATTTAGGACTAACTTATTCCTTGCCACCATACCGAAACTACCTGCAGCTCTTTGTTAAGTGTTGCAGTCATGTCAGTTGCTGTAGTAGCTGACGTGTATAGTGTTGAGTCATCCGCATGCATAGACACACTGGCTTTACTCAAAACCAGTGGCATGTCGTTAGTAAAGATTGAAAAAAGTAAGGGGCCTAAACAGCTACCCTGGGGAATTCCTGATTCTACCTGGACTTTGTTGGAAAGGCTTCCATTGAAGAACACCCTTTGTGTTCTGTTATCTTTACTCTTTATCTACAATATAGCAAGGGGTATAAAGCCATAACACATACGTTTCTCAAACAGCAGACTATGATCGACAATGTCAAAAGCCGCACTGAAGTCTAACCAAACACTCATTCTATCATCAATTTCTCTCAGCCAATCATTAGGCATTTGTGTAAGTGCTGTGCTTGTTGAATGTCCTTCCCTATAAGCATGCTGAAAGTCTGTTGATCATTTGTTTACTGTAAAATAGCACTGTATCTGGTCAAACACCATTTTTCCAGAAGTTGACTAAGGGTTGGTACCAGGCTGATTGGTTTGCTATTTGAGCCAGTAAAGAGGGCTTTACTATTCTTTGGTAGCGGAATGACTTTTTCTTCCCTCCAGGCCTGAGGGCACACACTTTCTAGTAGGCTTAAATTGGAGATGTTGAAGAAAGGCTAGCTGCTTATAAATGTCTTATAAACATAAACATGATCAAAACACGATCATTGTGGTACTCAGAGTGCTTCTTCAGAACTTTCGACTATATATAATCTATTACTATAAACTATTTACTACTATTTAAGATTTTCCAGATAGCAGTCCCCTGTGGCACTCAAGGTTGACAGACTTAGTAACATTTTTTTGCTTGTTTTATGTGGTGAAATGGGTCTTGAAGGACAACTGGAAATGGAAAATGCAAAACAATTCTGCAAACAATTGTGGACTAATGGAAAACACTGGCTGTATGTTAACTTGGAGCTCATGTTTGGCTGAGAGCTCAAGGTAGCTTGTCATCACCACCATACACTGCAGGCAGAATGCATCTTAGCCTATTTCTCTCCATCCTCTTGTCTCTCTCTCCCTCTATCCTTCCCACTCTCTACTTCTTTCTCAAACCCGAGGCTGTCAGCAGGTGTCAAAGCCCAGAACCATAATACTGACTGACTATGTGGTAACGGCGAACCCAAGCAATCTGTGTGTGTGTGTGTGTGTGTGTGTGTGTGTGTGTGTGTGTGTGTGTGTGTGTGTGTGGTGTGTGTGTGGTGTGTGTGTGTGTGTGGTGTGTATGGTATGTGTGTGTGTGGTGTGTGTGTGTGGTGTGTGTGTGTGGTGTGTGTGGTGTGTGGTGTGTGTGGTGTGTGTGGTGTTTGTGGTGTGTGTGGTGTGCATGTGTGTGTGTGTGTGTGTGTGTGTGTGTGTGTGTGTGTGGTGTGTGTGGTGTGTGGTGTTTGTGGTGTGTGTGGTGTGCATGTGTGTGCATGTGTGTGCGTGTGTGCGTGTGTGCGTGTGTGCGTGTGTGTGTGTGTGTGTGTGTGTGCGTGCGTGCGTGTGCGTGTGTGTGTGTGTGTGTGTGTGTGTGTGTGTGTGTGTGTGTGTGTGTGTGTGTGTGTGTGGATGTGTAAAGCTGCTCTAGGCCTGCTAGTTTAAAGAGGACAATAACAGACACTGACAGCCACAGTCAGAACCGGGCACCGTGTAGCTGCTTCATATTAAATGATCATTGGGTTTCAGAGCTCTTTCCATGGTATGGGGGTGACTCCCTACATTATGGGGCTGATGGCTGAGGCAGACTAACACTACAGTGTCAGTTGGACCAAATATTGACAAGGTTTTGGTATTTGGAAATGGGGCTGTGGCGGTCATGAAATGTTTAATTAATCATGTTCAGCATCTCCAGGTCTCCACGCATACAAGCCGCTGATGGGTGCCTTTTTTAAAGTTTCATAAATCAATTTAATATACACCATCACAAGAAATCCAGGATTTATTTTACGCAGGTCTAAAGAAATATTATGATATGAAGAAAATGTATTTCAGAAGAACAGAATATGAGTTGGCCTACTCTATGGTTATGTTGAGTGTAAAAGTGATCACTTGAAACAGGTCCTATACGCTAGATTTAAAGTCATTTGGCAACTTCAGTTGTGAATGATACAAACCTTAGAATGGCTTAGAAATCAAAACATATATGGGCTGCATGATGCCACTATAGGCTACTGATGATTTGACATAGGCACCAAAAAAAGCTGGAACTAGGTTCCTTGCCTCAAGCTGCACACCCTGTTCTCTCATCAAGTGATCATATTTTCACCCATCAGACTATAGGCAAATAAAAGTTTCTTTACTAATATGTAACATTGGTTTAGATCGAGATAGGTCCATTATCAAATGGGCAGGAACAGGAGCATGGGGGAAATACATGCTATCTGTATGCACTCCTATAGCGAACGGAGGCCACTTTCCTGCTGGTTCATTTCCCACTTATGTAGGCTACTCAGGTTATTTCACTCCATGCATCAACCACTGTTTGAGGAGCATGCAACCTCTCGCTGTGCGACAAGTGATATTACGCCCAAACTATGTATGCCATGGGCTCTCCAACCCTGTTCCTGCAGCTACCCAGTGGTTAATATTGGGAAACCAAGTGAAATCTGTTCGGGAACATCACAATGAAACATATTTCATTCAACTGTTGACAGCGCCTCTTCTCTGCGCGCTTGAGAAAGGAATGTAGGAGAGGGGAGGAGACGGAAACGCACAGGGGTGAGATATTCTGTAGATAAAAGGTAAATATGTCGGCCTATGAATTATGACAACCAAATACAAATTCACTATACTTGTAGGCTACATCTGAATTTGTTTAATTTAGGCTAAAGCAATTATGTATCAAAGACATTAAATCGGTGTATTTTTTTATGTCTTTCAGCTGTGTGTAATATGCGGTAGGCTATGTATTGTATAACAGCACAATCATTAATTTAATTCAGGTTTTCTTTCGGTTTTGGGTTCATATATAGGCCTATGTTTATGCATAGGCCCTAATATGCATATGGCTGTTTTGAATTATTCATCACCTTTGAAAGCGCTGCCCATTTCGTTGTGTTTAGGCTTTGAAACAGCATACACAATGACACATGTTCTCCACTCAGTTTTCAAACGGTTTCTTCTTCCTTCCAAGTGCTCCATCATAGTGAGGTGAGTGTAAAATGCAAACCGTTTTGATGATCTCATTTGCATTCATAGAGGGACAATAGAGCCCTGAGACCTGATAACCGTTAGTGAGTCGGGTATTACTAACGCATGTCCGGAGTGCATGAGACAGGATCCCCTTGACTCAATGGTCACGTAGAGTTTTCCTGCGGTCCTGACTCATGACTGCCAGTGTCGGGGCAATACGGTCAATGTACTGAAGTAAAGATGTATTGTAAAAATGTTACCAAACTTAGAGCCTGGCTGCAAACACACAAGAGAGAGAAGGTAGTGCTGGGTACCTGCTAGCATACACTGAACAGTTAACAGACACACACACACAGAGAGAAGATAACAGAGGCGACAGCTAAAATCCCCCAGGCCTGCTTCCCTGTTTCTGAACTGACATCAATGCGTGTCAGCTTTGCAGTGTTCATCACCCAGTGCTGTGTGTGTCTTCTGAAAGTGTCATAGACGAAGGCAGAACGAGAGGGAGCTGCCAGAATGATCTTGTTCCTTTGTCTAGTTTGACAGACAGAGACAACAACAACTCATATGTGCATGATCCTCTGACTAGTGCATGATCCTCTGACATATGTGCATGATCCTCCGTTACAATTACCCGTGTTTAGTGAACCTTAACCCCAATGTGATATATATCATAGAGACCGGTGTTAAACCTAGGGCTGTTGCGGTGACCATATTACTGCCACGCCGGCAGTCATGACCGCATTATAATTCCTTGTGAACGTAGTGTCCCAGGAAATCTCCTTTTAAGTACTCTGGACATGCTTTGGTAGTACCCAACTTGCTAACTACCATCAGGTCCTAATGGCCTGGTACTCTGGGCTCTATTGTCCCTCGAACCACTGACATAAATGCAAATACAGAGAATCACATCAAACACTTATTAGTTGAACAGCAGGTTGAAAAAGTGGAAAACATGGCTGCAGTAGATGTTGTTGTTTCAAAGCCTGATCACTTTTACACTTATTATAGCCATTTCATATGGCCACTTGCTCCATAATGGGAAAAATATCCTATCTATTTCATTCAGCTAAGTTCAATTATATTCTTCTTACTATAAAATGATATGATATAAAATAATGGCACGGGACTTATAAGCCTATCTTGTCAGCTAAATGAACAATGGAGAATAGCCAGATAACACACAGTTGGCCAACTCCTATTCTGTTCTTCTGAAATCCATTTTCTTAATATCGTAATGTTTCTTTAGACCTCACTTAAATAAATGACGGATTTATTGCGATGGTGTATGTTAAATTGATTTATTAGGATTTTAAAAAACGTAGATGTTCCAAAGGCTCGCATCAGTGGTTTGTATGCTCGGAGGGCCGGAGATGCTGAACGTGTTTATGTTCATGAATTGTCAATAACCATGAGACCGGCGGTCTTTGGATCGACGATAACCGGCTGACAAAATGTCATGACCGCCACAGCCCTAGTCACACCTAATGAACTATTGACCATGCAAAGAGAGAGGGAGGGAGAGAGAGAAAGAAAGAGAGATAGGGAGGAGAGACAAGTAGGGAGAAGGAACCAGGGATGGAGAGAGGCGAGAGCAAGTGAGGGAGACAGGATGAGAGTAGGGGAGAGGTTGTGAAAGAGTGGTAGAGAAAGGGAGGGAGACAGGATGAGAGTAGGGGAGAGGTTGTGATAGAGAGGTAGAGAAAGGGAGGGAGACAGGATGAGAGTAGGGGAGAGGTTGTGAAAGAGAGGTAGAGAAAGGGAGGGAGACAGGATGAGAGTAGGGGAGAGGTTGTGAAAGAGAGGTAGAGAAAGTGAGGGAGATAGGACGAGAGTAGGGGAGAGGTTGGGAAAGAGGTAGAGAAAGTGAGGGAGATAGGACGAGAGTAGGGGAGAGGTTGTGATAGAGTAGTAGAGAAAGTGAGGGAGACAGGATGAGAGTAGGGGAGAGGTTGTGAAAGAGGTAGAGAAAGGGAGGGAGACAGGATGAGAGTAGGGGAGAGGTTGTGATAGAGAGGTAGAGAAAGGGAGGGAGACAGGATGAGAGTAGGGGAGAGGTTGTGATAGAGAGGTAGAGAAAGGGAGGGAGACAGGATGAGAGTAGGGGAGAGGTTGTGAAAGAGAGGTAGAGAAAGTAAGGGAGACAGGATGAGAGTAGGGGAGAGGTTGTGAAAGAGAGGTAGAGACAGGGAGGGAGACAGGATGAGAGTAGGGGAGAGGTTGTGAAAGAGAGGTAGAGAAAGTGAGGGAGACAGGACGAGAGTAGGGGAGAGGTTGTGAAAGAGAGGTAGAGACAGGGAGGGAGACAGGATGAGAGTAGGGGAGAGGTTGTGAAAGAGAGGTAGAGAAAGTGAGGGAGACAGGATGAGAGTAGGGGAGAGGTTGTGATAGAGAGGTAGAGAAAGTGAGGGAGACAGGATGAGAGTAGGGGAGAGGTTGTGATAGAGGTAGAGAAAGTGAGGGAGACAGGATGAGAGTAGGGGAGAGGATGTGATACAGAGGTAGAGAAAGGGAGGGAGACAGGACGAGAGTAGGGGAGAGGTTGTGATAGAGAGGTAGAGAAAGTGAGGGAGACAGGACGAGAGTAGGGGAAAGGTTGTGAAAGAGAGGTAGAGAAAGGGAGGGAGACAGGATGAGAGTAGGGGAGAGGTTGTGAAAGAGAGGTAGAGAAAGTGAGGGAGACAGGATGAGAGTAGGGGAGAGGTTGTGATAGAGAGGTAGAGAAAGTGAGGGAGACAGGATGAGAGTAGGGGAGAGGTTGTGATAGAGTGGTAGAGAAAGTGAGGGAGACAGGATGAGAGTAGGGGAGAGGTTGTGATAGAGAGGTAGAGAAAGTGAGGGGGACAGGACGAGAGTAGGGGAGAGGTTGTGATAGAGAGGTAGAGAAAGTGAGGGAGACAGGATGAGAGTAGGGGAGAGGTTGTGATAGAGAGGTAGAGAAAGTGAGGGAGACAGGATGAGAGTAGGGGAGAGGTTGTGATAGAGAGGTAGAGAAAGTGAGGGAGACAGGATGAGAGTAGGGGAGAGGTTGTGATAGAGAGGTAGAGAAAGTGAGGGAGACAGGATGAGAGTAGGGGAGAGGTTGTGAAAGAGAGGTAGAGAAAGTGAGGGAGACAGGATGAGAGTAGGGGAGAGGTTGTGAAAGAGAGGGAGACAGGATGAGAGTAGGGGAGAGGTTGTGATAGAGGTAGAGAAAGTGAGGGAGACAGGATGAGAGTAGGGGAGAGGTTGTGATAGAGAGGTGGAGAAAGTGAGGGAGACAGGATGAGAGTAGGGGAGAGGTTGTGAAAGAGAGGTAGAGAAAGGGAGGGAGACAGGATGAGAGTAGGGGAGAGGTTGTGAAAGAGAGGGAGACAGGATGAGAGTAGGGGAGAGGTTGTGATAGAGGTAGAGAAAGTGAGGGAGACAGGATGAGAGTAGGGGAGAGGTTGTGAAAGAGAGGTAGAGAAAGTGAGGGAGACAGGATGAGAGTAGGGGAGAGGTTGTGATAGAGAGGTGGAGAAAGTGAGGGAGACAGGATGAGAGTAGGGGAGAGGATGTGATACAGAGGTAGAGAAAGGGAGGGAGACAGGACGAGAGTAGGGGAGAGGTTGTGATAGAGAGGTAGAGAAAGTGAGGGAGACAGGACGAGAGTAGGGGAGAGGTTGTGAAAGAGAGGTAGAGAAAGGGAGGGAGACAGGATGAGAGTAGGGGAGAGGTTGTGAAAGAGAGGTAGAGAAAGTGAGGGAGACAGGATGAGAGTAGGGGAGAGGTTGTGATAGAGAGGTAGAGAAAGTGAGGGAGACAGGATGAGAGTAGGGGAGAGGTTGTGATAGAGTGGTAGAGAAAGTGAGGGAGACAGGATGAGAGTAGGGGAGAGGTTGTGAAAGAGAGGTAGAGAAAGTGAGGGAGACAGGATGAGAGTAGGGGAGAGGTTGTGAAAGAGAGGGAGACAGGATGAGAGTAGGGGAGAGGTTGTGATAGAGGTAGAGAAAGTGAGGGAGACAGGATGAGAGTAGGGGAGAGGTTGTGATAGAGAGGTGGAGAAAGTGAGGGAGACAGGATGAGAGTAGGGGAGAGGTTGTGATAGAGAGGTGGAGAAAGTGAGGGAGACAGGATGAGAGTAGGGGAGAGGTTGTGATAGAGAGGTGGAGAAAGTGAGGGAGACAGGATGAGAGTAGGGGAGAGGTTGTGATAGAGAGGTAGAGAAAGTGAGGGAGACAGGATGAGAGTAGGGGAGAGGTTGTGATAGAGAGGTAGAGAAAGTGAGGGAGACAGGATGAGAGTAGGGGAGAGGTTGTGAAAGAGAGGTAGAGAAAGTGAGGGAGACAGGATGAGAGTAGGGGAGAGGTTGTGAAAGAGAGGAAGACAGGATGAGAGTAGGGGAGAGGTTGTGATAGAGGTAGAGAAAGTGAGGGAGACAGGATGAGAGTAGGGGAGAGGTTGTGATAGAGAGGTGGAGAAAGTGAGGGAGACAGGATGAGAGTAGGGGAGAGGTTGTGATAGAGAGGTGGAGAAAGTGAGGGAGACAGGATGAGAGTAGGGGAGAGGTTGGGAAAGAGGTAGAGAAAGGGAGGGAGACAGGATGAGAGTAGGGGAGAGGTTGTGATAGAGAGGTGGAGAAAGTGAGGGAGACAGGATGAGAGTAGGGGAGAGGTTGTGATAGAGAGGTAGAGAAAGTGAGGGAGACAGGATGAGAGTAGGGGAGAGGTTGTGATAGAGAGGTGGAGAAAGTGAGGGAGACAGGATGAGAGTAGGGGAGAGGTTGTGAAAGAGAGGTAGAGAAAGTGAGGGAGACAGGATGAGAGTAGGGGAGAGGTTGTGAAAGAGAGGGAGACAGGATGAGAGTAGGGGAGAGGTTGTGATAGAGGTAGAGAAAGTGAGGGAGACAGGATGAGAGTAGGGGAGAGGTTGTGAAAGAGAGGTAGAGAAAGTGAGGGAGACAGGATGAGAGTAGGGGAGAGGTTGTGATAGAGAGGTAGAGAAAGTGAGGGAGACAGGATGAGAGTAGGGGAGAGGTTGTGATAGAGAGGTAGAGAAAGTGAGGGAGACAGGGTGAGAGTAGGGGAGAGGATGTGATACAGAGGTAGAGAAAGGGAGGGAGACAGGACGAGAGTAGGGGAGAGGTTGTGATAGAGAGGTAGAGAAAGTGAAGGAGACAGGACGAGAGTAGGGGAGAGGTTGTGAAAGAGAGGTAGAGAAAGGGAGGGAGACAGGATGAGAGTAGGGGAGAGGTTGTGAAAGAGAGGTAGAGAAAGTGAGGGAGACAGGATGAGAGTAGGGGAGAGGTTGTGATAGAGTGGTAGAGAAAGTGAGGGAGACAGGATGAGAGTAGGGGAGAGGTTGTGATAGAGAGGTAGAGAAAGTGAGGGGGACAGGACGAGAGTAGGGGAGAGGTTGTGATAGAGAGGTAGAGAAAGTGAGGGAGACAGGATGAGAGTAGGGGAGAGGTTGTGATAGAGAGGTAGAGAAAGTGAGGGAGACAGGATGAGAGTAGGGGAGAGGTTGTGATAGAGAGGTAGAGAAAGTGAGGGAGACAGGATGAGAGTAGGGGAGAGGTTGTGAAAGAGAGGTAGAGAAAGTGAGGGAGACAGGGTGAGAGTAGGGGAGAGGTTGTGAAAGAGAGGAAGACAGGATGAGAGTAGGGGAGAGGTTGTGATAGAGGTAGAGAAAGTGAGGGAGACAGGATGAGAGTAGGGGAGAGGTTGTGATAGAGAGGTGGAGAAAGTGAGGGAGACAGGATGAGAGTAGGGGAGAGGTTGTGATAGAGAGGTGGAGAAAGTGAGGGAGACAGGATGAGAGTAGGGGAGAGGTTGGGAAAGAGGTAGAGAAAGGGAGGGAGACAGGATGAGAGTAGGGGAGAGGTTGTGATAGAGAGGTGGAGAAAGTGAGGGAGACAGGATGAGAGTAGGGGAGAGGTTGTGATAGAGAGGTAGAGAAAGTGAGGGAGACAGGATGAGAGTAGGGGAGAGGTTGTGATAGAGAGGTGGAGAAAGTGAGGGAGACAGGATGAGAGTAGGGGAGAGGTTGTGAAAGAGAGGTGGAGAAAGGGAGGGAGACAGGATGAGAGTAGGGGAGAGGTTGTGATAGAGAGGTGGAGAAAGTGAGGGAGACAGGATGAGAGTAGGGGAGAGGTTGTGATAGAGAGGTAGAGAAAGTGAGGGAGACAGGATGAGAGTAGGGGAGAGGTTGTGATAGAGAGGTGGAGAAAGTGAGGGAGACAGGATGAGAGTAGGGGAGAGGTTGTGAAAGAGAGGTAGAGAAAGTGAGGGAGACAGGATGAGAGTAGGGGAGAGGTTGTGAAAGAGAGGGAGACAGGATGAGAGTAGGGGAGAGGTTGTGATAGAGGTAGAGAAAGTGAGGGAGACAGGATGAGAGTAGGGGAGAGGTTGTGAAAGAGAGGTAGAGAAAGTGAGGGAGACAGGATGAGAGTAGGGGAGAGGTTGTGATAGAGAGGTAGAGAAAGTGAGGGAGACAGGATGAGAGTAGGGGAGAGGTTGTGATAGAGAGGTAGAGAAAGTGAGGGAGACAGGGTGAGAGTAGGGGAGAGGATGTGATACAGAGGTAGAGAAAGGGAGGGAGACAGGACGAGAGTAGGGGAGAGGTTGTGATAGAGAGGTAGAGAAAGTGAAGGAGACAGGACGAGAGTAGGGGAGAGGTTGTGAAAGAGAGGTAGAGAAAGGGAGGGAGACAGGATGAGAGTAGGGGAGAGGTTGTGAAAGAGAGGTAGAGAAAGTGAGGGAGACAGGATGAGAGTAGGGGAGAGGTTGTGATAGAGAGGTAGAGAAAGTGAGGGAGACAGGATGAGAGTAGGGGAGAGGTTGTGATAGAGAGGTGGAGAAAGTGAGGGAGACAGGATGAGAGTAGGGGAGAGGTTGGGAAAGAGGTAGAGAAAGGGAGGGAGACAGGATGAGAGTAGGGGAGAGGTTGTGATAGAGAGGTGGAGAAAGTGAGGGAGACAGGATGAGAGTAGGGGAGAGGTTGTGATAGAGAGGTAGAGAAAGTGAGGGAGACAGGATGAGAGTAGGGGAGAGGTTGTGATAGAGAGGTGGAGAAAGTGAGGGAGACAGGATGAGAGTAGGGGAGAGGTTGTGAAAGAGAGGTAGAGAAAGTGAGGGAGACAGGATGAGAGTAGGGGAGAGGTTGTGAAAGAGAGGGAGACAGGATGAGAGTAGGGGAGAGGTTGTGATAGAGGTAGAGAAAGTGAGGGAGACAGGATGAGAGTAGGGGAGAGGTTGTGATAGAGAGGTGGAGAAAGTGAGGGAGACAGGATGAGAGTAGGGGAGAGGTTGTGATAGAGGTAGAGAAAGTGAGGGAGACAGGATGAGAGTAGGGGAGAGGTTGTGATAGAGAGGTGGAGAAAGTGAGGGAGACAGGATGAGAGTAGGGGAGAGGTTGTGAAAGAGAGGGAGACAGGATGAGAGTAGGGGAGAGGTTGTGATAGAGGTAGAGAAAGTGAGGGAGACAGGATGAGAGTAGGGGAGAGGTTGTGATAGAGAGGTGGAGAAAGTGAGGGAGACAGGATGAGAGTAGGGGAGAGGTTGTGATAGAGGTAGAGAAAGTGAGGGAGACAGGATGAGAGTAGGGGAGAGGTTGTGATAGAGAGGTAGAGAAAGTGAGGGAGACAGGATGAGAGTAGGGGAGAGGTTGTGATAGAGAGGTAGAGAAAGTGAGGGAGACAGGGTGAGAGTAGGGGAGAGGATGTGATACAGAGGTAGAGAAAGGGAGGGAGACAGGACGAGAGTAGGGGAGAGGTTGTGATAGAGAGGTAGAGAAAGTGAAGGAGACAGGACGAGAGTAGGGGAGAGGTTGTGAAAGAGAGGTAGAGAAAGGGAGGGAGACAGGATGAGAGTAGGGGAGAGGTTGTGAAAGAGAGGTAGAGAAAGTGAGGGAGACAGGATGAGAGTAGGGGAGAGGTTGTGATAGAGAGGTAGAGAAAGTGAGGGAGACAGGATGAGAGTAGGGGAGAGGTTGTGATAGAGAGGTGGAGAAAGTGAGGGAGACAGGATGAGAGTAGGGGAGAGGTTGGGAAAGAGGTAGAGAAAGGGAGGGAGACAGGATGAGAGTAGGGGAGAGGTTGTGATAGAGAGGTGGAGAAAGTGAGGGAGACAGGATGAGAGTAGGGGAGAGGTTGTGATAGAGAGGTAGAGAAAGTGAGGGAGACAGGATGAGAGTAGGGGAGAGGTTGTGATAGAGAGGTGGAGAAAGTGAGGGAGACAGGATGAGAGTAGGGGAGAGGTTGTGAAAGAGAGGTAGAGAAAGTGAGGGAGACAGGATGAGAGTAGGGGAGAGGTTGTGAAAGAGAGGGAGACAGGATGAGAGTAGGGGAGAGGTTGTGATAGAGGTAGAGAAAGTGAGGGAGACAGGATGAGAGTAGGGGAGAGGTTGTGATAGAGAGGTGGAGAAAGTGAGGGAGACAGGATGAGAGTAGGGGAGAGGTTGTGATAGAGGTAGAGAAAGTGAGGGAGACAGGATGAGAGTAGGGGAGAGGTTGTGATAGAGAGGTGGAGAAAGTGAGGGAGACAGGATGAGAGTAGGGGAGAGGTTGTGAAAGAGAGGGAGACAGGATGAGAGTAGGGGAGAGGTTGTGATAGAGGTAGAGAAAGTGAGGGAGACAGGATGAGAGTAGGGGAGAGGTTGTGATAGAGAGGTGGAGAAAGTGAGGGAGACAGGATGAGAGTAGGGGAGAGGTTGTGATAGAGGTAGAGAAAGTGAGGGAGACAGGATGAGAGTAGGGGAGAGGTTGTGATAGAGAGGTGGAGAAAGTGAGGGAGACAGGATGAGAGTAGGGGAGAGGTTGTGATAGAGGTAGAGAAAGTGAGGGAGACAGGACGAGAGTAGGGGAGAGGTTGTGATAGAGAGGTAGAGAAAGTGAGGGAGACAGGATGAGAGTAGGGGAGAGGTTGTGATAGAGAGGTAGAGAAAGTGAGGGAGACAGGATGAGAGTAGGGGAGAGGTTGTGATAGAGAGGTGGAGAAAGTGAGGGAGACAGGATGAGAGTAGGGGAGAGGTTGTGATAGAGAGGTAGAGAAAGTGAGGGAGACAGGATGAGAGTAGGGGAGAGGTTGTGAAAGAGAGGGAGACAGGATGAGAGTAGGGGAGAGGTTGTGAAAGAGAGGTAAAGAAAGGGAGGGAGACAGGATGAGAGTAGGGGAGAGGTTGTGAAAGAGAGGGAGAGAAAGGGAGAGAAAGAGGATGCCGGTAAGCCTTAGCCATTCTCTCAGGGAAGAACAATGGAAGTTGCTGATAATGATGTCTGCAGTGTGTGTGTCCCGCTGTGCTTGTCTCTGTGTGTGTGTGTGTGTGTGTGTGTGTGTGCGTGCGTGCGTGCGTGCGTGCGTGCGTGCGTGGTTTGCAGCCTGTCAGTGGGATTGGGCACATGAGAATGTGATCCGAGACAACACGTATGTTTCTCTACTGCTTTGGTCAGTATGTATGTATGTGTGTGACAGGCTTTGGGGATAGATTACATTGGTGTTGACTCAGAAGAAATCCCATCATGCCTTGTGTCTTGAATGTTGTTAATTGCAGTGTCTGCCAAGTGGCAGCTTCTGAAGCCAAACATTATGCAAATCAAGGCTTTTAAGGTGTGTGTGTGTGTGTGTGTGTGTGTGTGTGTGTGTGTGTGTGTGTGTGTGTGTGTGTGTGTGTGTGTGTGTGTGTGTGTGTGTGTGTGTGTGTGTGTGTAGACGTATTATAGTGAGGCGTTGTTTTTTCTCTGCCTCCTACAATACATCTCTGTGTGACAGCACTGCTGGCTACTGTTAGTGTTTCTCTGTGCAGGTGAACAATAGCTCACAAAGAGATCTGCCTGCAAGCCTTAGGCATCACATCACTACACACACACTACAAAGACTGAAGAAGACAATACGAGTCAATCTCAAAAGCCAACTTTCCAGTAGATTGAAAAGCTTTTTCTGATAGAAAATAGGGAGCGGGTGAGAGATAGAGAGAACAAGAGAGAGAGAGAGATCAGGAGAGAAGGAATGAGCGAGAGAAGCAACTTGGGCAAATCAAATCACTATCCATCAATGAATACCCTGGAGATGCGTGCTCTTCTGATCCCTCACACCAGCTTCTACCAAGAGGACTGGCTGTAAATGCACTGTCTGGCGTTGCTGGTTCAAGCCCTGCTACAGCTGCTCCACTTCAATCACTACACTGAGATAGATGATGAGCTGGGTGGTTCCTGTGTATGATTCAACCGGGATCATTATAGAAAACACTGTTCAATCTACACCCCCTTTCTCCCCCCTGCCTTCTTCCTGTCCTCTTTCGCTCTCTCCATCTCCTCACTTCCATCGTTTTAATACCTCGACTCCATTGCACATCCCAGCCTAGTCTCCGTGGCGATGGCCTTGGAGCATGAAATTATACTTCTTAATTACAGCCTTTCGCGGGTGGTGGGAGCGTGTGTGTGTGTGTGTGTGAGAGATCAAATCAAATCAAATTGTATTGGTCACATACACATGGTTTAGCAGATGTTAATGCGAGTGTAGCGAAATGCTTGTGCTTCTAGTTCCGACCATGCAGTAATATCTAACAAGTAATCTAACAATTTCACAACTACCTTTTAGACACAAGTGTAAAGGAATGAATAAGAATATGTACATATAAATATATGGATGAGCGATGGCCGATCGGCATAAGCAAAATGCAGTAGATGGTATAGAGTACAGTATATACATATGAGATGCGTAATGTAGGGTATGTAAACATTATATAAAGTGGCATTGTTTAAAGTGACTAGTGATACATTTATTACATCAATGTATAATTATTAAAGTGGCTAGAGATTTGAGTCAGTATGTTGGCAGCAGCCACTCAATGTTAGTGATGGCTGTTTAACAGTCTGATGGCCTTGAGATAGAAGCTGTTTTTCAGTCTCTCGGTCCAAGCTTTGATGCACCTGTACTGACCTCGCCTTCTGGATGATAGCGGGGTGAACAGGCAGTGGCTCGGGTGGTTGTTGTCCTTGATGATCTTTTTGGCCTTCCTGTGACATCGGGTGGTTTAGGTGTCCTGGAGGGCAGGTAGTTTGCCCCCGGTGATGCAGGTAGTTTGCCCCCGGTGATGCGTTGTGCAGACCTCACTACCCTCTGGAGAGCCTTACGGTTGTGGGCGGAGCAGGTGCCGTACCAGGCGGTGATACAGGCCAACAGGATGCTCTCGATTGTGCATCTGTAAAAGTTTGTGAGTGATTTTGGTGACAAGCCACATATTTTTACAGCCTCCTGAGGTTGAAGAGGCGCTGTTGCGCCTTCTTCACCACACTGTCTGTGTGGGTGGACCATTTCAGTTTGTCCGTGATGTGTACGCCGAGGAACTTAAAACTTTCCACCTTCTCCACTACTGTCCCGTCGATGTGGATAGGGGGGTGCTCCCTCTGCTGTTTCCTGAAGTCCACGATCATCTCCTTTGTTTTGTTGATGTTCAGTGTGATGTTATTTTCCTGACACCACACCCCGAGGGCCGTCTCGTCGTTGTTGGTAATCAAGCCTACCACTGTAGTGTCATCTGCAAACTTGATGATTGAGTTGGAGGCGTGCAAGGCCACGCAGTCATGGGTGAACAGGGAGTACAGGAGAGGGCGTCCTGTCAGAAAGTCCAGGACCCAGTTGCTAAAGGGTGGGGTCGAGACCCAGGGCCTCGAGCTTAATGACGAGTTTGGAGGGTACTATGGTGTTAAATGCTGAGCTGTAGTCGATGAACAGCATTCGTACATAGCTATTCCTCTTGTCCAGATGGGGAGTGTGCAGTGTGATTGCAATTGCATCATCTGTGGATCTATTGGGGCGGTAAGCATATTGAAGTGGGTCTAGGGTGTCAGGTAGGGTGGAGGTGATATGATCCTTGACTAATCTCTCAAAGCACTTCATGATGACGGAAGTGAGGGCCACGGGTCGATAGTCGTTTAGCTCAGTTACCTTACCTTTCTTGGGAACGGGAACAATGGTGGCCCTCTTGGAGCATGTGGGAACAGCAGACTGGGATAAGGATTGATTGAATATGTCCGTAAACACACCCGCCAGCTGGTCTGCGCATGCTCTGAGGACGCGGCTAGGGATGCCGTCTGGGCCGGCAGCCTTGCGAGGGTTAACACGTTTAAATGTTTTACTCACGTTGGCTGCGGTGAAAGAGAGCCCGCAGGTTTTGGTAGTGGGCCGTGTCGGTGGCACTGTATTGTCCTCAAAGCGAGCAAAGAAGTTGTTTAGTTTGTCTGGGAGCAAGACATCGGGGTCTGCAACGGGGCTGAATTTCTTTTTGTAGTCCGTGATTGACTGTAGACCCTACCACATACCTCTCGTATCTGAGCCGTTGAATTGCGACTCTACTTTGTCTCTATACTGACGCTTAGCTTGTTTGATTGCCTTGCGGAGGGAATAGCTACACTGTTTGTATTCGGTCATGTTTCCGGTCGCCTTGTCATGATTAAAAGCAGTGGTTCGCGCTTTCAGTTATGCGCGAATGCTGCCATAAATCCATGGTTTCTGGTTGGGGAAGGTTTTAATAGTTGCCGTGGGTACAACATCAGCGATGCACTTGCTAGTAAACTCGCTCACCGAATCAGCGTAAACATCAATGTTGTTGTTCAACGCTATCCGGAACATATCCCAGTCCATGTGATCGAAGCAATCTTGAAGCGTGGAATCAGATTGATCAGACCAGCGTTGTACAGACCTGAGCATGCGCGTTTCCTGTTTTAGTTCCTGTCTATAGGCTGGGAGCAACAAAATGGAGTTGTGGTCAGATTTGCCGAAAGGAGGGCGAGGGAGGGCTTTGCATGCGTCGCGGAAGTTAGAGTAACAATGATCCAGAATTTTGCCAGCCCGGGTCGCGTTTTTGATATGCTGATAAAATTAAGTGAGCCTTGTTTTCAAAATAGCCTTATTAAAATCCCCAGCTACAATAAATGCAACCTCAGGATATGTGGTTTCCAGTTTACATAGGTCAGAGAGGAAGAAATGACTACTGTTCTATGTCTTGCTGCTCCTTGGAGTGAGAATGCTATTATTCTTCTGAAAAGAAATGTCTTTATCCTCACATTCACACAAACACTTTATTATGCTGATAAAGTGAATGTGTTAATTACTGAGCAGAAAGCTGGACAGGCCGTGAAATTACAACTAGCATACTGTTGATACTAGATCATTATCTGTTTATGAGAGAGGTGTGTGTGTGTGTGTGTGTGTGTGTGTGTGTGTGTGTGTGTGTGTGTGTGTGTGTGTGTGTGTGTGTGTGTGTGTGTGTGTGTGTGTGTGTGTGTGTGTGTGTGAGAGAGAGGGAGCTGAATAAATGTCAGGTTAATCACATGTTCATTAATAGCAGAGTGAAAATTGAAAGCAGCCAATCAAAACGTTTAGTGAGCACTGACTCTGTGTCATAAGAAGCTGGTTCAAGTCAACAGCATGCCTCAGAGCTGACAGGTGGAGGGCAGAGCGGGAGAAGGGGGGGTGGAGAGGGATGGTGGACGACTGACAGACTGAAAGATAAGGAGAGCGAGAAAGGGAGACGGATGGAGATCGGTATTGAAGTAGAAAGTGGTGGATGTATTATTTTTCCTCTGCCCCTGGACGGGGAACGGGGAACTTAGAGACAGGTGGAGGGAGAGAGAGCCAGGAGAGACAGAGCACGGGAGAGAGGGCGAGAAGAGGCAGAGCACGGGAGAAAGGGCGAGGAGAGGCAGAGCACGGGAGAGAGGGCGAGGGGAGGCAGAGCACGGGAGAGAGGGCGAGGAGAGGCAGAGCATGGGAGAGAGGGCGAGAAGAGGCAGAGCACGGGAGAGAGGGCGAGAAGAGGCAGAGCACGGGAGAGAGGGCGAGAAGAGGCAGAGCACGGGAGAGAGGGCGAGAAGAGGCAGAGCACGGGAGAGAGGGCGAGGAGAGGCAGAGCACGGGAGAGAGGGCGAGGAGAGGCAGAGCACGGGAGAGAGGGCGAGAAGAGGCAGAGCACGGGAGAGAGGGCGAGAAGAGGCAGAGCACGGGAGAGAGGGCGAGAAGAGGCAGAGCACGGGAGAGAGGGCGAGAGGAGGCAGAGCACGGGAGAGAGGGCGAGACCACGCTGAGATCACGCTGAGACCACGCTGAGATCACGCCGAGACCACGCCGAGATCACGCCGAGACCACGCCGAGATCACGCCGAGACCACGCCGAGATCACGCCGAGACCACGCCGAGATCACGCCGAGACCACGCCGAGATCACGCCGAGACCACGCCGAGATCACGCCGAGACCACGCCGAGATCACGCCGAGACCACGCCGAGATCACGCCGAGACCACGCCGAGATCACGCCGAGATCACGCCGAGATCACCCTGAGATCACGCTGACACTTTTGAACAGCGAGTGCGTTTGTGTGTGTGGCTGTGGTCTTACCATGTCTGCAGTGGTGCATCGTTGACACTGGCAGGTGAAATGGTACTGCTCCTCTAGCTGAGTCTGTCTGTCTCTGGTAGGAGCCAACGAACCAATGTAACTAATAGTTAACTAGGTAGAGAGAGAGAGAGAGAGAGAGAGAGAGAGAGAGAGAGAGAGAGAGAGAGAGAGAGGAGAGAGAGAGAGAGAGAGAGAGAGAGAGAGAGAGAGAGAGAGAGAGAGAGAGAGAGAGAGAGAGAGAGAGAGAGAGAGAGAGAGAGAGAGAGAGAGAGAGAGAGAGAGAGAGAGAGAGAGAGAGAGAGAGAGAGAGAGAGAGAGAGAGAGAGAGAGGAGAGAGAGAGAGAGAGAGAGAGAGAGAGAGAGAGAGAGAGAGAGAGAGAGAGAGAGAGAGAGAGAGAGAGAGAGAGAGAGAGAGAGAGAGAGAGAGAGAGAGAGAGAGAGAGAGAGAATTAGAGAAAGGGACAGAGGGAAGTCGCCGTTTTTATTTGCATCCTGCCTGAAGTCGACCAAAGTCACACACCGTACCTCCTCAGCAGGTCGCATGTCTCTGACGGCTCGGAGGTGGAGCGTTTCCCCCTCAAACAGCATCACACAGCTGGGCCTGCAGTCATGGTTCAGCAACGACAGACTGTGGAGGGAGAGAGGAGGATAGCGCGTGTGTGACAGAGACCAAGAGATTGAGAAAGAGAGATTGAAAGAGAAGGGCATTGAAGTGATAGACCAGTCATGTCATTGACACACTCATCACATTGTTTGGTTCTTCTCACACTCAGACACACAGTCCTAGAGGGCCGTTTAGCACTCACTGTGTGTGTGTGTGTGTGTGTGTGTGTGTGTGTGTGTGTGTGTGTGTGTGTGTGTGTGTGTGTGTGTGTGTGTGTGTGTGTGTGTGTGTGTGTGTGTGTGTGTGTGTGTGTGTGCGTGTGTGCGTGTGCGTGTGTGTGTGAGAACCGTTACAGTGAGCTCCTCATCAGTAATACTGTAGATAGGTTGGTTGTGTAGCAGGGCTAGTTTACATGGAGAGATGATCTTTAAGTAATGCCACACAATCCCTCCTCCCCTCCCGTCCTCTCCTCTCTCCTCTCTCCGAGATGTTCTCATGGTTACTGTTCAGAGAAACTGGAACAAAGAGCTTTGAAAGTCAACCAAATAGCCTGCACCCCACACACACCCAATCACACCACGGTGATGTAACAAGAAATGACAAGGTGACAACGAAGTGACAGACAGCGATGAGGCGTGAGTGATGTGTCACGATGCTCCGTTTTGACTGGTCTGTGCCATTGCTCCTCAACCCTGTCGCAGAGGTCCACCAGACAGCGCACACTTTCTGTTCTAGCCCGGCACGAACACACTGATGACCTCATCACAAAGCCCTTGATTAGCTGGATTAGTGTATAGACTGTCAGGTGGTCCCCTAGTTGAAGGTTTGGGTAGCACTTCCGTCTGCCAACGCCTTCCTCTCTGCGTCTGGCCAGTGTTAACATTAGACATCCGTGTTTACGTCTAAACAAGACTTGGATGCTCTTACGTCTCTGTTTGGTCTTTTGTGAATCCACACACACACACACACACACACACACACACACACACACACACACACACACACACACACACACACACACACACACACACACACACACACACACACACACACACACACACACACACACACACACTTAATGATAGGGTGTGTGTATCATAACACCTCTCCTAAACACCCATTACCAACCAACCAGGACTGTGGGAAATGAAATGGGATGTGTTTATATACCTGTGTTGATATGTTCAGTGGTACTAACTCCAACTTCCTCCTGGGATCATTACACATAGTGTAGAGGGCTCTCCCGCTGTGCTCCTAATGTTTCTGCTAACCATTTCTAACGGCGAACCTAATCCTTTTACACCATCCCTTCAGTATATTATAATCAAAACATGGACTTTCTTTATTTAAAGCTAGATCATTTGACAAAACAGGGTCCTTGGTCCTTTTAGATACTTATGGACCCTCCATCTTGAAGCTAGAATCCTTAGTCGCTACATCCATTTCCGGATGTGTAAATTAATAATATTTACAAATGTATTCTTGCAGAATATAACTTATAAATGCCTCATGAGCGGAGTCCAACTGTGGTACCCCATCAGAACCCCAAACGTAAGCTTGTTTGACCCCGCATTGTTTGTAAACAACGTAAATGTAAACAAACACTATACGGCCTCAAAACATTTCAGGGAAGTACATCTCTCCTTTCATGAACGATTTGTTACGCATCTACAATGCATGCCCTCCGATACAGGAACGATACGTTTCAGTTTGAAATGACTCGGTGTGATTCGGGTTTGATTAGAGCAACGAATTGACCCGATTCGGTTTGATTAACTTTTGTGTTGTTGTTGAATTCATTTGCCATTTTAAATGAACATCGGCTGCTGAAGGGAGATCAGGAGCTGGGCCTCTGAGCTAGACATGTCTGACATTACTTCTCTAATCTGAGTGGCCCTCTGTTAGTGTGCGTGCGTGTGTGTGTCAATGGTCTGTGTAGGCACCTGAGCTGAGCCATTGGGCAGACTGAGCATCTATCACCCCTCTTACCAGATTAGGGATGCGGAGAATGTATGTTATTTTTCCCCTCACTTTTTATCTGAAATCACCCACTGATGAACTTGTAATTTTTGCCCATTGAGAATGTTTTGAACTAGTACTATGTCCATATTGATATTTATAAATTAGCATGGCATTTAGCCAATGAATATAATGCAGTTTAGGATTTTACCCCAGTCTCGAAAGCTAATGTTTTAGGCTGTTTGGAATTTTACAGAGAGCTTCTCCCGATGCGAACGATGAACGCGAAACGATTGCTGTCCTTTATGAAATGAACCTGTTCATGTAAACATGACTAAATACACTGACTGTTTAAAGCAAAACTACCAAAACTATTTATTTTGGTGAACCTGAACAATCTAAATAAAATCGGAATGATTGAAAACCCCACTCAGCAGTTAGATGTGAGTTGCGCCCCATTCCGGTAGGCTACACAACTCCGGTAAAACCGTGTATGCCATGAATACAAAAATATATATAATAATAAATAAAAAAATGCAACATCTTTTGTCTCTCTGTGTTTAATTATTATCCTTCAACTTGCTAGAGGCTGAATGTATCGGGCAACAGTGACTTATACAGTGCACTCAGAAAGTTTTCAGACCCCCAGACTTTTTCCACATTTTGTTACATTACAACCTTGTTCTAAAATGGGTTTAATCATTTTTTCCCCCACATCAATCTACACGCAATACCCCATAATGACAAAGCAAAAACAGGGTTTTAGAAATGTTTGCAAATGTATATACAGTTGAAGTCAGAAGTTTACATACACCTTAGCCAAATACATTTAAACTCAGTTTTTCACAATTCCTGACATTTAATCATAGTAAAAATTCCCTGTCTTAGGTCAGTTAGGATCACCAATTTATTTTAAGAATGTGAAATGTCAGAATAATAGTAGAGAATTATTTTTTTCTGCTTTTATTTCTTTCATCACATTCCCAGTGGGTCAGAAGTTTAGATACACTCAATTAGTATTTGGTAGCATTGCCTTTAAATTGTTTAACTTGGGTCAAATGTTTTAGGTAGGCTTCCACAAGCTTCCCACAATAAGTTGGGTGAATTTTAGCCCATTCCTCCTGACAGAGCTGGTATAACTGAGTCAGGTTTGTAGGCCTTGCTCGCACACGCTTTTTCAGTTCTGCCCCAAATTTTCTATAGAATTGAGGTCAGGACTTTGTGATGGCCACTCCAATACCTTGACTTTGTTGTCCTTAAGCTATTTTGCCACAACATTGGAAGTATGCTTGGGGTCATCCATTTGGAAGACACATTTGCAACCAAGCTTTAACTTCCTGACTGAAGTCTTGAGATGTTGCTTCAATATATACACAGAATTTTCCTCCCTCATGATGACATCTATTTTGTGAAGTGCACCAGTCTCTCCTGCAGCAAAGCACCCCCACAGCATGATGCTGCCACTCCCGTGCTTCACGGTTGGGAAGGTGTTCTTCGGCTTGCAAGCCTCCCCCTGTTTCCTCCAAACATAATGACGGTCATTATGGCCAAACAATTCTATTTTTGTTTCATCAGACCAGAGGACATTTCTCCAAAAAGTAGGATCTTTGTCCCCATGTGCAGTTGCAAATCGTAGTCTGGCTTTTTTATGGCGGGTTTGGAGCAGTGGCTTCTTCCTTGCTGAGCGGCCTTTCAGGTCATGTCGATATAGGACTCGTTTTACTGTGGATATAGATACTTTTGTACCTGTTTCCTCCAGCATCTTCACAAGGTCCTTTGCTGTTGTTTTGGGATTGATTTGCACTTTTCGCACCAAAGTACGTTCATCTCTAGGAGACAGAACGCGTCTCCTTCCTGAGCAGTATGACGGCTGCCCGGTCCCATGGTGTTTAGGATGAACCAGACTTGTGGAGGTCTACAATTTTTTTTCTGAGGTCTTGGCTGATTTCTTTTAGATTTTTCCATGATGTCAAGAAAAGAGGTACTGAGTTTAAAGGTAGTCCTTGAAATACATCCACAGGTACACCTCCAATTGACTCAAATGAGGTCAATTAGCCTATCAGAAGCTTCTAAAGTCCATATTCCATTTGCACAACAGCATGTGAAATTTATTGTCAATCAGTGTTGCTTCCTAAGTGGACAGTTTGATTTCACAGAAGTATGATTGACTTGGAGTTACATTGTGTTGTTTAAGTGTTCCCTTTATTTTTTTTGAGCAGTGTAAGTGTTAAGTAAAAAATAGATAAGCAAAAAATATAAAATATAAATATAGAAGTAACAAATAATTAAACAGCAGCAGTAAAATAAGAGAGGCTATATACAGGGTGTACAGGTACAGAGTCAATGTGCGGGGGCGCCGGTTAGTTAAGGTAATTGAGGTAATATGTGCATGTAGGTAGAGTTAAAGTGACTAGGCATAGATAATAAACAGAGAGTAGCAGCAGAGTAAAAGAGGGGTCTGGGTAGCCCTTTGATTAGCTCTTCAGGAGTCTTATGGCTTGGGGGTAGAAGCTGTTAAGAAGCCTCTTGGACCTTGACTTGGCGCTCCGGTACCACTTGCCATGTGGTAGAAGAGAGAAAAGTCTATGGCTAGGGTGGCTGGAGTCTTTGACAATTTGTAGGGCCTTCCTCTGACACCGCCTGGTATAGAGATCCTGGGTGGCAGGAAGCTTGGCCCCAGTGATATACTGGGCCGTACGCACTACCCTCTGTATTGCCTTGCGGTCGGAGGCCGATCAGTTGCCATACCAGGCAGTGATGCAACCAGTCAGGATGGTGCAGCTGCAAGAACCTTTGAGGATCTGAGGACCCATGCCAAATCTTTTCAGTCTACTGAGGGGGAATAGGCTTTGTCGTGCTTTCTTCGCAACTATCTTAGTGTGTTTGGACCATGATAGTTTGTTGGTGATGTGGACACCAAGGAACTTGAAGCTCTCAACCTGTTCCACTACAGTCATATGCAGTGACATGCATATATTTTTTTTATTTTTTTATTTCACCTTTATTTAACCAGGTAGGCTAGTTGAGAACAAGTTCTCATTTGCAACTGCGACCTGGCCAAGAAAAAGCATAGCAGTGTGAACAGACAACAACACAGAGTTACACATGGAGTAAACAATAAACAAGTCAATAACATGGTAGAAAAAAGAGAATCTATATACAATGTGTGCAAAAGGCATGAGGTAGGCAATAAATCGAATAATTACAATTTAGCAGATTAACACTGGAGTGATAAATCATCAGATGATCATGTGCAAGAAGAGATACTGGTGTGCAAAAGAGCAGAAAAGTAAATAAATAAAAGCAGTATGGGGGTGAGGTAGGTAAATTGGGTGGGTAGTTTACAGATGGACTATGTACAGCTGCAGCGATCGGTTAGCTGCTCGGATAGCAGATTTTTAAAGTTGTTGAGGGAGATAAAAGTCTCCAACTTCAGAGATTTTTGCAATTCGTTCCAGTCGCAGGCAGCAGAGAACTGGAAGGAAAGGCGTCCAAATGAGGTTTTGGCTTTAGGGATGATCAGTGAGATACACCTGCTGGAGCGCGTGCTACGGGTGGGTGTAGCCATCGTGACCAGTGAACTGAGATAAGGCGGCACTTTACCTAGCATAGCCTTGTAGATGACTTGGAGCCAGCGGGTCTGACGACGAACATGTAGCGAGGGCCAGCCGACTAGGGCATACAGGTCGCAGTGGTGGGTCGTATAAGGTGCTTTAGTAACAAAACGGATGGCACTGTGATAAACTGCATCCAGTTTGCTGAGTAGAGTATTGGAAGCAATTTTGTAGATGACATCGCCGAAGTCGAGGATCGGTAGGATAGTCAGTTTTACTAGGGTAAGTTTGGCGGCGTGAGTGAAGGAGGCTTTGTTCCGGAATAGAAAGCCGACTCTAGATTTGATTTTGGATTGGAGATGTTTGATATGAGTCTGGAAGGAGAGTTTGCAGTCTAGCCACACACCTAGGTACTTATAGATGTCCACATATTCTAGGTCGGAACCGTCCAGGGTGGTGATGCTAGTCGGGCGTGCGGGTGCAGGCAGCGAGCGGTTGAAAAGCATGCATTTGGTTTTACTAGCGTTTAAGAGCAGTTGGAAGCCACGGAAGGAGTGTTGTATGGCATTGAAGCTCGTTTGGAGGTTAGATAGCACAGTGTCCAGGGAAGGGCCGGAAGTATACAGAATGGTGTCGTCTGCGTAGAGGTGGATCAGGGAATCGCCCGCAGCAAGAGCAACATCATTGATGTATACAGAGAAAAGAGTCGGCCCGAGAATTGAACCCTGTGGTACCCCCATAGAGACTGCCAGAGGACCGGACAACATGCCCTCCGATTTGACACACTGAACTCTGTCTGCAAAGTAGTTGGTGAACCAGGCAAGGCAGTCATTAGAAAAACCGAGGCTATTGAGTCTGCCGATAAGAATATGGTGATTGACAGAGTCGAAAGCCTTGGCCAGGTCGATGAAGACGGCTGCACAGTAATGTCTTTTATCGATGGCGGTTATGATATCGTTTAGTACCTTGAGCGTGGCTGAGGTGCACCCGTGACCGGCTCGGAAACCGGATTGCACAGCGGAGAAGGTACGGTGGGATTCGAGATGGTCAGTGATCTGTTTGTTGACTTGGCTTTCGAAGACCTTAGCTAGGCAGGGCAGGATGGATATAGGTCTGTAACAGTTTGGGTCCAGGGTGTCTCCCCCTTTGAAGAGGGGGATGACAGCGGCAGCTTTCCAATCCTTGGGGATCTCAGATGATACGAAGGAGAGGTTGAACAGGCTGGTAATAGGGGGTGCGACAATGGCGGCGGACAGTTTCAGAAATAGGGGGTCCAGATTGTCAAGCCCAGCTGATTTGTATGGGTCCAGGTTTTCCAGCTCTTTCAGAACATCTGCTATCTGGATATGGGTAAAGGAGAAGCTGGGGAGGCTTGGGCGAGTAGCAGCGGGGGGGGCGGGGCTGTTGGCCAAGGTTGGAGTCGCCAGGTGGAAGGCATGGCCAGCCATTGAGAAATGTTTGTTGAAGTTTTCGATTATCACGGACTTATCAGTGGTGACCGTGTTATCTAGCCTCAGTGCAGTGGGCAGCTGGGAGGAGGTGCTCTTGTTTTCCATGGACTTTACAGTATCCCAGAACTTTTTGGAGTTAGAGCTACAGGATGCAAATTTCTGCTTGAAAAAGCTGGCCTTTGCTTTCCTGACTGACTGCGTGTATTGGTTCCTGACTTCCCTGAACAGTTGCATATCGCGGGGGCTCTTCGATGCTATTGCAGTTCGCCACAGGATGTTTTTGTGCTGGTCGAGGGCAGTCAGGTCTGGAGTGAACCAAGGGCTATATCTGTTCTTGGTTCTGCATTTTTTGAACGGAGCATGCTTGTCTAATATGGTGAGGATGTAACTTTTAAAGAATGACCAGGCATCCTCAACTGACGGGATGAGGTCAATATCCTTCCAGGGTACCCGGGCCAGGTCGATTAGAAAGGCCTGCTCGCAGAAGTGTTTTAGGGAGCGTTTGACAATGATGAGGGGTGGTCGTTTGACCGTGGACCCGTGGCGGATACAGGCAATGAGGCAGTGATCGCTGAGATCTTGATTGAAGACAGCAGAGGTGTATTTGGAGGGTAAGTTGGTCAGGATAATGTCTATTAGGGTGCCCATGTTTACGGATTTAGGGTTGTACCTGGTGGGTTCCTTGATGATTTGTGTGAGATTGAGGGCATCAAGCTTAGATTGTAGGACTGCCGGGGTGTTAAGTATATCCCAGTTTAGGTCACCTAACAGAACAAACTCTGAAGCTAGATGGGGAGCGATCAATTCACAGATGGTGTCCAGGGCACAGCTGGGAGCTGAGGGGGGTCGGTAGCAGGCGGCAACAGTGAGAGACTTATTTCTGGAGAGATTAATTTTTAAAATTAGAAGTTCGAACTGTTTGGGCATAGACTTGGAAAGTATGACAGAACTTTGCAGGCTATCTCTGCAGTAGATTGCAACTCCTCCCCCTTTGGCAGTTCTATCTTGACGGAAAGTGTTATAGTTGGGTATGGAAATCTCAGAGTTTTTGGTGGCCTTCCTAAGCCAGGATTCAGACATGGCAAGGACATCAGGGTTGGCAGAGTGTGCTAAAGCGGTGAGTAAGGCAAACTTAGGGAGGAGGCTTCTGATGTTGACATGCATGAGGCCAAGGCTTTTTCGATCACAGAAGTCAACAAATGAGGGTGACTGGGGACATGCAGGGCCTGGGCTTACCTCCACATCACCCGAGGAACAGAGGAGTAGTAGGATGAGGGTGCGGCTAAAGGCTATCAAAACTGGTCGCCTATAGCGTTGGGGACAAGGAATAAAAGGAGCAGATTTATGGGCGTGGTAGAATAGATTCTGGGCATAATGTGCAGACCAGGGTATGGTGGGGCACGGGTACAGCGGAGGCAAGCCCAGGCACTGGGTGATGATAAGAGAGGTTGTATCTCTGGACATGCTGGTCTCAATGGGTGAGGTCACCGCATGTGTGGGGGGTGGGACAAAGGAGGTATCAGAGGTACGGAGAGTGGAACTACGGGGTCCATTGCAAACCAAAACAATGATAACTAGCCTGAACAACAGTATGCAAGGCATATTGATATTTGAGAGAGACATACAATAAGGCATAAAGCGATTGCAGGTCATGATTGGGAGAGCTAGCTAAAACAACAGGTGAGATAACAGCAGCTAGTCAGCTAACACAGCAACAGAAGGTAAAAATGGCGACGACTGGGCAGAGAGGGTCGGATTAACTACACACAGATCCTGAGTTAAGGCACAGAGCCGACAGATAAAACACAAACAAACAGAATGGAGTACCATGAATTAATGGACAGTCAAGCAGGCATCAGCTATGTAGCCAAGTGATCATAGTGTCCAGGGGGCAGCCGTAGATGGAGCAGTGAGGCCTCCACTAAGCTAGCACGCGTTTAAAGTTAGTAGCCCGGCGGGTGGTCTGCTCAGACGGAGGGGGTCTGCTCAGACGGAGGCCGGTTGAGGGCACCGGTTGAGGGCACGTCTGCAGACCAGACGTGGTCGTGTCGACAGAGAATCCTAGCCGGATAGCAATGGCGAAAGAGAGGTTGTGAATTGTAGAATTGTGTTTGCTAACTGGAGCTAGCTTCCTGGCTGCGCTAGCTGCAAGATAAGCTAGCAGTTAGCAGACCGGGGCAGGCAAGTTAGCCTTTGGGGGACGTCGCGATGGGGGGGGAAGTCTGTTTTTGCCTCTTCGTGCGGTGACGTCGATAGACCAGTTGTGGAATTAGCAGGGTTCCAGGTAGCTCTAGGTAGCTAACAGGCCTAGTAGGTTAGCAGAATGGGCCTTCAGCGGGCGTCACGCCTAAGGGGCCTGTTGGAGTCCTCGGGCAGATTATGTCGGTATTCCAGTCGTAGAGGATCGGCGGGGTTCCGTGCTCCGTACCGGCAGTAAAGGGGTCCGGATATTGTAGCCCAGGAGTGGGCTTCAGTGGTAGCACAGGAGCCCTAGCCGGGCTAGCTTCAGGCTAATTGGTGCTTGCTCCGGGATGTAAACGCTAGCCAGGAGTGGTCACCCGGGATTGTGGTTAGCTAGTTGCGAAGATCCAGATGAAAATGTTCAGAGTTTGCGGTAGGAATCCGGGGATATGGAGAGAAATAGGTCCGTTATGCTCTGGTTTTAGTCACGTTGTTCGAACTAGCGAGAGCTTTCCGAGCTAAAGGTTAGCTGATGACCGCTAGCAATGGTTTGCTAACTGATAGCTGGTAGGCAGTTAGCTGGCTATCTTCAGTAGATGGATTCCAGATCAGAAGTAAATAGAAATACTTTAGAAAAAAGCAGATCCACGCCACATTGGGTGAGGCGGGTTGCAGGAGAGTATTTAGAAGTTGAGGTTTAAGAAAGTATTTTTAAAAGATATGCGAAGAAAAAGATGTAAAAAGATATATACAAGGGACACGGGACACGACAGGACAAAGACGTCTACACTGCTACGCCATCTTGGAAACAAATTCAACAATATAAATTCAATAGGCTACTGAACTGAAGGGGAGGATTCAGTCACAACAGATAAGAAGTATTTTCTGAATAAAACAATAGGAGTAAAAAACATTAGTGAACCTGCGATTTGGAATGTTTTAATTGGTTTTCTGATCAATGCATGCTTAATTTAGATCGGTTTGGGCTCATATGTACTCATACCTTAAACATTTGCACAGTGGACCGATGTGTATCGGCGAATCGTTACATCCCTAATGCATTTGATATCATGGATGGTCAGTCCTCGCGTCCATAGAGCCGTCTATGAATTTGAGAGTGGTTACATTTCTCCAGCCCCATCCCTTAGTTTTTTTTTTTTTTAGCAAAATAGAGGCAGGGAGTTCGCTTTGTTATTGTTTCAATTAAGGATTCTAGCTTTAAATGAGAATACATTTATTGTCAACAGCACTTGACACAGATAATTAGACAGTGTGTGGTGTCAGCTATCGCTTGACTGCAGCAGTTTATTATTCTGCTTTCTATGAAGCGCTCCTTATCTTTTATCATATTCAGTGTGTGTGTGTGTGTGTGTGTGTGTGTGTGTGTGTGTGTGTGTGTGTGTGTGTGTGTGTGTGTGTGTGTGTGTGTGTGTGTGTGTGTCTTGATCAGTAAGCCCGTGGCATTGTTCTATGTAAAGGCATGTGATGAATATCAATGAAAAATCTAACAGCGCAACTTCTTTTCAAATGGATATTCATCATTAGCATATTAACTGGATTAATTAGCTAAACTTGATCAAACATGCTAATAATGACTGCATAGTACAGCCTACTTCTGATTATCTGATGCAACGCAGTGCTGTAGAAACAATAGATCTGGTGTGCCAACCTTCTCAAGATCAAGACTAATTCAATACTTCTTTGTCAGACCTCATAAGCACACACAAAACACACCAGGGCACCCCAAAAATCTGACAGGGCACAAAGTACATGTGGACGGCTGAGGGGTGGTCCGGAGGGAGAATTTTGCATGTTTCAAACCCCTGACACACATTTGTCCTGCAATCTAGAGCCATAACTGTTATGCTTAATTCTATGTAAAAAATCTGTTTGTTTTTTCTCCATATCTATCTACCTTTTGAACTGCCTGCATCTTCCTGACTGGTTGTTCTTTTTTAAATAAACTAAATATGCATCTCTGGTCAAATCTGGATAAAAGTTTTAAAGGAATGTGAATTTTATTCAGTATAATCAGTAAATGCTTGCTTTTCTAAAGTCTACCAACAGGCATGCCAGCTAAGATAGAGTAGTAGCCAGCTTGTATAAATAACTGAATTGATAGCCCGAAAATGGCTTCTTGGTAGCAAGTTATGAGGTTGGGAGATTGGAAACCTAGCTGGGCTAGCTAAAGCCAACTTTTTGTTATGTTACAGCCTTATTCTAAAAAATATATGTTTTCCTCACCAATCTACACACAATACCACATAATGACAAAGCAAAAACAGTTTTTTAGAAATTGTTGCTACTTTATAAAAAATGTCAAACTGAAGTATTACATTTACAAAAGTATTCAGACCCTTTACTCAGTACTAATGTTCTTATCTGCAGATCCTCTCAAGCTCAGTCAGGTTGGAGGGGTAAAGTTAATGCACAGCTATTTTCAGGTCTCTCCAGAGATTGTCGATCGGGTTCATGTTTGGTCTCTGGCTGGGCCACTCAAGGACATTCAGAGACTTCTCCCGAAGCCACTGCTGCGTAGTCTTGGCTGTGTGCTTAGGGTCATTGTCCTGTTGGAAGTTAAACATTCGCCCTAGTGTGAGGTCCTGAGCACTCTGGAGCAGGTTTTCATGATGGATCTCTCTGTACTTTGCTCTGTTCATCTTTGCCTCGATCCTGACTACTCCCAGTCCCTACCTCCTGAAAAACATCCCCATAGCATGATGCTGCCACCACCATGCTTCACCGTAGGGATAGAGCCTGGTTTCCTCCAGATGTCATATAATGTCCAATCAATTGAATTTACCACAGGTGGCCTCCAACAAGTTGTAAAAACATCTCACGGGTGATGAATGGAAACAGGATGCACCTGAGCTCAATTTCGAGTCCCAAAGCAAAGGGTCTGAATACTTATGTAATAATGCATTTCTGTTTTTTGAATTTTAACACATTGAATTTTAACATTTCTAAAAACCTGTTTTTGCTTTGTCATTATGGGTATTGTGTATAGATCGCTGAGAATTCTTTAAAAAAAAATACATTTTAGAATAAGGCTGTAACGTAACAACATGTGGAAAAAGTCAAGGGGTCTGAATACTTTCCGAATGCACTATATTTTTAAACAGGACAAATCTGAGGGTGCACATGCCCCTGTGCCACCTACGGACACGACACCTCTGAGACACACACACATACAGTTGAAGTCGGAAGTTTACATACACCTTAGGTTGGAGTCATTAAAACTCGTTTTTCAACCACTCCACAAATTTCTTGTTAATAAACTAACATTTCTTGTTAATAAACTAACATTTTGGCAAGTTTGTTAGGACATCTACTTATTTTATTTACAGACATATTATTTCACTTATAATTGACTATCACAATTTATTTATTTATTTTTTTTAATTTTACCGTTATTTTACCAGGTAAGTTGACTGAGAACACGTTCTCATTTGCAGCAACGACCTGGGGAATAGTTACAGGGGAGAGGAGGGGGATGAATGAGCCAATTGTAAACTGGGGATTATTAGGTGACCATGATGGTTTGAGGGCCAGATTGGGAATTTAGCCAGGACACCGGGGTTAACCCCCTACTCTTACGATAAGTGCCATGGGATCTTTAATGACCTCAGAGAGTCAGGACACCCGTTTAACGTCCCATACGAAAGACGGCACCCTACACAGGGCAGTGTCCCCAATCACTGCCCTGGGGCATTGGGATATTTTTTAGACCAGAGGAAAGAGTGCCTCCTACTGGCCCTCCAACACCACTTCCAGCAGCATCTGGTCTCCCATCCAGGGACTGACCAGGACCAACCCTGCTTAGCTTCAGAAGCAAGCCAGCAGTGGTATGCAGGGTGGTTTGCTGCTGGCAATTCCAGTGGGTCAGAAGTTTACATACACTAAATTGACTGTGCCCAACTTCTACTCAATACCCATCTTGGATCCGGGATCATTCTCATCAGAAACGCTGACTAGAATAGCCTAGCCTAGCGCAACAGGGAATATCATATAATATAAATACATGAAATCACAAGTCCAATACAGCAAATGAAAGATAAACATCTTGTGAATCCAGCCAACATGTCAGATTTTTAAAATGTTTTACAGCGAAAACACAACATATATTTATGTTAGCTCACCACAAAAGCCCAAAACACAACGCCATTTTTTCACCGCAACGATAGCTTCCACAAAACCCACAAATAGAGATAAAATGAATCACTAACCTTTGAACAACTTCATCAGATGACAGTCTTATGACATCATGTTATACAATACATTTATGTTTTGTTCGAAAATGTGCATATTTATAGCTACAAATCGTGGTTTTACATTGGCGCCATGGTCAGAAATGGCTCCAAAATATACAGAGAAATTTTGGAGAGCCACGTAGTCTAACAGAAAAACTCATTATAAACTTTGATGAAAAATACATGTTGTACATATAATTAAAGATACACTGGTTCTTAATGCAACCACTGTGTTAGATTAAAAAAAAAAACTTTAGTAAAAAGCACAGCATGCAATAATCTGAGACAGTGCTCAGCCATTCTCCGCTATGTTGGAGTCAACAGAGTCAACAAAAATACGAAATAACATCATAAATATTCCCTTACCTTTGATGAACTTTCATCAGAATGCAGTGCCAGGAATCCTAGTTCCACAATAAATCGTTGTTTTGTTTTAGAATGTCCATTTCTTCTGTCGAATTAGCAACTTTGGCTAGCATGTGTAGCTCACGTGTCCATGAAGATTTAACGCATTGAACGAAAACTTCTAAATGTGATAATAAAAGTTGAATAAACTGGTCAAACTCAGTTGAGAATCAGTCTTCAGGATGTTTTTCTCATATATATCCAATAACGTCCCAGACGGAGCATTTCTTCGTGTCTATCTAACGATTTGCAGACAAAGATATGACATACCCAAGTGCGTGGCCAAATACTGCCAATATGGCTGACCTGTCACTCCAAAGGCTCTCATGCGGTCCCACATAAGGCTAGACACTTCATTCCACGTTCTACTGCCTGCTGACATCTAGTGGAAGGCGTATGAAGTGCATACAGATCCATAAATACAAGGCAATTGAATAGGCAATGCCTTTCACAGAGACCCATTTCAGAATCTTCACTTCCTGTTTGGAAGTTTGCCTGCCATATGAGTTCTGTTTTACTCACATATATAATATAAACAGTTTTAGAAACTTCAGAGTGTTTTCTATCCAATAGTAATAATAATATGCATATCATATGATCTAGGACAGAGTACGAGGCCGTTTAATTTGGGCACTATTTTATCCAAAAGTGAATATGGCGCCCCTAACATTTTGGCAAGTTTGATAGGACATACTTATTTTATTTACAGACATATTATTTCACATAAAATTGACTGTATCACAATTCCAGTGGGTCAGAAGTTTACATACACTAAATTGACTGTGCCTTTAAACAGCTTGGAAAATTCCAGAAAATGATGTCATGGCTTTAGAAGCTTCTGATAGGCTAATTGAAAACATTTGAGTCAATTGGAGGTGTACCTGTGGATGTATTTCAAGGCCTACCTTTAAACTCAGTGTCTCTTTGCTTGATGTCATGGGAAAAGCAAAAGAAATCAGTCAAAAATTCAGAGAAAAATGTGTAGACCTCCACAAGTCTGGTTCATCCTTGGGAGCAATTTCCAAACGCCTGAAGGTACCACGTTCATCAAACAATAGTATGCAAATATAAACACCATATAAGCAGCCATCATACCGCTCAGGAAGGAGATGTGTTCTGTCTCCTAGAGATGAACGTACTTTGGTGCGAAAAGTGCAAATCAATCCCAGAACAACAGCAAAAGACCTTGTGAATATAATGGAGGAAACAGGTACAAAAGTATCTATATCCACAGTAAAACAAGTCCTATATGGACATAACCTGAAAGGCCGCTCAACAAGGAAGAAGCCACTGCTCAAAAACCACCACGAAAAAGACAGACTACGGTTTGCACAGCACATGGGGACAAAGATCGTACTTTCTGGAGAAATGTCCTCTGGTCTGATGAAACAAAAATAGAACTGTTTGGACATAATGACCATCGTTATGTTTGGAGGAAAAAGGGGGAGGCTTGCAAGCCGAAGAACACCTTCCCAACCGTGAAGCACGGGAGTGGCAGCATTATGTTGTGGGGGTGCTTTGCTGCAGGAGGGCTGGTGCACTTCACAAAATAGATGTCATCATGAGGGAGGAAAAGTATGTGGATATATTGAAGCAACATCTCAAGACATCAGTCAGGAAGTTAAAGCTTGGTTGCAAATGTGTCTTCCAAATGGACAATGACCCCAAGCATACTTCCAATGTTGTGGCAAAATGGCTTAAGGACAACAAAGTCAAGGTATTGGAGTGGCCATCACAAAGCCCTGACCACAATCCTATAGAAAATTTGGGGCAGAACTGGAAAAGCGTGTGCGAGCAAGGAGGCCTACAAACCTGACTCGGTTACACCAGCTCTGTCAGGGGGAATGGGCCAAAATTCACCCAACTTATTGTGGGAAGCTTGTGGAAGGCTACCTAAAACATTTGACCCACTTTAAACAATTTAAAGACAATGCTACCAAATGCTAATTGAGTGTATGTAAACTTCTGACCGACTAGGAATGTGATGATTGAAATAAAAGCTGAAATAAATCATTCTCTCTACTATTATTCTGACATTTCACATTCTTAAAATAAAGTGGTGATCCTAACTGACCTAAGACAGGGAATTTTTACTCAGATTAAATGTCAGGAATTGTGAAAAACTGAGTTTAAATGTATTTGCCTGAGGTGTGTGTAAACTTCTGACTTCAACTGTACGCACAGAGAAACCTAAACAAAACTGCCAAATTAATTAGCTAGTCATGACCAAGTTATTGTAGAAAGGAGCAGTAACATGCCAACACATTACAGGGAATACTAAATTAAACAGGAGCTAAATATTAAATAATTTAAAATAAATAGAAAGTGAATGTGAGAATAGAGACTTGTCAGGAGAAACCCCCTCTCTTCTGCAAACCGGTGCTAGGCAACCCAGAAATATCAATAGGCAGGGCATAGTCAAGTAGAAGCCCATCTTTTATGGATGTGTCTCACTCACACACACACACACACACACACACACACACACACACACACACACACACACACACACACACACACACCGGTGTTAGCAGTGTAGGAAGGCCTGGCTAAGCTGTGCTAAACCCTCTCAGACCATCTGACAAGCTGCCTTAGCCAGATATACAACCAGGGTTAGAGACTACCTGCAGAACCCTCTGTGTGTGTGTGTATACACAGTGTGTGTCTGTGATCTGTGTGTATGTGTACGTGATGTGTGTGTTTGTAGTGCATGCACGCAGTGTGTGTGTGTGTGTGTGTGTGTGTGTGTGTGTGTGTGTGTGTGTGTGTGTGTGTGTGTGTGTGTGTGTGTGTGTGTGTGTGTGTGTGTGTGTGTGTGTGTGTGTGTGTGTGTGTGTAGTCAGTATAACATGACGCGTTGCGACAGCCCTGATCCCCCATATTCATCAGACCTGAACAGTGGGATTAGCCTGAACCACGCTTCAGAATACCACTACGCTGTCCTGTGTGTGTGTGTGTGTGTGTGTGTGTGTGTGTGTGTGTGTGTGTGTGTGTGTGTGTGTGTGTGTGTGTGTGTGTGTGTGTAACTGCTTTAGAAAACCACTCCTCTCCTCCACTCAAACATAAGCCACGCCCAAGTCAGCATATTCTACATCCATGTGTGCCCGAATAAAAAAAATCTTGGTCGACAGAAAGTCGTCTGTTCTTTCGACCAATCGATTGCTCGAAAATGTTTAAACATGTATTTTTCCATATATAGACACACTCTATGTGTTGTAATAAAATAATGTATGTTCATTGAGCTTGTCTGATGCTTTAAGCTTACGGTTTGATGCCTCAAGAGGGCGCCAGAGATCTAGATAACCAGAAGAAGAAAAAACTTCATGACCCAACTATATTCCTCCCGCTCTCCTGCTGGCTTTCACAGATTCTGCCCTTACTCTCCTGAAGTTGCTGGTAATCTGCGTGCAGTTTTGGTTTTCACATATTTTCGTGAAACAGTTTCATTTCCTTTATAATAATGTCTTCAAATCGTTGCCATGCAGTTAATGAAAATTCTATCCAAATGAAAATGATACAAACCTAAAAAGTAACTTCTATTGCCATTGCCAACTATGTAAAAATAGCCTACATAAAGCCAAAATAAATGTCCTATAAATCACATTGGCAACACATGGCCTGTCTGCAACGAACTTGAAACATTGTATCAACTATTAACTTGGGTACGGCCACGAAGCATTGACATAAAATATTCTCTAAGTCTAAGTCAAACACTAATAAGAAGCAGATTTAATGACGTTTCCACTGGATCAGAGCATGACATTTTCCCCATTCACGCTGAGTGGTTATTGAGAGGGAGAAAGCTGGAAAGATATTTCAAATACATTGAGGAACTATTGTCATTCTCAATGGATGTAAAAACAGACTTTGTTTGCTTGTTGTCTGAGGTGAAGAACACATTACTTTGAGAAGCTCCACAGGTCATTAGTGATGGTGAGCTATACAGAGCCCTCCGCATTGTTACAAAATTTGGGAGGCGAATGGCTCTGTGGTACAGAGCTGAATTTGGCCTCTGCATGCCTCTGGAGGCTCCGCAATTGCGTCACACCCTCTATATGGAGCCTCCGACCACATTTTACAATCAAGCATGAATTGGCTTTTAGACTAGGCCTCCGCAATGGATTAGTTCACTGACAATAACACACACACTTATCACTTCTCTTTTTTCTCTCTCACAACCTTCTCCCCCTCTTCCTCTCTCCCTCCCCGTGGGACAGAATGTGCCTTCCTAGCACCTGTATCTGAACTACATAATTATCTGACATGTCAACACTGATAAACATATCATTTAACAACCATTCATCCCTCTCACTCGCTCTCTCACCCTCTCTCACCGCCTCAAAGAGCGGTCAGTTGTCAGTCAAGAAGCAGAGAGAGAGAGAGAGAGAGCGGTCTAGAGATGGAGAGAGCGAAAGAGAGTGACAGACAGAGAAAGGCAGAGAAAGAGAGAGACCGATGATGGAGAGACAGATTTGAGTATAATGTGTTCATCCTAGAGAAGAGGTAATTGAACAGGCTTTTAAATTATGCCCACCTGACCCAGATTGCGATTGATCCATTTTCGGATTGCGTAAACAACAACTGTAATTGTGTAAAGGCAGGGGATTGAAGGGTTGTGTTCCAAACTAATCAACCACAAGTGTACTTGCTCTAGTTCCTCCACGGCACAGCTAGGAGAGCTCAAAAAAAGCACCTTGTAGTTGAAGACTATTCTTTGAGTCATAAAAGTGCATTGAAATGACATAGAAACAAGGAACACTTTGGAGAAGTGTGTGGCCCCTTGGAAACACCAGTTAAACCTCTCGGTTTTTTGTGTCTTATGTTGCACCTACCCCAAGAACATTATTATCCTGTTCCTGAATGTATCCAGAGTATCTTCAGATTTCATTATCAACAAATGGGGTGAAAAGTACAGTAAATGTAAAATGCACTTAAAATCAACAGTGTAATGTTTGGATTCAGTCTTGTCAGGTGAACTGTTGTGTCCTCACTTTCAGTCTAATACTTTCCCCATGATCTCCAAACTGTTCCCTTCTAATTGCTACCATGGTTAGGCATATGCATTTCATATGTGTTCTGCAAGAATTAAAATTAATTTAATTTAGCCCCCTATCCATATAGGCCAATTCCCACGAGTGTAAGGGGTTAATGGTGATGCCAGGGAACCACCCCCCCCCATTAAGAGCCAATGATAGGCCCTAACATGTCAGGATCTAACCACTAAACACTACTCTCTGGTAATTACATGCAACTATAACACCAGGCTTTGTCAGGAAACACTGTATGTTGCTCTGTGTGTGTGTGTGGTGTGTGGTGTGTGTGTGTGTGTGTGTGTGTGTGTGTGTGTGTGTGTGTGTGTGTGTGTGTGTGTGTGTGTGTGTGTGTGTGTGTGTCTTACCTGGGGTAGAGTCCCACTCCGATCTCTTGTAGCTCCCCGTCACTGATGGTGAAACAATTACATGTAAGCTGCAGAGAAAGAACACAGAACAAATTAGTCACATGCCTACACCACTGTTCAGATACTGACAACACTCCCACGGCCACAGATAAAAATAAAGAAACCCGATTGAAATGATTCCACTGCAGTAAAACGAGACTTGGCGCTGCCTGGCTGTCATCCCTCATAACAGAAATAGGATATGTAGATCAAAGACAGAACAGGTTGAGGTAATATAAAAAATATAAAAATGTCTGCAGGTACTGTCCAATCTCTCGCTTCATGCTGTCTGCCAAATAAGGAGAAAATGCTCCGAGAGAGATTGTTTAAAGTGTGTCAGTGAGTTTATAATGAAGACACACTGCTGCTGTCCGGAGAAAGACAAGAGTGAAGGAGCGGAGGGGGGTATGTCTGCTTGTGTCTTTAGAGACTGTCAAATACGAAGAGTGTGTGTGTGTGTGTGTGTGTGTGTGTGTGTGTGTGTGTGTGTGTGTGTGTGTGTGTGTGTGTGTGTGTGTGTGTGTGTGTGTGTGTGTGTGTGTGTGTGTGTGTGTGTGTGTGTGTGTGTGTGTGTGTGTGTGTGTGTGTGTGTCACCCAGAAACATATATAATACTCTCCTGTTCATGTGTGTGTCACCCAGAAACATATATAATACTCTCCTGTTCATGTGTGTCTGCTGTCCATCTATGGATATGAAAGTATTTTCCTCCTCTGTCATCCATTCAGGTCTGGTTCTTGTCTAACCCACTATCTGTTTCCTGTCTATCCTAACCAGTTCTGGGTTTCAAATTGTGTGTGTGCATTCGTGTGAGAGGGGGAGAGAAAGAAAAAGCGCAAAAGAGAGAAGAGGGAAGAACGTCGACTTCAAACTCAGAGAGACTCACAGACACGGTGCTTGATACTGCCAGTAAAATGCTGTACTGAAGTTCCCGAGTCCTAATATCAGTAACAAAGGCAAGTATTTTCAAAGCCTAAAGACAAAGACACAATGTTGATCTACATACTGAGCTGTTTGAAACACTGATTCAAATAAAATACATTTGAAAAGGTGGGGAGACCAGACAGAGAAAATAGACTTGAAAAGGTGGGGAGACCAGACAGAGAAAATAGACTTGAAAAGGTGGGGAGACCAGACAGAGAAAATAGACTTGAACAGGTGGGGTGACCAGACAGAGAAAATAGACTTGAAAAGGTGGGGAGACCAGACAGAGAAAATAGACTTGAAAAGGTGGGGAGACCAGACAGAGAAAATACATTTGAAAAGGTGGGGTGACCAGACAGAGAAAATAGACTTGAAAAGGTGAGGAGACCAGACAGAGAAAATAGACTTGAAAATGTGGGGAGACCAGACAGAGGAAATAGACTTGAAAAGGTGGGGTGACCAGACAGAGAAAATAGACTTGAAAAGGTGGGGAGACCAGACAGAGAAAATAGACTTGAAAAGGTGGGGAGATAAGACAGAGAAAATAGACTTGAAAAGGTGGGGAGACCAGACAGAGAAAATAGACTTGAAAAGGTGGGGAGACCAGACAGAGAAAATAGACTTGAAAAGGTGGGGAGACCAGACAGAGGAAATAGACTTGAAAAGGTGGGGAGACCAGACAGAAAAAATACATTTGAAAAGGTGGGGAGACCAGACAGAGAAAATAGACTTGAAAAGGTGGGGAGACCAGACAGAGAAAATACATTTGAAAAGGTGGGGAGACCAGAGAGAGAAAATACATTTGAAAAGGTGGGGAGACCAGACAGAGGAAATACATTTGAAAAGGTGGGGAGACCAGACAGAGAAAATACATTTGAAAAGGTGGGGAGACCAGACAGAGAAAATACATTTGAAAAGGTGGGGAGACCAGACAGAGGAAATACATTTGAAAAGGTGGGGAGACCAGACAGAGGAAATACATTTGAAAAGGTGGGGAGACGAAGAGAAATAGAGCAACTCAAAACACAATTAACACCTCTACTGTGTTGCTCTGCCACTGAGAAAGCAATCAGTGCAAAAACAACAGTCAAAGCACTGTGTGTGTGTGTGTGTGTGTGTGTGTGTGTGTGTGTGTGTGTGTGTGTGTGTGTGTGTGTGTGTGTGTGTGTGTGTGTGTGTGTGTGTGTGTGTGTGTGTGTGTGTACACACGTGTCTATTCTCTAAACAGGCCTCTAGCTCCTCCTCAGGCATATATAAAAAAAGATCCTCTCTTTTCAGCATCAATATTCATCTCAATGATCGTGCTCTCTGACAACGAAACCAGCTAGAGAACTACACGAGTCTCAATGATTCTGATGTGGTTCACTGATAAAAGCAGAGGAGTGACATGAGGTGTCATGGGAAAAGGAGTCCTTTATCATTCCCCCAGTTTGTCATCTAGTGCTCACTAGGTAGCTTGCTCATTACAGCTACATTGACACACTGACCGGTTGTAGCGCTGTCGTACAAATGGACCAGGCCACATTGGCACGTTGACCCGATATTCAGTGCCATACCAAAATGTCTTATGGTTTAAGCCACACGCACACACAGTCACGGTCGAGACAAACCGATGGACAACAGTCTTGGGTAGGAGTGTGTGTATATGAGAGAGCGATATTTGGTCAATAACCAGATATCTGTCAAAACCTGTCAAAGTAGACAAGAGGCCTGGAGGTGACAAATAAAACACACACACACACACACACACACACACACACACACACACACACACACACACTTTCCTGGGGCTGAGCTTTATTACAACCTCTGTAGTGCTGTCAATCACAGAAACACCCATAACTCACTATGCCACAGAAGACCCTCCCCTCTCTCACACTCTCTCCCGTTCTCTATCTACCTCTGTATCTCTCTCCTTCTGGTACCTGGTTTCGTCTATCTTCCACTCAAAACCTGAGAGGTGAAAAGCAGAAGAGGGGAAAATGAAGATGAGAGGAGAAAAAGAGGAGTGTACAAACTGACACGGGCTCCCTTCATGCTCTACACGACAGAGCTGGGAGTTGGACTCCATCCCCCTCTCTCTCCCTTTTCCTTCCCATTCCCTCCATCCTTCTCTCAGCTCTCTCCCGCTCTCCCTCCTAGCAGTGGAATACCGCAGACCTTCTCCACTGTGACTCGTAGAGTTTTTCTCTGATTGCAAATGACAAGAATTGAGCGTCCATTTCTCCGCTGCTCCCATCCTCATCTTTAACCAAAGCCCGTCCTCAGCGTGCCAGTGGAGCCTCAGTACAGTAATCCATATGTGACACTATGTAACCTTTAGTGAGACACTAGGCATCGGGCCTGGTACCATTTCTATTATCGGTCCCTTGTCGGTCTGTCAAAAGGAAATGCATTTGTACTTCACTGAGCTGCATCCATTTTGATGCCTCAGCACACAAAGACAGAGAGGATGGAGTGTGTGTGTTTGTGTGGTTTTTGTTCTTTTACACACACACACACACACACACACACACACACACACACACACACACACACACACACACACACACACACACACACACACACACACACACACACACACACACGTTCTGTTCAGTGTCAGTCTGCCTGTTGGTGTGTGGGTGAAGGTCTGTAAAAATTCAAACAGAAAGTTTTACCTTATTAGGCAACATAAGCACTGTTAAACGACTACGGCAGAGGGAGGGAGGGAAGGAGGGAAGGAGGGAGGAAAAAACTAATTTCGACAAACAATGGTATGGGCACTAAGCTAGTGTGCAGGTATGGAATGCTTCTCAGACTTTCTCTTCTGGGCAGGAGTTTTTCTCTTCTGGGTTTTACACTCCAGCCATCCGGTAGATGGTTACTGTCCTCCATGTTAGAATAAACACACTGTCCACACACATCCCCAAAGCACAGCCTTATTTAGGACCAGAGCGGCTGGGTCAAACAGCCTACGTGGAGACATCAGAGAGATCAAAGGGGATACCTCCGGCTCTCTCTCAAATCAAATCACATTATATAGCCCTTCTTACATCAGCTGATATCTCAAAGTACTGTACAGAAACCCAGCCTAAAACCCCAAACAGCAAGCAATGCAGGTGTAGAAGCACGGTGGCTAGGAACAACTCCCTAGAAAGGCCAAAACCTAGGAAGAAACCTAGAGGAACCAGGCTATGAGGGGTGGCCAGTCCTCTTCTGGCTGTGCCGGGTGGAGATTATAACAGAACATGGCCAAGATGTCCAAATGTTCATAAATGACCAGCATGGTCAAATAATAATAATCACAGTAGTTGTCGAGGGTGCAACAAGTCAGCAACTCAGGAGTAAATGTCAGTTGGCTTTTCATAGCCGATCATTAAGAGTATCTCTACCGCTCCTGCGGTCTCTAGAGAGTTGAAAACAGCAGGTCTGGGACAGGTAGCACGTCCGGTGAACAGGTCAGGGTTCCATAGTCGCAGGTAGAACAGTTGAAACTGGAGCAGCAGTCTCTCTGCTCTGGTGAGACGGAGGTATGTCTGTAGAAATCACATCACACACACACATGCACAAACAAACGCGTGTGCGGACACACACCGTGAGGAAGGTCAGTTCAGGAGTGATCTCCTCTGCAGGAACCCTGTGTGCATGTGTGTTTGTGTGTGCAAACCCATAGGAACTAGTTCTGACTGAGTGAAAGAACACACACACACACACACACACACACACACACACACACACACAATGTCAGGGTTTAAATAGAGAGCTGGTTCAGAAACGGCTGTGTTGACGGAAATACTAACTTTTAAAGAAACAAAATAAGTCCATAACATGACAGAGCTTGGCACTAAAACATACAATCTGTGAGAGAGATAGAGAGCAATTGAGGTGTAAGATAGAGAGGTATAGAAGACAGAGATACTATAGGCCAAGAGAGAAGAAAGAAAGACAGAGATACTATAGGCCAAGAGAGAAGAAAGAAAGACAGAGATACTATAGGCCAAGAGAGGAGAAAGAAAGACAGAGATACTATAGGGCAAGAAAGAAGAAAGAAAGACAGAGATACTATAGGCCAAGAGAGAAGAAAGGAGAAAGACAAACAGAGATAGAGTAGTGAGTAGTCACGCCCCATCTGTCCTCTCACTTTCTCTCTCCATTTCTCTCCATCTCTCTACTTTCCACAGGGCTAATATAGCTATACACTTACTGTAGAGTCATTCAGTATAAATTACTTTTAAAATAGACAGGCAGGGTCGGAAATCACTCTGTTACACTTTGGCCCTGTGTGGGAGAGACGAGACCAACTGTCACTTCACTGAAATGAATGGCTTCAGGGTAAGCAACTTTCTCCCTTCATATCTATAACTCTCTATGACTCTCTATGAGATGTGTGTGTGTGTGTGTGTGTATTATACTATAACTCCCTATAACTCTCTTAGCGCTGCTCTCAGATTTACCACCCCCTGCTACAGTCTGATAGAGTTGGCAGTGAGAAGAGATTGGAATTTAAATGACAGAGAGGAGAGGGCAGGGGCTGCTGTTGAATACTAAGTGAGACAAGAGGTGCGTGTGTGTGTGTGTGTGTTGGTGCGTGCGTGCGTACGTGTGTTGGTGCGTGCGTGCGTGAAATGGAGAGATTAAATCTTACTTCGGGACAGCAACACACACACACACACACACACACACACACACACACACACACACACACACACAACAGCTCCCTGGAACTTGAGGGGATGCAGCCACCATTTAAGCTTAAACAAGCGTGAAGGTAACAGAGTAGAGGTGAAATGAAGAAGGGAGAGAGGGGAAGGGTGGGAGTGAGGGGGCGTCTTAGAGGTGTAAACTCATTAGTCTCCTCGTTAGGCATAAATGAGAGTGGGCACGCTGAATTAAAGAGGTGCACCCTGGGAAGATACAGGTGGAAAGGAGGAAGAGGAGATACATTTGTCTGAACAAACACCTGTCTCTCTCCAGGAGGGACTCATGGGGATTCATAGTCACAGCTGTGTCACCTACATGTCCTGAAAGAGTATTCGTTTCTCAACCCCCCCAAAAAATCCTTGAGGTAAATTTGAATGGTGAAATAATTAAGTTTGAAAGTGAGCATATCTATTAACTATTGATCATTCTTTAAGCAATAACTTGCTACCTTAAAACCTCTAAAAGTCTACACTGTTGGGAGGTGAGTTCTACTAAGAATAATAGTGAAGACATCGAAACGATGAAATAACACATATGGAATCATGTACTAACCAAAAAAGTGTTAAACAAATTAAAATATATTTGAGATTCTTCAAAGTTTGCCATTTGCTTTGATGACAGCTTTGCACACTCTTGGCATTCTCTCAACCAGTTTCATGAGGAATGCTTTTCCAACAGTCTTGAAGGTGTTCACACATATGCTGAGAACTTGTTAGCTGCTTTTCCTTCACTCTGCGGTCCAACTCATCCCAAACCATCTCAATTGGGTTGAGGTCAGGTGATTGTGGAGGCCAGGTCATTTGATGCAGCACTCCATCATTCTCCTTCTTGGTAAAATAGCCCTTAAACAGCCTGGAGGTGTGTTGGGCCACTGTCCTGTTGAAAAACAAATGATAGTCCCACTAAGCGCAAACCAGACGGGATGGAGTATCGCTGCAGAATCCTGTGGTAGCCATGCTGGTTAAGTGTGCCTTGAATTCTAAATTGATCACTGACAGTGTCACCAGCAAAGCATCCCCACATCAGCACACCTCCTCCTCCATGATTCACGGTGGGAGCCACGCATGTGGAGATCATCCGTTCACCTACTCTGCGTCTCACAAAGACAGCGGTTGGAACCAAAAATCTCCACAGCTCTAATGTCCATTGCGCGTGTTTCTTGGCCCAAACAAGTCACTTCTTCTTATTGGTGTCCTTTAGTAGTGGTTTCTTTGCAGCAATTCGACCATGAAGGCCTGATTCACGCAGTCTCCTGTGAACAGTTGAGATGTGTCTGTGACTTGAGTTCCGTGAAGCATTTATTTGTGCTGCAATTTCTGAGGCTGGTAATGCTAATGAACTTATCCTCTGCAGCAGAGGTAACTCTGGGTCTTCCTTCCCTGTGGCGGTCCTCATGAGAGCCCGTTTCATCATAGCACTTGAAGAAACTTTCAAAGTTCTTGAAATTTTCCGGATTGACTGACATTCATGTCTTAAAGTAATGATGGACTGTTGTTTCTCTTTGCTTATTTGAGCTGTTCTTGCCATAATATGGACTTGGTTTTTTACCAAATAGGGCTATCTTCTGTATACCACCCCTACCTTGTCACAACACAACTGATTGGCTCAAACGCATTAAGGAAAGAAATTCCACAAATTAATGCAAGTGACACCTGTTAATAGAAGCTGGTTAAGAGAATGTCAAGTGTGCAAAGCTGTCATCAAAGCAAAGGGTGTCTACTTTGAAGAATCTCAAATATAAAACATATTTTGGATTTGTTTAACACTTTTTTGGTCACTGCATGATTCCATATGTTTTATTTCATAGTTTTGATGTCTTCACTATTATTCTACAATGTAGAAAACAGTAAAAAAAATAAAGAAAAACCCTTGAATGAGTAGGTGTGCCCAAACTTTTGACTGGTACTGTATATATCGATTAAAAAAAACATTTGACACATATTTGACACTTTTTTTTTTTGTTTGCACAAAAGTATATCCATCATTTCATTTTTTCTTACTGGTACTGGGCTACCTTCCGACGAGTCCAGTGACATCCAACACAAGAGAACACCATTGTGTTTGTGAGAGTCTCATCTTTCCATAGAGCGGCCATATTATCTTGTAGGCCAACCCGTTCGGACGCTACAGACATTTTCGTGAAAATAAAGATTCATCGGGATGTCTTCTGACAAACAACACTGCGGCCCTGCCACTTTCCACCGCAAATGCAGACGGCCCACGGGCCGGATGCGGCCGATTGAGACGCAGCCCATATCTCTAGCTCAAACAGGATTGTGACGGGGATTAATGCATTATGTTAATTCACTTAATCGACTCAAGTTAATTAACATTTTATGGGACGATACTCTTTGACCCAAATGGCATTCTATTCCCTACACAATGCACTACTTTTAAGCAGAGCCCATAGGGAATAGGGGGCCACAGTATGTCTATGACAATGGCTCCATGCTGTCTCAGTAGTGAGAACTCAAACCACAGACAGATTTGCTTCGGGCCCCAAGTGTTCTCATTACGTTTCTTATCAGTCACAAAGCAATGTTTTAATTAATGTTGTAATGTTATAAAAGTCATTACTGACAACGAACCTCTGATTCCCCTCAGAGAGCGAGGGAGAGATGTACCCGGAGAGAGAGGGAGAGCTGAAGAAAGAGATAGCTAGAGAGTGGCGGAAAGAGAGCGAGAGGTGAGAGAAAGAGATGAGGAAAAGAGATACACATAGAGAGAGAGAGAGAGAGAGATAAAGAAGTGGAAGAGATATACCTAGACAGAGAACGAGAATGAACGAGCGAGAGCAAGGGAATAAGAGAGAGCGTAATCTCCACAGTAGCTGCGGCAGTGGGAGAGGCGTAGTAATATCCGTTAAACGGTAATCCCTTTTACAGATGAGACCGTGTCACCATGCAGATTAGCTCATACACACACAGATCCATGCAGGGAGAGCCAGGATTGGCAGGCAGACAGGCAGGCCTGGGCCAGGGACAAGCCCAGGATCAGCTGCGCTACGCTGGGGAGAAAGAGGGCTGAGCTGGGCCTGTCTGGAGCTCCTCTCGACATAACTGGTTATGGCTGGCAAGAAGAAAACAGGGACTGGAGGTCAGACAAGGCTAAAAGCAAGGCTATACACACATATTTCTCTCTCAAACACACAAAAAGTCTGTCTCTTCCATGTCTCAGGACATAGTCCGCCACACATTAAGAAAAAGGAAGAGAGAGCGAGAGAGAGAGAGGATTAGTGTGAAGTGATAGAAGGAGTGTTCCGGACAAGTCATGTCACTGTCACACACTGCTTCTCAGGTCCTAGAGTTGCTTCTCCTCACTCTCAGACACGCAGGTCTAGAGAGCTGTTTAGCACTCTGTGTGTGTGTGTGTGTGTGTGTGTGTGTGTGTGTGTGTGTGTGTGTGTGTGTGTGTGTGTGTGTGTGTGTGTGTGTGTGTGTGTGTGTGTGTGTGTGTGTGTGTGTGTGTGTGGTGTGGTGTCGTGTGTGTGTTAAGCAGAGCAGCCTGGGAGAAGGTATGAGATGAAGAGACGACGGCAGAGAGAGCATCACAGAGCTGAGGGCGGAGCAATAGGACATGCCTGAGATTTGCCCCACACACACACACACGCACACACCAACACTGTAACAGATGGTTATTACCGTGGGGCTCAGGGGAGAATGGCCCAACCTTCCTCTCACCATCCCATTCCCTCTCCCCTTCATCTATCCTTCTTTTCCCCCTATATCACCCTCCCTTTGCCCACGCATATCGCACAGTTCTTCCCCTGGCCTCCCCCCTCCTCTCTCTCATGAGTAGCTGTGGATGAGAGGAAAATAACAAACCAGTGAAGTATCACAGCCCCTGTACCAGCCCCTGCACCAACCCCTGCACCAGCCCCTGCACCAGCCCCTGTACCAGCCCCTGCACCAGCCCCTGCACCAGCCCCTGCACCAGCCCCTGCACCAGCTACAGTACCAGCCCCTGCACCACCCACTGTACCACCTACTGTACCACCCTCTGTACCAGCCACTGTACCAGCCACTGTACCAGCCACTGTACCAGCTACTGTACCAGCTACTGTACCACCCACTGTACCAGCCACTGTACTACCCACTGTACCACCCACTGTACCAGCTACTGTACCACCCACTGTACCACCCACTGTACCACCCACTGTACCACCCACTGTACCAGCCACTGTACCAGCCACTGTACCACCCTCTGTACCAGCCACTGTACCAGCTACTGTACCAGCTACTGTACCACCCACTGTACCAGCCACTGTACCAGCTACTGTACCACCCTCTGTACCAGCTACTGTACCACCCACTGTACCAGCCTCTGTACCAGCTACTGTACCAGCTACTGTACCACCCACTGTACCAGCTACTGTACCACCCACTGTACCACCCACTGTACCAGCTACTGTACCAGCTACTGTACCAGCTACTGTACCACCCACTGTACCAGCTACTGTACCACCCACTGTACCACCCACTGTACCAGCTACTGTACCAGCCACTGTACCAGCTACTGTACCACCCACTGTACCAGCTACTGTACCAGCCACTGTACCAGCTACTGTACCACCCACTGTACCAGCTACTGTACCACCCTCTGTACCACCCTCTGTACCACCCTCTGTACCACCCTCTGTACCACCCTCTGTACCAGCCACTGTACCAGCCACTGTACCAGCCACTGTACCAGCCACTGTACCACCCTCTGTACCAGCCCCTGTACCAGCCCCTGTACCACCCTCTGTACCACCCTCTGTACCACCCTCTGTACCAGCCACTGTACCAGCCACTGTACCAGCCACTGTACCAGCTACTGTACCAGCTACTGTACCACCCTCTGTACCAGCTACTGTACCACCCTCTGTACCAGCTACTGTACCACCCTCTGTACCAGCTACTGTACCACCCTCTGTACCAGCTACTGTACCACCCTCTGTACCAGCTACTGTACCACCCTCTGTACCAGCTACTGTACCACCCTCTGTACCAGCTACTGTACCACCCTCTGTACCAGCTACTGTACCACCCTCTGTACCAGCTACTGTACCACCCACTGTACCACCCTCTGTACCAGCTACTGTACCACCCTCTGTACCAGCCACTGTACCAGCCACTGACCAGCTACTGTACCACCCTCTGTACCAGCCACTGTACCAGCCACTGACCAGCCACTGTACCACCCTCTGTACCAGCTACTGTACCACCCACTGTACCACCCTCTGTACCACCCTCTGTACCACCCTCTGTACCAGCTACTGTACCGCCCTCTGTACCAGCTACTGTACCACCCTCTGTACCAACTACTGTACCACCCTCTGTACCAACTACTGTACCACCCTCTGTACCAACTACTGTACCACCCTCTGTACCAGCTACTGTACCACCCTTTGTACCAGCTACTGTACCACCCTCTGTACCAGCTACTGTACCACCCTCTGTACTAGCTACCGTACCACCAATTGTACCACCCACGGTATTAGCTACTGTACCACCCTCTGTACCAGCTACTGTACTATCCCCTGTACCAGCCACTGTAATAGCTACCGTACCACCAATTGTACCACCCAGGGTATTAACTCCTGTACCACCCACTGTACCATCCCCTGTACCAGCCACTGTAATAGCTACCGTACCACCAATTGTACCACCCACTGTACCAGCTACTGTACCAATGCAGCAGCATCTAACAGGCAATATCTAACAATTCCACAACAAGATCTAATATCTAACAAATTCCACAACAAAACCTAATACACACAATCTAGTAAAGGAATGGGATGAGAATATATAAACATAAAATATATGGATGACCAGTGACAGATCGGCCAAGATGCAATAGATAGTATAGAATAGATAGTGTAGAATACAGTAAACATTATATACTGTACTAATAAGATAAGTAATGCGAGATATGTAAACATTCTTAAAGTGGCATTATTAAAGTGACTAGTGTTCCATTTATTAAAGTGGCCAATGATATCAAGTCTGTAGGTAGGCAGACTCCTCTCTGTGTTAGTGATGGCTGTTTAACAGTCTGATGGCCTTGAGAAGCTGTTTTTCAGTCTCTCGGTTCCAGCTTTGATGCACCTGTACTGACCTCGCCTTCTAGATGGAAGTGGGGTGAACAGGCAGTGGCTCGGGTGGTTGTTGTCTTGATCTTTTTGGCCTTCCTGTGACATCGGGTGTTGTAGGTGTCCTGGAGGGCAGGTAGTTTGACCCCGGTGATGCGTTGTGCAGACCTCACTACCCTCTGGAGAGCCTTACGGTTGTGGGCGGTGCAGTTGCCGTACCAGGCGGTGATACAGCCCGGCAGGATGCTCTCAATTGTGCACTTGTAAAAGTTAGTGAGGGTTTTCGGTGACAAGCCACATTTTTTCAGCCTCCTGAGGTTGAAGAAGCGCTGTTTGCACCTTCTTCACCACACTGTCTATGTGGGTGGACCATTTCAGATGTCTGTGATATGAACACAGAGGAACTTAAAACGTCCCATCGTCTCCACTGCTGTCCCGTCAATGTGGATAGGGGGGTGCTCCCTTTGCTGTTTCCCGGAAGTCTACGATCATCTCTTTTGTTTGGCTGACATTGAGAGGTTATTTTCCTGACACGACACTCCGAGGGCCCTCACCTCCTCCCTGTACGCTGTCTCATCATTGTTGGTAATCAAGCCTACCACTGTTGTGTCGTCTGCAAACTTGATGATTGAGTTGGAGACGTGCATGGCCACACAGTCGTGGGTGAACAGGGAGTACAGGAGGGGGCTGAGAACGCACCCTTGTGGAGCCCCAGTGTTGAGGATCAGCGGAATCGAGATGATGTTTCCTACATTCACCCCCTGTGGGCGGCCCTTCTGGAAGTCCAGGACCCAGTTGCACAGAGCAGGCTCGAGACCCAGGGTCTCAAGCTTAATGATGAGTTTGGAGGGTACTATGGTGTTGAATGCTGAGCTGTAGTCAATGAACAGCATTCTTACATAGGTATTCCTCTTGTCCAGGTAGGATAGGGCAGTGTGCAGTGTGCAGTGTGATGGCGATTGCATTGTCTGTGGACCTATTGGGGCGGTAAGCAAATTGAAGTGGGTCTTGGATGACAGGTAGGGTGGAGGCGATATGATCCTTGACTAGTCTCTCAAAGCACTTCATGATGACAGAAGTGAGTGCTACGGGGCGATAGTCATTTAGTTCAGTTACCTTAGCTTTCTTGGGAACGGGAACAATGGTGGTCATCTTGAAGCATGTGGGGACAGCAGACTGGGATAGGAATTGATTGAATATGTCCGTAAACACACCAGCCAGCTGGTCTGCGCATGCTCTGAGGTCGCGGCTAGGGATGCCGTCTGGGCCGGCAGCCTTGCGAGGGTTAATGCGTTTAAACATTTTACTCACGTCGGCCACGGAGAAGGAGAGCCCACAGTCCTTGGTAGCGGGCCGCGTCGGTGGCACTGTATTGTTCTCAAAGCGCGCAAAGAAGTTGTTGAATTTGTCTGGGAGCAAGACGTCGGTGTCCGCGATAGGCTGGTTTTCTTTTTGTAATCCGTGATTGTTTGTAGACCCTGCCACATACATTCGTGTTTGAGCCGTTGAATTGTGACTCCACTTTGTCTCTATACTGACACTTTGCTTGTTTGATTGCCTTGCGGAGGGAATAGCTACACTGTTTGTATTTGGTCATGTTTCCAGTCGCCTTGCCATGATTAAATGCGGTGGTACGTGCTTTCAGCTTTGCGCGAATGCTGCCATGAATCCACAATTTCTGGTTAGGGACGGTTTTAATAGTCACAGTGGGTACAACATCTCCTATACACTTCCTTATAAACTCACTCACCAAGTCAGCGTACACGTCAATGTTATTATCTGAGGCTACCAGGAACATATCCCAGTCCACGTGATCGAAGCAATCTTGAAGTGTGGAATCAGATTGGTTGGACCAGCGTTGGATAGACCTAAGCACGGGCACTTCCTGTTTAAGGTTTTGCCTATAAGAGCGGAGCAACAAGGTGGAATCATGGTCAGATTTGCCAAAAGGAGGGCGGGGGAGGGCCTTGTATGCATCGCGGAAGTTAGAGTAGCAATGGTCAAGCGTGTTACTCGCTTGTGTACAGCAATCAATATGCTGATAGAATTCAGGTAGCCTTGTTCTCAAACTAGCTTTGTTAAAATCCATAGCTACAATAAATGCACCCTCAGGATGTATAGTTTCCAGTTTGCATAAAGTCCAGTGAAGGTCCTGATGGCCATCTTGGTATCCACTTGCGGTGGGATATACACAGCTATGACGATAACCGAGGAGAGTTCTCTTGAGAGATAATACGGTCGTCATTTGATTGTGAGGAATTCTAGGTCAGGGGAACAAAAGGACTTGAGTTCCTGTACGTTGTTACAATTACACCATGAGTCATTAATCATGAAACATACACCCCTGACCTTCTTCTTACCGGAGAGATGTTTATTCACCGGACGTGCTACCTGTCCCAGACCTGCTGTTTTCAACTCTCTAGTGACAGCAGGAGCGGTAGAGATACTCTTAATGAACGGCTATGAAAAGCCAACTGACATTTACTCCTGAGTTGCTGACTTGTTGCACCCTCGACAACTACTGTGATTATTATTATTTGATCATGCTGGTCATTTATGAACATCTTGGCCATGTTCTGTTATAATCTCCACCCGGCACAGCCAGAAGAGGACTGGCCACCCCTCATAGCCTGGTTCCTCTAGGTTTCTTCCTAGGTTTTGACCTTTATAGGGAGTTGTTCCTAGCCACCGTGCTTCTACAGCTGCATTGCTTGCTGTTTGGGGTTTTAGGCTGGGTTTCTGTACAGCACTTTGAGATATCAGCTGATGTAAGAAGGGCTATATAAATAAATTTGATTTGATACTCCAGTCGGCGCGGTGCACTGAAAATCCAGTTGGCTGTATGGACTCCGACAGCATGTCCCCAGCTAGCCATGTTTCCGTGAAACAGAGTATGTTACAATTACGGATATCTCTTTGGAAAGCAACTCATGCCCAAAATGTGTTGACTTTCTTAACTAGGGACCGGACATTAGCGAGTAATATACTCGGGAGCGGTGGGTGGTGTGTGCGCATTCGAAGCCTCACTAGAAGACCACTACGGCAACCTCTACTCCGGTGGCGTTGTTTTGGATCGGCCTCTGGAATCAGTTTAAATGCCCTGGGAGGTGCAGACAAAGGATCCGCTTGGGAAAGTCGTATTCCTGGTCGTAGTGCTGGTAAGTTGACATCTCTCTGATATCCAATAGTTCTTCCCGGTTGTATGTAATAACCCTTAAGGTTCTCTGGGCTAACAATGTAATAAAAAAAACATAAAAATAACGAAATACTGCACAGTTTCCAAAGGACTAGAAGAGAAGCTGCCATCTCTATTGAGGCCATCTTGTATCACGGTACCAGCTACTGTACCACCCACTGTACCGGCCACTGTACCAGCTACTGTACCACCCTCAGTACCAGCCAATGTACCAGCCACCATACCACCCACTGCCGATGTGAGCAAGACCTTAAACAGGTCAACATTCACAAGGCCGTGAGGCCAGACGGATTACCAGGGTGTGTACTCAGAGCATGACGGATTACCAGGGTGTGTACTCAGAGCATGACGGATTACCAGGGTGTGTACTCAGAGCATGACGGATTACCAGGGTGTGTACTCAGAGCATGACGGATTACCAGGGTGTGTACTCAGAGCATGACGGATTACCAGGGTGTGTACTCAGAGCATGACGGATTACCAGGGTGTGTACTCAGAGCATGACGGATTACCAGGGTGTGTACTCAGAGCATGACGGATTACCAGGGTGTGTACTCAGAGCATGCACTGACCAACTGGAAAGTGTCTCATTGACATGTTCAACCTCTCCCTAACCGAGTCTGTAATACCTATGTTTCAACCTCTCCCTGACCGAGTCTGTAATACCCACGTTTCAACCTCTCCCTGACCGAGTCTGTAATAACCACGTTTCAACCTCTCCCTGACCGAGTCTGTAATACCCACGTTTCAACCTCTCCCTAACCGAGTCTGTAATACCCACGTTTCAACCTCTCCCTGACCGAGTCTGTAATACCCACGTTTCAACCTCTCCCTGACCGAGTCTGTAATACCCACGTTTCAACCTCTCCCAGACGGAGTCTGTAATACCCACGTTTCAACCTCTCCCTGACCGAGTCTGTAATACCCACGTTTCAACCTCTCCCAGACCGAGTCTGTAATACCCACGTTTCAACCTCTCCCTGACCGAGTCTCTAATACCCACGTTTCAACCTCTCCCTGACCGAGTCTGTAATACCCACGTTTCAACCTCTCCCTGACCGAGTCTGTAATACCCACGTTTCAACCTCTCCCTGACCGAGTCTGTAATACCCACGTTTCAACCTCTCCCTAACCGAGTCTGTAATACCCACGTTTCAACATCTCCCTGACCGAGTGTAATACCCACGTTTCAACCTCTCTCTGACCGAGTCTGTAATACCCCCGTTTCAACCTCTCCCTGACCGAGTCTGTAATACCCACGTTTCAACCTCTCCCAGACGGAGTCTGTAATACCCACGTTTCAACCTCTCCCAGACGGAGTCTGTAATACCCACGTTTCAACCTCTCCCTGACCGAGTCTGTAATACCCACGTTTCAACCTCTCCCAGACGGAGTCTGTAATACCCACGTTTCAACCTCTCCCTGACCGAGTCTGTAATACCCACGTTTCAACCTCTCCCAGACCGAGTCTGTAATACCCACGTTTCAACCTCTCCCTGACCGAGTCTCTAATACCCACGTTTCAACCTCTCCCTGACCGAGTCTGTAATACCCATGTTTCAACCTCTCCCTGACCGAGTCTGTAATACCCCCGTTTCAACCTCTCCCTGACCGAGTCTGTAATACCCACGTTTCAATTTCTCCCAGACCGAGTCTCTAATACCCACGTTTCAACCTCTCCCTGACCGAGTCTGTAATACCCATGTTTCAAGCAAACCCCCCCGAGTCCATGTGTCCAAGAACACGAAAGTAACCTGCCTAAATTACTACCATCCCGTAGCACTCACGTCTGTAGCCATAAAGTGCTTTGAAAGGCTGTGCATGGCTCACATCAACACCATCATCCCGGAAACCTTAGACCCACTCCAATACCGCCCCAACAGATCCACAGATGACGCAATCTCTACTGCACGCCACACTGCCCTTTCACACCTGGACAAAAAGGAACATCTACGTGACAATGCTGTTCATTGACTACAGCTCAGCGTTCAACACCATAGTACCCTCAAAGCTCATCACTAAGCTAAGGACCCTGGGACCCCCGACTGTGTGGCTAAGCACGACTCCAACACCATCATTAAGTTTGCTGACAACACAACAGCGGTAGGCCTGATCACCAACAACGATGAGACAGCCTATAGGGAGGATGTCAGTGGCCTGGCAGTGTGATGTCAGGACAACAACCTGTCTCCCAATGTGAGCAAGACAAAGGAGATGATCGTGGACTACGGAAAAAGGAGGGACGAACAGGCCCCCATTAACATCGACGGGGCTGTAGTGGAGCGTGACGAGAGTTTCAAGTTCTTTGGTGTCCACATCACCAACAAACTATCATGGAAGAGGGCACGACAACACCTTTTCCCCCTCAGGAGACTGAAAATATTTGGCATGGGTCCCCAGATCCACAAAAAGTTCTACAGCTCCACCATCGAGAGCATCCTGACCGGTTGCATCACCGTCTGGTATGGAAACTGCTCGGCATCTGACCATAAGGCGCTACAGAGGGTAGTGGCGTACAGCCCAGTACATCACTGGGGCCAAGCTTCCTGACATCCAGGACTATACTAGGCGATGTCAGAGGAAGGCCCAAAAAATTGTCAAAGACTCCAGTCACCCAAGTCATAGACTGTTCTCTCTGCTACTGCACGGCAAGCGGTTCCGGGAGCGCCAAGTCTAGGACCAAAACGCTCCTGAACAGCTTCTACCCCCTAAGCCATAAGACTGCTGAACAACAAAACAAATCAAATGCCCCCCACCCCTTTGTTTTTACACTGCTGCTACTCGTTGTTGTTTATCTATGCAGTCACTTTACAAATGACCTGGACTAACCTGCACCCTCGCACATTGACTGGGTACCGGTACCTCCTGTATATAGCCTCGCTATTGTTACGGACATTTCTTGTGTTACTTATTGATTGATTCTATTTTGTAACTTTTCGTTTATTTAGTCAATCTTTTCTTAACTCTATTTCTTGAACTGCATTGTTGGTTTAAGGGCTTGTAAGTAAGAATTTCCCAGTAAGGTCTACGCCCGTTGTATTTGGCACGTGACAAATACAACTTGATTTGATTTCTCTCTTGAATTGAGGTGTATTAGTTGACACACACACCTGAACCCACTGAACACGGAGAGAGGAGAGGGAAGGGGAGCCGCTCGCAAATACAGCACACTAGTCCCTAGGTAGTGCACTATGTCGGTCAGAGCTCTATGTAGGAGCCCTATGTAGGAGCCCTATGTGGCTCTGGTCAAAAGTAGAACAACGGTTTATGTAATAACTTTTACACATAATATAGTCCATGCAGTATATTTCATCACATAATATAGTCCATGCAGTATATTTCATCACATAATATAGTCCATGCAGTATATTTCATCACATAATATAGTCCATGCAGTATATTTCATCACATAATATAGTCCATGCAGTATATTTCATCACATAATATAGTCCATGCAGTATATTTCATCACATAATATAGTCCATGCAGTATATTTCATCACATAATATAGTCCATGCAGTATATTTCATCACATAATATAGTCCATGCAGTATATTTCATCACATATTCTTAGTTCGCAGATCAGATGATATTAAAACTATGGGTGGATCAAACTACATGTTTTCTATATTGCTGATGTGTAAGCTACACACGCTGCATTAGCCACACACATACTGTACACACACACACACACACCAGACCCAACGAGCTCTCACAGAATTCTCACTGCAGAATTAAAATGTTTGTCCACAAACATCACATTTCTAAGGTTAAGTTTAGGCATTCATTCTGAACGGTTAAATGATGGGTTAAGGCTTGGGTTTGAAACAAAACAACACGGTTAAGTTTAGGCATCACTCCGAATGGTTAAGGTAAGGGATAATAGGATACTTCGTGATTTTGTAAATGAAGCCCTTTATCTACTCTACCAGAGTCAGATAAACTCATGGATACCATTTTTCACAAGATTTCCTCTTGGATCACTGAGATTAGGATCTAATCTATTTCAAAATTATTATTTCGTTTTTTGATCAGATATTATATACACTGCTCAAAAAAATAAAGGGAACACTTAAACAACACAATGTAACTCCCAAGTCAATCACACTTCTGTGAAATCAAACTGTCCACTTAGGAAGCAACACTGATTGACAATAAATTTCACATGCTGTTGTGCAAATGGAATAGACAAAAGGTGGAAATTAAGGCAATTAGCAAGAGACCCCCAAAAAAGGAGTGATTCTGCAGGTGGTGACCACAGACCACTTCTCAGTTCCTATGCTTCCTGGCTGATGTTTTGGTCACTTTTGAATGCTGGCGGTGCTCTCACTCTAGTGGTAGCATGAGACGGAGTCTACAACCCACACAAGTGGCTCAGGTAGTGCAGTTCATCCAGGATGGCACATCAATGCGAGCTGTGGCAAAAAGGTCTGCTGTGTCTGTCAGCGTAGTGTCCAGAGCATGGAGGCGCTACCAGGAGACAGGCCAGTACATCAGGAGACGTGGAGGAGGCCGTAGGAGGGCAACAACCCAGCAGCAGGACCGCTACCTCCGCCTTTGTGCAAGGAGGTGCACTGCAAGAGCCCTGCAAAATGACCTCCAGCAGGCCACAAATGTGCATGTGTCAGCATATGGTCTCACAAGGGGTCTGAGGATCTCATCTCGGTACCAAATGGCAGTCAGGCTACCTCTGGCGAGCACATGGAGGGCTGTGCGGCCCCACAAAGAAATGCCACCCCACACCATGACTGACCCATTGCCAAACCGGTCATGCTTGAGGATGTTACAGGCAGCAGAACGTTCTCCACAGCGTCTCCAGACTCTGTCACGTCTGTCACATGTGCTCAGTGTGAACCTGCTTTCATCTGTGAAGAGCACAGGGCGCCAGTGGCGAATTTGCCAATCTTGGTGTTCTCTGGCAAATGCCAAACGTCCTGCACGGTGTTGGGCTGTAAGCACAACCCCCACCTGTGGACGTCGGGCCCTCATACCACCCTCATGGAGTCTGTTTCTGACCGTTTGAGCAGACACATGCACATTTGTGGCCTACTGGAGGTCATTTTGCAGGGCGCTGGCAGTGCACCTCCTTGCACAAAAGCGGAGGTAGCGGTCCTGCTGCTGGGTTGTTGCCCTCCTACGGCCTCGCCAACGTCTCCTGATGTACTGGCCTGTCTCCTGGTAGCGCCTCCATGCTCTGGACACTACGCTGACAGACACAGCAAACCTTTTTGCCACAGCTCGCATTGATGTGCCATCCTGGATGAACTGCACTACCTGAGCCACTTGTGTGGGTTGTAGTCTCCGTCTCATGCTACCACTAGAGTGAGAGCACCGCCAGCATTCAAAAGTGACCAAAACATCAGCCAGGAAGCATAGGAACTGAGAAGTGGTCTGTGGTCACCACCTGCAGAATCACTCCTTTTTTGGGGGTTCTTGTTAATTGCCTATAATTTCCACCTTTTGTCTATTCCATTTGCACAGCAGCATGTGAAATTTATTGTCAATCAGTGTTGCTTCCTAAGTGGACAGTTTGATTTCACAGAAGTGTGATTGATTTGGAGTTACATTGTGTTGTTTAAGTGTTCCCTTTATTTTTTGGAGCAGTGTATTTTACCACAAAATTCTCATTACCGCAACAGTACTACCAAAAAGTTAGAAAATCCATGTCTAATATATTGAACATTGCTTCCATAATGAAAAGGCTAAACATAACACTGAAAAAAAATGGCCTGAGAATTTAATCCGGACGCATTTTGGTCATGAGAATTTTGGGGTGAAAATAAACAAAGTTCAGGTGAAAATGTCAAATGTATTCAAAACAAGATACTTTGCCAAAAACGACACATTTTAGTCCTCAGAATGACAGTTGATTTTTACAGACGCATCATGGTTTTGTACCTCAATTTGCTACAGACATGTTTAAAACTGGTTTCATGAGAATCAGCCACCCACACGTACACGCGCACACGCACGCACACACACACAGTGTACATTAGCCACAGGCTGAGAATTGTAATGGAACAGGAGATTGCTTCCTTGTCGTTAATGACTCATTTCCATTTTGGGTTATAGCCAGCTGACAGGGTTATAGCATGTGTGTGTGTGTGCATGCGTGCGTGCGTGTATTCGTGGTTGTGTGCATGCGTGCATGCGTGTGTCTGAAATAGCCAATCATTTGTCAGGGGAGAAAGCCATCTTGTTTTGTTTAGTTGGCAGATTTTCTTTCGATTAGGCTTTGTATCCAATCTCTCCGTAGCATGTACAGTTCCTTCACTATTCACACCACTTGATTTTTTCAAAAAAAATTGTGTTAGAACCTGAATTTAAAATGAGATGAATTTAGATTTTGTGTCACTGTCTTACACACAGAATGTTTTACAAATGAACTAAAAATGAAAAGCTGAAATGTCAATAAGTATAAGTATTCAACCCTTTTGTTATGGCAAGCCTATATAAGTTCAGGAGTGAAAATTTGCTTAACGAGTCACATAAGTTGCATGGGCTCACTCTATGTGCAATAATAGTGTTTAATTTGATTTTTGAATGACTACCTCATCTTTGTACTCCACACAAACAGATAATTGTAAGGTCCCTCAGACGAGCAGTGAATTTCAAACACAGATTCAACCACAAAGACCAGGGAGGTTCTCCAATACCTCAAAGAAGGGCATCTATTGGTAGATGGTTAAAAAAAAAGCAGACCTCGAATATCCCTTTGAGCATGGTGAAGATATTCAATATACTTGGATGGTGTATCACTACACCCAGTCACTACAAAGATACAGGCATCCTTCCTAACTCAGTTGCCAGGGAGGAAGAAAATAGATGGAGATGGACGAGAAAAAAATATATTTAATCCATTTTGAATTCAGGCTGTAACAACAAAATGTAGAATAAGTCAAGGGGTATGAATACTTTCTGAAGGCACTGTACGTACACACACACTCATTCTATTTGTTCTGTACGGGTCAGCGTTACTGTATCCTCTGATAGGTTTGGTCAGCAGTAGTACTTTACCGGTCAGATTCAATGAAGTGATCGGTTCATGATGATCCTGAACTGCAGTATCTGACTACAAGCAAATATAACTGTAAACCACACAACCACAAACCTCACCTGTATCTGGTAGTAAGTTAACAGGTCGTTTTGCATGTAGTACAGTTCACTGTTATTATTTTTTTACATAGAAATACAGTAGAACACTTATCAACTGTCAGGGGGAGAGTATGGCTGACTGCAGAGTAGATCATGAGAACGGTGAGATAGGAAAGAAGTGTGGAGGGAAAGATAGAGGTCAGGGAGGAGGGGGGTGACAGGAGTGCTAGTCAGACGCTTGGTGAAGGCAGAACAGCAGACGATAAGAAGCATACTACCAGCAGATCATTGAGTGTGTGTGTGTGTGTGTGTGTGTGGTGACCGTTAAATCCACTTTCAGCCTCCTGCTGTCATCCCACCATGCAGTGCACTGTGACCTTTACCCTCCCTCTTTGTGGCACATCGACACGGCACTGATGTTCAACACGTGGGCCTGACACACACACACTCCTGCAGTCTCAATGCCCCTCTACTCTACCGCTGACTGAGCGCGTTCACAGCTGGGCAGGCCACATTCCATCTGGTCACCTGACCCTACGGTGGACCCACCACACACACACACACACACACACACACACACACACACACACACATTTCAAACCCTCGCCACAAAGGCAAAAGAAAGCACCTAAATTCCAGTCAAATACCGGGCTAATCCTCTTTCACTTCCAGTGGTGGAAAGGACAGAGAAAGGAGAGGAGAGGAGAAGAACAGAGAGGAGACTGAAGGCCCCCTTCGTGAGATGAGGTGAAGAGGTGAAGGAGAAAATGTTGGGGATGAGAGAAGGGATGAGAGGTGTTAATGTAGAGTTTGTCTGTGTTTTCTGTTCTGTATAAGAGCTGTGTGTGTGTGTGTGTGTGTGTGTGTGTGTGTGTGTGTGTGTGTGTGTGTGTGTGTGTGTGTGTGTGTGTGTGTGTGTGTGTGTGTGTGTGTGTGTGTGCGTGTGTGCGTAAAGAGAACAGGCCCAGTGTCCCGTTAATACCGGTCCCCCCTCTGATTGACAGGCTGAAAGCAGGGGGGGGGGGGGGGGGGGGGGATAAATGTGGGTGGACCAGAATCAGAGAGATTAGTTTGAAAAGATAAGAAACGTGAGAAAAATTCTTAGGTAGGTTGTGTGTGTGTGTAACCGTCTGGCCTATCTGTCAGGTGTCGTAATGCAGTAACAAGACAGCCAGACGAAATGTTCATGCACACGCACACATACAGACAGCCATTTATCTCATCATGGCCCTTATCTTGTATCTCATAAACCCACAACACTGTCCAGTCTAGTTTATTCTCGTCTACGTCTGTCTGTGGGTAAGTGTGTGTGTGTGTAGTTTCAGACTGTTTGGAGTTAGGTTTTTAAGTAGGCCACAGATGTTGATACTGAGTGAGAGAGTGCAGATGTTTCTGCTTCAAACAAAGGAGCACAGTGTGTGTTTGTGTTTGTGTGACGAGAGGAGAGGAGACACAGAGTGCAGTGTTTTGTCGGCAAGGCGTCTCTGATCAGATGATATGATTGACTGCTGGAGCATGACTAGTGTTCACTTACTCATACACACAAACTCCTTGCCCTTTCTCCTGCTCTCCCTTCTCTCCTAAACTCCTGTCATGTTCTCTCCTCTTTTCACATGCTTTCTTTCTCCTCACCTCCTCCATTCACCCCTCCCCTCCTTTCCTCCTTTCCTCACCTCCCCTATTCATCCTCCTAAGCACTCCTCTTCTCCCAGCTCATCATACCAGTGTGTCTTTATGAGGTCAGATCATTGATCCACTGGGTGTGGAGGTTACGGTGGAAGTAATGAATGATGTTCTGCAGTGGTCATTTCATTTAACCTGGCGGGGCCATGGGAGAGATGAAGGCAGATTTACACACTGAGAAGCTGAGTAGGATTTATGTTGCCTCCCATTTTAAGTCAACCACCCTAACCCTATTACACTGCTCTGTTCTTTACCCCTGCCCCGCCCTCTCTTTACACCTGTCCCGCCCTCTCTTTACACCTGCCCCGCCCTCTCTTTACACCTGTCCCGCCCTCTCTTTACCCCTGCCCCGCCCTCTCTTTACCCCTGCCCCGCCCTCTCTTTACCCCTACCCCGCCCTCTCTTTACCCCTGTCCCGCCCTCTCTTTACCCCTGCCCCGCCCTCTCTTTACCCCTGCCCCGCCCTCTCTTTACCCCTGTCCCGCCCTCTCTTTACCCCTGCCCCGCCCTCTCTTTACCCCTGTCCCGCCCTCTCTTTACATCTGTCCCGCCCTCTCTTTACCCCTGCCCCGCCCTCTCTTTACCCCTGCCCCGCCCTCTCTTTACCCCTGCCCCGCCCTCTCTTTACACCTGTCCCACCCTCTCTTTACTCTTCTTCAGGCGGGGGAGGGACAGGGGAAATCAGACATCAGAGAGACATGGAACTATCGCTGGTGGATCCGTCACTCATTCTGGCAAGTTCCTCTCTCTTCCTCTCAAATTTCGAAAGTAAACTATGAGATCTTGTTGCTCACGCACACACAAACTCTCTGCTTTATGCAAATCAGTTCCTGAGCATAATATTTTTTTATGTGCCATAAAACTTGAATTCCAAATGTATCTGTGTTCAGAAGCATGTGAATGTGCTACAGTTTGATGAGAACAATTGAGCAATATGAAATTAGAAAACAGCTAATCACAACAATAACTTGAGAGACAGACAGTGTATCTAACTATCGCTCTACAGTGGTCGGTCCTTTAAAAGTTGCAGCGCACTGCAGCACAGCTTGCATGGTGCCACAAAATTCTATGGCACGTTATTTAAGTGTCAGCCATTGTAACCATTAAAGCTAGTTAGTGCTAGTTTGACCACCAGAGGGCATCTTTGAGAAGCATTTGATAGCCTTCAATAGTGGCTGTACTAAAGAATTTAAAACCTTTTTTTGTAAGAACATATACATTTGATTAATATTAATGGTGTTTCTATTCCAAGAAAAACGAAAAACCCTCAGGGTTTCTGTTAGGATGGAATGGAAAATAGGGCACTGTACAACGTGACGGTCGGGAGTAGGCTACAGTACTAAGAGCATAACATTTCCACACTGTGTCGGGAGTAGGCTACAGTACTAAGAGCATAACATTTCCACACCGTGTCGGGAGTAGGCTACAGTACTAAGAGCATAACATTTCCACACCGTGTCGGGAGTAGGCTACAGTACTAAGAGCATAACATTTCCACACCGTGTCGGGAGTAGGCTACAGTACTAAGAGCATAACATTTCCACACCGTGTCGGGAGTAGGCTACAGTACTAAGAGCATAACATTTCCACACCGTGTCGGGAGTAGACTACAGTACTAAGAGCATAACATTTCCACACCGTGCCGGGAGTAGGCTACAGTACTAAGAGCATAACATTTCCACACCGTGTCGGGAGTAGGCTACAGTACTAAGAGCATAACATTTCCACACCGTGTCGGGAGTAGACTACAGTACTAAGAGCATAACATTTCCACACCGTGTCGGGAGTAGGCTACAGTACTAAGAGCATAACATTTCCACACCGTGTCGGGAGTAGGCTACAGTACTAAGAGCATAACATTTCCACACCGTGTCGGGAGTAGGCTACAGTACTAAGAGCATAACATTTCCACACCGTGTTGGGAGTAGGCTACAGTACTAAGAGCATAACATTTCCACACCGTGTCGGGAGTAGACTACAGTACTAAGAGCATAACATTTCCACACCGTGTCGGGAGTAGGCTACAGTACTAAGAGCATAACATTTCCACACCGTGTCGGGAGTAGACTACAGTACTAAGAGCATAACATTTCCACACCGTGTCGGGAGTAGGCTACAGTACTAAGAGCATAACATTTCCACACCGTGTCGTGAGTAGGCTACAGTACTAAGAGCATAACATTTCCACACCGTGTCGGGAGTAGGCTACAGTACTAAGAGCATAACATTTCCACACCGTGTCGGGAGTAGGCTACAGTACTAAGAGCATAACATTTCCACACCGTGTCGGGAGTAGGCTACAGTACTAAGAGCATAACATTTCCACACCGTGTCGGGAGTAGGCTACTGTACTAAGAGCATAACATTTCCACACCGTAATTGTAGTCTAACCAATACCCAAACGTGAAAATAAAAATCTCATTGATTTATCAAGACCAGTCCCTATGCTTGCCTCAGAGCAGCGTGAACTGGTGCTAAAATAGTTGACCACAGCGGGTAGGCTATGGCTTCAAATCCTATTTCTTCTAACTTCAATATGCTCTTTAAATAAATAAGACCTACACCACTTTTAACAGGACATTACTCAACACTAGTGAGACTTATGTCGCCTATGGTAGGCCTACAGTATATAGAAAAATATAATTATTGGCGTGACCGCCCCTTCCCTATGGGCTAGGTCCGTCTTCTGTGCGCGGCTCTGCGGCCCATCCTGTGCCCCCTGCCCTCGTGCCTTGAACCTTGCGTGCCCACCGCTATTTCAGTGGATACAGCTAGGGACCTGCAAGGCAATCCCATTGTGCGCCATTTGGTAGCTATGAACAATATATACTATCCTGCTAACAGGGTTAATAATATATCTGTGAAAATATCCAAGGGGCTTTTATATAATTCTAAATTAATAATAATGAATTGCTTTGTTTAAAAAAAATAACATTTTGGAGATGATTTCGTTTTCAAATAATGTAAAATGAGTGAGAAAAAGGCCATTCTTGAACATGGGGTGAGACATTGTTACTAATTCGTAAATAAAGCCAGTTTGTAATTTAGAATATTTTTAAAATGTTTTTAGAGGGAGAGAAACAGTAGCATCTGTAGCAACACAGTCTGCACTGCGATGCAGTGTCTTAGACCACTGCGCCACTCAGGCGCTGTACAATGTGAACGGTCGGGAGTAGGCTACAATACTAGAGTAAGAGCAAAATAATCCTAACATTTCCACACCCTAATTGTGGTCTAGGTTTCTTTTAGAATAAAAGCTTAGTGTAACAACCATTTTCGTAAGTAATACTGAAGTCGTGCACAATTATCAGTTTCTATTTAGGTTGATTGTCAGTTAGAGACACATTAGCGCCTTGGGACCCAAAAGCATAACCAGCGCTCTAACTCACCCTTGCGCTGGTCTGAAGCAATGAAGCGATGATGCAGGGTACCGTACTAAACCACAAATTACCTCTAAGTCAGGCAGCATAATCGCAACACTTTTAGTTGAGCAACCACTGTATCTTACACTGTCTTGACATGAGAGCCCAACTTTTTTCTCTCTCTCTCTCTCTCTTTCTCTTTCTTCATCCATCCAATACTATCTGACATGAGATAGAGCGAGTGAGAGAGACTTTGGGCTCAGTGACACTCGCCAGGTGTCAATCACAGACTCAGTTGCCAAGCTAGCTTCACACACAAACATGACGCAACTCATTAGCTGCAACAATCTGATAAGACGCCTCAGAGCTCAAAAAGGTGACTGTGTGTGTGTGTGAGTGAGTGAGTGTCGACTAATGAAGACACGATTGATTTAACGTTTAGCTCAGGGTGGAAAAGAGGGAAAGAAAAAAATGGGAGAGGAAGAGAGGGATGGAGGGAGAAGAAAAAGTCAACAAAAGCAGTAGAGTAAAAGCTAGAGGGAGAACCAAATGCGTTAAATGGGTAATACATTAGAAAAATTCAATTATTTATTGATATAATATAAAGAGACCATTTAATTTAGTGGCAGTTTAGTGTTAAACTCTCAGGCGATGGTCACGCATGAGCACACACTGGGCCCTGACACAAACACACACAGTTTTTGGCACTTGAACGCAGGCTCGTGCTGGTGCCAATATGGAGCCAGGATGAGCATCTAAGCAGAAATTTCCCTGAAGGCTTTCCTCGACACACACACACACACACACACACACAATCTCTGTTGGAATCACACCGTTAGAAAGACGTTACGCAGCTTCAACAGAGATATTCAATCTACATCGCTGTCACAGTGGGGGAACAGCGGGTGGCACACACACAGACACACAATATCTCAGATGGAATCACACCGCTCTAGAGATGTTACGCTGCTTCAACAGAGAGATTCAAGCTACATCACACACACACACACACACACACACACACACACACACACACACACACACAGAGAGAGAGAGAGAAGGGTAATATATCATTAAATGGCAGAAGGCTGAAGGGTTTGGCCTGAAGGATTATAACATCACCCAACGCTATTACACATTTCATTTCTCTTCCATCCCGCTCTCTACTGCCTCCCTCCTCCACCCCTCTCTCTACTTCCTCCCTCCTCCACCCCTCCATCCCTCTCTCTACTTCCTCCCTCCTCCACCCCTCTCTCTACTTCCTCCCTCCTCCACCCCTCCATCCCTCTCTCTACTTCCTCCCTCCTCCACCCCGCTCTCTACTTCCTCCCTCCTCCATCCCTCTCTCTACTTCCTCCCTCCTCCATCCCTCTCTCTACTTCCTCCCTCCTCCATCCCTCTCTCTACTTCCTCCCTCCTCCATCCCTCTCTCTACTTCCTCCCTCCTCCACCCCTCCATCCCTCTCTCTACTTCCTCCCTCCTCCACCCCTCCATCCCTCTCTCTACTTCCTCCCTCCTCCACCCCTCTCTCTACTTCCTCCCTCCTCCATCCCTCTCTCTACTTCCTCCCTCCTCCACCCCTCCATCCCTCCCTCCTCCATCCCTCTCTCTACTTCCTCCCTCCTCCATCCCTCTCTCTACTTCCTCCCTCCTCCATCCCTCCCTCTACTTCCTCCACCCCTCCATCCCTCTCTCTACTTCCTCCCTCCTCCACCCCTCCATCCCTCCCTCTACTTCCTCCCTCCTCCATCCCTCTCTCTACTTCCTCCCTCCTCCACCCCTCTCTCTACTTCCTCCCTCCTCCATCCCTCTCTACTTCCTCCATCCCTCTCTCTACTTCCTCCCTCCTCCACCCCTCCATCCCTCTCTCTACTTCCTTCCTCCTCCATCCCTCTCTCTACTTCCTTCCTCCTCCATCCCTCTCTCTACTTCCTCCCTCCTCCACCCCTCCATCCCTCTCTCTACTTCCTCCCTCCTCCACCCCTCTCTCTACTTCCTCCCTCCTCCATCCCTCTCTCTACTTCCTCCCTCCTCCATCCCTCTCTCTACTTCCTCCCTCCTCCACCCCTACATCCCTCTCTCTACTTCCTCCCTCCTCCACCCCTCCATCCCTCTCTCTACTTCCTCCCTCCTCCACCCCTCTCTCTACTTCCTCCCTCCTCCATCCCTCTCTCTACTTCCTCCCTCCTCCATCCCTCTCTCTACTTCCTCCCTCCTCCACCCCTCCATCCCTCTCTCTACTTCCTCCCTCCTCCATCCCTCTCTCTACTTCCTCCCTCCTCCATCCCTCTCTACTTCCTGCCTCCTCCACCCCTCCATCCCTCTCTCTACTTCCTGCCGCCTCCACCCCTCCATCCCTCTCTCTACTTCCTCCCTCCTCCACCCCTCCATCCCTCTCTCTACTTCCTTCCTCCTCCATCCCTCTCTCTACTTCCTCCCTCCTCCACCCCTCCATCCCTCTCTCTACTTCCTCCCTCCTCCACCCCTCTCTCTACTTCCTCCCTCCTCCATCCCTCTCTCTACTTCCTCCCTCCTCCACCCCTCCATCCCTCTCTCTACTTCCTCCCTCCTCCACCCCTCCATCCCTCTCTCTACTTCCTCCCTCCTCCACCCCTCTCTCTACTTCCTCCCTCCTCCATCCCTCTCTCTACTTCCTCCCTCCTCCATCCCTCTCTCTACTTCCTCCCTCCTCCACCCCTCCATCCCTCTCTCTACTTCCTCCCTCCTCCATCCCTCTCTCTACTTCCTCCCTCCTCCATCCCTCTCTACTTCCTGCCTCCTCCACCCCTCCATCCCTCTCTCTACTTCCTGCCGCCTCCACCCCTCCATCCCTCTCTCTACTTCCTCCCTCCTCCACCCCTCCATCCCTCTCTCTACTTCCTCCCTCCTCCATCCCTCTCTCTACTTCATCCCTCCTCCACCCCTCTCCCTACTTCCTCCCTCCTCCACCCCTCCATCCCTCGCTCTACTTCCTGCCTCCTCCACCCCTCCATCCCTCCCTCTACTTCCTCCCTCCCTCTACTTCCTCCCTCCTCCATCCCTCTCTCTACTTCCTGCCTCCTCCACCCCTCCATCCCTCCCTCTACTTCCTCCCTCCTCCATCCCTCCCTCTACTTCCTCCCTCCTCCACCCCTCCATCCCTCCCTCTACTTCCTCCCTCCTCCATCCCTCTCTCTACTTCCTCCCTCCTCCATCCCTCTCTCTACTTCCTCCCTCCTCCACCCCTCTCTCTACTTCCTCCCTCCTCCACCCCTCCATCCCTCTCTCTACTTCCTCCCTCCTCCACCCCTCTCCCTACTTCCTCCCTCCTCCACCCCTCCATCCCTCTCTTCTTCCTGCCTCCACCCCTCCATCCCTCTCTCTACTTCCTCCCTCCTCCATCCCTCTCTCTACTTCCTCCCTCCTCCATCCCTCTCTCTACTTCATCCCTCCTCCACCCCTCTCCCTACTTCCTCCCTCCTCCACCCCTCCATCCCTCTCTCTACTTCCTGCCTCCTCCACCCCTCCATCCCTCCCTCTACTTCCTCCCTCCCTCTACTTCCTCCCTCCTCCATCCCTCTCTCTACTTCCTGCCTCCTCCACCCCTCCATCCCTCCCTCTACTTCCTCCCTCCTCCATCCCTCCCTCTACTTCCTCCCTCCTCCACCCCTCCATCCCTCCCTCTACTTCCTCCCTCCTCCATCCCTCTCTCTACTTCCTCCCTCCTCCATCCCTCTCTCTACTTCCTCCCTCCTCCACCCCTCCATCCCTCTCTCTACTTCCTCCCTCCTCCACCCCTCTCCCTACTTCCTCCCTCCTCCACCCCTCCATCCCTCTCTTCTTCCTGCCTCCTCCACCCCTCCATCCCTCCCTCTACTTCCTCCCTCCCTCTACTTCCTCCCTCCTCCATCCCTCTCTCTACTTCCTGCCTCCTCCACCCCTCCATCCCTCCCTCTACTTCCTCCCTCCTCCATCCCTCCCTCTACTTCCTCCCTCCTCCACCCCTCCATCCCTCCCTCTACTTCCTCCCTCCTCCATCCCTCTCTCTACTTCCTCCCTCCTCCATCCCTCTCTCTACTTCCTCCCTCCTCCACCCCTCCATCCCTCCCTCTACTTCCTCCCTCCTCCATCCCTCTCGCCTGCTGAGTGATTTGCAGGGGGTTGTGAATGGGAACAGGGAAGGTGGAGGGATGGATAGAATCCCTGTAGAGTAGTGTTAATGGTTCTGGTGGCTATAGTGCGCTGGTGTGGTGTGGAGTGCTTACAGCTTCCAAAGCATTACTTGACTGGCAAGGATCCCCAAACACACAGACGTGTTGTCAATGGTTGTTATGATCTGAGCAGTGTATTAGCAGCAGTAACAGTAAAACAGTAGATTTGTATCAATATTATTGGAGAAACGCTATCTAAGGCTCTGCCATTAAAACCTAATGGTCTGAGCTTCTGGACCAGGCCAGGGTCATGAAACTGGCCTTCTGTAGACTCCTCTCCTATTTCACTGGGGTCACACACACAAGCATACACACCCGAGGTAATAGAGAAAACATTTGACCAATTTCCCCTAAGGGAATGTCTCTAATTGCAGTGTTACAACCTCAACATATGCACATGTGTGTGTGGTCAGATCTTGCATTTTCAAGCTCCTCTGATGTGCGACTCACTTTGCGGATGAGGTGAAGTGGATTATGGGATTTAGAGTTGACAGATGTCAGCTGATTATCATAATCCTCCTGTTACATAAAAACAAGAAAATAGTATAGCAGACAAACACACACACTCACAGACTGTGACTCATCCTCAGACAACCGTAACTGGAGAAGGCAAAATAACATACACACACTCAGAGACTGGTCACAGAAAGCTTAGAGAAAGCCACTCACGTCACAACACAATCACCTACAGCACACACAGCAAAGGTTTGTGTGCGTGCATGTGTTTGTCTGCTATAGTCTTTTATTGTTTTTATGTAACAAGAGGATTACAATAATCAGCTGACATCTGTCAACTCCAAATCCCATAATCCACTTTGCCTCATCAGGGAAGTGAGTCGCACATCAGAGCAGCTTGAAAATGTATGATCTGACCACACACACACACACACACACACACACACGACCTGGAAATAGGTTGATTGTTGTACCTCGGGGCAGTGTGTGTGCGTGTGTATAGGCAGATCGCTCAAGAGTGACTTCGAAAGTGTGTGTGTGTGTGTGTGTGGGGGGGGGGGTGGTGGGGGGGGCTACAGCCTTCTAAAATGTATTAAACAGTGTTTTCCCCTCATCAATCTACACACAACAGTTTCCCCATAACGACAAAGTAGAAACATGTCATTAGAAATGTTTGCAAATGTATAAAAATAAAAAACTGATATATCACATTTACATAAGTATTCAGACCTTTTACTCAGTACTTTGTTGAAGCACCTTTGGCAACGATTACAGCCTCGAGTCTTCTTGGGTATGACGCTACAAGCTTGGCACACGTGCATTTGGGGAGTTTCTCCCATTCTTCTCTGCAGATCCTATCAAGCTGTCAGGTTGGATGGGGAGCATCACTGCATAACTATTTTCAGGTCTCCAGAGATGTTCGATCGGGTTCAAGCCCAGGCTCTGGCTGGGCCGCTCAAGGGCATTCAGAGACTTGTCCCAAAGCCACGCCTGTGTTGTCTTGGCTGTGTGCTTAGGGTTGTTGTCCTGTTGGAAGGTGAACCTTCACCCCAGTCTGAGGTCCTGAGCACTCTGGAGCAGGTTTTCAGCAAGGATCTCTCTGTACTTTGCTCCATTCATCTTTCCCTAGATCCTGACCAGTCTCCCAATCCCTGCCACTGAAAAACATCCCCATAGCATGATGCTGCCAACACCATGCTTCACCGTAGGTGTGGTGCCAGGTTTCCTCCAGATGTAACGCTTGGCATTCAATTCAAAGAGTTTAATCTCGGTTTCATCAGACAAGAGAACATTGTTTCTCATGACCTCAGAGTCTTTAGGTGCCTTTTGGCAAACTCCAAGCGGGCTGACAAATGCCTTTTTACTGAGGAGTGGCTTCCGTCTGGCCACTCTACCATAAAGGCCTGATTGGTGGAGTGCTGCAGAGATGGTTGTCCTTCTGGAAAGTTCTCCCATCTCCACAGAGGAACTCTAGAGCTCTGTAAGAGTGACCATCGGCTTCTTGGTCACCTCCCTGACCAAGGTCCTTCTACCCCGATTGCTCAGTTTGGCCGGGCAGCCAGCTCTAGGAAGAGTCTTGGTGGTTCCAAACTTCTTCCATTTAAGAATGATGGAGGCCACTGTGTTCTTGGGGACCTTCAATGCTGCAGAAATGTTTTGGTACCCTTCCCCAGATCTGTGCCTCAACACAATCCTGTCTCGGAGCTCTACGGACCATTCCTTGGGCTGGGCTTGGTTTTTGCTCTGACATGCACTGTCATGCACTGACCTTATATAGACAGCTGTGTGCCTTTCCAAATCATGTCCAATCAATTGAATTTACCACAGGTGGACTCCAATCAAGTTGTAGAAACATCTCAAGGATGATCAATGGAAACAGGATGCACCTGAGCTCAATTTCGAGTCTCATAGAAAAGGGGTATTGTGTGTAGATTGATGAGGAAAATGTTTTATTTAATCCATTTTAGGTGTAATGTAACAAAATGTGGAAAAAGTCAAGGGGTCTGAATACTTTCCGAATGCACTGTATGTTCACTATAAGATGTAGTGCTGAGCGATTAACCAACATTTGTTCTTTTTCAGTTTTTAAACATTTCCTTTTTTATTTGGTGAGCTCAATGCATTTCTCTATAGAGAAATACGATCCAGCCTGAACTGTGCGATGTAGTAGGGAGTTGTAGTTTCCAAAAGGCTAATATTCAACATAATTTAGCGCATACATTGTTGTATTTAACTATGTCATGACGTTGGCCTGTGGGTAGGTTTACAACTGTGCATTTCGGTGTTCCTCAAGGTTTCGTTTTAGGATCACTATTGTTTTCACTATATATTTTACCTCTTGGGGATGTTATTCGAAAACATAATGTTAACTTTCACTGCTATGCGGATGACACACAGCTGTACATTTCAATGAAACATGGTGAAGCCCCAAAATTGCCCTCGCTAGAAGCCTGTGTTTCAGACATAAGGAAGTGGATGGCGGAAAACTTTCTACTTTTAAACTCGGACAAAACAGAGATGCTTGTTCTAGGTCCCAAGAAACAAAGAGATCTTCTGTTAAATCTGAAAATTCATCTTGATGGTTGTAAAGTCATCTCAAATAAAACTGTGAAGGACCTCAGCGTTACTCTTGACCCTGATCTCTCTTTTGACGAACATATCAAGACTGTTTCAAGGACAGCTTTTTTTCATCTACGTAACATTGCAAAAATCTGAAATTTTCTGTCCAAAAATTATGCAGAAAAATGTATCCATGCATTTGTTACTTCTAGGTTAGACTACTGCAATGCTCTACTTTCCGGCTACCCGGATAAAGCACTAAATAAACTTCAGTTAGTGCTAAATACGGCTGCTAGAATCCTGACTAGAACCAAGAAATTTGATCATATTACTCCAGTGCTAGCTTCCCTACACTGGCTTCCTGTTAAGGCAAGGGCTGATTTCAAGGTTTTACTGTTAACCTATAAAGCGTTACATGGGCTTGCTCCTACCTATCTTTCCGAGTTGGTCCTGCCGTACATACCAATACGTACGCTACGGTCACAAGACGCAGGCCTCCTAATTGTCCCTAGAATTTCTAAGCAAACAGGGGGAGGCAGGGCTTTCTCCTAAAGATCTCCATTTTTATGGAACAGTCTGCCTACCCATGTGAGAGACGCAGACTCGGTCTCAACCTTTAAGTCTTTACTGAAGACTTATCTCTTCAGTAGGTCATATGATTGAGTGTAGTCTGGCCCAGGAGTGTGAAGGTGAACGGAAAGGCTCTGGAGCAACGAACCGCCCTTGCTGTCTCTGCCTGGCCGGTTTCCCCTCTCTCCACTGGGATTCTCTGCCTCTAACCCTGTTACAGGGGCTGAGTCACTGGCTTACTGGTGCTCTTTCATGCCGTCCCTGGGAGGGGTGCGTCACTTGAGTGGGTTGAGTTACTGACGTGATCTTCCTGTCTGGGTTGGCGCCCCCCCTTGGTTTGTGCTGTGGTGGAGATCTTTGTTGGCTATACTCGGCCTTGTCTCAGGATTATAAGTTGGTGGTTGAAGATATCCCTCCAGTGGTGCGGGGGCTGTGCTTTGGCAAAGTGGGTGGGGTTATATCCTTCCTATTTGGCCCTGTCCGGGGGTATCTTCGGATGGGGCCACAGTGTCTCCTGACCGCTCCTGTCTCAGCCTCCAGTATTTATGCTGCAGTAGTTTGTGTCGGGGGGCTAGGGTCAGTTGGTTATACCTGGAGTACTTCTCCTGTCTTATCCAGTGTCCTGTGTGAATTTAAGTATGCTTTCTCTAATTCTCTCGTTCTCTCTTTCTTTCTCTCTCTGAGAACCTGAGCCCTAGGACCATACGTCAGGACTACCGGGCATGACGACTCCCTGCTGCCCCCAGTCCGCCTGGCCTTGCTGCTATTCCAGTTTCAACGGTTCTGCCTGCGGTTACGGAACCCCTACCTGTCCCAGACCTGCTGTTTTCAACTCTTAATGATCGGATATGAAAAGCCAACAGATTTATTCCTGATTATTATTTGACCATGCTTGTCATTTATGAACATTTTGAAAATCTTGGCTCTCTCTAATTTTCTCCTTCTCTCTTTCTTTCTCTCGGAGGACCTGAGCCCTGGGACCATACGTCAGGACTGCCGGGCGTGGTGGCTCCTTGCTGTCCCCAGTCCGCCTGGCCTTGCTGCTGTTCTGCCTGCGGTTATGGAACCGCCACCTGTCCCAGACCTTTTGTTTTTCAACTCTTAATGATCGGCTATGAAAAGCCAACTGAATATTATTCATGATTATTATTTGACCATGCTTGTCACTTATGAACATTTTTGAACATCTTGGCATAGTTCTGTTATAATCTCCACCCGGCACAGCCAGAAGAGGACTGGCCACCCCTCATAGCCTGGTTCCTCTCTAGGTTTCTTCCTAGGTTTTGGCCTTTCTAGGGAGTTTTTCCTAGCCACCGTGCTTCTACGCCTGCATTCTAGCTGTTTGGGGTTTTAGGCTGGGTCTCTGTACAGCACTTCGAGATATTAGCTGATGTACGAAGGGCTATATAAAATAAACTTGATTGATTGACAGTCATAAATACCTCTTTCCCCCTTTTTCTCTCTCCCTACTATAACTGATGTGACATAAGAAAACCTCTTGGTTAACATAGAGGTTCTGGGAACATCAGAAGTGGGGGGAAATGAACTATATTCTGGTAATCCGACCAACTGAACATATGCGGTGGTACTTAAGGTATATTATGTCAGTTCGGTTGCCCCCTGACACATTCTCATCAATGATAGAATGACATAAACTCTACTGTGGAAAGTCTAAACGTCAGAGGTATCAGATTCACATGGAATTGTTGTTTAATTCAAATGTTTGAATATGACATTATTTGTGAAGAGGTGAAATGTAATTTTAGCTTCCAAATGAGAGATCTGGACTTTCATAAGTGTTCCTCTGCTCACAGTGACCCGCCCCTGTGAAGAGGCATGGGTTATAAACTTTTCAGACACACCCCTCTCCCTCCACTATAAAAGCCATTGACAAGAATATAACTTTCTGTTCCGGGTACACTAGGATGACGGTCCAGTGTCAGAATGGTTCAGATAATAACTACAGAACTAAGCCAACATCAGCATGGACTTTGATAATGAATGGTATGAACTTTGAACTCGTATTCACTACAGAAGTGATATCTCCTAGCCGTTGAGTTAGCAACAGCTAAACGCAGGTTAGGAAGGAATTTTGAGTATCCCGTCTACTACACACAACGTTCCTCCAACGTATCCAATAAGGCACCAGAGACATTCTCCAAAGGACAGAGGACTTTTGTTGTCACGCCCTGGCCTTATTATTCTTTGTTTTCTTTATTATTTTAGTTAGGTCAGGGTGTGACATGGGGAATGTTTATGTTTTGTTGTTTTGGGTGTTTATTTGGTAAAGGGGTTAATGGGTGTAGTATATGGTTTTGTGTTGAGTGTAGATGTTTAGCATTGTCTATGGTGGTTAGTATTCTAGGAGAGTCTATGGTTACCTGAATGAGTTCCCAATTAGAGACAGCTGATTTCGGTTGTCTCTGATTGGGAGCCTTATTTAGGGTAGCCATAGGCTCTCATTGGTTGTGGGTAATTGTCTATGTCAGAACGTTTGTAGCCAGTGTTTGTATGTGCACAACGTTTGTAGCTTCACGGTCGTTTTGTTATTTTGTTATTTTGTATAGAGTTTTTGTGTCGTGTTCATCTTCGTGTTGTGTTTAATAAAGAAGATGGCTTATTTTCCAAAAGCTGCATTTTGGTCCGTCAATCCGCCACACGATCGTGACATTTGTTGGCGACACGGTCCATCTACCACCAACCTACTGAAGCGCAGCTCAGAGTAAATATTTATTGCATTTTCCTTTTCGAATGGGCGGTAATTTAGAATGCATAAGATACTGTATTTACGATAGCACAGCTCGCCTATGTTCCAGTCTCCCGCTCTTTCACTAGGACTCAGCCCCTTCCCTTTGTGTAACAAGCTGTCATATCTATTCCGCCCGCTAGGGACGTTTTTCTGTATGACGTAATTTGTGATCAAGTTATGATTTAATTGTATATGTGTGATTCTGTGTGATTAGTTACGTATTTAGTAAATAATTAAACCCAATTTTGTATTGCTGATTCAACTTGTTAGCCAGGATTCTTGCAGATAATCAAGGATTTACAACTTTCAGATGAGACTGAATTAAATGACGATTAATGTGACTGTTATGGATGTAAAATCTTACTAAATCTTTAAGAGTTTATTCGAAAGATAACAGCTCTATAAATATTATTTCGTGGTGTCCCTCTCTAGTTAATTAACATTTACATGATTAGTCCAATCAGGTAATATTAATTACGGAGAAATAATTTTATAGAATAGCATGTCATAGCAATTAATCTGGCATAGTCAAAGACACGACAACTACAATGACCATAATCCTTTGCTTATATACCGGTTTCTTTTAGGCCTGCTACTGAAGAGAGAAGAATGCGCGATCACGAGGTGATATAAAGTGCAGCTGTTGCTTCACGAGGTATCTCTACCTGAAAATATATGATCCAAGTGATTGATAGTTGGTATTCAGCAGTCATAAAAGTATGTCTTATTTACTTTGAAGAACTACTAAACTGTGATTTTATCAGACAGCATAGGCAGCAGCTCTATAGAGATGAGATGATAAGGAATTAAATAATAAAACAAATGTAATATACACAACTAAAGTATTTTATTAAAGTAACGTGAATAAATGATGGTTAATAAGTGTAAGCAGTAATGGGCAGTCACGGGACTATTATTCTTACAGAATTCAACCTACAAAATGTATAGCACATTTAATGTTAAATAAAATAATCGAAAACCGAAATCAAAACCGTGATCATTATTATTTTTTTTTTTAAATAATCAAACCTAAACCGAACCGAACTCAAAAAGCACAAGTCATTCAGCACTAAGATGAGAACATTAGTCATACATACAGTACCCGGGGTCCATCCTTACGCATGACTACATTCTAATAAAGCTAATATAAGACTCCATTAGAACAGCCCATCTCCCCCCTAGGGAACATATCACACAATTATAGACCTTTAAGAAAGTAATACATCAACTAAATCACTCAATCAGAACGAGTCCCTCCAATAACAGATCTCTCCATACAAGGCAGGTGGATGGATGGAGGGATGGATTTCCCCTCTTCCTCTCTCTCCTTCCATATTTCATTCGGCCCCCTTCCCTCCCCATTTCCCTGCCTCGTTCTCTTCCGCAGCCCCCTCCCGATCTCTTGCCTTCTTCCCTCTCCCCGCCGCATCCCTCTCTGCTTCAACCCGTCCCCCTCTGCCACCCTAGCCATTTCTATCCATCTCTCCTTCCCTCTCTCCCTTCATCCCTCCCTCCATCTCTCTGCTGTAGAGGCAGTAGAGTAGAGAGGTGATGTAGAGGTCAGAGCTCGCACTTCGAACATGTGGGGCTGAACCATAGCATGGAATACAATACCAGTAGAATGAGGGAGCGGGAGAGGGAGAGAGAGTCCTTGCTATGTGTTAGGGAGACTGTTGTCGAAGAGATCAGTGAGGAAGCAGACAGGAGAGTAGAGTGCTCACCATTTACAATGTGTTGAAGGTCCTGGATTCACAAAGACAATGTACACCATTTACAATGTGTTGAAGGTCCAGGATTCACAAAGACAATGTCCACCATTTACAAATACATACAAAATAAAGAAAAGGGTAGAATTAAAAACGTCGACATGACTGAATATTTTAGTCAAGGCCTTAGCTCTGGCCTGGCATACGCTCTCTGTCCCCAGCCAAATGACTGGTTCTTATACCCTTCAGAAACCACCTGACAGGAAGCATATCCAGAATCCGCCTATCAATAATTAATGGAACCGAGAATAGAAATAAATGCACATACACAGGCAATACAATAGTAATTACCATGAATGTACACATTTCAATAATAGCATGAAACCTTGTCAAAAGGACCACAAGTTTTACAATACAAATGATGTGGTGCCGTGCGCCCTGACACTGGATAAACCTGCTCCAAAACCCTCGGTTTGCCAGCTGACATCCAAACCAGGAAGCGCCAAAACCCTTGTCGACACGAGAGACAAAAGTGAGTACTCTTAAAATGACTCATCCAAACCTTTACAATCATAAGGCATAACGTTCCGTAAGCAACCTCGGACATTTTTACATTGTCAATAACAAAAAAATGGAGGTAAACTTCCACTGTTCACACAGACAAATGCCCATGCGTAATGAGAAAGAGAATGCAGGGTTCCTCAGGCATAATCTACAATCAAAGTGCTCCGGGTATTACTACAAATACCAATATAATAATAATAAAATTACTTTTATAGTGTTTATAGGTGACGGGGGCACAGCTTCATCACAGTATGACACAAATCAATTCTAAAAGCTTTAATAAAAGAAAGGTGTTGTGTTTCATTTGAAAACAACATAACTTTAAGTCAAAGCTGAACATTTCAATGAGTCAACGTGAAGGCAGAGAGATGAGAGGAATGGACCATTTGAAAGATACACCACAAAGCCTGTTGAACTTCCATCACAAGATGACAGGATGCCTTGGGATGATGTATGTGAACACATGCATGTGTGTGTGAGGGCAGACATTTGTGCCCTTGTACAGTTTGTATGTGTGTCTACAAATGTGTGTGTCCTTGTGCGTGTGTGTAGAAATGCCCTATGATTTAAAGCCCTCTGTTTCCTGGTGATATAGTGCTGCCTGAAGCCATGGAAATTACCCTCATCCATCTCCTACAGCTGCTAGTGCCACTGGCCCGGCCATGGCTCCAGCTCGACACAATATGGCCGCCATGAAAATTACCCCCATCCATCGACCCATTGTTGCTACTGCTCTGGCTGCAGCTCAACACACAATATGGCCACAGCACTAATTGGCTGATAGAATGACTATTAAATATAGATGCTATTCACCCTCTCATCTTGGTAGACGTACAGTGCCTTTAGAAAGTATTCTTATGCCTTAACATATTGCACATTTTGCTGTGTTAAAGCCTGAATGGAAATACATTTCCATATATTTTTCAAAACAAAACCACGGAAAATTGAAAACGTGTTTAGATATTTTTGCAAATTTATTGAAAATGAAATACAGAAATATCAAATGTACATAAGTATACATGCTAGAATCACCTTTGGAAGCGATTGTAGCTATGAGTATTTCTGGGTAAGTCTTCGAGCTTTGCACACCTGGATTGTACAATATTTACACATGATTTTTTAAATTCTTCAAGCTCTGTCAAATTGGTTGTTGATCATTGCTAGACAGCCATTTTCAAGCTGATTTAAGTAAAAACTGTACAAGGCCACTCAGGAACATTCAATGTCATCTTGGTGAGCAACTCCAGTGTATATTTGGCCTTGTGTTTTAGGTTACTGTCCTGCTGAAAGGTGAATTTGTATTCCATTGTCTGTTGGAAAGAAGACTGAACCAGGTTTTCCTCTAGGATTTTGCCTATTCTGTTTCATTTTATCCTAATAAACTGTCTAGTTCTTGCCGATGACAAGCATACACATAACATGATGGAGCCACCATCATGCTTGCAAATATGAAGAGTGGTACTCAGTAATGTGTTGTGGTGGATTTGCCCCAAACATAATGCTTTGTATTCAGGACAAAAAGTCTGAAAGTGTGCCGTTTTTGCAGTTTTACTTTTGTGTCTTATTGCAAACAGGACACGTTTTGGAATATTTTTTATTCTGTACAGACTTCCTTCTTTTCACTCTGCTATTTAGGTTAGTATTGTGGCGTAACTACAATGCTGTTGATCCATCCTCAGTTTTTTCCTATCACAGCCTATCACAGTTTTCATCCTCTCTGGCAACTGAGTTAGGAAGGATGCCTGTATCTTTGTAGTGACTGGGTGTAGTGATACACCATCAAAAGTGTAATTAATAACTTCACCATGTTCAAAGGGATATTTGAGGTCTGCTTTTTTTATACCCATTTACCAATAGGTGCCCTTTGCGAGGCATTGGAAAACCTCCCTGGTCTTTGTGGTTGAGTGTGTGCTTTAAATTCACTGCTCAACTGAGGGACCTTACAGATAATTGTATGTGTGGGGTACAGAGAAGAGGTAGTCATTCACAAATCATGTTAACCACTATTAGCGCAAACAGTGTGGCTTGTTAAGCACAGTTTTACTCCTGAACTGCATGTGTTGTGTTGCTGCAGTAACATCCAAAACAGACAGAACCACACAGGGCCAATACAATTAAAGTGAGATTAGCATGACAGAGAAGTATTGGTGTGTCAGAGAGCAATTAGAGGGTGCCTTAACATGGGCAGATGACGGTGTGTGTGTGTGTGTGTGTGGCTGAGTGCTTGTCAGAGAAGGGGAGTATTTTAACACATACAGATGAGGACAATTACACAGTGTAGCGTCAGCACAAAATGGCCACCTCATTCGCTAGCCTCACAAAGATATACACTGAGTGTAGAAATCATTAGGAACACCTGCTCTTTCCATGACAGACTGACCAGGTGAATCGAGGGGAAGGCTATGATTCCATGTTGATGTCAGCTGTTCAATCCACTTCAATCAGTGTAGCTGAAGAGGAGACAAGTTAAAGAAGGATTTTAAGCCTTGGGACAATTGAGACATGGATTGTGTATGTGTGCCATTCAGAGGATGAACGGGCAAGACCAAAGATGTAAATGCCTTTGAAAGGGGTGTGGTAGTAGGTGCCAGGCGCAACGGTTTGAGTGTGTCAAGGACATCTAGCCAACTTGACACAACAGTGGGAAGCATTGGAGTCAACACGGGCTAGCATCCCTGTGGAACGCTTTCGACACATTATATGGTCCATGCCTGACGATTTTAAGCTTTTCTGAGAGTAAAAGGGGGCACAAGTCAATATTAGGAAGGTATTCCGAATGTTTTGTACACTCAGTGTACATCAGATAGTCATCCCTAATGATTCCCTCATACTCCTGCATATCGACTCGGTACTGGTACCCTGTGTAAATAGCCAAGTTATCATTACTCATTGTATATTTATTATTTATTTATCTATTTCCTGCATTGTTGGGAAGGGCCCGTAAGTAAACATTTCACTGTTAGTCCACACCTGTTGTTTACGAAGCATGTGACGAATAACATTTTATTTACCCTCAAATAGATATAGATCAGATAGAGTCCTCTAACCTCACATCGATATACAGGTAACTGCCAAAATATAGGAAACACCAACATAAAGTGTCTTAAGAGGGCATTGGGCCGTCACAAGCTGCCAGTACCGCTTCAATGCACCTTGGAATAGATTCTGTCTGGAACTCTATTAGAGGGATGCGACACCATTCTTCCACAAGAAATTCCATCATTTTGTGTTTTTTTGATAATGGTTGTCGTGACGTGACTTTCATTAATGTGATGACATGCTATTTATTGAATAATTACCCACTACGTTCAATTATTACTCGATTAAATTTATCATGTAACAATTAATTCATTAGTAATTTGGGGCACCACGGGAAAAGTTTATTTAACGAGTTACCATTTCCCGAATTAACTCAAGAATATATTGATATCATACCAGTCATCAATCAATAATTTCCTCATATCGGTCTCATTCTGAACGTTGCATAATCCTTGGATATCTGCATGAACCCTAGCCTAAGTGATGAATCAGCGATACACAAATTGGCTTAATTATTTATTTACTAACTAACTAAATAGTCACACAGAATTACATAAACACACACGATATAGGTTATATTGATACTAACATAATGCAATGAAAAGTCCCTAGTGGACTAACCTGATATGGCGGCTTGTTACACAATGGAAAGTTTGGTGGGGAAAGATAAAGAGCCAGGAGAGACAAAGAGTGGACTTATCGTACATACATGTGGAAGCTATGCTCATGGGAATATCGATACTTTGCACATGAACAACCGCTCATTCAAAAACAATTGCAATGTATATATTTACGCGTCTTTGTCTCCTCTCTGTTGAACTCGATCCGTCTATGGGAAGTGGTTCGATGTAAATCTCTAGTTGTGTAAGTGTCTGGTTATCCACCAGAGGTCACAATGTCCTTCTTAGTTGTAGGCTTCTTTCGTTCTGGAGTGTCCTTGGAATGGATACATCAGGGGTGTACCACACGGTGTTCAGAGGGATCTGTATTTCCCTATGTTCGTTAGATAGATACCTCAGAGGTACCTATGATGGTGAGAGGAACTTGTCCTTCCCTCTCGTCTTGGTCAATTGTCCTAGACTACGTTACATGCAGAGCTGCAGGCGGTGCACGTTTTAGTCTAGTCTTCACCTTCATCACTCATCGAGAGTTTGAGGGTCTTACCATTTTCTGGTCTTGTAGTTTTAACCATTTCCAGCTGTGTAGCCACCTCTCCACACTGTCTTATCTAATATGTTAATTCTTCAGCGATTCCTTTTAAGCACTCTGGTCTGAGAGGCGGTTCCATCATGTTGACACAATGTCTATGCTCACGTGGGCGTGGCTACTGACTTGGCCCAGGTTTATATGAAAAGCCAGTATCTCATTTAGAAGGCTAAAATCAAATGTTTATCTTTTCAAATCATTTATAATAATCATTTATTTTGTACAACATTTAGATGCAAACCTGATCACTAGGACATGTACAATTACAGTTATTGTTATATAGCCTTTTCTGATACATTTAAATGACATCACAAAATAGCGATACACTTTCCATATTACATCTGTCATAATTCCCAACATTTGGATATTGAAATATATTGTCCCAATGTTCATTGTTTGACATTTTGGAAAAGTCTCTCTTGGTTGTAACAAAGGGATTTTTAACTTCTCCATACTGCAGGTGCAATAGAGAGAAAGTTTACGACCGGTTGTTTAGTCACAAAACCAGGCCAACTCCCCAAGGAGAGAGAGAGTTTGGCTATCTGTCAGCCATTGGCCTAGCTGATTCGGCACCTTTGATCCTCACCAAGGAGAGAGAGTCATGACATAATGAAAAACACTGTCTCAGGTACCCCTGCAGAATCTCCCATAGGTGTTCAATTGGGTTGAGATCTGGTGACAGACAGACACAGCACACACACAAACATTCACTTTAAAACCCCCTATGTTCCTTTGCGACCCCTCTTTCAAAGTCCCTGAGATCTCTTCTTGTGGCCATGGTAGCCAAAATAATGGGCAACTGGGCAATTTTAAACATGACCCTACACATAACCATGATGAGATGTTAATTGCTTAAAGGACCAATGCAGCCGCTTTTATCTCAATATCAAACCATTTCTGAATAGCAATGAATAAGTACCTTACTGTGATTGTTTCAATCAAAATTGTCAAAAAGAAACAAAATAGCTTCTTAGCAATGAGCAATTTCTGAAGCAAGAATTTGAAATCTATATAAAACACAGGCAAATCACGTTTTTGACTGCACTGGGCCTTTAACTTAAGAACAACACCGGTGTGGAAGCACCTGCTTTCAACATACTTTTGTATTCCTCATTTACTTAAGTGTTTCCTCTATTTTGGAAGTAACCTGTACATCTGACAAAGCGACGGTTAATAAGCCACTAGCGTTAAGATCTACTCAAATCCTGGAGTGTGTTTGTGACTAAACAAGTAGACAGATCCATGTTCGTAACCACAACGCTTTTCAGCTACATTTGAGCAGGGCTGCAAATCTGAGAGCCAGAGTTGGTCCCAGTAATCTTATCCTACTCCGGGCCCCTAGTTCAACAGTCCTGCTGGTTTTGGTATCTCCTGGGCACTTGATGTGATTGATTGCCCAGAATGGTATCCCTGATAGAAATCAGTCCCTACTTTAAAATGCCAGGTGAAAATAAGCAGGACGGTGGACTTGGAGAACTGGATCCTGGGAGCCTGAGCGTGCATGAGGGTGAATATAAACAATATGTTATGTACATTTCTCTGTAACTGCTGGACAAATTGATAACTGGATGTTCTACAGTTACTATTTGAAACCACAAATGATTGTCGATATGTATGTGTGGGTAGGTTTGTGGGCGGGTTTGTATCTGCAAGCATGAAGCCAAACTGTATTTTATGTGGGTCTCTGTGTGTGGGAGGGAATAGTGTGTGTTCTGTGTAAATAATTCAGGACTAGATGCCGCAGCGTGTGGAGTGTGTGTGTTCTGCCGGGTGAAATATTTATCCTCATATAATAACACCATCAGGGGGGTGACCCTTCTGTTCCCCTGTCAGCACACACACACACACACACACACACACACACACACACACACACACACACACACACACACACACACACACACACACACACACACACACACACACACACACACATGCCTGTGCCTGAAAGCGTGCATGCGGACACACACAAATCAATCTCTGCATAACTATGAGTGAACTATAACTCAAGTACAACACCATTCTCCAGCAAAAATAACCAACCGGTCACCACCATCCTCAGTCAGTGAATACTATACATATCAGGGGGAAATATCATGTTTATAATATGGTCATCTATTATACTGAACAAAACATTTCATGCAACATGTAAAGTGTTGGTCCCATGTTTCATGAGCTGAAATAAAAATCCCAGAAATGTTCCATACGCACAAAAAGCTTATTTCTCTCAAATTCTGTGTACACATTTGTTTACATCCCTGTTAGTGAGCATTTCTCCTTTGCCAAGATAGTCCATCCACCTGGCAGGTGTGGCATAACAAGATGCTGATTAAACATCATGATAATTACACAGGTGCAACTTGTGCTGGGGACAATAAAAGTCCACTCTAAAATGTACAGTTTGTCACAACTCAATGCCACAGATGTCTCAAGTTGAGCGAGTGTGCAGTTGGATTCTGACTGCAGGAATGTCCACCAGAGCTGTTGCCAGAGAATTGAATGTTCATTTCTCTACCATATGCAACGTCGTTTTTGAGAATTTGGCAGTACGTCCGACCGGCCTCACAACCGCAGACCACGTGTAACCACGCCAGCCCAGGACCTCCACATCCGTTTTTTCAGCTGCAGGATCATCTGAGGAAGGGGAGGGAGTGCTGAGGAATATTTCTGTCAGTAATAAAGCCTATTTGTGGGGAAAAACTCATTCTGATTGGCTGGGCCTGGCTCCACAGTGTGTGTGTGGGCCTGGGAGGGCATAGGCCCACCCACTTGGGAGCCAGGCCCACACACACACGACTGCACTCCTGCCCAGACATAGACTAGGGCCTAATGAATTTATTTCAATTTACTGATTTCCTTATATGAACTGTAACTCAGTAAAAGCTTTGAAATTGCTGCGTTTATATTTTTGTTCAGTGTAGTAGTTTTATTCAATGCAAATAACATCCAAAGCACAAAATCTATTTAGTATATGATGACCATGCCAGAATCAAACCCTTAACTGATTGTTGGAACCATCCAACAATCAATGTCGCCATTAGAACAAGTTCAAACCAAGAAGTTAACAAAAAGCTCTAAAACAATGAGTCATCATTGACACAGTAGTTGTGTTCTTGTGTGATTTTCTCTAAAGGGACACTCTCTCATATATCATTCATAGCATCCAAGTTGTTTACTAAACCGAGTGGTCTATGAGTTGTTTACAAAACGAAGCAGCCTATTGAGTTTAGCTGTAAATAGAACAAAACACACTTATTTATCTACAGACAGAGGAGACTAACTGACCCATATTATAAAACAAACACACACTCTCCCATGAGCACTCTTGCTTAAAGCTTTAATAGAACAGATATTTAGAGAGACATTTTATGACCAACATTAATGTCAGTCTGACACCACACAGAGACAGTAGCAGATGGAGAGAGAGAGAGGGGAGAGGGGAGAGGAGAGAGGGGAGAGGGGAGAGGGATAGATAGCAATGGGGGCATTATCATGCTGCACGTCACTTCCTGTTGAACACGGAACGAGGAAGAGCTCGGGTTTTGTTTGTTTGAAAAGTTTGTTGTTTGAAAGTGTATTGGAAAGTTCTTGGTAGCTTGCTAGCTTCTTAGTTTGGATCCCGCGACGCAGCTGGCATCAGTTGCTGGGACTGCTTGTCTCTTTCCAGTGATCCTGTCGACCAAGGACGGGTCTAAGGAGCTAGCTAGCTGCATATCAAGCAAGCAGGGTTTTCTTGAACGCAGCCCGCGACGCGGTTAGCCATTATGGCTGGGATCACGGAGTGTTCCAGGTTTGTGGCTGTCTAGATCTCTGCGGTTTGTTGCTTTCAATTTTCCCCATGACCTGCCCTGTCTGGAACTGCAAGGAGTAACAGCGTAAACTACTTTGCTACCATGACAAAGACCAAAGCCGGCAGGAGTACCATTGAGGACAGTGGTGTCTCTCTATCACAGGTGAAGGATCTTTTAAACAATCAAAAATAGTTCTACAAGCAGTTGTTACAACAACAAGAAAATAGCTCCAAGTGTTTTGCCCAAATACCGGTGGAGTCAACTAATAAAAGAATGCACGACCTGACCAGAGAGGTCCAGGACCTGAAGAACAGTGTGCAGTTCTCCCAGGGTCAGCTCGATGAGTTGAAACAGGAGAACGACAAGATGACAGCAATCTGTATGTCAATTGAGAGAGGACATCAATTCTGTGTGTGAATCCATGATAACAATGACAGATAAATCAGACTATCTCGAGGGACAATCAAGGCGGAACAACATGGTTGTGGATGGAATTGTAGACTCTCCACATGAGACCTAAACGGAGTCTGAGGACAAAGTGAGAGAAATTATCTCTGAGAAATTGTAGATGAACCACAGGAAGATTGAGGTGGAGCGCGCCCACAGGACTGGAAAGCCCACAGGACTGGAAAGCCCACAGGACTGGAAAACCCACAGGACTGGAAAACCCACCACCGGCCCAGGTGACAGGCTCAGGCCGATAGTAGTCAAGTTCCTGAGGTTCAAGGACAAGCTAGCTGTTCTGGAAAGAGTCGCGAACTAGAGATGAAGTCTCCCTCAACGAGGAATATCCTGAAGCTGTGCACTAGAAGAGGGAAGAACTTATCCCAGCCATGAAAGCTGCCAGAGCGTGTTGGGACATTGCTTACATCAGCTATGACAGGCTCATTGTCCACCCTCCCTCCCAGAAGCCTGGAAGGGATGAGAGAGCCGAGCCTATGGGTTCGTAGCTTCAACCCCGCAGCACACACACACACACACACCAATGTTTTTATTTTACCTTTATTTAACTAGGCAAGTCAATTAAGAACTAATTATTATTTTCAACGACGGCCTAAGAACTGCCTTGTTCAATGGCAAAACAACAGATTTTTACCTTGTCAGCACCGGGATTCGATCATGCAACCTTTCGTTCTTACCACTAGGCTACCTGGACTGCTGAATGTATATCTTTTTTTCCCTCTTGCTTTGTTTGCTCTTTTCAGTATTATGTCTATCTCTGATAAGCTACCCAGGAAAGGGCTGAAAATAGCCCATATTAATATATGTAGCCTTAGAAATAAGGTTCATAAAATCAATAACTTGCTAACATCAAATAACATTCATTTATTAGCCATTTCTGAGACTCACGTAGATAATTCATTTGATGATGCATCAGTAGCAATACAAGGATATATCATATATAGAAGAAGAGACAGAAAAGCTTATGGGGGAGGTGTTGCTGTCTATATTCAGAGCCATATCCCTGTAATGGTTAGAGAAGATCTTATGTCAAGTGTTATTGAAGTGTTGTGGTTGCAGGTTCACTTGGCACATCTAAATAATGTTATTTTGGGGTGTTGCTAGAGGCCACCAAGTGCTAACACTCAGTATCTAAATAATGTGTGTGAAATGCTTGATAGTGTATGTGATGTCAACACAGAGGTCTACTTTCTCAGGGACCTGAATATTGACTGGCTTTCATCAAGCTGTCCGCTCAAGAGGAAGCTTCTTACTGTAACCAGTGCCTGTAATCTGGTTCAGGTTATTAATTAACCTACCAGGGTGTTTACAAATACTACAGGAACAAGATCATCCACATGTATTGATCAAATTTTTACTAATACTGTTAGAACTTTGTTCTGAAGCTGTATCTGTACCCATTGGATGCAGTGATCACAATATAGTGGCTATATCCAGGAAAGCCAAAGTTCCAACAGCTGAGCCTAAAATTGTGTATAAGAGATCATACAAAATATTTTGCTGTGATTCTTATGTGGATGATGTTAACAATATTTGTTGGTCTGATGTGATTAATGAGGAGCATCCAGACGCTGCACTTGATTCATTTATGAAATTGCTTCTTCCAATTATTGATAAACATGCATCTGTTAAGAAACTGACTGTTCGAACTGTTAAGGCTCCATGGATTGATGAGGAATTGAAAACTGTATGGTTGAAAGAGATGGGGCCAAAGGAGTGGCTAAATCTGGCTGCACATCTGACTGGCTGACTTACTGCAAATTGAGAAATTATATGACTAAACTCAACAAAAAGAAGAAGAAACTTCATTATGAAGCCAAGATCAATGATATAAAGAATGATGGAAAAAAACTTGAGTACTTTAAATGGCATTATAGGAAGACAAATTCAACTCCATTTTATTGAATCAGATGGCTTATTCATCACAAAACCATTTGATATTGCCAATTATTTTAATGATTGCTTCATTGACAAAGTGGGAAAACTTAGGCAGGAAATGCCAAAAATGAACAGTGAGCAATTGTATTCATGCATAAAAAAACTAATAATGAAAGAAAAGCATTGCAAGTTTGAATTTTGTAAAGTTAGTGTGGGAGAGGTGGAAAAAATATTGTTATCGATCAATAATGGCAAACCTCCTGGCATTGACAACTTAGATGGAAAGCTACTGAGGAGTGGCTATAGAGTCAGCTACCATCCTATCTGTCATCTTTTTAATCTGAGCCTAGAGGAAAGTCTTTGTCCTCAGGCCTGGAGGGAAGCCAAAGTCATTCCGCTACCCAAGAGTGGTAAAGCGGCCTTTACTGGTCCTAACAGCAGACCTATTAACTTGCTGCCAGCTCTTAGCAAACTGTTGGGAAAAATTGTTTGACCAAATACAATGTTATTTCTCTGTGTACAAAATTAACCACAGACTTGCAGCATGCTTATAGAGAAGGGCACTCAAAATGTACTGCACTGACACAAATGACTGATGATTGGTTGAAAGAAATTGATAAGAAGATTGTGGGAGCTGTGCTGTTAGATTTCAGTGCAGCCTTTGATATTATTGACCATAACCTATTGTTGAAAAAACCTGTGTGTTATGGGCATTTCAACCTCTGCCATATCATGGATTCAGAGCTATCTATCTAATAGAACTCAGAGGGTTTTCTTTAATGGAAGCTTCTCTAATGTCAAACATGTAAAGTGTGGTGTACCACAGGGCAGCTCTCTAGGCCCTATACTCTTTTCTATTTTTACCAACGACCTGCCACTGGCATTAAACAAAACATGTGTGTCCTGATGCTGCTGTATGCTGATGATTCAACCAGATACACATCAGCAACCACAGCTAATGAAGTCACTGAAACCCTTAACAAAGAGTTGCAGTCTGATTTGGAATGGGTGGCCAGTAATAAACTGGTTCTGAACATCTCTAAAACTAAGAGCATTGTATTTGGTACAAATCATTCCTGAAGTGCTAGACCTCAGCTGAATCTGGTAATGAATGGTGTGGCTGTTGAACAAGTTGAGGAGACTAAATTACTTGGCGTTACCTTAGATTGTAAACTGTCATGGCCAAAACATATAGATTCAATGGTTGTAAAGGTGGGGAGAGGTCTAGCCATAATAAAGAGATGCTCTGGTTTTTTGACACCACACACCAAAAAGCAAGTTCTGCAGGCTCTAGTTTAATCTTATCTTGATTATTGTCCAGTCGTGTGGTCCAGCGCTGCAAGGAAAGACCTAGTTAAGCTGCAGCTGGCCCAGAACAGATCTAAATTGTAAATCAGAGGGCTGATATAAATACTTTGCATGCCAGTCTCTCTTGGTTAAGAGTTGAGGAGAGACTGACTGCATCACTTATTCTTTTTAAAAGAAACATTGTGTTGACAATCCCAGATTGTTTGCATAATCAACTTACGCACAGCTCTGACAAACAACTCTGACACACGCACTTATCCCACCAGACATGCCACCAGGGGTCTTTTCACAGTCCCCAAATCCAGAACAAATTCAAGTAAGTGTACAGTATTATATAAAGCCATTATTGCATCGATCTTCTTTCCATCTCATATTGCTCAAATAAACAGCAAACCTGGTTTTAAAAAACAGATAAAGCAACACCTCGAGGCACAACACCTCTCCCATATTTGTCCTAGACAGTTTGTGTGTATGCATTGATATGTAGGCTACTTGTGGCTTTAAAAAAAATATATGTAGTTCTGTCCTTGAGCTGTTCTTGTCTATTGATGTTCTGTATTATGTTTCATGTTTTGTGTGGACCCCAGGAAGAGTAGCTGCTGCTTTTGCCACAGCGAATGGGGATCCTAATAAAATACCAAAGAGTGAGAGAGGAGAGGGAGAGCGAGAAAGAGGATGGGAGCAGGGAGATATGGATATAGACACATAACTATTGTCTTTTGTAACCAGAGAAAAAGGCTTGGAGTCACAGTCAAGAAGGTCTGAGAGTTATCCACTACTAGCCGGGGCCTGTGTGTGACTAACACCCTCGTTCAGAAGGTTGGTCAATGCCTGTGCTCCTACATGGCATCTGGCTAGTATCATACCTGAAATAGAGGGATGGAGAGAGAGAGACAGATAGAGAACCAGTTGCCCAGCAACAGTCATCAAAGCTTGCAGTCTCACCTCGGCCACCTCGATGACTCCCAGAACATCAAGAGATCCTGTGACCCCCCCCCCCCCCCCCCCCATATCTCCTTCCTACAATAGAGAGAGAGAGAGAGAGAGAGAGACATCAGTTCCAGTGTGTCTGTTCTAAGAGAGGGATTGGGGAGGTTTAAAGTAGTGACAGTGCAGCTGAACTAGTCACAGCAAGGTCACCGCGACAAGCTTTCATCTTCTCATTCTAGTCTACTCCTCCTCTGCCTTTCATGTTCTCAGTCATTAGCACCAGTAAGTGTGTGTGTGTTCCTTCCCTCACCAACTCTGAGAGCACCTGAACATCATATCAGCAAATACCTCCACCCATCCCTGACGCCCAAACTTTTCCACTGTACCTCTGAGGAGCAGCCTGCCATGTTTACTGTGTATAGGATCAATACACTCTCCCTACACACACACACACGTGATAATTACACCATTAGACACAGAATAAATACCACAGGACATGTATTCTTCCGCTGTCTGATGCTAACAGCTAACTGCTAACAATGAGGCTGGCCTATCACCACTAATATTAGCAACATGGCAGCCTAGCCACCCTAACGATGTATCAATATTACTCGACTTCAGATTCAACAAAATATACATTTGTTTTGAGAACAAGCTTGTGAACATTAAGTAGAATTGAGGAAAATATACTAGCATCTCAGAGAAGCATCCCTGCTTTTACTGAACTGACAAGTACACAACAGTACACGCATCATAAAAACATGGGTCATGTTTTAATTAGCTGTAATCCCACAGTACCTTCACTGTGGCACACTGCCCTTCTATAGATGTCTTAGAGGCTGTTCGGGTAATCACACACACAGGTCTCACTACACTTCTACAGTTCAGGGAAACATTTAAAAAAGAAATACACAGTGTGTTGAAAGTAGTCAGACCCCTTGACTTTTTCCACATTTTGTTACATTAGTCTTATTCTAAAATTGATTAAATAAATACAAATGATGATCAATCTACATACAATAACCCATAATGACTAAGCGAAAACCGTTTTTTTGAAATTTTCACAAATGAAAAACAGAAATACCTTATATACATAAGTATTCAGACCCTTTGCTATGAGACTTGAAATTGAGCTCAGGTGCATCCTGTTTCCATTGATCATCCTTGAGATGTTTCTACAACTTGATTGGAGTCCACATGTGGTAAATTCAATTGATTGGACATGATTTGGAAAGGCACACACCTTCTATATAAGGTCCCACAAAACCAAGCCAAGAGGTCGAAGAAAGACAGGATTGTGTTGAGGCACAGATCTGGGGAAGGGTACCAAAAAATGTCTGCAGCTTTGAAGGTCCCCAAGAGCACAGTGGCCTCCATCATTCATAAATGGAAGAAGTTTGGAACCACCAAGACTAGGGATGCACCGATATGACATTTTTGTCCGATACCGATATCCGATATTTTCCTTGAGGGGTTTGAATACATTTGAATACTTTCCAAATGCACTGTATAAAAAAACGTTTCATTGTCACATACAGGTACAAACAAAGGTGTACTGAAATGTGTTGTTTTACAGGGTCAGCCATAGTAGTACGGCACTCCTGGAGCAAATTAGGGTTAAGTGACTTGCTCAAGGGCACAAACAGATTTTTTTTTTTAAACACAAAAAAAACATGGATAGTTAAACGAAATACACAGGACACAGACCCTCCTTGTCCCGGCCCTCCTCCCAGATATGGGTCCAGGGCACCTTGAGAAAGAATCAATGAGATGTGACGCACACACACACACCAGCTGCACAGGTCACCCTGCCTAACCCTGCCACACTCTGAAATGGGGTGCATAACAAGCCAACGTGTACCTGATTGTGGTGCGAGTCACATCTCATCGATTCTTTCTCAAGGTGCCCTGGACCCATATCTGGGAGGAGGGCTGGGACAAGGAGGCTGTGTGTCTGTGTCTGTGTATTAGGTAGGGGTTAAGGTTACGGTTAGGGTTAAGAAAAATAGGATCTGGGTGCAATACAGCCACAACTCCAGTCAGCCTATGAGAAAGCAGGGTGAGACAATAACCATATTGCTGGTAGGGGCCAGGGGATAAAGTGGGAGGAGAGAGGGAAGATACACAGGTTGGAAATGGAGGGAAGAGAAAGGGAAGATACAGACAGGGGTTGGAAATGGAGGGACGAGAGAGAATATCGCTTCTGTTTAGCTCTAACGACAGATCACTAACGAACAGACAAGCTCTGATGGGCTGTCATCAAGCTCTGATGTGATCCTCATCAGAGACAGATTCTTTCCATCACTCTCCTTCAGACAGGGGTTGGAAATGGAGGGACGAGAGAGAATATCGCTTCTGTTTAGCTCTAACGACAGATCACTAACGAACAGACAAGCTCTGATGGGATGTCATCAAGCTCTGATGTGATCCTCATCAGTGACAGATTCTTTCCATCACTCTCCTTCAGACAGGGGTTGGAAATGGAGGGAAGACAGAGACTATCACTTCTGTTTAACTCTAACGACAGATCACTAATGAACAGACAAGCTCTGATGGGATGTCATCAAGCTCTGATGTGATCCTCATCAGTGACAGATCAAAAGGAGGGAGGACGAGGGGATGGAGAGAGGAGGGAGGGATGTGGAAGGAGGGTAACGGGGAAAAAGAAGGGCAGAAAGAGGCCCTTCCCAGTTTGAAACATCTGAGTGAACTGTAATGGCTTTGGATGTGACTGACTAGAGGGAGAAAGGTGAGGAGAAAAAGGAGGAGAGAAATCACCTTCTGTTTCGGTCTCTCTGTACCCAAACAAAGCAAAGCCTCATTTAAAACTCACACACATCGACCATTACAGCTGTGCTCGCGGTGTGTTTGTGTGTGTATATGTGACTCAAATGATATATACAGTACCAGTCAAAAGTTTGGACATATCCACTAATTCAAGGGTTTTTCTTTATTTTACTATTTTCTACATTGTAGAATAATAGTGAAGACATCAACACTTTTAAATAACACATATGGAATCATGTAGTGACCAAAAAAAGTGTTAAACGAATCAAAATATATTTTAGATTCTTCAAAGTAGCCACCCTGTCTTGATAACAGCTTTGCACACTCTTGGCATTCTCTCAACCAGCTTCATGAGGAATGCTTTTCCAACAGGCTTGAAGGAGTTGAGCGGTCCAACTCATCCCAAACCATCTTAATGGGGTTGAGGTCGGGTGATTGTGGAGGCCAGTTCATCTGATGCAGCACTCCATCATTCTCTTTCTTGGTCAAATAGCCCTTACACAACCTGGAGGTGTGTTGGGTCATTGTCCTGTTGAAAAACAAATGATAGTGTGACTAAGGGCAAACCAGATGGGATGGCGTATCACTGTGGAATGCAGTGGTATCCATGCTGGTTAAGTGTGCCTTGAATTCAAAATAAATCAGCTCCACTTCGTCACACCTCCTCCTCCATGTATTCACTGTGGGAACCACACATGCGGAGATCATCCGTTCACCAACTCTGCGTCTCACATAGACACCGCGGTTGGAACCAAAAATCTCAAATTGGACTCATCAGACCAAAAGGACAGATTTCCACCGGTCTAATGTCCATTGCTCATGTTTCTTGGCCCAAGCAAGTCTCTTCTTCTTATTGGTGTCCTTTAGTAGTGGTTTCTTCGCAGCAATTCGACCATGAAGGCTTGATTTACGCAGTCTCCTCTGAACAGTTGATGTTGAGATGTGTCTGTTACTTGAACTCTGAAGCATTTATTTGGGCTTTCTGAGGCTGGTGACTCAAATGAACTTATCCTCTGCATCAGAGGTAACTTTAGGTCTTCCTTTCCTGTGGTGGTCCTCATGAGAGCCAGTTTCATCATAGCGCTTGATGGTTTTTGCGACTGCACTTGAAGAAACTTTCAAAGTTCTTGACATTTTCCGGATCGACTGACCTTTATGTCTTAAAGTAATGATGGACTGTTGTTTCTCTTTGCTTTTTTGAGCTGTTCTTGCCATAATTTGGACTTGGTCTTTTACCAAATAGGGCTATCTTCTGTTTACCACCCCTACCTTGTCAAAACACAACTGATTGAAACACATTAACATATTAAGAAGGAAAGAAATTCCACAAATTAATTTAACAAGGCACACCTGATAATTGAAATGGATTCCAGGTGACTAACTTATGAAGCAAAAATGTTTTAACCTTGTCGGCTCGGGTATTCGAACCAACCACGTTTCGGTTACTGGCCCAACGATCTAACCGCTAGGCTACCTGAGTAGGGCACCACTCTCACCGTGGCACACTGCCCTTCTATGCATATCTTAGAGCAGGGGTGGGCAATTCCAGTCCTCAAGGGCCTGATTGGTGTCACAGTTTTTCCCCAGCTAACACACCTGACTCCAATAACCACAGACTCATGATCTTCAGTTTAGAATGCAATTTGATTGCTGTGTTTGCCAGGAATGGAGAAGTGTGACACCAAATCAGGCCCTCGAGGAGTTGCCCACCCCTGTCTGGATAATAATCACACACGCACACGTTGGGTGACATACAGTAGTCTTAAATTGCTCTAATTAGAACAGATGAAGACATTCCTCGAAGCAGATAGACACACCAACAACTGTGTACTAGTGTACTGCACTGGCTGACAAACAGTTTCTCTCAGAGTTGTGTCTGCGAGAACCCCCGCCTCCATGTGTGTGTGCGCGCGCGTGTGTGTTGTAGCCGTACACATACTGTACGGGTATGAAAATAAACACCCCCTGCTATAGAGATGGTGACTGTCCAGAGGCTACCTTTCAGCTTCAAAGAGTCTTGCTCTCTCTCTCTCTGGTTGAAGGTTGAAGGGCAGCAAAACTAGTCAGCTAAAACGAGGCCAACCACAGGTGACTGTGTGTACAGTGTGCTTTTTCTGCTCAGTGGAGCTCACACACACCAGCTGCACAGGTCACCCTGCCTAACCCTGCCACCCTGTGAAATGAGGTGAATAACAACCCAATGTGTACCCGATTGTGGTGTGTGTCAGTGTGTGTGTGAAATATGGCCACAATTCCAGTCAGCCTATAAGAAAGCAACGTGAGACAATAACCATATTGTAGGAGGGGATAGAGTGGGAAGAGAGAGGGAGGATACAGGGGTTGGAAATGGAGGGAAGAGAGAGGGAGGATACAGGGGTTGGAAATGGAGGGAAGAGAGAGGGAGGATACAGGGGTTGGAAATGGAGGGAAGAGAGAGGGAGGATACAGGGGTTGGAAATGGAGGGAAGAGAGAGGGAGGATACAGGGGTTGGAAATGGAGGGACGAGAGAGGGAGGATACAGGGGTTGGAAATGGAGGGAAGAGAGAGGGAGGATACAGGGGTTGGAAATGGAGGGAAGAGAGAGGGAGGATACAGGGGTTGGAAATGGAGGGAAGAGAGAGGGAGGATACAGGGGTTGGAAATGGAGGGAAGAGAGAGGGAGGATACAGGGGTTGGAAATGGAGGGAAGAGAGAGGGAGGATACAGGGGTTGGAAATGGAGGGAAGAGAGAGGGAGGATAGAGGGGTTGGAAATGGAGGGAAGAGAGAGGGAGGATACAGGGGTTGGAAATGGAGGGAAGAGAGAGGGAGGATACAGGGGTTGGAAATGGAGGGAGAGGACATTTTAAATTGAGGGAGGAGATAGGGAGCGGAGGGGGGTTGAAATTAAGGGAAGGGAGAGGGTTGGAGAGAGGGAGGAGAGGGTTGGAAATGGAAGGAGGAAAAAGGGAGGGTAGGTAGAGAGGAACTTTCCCTTCTTGACTATCGCTTCTGTTTAACTCTAACGACAGATCACTAACGAACAGACAAGCTCTGATGTGATGTCATCAAGCTCTGATGTGATGTCATCAGAGACAGATCAAAAGGAGGGAGAAAGAGGGGAGGGAGAAAGAGAGGGATGTGGAAGGAGGGTAATGGGGAAAAAGAAGGGCGGAGTGAGGCTATTCCCAGTTTGAAACATCTGAGTGAACTGCAATGGCTTTGGATGTGACTGACTAGAGGGAGAAAGGTGAGGAGAAAGAGAGAGAGGAGGAGAGGAGTCACCTTCTGTTTCGGTCTCTCTGTACCCAAACAAAGCAAAGCCTCATTTAAAAAACTCACACACATCGACCATTACAGCTGTGCTCGCGGTGTGTTTGTGTCGGTGAGGGTAGGGTACCACTGTCTGTAGGCTCTCACTGTGGCACACTGCCCTTCTATAGATGTCTTAGAGGCTGTTTGGATAAATCACACACACAGCCGCAGTTTGGGTGACATACAATCGTCTTAAATTGGTCTAATTAAGAACAGATGAAGACTACAGACAGATAGACCAAAAACGGTGTACTAGTGTACTGCTCTGGCTGAAACGGTTTCTCTCAGAGTTGGGGATGCAATGTTAGAGGTGTCTGTGTGTTCATGAGCATGTAACCCCAAGAAATTAAAGCAGGACAGTAGAAACCCTTATTGGTGTTCTTTGGGGGTTTGAAGTCTTTCTTTTGCTTTTATTCGTCCCTCCCACAGTACCCCCCCCCTCCCTGAAAGGTACAGAAATAGCTTGTGTTCTTTTACCTGAGAAGCTAAGGTTTGTCCTTTACGTGGAAGGATTGAACAGCAGTGTTTTCGTGTGTGTGTGTGTGTGTGTGTGTGTGTGTGTGTGTGTGTGTGTGTGTGTGTGTGTGTGTGTGTGTGTGTGTGTGTGTGCACGCGAGCATCGCCCTGGATACTGTAAAAAGAGCCTTGTGAAACATTCACAAACTAAATTCAAGACACAGACAGGCAGATAGAAGTATAGATATAGACACAAAAAAAACCCAGATAAGACAGAAACACACAGCCTAGAGCAGAGACATAGCATCTGCATATCACCCCTATCGATCACAGTGTCCAGAGTGCGCACACACACAAACACGTACACATTGCACCGACCAGGCCCTAGAGACAAGTCGTGGAGTCTACTCATTTTTCCCACTTCCGAGTGTAATTACTCTATGTGTAGCCACTGTTTCAGGACTAGGGTATGCGTGATTACCCAGAGGACTGAGAAATCTCTCTCTCACACACCGACACATACACACCTCTAACACCGCATCCCCTAATATGGATGAGAAAAGTGCTGACAAGAAAAGTCAAGCCTGGCTGAGGGAAAGATCAATACACACACACACACACACGCGCACGCAATAGAGGGAAATGTTTATTCCAGATAAGAGATATTCTAGAGACATTTTAGAACCAATCCATGCTACTGTTATCAGCACTACCTATCCTATATAACCATTGAAATGCCTGCTCATCAATGAGAGCGCCAACGAGCAGGAGACAGAAAAGATGGAGAAAGAGACAGATTTTATTTAAGTTCTAAAAAGCAAAAGAGGAAAAAGACTGCCTCAATGTCTTTGATGGACAGATCTCCATGGAAACACTGGTCGTGGACCAATGAGTGGGCGGGAAGTTGGACTGAAGACCGAAACACTTCAAAAGGAGTGGCGGAGAGAGAGGGGGAGGGAGGGAGGGCTGTGACGTGACCTTCAGAGAGGAAGAAAGAGTTGTCAGTCTAAATACGGTACAGAGAGAAAGGGAGAGGAGGGACAGGGAGAGATCCCCCCCCGTTCTCTCCATTCATGCATGTGCACACACACACACACACGTGGTACCGAATAACAGTCCTTCTAATCATGATAACCTAATTATTATAAGACTGAAGAGAGGAACAGCAGGAAGAGAATGGGAGAGAAAGAGAGGGGGGTGAGATAGGGAGAGAGAAAGAGGGTGAGAGAAAGTGTTCTGTTGCCGTGGAGATGGAAGAAAGGAGAGAGAGAGAGAGAGAGAGAGAGAGAGATATATTGGCCACTCAGGAGGACAAATTGTTTGACGCAACGGAAAACAGCGGACGTGTGCAGATTCTACAACTGTGTGCAGATTCCGTCTGTCCGTCCGTGTGTGTCCGTCCGTGTGTGTCCGTCCGTGTGTGTGTGTGTGTGTGTGTGTGTGTGTGTGTGTGTGTGTGTGTGTGTGTGTGTGTGTGTGTGTGTGTGTGTGTGTGTGTGTGTGTGTGTGTGTGTGTGTGTGTGTGTGTATATCTATATACATTACCGTTCAAAAGTTTGGGGTCACTCAGAAATGTCCTTGTTTTTGAAAGAAAAGCACATTTTTTTGTTGATTAAAATAACATCAAATTGATCAGAAACACAGTGTAGACATTGTATTTACATGTTGTAAATGACTATTGTAGCTGGAAACGTCAGATTTTTAATGGAATATCTACATAGGTGTACAGAGGCACATTATCAGCAACAATCACTCCTGTGTTCCACTGGCATGTTGTGTTAGCCTTTTAAAATGCTAAACTTGGATTAGCTAACTGATCATTTGAAAACCATTTTGCAATTATGTTAGCACAGCTGAAAATGATTTTGCTGATTTAAATAAGCAATAAAACTGGCCTTCTTTAGACTAGTTGAGTATCTGGAGCATCAGCAATTGTGGGTTCGATTACAGGCTCAAAATGGCAAGAAACAAATAACTTTCTTCTGAAACTCATCAGTCTATTCTTGTTCTGAGAAATGAAGGCTATTCCATGCGAGAAATTGCCAAGAAACTGAAGATCTCGTACAACGCTGTGCACTTCTCCCTTCACAGAACAGAGCAAACTGGCTCTAACCAGAATAGAAAGAGGAGTGGGAGGCCCCGGTGCACAACTGAGCAAGAGGACAAGTACATTAGACTGTCTAGTTTGAGAAACAGATGCCTCAAAAGTCCTCAACTGGCAGCTTCATTAAATAGTACACACAAAACACCAGTCTCAATGTCAACAGTGAAGAGGCGACTCCGGGATGCTGGCCTTCTAGGCAGAGTTGCAAAGAAAAAGCCATATCTCAGACTGGCCAATAAAAAAATATTAAGATGGGCAAAAGAACACAGACAGAGGAAGATTGGAAAAAAAGTGTTATGGGCAGACGAATCTAAGTTTGGGGTGTTCGGATCACAAAGAAGAACATTCGTGAGATGCAGAAATAATGAAAAGATTCTGGAGAAGTGCTTGACACCATCTGTCAAGCATGGTGGAGGCAATGTGATATTATGGGGGTGATTTGGTGGTGGTAAAGTGGGAGATTTGTACAAGGTAAAAGGAATCTTGAAGAAGGAAGGCTATCACTCCATTTTGCAACACTATGCCATACCCTGTGGACGGCCCTTAATTGGAGCTAATTTCCTCCTACAACAGAACAATGACCCAAAGCACAACTCCAAACTATGCAAGAACTATTTAGGGAAGAAGCAGTCAGCTGGTATTCAGTCTATAATGGAGTGGCCAGCACAGTCACCGGATCTCAACCCTATTGAGCAGTTGTGGGAGCAACTTGACCGTATGATACGTAAGAAGTGCCCATCAAGCCAATCCAACTTGTGGGAGGTGCTTCAGGAAGCATGGATTGAAATCTCGTCAGATTACCTCAACAAATTGACAACTAGAATGCCAAAGGTCTGCATGGCTGTAATTGCTGCAAATGGAGGATTCTTTGACAAAAGCAAAGGACACAATTATTATTTCAATTAAAAATCATTATTTATAACCTTGTCAATGTCTTAACTATATTTCCTATTCATATTGCAACTAATTTCATGTATGTTTTCATGGAAAACAAGGACATTTCTAAGTGACCCCATAACTTTTGAATGGTAGTGTATATTTGTGATTACTCGATTTAAAAGATCTTGGTCAACCAAACAATCGACAAACGGGGTCAGCCTTAGTAAGTAGGTGTGTGTGTGTGTGTGTGTGTGTGTGTGTGTGTGTGTGTGTGTGTGTGTGTGTGTGTGTGTGTGTGTGTGTGTGTGTCATTTATGCCGTGGTAAAGTTTGAGGCGTTCAAATAGGTAATTCTTCAACTGTACGTACGTTGAAATGACTCCTCTTCCCAGAGGGGGGACACATTCCATTTCGGCTTGATCTGGCTGCCAAATTGAGAGTGTCCCGAGAACAAGGTGGCATGGGCAAATTACATCTATCTTTCTTGATACACACACACACACACAGTTGAAGTCGGAAGTTTACATACACATTAGCCAAATTCATTTAAACTCAGTTTTTCACAATTGCTGACATTTAATCCTGGTTAAAATTCCATGTTTTAGGTCAGTTAGGATCACCACTTCATTTTAAGAATGTGAAATGTCAGAAAAATAGTAGAGAGAATGATTTATTTCAGCTTTTATTTATTTCATGACATTCCCAGTTGGTCAGAAGTTTACCTACACTCAATTAGTATTTGGTAGCATTGTCATTAAATTGTTTAACTTGGGTCAAACGTTTCGCGTAGCCTTCCACAAGCTTCCTACAATAAGTTGGGTGAATTTTGACCCATTCCTCCTGACAGAGCTGGTGTAACTGAGTCAGGTTTGTAGGCCTCCTTGCTCGCACACACTTTTTCAGTTCTGCCTACAAATGTTCTATAGGATTGAGGTCAGGGCTTTGTGATGGCCACTCAAATACCTAGACTTTGTTATCCTTAAGCCATTTTTGCCACAACTTTGGAAGTATGCTTGGGGTCATTGTCCATTTGGAAGACCCATTTGCGACCAAGCTTTAACTTCCTTACTGATGTCTTGAGATGTTGCTTCAATATATCCAGAGAACTTTCCTTCCTCATGATGCCATCGATTTTGTGAAGTGCACCAGCCTGCCTGCAGCAAAGCACCCCCACAACATGATGCTGCTACCCCCGTGCTTCACGGTTGGGATGGTGTTCTTCGGCTTGCAAGCCTCCCCCTTTTTCCTCCAAACATAATGATGGTCATTATGGCCAAACAGTTATATTTTTGTTTCATCAGACCAGAGGACATTTCTCCAAAAAGTACGTTGTCCCCATGTGTAGTTAGTCTGTTTTATTTATGGCGGTTTTGGAGCAGTGGCTTCTTCCTTGCCGAGCGGCCTCTCAGGTTATGTCAATATAGGACTCGTTTTACTGTGGATAGAGATACTTTTGTACCTGTTTCCTTCAGCATCTTCACAAGGTCCTTTGCTGTTGTTACGGGATTGATTTGCACTTTTCACCCCAAAGTACGTTAATCTCTAGGAGACAGAACGCGTCTCCTTCCTGAGCGGTTTGACAGCTGCGTGATTCCATGGTGTTTATACTTGCGTACTATTATTTGTACAGATGAACGTGGTACCTTCAGGCTTTTGGAAATTTCTCCCAAGGATGAACCAGACTTGTGAAGGTCTACAATTTTTTTTCCTGAGGTCTTGGCTGATTTCTTTTGTTTTTCCCATGTCAAGCAAAGAGGCACTGAGTTTGAAGGTAGGCCTTGAAATACATCCACAGGTACACCTCCAATTGACTCAAATGATGCCAATTGACCTATCAGAACCTTCTAAAGTTATGACATAATTTTCGAGAATTTTCCAAGCTGTTTAAAGGCACAGTCAACTTAGTGTATGTAAACTTCTGACCCACTGGAATTGTGATACAGTGAATTATAAGTGAAATAATTTGTCTGTAAATAATTGTTGGAAAAATTACTTGTGTCATGCACAAAGTAGATGCCCTAACCGACTTGCCAAAACTATAGTTTGTGAACAAGAAATTTGTGGAGTGGTTGAAAAACGTATGTGTATGTAAAGTGTATGTAAACTTCCGACTTCAACTGAACATACATACATACTTTATTATTAATACATTTTTTACATAAAAAAAGAGAATAATATATCTAGGTATATATCTTTTTTTTTCAGCTTCACTCCCTAAACCTGCACCTGAGAGAGTTTAAAGTTAGAATAGCAACAGCAGGCCGTGCATCTGCAGACTATGGAGCTACTTCTTTACTCAGATCCTATAACTGAACATGAGGGATAATGTGAACTCCACTACTGTGGCCAGAAACTACCTCTCACACCACCTTTCTCTCAACTTAATTGGATCCTAGTTGCGTCACCATTTGGGGAAGTTGCTAAAACTTACAAGACAAGTGCCTGTTGAAGTAAGGAATTGGTTAACTTTAAGAGATTTGAGATTTTGGGAGTGAATTCCATATTATGTCCCAACCGGTGTTGTACCATAAACCTTCCCTCTACCAGTAGGTACTATAGTCAGTGTAGAGTTGATCCATCAGATGGTCTCATGGGAGGTCATATGATGGGAAAGTCCATTAAAGTCTACAGTTTCTCCTGTCTCCCCAGGGCATCTCTCCATGGTTCATTCCTCCAGTAAAAATCTGAGCTGCTTGTTTCGGCCATGCTCTATGCCATTCTGCTATCCCCCTCACCTGGCATTTCCATTCCTATCAACGACCCCGGACACACTGGGAAAGACATCTGCAGATTCACTCCGGGAGAAAGGGGAGAGGGCTGGAAAATCCTGATTATATCCCCTTATTTATGGATTGGATGGATTTTGTCAGAGAGGAAAGGTCTGCACTTACCACAAATTTCTCGTTTTGCTAAGTCCGCCGTATTATACATGGTTATCCGTTACTCTTTTCTTGTATGGTAATTAGCAGAGAAAACATGATCCCTATGTTAGTTGCCAGCAATTTGAAAAACCGAAAAAGTAGATTGTGCTGATTTATTGGCATATTGAACCATGTCGCGCGTCGTAGTTTCAAAACTCAGCGGATAGTGTTAAAACAACGATGTCATTTCTGAATTCTGCCATCATGCTGCACGTTCGCCATTGGCCCTCTGTTGAGCGAACAGGCCTGACACACACATGTCAAAGGAAAAGTGAATTATATCTTACCTTTGTTTAACCAATATAAAAAATAGCAAAATGTGTTGCCAGTTCTAGACAGTAGGCACTGTAAAAAAAAAGGAGATAAAAGAACCTGTCTGAGCAGTAACTGGAGAGGTTAAGGTTCAGTTAGAAACATGTACACACTGTGGAAGTGAAAAGTACAAGCATAAAGAAATAGGCAGACACACACAAACAAACAAACAAACACATCAACTAGCCCTCATTAGCATCGCTGATCAGCCCTGGGTCATTAGCGAGGAAGCTCAGCGGCGTGGACGACCATAAAAGGAAAACGAACACATAGAAACGCTACGCCACGGTAACCGAACGCCGCTTCACTCAGTTGACTTCTTTCCAACCGCCTCGAGAGTGTTTTAACCACAACCAAACAAACAGCCACAGTTTCCCCATCAATCAACTGTAGTTTGGCTCCAATGAATGTATTCTCCACACAGTACGTGAAAACACACACGGTGAGTGTGTTTGGCTCCATTCCCAGTATGAATCACCATGTCCTTCACTGGGCCGCATGGGTTCTCATTTTGGCCCCTGACAAGACCAGGAAGTGATAGAAGATAGAATAGAGAAACAAGCACCAGAAACCATCCATATTGATACAGCCAACCCAGAATGAATAGGAGAATATCAGCATTAAAGTAGCTTTGTCAAATCTCAAAACAACTGTTGGATTACAGCGATCCAAATACAGATAGACGTCCCACTGAGTCTGTCGATAACTCCAAAATGGGAGTCATTCGCGTTCCTCATCCTGCCTGTGTGCGGTTTTACAGATGTCTGTCAGTTTGAGGGTTTATGACACAAGCACACGCGCACACAGATGTGTATGCTGATAATACATCCTCTCCCTGCAAGCCTGCCTCAGACCAAAGGACAGCAATTACTGTAAATGTTGGCGTGAGAGAAAAGAGAAGAGCAATATAGAGGGAATAGCTTGGTTGTCACTGCTAGAGCCAATTTCTATTAAAACATCCCTCTACCCACCATCATTTCTAACAAATAAACAGGGACACACACAAACACACACCCCTACAGTACATCTCTTCTCCTCAAACCCTCCACCCTCCCCTCCTCCACATTTATTCTTCAGTCTAGTAACACCATCTCTTCTCCTCAAACCCTCCACCCTCCCCTCCTCCACATTTATTCTTCAGTCTAGTAACACCATCTCTTCTCCTCAAACCCTCCCCTCCTCCACATTAATTCTTCAGTCTAGTAACACCATCTCTTCTCCTCAAACCCTCCAGCCTCCCCTCCTCCACATTTATTATTCAGTCTAGTAACACCATCTCTTCTCCTCAAACCCTCCAGCCTCCACATTTATTCTTCAGTCTAGTAACAACATCGCTTCTCCTCAAACCCTCCACCCTCCCCTCCTCCACATTTATTCTTCAGTCTAGTAAACACTATAACAAATGGGACTACATTCCATTTCAGCAGAGTAACAGCATGGATGGGGGTAGGCTGTTCTGATACATTAACATTATTTCACACACACGCACGCACCCCGACAGTAAGTCTATGAAACTAATGCGTTCCTCTATCTGTGTCTTAAGCCATATGTCCTGTAATCATTACACTAATATGTGGATAAACTAATTAGCAGAGGATCCAAGGTAGTGTCTGGGTAGGATGACTGGCGTGGGCTGGGGCAGAACATGCTAGTGAGATAACCCTACACACACAGATATGACACACACACACACAGCAGGATTAAGACATTTCTGACTCCAGCTGATAGAGTATAACTACTGTGCTGCATTCTCTCGTTCCCTCCATTGTCTGGCTGACACCCATAATGACTCCCTCCTCGCTTTCGCATTTCTTTCCCTTTGTTACTAAACTATTGTTAGGATCATATTATCTATTTCATTGTACACACATATATATAATATATATATTTTTATAATTTAGCAGACCCTCGTATCCAGAGCGACTTACAGTTTGTGCATTCAATTGAAGAAAGCTTGGTGTGACGGGGGGGGGGGGGGTCAAGTGCAAGTGCTGGTTCAGGTTTCGAGTTGAGGATGAGGATTAATTAAGATATTCTTTGAAGAGGTAGGGTTTCAGACGTTTTCATAAGAAGGGCAGGGACTTGCTGTCCTAGCTTCAGGGGGAAGCTGGTTCCACCATTGAGGTGCCAGGACAGAGAAGAGCTTGGACTGGGCTGAGCGGGAGCTGCCCTCCCGTAGGGGTGAGAGGGCCAAGAGACCAGAGGTTGCTGGGATGTAGGGTTTGAGCATAGCCTGAAGGTAGGGAGGGGCAGCTCCTCTTGCTGTTCCGTAGGTAAGCACCATGATCTTGTAGTGGATGCAAGCTTCGACTGGAAGCCAGTGGAGTGTGTGGAGGAGTGGGGTAACATGAAAGAAATTGCGGGCTGCAGCGTTCTGGATAAGTTGCAGGGGTTTGATGGGACAAGCAGGGAGCACAGCCAACAGCGAGTTGCAGTAGTCCAGACGGGCGAGGATAATGCCTGGATTAAGTCCTACGCCATTTCCTGTGTGAGGTAGGGTCGTACTCTACCAATGCCGTAGAGCATAAACCTGCAGGAATGAGTAACTGCTTTGATGTTTGCAGAGAACAACAGGGTGTTGTAGGAAGACGCCAAGGTTCTTTGCACTCTGAGGGCGACACAGTGGAGTTGTCAACCGTGATGGAGAGGTCTTTGAGCGGGCATGACTTCCCCGGGAGGAAGAGCAGCTCGGTCTGGTCGAGGTTGAGCTTGAGGTGGTGGGCCGACAGGTGGTGGGCCAACAGTTGAGATACTGTATCTACCAGGCACACAGAGATGCGTGTCACCACTTGGGTGTAAGAAGGGGTAAGGAGAAAAGTAGTTGAGTGTCATCCACATAGCGATGATAGGAGAGACCATGTGAGGATATAACGGCGCCAAGTGACTTGGGGTATAGAGAGAAGAAGAGCGGGCCTAAAACCGAGCCCTGGGGGACACCAGTAGTGAGAGTACGTTGTGCAGACACAGATCCTCTCCACGTCACCTGGTAGAAGCAGCCTGCCAGGTAGGAGAGACGCCCAGCCCTGAAAGGGTGGAGAGAAGGATCTGATGGGTTGTGCGCGTGGGGTACACTAAATTAAAATGGTTACAGCTAAGGGGTGGGGAGTGTCTGTAAAGCCGACAGGGAGATGAAGTTGCGTGGAAAAAGGAATGGGGTGGTGAAATAATTTTCTGTCATGGATAAAGGAACTCAAAGGGTGTGATGATATTAATTAAGAAAAATTTTGATCTGAATATGCAAATAATCAGGAATGATTCGCAAGGAAGGTGGATCCTTTTGAATATGAAAGTGGACGAAAAAGAGATTTGGCTCATTAATCTATATGGTCCAAATCAGGTTGATCCACACTTCTTCGAAAACATTTATACCAATTTGTTGAACTTACAGGCAACAAATTATCTAATCCTTATGGTAGGAGACTATAACACAGTGTTAAGAACCTCAATGGACCGTAAAGGTAATCACTCTACAAACTATCATCACCGTGCCCTTAAGGAAATCACAAATATTATGGACACATTAGAAATAGTGGATATTTGGAGACTAGAAAACCCTGACCTAGTGAGATATACATGGAGGAGACTTAATCAAGCTAGTCGTCTTGACTACTTTCTTGTCTCTTTCTCTCTTGCAACAAAGGTTAAAAAAGTTGTAATATGAGACAGAATGCGATCAGATCATCATCTAATTGGCCTTCACATAACTCTTATAGATTTTCCACATGGACGGGGATATTGGAAATTTAATCAAAGTTTACTGGAGGACAACTTATTTTTAACTAAGACAAAATAATTTATAACTGAATTTTTCCAGTATAATATAGGTACAGCAAATCCCCTTATTGTTTGAGATACCTTTAAATGTACCTTCAATTCAATATTCATCAATAATAAAAAAGCAGTTTCTGGCTAAAAAACAAGACGAACAAGGGAAATCCATGAACTAATATTACAGGTAGATAGCAATAAAAAAAACGATACTACAGAGATCCAAAATAAGTTAGAGGAAAAACAAAAAGAACTTGAGGAACTTATTCAAGAACGATCTAATGTAATCTATTACAAAAATATAACAAACTGGATGGAATATGGAGAAAAATGCACAAAATTCATCCTGAATCGTCAATACAGGAACGCTAACAAAAAGAATTTGCAGTAACTCGTTACTGAAGACACAGTCATCTATGATTCTTCGAATGATATTTTAAAAGAGGAAGTTAATTATTTTAGGCAGATGTTCTCTTTTCCATCTCATCCTCTCCCACTGAATGAAGATTACGGTAAGGAATTCATTCCAAATAATATACAAACATGGAAAATTAACAAATGTACAGAAAGATCCGTGCAAAGACCAAATTACAGAGGAAGAACTTTGAGAGGCTATTAATTCCTTTCAGTCTGGAAAAACCCCAGGGCTTGATGGCATACCGGTAGAGGTATATCAAGTATTTTTTGAAAAACTAAAAGCTCCATTGTTAGATTGTTTTAGCTACTCCTATAGAAATGGTAGTCTGTCAGGTACTCAGCAAGAAAGTCTGATTTCTCTATTATTAAAAGAAGACCCAGATGGCAAATATAAAGACCCTGCCTATCTAAAAAACTGGAGGCCCCTTACACTTCAATGTTGTGATGCAAAAATACTAGCAAAATGTATAGCACTCAGAATTACAAGGGTTTTACCAGGTATTGTTCATCCTGATCAGGCAGGTGTTTTACATGGACGATAATATACAACAACTACTAGAAATAATAGAACATCATGAAACATATAAGAAGCCAGGAATGGTATTTATAGCATTTGATAAAGTAAGACTGGATTTTATTTATAAATGGCTGATTTTTTTCCCCATTTCGGTAATTCTCTTATAAAATGGGTAGAAATGATGTATAGCAACCCCAGGTGTAAAATAGTAAATAACGGCTACTTCTCAGAGAGTTTTGAATTGTCAAGAGGAGTTAAACAACGCTGATGACTCAAGTTTTATGTTAAGTCCGCAAGCTAGATCCCTGCAATGTCTCATTAAAGATCTAGATCACTTTTCTGTACTTTCTGGACTAAAGCCTAATTATGATAAGTGTACGTATTGGATCCTTTAAAAAATACAACTTTTACATTACCTTGCAGCTTACCTATAAAATGGGCTGTGGTGAAGTAGACATACTCTCTATTCATATCACAAAATATATAAATAAGCTCTCCACAATGAATTTCAATAGAAAACGTGTAAAAATAGACAAGATCCTGCAACCATGGAGAGGTATTTATGGAATTTATGGAAAAATTGCCCTGATTAACTCCTTAGTCGTATCTCAGTTTACTCACTTACTTATGACGCTGCCTACTCCTGATGATTCGTTATTCAAATCATATGAGCAAAAAATATTTCGCTTTATCTGGGACGCTAAACCAGACAAAATAAAATGAGCCCATCTATAAAATGAATATGAATTGGGTGGGTTGAAATGATTAAATATAAAAGCACTAAACCTCACTCTAAAAGCTTCACTCATTCAAAAGTTTTATTTGAACCCTAAATGGTTCTCCAGTAGATTAATAAGAAAAGCTCATCCATTGTTTAAAAATGGCCTTTTTGCCTTTGTGCAGACTGCCACGTCTCATTTTCGATTAATTGAAAATGATCCTTTGAAAAAAGTATCTGCCTTTTTCAAACAAGCATTGCAGAGCCGGCTACAATTTCAATTTCATCCCCCTGAAAAGATAGAACAAACATTACAACAAATATTATGAACTCAAATGTGCTGGTTGATAAAATACCTGTATTTATGAGAAAGATGTTTGAAAAGGGTATTTTGTTCTTAAATGATATTGTAAATTGTAATGGTAGAGTTATGTTCTTCATGGAGTTATCAGAATTGTAAAGGAAGGTCTGCTCAATCCAAGAGTACAACCAATTGATTACAGCATTACCCCAAAAATGGAGGAGGCGGGTGACAGCCGGAGGAGGTAGGGAACTGGTCTGTCTGCCCAATATAAAGGATCAAAACTGGAGGAGGAATAAAAATAGCATAAATAGGAAAGTATACCAGTTTCATTTGAGGACCAGGATGTTGACAGCTGTGCCACACAGATTGCAAAATAGTTGGGAAGAGATGTTTGATGTACCGATTCCATGGTACAGGGTGTATGAGTTGGTATATAAAACAACGCAAGATTCAAGACTTCATGTTTTTCAGACAAAATTATTATATAGAATTCTTGCCACCAACAAAATGTTGAATATTTGGGGGATAAAATCATCGAAGCTCTGCAGATTTTGTTGCAAGGATACAGACTCAATAGACCATTTATTTTGGTATTGCCCGCAGGTATCCTGTTTCTGGTCTCAGGTTCAGGAATGGCTGAAAATGCATTGCATTGATCTAAAATTGACCCTAGAAATAGTACTGTTAGGAGATCTGGAGAGACCGGGTCAGTCAATAACTAATACTCTTAGTAAAAGTATTTATCGTCAACATGCAATCTGTAGATTCTATTCGATAGATTGAAATTGTACATTATACATCACAGCATAGTTGAAAGATATGTGTTGCGTAGAAACACGAAGCGGGTGGCCAGCAGAGATAGATGGGATGGGCTGAGGGAAGCTGAGGGTTGGGATGTGGAATTGGAGACAAGTGGGAGTGGAGTTGCTGTGTGAGAGAGAGAATGATGGTCAAAAGATAAAAGGGGAAAAAAGTCATAATAAAACATAATAGAAGTACATTTGAATGACACTAAGTGGCAGTGTTTTTACAACTAATGCCGGTTTGCCTGAGGCTGATGCCGTGCAGGTGTTTGTACACATGCATATACACACACTCTCATTCAAATAAACACATACAAGAACACACACATACATGTAATAGTGCCAGACATGCACACAAACATATAAAGTAGGCATTGCTGTTATGATTTCAGTTGTCCTTGATGTCCTTTGTTTTTTTTTGGCATTGCTGTTTTGCTCTGTCTTTTCCTTTTGTCTCTTTAGTTCATTCTCTTGGTTGTTGGTGCATTGGGGGGTTCTTGGGGGTGTGGAATGGAATTAATTGTAATTTTTGTTTATCTTCCGGGGGGGGGGGGTGGCTGTGGGAGGGGTCTCGAATGGTTGAGGGACAGCTATTGGGGAAATGTGGGGGGGGGGGGGGGATCTTGGAGGGTTTGGGTTTCACAAGATTGTGATCATGAAAAAGGAACATAAGGATGGCCCTGTTACGGAAAGACTGATACATGTTTGATAGTGTCTTGATGCTGTATTGTTTGTCCTTCATGTTCTAATACTTTAATGTTACGCCTTGTGGTTTTTGTAATAAATAATACCAAAAAAGCCTACAGGGAGAGGTGCGGACAGGTACAGAAAACACACACAGTTGCCAAAGCTACAAGAGGAGGAAAAACTAGGTAAGACACTCAAGTGAGAGAGTGGTGGTGGATCTTTCCTCTCTTTCCTCCCTCCAATAACTCCACAGAACAGTCTTTGTTTCGGTCGTAGTTTTGGGACAAAACCGCCACGAACACGACCGCCGCTTACAGGGGAGACTGAAGTAATAACACTAATTGCCTAGTAGAAGTGGAGAGTACACCTCCCTTCACTAATTGCTGACTGCCTAGGAGAGGTGAAACCACCAACCCCCCCCTATAACAGCCACTGATTACCAAAACAAGTCACAAATTGCCCTGACCCTTGATCCTGGTTGCTGTGTCAACAACTATCTGAAAATGACGAGCAGTCAGCATTTCACACACCAAGTAGGTCCCTACTTAAAGTAGATGGCCCTAGCTAGAATACAGTACCAGATCACAACAGATAAGATAAACATGTAGATAGCTAAATGTGGATCAAATGCTCATTGAAGAATCAGATTTGTTTTTTTAACCAGGTAGGCCAGTTGAGGACAGGTTCTCATTTACAACTGCGACCTGGCCAAGATAAAGCAAAACAGTGCGACACAAACAACAGAGTTACACATGGAATGAACAAACTTACAGTCAATAACACAATAGAAAAGTCTATATACAGTGTGTGCAAATGAGGTAAGATTCAGTCATTGGCAGCAGAGAACTGGAAGGAAAGGCAGCCAAAGGAGGTATTGGCTGTGGGGGAGACCAGTGAAATATACCTGCTGGAGCGCGTGCTACGGGTGGGTGCTGCTATGGTAACCAGTGAGCTGAGATAAGGCGGGGCTTTACCTAGAAAAGACTTATAGATGACCTGGAGCCAGTGGGTTTGGCGATGAATATGAAGCGAGGGCCAGCCGACGAGAGCATACAGGTCGCAGTGGTGGGTAGTATATGGGGCTTTGATGACAAAACGGATGGAACTGTGATAGACTGCATCCAATTTGCTGAGTAGAGTGTGGGAGGCTATTTTGTAAATGACATTGCCAAAGTTAAATACAATGTACCCACATTCAAAAGAAATAAAAATGCAGGTATTTCAGAACAGGCATGATGTAGTTTGAGTTTGCTATGTTTGAGAGTTTGAGGAGCCCATGAACACAGCAGCATTATGTTGTAGCTTATAGAAGCCACAGTCTCCTCCCCTGGCTCACACAGCTCAATGTTACACAGTCCTATTGCACACCTGTAATAGGATGCAACAATTTATGGCTAAGGCAGACATTCAGTCCATACACTGTAATATACAGAATTGTGTGTGTGTGTGTGCGCACGCGCACGTGTGTGTTACTAATTCAATAATATCCAGCGCACACACTCGAAGGAGTAGCCTAGCTCGCACCATGGTTAAAGCAGCATTATATAGAGGTTCTGGCTGCCTTGAGTCCACACAAACACACACACAAACGCACACTATACTGTTCCTTCGTGAAATAAGAGAGGTGAGGAAAGAGAGAGTAGGAAAAAAGAAAATGAGGATAGAACTGAGAAATTAGGATAGAAAAAAAGAAGAGAGGAGAGGAGGAGAAGAGGATAGAAACATAGGAGAGGAGGAGAAGAGAGGATAGGAACAGATAGGAGAGGAGGAGAAGAGAGGATAGGAACAGATAGGAGAGGAGGAGAAGAGAGGATAGGAACAGATAAGAGGATGAGAAGAGGATAGGAACAGATAAGAGAGGAGGAGAAGAGAGGATAGAAACATATAGGAGAGGAGGAGAAGAGAGGATAGGAACAGATAGGAGAGGAGGAGAAGAGAGGATAGAAACATATAGGAGATGAGAAGAGGGGATAGGAACAAATAGGAGAGAAGAGAGGATAGGAACAGATAGGAGAGGAGAAGAGGGGATAGGAACAGATAGGAGAGGAGGAGAAGAGGGGATAGGAACAGATAGGAGAGGAGGAGAAGAGGGGATAGGAACATATAGGAGAGGAGATGAGAAGAGGGGATAGGAACATATAGGAGATGAGAAGAGGGGATAGGAACAGATAGGAGAGGAGTAGAGGGGATAGGAACAGATAGGAGAGGAGTAGAGGGGATAGGAACAGATAGGAGAGGAGTAGAGGGGATAGGAACAGATAGGAGAGGAGTAGAGGGGATAGGAACAGATAGGAGAGGAGTAGAGGGGATAGGAACAGATAGGAGAGGAGTAGAGGGGATAGGAACATATAGGAGATGAGAAGAGGGGATAGGAACAGATAGGAGAGGAGATGAGAAGAGGGGATAGGAACATATAGGAGATGAGTAGAGGGGATAGGAACAGATAGGAGAGGAGATGAGAAGAGGGGATAGGAACATATAGGAGATGAGTAGAGGGGATAGGAACAGATAGGAGAGGAGATGAGAAGAGGGGATAGGAACATATAGGAGATGAGTAGAGGGGATAGGAACAGATAGGAGAGGAGATGAGAAGAGAGGATAGGAACATACAGGAGATGAGAAGAGGGGATAGGAACATATAGGAGATGAGTAGAGGGGATAGGAACATATAGGAGAGGAGATGAGAAGAGGGGATAGGAACATATAGGAGATGAGTAGAGGGGATAGGAACAGATAGGAGAGGAGATGAGAAGAGGGGATAGGAACATATAGGAGATGAGTAGAGGGGATAGGAACAGATAGGAGAGGAGTAGAGGGGATAGGAACATATAGGAGATGAGAAGAGGGGATAGGAACAGATAGGAGAGGAGATGAGAAGAGGGGATAGGAACATATAGGAGATGAGTAGAGGGGATAGGAACAGATAGGAGAGGAGATGAGAAGAGAGGATAGGAACATATAGGAGATGAGAAGAGGGGATAGGAACAGATAGGAGAGGAGATGAGAAGAGGGGATAGGAACATATAGGAGATGAGTAGAGGGGATAGGAACAGATAGGAGAGGAGATGAGAAGAGAGGATAGGAACATATAGGAGATGAGAAGAGGGGATAGGAACAGATAGGAGAGGAGATGAGAAGAGAGGATAGGAACATATAGGAGATGAGAAGAGGGGATAGGAACAGATAGGAGAGGAGATGAGAAGAGGGGATAGGAACATATAGGAGATGAGTAGAGGGGATAGGAACAGATAGGAGAGGAGATGAGAAGAGGGGATAGGAACATATAGGAGATGAGTAGAGGGGATAGGAACAGATAGGAGAGGAGATGAGAAGAGGGGATAGGAACATATAGGAGATGAGAAGAGGGGATAGGAACAGATAGGAGATGAGTAGAGGGGATAGGAACATATAGGAGATGAGAAGAGGGGATAGGAACATATAGGAGATGAGAAGAGGGGATAGGAACAGATAGGAGAGGAGGAGAAGCATTTATGCTGTGAAGCATTTATTTGGGCTGCAATTTCTGAGGCTGGTAACTCAATGAACTTATCCTCTGCAGCAGAGGTAACTCTGGGTCTTCCATTCCTGTGGCGGTCCTCATGAGAGCCCGTTTCATCATAGCGCTTTATGGTTTTTGCGACTGCACTTGAAGAAACTTTCAAAGTTCTTGACATTTTCCTGATTAAGACATGAAGGTCAGTCAAAGTAATGATGGACTGTCTCTTTGCTTATTTGAGCTGTTCTTGCCATAATATGGACTTGGTCTTTTACTAAATAGGGCTATCTTCTGCTTACCACCCCTACCTTGTCAAAACACAACTGATAGACTCAAACACATTAAGAAGGAAAGAAATTCCACCAATTAATTTAACAAGGCACACCTGTTAATTGAAATTCATTCCAGGTGACTACCTCATGAAGTTGGTTGAGAGAATGCCAAGAGATGATGCAACGCTGTCATCAAGGCAAAGAGTGTCTACTTTGAAGAACTCAAACATAAAATAGATTTTTGATTTGTTTAACACTTTTTTGGTTACTACATGATTCCATGTGTGTTATTTCATAGTTTTGAGGTCTTCACTATTATTTTACAAATGCAGACAATAGTAAAAATGAAGAAAAACCCTGGAATTAGTAGGTGTGTCCAAACTTTTGACTGGTACTGTAGATCACTGCATCCAATTAAAATGTATACAGCTTAAGAACAAAGTTATTCAGTATTAGGAAAATGTGATGAATACATCAATACATGAGTGTAAACACCCAGGTAGGTTGATTAATAACCTGAACCAGATTACCAAAGCCCCATATACAACCAACCACCGCGACCTGTATGCTCTCGTTGGCTGGCCCTCGCTTTATATTTGTCGCCAAACCCACTGGCTCCAGGTCATCTATAAGTCTCTGCTAGGTAAAGCCCCGCCTTATCTCAGCTCACTGGTCACCATAGCAGCACCCACCCATAGCACGCGCTCCAGCAGGTATATTTCACTGGTCATCCCCAAAGCCAACACTTCCTTTGGCCGCCTTTCCTTCCAGTTCTCTGCTGCCAATGACTGGAACGAATTGCAAAAATCACTGAAGCTGGAGACTTATATCTCCCTCACTAACTTTAAGCATCAGCTGTCAGAGCAGCTTGCTGATCATTGCACCTGTAGACAGCCCATCTGTAAATAGCCCATCCAACTACCTCATCCCCATATTGTTATTTATCTTTTGCTCCTTTGCACCCCTGTATCTCTACTTGCACATCATCATCTGCACATCTATCACTCCAGTGTTAATGCTAAATTGTAATTATTTCACCACTATGGCCTATTTATTGCCTTACCTTCCTAATTTTACTACATTTGCAGACACTGTATATATATATATATGTTTCTATTGTGTTATTGACTGTACATTTGCTTATCCCATGTGTAACTCTGTATTGTTTGTGTCGCACTGTTTTGCTTTATCTTGGCCAGGTCGCAGTTGTAAATGAGAACTTGTTCTCAACTGGCCTACCTGGTTAAATAAAGGTGAAATAAAAACATGACAGGGACTGGTTACAGTGAGAAGCCTCGTCTTGAGAGGACAGCTTGATGCAAACCAGTCAATATTCAGGTCCCCAAGAAAGTAAACCTCTCTGTTTACATCACATACACTATCAAGCATTTCACACACATTATTTAGATACTGAGTGTTAGCACTTGGTGGCCCATAGCAACACCCCAAAATAATAGGCTTTAGATGAGGCAGGTGAACCTGCAACCACAACACTTCAATAACACTTGACATAAGATCTTCTCTAACCATTACAGGGATATGGCTCTGAATATAGACAGCAACACCTTCCCCATAAGCATTTCTGTCTCTTCTATAGATGTTATATCCTTGTATTGCTACTGATGCATCAAAGGAATTGAGCCTCAAATGGCTAATATATTTATGTTAGCAAGTTATTGACTTCATGAACCTTATTTCTAAGGTTATATTAATATGGGCTATTTTCCTCCCTTTCCTGTGTAGCTGATCAGAGATAGACATAATATGGAAAGACATAATATGGAAAAGGATGGTGCTGAACGAGTCTGTATCCCTCTCTACTCTCCTCTATTCCACCATCTCTCCCCCTCATCCCTCTCTACTCTCCTCTATTCCACCATCTCTCCCCCTCATCCCTCTCTACGCTCCTCTATTCCACCATCTCTCCCCCTCATCCCTCTCTACGCTCCTCTATTCCACCATCTCTCCCCCTCATCCCTCTCTACGCTCCTCTATTCCACCATCTCTCCCCCTCATCCCTCTCTCACGGAATCTGTGCTTCCATCACTCCAGAGAGGGAAAGAGAGAGTTGGAGATATTTACACAGAGCAATAGCGAGAGGAAGAGAAAGAGCGAGAGAAAGAGCAAGGAGGAGAGTGATAGAGGTAGAGAGCGACAGATACAGAAAGTGGGAGTTCAGGAGATAGGAGAGGCTCTATGTAGGTTCACTGGGTTACATTGCCGGTCGTTGTGTGTAAAATGGTACCCAGTCCAGGGGGAGGTGAAGCAGCATAACAATAAGGCATGTTGACGGGAAGTTCAAGGGAAAAGCAATAAAGCATTGCATGGCCAGATATAATCTGTCCCTGCTTATTGCACCACAGCAGAGCACAGACACACCAACACGCTCTCACAGCCTCACTTCAGAATCCGACGTTTGTCCATAAACATCCCATTTCGAAAGTTAAGTTCAGGCATTAATTCCGAACAGTTAAGGTTTGGGATAGTGTTAAAAAAAAAGATATATATAAATCAATAAAAAAGCACTGGGATCGAACACACGACCCATCCCTGCTCCCAGCACCCTAGCAAACCACAAGCCTACTTGATGGTAACAGCCTGGAATGACATCGCATTTCTTGAGCGATCTGCCTGGACACACACTGCCATTGAAATCCTTGGGCGGGACCGCGGACGCGTTTTTTGGGGCAGCCCAGGTCCCCAATTGTTTTATTTATTTGTATTATTACTTTTCGGGATGGAAGAACGCCATCAGTGTAAACATAAACGACTACAAACAGATAAGAAGTGTGTTGAAAAGATAGTGGACGTTCACTACTTGGCCAAAAGTAAGCTTGTCAAACATCTCATTCCAAAATCATGGGCATTAATATGGAGTTGGTCTGCTGCAATACCAGCCTCCACTCTTCTTGGAAGGCTTTCCACTAGAAGCTGGAACATTGCTGTGGGGACTTGCCTCCATTCAGCCACAAGAACATTATGAGGTCGGCACTGATGTAGGTCGATTAGACCTGGCTCGCAGTCAGCGTTCCAATTCATCCCAAAGGTGTTCGATGGGGTTGAGGTCAGGGCTCTGTGCAGGCCAGTCAAGTTCTTCCACACTGACCTCACAAACCATTTCTGTATGGACCTCGCTTTGTGCACGGGGGCATTGTCATGCTGAAAGGGCCTTCCACAAACTGTTGACAAAGTTGGAAGGACAGAATTGTCTAGAATGTCATTGTCAAATCAAATCAAATTGTATTAGTCACATACGCCGAATTCAACAGGTGTAGACCTTACAGTGAAATGCTTACTTACGAACTCCTAACCAACAGTGCAGTTGCAAAAATACGGATAAGAATAAGAAAAGTAACAAGTAATTAAAGAGCAGCAGTAAAAAATAATATATACGGGGGGGTGCCGGTACAGAGTCAACGTGCGGGGGCACCGGTTAGTTGAGGTATTATGTACATGTAGGTAGAATTAATTAAAGTGACTATGCATAGATGACAACAGAGAGTGGCAGTGGTGTGGAGAGGGGAGGGGAGGGGGAAAAACAAATAGTCTGGGTAGCCATTTGACTAGATGTTCAGGAGTCTTATGGCTTGGGGGTAGAAGCTGTTTAGAAGCCTCTTGGACCTCGACTTGGCGCTCCAGTACCACTTGCCGTGTGGTAGCAGAGAGAACAGTCTATGACTAGGGTGGCTTTTTAGGGCCTACCTCTGACACCGCCTGGTATAGTGGTCCTGGATGGCAAGAAGCTTGGCCTCAGTGATGTACTGGGCCGTTCGCACTACCCTCTGTAGTGCCTTGCGGTCGGAGGCCGAGCAGCTGCCACACCAGGCAGTGATGCAACTAGTCAGGATGCTCTCGATGGTGCAGCTGTAGAACCTTTTGAGGATCTGAGGACCCATGCCAAATCTTTTCAGTCTCCTGAGGGGGAATAGGTTTTGTCGTGCCCGCTTCACGACTGTCATGATGTGCTTGGACCATGTTAGCTGGTGGTGATGTGGACACCAAGGAACTTGAAGCTCTCAACCTGCTCCACCGCAGCCCTGTCAATGAGAATGGGGGCGTGCTCGGTCCTCTTTTTCCTGTCGTCCACAATCATCTCCTTTGTCTTTATCACGTTGAGGGAGAGGTTGTTGTCGTGGCACCACACGGCCAGGTCTCTGACCTCCTCCCTATAGGCTGTCTCGTTGTTGTCGGTGATCAGGCCTACCACTGATATGTCATCGGCAAATTTAATGACAGTGTTGGAGTCGTGCCTGGCCGTGCAGTCATGAGAGAACAGGGAGTACAGGAGGGGGCTGTTCACGCACCCCTGAGGGGCTTCTGTGTTAAAGATCAGCGTGGCGGATGTGTTGTTACCTACCCTTACCACCTGGGGGCGGGCCGTCAGGAAGTCCAGGATTCAGTTGCAGAGGGAGATGTTTAGTCCCAGGGTCCTTAGCTTATTGATGAGCTTGTATGCTTTGTATGCTCTATCGCTAAGATTTCCCTTCACTGGAACTAAGGGCACAAACCCAAACCATGAAAAACAGCCCCAGACCTCCTCCATCAAACTTTACAGTTACCACGATGCAAATCGGGCAGGTAGCGTTCTCCTGGCATCCGCCAAATCCAGATTCGTCTGTCGGACTGCCGGATGGTGAAGTGTGATTCATCACTCCATAGAACACGTTTCAACTGCTCCAGAGTCCAATGGCGGCGAGCTTAACACCACTCCAGCCGACGCTTGGCATTGTGCATGGTGATCTTAGGCTTGTTTACGGCTATTCAGCCATGGAAACCCATTTCATGAAGCTCTTGACGAACAGTTCTTGTGCTGGCGTTGTTTCCAGAGGCAGTTAGGAACTCGGTAGTGAGTGATGCAACAGAGGACAGATGACTTTTACGCTCTACGCACTTCAGTGGTCCCGTTCGGTGAGTTTGTGTGGCCTACCACTGCGTGACTGAGCCAGTCACATCCAGACGTTTCCACTCCACAATAATAGCCCTTACAGTTGACTGGGGAAGCTCTAGCAAGGCATACATTTGGCGAACTGACTCGTTGGAAATGTCACTGAGCTCTTCAGTAAGCCCATTCTACTGCCAATGTTTGTCTATGGAGATTGCATGGCTGTGTGCACAATTTTATACAACTGTCAGCAACGGGTATGTTGAACTAGACGAATCTACTAACTTCGAAGGGCTGTCAACATACTTTTTTATATTTAGCGCACATATATTTTTTTTATAAACTTTGCCAGTTGAGAACAATTTCTCATTTACAACTGCGACCTGGCCAAGATAAAGCAAAGCAGTGCGACAAAAACAACAGAGTTACACATAGACAAACGTACAGTCAATAACACAATAGAAAAATCTATGTACAGTGTGTGCAAATGTAGAAGAGCAGCGAGGTAAGCAAAAAATAGGCCATAAAAGGCGAAATAATAACAATTTTGCATTAACACTGGAGTGATAGATTTGCAGATGATGATGCGCAAGTTGAGATACTGGGGTGCAACAGAGCAAGAGGATAAATAACAATATGGGGATGAGGTAGTTGGGTGTGCTATTTACAGATTCACTGTGTACAGGTACAGTGATCGGTAAGCTGCGCTGACAGCTGATGCTTAAAGTTAGAGAGGGAGATATAAGACTCCAGCTTCAGTGATTTTTGTAATTCGTTCCAGTCATTGGCAGCAGAGAACTGGAAGTAGAGGCGGCCAAATGAAGAATTGGCTTTGGGGGTGACCAGTGAGATATACCTGCTGGAGCGCGTGCTACGGGTGGATGTTGTTATGGTGACCAGGGAGTTGAGATAAGGCGGGGCTTTACCTACCTAGCAGATGACCTGGAGCCAGTGGGTTTGGCGACGAATATGTAGTGAGGGCCAGCCAACGAGGGCATACAGGTCACAGTGGTGGGTAGTATATAGGGCTTTGGTGACAAAACGGATGGCACTGTGATAGACTGCATCCAGTTTGCTGAGTAGAGTGTTGGAGGCTATTTTGTAAATTACATCGCCGAAGTCAAGGATCGGTAGGATAGTCAGTTTTACGATGGTATGTTTGGCAGCATGAGTGAATTAGGCTTTGTTGCGAAATAGGAAGCCGATTCTAAATTTAATTTTGGATTGGAGATGCTTAATGTGAGTCTGGAAGGAGAGTTTACAGTCTAACCAGACACCTAGGTATTTGTAGTTGTCCACATATTCTAAGTCAGAACCGTCCAGAGCAGTGATGCTGGACGGGAGGGCAGGTGCAGGCAGCAGTCGGATGAAAAGCATGCATTTAGTTTTACTACATTTAAAAGCAGTTGGAGGCCACCGAAGGAGAGTTGTATGATGGCATTGAAGCTTGCCTGGAGGCTAGTTAACAAGGTGTCCAAAGAAGGGCCAGAAGTATACAGAATGGTGTCGTCTGCGTAGAGGTGGATCAGAGAATCACCAGCAGCAAGAGCGACATCATTGACATATACAGAGAAAAGAGTCAGCCCTAGAATTGAACCCTGTGGCACCCACATAGAGACTGCCAGAGGTCCAGACAACAGGCCCTCCGATTTGACACACTGAACTTGATCTGAGAAGTAGTTGGTGAACCAGGCGAGGCAGTCATTTGAGACACCAAAGCTATTGAGTCTGCCGATAAGAATATGGTGATTGACAGAGTCGAAAGCCTTGGCCAGGTCGATGAAGACGGCTGCACAGTGCTGTCTTTTATCGATGGCGGTTATGATATCGTTTAGGACCTTGAGCGTGGCTGAGGTGCACCCATGACCAGCTCGGAAACCAAATTGCAGAGTGGAGAAGGTACGGTGGGATTCGAAATGGTTGGTGATCTGTTTGTTAAAGTGGCTTTCAAAGATTTTAGAAAGGCAGGGCAGGATGGATATAGGTCTGTAACAGTTTGGGTCTAGAGTATCTCCCCCTTTGAAGAGGGGGATGACCGCGGCAGCTTTCCAATCTTTGGGGATCTCAGACGATACGAAAGAAAGGTTGAACAGGCTAGTAATAGGGGTTGCAACAATTTTGGCAGAATTTTAGAGAGGGTCCAGATTGTCTAGCCCAGCTGATTTGTAGGGATCCAGATTTTGCAGCTCTTTCAGAACATCAGGTTTTTGGATTTGGATGAAGGAGAAGCGGGGGGGGGGGGGGGGGCTTGGACAAGTTTCTGCAGGGGGTGCAGAGCTGTTGGCCGGGGTTGGGGTAGCCAGGTGGAAAGCATGGCCAGCCGTAGAAAAATTTAAATTAGCGATTATCGTAGGTTTATCGGTGGTGACAGTGTTTCTTAGCCTCAGTGCGGTGGGCACTTTACACTGTCCCAAAACTTTCTGGAATTAGTGCTACAGGATGCAAATTCTGTTTGAAAAAGCTATAAAAATCAAAACTAGACAGTCCCAAAATATTGAATTTAGCAGTTTTGATTTTGTTATTATTTTTGAGCAAAAGAACACCATTATCCATGGAAAAATGTATAGAATTGCAAGTAATTGGCATTAAAACTGCAACATTTTCTTCTCTTGGTAAAATGTGTAGAATTTCAGTTAATCAACCTTAGAACTGCTAATAAATCTTTCAGCTCCATGGAGAAATGTGTAGAATTCCAGGAAATTGGCTTAAAAAAGCAAAACAAAGAAATTCTCTACACCACCAATATGGGGGCCTCTAAAACACAGCCACGCAGACTGGCCTACGTCAGCATGCAGAACTATTCACCCCTCCAAAGTCAATACTTTGTAGAGACACCTTTTGCAGCAACTAGAGCTGCAAGTCCCTTGGAGTATGTCTCTATAAGCTTGGCACATCTAGCCACTGGGATTTTTGACGTTTCTTCAAGGCAAAACTGCTCCATCAAATCAAATCAAGTTTCAGTGAACACAGTTAAAGGGGTCAAACCAGAACCAACATAGACCTCGAAGTGCTGTAAAGCCCAAATGAGACCTAAAGCCTCCTTTTCAATTACAGAATAGTTTTTCTGATACTTATTAAATTTTCGGGAGAAGAAACTGACTGGACACTCAACCTTGTCGTCATTCTCCTGGAGAAGCACAGCCCCAGCACCGATTTGACTGGCGTCTACCTGCAATTTGAAAGGTTTCCCAAAATTTGGTGCTGCCAACACAGGTGCCAAACACAAAAGAGTCTTAACTGCATCAAATGCCTCTTGACACTGGGTGGACCAGATAAATTCAGCCTTGGCCTTCAACAGATTGGTCAGTGGGGACACTACTACCGAAAAGTTTTTACAAAAAGCACGGTAGTACCCCGCCATTCCCAGGAAGCGCATCAGTTCTTTCTTTGTAGAGGGCTGTGGGAACTGCTTCACAGCCTGAACCTTGGCTTCTACGGGACAGACAAATCCCTGACCAACAACCTTGCCTAGGTATGTGACTGTAGCTTTGGCAAACTCACATTTTGCCAAATCAATACCTGTGTCCAACATAGACTGCATCTCTGTTTCCAGTTTTAGTCTCTTCTCCTCAGATACACGATAAAATCTGTGTTTGATAGGCTTAGCATCTCCGATGTCTATATCATGTTCAATTAAGTGGGTTTGTGATGGAGTGTCAGAAAACAAAACAGGGTAGTTTCTAATAAGAGCTACCAATTCATCACGCTTCTCAGAGTCTAAATGATCTACCAAAACCCCAAGGTTTTGCAAAGTCTGAGAGTTTTTCAACCGACCTTGCAAGACCTGGTTTGGTTTACTTGTACACTGACACGTATGACAAGTTTTAATAAACTGAGATACATCCCGCTTTAAACGTGGCCAGAAAAAATAACGAAGTATACGATCATACGTTTTACGAACACCCATATGACCTGCCACATCACCATGTGAAGTTTGCAACACTTTATTTCGCAAAGTAGTAGGTACAACTATTTGAAAGACTGGTTCTCCTACACCCTTATCATAGTGTGGAACCCATTTCCTGACCAACAGCCCATCAAGAAGAAAATAACACTGAGCACTATTCCTCACCACTGAATCAGGAACCACTTTATCAAACAGATAAGCCAAAGTAATATCGGCTTTTTGCTCAGCCATCAATGAATCTCTAGAACGAGTCAACTGTTCTGTCTGGAGTTTGACTGGCAACTCAAGACTTTCTGGCTTACTCTCAATCTCCTTACGAGAGGCTGCGCGGGTAACCGCACAAACTGGAAATACCTCAGGAGACACACAGTTCTGATCCGGAGATTCCCTTGCAGGGGACACTGAAGGTTGCTTCTTACAGATGTTTAATTTGCCATCTGCCCACACCTTACTACCTGCCAAGTCATTCCCCAAAATCATGTGGACTCCCTCTACTGGCAACTGGGGTCTAACCCCAACATCTACATCACCCTCTACCAGACCACATTTTAGGGTAACTTCATGTAAAGGACAAGAGAATGGAACTAAACCCATACCACATACCATTACACAACGGCCAGTATCAGACTCTTTAGAGAACGGCAAAACAGATTCCAGAATAAAAGAATCTAAAGCTCCAGTGTCTCTTAGGATCTTGATTTTAACATTCTGGTTGCCATCTACCAGGGACACTACACCATCTGAAATAAAGGCTGAAAAATCACAGCGGGAAAACTGAGAATCAAACTCAACTAGTGGCTGAAACAGCTCACCCTGGTGGTCAGAGGCTGTAACAGGACTTGCCATCACAACAGGTTTAACTTGAACTGACTGTTTTGATTTAAGCAGAGGACAATTTTTCTTCCAATGTCCTTCAACTAAACAGTAGCGACAGGTATTAGCATTAACCGGTCCTTTAAGTCCTCCAGACTTAAACTTCTGCCCAAGCCTTTGGAAAGAAGCCCCCAAAAAAGGTGACCTACTATTCCTAGGAGTAAAGTTATTTTCATGGTACATGTCACTGTTTGACTCAAAATGGCTTTTATGTGTTAGCCTGTACTCATCTGCAAGGATTGCTGCATCACTTGGAGACTTAACTTTACGTTCATTCATGTATGTAGCAACCTGGTCAGAAACAGAATTTTTGAACTGTTCTAACACAATCAAATTAGACAGACCCTCAAAAGTACTAACCTCAGAAGCTGTACACCAACGATTAAATGCAGTAGTCAAATCACAAACAAACTCAGAATAGGTTTGTGAATCTAACTTTTTCCTGTAACGAAAACGTTGACGATATGCCTCTGGCACAAGCTCGTAGACCTTCAGAACTGCTGATTTAACTTTAGCATAAACTTTACTGTCAGCTACACTCAGTGCTGCAAAAGCCTCACGTGCTTTACCTGTAAGTACACATTGCAACAACATAGTCATGTCCAAATCTGACCAAGCTCTAGCTTCCGCAATACGCTCAAATAAAGTAAAGTATGTGTCTGGATCTGACTCATCAAATTTAGGCAACAAACGAAGATTCTGTGAAACATCAAACTGTGGTAGTCTTTACGGTCTATTAGCATTTCTCAATCGCTCTATCTCTAATTGCATTTGCAACAGTTCCCTCTGCTGCTCAAAAGTTAATGAAGGGCTAGACTGAAAACTTGCACCCTCACTACTAGCAGACTGACCGCCAAAAACACCCATTTCCCTAAGACCCTGCTTTAAGCTAGTTTTAACAGTCTCTTTAATTTTTTTATCAACAATCTCAATCTGATAATGTTCAGCAATTTCAATTAACTGCTCCTTAGTACACAACTCTAAGGCTACCTCTGAAGGAGCTTGAACAAAACTACACAAAATGGAAGACATTTTCCTTAACCAATACAACTATTACAAATGCTCCAAAAAAACACAACTCACCTGCTGTCAGTCTGGGTTCAAAGACAGGAGCCACACCCCACTATCCTCCAAAAACTACTAACTAACTGGCCCTGGTCTTCGTGCAGTCACATGTGGGGTTAGGGGGGTTAGGGGTTTTATGCACACAAAACCAGTGGAGTGGAAAAGACAACCAGAAACTGGCGGCCCTCACCATAACCACGGAGGTGCTCCCGAGCCGATGTAGGGGAAAAGGGAAAGGGATGCTCTACCCACGTTCACTGCCACCTAAAACAAAAACACCACAAGCCTCCTATTGACACTTGCTGATATGCCTGAACAGGAGAGGACTCCCACCTGAACAAAACCCAGAAAAACACAGAGTGAATTGCTTAGCTACCAAGCTAACTGAACCAAAAGAACACATGGCTCTCAACTCTCTCTTAAACAAAAATTGGCCCAATCAAAACATCCACTCAAACAAAAAAACATTTCGCAAACTAAACTAAACTAACCCAAGTTAACTACTATCCCGGATGAGCCCCCACTTGTCACAAGCCGGCTCATAGCCTGTGACAAAAATGAGGGGACACGAACAACAGGTATAGGCCAATTAAAAAGTGTTCTTTATTATTAAACAAACTATTAACTTAAACTAAGAAACAGGAATGAGGTGTGGATGTATCATAATGTAAAGTGTATGTAAAGTGCATGGGTGCATGAATATGTGTGTGTGAACATGACTGAGTGAAAACTATGCAAAACTAAAAAGGAACCAACAAATCATGAGCATACCTGGAGGAGCAGAGAGAGAGAGAGAGCAAGAGGTGATTAGTAAGCAGTTTTATACCCTGAGCCCAGGTGGCTCCAATCACTTAACGACCCTCCTCTGCCTGCAGGAGGAACCGCCCCCTGCACTGCAGAGGAGGAGCCGTGACACTTCGTACATCAGCTAATATCTTGAAGTGCTGTACAGAAACCCAGCCTAAAACCCCAAACAGCAAGCAATGCAGGTGTAGAAGCACGGTGGCGGCATCACGGCATCTCCTTCAAGTTGGATGGGTTCCGCTGGTGTACTGCAATCTTTAAGTTATACCACAGATTCTCAATTGGACGGAGGTCTGGGCTTTGACTGGGCCATTCCAAGATGTTTTAATGTTTCCCCTTAAACCACTCAAGTGTTGCTTTAGCAGTATGCTTAGGGGCATTGTCCTGCTGGAAGGTGAACCTCCATCCCAGTCTCAAATCTCTGAAAGACTGAAACAGGTTTCCCTCAAGAATTTCCCTGTATTTAGCGCCATCCATCATTCCTTAAATTCTGACCAGTTTCCCAGTCCCTGCCGATGAAAAACATCCCCACAGCATGATGCTGCCACCACCATGCTTCACTGTGGGGATGGTGTTCTCTGAGTGATGAGAGGTGTTGGGTTTGCGCCAGACATTTTCCTTGATGCAGCTCCTTCAGGGTTAACTTTGGTCGCTTTGTTGCCTCTGATTAATGCCCCCCTTGCCTGGTCTGTGAGTTTTGGTGGGTGGCCCTCTCTTGGCAGGTTTGTTGTGGTGCCATAATCTTTCAATTTTTTAATAATGGATTTAATGGTGCTCCGTGGGATGTTCAAAGTTTTGGATATTTTTGAATAACCCAACCCAGATTTGTACTTCTCCAAAACTTTGTCCCTGACCTGTTTGGAGAGCTCCTTGGTCTTCATGGTGCCCCTTGCTTAGTGGTATTGCAGACTCTGGGGCCTTTCAGAACAGGTGTATGTATACTGAGATCGTGTGACAGATCATGTGACACTTAAATAAAGTCCACCTGTGTGCAATCAAACTAATTATGTGACTTCTGAAGGTAATTGGTTGCACCAGATCTTATTTAGGGGCTTCATAGCAAAGGGGGTGAATACGCACCTTTCCGTATTTTTTTAAACAACGTTTTTTTTTTTTTTTTTCACTTCACCAATTTGGACTATTTGGTGTATGTCCCATTACATGAAACCCCCCCCAAAATCTATTTAAATTACAGGTTGTAATGCAACAAAATAGGAAAACCGCCAAGGGGGATGAATACTTTTGCAAGGCACTGAACATTACAATGATGAGGCTTAATTTCATAGGCAGTAGTACATAGGTAAGGGAAGGTAGTATTATTAAGACGAAGAATGATTAACTAGTGCTCACACACACACAAACACACCAAATAAGGCTCTCTGCAACTGAGTGGAATCTTAATGGGGCATTTTACAGCTAAAACCCACTAGCCTTTCACCAGAGCCTTCTACCACCCACCCACACACACACCTTCAGCTCATATAAAGTGCCTATACACGGAACATTCCAAAAACATGGTACCTAATCATATCTTTAAAACATGTTTTCTTAGCCCTCCTTCCCTCTTGCCCCATCCACCTATGCATTATTCATCTACTCTACCCATTCCAGCAGGAGAGAGAGAAAAAGAGACAAATGGGGAGAGAGAGAGAGAAGAGAGTGGGCTCATACCTGAGAACACAGTGCCCCCTGTTAGTGGCATAGAGAATGACAGGCTGCATTACAATACATACAGGTACAGTATAAAGCTATGTGAAAGTATAGTGTGTTGCACATGTCTGGTGCTGCAACCACAGAGATATAGGTTACTAGTACAAGGTCACCGTAACACTGATGTCATGCCTCTTCAACCTCAGGAGGCTAAAGAAATGTGGCTTGTCACCTAAAACCCTCATACATTTTTACAGATGCACAATTGAAAGCATCCTGTCGGGCTGTATCACCGCCTGGTATGGCAACTGCACCACCCGCAACCGCACTGCTCTCCAGAGGGTGGTGCGGTCTGCCCAACGCATTACCAGTGGCAAACTACCCGCCCCCCTGGACACCTACAGCACCCAAAGTCACAGGAAGGCCAAAAAGATCATCAAGGACATCAACCACCCAAGCCATTGCCTGTTCACCCCGCTATCATCCAGAAGGCGAGGTCAGTACAGGTGCATCAAAGCTGGGACCGAGAGACTGAAAAACAGCTTCTATCTCAAGGCCATCAGATTGTTAAACAGCCATCACTAGCACATTAGAGGCTGCAGCCTATAGGCATAGACTAGGAATCACTGGCCACTTTAAGGAATGGAACACTCATCACTTAAATAATGCTTACATCTGGTATTACTAATCTCATATATATACTGTATTCTATACTTCTACAGTATCTTAGTCACTTAATAAGGTTTACATATCTGGTATTACTAATCTCATATATATATACTGTATTCTATACTTCTTGAGTATCTTAGTCACTTAATAAGGTTTACATATCTTGCATTACTCATCTCATATGTCTATACTGTATTCTACTGTATCTTAGTCCGTTCCGCTCTGACATTGCTCATCCATATATGTATATAGTCTTAATTCATTCCTACTTAGATTAGTGTGTATTGGGTATATGTTGTGTAATTTGTTAGATATTAGTGTACTGTCGGAACTAGAAGCACAAGCGTTTGGCTAAACCCGCAATAACATCTGCTAATCACGTGTATGTGACCAATAAAATTTGATTTGATGCTACAGTGTGTGTGTGTGTGTGTGTGTGTGTGTGTGTGTGTGTGTGGTGTGTGTGTGTGTGTGTGCGCTAGGTCAGTGGGGCGAGAAGGAGAAGTTGATGGGACAGCCGAGGTGTATAATTTCCTCTCCCACAGGAAGTCACTGTGGAACAATGCACATCGCCTTGATCCCGATGTGTGTGTGTGTGTATGTGCAAGCTACTACCTACTGCCCTCAGCTCTCTGAACGTGTTCAGTGTCTCTTCATTGAGAGGATTTAATATCAGTTCATTATCATGGACATAAGCCTTGCATTGGCTACAACTACATAATAATATGATAGTAGCTGAATGTAACATGAATGCAATACACTATCAGGAGAAGTTTACCTCCCTATACCGAGGTGCTACCTAGCACCTGGGATCAAATGACAGGGAGGCCAGGGAGCAGTGTTGCTCAACCTGCGGTCCGGGGGCCACTACTGGTCCCTAGGATAATGCTGAGCGGTCCCTCAGATGGTTAGAAGCCTGACACTCATTTAATTAGATCTATAGTGTTAGATTTAATATAAACCCAAGGAGGAAGGGCCATAGCTTGCCTGTTCCTTGCCCATGGCAGTCCCTGGTATAAAAATGTTAAGAAACACTGCCACGGAATACTGGACATACCATAATAAACTATGAGAATTAGTGGTAATTCCATGGAGCTGAAACAGTGTAGTATTCCATCCAACAGCCATCATTCCCAGGTGCTGTGGTTCTTTCCCACTGTCAACTCCATGTTCCCATAATGGGATTATCAGGAATACTGTGTGTGCTGTGTCTATAGTATATGATTTTGGTGGTCTGCCGTATGGCCATTGACCTCAATGACCTCAAGGGTAATTATGAGTGTGTCTGCACTGGCCCTCCCTCAGGCAGCCACACACAATATTATTACTGAATGACCAAAGGCAATATTCAGCCTGGGGGAAGGGAGAGATGAAAGGAGGGAAAAGTGAAAAGGAGTGAGTGATGAGGAGGAGTGTCTCAGACCTGATGCCAACATATGTCACACGTATGTTCAAAGGGCAAAGTGCAAAAGGCCAGACACCATGCGCACACACACACACACACACACGCGCGTCTGAGTGGGTGGTCTCTCTCCCCGACTCTCCAGCTCTCTTTTTCTCCCGGGGTAGATGGATACAGACCTGCCATTTTCTGTCTGCCGCTTCATCTCTCTCTCCATCCATCTCTCGTTCACCCTCGCCAAGTATGAGATATCAGTTATTGACCAAAACCAAAATAACTCTGAGCTGTATGCTCGTCCAGTCAGCACCCCATTGCATAGTGTAATTTACTCAGGTTATTCTTCAGAAACTAAAAGCAACCACGCAAGTCAAACAAGAGCTGAAAGATTCCAACAGTAACAGAACCTTACAGAATAATATATTCTATCTGTGCTCATGAATGCATGAGGAGTATTCTGTTTCAATAACTCGCTCACACATACAATCTATCTTTCTCCGGGGTAATAACCAACCAACCCACGCTCCGCAACTTTAATTAAACGAGTCGATACTCCTCTGTCCATCTCGCTCTCTCCATCGCTCTTTTCCTTCGTCGGAATGTTACAGGGGTCCCATCGGATCATTCCTGTTTAAAAAATCAGGATTTTCCCGTTTTCTCATCTCCACAGACACTTTTTCTATCCCACACTAATTAGGAATTTCTCCTCCGCACCAGTCAAGGCTGAGGATAATTTGACTTAATAACGAATAAATAAATACAATAACAGTGAAAACACACACAAAACACACACTTATCCCAGAGAGTGTGCATGTGTTATCCCAGAGAGTGTGCATGTGTTATCCCAGAGAGTGTGCATGTGTTATCCCAGAGAGTGTGCATGTGTTATCCCAGAGAGTGTGCATGTGTTATCCCAGGGCCAGTGTGAATCCTGTCTGATATTGAACTATTCGTTCGGGGAAGAGACTTCACTAAGTGGAGAAACAGCCCACTCACTCATTTGTAATGGAGATTCTACCTTCCTTCCATGTTGCCTCAGACTACTCAGACCAGTTCTGTCCGCCTGTCGGTCTGTACCGCTCTCCCTTTTGCATTATGTACTATAGGATGCGGAGTTCCACAGAAGGACTCACTGTAGAGAGCGTCTTTGTCTCTCTCTGACACACACATGTGTATGTTTGCTATTTGAACAGTGATGGTAATCAGAACCGGGTCTTGGTGTGAGATGGTTTATAAGACAGAGATGGGCCCAGAAGGCTAGCTAGCCATATAATGTAAAACAGCTGTTGCTTTTTATAACAGTTCATCTCACACACAAGCTAATAAACACACAAATGTACATTCACACAACAGTTGTTTGTGCGTCCCTGACAAGACCATCACCTTAAACTAACCCCCTCTCTGGTTCCAATTCTAGTCTGGCATAACACACAAAATTCTAACAAATCACGCAACTGTAAATAAACAATTTAAACAAGACATTCATTTAAACACGCTCTCTCACACACACAACAACAAAAAAACAGATACATCAAACACGCACAGCTAGGTCTGACTAAAGAAGTACATGAGTGGAGAGCAGCTGCAAGTTGAAGACCTGTGAGGAGTGAGTTCCGGTTTCATGCTGAGAAACACATTGAGATCATCAGGAATACCAGGAACAACACACTTTAACTGTGTACAAACACATACTCTTTACAAATCAGAGGGGTGTACTACGACGCGGGATAGAGGAGTTTGACGAGATAGCTTTGGTAAATTCTGAGTTCAGCTCGGAATAACTGTTGACACAAAAGTGGATCACCTTTTAGCCAGTGTCATGGCTGTCCTGTGAGGATCACATTGGGTCAGATCAGCTTGGCAATGGCTGACAGTAACCAGACCTTCTCTCACCCGCAGAGGGGAGGAGAGAACTGGTGTGTGGATTTTGACACCTCCTCACCCGGTTCGAAATTAAGCAGGAGAGGACTCTCGCTCTACCCTCCAGTATTGCCTAAAGGAATGTCTTGTCTCCAGACTTTTGCTCACCCAAAACTATAATGTCCAAAAAGTAGATAATGGAACAATAATTCTAACATAAAGAATGTGGGGAATGGTCAGTGGGGAGTTATAGAAAACTGATGTCACATTGTTTTTAATTTTGTGATGTCATTAAAAAAACTGTATGAACAAAATACTAAATTGAAAAGGATACCCCCTTTACCTGTCAAGTTTCCATCCAATATGTTGTGCATAGGATATGAACAAGGATGAAGTATTTTTGTTATGATATTAATGTGATTTTAGGAGTCATAAGAGAATTTCTAATCATATCCTTTGCACATTAAGTTGCCACGCCCCGAGTGAGGTCAGAAAACGTGTCAGACGGAAGGAGACGTCCCCTTTGGCCAGTGAGCATAAAAAGCCTTGGTAACGAAATTAACATTAGACCAGAAAAGCGTGGAGCGATAGCTACATGTCTGAAATGGTTGTAACTTTGAACCTCAACACGAGGTGAAGAAATAAACTCACCTTTCTTTAGACCAGGAAAGACGGGGAGCTGCAGCCCACGTCTGAAGTGTTCTAAATCCTGACTATCAACACGAGGAGGAAGAGGCGTAAAACTCCCCTCTCAGACAATCACTGGTACAGCTGATTAGCTGTCCTGAGTCAAATATTTCAAACTCTTCAAACCATCCCATCCTACTACGAGTCTCAAATCACCGTAGTACACTACTCTCATCACCGCACTGGAACCATCGTCACGACTGGCTTATCTTCAAATAAGCAGCTTCAGGAGCGAATGGAAGAGTGAACTCTGTAGTTATGTTCGGGACTACACAACGGACAAGAGCACCCACACGTAAATACATTCATGATTTCTTATTTTGAACGGGCGGCGGTTCGTGTGCAAACTATATGATTGTGAAAATAGTTACAGAATGTATACACGATAAGTGTCCCTTTCTCTCTCCCCATGTCGTTGGGTAAAATGCTACATAGTGTCAGTCCGCTAGGGACCTTTGTCTCATGTAAAGGGTGTATGTTTATTCTGTGTTATTATTTAGTTAGCTAGTAAATAAATAATTAAACCAATTGGTGTAGTACTGAATCATGAGCAAGGCTGAGGTTTTTGCAGATGCATGTGGCTATGACTGTCAAAATGAGGATATGATAAGATTTATAAGATGACTGTTTATTGATGTAATATATATACCTTAGAGTTTAATTTAGGAGATGGTGACTCTTTAAAACAACCTCTTCCGTGGTGCCCCAAATCCTAATGAGTTAAGTGTTACATGATTAATTTAAATTGGATAACAATTAAACATCGTTAGTGGATTAAATAATTAATGAATGTAAAGTCACGACACCAGGTACATTTCTATGGCAACGAGTCCTTCGAACGTAACCTGCTCTGGGGCAGGCTAACTCCACTTTATCCTAAAATTAAGAGTCTGAGCCTTGAGTTGAGGACCAATCAAATCAGATTCCCTCCCTCTCGCAAAGAGTGCGCCATCATTTCCTTCATTCTCCGGACCATTTGAGGAAGACTGATTTAACATTTTATTAATCAAATTACTGTGTTAGAATATTTATTAGGTACACCACCCCGTTCATGAAAATGGTTAAAGCAGGCTGACAGGCATCGAGGCATTTAGTTACAGTTCGATTTAACGATAGAATTGGCTAAATGAGTGACCTAAGCGGCTTTAAGCGTGGTATGATAGTCGGTGCCAGGCGCGCCGGTTCCAGTATCTCAGAAACAGCAGGTCTCCTAGGATTTTCCCGCACGACGGTATATATGGTTTACCAAGAATGGTGCGACAAACAAAAAACATCCAGTCAGCAGCATTCCTGTTGACGAAAACAGCTCGTTGATGCGAGGTAAAAAGGAGAATGGCAAGAATTGTGCAAGCTAACAGGCAGGCCACAAACAGGCAAATAACGACACAGTAAAAACAGTGGTGTGCAGAACGGCATCTCGGAACACACAACTCGTGCCCACGGATGGGCTATTGCAGCAAACGACCACACCGGGTTCCACTCCTATCAGCTAAAAACAAGAAGCAGCAGCTCCAGTGGGCACGCGATCATCAACGCTGGACAATTGAGGAGTGGAAAAACATTGCCTGGTCCGACGAATCGCGATTCCAGTTGGGTCATGCTGATGGCAGAATCAGGATTTGGTGTAAGCAGCATGAGCCCATGGCCCCATCCTGCCTGGTGTCAACGGTACAGGCTGGTGGTAGTGGGGAATGGTTTCCTGTTACTCGTTAGGGTCCTTGATACCAATTGATACCAATTTCCATGCCCCAAATAATTCAGGCTGTTCTGGATGCAAAAGGGGTTTTGACCCAGTTCTAGATGAATGTAACTAATAAGGAACACCTTCCTAATAGTGTGTTTGTAACCCCCTTTTGCTCTTAGAACAGCCTCAATGTGCATGACACCATTTTGTTATTAAAGTGAAACGTTCATCTCTAAGGGAGACCTTTTTTTCCAAGCGACTAGCTATGTGTGTGTGCGTGTTACCCCAGGGGCAGTGTGAATCCTGTCTGATATTAAATATGTCATTCAGAAATTTTTGTCTGCCGGTCTGTCAGTCCATCCGTCTCATTGTCCGTCCGTCCATCCCTGTCCTGTCCACCCCCTTCCTCCTGCTCTCCCCTTAACTCACCTTCTCTGTCCAGGAACTCTGGACTAAAGTTGGACTGATTTGCATTATGTAGATGTGGAGTTCTACAGAACAATTCACTGTAGAGAGCGTCTTTGTCTCTCTCTGACACACACATGTGTATGTTTGCTATTTGAACAGTGATGGTAATCAGAACCGGGTCTTGGTGTGAGATGGTTTATAAGACAGAGATGGGCCCAGAAGGCTAGCTAGCCATATAATGTAAAACAGCTGTTGCTTTTTATAACAGTTCATCTCACACACAAACGTATACTCATGCGACACACACACACACACACACACACACACACCTGATTAAGAGACAGAAACAGCCTAGAGAAGTACATGAGTGTAGAGCAGCTGCAGGTTGAAGACCTGGGAGGAGAGAGGTCCGGTTTCATGCTGAGAAACACATTGAGATCATCAGGAATACCAGGAACAACACACTTTTACTGTCTACAAACACACACCATTTACACATCAGGCCTGCTGGGAATCTTTTAGACATATGTGAAGGTATGACCAGCCCACCAACAGAGCAGAGAAACAGGCTGCAATGAGAGAGCCTGGGTACTATAGTGTGGGCCCTGCCTCTTCACTACTCCATCTTGTTTCACATCATTGGGACAACACATCGTTCTGTCTGTCTGTCTGTCTCGCATGCATGCATGCACGCAAGCCACACACACACACACACACACACACACACACACACACACACACACACACACACAGCTGCAGTGATCTACCTTGGCCAGCAGGCTGAGGGGGTCCACGGCGGGTAGTTCCTGCGTGATGTTGGGGACTTCCTGTTGGATGTAGAGCTGGAGCATGGCGCTCAGCTGAGACAGTCCATCCCTCCTCTCCTCTCCCATATCACACAGGTCTGTATAGGAGAAAGAGTGGTCAGCGGAGCCACACGCGCACAGTGACACGGTCGGTCTTTGTTTTCGCATTATTCATATTTCCTGGTAAGTAATCAACATGTAAGTATGAAGAAAAAAAGAAATCTACGCTATATTTGTTGCTGAGAGGAAGACTAGTAAAGATCGACACAGAGAAAGAAGAGTAGAGAGAGAGAGAGGTGGGCACAACATTAGTTATCCTATAAGTAACTACTCCAAATGACACTTGATTTACAGAAATAAATATGACCTGATTCAGAATGGTTTCAACAGTATATCATGAAAAGATCAATCTATTGGGCTGATCAATATTTTGTGCTATAGTAATGTGCTGAAGTATATTACAAAATGTTTATACTTATGCAGGCCTTATTATCATGAAAAGAATGAAGTAATGTAAAATAAATACTGTACAATTAATCACATTAGAAACGATCAAAATGTCTGCTGTCTATTCTCTATGGTCCAACTCCAGTCCTCCAGTACCCCCAACAGCACACATTTGTATTGTGGCCCCTGGCCAAGAACACCTGATTCAACTTGTAAACGAATCATCAAGCCTCAATGATTTGAAATCAGGTGAGTTTGTCAGAGGCTACAACAAAAACGAGTGCTGTTGGGGCTTCTCAAGGAGCGGAGTTGGGAAACACTGGTCTAACAGGTTTCTGTTGAGTGACGTTTAAGTCCCTGCTACAGTGTTGTTTGTGGTGGGTAAATGAATATATGTGGCTCATGGTGAACTACTACATGGTGAACTACTAACTATGGTGCCTTCAGAAAGTACTCACACCCCTGGACTTATTCCACATTTTGTTGTGTTACAGCCTGTATTCAAAATGGATTAAAAAAGAATAATAATCTCCCCCTCATCTACACACAATATCCCATAATGACAATTACACATTAGTGAAAACATATTTGTAGACATTTTTACAAAATTGGTAAAAATGAAATACAGAATTATCTCATTTACATAAGTGTTCACAACCCTGAGTCAATACTTTGTAGAAGCACCTTTGGCGGTGTTAACAGCTTTGAGTCGTCTTGGTTATGTCTGTATCAGCTTTGCACATCTGGATTTGGGGATTTTCTCCCATTCTTGCTCAAAGATTTTCTCAAGCTCTGTTAAGTTAGATTGGGAGTGATGGTGAACAGCAATCTTTACAGATCTTTCCACAGATTTTCAATTCGATTCAAGTCTGGGCCACTCAAGGATTTTCACATTCATGTTCTGTAGCCATTCCAGCATTGCTTTGATTGTATGCTTGGGGTCATTGTCCTGTTGGAACATACATCTTTGCCCCCAGTCTAAGGTCGTTTTCACTCTGAAGCAGGTTCTCATCAAGGATGTCTGCATTTGGCGCCATTCATTGTTCTCTCAATCCTTACCAGTCTCCCAGTCCCTGTGTCTGAAAAGCATCCGCATAGCATTATGCTTCAAGTTAGGGATGGTGTTAGATGGGTGATGAGCTGTGCCTTTCTCCAGACATAGTGCTTTGCATTCAAGCCAAATAGTTACATTTTTGTCTCAGCAGATCAAAGAATCTTTTGGATTTGCCTGTATATTATGCTCACAGTCTTTCACGTGCCTTTCTGTAAACTCCAGGCGTGCTGACATGTGCCTTTTTCTCAGGAGTGGCTTCTGTCTGGCCAGTCTCCAATAAAACCCAGATTTGTGAAGTGCTGTAGAAACTGTTGTCGTTTTGCTAGGCTCTCCCATCTCGGCCAAGGAACTCCGTAGTTCTGTCAGAATGGTCATTAGATTCTTGGTCAACTCTGACCAAGGTCCTTCTCACCCGGTTTGGTCGGACGGCCAGCGCTAGGCAGAGTCTGGGCAGTTTCATATTTTTTCAATTTCCCAATGATGGAGACCACGGTGTTCTTGGAAACTTCCAACACTCTAGAAATTGTTTAATATCCTTCCCCAGATATATGCCTCATCACAATTCTCTCTCAGAGATCTACGGACAGTTCCGTGGACCTCATGATATAGTTTCTGCTCTGACGTCCACTGTCAACTGTGGGGCACAGGGGTGTGAATACTAATGTAAAATTGATATTTTATTTTATTAAATCACTTCATCATTATGGGGTATTTTGTGTAGATGGATAAAAAATATATTTAATACATTTTGAATTAAGGCTCTAACACAATAAAATGTGTAATAAGTATAGAGAATACTTATTGAATGCACTGTACAAGTACCACAAATATGCAGAGGTTGAACGCTCATATATTTTGGAACACTTGAAGACATAAAATACACAAAGAATATGATATACACATGAGACGATCAACAATCCAAACTGACGAGCTGCAGTTCGTTAATCACAGTTTAATACACAGAACACACATAAAATCAGGCCTATATGGAATGTACTTCAGCTATGGATATCACATGAGATTCTACATAGAAGACAAGATGCACGACACAAATGACACGAGGAACTTCTCACATCTAAAATTGAAATGGAGCATACGTCATACGATACATTCCATGACTCCTTAGATATGGTATTCTGTGCTGAAAAAAAACCACTGGAATACTTAAGATCTCCTGAACATGAATAGTCACTCTCAATGAGTGTTCGAAGCGACCATTGATTTCATATTGTACTGTGTTGCTCTGCCTGCTATCTATGTGGCTAGCTATACTCTGTTACGTCGGAGCTACTAACGTGGCTCCTATTATATTTCTCATCCATCTTCTCATCTCAGATCTCATCTAGGTCTTCAATCAGGGCTGTGCATTTCATAACCAGGGGACAACCGTTAGGATTTACTCAAACATTCTACGTACATGCCTTTCTTATTCTTTGTCAACATTGTCTTGACGATGTGCATCCCCCTGGAGAGATATGTGATGATAGCGCATCCCCCTGGAGAGATATGTGATGATAGCGCATCCCCCTGGAGAGATATGTGATGATGTGCATCCCCCTGGAGAGATATGTGATGATGTGCATCCCCCTGGAGAGATATGTGATGATGTGCATCCCCCTGGAGAGATATGTGATGATGTGCATCCCCCTGGAGAGATATGTGATGATGTGCATCCCCCTGGAGAGATATGTGATGATGTGCATCCCCCTGGAGAGATATGTGATGATGTGCATCCCCCTGGAGAGATATGTGATGATGTGCATCCCCCTGGAGAGATATGTGATGATGTGCATCCCCCTGGAGAGATATGTGATGATGTGCACCCCCCTGGAGAGATATGTGATGATAGTGCATCCCCCTGGAGAGATATGTGATGATAGTGCATCCCCCTGGAGAGATATGTGATGATGTGCATCCCCTTGGAGAGATATGTGATGATGGTGCATCCCCCTGGAGAGATATGTGATGATGTGCATCCCCCTGGAGAGATATGTGATGATAGTGCATCCCCCTGGAGAGATATGTGATGATAGTGCATCCCCCTGGAGAGATATGTGATGATAGTGCATCCCCCTGGAGAGATATGTGATGATAGTGCATCCCCCTGGAGAGATATGTGATGATAGTGCATCCCCCTGGAGAGATATGTGATGATAGTGCATCCCCCTGGAGAGATATGTGATGATGTGCATCCCCCTGGAGAGATATGTGATGATGTGCATCCCCCTGGAGAGATATGTGATGATGTGCATCCCCCTGGAGAGATATGTGATGATGTGCATCCCCCTGGAGAGATATGTGATGATGTGCATCCCCCTGGAGAGATATGTGATGATAGTGCATCCCCCTGGAGAGATATGTGATGATGGTGCATCCCCCTGGAGAGAAATGTGATGATGTGCATCCCCCTGGAGAGATATGTGATGATGTGCATCCCCCTGGAGAGATATGTGATGATGTGCATCCCCCTGGAGAGATATGTGATGATGTGCATCCCCCTGGAGAGATATGTGATGATGTGCATCCCCCTGGAGAGATATGTGATGATGTGCATCCCCCTGGAGAGATATGAGATGATGTGCATCCCCCTGGAGAGATATGTGATGATGTGCATCCCCCTGGAGAGATATGTGATGATGTGCATCCCCCTGGAGAGATATGTGATGATAGCGCAACCTCTGTCGTACCAGAGTAATCGCTCCATTAGGAAATCCAACTTACTCTCTCTCCATTGCTGCGTGGGTGCTCTCCGCCATCGTGACATTACTGAAAATGCTTCAAGTGCTTTCGGAAAGTATTCAGACCCCTTGACTTTTTCCATATTTAGTTACGTTACAGCCTTATTCTACAACTGATTAAATTGTTTTTTTCCCCTCATCAATCTACACACAATACAGCGTAATGTCAAAGCAAAAACAGGTTTGTAGAAATTTTTGCAAATTTATTACAAATACAAAACTGAAATATCACATTTCCATAAGTATTCAGACCATTTACTCTGTACTTTGTTGAAGCACCTTGGGCAGCGATTACGGCCCCGAGTCTTCTTGGGTATGACGCGACAAGCTTGGCACACACCTGTATTTGGTGGGAGTTTCTCCCATTCATCTCTGCAGATCCTCTCAAACTCTGTCAGGTTGGATGGGGAGCGTTGCTGCACAGCTATTTTCAGGTCTCTCCAGAGATGTTCGATTGAGTTCAAGTCCGGCTGTGTGCTTAGGGTTGTTGTCCTGTTGGAAGGTGAACCTTTGCCTCAGGTCATGAGCGCTCTGGAGCAGGTTTTCATCAAGGATCTCTGTACTTTGCGCCGTTCATCTTTCTCTCGATCCTGACTAGTCTCCCAGTCCCTGCCGCTGAAAACCATCCCCACAGCATAATGCTGCCACCACCATGCTTCACCGTAGGGATGTAGCCACGTTTCCTCCAGACGTGACGCTTGGCATTCAGGCCAAAGAGTTCAATCTTGGTTTCATCAGACCAGACAATATCGTTTCTCATGTACTGATTGATTCCTTTAGGTGCCTTTTCCAAACTCCAAGCGGGCTGTCATGTGCCTTTTACTGAGGAGTGGCTTCCGTCTGTCCACTCTACCATAAAGGCCTGATTGGTGGAGTGCTGCCGAGATTGTTGTCACCCCCCTGACCAAGGCCCTTCTCCCCCGATTGGTAGTTTGACCGGGCGGCCAGGTCAGGAAGAGTGTCTTGGTGGTTCCAAAATTCTCCCATTTAAGAATGATGGAGGCCACTGTGTTCTTCGGGACATTCAATGCTGCAGAAATATTTTGATACCCTTCCCCAGATCTGTGCCTCGACACAATCCTGTCTCAGAGCTCTACAGACAATTCCTTTGACTTCATGGCTTGGTTTTTGCTCTGACATGCACTGTCACCTGTGGGACCTTATATAGACAGGTGTACTCCTTCAAATCGTGTCCGATTAATTGAATTTACCAAAAGGTGGCCTCCAATCAAGTTGTAGAAACATCAAGGAACAGGAAGCACCTGAGCTCATTTTCGAGTCTCATCGCAAAGGGTCTGAATACTTACGTAAATAAGCTATTTCTGTTTTCATTTGTAAAACTTTTGCAAACATTTCTAAAAACCTGTTTTCGCTTTGTCATTATGGGGTATTGTGTGTAGATTGATGAGGAAAAACATGTATTCAATTCATTTTAGAATAAGGCTGTAACGAAACAAAATGTGGAAAAAGGGAAGGGGTCTGAATACTTTCCGAATGCACCGTAACTGCACTTGTGTTGACGGATGTGTAATTCTATCTGTTGCTTTTGAATTGCATTTGTTCTAATGTGTAATTGTAAATGTATGGTGTTGTATTGAGACTGACCATGTTGATTTATTGTTCCTAGGGCACCCTTGTAAATGAGACCCTGATCTCAATGGGTTTCCCCTGGTTAAAGAAAGAAAGAAAATGAAAAGTAAAATCTTTAAAAAACATCATCTAGTGGTGTTGCCTATTATTTTCCTTCCCTTTCCCTTCCTAGTGTTTTCCACGGTAGGTACTTGGAGGGGTCTCTCTGCCGCCATCTTAGTTTCTGATAATGACAAGCGGAATAACCTGGGTCCATTAATACTGGTTATGGTCGCCTACACCATACTGTTTCTACCATATACAGTATCTGCATGTTAGTCGAGCAACATAGTCAAAACAGAGACTTCATGATCACCATTATAATGAGAAGAATGCGTCGGTCACATCTGAGCTGTCTTGTTGACCGCTTCCTGTATATTTCATCAGGAGTGATGCTCTGGTTATATTCCCATGTGGGAAGCTGCTAGTTAGACTAGGAGACTGGAAGAGAGCCACAACTTCTCATTCCGCCCCTACTACTGTCCACACTGTGTCTGACACTGTCCTCATCATGTCTAATGTCCCCATTATGTCTGATACTGTCCCCATTATGTCTGATACTGTCCCCATTATGTCTGATACTGTCCCCATTATGTCTAATGTCCCCATTATGTCTGATACTGTCCCCATTATGTTTAATGTCCCCATTATGTCTGATACTGTCCCCATTATGTCTAATGTCCCCATTATGTCTGATACTTTCCCCATTATGTCTGATACTGTCCCCATTATGTCTAATGTCCCCATTATGTCTGATACTGTCCCCATTATGTCTGATACTGTCCTCATGTCTAATGTCCCCATTATGTCTGATACTGTCCCCATTATGTCTGATACTGTCCCCATTATGTCTAATGTCCCCCTTATGTCTGACACTGTCCTCATGTCTAATGTCCCCATTATGTCTGATACTGTCCTCATTATGTCTACTGTCCCCATAATGTCTGATACTGTCCTCATCATGTCTACTGTCCCCATAATGTCTTACACTGACCAAACTATGTCTGGTACCGTCTCAACTAGGTATGATGTCCCCAATATGTCCAACACTGTGTCTGACAATGTCCCTGTGTCTAATACTGTCCCCACTTTGTCTGTCACGTCTAACCAACACCTAGTCCTGTAGCTGACGTTGTGTACTTAATCTGAGACCTGGGGACAACATGTAAACACCACCTGTAGATGCACGGCCAGGCTATGTCCCACCCGGGCCAGGCTATGTCCCACCCGGGCCAGGCTATGTCCCACCCGGGCCAGGCTATGTCCCACCCGGGCCAGGCTATGTCCCACCCGGGCCAGGCTATGTCCCACCCGGGCCAGGCTATGTCCCACCCGGGCCAGGCTATGTCCCACCCCGGCCAGGCTATGTCCCACCCCGGCCAGGCTATGTCCCACCCCGGCCAGGCTATGTCCCACCCCGGCCAGGCTATGTCCCACCCCGGCCAGGCTATGTCCCACCCCGGCCAGGCTAGAATTGACTTCTCCTGCTGTCTGAGTTGATGTTTGTGTTTGAAAATTATAGAAGAATGTAAAGAACTGTGGAGGAGATTGTGATTGTATATTTCAATATGTATATATTTTGTTTTGTTCGACGAGAAAGGCAAAACAAAGTATTGAATGTCACTTTTGTAGGGGAGGTGGGAGAGACTTACGTGACTCATGCTCCTCTAAAGAACACAGCCCTGGAGAAGTCTGCGATGGACTCAACTAACGGAAGAGAAGAGGGAGAGAGAGAGAGGGGGAGGAGAGAGATGTAGGAGGTAGAAGTGGTGGAAAAACATGGAAAATGGAAAATGGTAAGAGAGGAAGAAGTGTAAAACTAGATGAGATCAATTATTTATCATGAGAACCGTCTAAAAACAAAACAAACATTCTCATCCAGGTCTGTTAACCGTAGGAAAGTGTTTGGCTCAATTCCATCTTCATTTTCTCTGAGGATTTTTCAACTTCTGAAATGAGTTTCAAATCACTTCCTGGAGTGACTGGATTGAAAAACGGATTGACCAGTCAATTCAGAACATTGAACCAATCGCTGAGCGAGTCAGGGGAGGCGTACCAATCTAAAGATGATCCTGGCTGCCAGACGGACAGAGTCAGTGGGGATTCTGGGATGGAGGCTGCGGAGACATTTACACTCCCTCTTGTGGTCCGACCATGCCCGTTTCTGGAGAGAAAACACATCATTTAAAAAAGATATTCTATTCGTGTTCATATAGGTAGAAAAGATATAGGAATAGGACCAGTACAAACTGAAAAGGCGTCGAGAGATTTGGAAAGAACTGAAGGGAGTGAACTCTTGAAAGTTAAGGCAATGTGAAGTGGAAAAGGGGGGGGGGGGGCGCACTTTACAAACACACACAGGCAGATGTGCATGAGTGTGTGTGTGGCTGTGTGCGTGCATGCGTGTGCGAGTGACTGGGTTGGGAAGTCAGGGGCGTTTGTTAGCGGGAAATCAGAGGTGAATGGTGACATTTCATATCAGAGAGGAGTGGAGGAGGCTACACTAGGGTTAGGGGTTCAAAAGCAGAAGTCAAATTTCGGTAGGACCTCGTGTGCAATTGACCAATAAAGTGACCTTAAATGTAAAGGTTCGCGTCGATGTGAAAGAAAGATGGCTAAAAGGTGAATATACAGTGCTGGCTTGAGATCTGTGCAGGTCAAATTCTAATTTACACAGAAGCAGTGGTTGCACTAAACAAGACTTCTGTTGATTTCTATTTTGGTGCAACAGGGGCTGGATGTTGCTTTGCACCACGCCTGGAAATAATCTAGGGGAAAACACTGCGCAGAAGGACGAGGTAGAGGAGCACACACACACACACATTTGTCACAAACACACACCTGTTGTGTAATGGAAACCAGTATATATGGGGAGCAGCAGTGGGCAGCATTGTGTCATTCATTTCATTAGGTGACATCATGTGCTGATGTAGGAATTGGGTCAGTCTCAGATGTTACAACACACACATCCCTAGGTCTATTGTTCCCCTACGATAGGGGAATAGGGTTATTTCTTTCACATCCATCGTCCCTTTCTTTAGGTACTTGAATGAGTGGAAACAGCATATGAGAGAACTTCTGGTTGGGCTGCTTACCTGGCAGGTGACGTCACAATACCACGCTACCTTACACTGAGAACATCTCAGGAGGGTTTCACGCCTAAAGAGACAGAGACAGAGAGATAGAGAGAAAGAGAGAGAGAGAGACAGAGAGACAGAGAGAGAGACAGAGAGCGAGAGACAGAGACAGAGAGAGACAGAGAGCGAGTGACAGAGACAGAGACAGAGAGACCGAGAGAGAGAGAGAGAGAGAGAGAGACCGAGAGAGAGAGAGAGAGAGAGAGAGAGAGAGGCCGAGAGAGAAACAACATTAACTCACAGTTGATTTGGGGAGTTTTTCCTCTGAGGCAGTGCCCCACATACAGTGCCTTCAGAAAGTATTTGTCACACCCCTTGACTTTTCCCACATTTTGTTGGGGGTACAGCCTGAATTTAAATTGAGATTTGTCGTCACTGGCATACAACATAATGTCAAAGTGGAATTGTTTGACATTTTTACAAATTCATAAAAAATTAAAAGCTCAAGTAACTATGCAAATGTACACTCATGAACTTATTGAGGCTTGACATAACAAATGGGTGGAATACTATTGACTCAATACGTCAATAGTACTAAACCCCTTTGTTATGGCAAGCCTAAATAATGCCTTGCAAAGGCGACCTATTGAATGTCTATACACCCAGTCACTACAAAGATAAAAGCGTCCTTCCTAACTCAGTTGCCAGAGAGGAAGGAAACCACTCAAGGATTTCACCACAATGTCAATGGTGATTTTAAAACGGATTGCGTTTAATGGCTGTGATAAGAGATAACTGAGGACGGATCAACAACATTGTAGTTACTCCATAATACTAACCTAAATGACAGAGTGAAAAGAAGAAAGCCTGTACAGAATAAAAAAATATTCCAAAACATGCATCCTGTTTGCAACAAGGCACAAAAGTAATACTGCAAAAAATGTGGCAAAGCAATTCACTTTTTGTTCTGAATACAAAGTGTTATGTTTGGGGGAAATCCAATACATTACTGAGTACTAGAGGTCGACCGATTAATCGGAATGGCCGATTACATAGGGCCGATTTCACGTTTTCATAACAATCGGAAATCGGTATTGTTGGACACCGATTTGGCCTATTTAAAAAAGACAAATTCTAACACCTTCATTTAACTAGGCAAGTCAGTTAAGAACACATCCTTATTTTCAATGACAGCCTAGGAACGGTGGGTTAACTGCCTTGTTCAGGCGCAGAATGACAGATTTTTACCTTGTCAGCTCTGGGATTTAATCTTGCAACCTTACAGTTAACTAGTTCAACGCTCTAACCACCTGATTACATTGCACTCCACGAGGAGACTGCCTGTTACGCGAATGCAGTAAGAAGCCAGGGTAAGTTGCTAGCTAGCATTAAACTTCTTATAAAAAACAATCAATCAATCAAACATAATCACTAGTTAAACTAGTAATATCATCAACCATGTGTAGTTATCTAGAGTGTCCTGCGTTGCATATAATCGATGCGGTGCGCATTCGCGGAAAAAGGACTGTCGTTGCTCCAACATGTTCCTAACCATAAACATCAATGCCTTTCTTAAAATCAATACACAGAAGTATATATTTTTAAACCTACATATTTAGCTAAAAGAAATCCAGGTTAGCAGGCAATATTAACCAGGGGAAATTATGTCAGTTCTCTTGCGTTCATTGCATGCAGAGTCAGGGTATATGCGATAATAATAAACATTTTGTTTTCGAAATGATAGTTTCCGGATTCAACCATATTAATGACAAAAGGCTCGTATTTCTGTGTGTTATTATGGTATAATTAAGTCTATGATTTGATATAGCAGTCTGCCTACCATCGCTCAGTCAGCAGCAGGCTCGTAAGCATTCATTCAAACAGCCCTTTCGTGCGTTTTGCCAGCAGCTCTTCACTGTGCTTCAAGCATTGCGCTGTTTATGACTTCAAGCCTATCAACTCCCGAGATTAGGCTGGTGTAACCGATGTGAAAAGGCTAGCTAGTTAGCGGGGTGCGCGCTAATAGCGTTTCAAACGTCACTCTCTCTGAGACTTGGAGTAGTTGTTGAATATTGAAGTCTCATGTTAAAAGGAACCACCAGCTTTCATATGTTCTCATGTTCTGAGCAAGGAACTTAAACGTTAGCTTTTTTTACACTGCACATATTGCATTTTTACTTTCTTTAACACTTTGTTTTTGCATTATTTAAACCGAATTGAACATGTTTCATTATTTATTTGAGGCTAAATTGATTTTTATTGATGTATTATATTAAGTTAAAATAAGTGTTCATTCAGTATTGTTGTAATTGTCATTATTACAAATACTTTTTTTTTTAAAGCGGCCGATTAATCGGTATCGGCTTTTTTTGGTCCTCCAATAATCGTTATCGGTGTTGAAAAATCATAAAATCGGTCGACCTCTACTGAATACCTCCATATGTTCAACCATAGTGGTGGCTGCATCATGTTATGTGTATGCTTGTCATCGTTGGGGAGTTTTTCAGGATAAAAACAAAACAAAAAAATAAACGGAATGGAGCTAAGCACAGGAAAAATCCTGGAGGAAAACCTGGTTCAGTCTGCTTTCCACCAAACACTGGGAAATGAATTCACCCTTCAGCTGGACAATAACCTAAAACATAAAGCCAAATCAACACTGGAGTTGCTTACCAAGAAGAGGGTGAATGTTCCTGAGTGGCCGAGTTACAGTTTTCAATTTAATCTGTTTGAAAATCTATGGCAATATCTGAAAGTGGTTGTCTGGCTATGATCAACAAGCTTGAAGAATTTTGAAAAAGAATAATGGGTAAATCCAGGGGTGGAATCAAGAAATATTAGTGTTGTATTTTTCATCTTTTTTTTTTTCTTTTTTTTTACAAATGTTAGAATTTTTCTTCCAGTTTGACAAGAGCATTTTCTTTAGATTGATAAATTGTCAACAATTTTCATTCCAATTTGTAAAACAAAAAAAAGTGGAAAAAGTCAAGGGGTGTGAATACTTTCTGAAGGCACTGTATCTCAGACACCCAGATCATGAAATATGGAGTCTTCAAACTAAAAATATGTGCCGTTGGGGGGGGGGAACTCGAGGACCGGAGTTGGGAAACACTGCCCTAAATGACTTACTTACTTACTTACTTTATTGTCCCCATGGGGAAATTTTGTTGCAGTGTCATGTACACATTTAAAGTGGCGTTAAATACAAAACAAGATTGACAAGACAACTTTCAATAACAGTCACGCACCAATAAAAATAAAAATAAAATAATAAAATAAAATAATAATAATAATAGTAATAGTCCTAGATAATACACTACTTTTGACCTGGGACACATACTGTAGGGTTAGGGGTGGCAAGTGGCCACAGTAGTGCACCAAAGGGAATAGGGTAGCATTTGAGACACAGGTTTTGTTTCTGAACCTGAAGAGGATCCACTGAAACCAGTCACTGTTGTACAGTTAGCCCCAAGACATCATTTGAATGGCATGACTAACCACACTTTCATCAGCAGTATGTATCAAGCAGTATGTGTATGTATATATATATATATATATATATATATATATATATATATATATATATATATATATATATATATGTGTGTGTGTGTGTGTGTGTGTGTGTGTGTGTGTGTGTGTGTGTGTGTGTGTAATTACCATATTTCTTCAAATCTCAGTCTCCTGAACTGTGTGCGCACTATGTCTGACAATGAGTAGACACGACCCCTGGTTATATCTGGTTAATAGCTTGCTCCAGTCAAATCAACATAACTCGCTCACTGTTCTGTGTTCAGAATTTCTACGTCTGTCTGTGACTGAGGCTTGTGTGCCTGTGTGTGTGTGTATGTGTACATGTTGTTTTATTTTCTCCCTCTGTAAAGTCATTCCAACAGAAAGCTGCAGGTCCTACAATCCAAACATATGTAATCTAATCATGAAGTACTATGAGTGGTCCTTATGATTTTGTCACTGACGCATGAGAATGTGACGTAATCTTAGCTCACATTACTAGGCTGCACGCACGCACGCACACACACTGCTGGCAGTGGCCTGCTTCCTCTCAGCATGAAAGACATTGAGTGTTTCCTATCCATTCATTTGTCAGAGTGGTTAAAATACTTTGCAGTTGTTTTTGGCTCTCTGAGACGTAGCTAAAACACACTTACCCTCCCTATTCCCTAATAACCTCCTACCTCACACACACACACACACACAACTATATATGGGGGTCAGAACCACTTAAAATCTTCCAACAGGCATTTCCTGGGTCTGTTTCTATAACAGGCAGAGAGATAAGGGAAGTCAGAGGAGAGAATGATGAAAAACTACAGACTTGACTGGAAAAAACATTCAATGGTCTGTGAAGGCTGAATTATGAAGTCTAGAAGAGTGATTCTTCATGAAATCAGGAACAAAAAGACATGGCATATTCATGACATTGTGGCCTTACCCAGGCCTCCTTTAAGACTCCATAATGTTTCATCTGTAGGTGCTACAAAGCAAACATTGGTGTCATATGAAGCTTCACCACTTTCTCTGTAATATATGAGTCGTATTTTGACTTCATTAACAATTGTCTTATGTTTATCTTTTTTTTATATGCACAAATAAACGTGAATATTTAAAATAGAACATTTTAGATTTTAATAACTATACAAGTAGCAGAGATCCCACTCTGGGACTTTGATCTGCCCGTAAAGAATATTATGTTCAACAAAAAATTGAAAAATACCAAAATCAAACATTTCCTATTTTTCAATCATGTTTATATTTTTCTATAAATAAATTAATGTAAAAAAATAAATAATATATATCAAAATACGACTCATATCACAGAGAAAGTGGTAAAGCTTTATATGAGACCAATGTTTGCTTTGTAGCACCTACAGATTAAACAATAAGGAGTCTTAAAGGAGACATCACAATGTCATGAATGATTAATTATTTCTCAATTATGCTTTTAGATAGAAATTTCACAAAGAAGTCAACAATCTTTCCTACTAAGGACCATTTTAGAGATTAAATCTTGTGAAATGCCCCCAAAATCAGAGCTAGGAGCTGAAACATACACCAGAGACTTCTCCAGTATACTGGTCAGATACATAGTAAATACATCATAATGATAAAACCTACAGCATTCCAGTGGCAATTCAGATACAGCAGTGGGCTATCATCTCATGCCATGGCTCTGTTTATTATTCAGTTCACCCATGAAAGCTTTCCCCAACACAACTTTTACAGGACTTGAACTACTTTTATCTCTATTTATCTTGGGCAGGATATAGGCTCTGTGTAATGACATCACTCAGCGCTTTTTCTTTAACAGCTTGGACTGGACTTCCTCTGGATAAGGACCTGGCAAACACTGGGATTTATACCGTGTGCGTGCGTGCGTGCGTGCGTGCGTGCGTGCGTGCGTGCGTGCGTGCGTCCTTGACCAGTACTGCTTCTGTTCAAAGATTACCAATAACATTATCGATGTAGAATGACAGAGAAGCACAGAGACAGAGCGAGAAGCATCAGGTTAATGATATGCCGAACATGCAGATGTAGGCTAATCGTTCTGCGATCCTATAGAGAGAGACATCTACACTAACCATGGGGTTCTCTCAACATACACACACACACACACACACACACGAAAACAAAGATCCTTCATCTCAGTCCTGTCATTACTGGGCCTGGCTACAGGTTGTGGAATAAACCAGTGCGCACACACACAAGGAATGCTGGGATACAAAAAGAAAGGAGGACCAAGGCACTCTTCATAAATTAATTAAAATGCCTTTATTAGTATGGCATGTTCAATAGAAACAAAGTTGTTTAAAAACCGACGCGTTTCGGCTGCATGGCCTTCGTCAGGGAGTACAGAAAAAAGAGAATACAATGTCCTCTTTTGAAAGTCTTTTCCAATTAGCCCTAATTAGAAGAGGGAGTGGTTACCAAATTGGACACACCTAGTAAGCAATAATATACACATGAAAAGGTAAAATACTGTAGCTATGTTATCATGAGCATACAACTCCAAGCTAGAAGCATCAGAACACCCAGAGAGGCAGTTCCAACCCTAACCATGACTGGGAGAAGTGTCCAGAACAAGAAAGCAATATATTCCACAGATCACAGCAAAACATGAACAACAGTCCAAACATAGCTAGAGGGCAATTGAGCAAAATGTCCACTAGATGACAGCAAATGGACCCATAACGACCCTACAGGAAGGGTGAGAAATCCATATCTTCATTTAAACCAGGGTACTTAGTGGCCTGTAGTTTGTAAATCCAAAAACTTTCCCTTTGGTTTAACTGTTTAAGACGGTCCCCTTTTCTAATAGAGGCCGGAACATGATCAATACCCATAGCTTGTAGGGAGGCAGGGTTACCATGGTGTAAGGACTTGTAGTGCCTTGCCATGGGGTAGTCTTCATTGCCTACCCGTATGGCGTACTTGTGTTCCGTCAAGCGATCTTGAAGGCGTCTCTTTGTCCGTCCAATGTAGAACACCTTGCACTGTGGACATTCCAGTCTATAGATGACATGAGTGGTTTTGCAGTTAATAAAATGCTTGAGGTAATACTCCATTTTAGAAGCTGTGTCAACAAAATACTTTTTCTGTACAATATTACTGCAATGGTTGCACTGGTAACATTTAAAAGAGCCCTTGGGTTTGTGGTCAAGCCAAGTTTTTTGAGAGTCACCCGGAAGGTAACTGTGGACTAATTTGTCATTTAGGGTAGGACATCTCTTAAAGCTTATGACTGGTGGTTCAGGAAAGACTTGGCGTAGTAGCGTATCACTTTGGATGATTCCCCAATTATTTTTAATGATTCTTTTAATGTTCTCTGCTTCAGTGCTGTATTTTGTAACAAAATACACTCTCTCTGATGTATCACGGGGCACTCCTCTTCGTAACAAGTTCTCTCTGTCAAGTAATCCAGCCCTTATACCTGCATCTTTCAGGACCTGAACGCTGTAGCCCCGATCCAAAAAGCGATTCTCCAATTCTGCAGATTTGACACTGTAGTCTGTTTCCTGATCGCAAATTCTACGGACTCTTTGGAATTGGCCATATGGAATATTCTCTTTTAGCCTTTTGGGGTGAAAACTGTCTGCCCTCAGAATGGTATTCCCATCTGTAGGCTTCCTAAAGATTGATGTGTGCAAACAACCTTTGTCATTTTTACTAATATCGAGGTCCAAAAAATGAATGTTATCCTTGCTGTATTCCATAGTTAGTTTGATGTTAGGGTTAATGCTGTTGAGGTATTGGTGGAAGGAAATAAGTTCATCTTCTGAGCCGGACCAAAACAGGCAAACATCATCAATATAGCGTCCCCACCATATAATCCGGTCAAAGAAATGGTTATTAGAAGGATCCAAAATGAAGTCATTTTCCCATTTACCCAAGTACAAACCAGCGTAGGAAGGGCTGTAGCAAGCTCCCATGGCACATCCTTTGACCTGTTTGAAAATACGGTCCTGGAAGATAAAGATGTTATGGTTAAGAGTCCATTCAGTCAGTGATACAATGAATTCTGTAGGAGGCATCTCAGTTTCAGGCCGGGTACTCAAGAAATGGTGCATCGCTGCCAAACCTTGTTGATGCTCAATGGTGGTGTATAGAGACTCCACATCCATGGTGACTAAAAAGGAAGCTGTACCTATATTCTTCAATTCCTTAATTTTGTTCAACACATCTGTGGTATCTTGAAGATAGGCTGGAAGTGACAACAGAAAAGGCTTAATAAAGTAATCAATGTACTTAGAGATGGGTTCTGTCAGACTTTCATTACCACTAATGACTGGTCTGCCTGGGGGGTTTTCAAGATTTTTGTGGATTTTTGGAAGAAGGTAAAAAGAGGCCATACGCGGACTGCCATTGAAAAGAAATTTGAACTCATTGTCTGAAATGTAACCATTTTCCTTAGCTTCTGTGAGGATCCCTTTCAAATCAGCTTTTAGGTCCTCTGTAGGGTTGAAGGTAAGAGATTGGTAGAATTCGTCATTGTCTAATTGACGGTAGGCTTCTGTCACATATTTGTCTTTACACCACACTACTGTAGCACCACCTTTGTCAGCTTTTTTAATTACAATCCGTTCATTTTTGGATAATGATTCAACTGCATCCCTCTCTGTCTTAGAAAGATTACGTCGTGTTTTGTTGGAATCAATTTTACCCTTAAACAGATTCTCCACATCAAAATTAACTTTCTTGGCAAATGTATTTAGTGTGGCATTCTGGACTATGGGACAAAAAGTGGACTTGGGCTTAAAAGGTGTTTTTGAGGGAACAGTAACTGCCTGACCTGAGGCACTGGTGTCTGTAGTTGGAGAGATGTTTTGCTTGTACCAGGCCTTCAGATGTAGATTCCTGTAGAAACGAAATAGGTCAATCTTTGTATTAAATTCATTAGTTGAATATGTGGGGGCAAAGGACAGTCCTTTAGACAAGACCCTTATGCAATCATCAGAAAGGGGTTCTCCAGAAATGTTGATCACAGCCTTGTTCTGGTCCTGCTCCGTGTGGTTGGATAGTCTTGAATTCTTCCTCCCCCTCCGTGTTGGCCTCTTCCGCGTCCTCTCCCTCTCTTGTTGAGGAACCTGCGTGGCTCCTCTTCCTGATCTAAAAAATCTAGGGAGGAGCTGGCCTCTGAGCGTCTGGGGTGATCCTCATCGTCACTGCTTGTAAAGTTGAAAGAAACAGATCTAGGCTTCCTTCTCTGCAGATGTGATTCTGAATTCTTGCGTGTTGGTCTTCTCCAGGCAAAGACCTTGCCATCTCTATAATCTACTTCATCTCTTCTAAATTTTCTTAGCTTGTCTTGCTTCAATGTCAGAGTGAATGTGTCTACTTTCTCTTTCAAGATCTCATCACATTGTGCTTTGTTAGAAATATCACTGTGTTCTGAAATTTTCCTTTTTAATTCTTCAATTTCTGTTTGGACTACTTGTCTGTCCTTTTTGGAATCTTCTATTAAAAGTAGCATTAGGTCCAAAGAACACTTGTTGAGAATAGCCTCCCATTTATCTTTGAATTCAGTTTTACCTTGTGCTCCATTAGCTGGAAACTTCATAATACGGAGTCCTCTGGGGATTAGGCCTTTCCTCCAATAGTCAGACAAGGTGATAGAATTGAGGTCAAGTTTAGTATCTTTCTCCATAAGGTGTTGCAAGTCTCTGTAAGCCTTGTTTAAGTCCATTCCAGTATTCTCTGTGGCAGTCATCTCATCTAGCAATGAGGTAGTGGTAATAATCCTTTGGCCCTCTTCATGGGAATAGGAAAATCTTGTAGATTCTTGGGTAAAATCCATGGGTTTGAGTTGTGAAATGTCCTCAAAAAACACAGAAAGAAATAACTGTGGAGCTGCTTCCTCTAAGCACCACCCAAGTGCTGTTTAACTAGTAAAAAGAGGAGGAAGGGAAGCGCTACTAAGGTACACTATAGTATATTTTGGTAGATAGAAGGTGCTCTTTGGTAAAAGGTGTAAATTGGTCATCAAAAAGAAAGGAGGACCAAGGCACTCTTCATAAATTAATTAAAATGCCTTTATTAGTATGGCATGTTCAATAGAAACAAAGTTGTTTAAAAACCTGGGATAAAAATGCTGGGATACATTTGGAACCATCAGATCAACAGTGAGTGTGAATAATCCGGCCTGCTCTACTGACCTCGTATGCTTTCACACATACATACCATGTAGACACACCGACAGACTCACACACAATATTCTGTTGATCCTAATCAGTCTGTTTTCTCTGTAAATATCAGTATTACCGTACACCGATTGACTACTGCTGTTATTTTTTTATTTTTTTTATTTTTTTTTCACCTTTATTTAACCAGGTAGGCAAATTGAGAACACGTTCTCATTTACAATTGCGACCTGGCCAAGATAAAGCAAAGCAGTTCGACACATACAACAACACATAGTTACACATGGAGTAAAACAAACATACAGTCAATAATACAGTGAAAATAAGCCTATATACAATATGAGCAAGTGAGGTGAGATAAGGGATATTGGGTTAATTCATTGGCCTGGTCCTGTTAAGACCTATTTCATTGAGTCAATTAGATCTCTGTTATGTTCTCTCTCTGCAGTTCAAGGAAAGGACTACTGTAGATATGTCCATCTTCGGGGTCTGTACCCAAAACGTGCTTCTTCTCCTCTCATCTAAATCTTTATTTTTCTTCCTTCCCCACCACATTCCATGACTTTCATCTCTCTCTCAAGGTAATTCTGTTACCAAACTTCGTATCTGCACCGTTCTTCAAGTAAATGTGTTTTTGCTAAATGTTCTGTGGAAACAGTTAAATGTAGTCCTTGTGCACATAGTTTATCTTTGCAATCATTGGTTTTTGTTTGGTATACGTTTTAAAGTGAAAAATCACTGTAAAAAAAAAAAAAAGCCTCTGCCTGTCCCTCTCCCTCTCTCCCTCTCTCCCTCTCTCCCTCTCTCCCTCTCTCCCTCTCTCCCTCTCTCCCTCTCTCGTCTGAGCTGATTTTAGTTGACTTAGCAGGTGATGACGTTCTGCTTGAGAGAGTCCGTATCCTGGCACCTAATCAATATTCATGACTATGTTAAAGTGAGTTTATTAAGAAATGTTGACAAGCAATATAGAATTAAAGTACCTTTCTCTCTCTCGCGCTCGCTCTCTCAATCTCTCATCAGATGGAATACTGGTACTGTACATGATGAATGAAGATGGAAGTGTGCTTTGATGGAAGTGTGTGCATGGTAATTCATTTCCTCAGCTGTATAGCGATGGTTCAGTGTTAGCTAGTAATTAGCGGGGCCCTTTTCCACGGGCTGCCCGTCGTGCCTGACTGATTTTCTCATTTCCAGGCCTCTGATCTGACAAGTCTGTGTGTGCATTTGTGTGCGTGCGCAAGGTTTAAGATGGTATACAGCAGGTTGTAATGCCTGGAGCATTCTAATGTAAGCTGCTGTGTGACCAAAGCCCACATTTGATCTTCTGACCAGGTTTACGACAGGATAGAGGAGTCCGTCCTGGGAAAAGAGACGCTTTGGACGCAAGGCTTGAGCGATGGACAGTTTATATCGTTTACCGGGGTATTGTGAAATACCGATAGATGAAGACTCGGAGGCTGCAGGGGTGCATGCTACACCACTGCTTATAAGTTAAATCTAAGATGTGTCAAATAAATTGTATCCAGCTCAGGGTTCCAGCTATGGTTTGGTTTGCTAACTTGCTATTTAAAAAGTGTCTACATGTCCAGATCGAGCTTCTTGGTTACAGCAGAGACATTCAATCCCCTCCTGGATCAACATCCCGGTTGCCTAAATTGTTTTGTGTATAAAAAAATATATAAAAAACGAATTTTTTTCTTCTTTTCAAATAGGGCCCCTTGTGTGCACTTCCGGTAATACCGTATACCACGGTATGGTACAGAAACGGTATGATGGTATGAAAATGTGGACAACGACCAACCCTACTCGATGCACAATTGACTATTATTAAGGCCACAACAAATAATGTACTGTCAACCCTTCTATACCACAAAAACTCTAGGTTTGATGGCGACCGAAGATAAACTTTTCAAACGCAGTGAAACAGGTACTTGGCTAAATAACACACACACGTTTTCGTTTTCCATTTCGCTGTAGTGGACAAGACCGTGGTGTCCGAGTGATAATGTCACTATGATGCTAATCAAGATTCGACTAGATTCTATCCGCTACAGCTGTACTGGTCAATAAAAAATCTCAAATGACCTATTTGAACGTCTCAACCTTTACCACGGCATAAATGACACACACACACACGCACACACACACACACACACACACACCTACTTATTAGGGCTGACCCCATTTGTCGATTGTTTGGTTGACCAAGATCTTTTAAAATCGAGTAATCACAAATATACACTACCATTCAAAAGTTATGGGGTCACTTAGAAACGTCCTTGTTTTCCATGAAAACATACATGAAATGAGTTGCAATATGAATAGGAAATATAGTTAAGACATTGACAAGGTTATAAATAATGATTTTTAATTGAAATAATAATTGTGTCCTTTGCTTTCGTCAAAGAATCCTCCATTTGCAGCAATTACAGCATTGCAGACCTTTGGCATTCTAGTTGTCAATTTGTTGAGGTAATCTGAAGAGATTTCACCCCATGCTTCCTGAAGCACCTCCCACAAGTTGGATTGGCTTGATGGGCACTTCTTACGTACCATACGGTCAAGCTGCTCCCACAACAGCTCAATAGGGTTGAGATCCGGTGACTGTGCTGGCCACTCCATTATAGACTGAATACCAGCTGGCTGCTTCTTCCCTAAATACACTGCTCAAAAAAATAAAGGGAACACTTAAACAACACAATGTAACTCCAAGTCAATCACACTTCTGTGAAATCAAACTGTCCACTTAGGAAGCAACACTGATTGACAATACATTTCACATGCTGTTGTGCAAATGGAATAGACAACAGGTGGAAATTATAGGCAATTAGCAAGACACCCCCAATAAAGGAGTGGTTCTGCAGGTGGTGACCATAGACCACTTCTCAGTTCCTATGCTTCCTGGCTGATGTTTTGGTCACTTTTGAATGCTGGCGGTGCTTTCACTCTAGTGGTAGCATGAGACAGAGTCTACAACCCACACAAGTGGCTCAGGTAGTGCAGCTCATCCAGGATGGCACATCAATGCGAGCTGTGGCAAGAAGGTTTGCTGTGTCTGTCAGCGTAGTGTCCAGAGCATGGAGGCGCTACCAGGAGACAGGCCAGTACATCAGGAAATGTGGAGGAGGCCGTAGGAGGGCAACAACCCAGCAGCAGGACCGCTACCTCCGCCTTTGTGCACGGAGGAGCAGGAGGAGCACTGCCAGAGCCCTGCAAAATGACCTCCAGCAGGCCACAAATGGGCATGTGTCTGCTCAAACGGTCAGAAACAGACTCCATGAGGGTGGTATGAGGGCCCGACGTCCACAGGTGGGGGTTGTGCTTACAGCCCAACACCGTGCAGGACGTTTGGCATTTGCCAGAGAACACCAAGATTGGCAAATTCGCCACTGGCACCCTGTGCTCTTCACAGATGAAAGCAGGTTCACACTGAGCACATGTGACAGACGTGACAGAGTCTGGAGACGGCGTGGAGAACGTTCTGCTGCCTGCAACATCCTCCAGCATGACCGGTTTGGCGGTGGGTCAGTCATGGTGTGGGGTGGCATTTCTTTGGGGGGCCGCACAGACCTCCATGTGCTCGCCAGAGGTAGCCTGACTGCCATTAGGTACCGAGATGAGATCCTCAGACCCCTTGTGAGACCATATGCTGGTGCGGTTGGCCTTGGGTTCCTCCTAATGCAAGACAATGCTAGACCTCATGTGGCTGGAGTGTGTCAGCAGTTCCTGCAAGAGGAAGGCATTGATGCTATGGACTGGCCCGCCCGTTTCCCAGACCTGAATCCAATTGAGCACATCTGGGACATCATGTCTCGCTCCATCCACCAACGCCACGTTGCACCACAGACTGTCCAGGAGTTGGCGGATGCTTTAGTCCAGGTCTGGGAGGAGATCCCTCAGGAGACCATCCGCCACCTCATCAGGAGCATGCCCAAGCATTGTAGGGAGGTCATACAGGCACGTGGAGGCCACACACACTACCGAGCCTCATTTTGACTTGTTTTAAGGACATTACATCAAAGTTGGATCAGCCTGTAGTGTGGTTTTCCACTTCAATTTTGAGTGTGACTCCAAATCCAGACCTCCATGGGTTGATAAATTTGATTTCCATTGATAATTTTTGTGTGATTTTGTTGTCAGCACATTCAACTATGTAAAGAAAAAAGTATTTAATAAGAATATTTCATTCATTCAGATCTAGGATGTGATATTTTAGTGTTCCCTTTATTTTTTTGAGCAGTGTAGTTCTTGCATAGTTTGGAGTTGTGCTTTGGGTCATTGTTCTGTTGTAGGAAATTGGCTCCAATTAAGCGTCGTCCACAGGGTATGGCATGGCGTTGCAAAATGGAGTGATTACCTTCCTTCTTCAAGATTCCTTTTACCCTGTACAAATCTCCCACTTTACCACCACCAGACCATCACATTGCCTCCACCATGCTTGACAGATGGCGTCAAGCACTCCTCCAGCATCTTTTAATTTTTTCTGCGTCTCACGAATGTTCTTCTTTGTGATCCTAACACCTCAAACTTAGATTTGTCTGTCCATAACACTTTATTTCCAATCTTCCTCTGTCCAGTGTCTGTATTCTTTTGCCCATCTTCATCTTTTCTTTTTATTGGCCAGTCTGAGATATGGCTTTTTCTTTGCAACTCTGCCTAGAAGGCCAGCATCCCGGAGTCACCTCTTCACTGTTGACATTGAGACTGGTTTTTGCGGGTACTATTTAATGAAGCTGCAAGTTGAGGACTTTTGAGGCATCTGTTTCTCAAACTAGACACTAATGTACTTGTCCTCTTATTCAGTTGTGCACCGGGCCTCCCACTCCTCTTTATATTCTGGTTAGAGCCATTTTGTGCTGTTCTGTGAAGGGAGTAGTACACAGCGCTGTTAACAATCTTCAGTTTCTTGGCAATTTCTCGCATGGAATAGCCTTCATTTCTCGGAACAAGAATAGACTGACGAGTTTCAGAAAATAGTTCTTTGATTCTGGCCATTTTGAGCCTGTAATCGAACCCACAAATGCTGATGCTCCAGATACTCAACTAGTCAACAGAAGGCCAGTTTTATTGCTTCTATAATCAGAACAACAGTTTTCGGCTGTGCTAACATAATTGCAAAAGGTTTTTCTAATGATCAATTAGCCTTTTAAAATGATAAACTTGGATTAGCTAACACAACGTGCCATTAGAACACAGGAGTGACACGGAACCCAAACCGGCTGCGCGCGTGCATAAATGTATTTTGTCCCCGTACACCAAACGCGATCACGAAACGCAGATTAAATTATCAAAACAAACTCTGAACCAATGACATTAATTTGGGGGCAGGTCAAAAAGCATTAAACATTTATGGCAATTTAGCTAGTTAGCTTGCACTTGTTAGCTAATTTGTCGTATTTAGCTAGCTTGCTGTTGCTAGCTAATTTGTCCTAGGGTATAAACATTGAGTTGTTATTTTACCTGAAATGCACAAGGTCCTCTACTCCGACAATGAATCCACACCCAAAACGGCCAACCGAATTGTTTCTAGTCATCTCTCCTCCTTCCAGGCTTTTTCATCTTTGAACTTATATGGTGATCGGCATCTAAACTTTCATAGTATTACCACGACTACCGGCAAAACAGTTCGTCTTTCAATCACCCACGTGGGTATAACCAATGAGGAGATGGCACGTGGGTACCTGCTTCTATAAACCAATGAGGAGATGGGAAAGGCAGGACTTGCAGCGCAATATGCGTCAGAAATAGGAATGACTTCTATTTTAGCCCTTGGCAACGCAGACGCTCGTTTACACAGACGAGCAGTGTGGGTGCAATAATTAAATAACATAGATTCCTACATTTATTTTGCAATGCTCGAGCACGCGATGCGAGCGGTGTGGTCAGCCTGTGACTGAAAATGGGCCTCTGTATGTGTAACGGATGTGAAATGGCTAGCTAGTTAGCGGGTACGCGCTAGTAGCATTTCAATCAGTTACGTCACTTGCTCTGAGACTTAAGTAGTGTTGCCCCTTGCTTTGCAAGGGCCGCGGCTTTTGTGGAGCGATGGGTAACGACCGTGCTTCGTGGGTGACTGTTGTCGATGTGTGCAGAGGGTCCCTGGTTCGCGCCCGTGTCGGGGCGAGGGGACGCCGTAAAGTTATACTGTTACATTGATGCTGTTGACCCGGATCACTGGTTGCTGCGGAAAAGGAGGAGGTTGAAAGGGGGGTGAGTGTAACGGATGTGAAATGGCTAGCTAGTTAGCGGGTACGCGCTAGTAGCATTTCAATCAGTTACGTCACTTGCTCTGAGACTTAAGTAGTGTTGCCCCTTGCTTTGCAAGGGCCGTGGCTTTTGTGGAGCGATGGGTAACGAGGCTTCGTGGTTGACTGTTGTTGATGTGTGCAGAGGGTCCCTGGTTCGCGCCCGTGTCGGGGCGAGGGGACTGTTTAAAGTTATACTGTTACATATGCCTATGTTGATATTCCATTTTAAAAAATCTGCCATTTCCAGCTACAATAGTCATTTACAACATTAACATCTACACTTTATTTCTGATCAATTTGATGTTATTTTAAATGGACAAAAAAACATTACTTTTTTTTTACTTTCTTTCAAAAACAAGGACATTTCTTAGTGGCCACAAACATTTGAACGGTAGTGTATTTTTAGGCATATGAGACACCTGTCTGATTCACACCTTGTAGACTATATTGATTTCTGGCTCGTATTTAGTAGTTTGTGTGTTTTCATTTTTAAATCGCAGTGCTTAAAGCACCAGACAAGCTTAGTAGCCCACATATAATTGATTTTATTCAAACGTAGGGTGTGTCTATATGGAAAAATACACGTTTCAAAATTTCTAAACAATCAATGGGTCGAAAGAACCGACAACTCTCGGTCAGCCAAGATTATAACATTTTTTGTCGGGGAATGCCCTACTACTTACACACACGGATCGACCCAGGCTGTAAAAGAGAGCTGTTGCGCTAAATGCTATGGAGCTGAGCTCATGGTTTCGTGTGAATGGGTGTGTTGTTTAAGATGTTTTAACGCTCTAATTTGACTCATTTAAAAGTCAAACATAATAGCATTTGTAATGGTGGTTACTAATTCTGGTGGTCTCTTCTAACACTGCGTTTGTGTTTCGGTGTTTTCCATAAGCAATAACAGACTCATTGTCAGTCAGCTACTTTTCCACTTCATTAACTAGGCTTCTTTTCAATTAAAAGTTTCAATTTGCAAGTCAGAAAAGTCTGTATAGCCTTCTCCCGCTAGAACAAACGATAGCATCTTCTAGTGACCTATTGATAGGACAGGCGCGCTGTAGTCAGCTGCGGTCAAATTTATTTTCACGGAGGAGGGAGAGCATGAGGAGTTTCATGTGAGTGAATTAGCACGTCCCATGTAATGTAAGTGGTAACGATGAGTTGAAATCCACTTAAAATTTGTTTTGTGGCACATTCATTTAATTTTCTTTTGCGTGTTTCATAGGCCTATATAGCCAGCCACGGAGTCGGGACACATTGGCTATTTATTGTCGAACTGACTGAAAAAAAGTCTACCTGCTATATCCCTTTGCTATTCATACAACGTAGTCATACAATCAGAGCTCCTGATAGCTCCTGATAGCCCTCCTGATAATATAGGCCTTGACATTATCCAAAACAACTAACACCACACTGTATTCATACATTTGCAGTCATTTCAATTGCAAAGTCATGTCCTTCTACTCAATACCACAACTCATTTTACCAATCTGATAGGTGAAGTTGTTAAAGTACTCAATCATTTAGCTATGTATTTCGGATTGAATGAAGGCATTAGATTTGACCTGGAGGGAGACGGAGAGAGAGAGAGAAAAGAGGATGGAGAGGAATGCTGACTAGGCCTGGCAACAATCCCCCTGTTCTTATCTCGACTTTGCGTTGGAGATTTTCTGTGAACATTGCATCTTTCCCCTCTTATCTAGTGTAGGTATTTGTATGCTTCAGGACAGACTGCATACAGTCAGCTCTTTTCCTCATATCGGAGGATTATTCATCGGTCTGTGTGCCGCGCGCGTGCGAAGAATAATTTGCTCTAGTAAACTATTCCTGAGCGATTCCACACCTGCGTAGCCAAAAACGATATCACATTGTTCTGGCAATTATTATCAATACGGCCCAGTGTTAGAAATGAGACCCACATTAAAGCAACACCTACTGGCAGAGACAATGTCTGGCCTAATCGCATGCATGCAACCAGGCCAGGTGTTGTCTCTGCCAGGAGATGTTGCTGTGATTATAGTTTAATCTGGGTCTAAATTCTAACATTAGGTCATATTGATAATAATCACACAAGTAACCACTGATAATACACAGCTAAACACTCCCTTTGAACTGTCAGACATACCAATCACTATTATCATAAACACACAAACACACTTTCTCTCCTTCTACCCCCCCCTCCCTCTTCTCTCCTGTGACTGGAGGAACTGCTAATGATTTGTTTGTTTGTTGACCTGTGGCTAGTAAGACAACGCTGTGTTGAGTGTGTGTGTGTGTGTGTGTGTGTGTTAACTGCACCCCTAGCGATTAGCTCTCATTAAAAACAAACAGCAGAGAGAGATCAGCCAGGCAGCAATTACCTCCAGCTTTGATGTGGCTTTAATTCCTTTAAAAAATGCCCCTCTGGCTAGTTTAAATCACACACACACGCTTGCACATTTACAGACCAACATAGGCCTTTACTTAGGAAGATAAGAGTCTCAGGGGAGGTTACTGGTCACGCAAGCTGACACCATCATCACACACACACTATAACTCCACTACTACAGATCCGTTTGGGACAGTAATGGAGAACATGTAGAACAGAAGAGAGGTTGGGTGTCTGAAACAATGTGTAAAGTACTTCAGATAGGCCTAACCTAGACAATAGAAATAACTGGTACAAAACAGTCGAGGGGAGGAAGAGGAAATGGGAGAGAAAGAAGAGGGGGGAGTCAAGCAGCACTGGTGTATAGTAGGCTAGGTAGATCACTGTGTGTAGAAGCGAAGAGAGGCAGACAGGTAGTAGGTTTATCAGAGTGCATAGTGTGCGACAGAGCTTGAGCATATGGGTCATTCCACCTCAAAAAGCACAATAAAAGAGGATTTACACCCACCATCTCAGATTGTTCCGAAATTGTTTCTGTTAGTAAAAACAGATAAAATTAGCATTACAGCAACATTATTTTGTTGAAATATAATTTGATCTTTGAGAAATGAAGCTAATTGATTGCACCCAAATTGCCAATTATAAATGTATAGGATTCATATAATATAGTAACTAACATCCAATTTGGACCAAACTTTTTAAAACAATGAGTCAGACATGAGGAATCCAATGAAATAGTCAAAAGCCACACCCAAACCCCACGCCAATCCCACCCCAACAACGAGTATATAAACTCTGCAAAAACAGAAATTCCCCTTTTTCAGGACCCAGTCTTTCAAAGATAATTAGTAAAAATCCAAATAAATTCACAGATCTTCATTGTAAAGGGGTTAACCTCTCTTGGGCTAGGGGGCAGTATTTGACGTCCAGATGAAAAGCATGCCCAAAGTAAACGGCCTGTTACTCAGGCCCAGAAGCCGGGATATGCATATAATTGATAGATTTGGATAGAACACTCTAAAGTTTATAAAACTATTAAAATTATGTCTGTGAGTATAACAGAACTGATATGGCATGCGAAACCCCGAGGACAAACCATCCCTCCCAAAAGTCAGCCTACCTATATTTTCAATGGCTATCACTTTAATAAGGCCAAGTCCTACCAAATTGCAGTTCCTAGGGCTTCCACTAGATGTCAACAGTCTTTAAAAAAACATTTTTTGACAATTTCTTTGGGTTCCTCGGGTCTTACTCATGGTTAGAAAAAAAAATTTGGTCCAAATCGGATGTTAGGTACCATATTTATTGAATATTATATGAATCCTAAAAATTAAAATGGCAAATTTGGGTGCAATCAAGCTTATATTTCACCAAAAATAATGTTGCAGGAATGCTAATCTAAGTTGTTTCTAACTACAGAAATGATTTCAAAACAAATCAGATTGTGGGTCTATCGGCTGGAATTACATGGAACGACTCATATTCAATGACAGACACACGGCTGAAGTACACCCCTGCTGCCACACACACACTCCGCCGCCAACACCAATCACATTACTGAACAGACTTTCAGCGCATTACTACGAATTCATCAAATCAAAGGTTATTGGTCGCGTACAGTTTTGCAGAAGTAATCGCAGGTGCAGGGAAATGCTTATGTTCCTAGCTGTGCCGTGATACAGCACAGATACCTTTTCCTTCCTAGAATTCACACCCACGTCCGCCCGCTTACCGAGAGAAGGTACGCATCTCAGTGACAATGTCCTACTTGTCTAAATTGAATATGAGATCTGTCAACATAAAGCTCTTAACAAAAGGCCAGAGATGTCCAATAAAATATGACTGAACCAAACACGTAGGCAGGATAATATTTAAATGAAAATACCTGTAGACTTTTCTACACTAAAGGGGGAATGGATATTAATCATTGGGTTTCCTGTTTATCTCTATGCCATCTGGACACACACACACACACACACACACTCTCTCTCTCCCTCTTTTGGACTAGCAGTATCTAATAGATGGAGCAGACAGAATGGGGGTGGGGGTGATGATGACATGATGAGCAGAGGGGTCAGGGGTTGGCTTAGACAAGCTTTTGTTTTGGTTCTCAAACATTTCCGCCTGCATTCCGTTGTGAATGTGCGTATAACCACCACTTTGTTCTCAGGTCAGTTGCTCATCATTCCGGACACACACACTTGCGGTGAATGTGTGATGTGTGTGTGTGATGTGTGTGTAACTGAATGCTGTGGTAAAGGCATTTCTTGAAGTGATGAGTGTTCAGTGTTAAGCAGCTAAAAACATTAAAGACCACAAACATGTCAACAACACACACATAGGGGCGCCTGAGAAATGTTGCAAATGGAGAAGCTGCATCCCCACTTACAAAATAGGGGTGCTGCAAAGTATCATGATCCATTGTATAATTTGTCCTTTTTAATGATTATATGCCCATTTTATATAGTACCAGTCAAATGTTTGGAAACACCTACTCATTCCAGGGTTTTTCTTTATTTTTACTATTTTCTACATTGTAGAATAATAGTGAAGACATCAAAACTATGAAATAACACATATGGAATCATGTAGTAACCAAAAGTGTTAAACAAATCAAAATATATTTGAGATTCTTCAAATAGCCACCCTTTGCCTTGATGACAGCTTTGCTCACTCTTGGCATTCTCTCAACCAGCTTCACCTATACAAGCATTTCGCTACATCCACAATAACATCTGTTAAACACGTGTATGTGACAAATAAAATTTGATTTGACATGGAATGCTTTTCCAACAGTCTTGAAGGAGTTCCCACATATGCTGAGCACTTGTTGGCTGCTTTTCCTTCACTCCGCAGTCCAACTCATCCCAAACCATCTCAATTGGATTGAGGTCGGGTGATTGTGGAGGCCAGGTCATCTGATGCAACAGTCCATCACTCTCCTTCTTGGTCAAATAACCTGGAGGTGTGTTGGGTCATTGTCCTGTTGAAAAACAAATGATAGTCCCACTAAGTGCAAACCAGATGGGATGGCGTATCGCCGCAGAATGCTGTGGCAGCCATGCTGGTTAAGTGTGCCTTGAATTCTAAATAAATCAGTGTCACCAGCAAAGCACCATCACACCTCCTCCTCCATGCTTCACGGTGGGAACCACACATGCGGAGATCATCCGTTCACCTACTCTGCGTCTTACAAAGACACGGCGGTTGGAACCAAAAATCTCAAATTTGATCTCATCAGACCAAAGGACTGATTTCCACCGGTCTAATGTCCACTGCTCGTGTTTCTTGGCCCAATCAGGTCTCTTCTTATTGGTGTCCTTTGGTAGGGGTTTCTTTGCAGCAATTCGACCATGAAGGCTTGATTCACACAGTCTCCTCTGACCAGTTGATGTTGAGATGTGTGTTACTTGATCTCTGAAGCATTTATTTAGGCTGCAATTTCTGAGGCTGGTAATGCTAATGAACTTATCCTCTGCAGCAGAGGTAACTCTGTGTCTTCCTTTCCTGTGGTGGTCCTCGTGAAAGCCAGTTTCATCATAGCCCTTGATGGTTTTTGCGACTGCGCTTAAAGAAACTTTCAAAGGTCTTAACGTAATGATGGACTGTTGTTTCTATTTATTCTTGCCATTATATGGACTTTGGTTTTTACCAAATAGGGCTATCTTCTGTATACCACCCCTACAGTACCTTGTCACAACACAACTGATTGGCTCAAACGCATTAAGGAAAGAAATTCCAGAAATTAACAAGGCACACCTATTCATTGAAATGCATTCCAGGTGACTACCTTATGAAGCTGGTTGAGAGAATGCCAAGAGTGTGCAAAGCTGTCATCAAGGCAAAGGGTGGCTACTTTGAAGAATCTCAAATATATTTTGATATCTTCACTATTATTCTACAATGTAGAAAATAGTTGTTGTTTTTTAAATCAAAACCCTGGAATGAGTTTGTCTCCAAACTTTTGACTGGTACATTTTACAACCCCTCCTCCGTAACCTCAAGATAAAGGATTTTGCCCACTGGAAAGTTTTGCTTCTCTCCTGTGCACCACAGTTTTAGCTCCGAGCAGTTAGAAGGACATAGTTGCACCACTGATGTATAAATGAAAAGGCACCTGCAAAATAAAATGTTTTATCTATTTTGTTGTGCTGTTAAAATGTGCATCTTTATTTCTTGTCCGATGTCAGGGAGTCATTTCACTTTTCCTTTAAAAAACCATGTTGATGTTAGTTAGTTATTAATTACACTTTGGATGGTGTATCAATACACCCAGTCACTACAAAAAAACAGGCTTCCTAACTCAGTTGCCGGAGAGGATGGAAACAACTCAGGGATTTAACCATGAGGCCAATGGTGACTTTAAAACAGTTACAGAGTTTAATGGCTGTGATAGGAGAAAACTGAGGATGCATCAACCACATTGTAGTAACTCCACAAAACTAACCTAAACGACAAAGTGAAAAGGAAGCCTGTACAGAATATAAATATTCCAAAACAGGCATCCTGTTTGCAACAAGGCAAAAAAAAATGGCAAGAAAATGAACTTTTTGTCCTGAATAGAAAGCATTATGTTTGGGGCAAAACCACCACAACACATTACTGAGTACCACTCTTCAGCGTGATGGTGATGGTGGCTACATCATGTTATGGGTATGCTTGTCATCGGCAAGGACTAGGAAGTTTATTAGGATAAAATGAAACAGAGTAGGCAAAATCCTAGAGGAAAACCTGGTTCAGTCTTCTTTCCAACAGACAATGGAATACAAATTCACCTTTCAGCAGGACAGTAACCTAAAACACAAGGCCAAATATACACTGGAGTTGCTCACCAAGATGACATTGAATGTTCCTGAGTGGCCTTGTACAGTTTTTACTTAAATCAGCTTGAAAATATATGACAAGACCTGAAAGTGGTTGTCTGGCAATGACCAACAACCAATTTGACAGAGCTTGAAGAATAATTTGCAAATATTATACAATCCAGGTGTGCAAAGCTCTTAGAGACTTACCAAGAAAGACTCACAGCTGTAATCACTGCCAAATGTGAATCTAACATGTTTGACTCAGGGGGTTGAATAATTATCTAATTAATATATATTAGTGTTTAATTTCCCATTAAAAAAAAAAGAAAAAATGGAATTGTTCTTCCACTTTGACAGAGTATTGTGTAGATCGTTCACAAAAAATATCAAATCTATTTTAATCCCACTTTGTAACAACAAAATGTGGAAAAAGTCAAGGGGTGTGAATACTTTGAAGGCACTGTATATGAGGATTCAGGCCTAGGATTGATATGCAAACATTGCAATTGGCAAAGTACCCAGTTGCCCAATGTCTGTATTAAAAATATATAATTTACATTTGGGTTCTTAGTGAAGATCTTTATGAAACTGAACAGTATGCTCTATGAGATGAGTGAAACTAGCCCCTTATCATACATTATTAACTCGATCACCTGTAAATCTCATAGCCTACTGTTACAATAGATTCCGATACAAAGATTGTCTAGAGCTGAAGAAAATGGAACGCAACACTGCCATCTAGCGTCCAGTTTGAGTACATCAGCAAAGCTCACGTCAGACCAGTGGTAGTGTATCAACGTTTTTGTACTGTTGACTGTTGTAGTTGATTCTACACTCCGTTTCGTTGGAAAATAATAAGAGCCGTTTACGGCTGTTTTGGTGAACTATAAAAAGGCATTTAGCTAGCTATCTATATAGCAGTATCTGATAACCCGACCAACAAGGGTCCAGAACGCAATAACGCCGAAGTTGTACGTAGGCACGGGTAGAGGGTCAGTTTACGCTCCCCAAATCCTATTGGGTAAAACGCAAAAACTTACTTTAGATAAGTGTCTAGTCAGAACGAAATGGTCAACAGCTCTTACCGTGAGAAGCAGCTGTGACAGAAGTCTTTGGCGCATGTGTTGGACACGCAGTATGCTAGAGGTTCCGCCGTATACAGGAGTTCACCTGCGTGTATTTCGTGTGTTGCTCGTAGACCATTCCCTTTCCCTGCAGAGGCAAAACGTTCTAACTTTGACGCCATCCCGATCTCGCAAGCATGTGGAACTGGGGAAATTGTTTACATCCGCAAATGGCCGTCAGACCAAAGATGGTGGATAAATGAAGATGTCTTACTCATGCCGTTTACCATTGAAAAATTGTCATAGTTCCGGTCTGCTTAGAAGCTGGGTGTTTTCGCCTTAGTTTGACTGTAAATGAACAAAATATATTATATATATATATACATATTCACACATACACACATTTCTCGTATCACTTTCACCAAACTGAGAACACCAATAATTGCGAAATCAAATATTAACTTGGTTTCGCCTAAAACGTGTATTGTCTGCACAATTGCGGCGCAGCTCTTCAAGGCTGCCTCTAGTGGCTGTCCCCTCAAAGAGTGTCGTTCAGAAGTGTTTTGTATCTGGGTTTATCAGACTATTGTGAATGATTACCAACTTACAAACGTGATAACAACTTAACAGCTGTATGACTAGCTTAATGGAACTTTATAACCGCATACAATTGTCAGACCAGTCCCCACAATAAGGTTTATTATCATCAGAGAGAAACAGGTGTTTAAAAGTACCCACCACACAGTAATCCCTCCAGACTGTAAAGACAGATCTAAAACACGATGACAAACATGAAAAAAATGAATCTACGATACCCACATCAAGCCAAAACTAGAGAAAAAACAGATAAAGACATGCACGTAAGGATTAGATTTGATCGTTTGTTTTCTCTCCCCCTACATTGTGCAGATATGATATAAATACTTCAGATTCCAAAAGTAAGATAGTCATCTGAACCAGCCAGAGGACGAGTGAAAATAAAAATTAAAAAAAACAAGACTGCATCCTCAATAGTCTACAGTGGCTTCCTGTCTGCCTCTGCCTCTTCCTGTCTGCACACCTCTGAAAGTACAAGAGACTAAAGTGAATCTCCTGGCATTCTTCCAAGCTAATTAATGTATCTACAGTTTATTGTGTATTTTACAACAGATCTGAATATGATTATATTTTGCTGTTGGTTTCACCGGTCTTGTGTTTTCAGATCAGAGTAGACGAGGAGAGGGAGGAGAGTAGAGGAGGAGAGGAAGGAGAGTAGATGAGAAGAGGGAGGAGAGGAAGGAGAGTAGATGAGGAGAGGGAGGAGAGTAGAGGAGGAGAGGAAGGAGAGTAGATGAGAAGAGGGAGGAGAGGAAGGAGAGTAGATGAGAGGGAGGAGAGTAGAGGAGGAGAGGGAGGAGAGTAGATGAGAAGAGGGAGGAGAGGAAGGAGAGTAGATGAGGAGAGGGAGGAGAGTAGAGGAGGAGAGGAAGGAGAGTAGATGAGAAGAGGGAGGAGAGGAAGGAGAGTAGATGAGGAGAGGGAGGAGAGTAGAGCAGGAGAGGGAGGAGAGTAGATGAGAAGAGGGAGGAGAGGAAGGAGAGTAGATGAGAAGAGGGAGGAGAGGAAGGAGAGTAGATGAGGAGGGAAGAGAGTAGATGAGAAGAGGGAGGAGAAGAAGGAGAGTAGATGAGGAGAGGGAGGAGAGTAGAGGAGGAGAGGGAGGAGAGTAGATGAGAAGAGGGAGGAGAGTAGATGAGAAGAGGGAGGAGAAGAAGGAGAGTAGATGAGGAGAGGGATGAGAGTAGAGGAGGAGAGGAAGGAGAGTAGATGAGAAGAGGGAGGAGAGGAAGGAGTGTAGATGAGGAGAGGGAGGAGAGTAGAGGAGGAGAGGGAGGAGAGTAGATGAGAAGAGGGAGGAGAAGAAGGAGAGTAGATGAGGAGAGGGAGGAGAGTAGAGGAGGAGAGGAAGGAGAGTAGACGAGGAGAGGGAGGAGAGTAGAGGAGGAGTAGAGGAGGAGAGGAAGGAGAGTAGATGAGAAGAGGGAGGAGAGGAAGGAGAGTAGACGAGGAGAGGGAGGAGAGTAGAGGAGGAGAGGAAGGAGAGTAGATGATTAGAGGGAGGAGAGGAAGGAGAGTAGACGAGGAGAGGGAGGAGAGTAGAGGAGGAGAGGGAGGAGAGTAGATGAGAAGAAGGAGAGTAGATGAGGGGAGGGAGGAGAGTAGAGGAGGAGAGGAAGGAGAGTAGATGAGAAGAGGGAGGAGAGGAAGGAGAGTAGACGAGGAGAGGAAGCCACTTGACAGTTGGGATGTAGCCTGAGAGTCACTGCCCAGCGTGCATCATCAAATGATCCACATCTACAGAACTTTTCATAACGAAACTAAGACACACTGACTTTGTGCATTTCCACAAACTGTCACAAAAAAATGTAACAGCTCATTGATTAAATAGACTAGAAGTCCGGGGGAAAAAAGCACAAATAAAAAATGTACATGTAAAAAAAAATCTATTGAGTCCATTGATCGCAGGAGGTAATGAACTGGGGTAAGACTGATTATGACAATCCCATGATGATGCCCATAATTACTTGACAATAAAGATAAATATATAGATATGCCTGCGCAGGCCTCACGGAGTGGTGCAGTGGTCTAAGGCACTGCATTGCTGTGCCTCTAGAGATTCTGGGTTAGAGTCCAGGCTCTGTCGCAGCCGGCGCACAATTGGCCCAGCGTCGTCCGGGTTAGGGGAAGGTTTGGCCGCCAGGGATGTCCTTGTCCCATCGCGCACTAGCGACTCCTGTGGCGGGCCGGGTATAGTGCACGCTGACACAGTTGGCAGGTGCATCCGGGTTAAGCAGGCATTGGTTGGGTTGTGTTTCAGAGGACGCTCGGCTCTCGACCTTCGCCTCTCCCGAGTCCGTACGGGAGTTGCAGCGATGAGACAAGACTGTAACTACCAATTAGATACCACGAAATTGGGGAGAAAAGGTGTTTACATTTTCTTTTTTTAAAGAACAAAATAAAATAACATTCTTTAACACACATGTATTGCTTTCTTGTCCATGTTGCATATATCTCTGTCTGACGCACAAGGGTCATCAAGGGACCAATGCTACAATCAGGCTGAACTATCTGTACCCCAAAACAACCCAATAAACAGAAGGGGTAGCAGTTTCCCCTATCCACTGATACAGGGTCAGATATTTCATCCCCCTCCTGGTTGAGGATACGGTTAAGATATGATCTTAGATCTGTGATTCGGGGCAACTTCTATCCTTAGCCCAAAGAAACACCCTACCTTCAACATAAAAATACTCAATAGTGAGGAACGGCAAGGAAAGTAAAAATCTGTTTCATTACAACAAAACATGAATTATTAGAAGATTATTTTAAAGACATTATTTCTTGTTTCTGACCACAGCAGAATTGTTCATATTTTTGAGGTGTAGATAAGATATAAAATGGCGGCAGTAAACACAGAGCTGTGCCGGTTTCTGAAATGGCTACACAAGCACTTCCTGTTTGTGCAGGTGAGCAGTTCTGTCCATGCCTGAAGGACCCAGAGAACAGGTCCATGTAGTAGTGAGCAGGTTCAAGGTCAGTGGTAATGAGTATTATCCATTTCTCTGGGCTGACTTCGAGTCAGTCCACTTCCAGTAGTGTACAGTTGACGTCTATGGGTAGTCCAGTATACTACAGGTCCTAGGTCAGTCCTACTAGGCAGCACTGCAGATGTCTTAGGGAACTGTTAGTGTGGATGCAGCCTACCAGTACCACACAGACACACACGTCGTTCAATCACTCTCTCTCTCCCGCCACACATAAACACACTTTAACTGGCCAGCCAGTAAAGACAGAAAGACTGACAGAGAGAGAGAGATTAAAACAGGGCAGAACATAAAGAGAGGCGAGTATCCACTCTGCAAAACGAGGGAGTTTTCCTCCTCTGTCCCCTTCTTTTCCCCCTCTCCTTTCCTTCCCTCCCCACATTTCTCTTCTCCTCCCCCTCTCTTCTCCTCTCCGCTTGGGGGTCAGCTAAGACGCGGGGGTTAGCCAGTTTTGGAGCTGATCCATCCCACGATGCAGCTGTGCGAGGTAGAAGTCAGCGTTACGGGAGAAGTCGGTGCAGACAGTGGACTGGGCGTCGCCCAGGGCACAGTAGAGGGCGGTGCCTCCCAGGCTGATCACCACGGTGACCAGGCAAAGCAAGAAGAGGAGCAGGCAGGAGTCTCCGCCCACCTCGTCTGCAGGAGGGAAGAGGAAACACGGTTAGATGTTTATTCTATTTTATCTGACCTTTGAACTGTTTCTTGTCTGGAGAAGGGAGAGGACAGAGGGAAGAAGGGAGTGGACAGAGGGTGACATGGTAAGAATGCAGACAGACACACATAGCAGTATAATACTGTACATGCACAAACATACACATGCAATTGATCATAACCATTGTTGGGTATACATACACACACACACGCACACACACATCCTTACCGTGGTCAAAGCCGTCATCAGGTACTTTGAAGCGGACCCTGCGTTTAGCAGGGTGTTTGTGTTTGAGTGGGGCCGAGAAGGGAGCCACACACACATCCTCCACACACACACTCCTCCTCTTCAGGATGGACACAAGGCCAGGGACAGGGGTCATCTGGAGGTCAGCGGGACATGGTCAAAAGGTCAGGGCCAGGTCAACTGGTTAACATGCACATACTGTACACAATAGACACATTACATATATATATCAATACACACACATACAGTACACCATGCAGTACACACACACACACACAAAGACAGTGATAGACATAGTATCCCCACTAGGTGTCAGCGTACACTGCCCTCTCATGTCAACCTCAAACCTCTGAGAAACTGGGTGTTTTTTAGTTGTAAGCCTACTGTAAACGGAGCCGACTGTAAACGAAGCCGACTGTAAACGAAGCCGACTGTAAACGAAGCCGACTGTAAACGAAGCCGACTGTAAACGAAGCCGACTGTAAACGAAGCCGACTGTAAACGAAGCCGACTGTAAACGAAGCCGACTGCAGACGAAAGTCGGGCGAGTGAAGTCGACGGAGGCACATCTGTGACAGCCGAATGTCGGACGCTGTAGTGGTTTTCCAACAGTAAGCCTCAGATCAACATGGCAGTGTCAACATAGCTGCTATTGTTCAGAAAAGTTTTCTCTGAATAAATGTAGAAATACAATTTTCTATACCCCTATATCACACACTCACAAACTGAAAACATGAAGTGTGAACAATTAATTGGTTAGAGAGAGGTCTCATATCACTTTCATCTGTAGCTATAGAATTTGAGAAACAACTACAGCGACTTGAAGGCGACTTCATAAAAAAAAAACTGCATGACCTTTGATCTCATAATTCGTGTAAAGTTCGTGCAGTCAACGTGTAAGCGCAAGTCAGACAATTGTTATCCCCATAACGCAACACACTTTGAAAGGCAGAGTACCAACGATGGTCACCGACTACACAAAGTGGATCCGCTTGACCACGCCCTATGTCTTAGGTGCTTGTGACCGCCGGTGTCATCAAGTGACATCGGCTGATGACATATCATCTCATCCAGTGACGTCACCTGGTGACATCACCTCCTTTATGAACAATCAGCTAGAGAGACGCGGGTTCACAACATTGGGTTGATCTGACTCAACCTCCAGTCACACTCTTGTCAGGCCGGACAGAAGAGAGAGGGAGGGAGAGAGGATGAGAGAGGTGACAGCAGAAGACGGAGGAGAGTGGGAAGAGGTAGTGATAGGGACAATAAGAAGTGAACACAGATAGAGGAAGACTGTACATCCTATCAACAGGAATGATTTATGTTGACATGACATCCATACGGACAAAGAGAAAGGGGACGGATGGTCCTGTACGGCTCGGTTGGGAGAGCGTGCTGCTTGCACCGCCAGGGTTGTGGGTTCAATTTCTGGGGCCACCCATACGTACATATGCATGCGCGCCGTAAGTCGCTTTGGATAAAAGCGTCTGCTAAATGAGAGAGAGAGAGAGAGAGAGGAAAAGCCCCTCCAGTTTTAATGAGGTTATTATTGTAACTGTTCAGAGATCAACTCTACTTTCACCTAAACAATTATGTACAGAGCGCTTCAGTCGTTTGTCACAGTGGCCCAGACCTGGGCCACGTTCAGTTGGATCAAACAGAGGGAAACATTAAGAGTTGCTACATGAACTTGTCCAGTGAAAATACTGATTTCCGTTTCAAAACATCACCGGTGGCCATTCCATTCCAATACGCCCACTGCATCGCCAAAGAGGTTGCTCAATGGCCAAAGTAGCCTTGTGAATCGCGTGCACCCACCCCCTCCTCGACGACGGCCTCGTACCTCTCCCTCGCCAGAAACATGCGCATTCGATTACACACATACACTAAAACGCACACACCTCTCTCTCCCCACACACACACCCAGCTCCATATTTGGCATCCAAGGGCTAATGATGACCTAACACTGTCTGCTTGCTAATTACTGACGCTTACACAAATGTAGGCTTGTAAATGTAGGCTTATAAATGTGCCTATTTGATGATCCAATACTATTTCTGTTTGTCTTAAAACCTCTTTGGGCTAGGGGGCAGTATTTTCACGTCCGGATGAAAAGCGTGCCCAAAGTAAACTGCCTGCTACTCAGGCCCAGAAGCTAGAATATGCATATTAATGGTAGATTTGGATAGAACACACTGACGTTTCTAAAACTGCTTGAATAATGTCTGTGAGTATAACAGAACTGATTTGGCAGGCGAAACCCCGAGCACAATCCATCCAGGGGAAATAGTTGACACGATGTTTCAAGTTACTTGCAGACAGGCCATGCGTAGCCAATGTGATATTTATTTTTAATCAGGATATTTTCTACCTGCAGGCTGCAAAGTTTTTATTTGTTGACTTTATGTAGGCTATTATTACATAGGAATGGAAATAGAAGTTACTTTTAGATTTGTATCATGTTTATTTCGATCGGATTTTGATGAACCACATTGGTTTTGAGATATGAAGACTTTATTATAAATGAAATTAAACTGTTTTCTTGAAAATGTGCATGTGAAAATCATAAGTGGCAGAATCTGCAAAGGCCAGCAGCAGTCTGCAGCGGGAGGAGGAGGGGGGGGGGGGGGGGGGGGGGGGGGTCGGGTTGGGAACAGGTTTGACTCTTCTGGTTAGGCTATATTGATCTCTGGCTCCCTATTTAGTCATATGTGTGTCTTCATTTTTATTTCAGTGCTTAAAGCATCAGACAAAGTAGCCTACATATAGTTGATTTGATTCAAACATAGGGTATATCTAAATATGGGGACAGCCCTAATTTGTTGCTAGTTTTTGGTTTATTATTATCTTAATTTTATTTAACCTTTATGTAACTAGGCAAGTCAGTTAAGATGACGGCCTACCCCGGGCCAAACCCGGACGATGCTGGGCCAATTGTGCACCGCCCTATGGGACTCCCAATCACGGTATGCTTATAGCTGCCGATATGCGCCCCATTCTCTGTGCTTGAGAACAGGGGGTTTCAGCACTTTGTGAAAGTGCTCGAGCCACGTTAAGAACTTCCCTCTTGCACCCATTTCAGGAAACGGGTAGAACCCGCTCTATATAAGCAAAACAATAGCAGAAGTTTTCAATGAATTGGCCAACGCACCTTGTGTTGCGCTTCCTTAACAGTGACAGCCCATCACATTTACCCAGAGTGAGAGATGTACCGTGCCATTGACAGACTCATGATGCATTCGTAACCAAGTGAGAAGTGTGAATTTACTACAAACGACTGGGAGAAATCCACTCGAAACGGCCCCTTAAACTGGTAATTACTAGTCGGAAACTCGTCTATCATCCTTGAGCGCCAATGTTGATTACTGAGGTCACCTACAAAGAAAATGGCTTCTATAACAGCACTTTCATCAGTTAAATGTAACAAAACATTACTTATAATAAGCAATATATTAAAGTGTTTTTTGAACTCTAGAATGTGTTTACAAAGTTGACAGCTGGTTGGCCATTAGCTAATCAGCATTTCTCAACAATTCAAATCACATGAATGTATCCAACTGTCATTTATGACTTCACAACTGGTCCAAACCTCCCACATGGTTACAATCGCAGCATCAGAGTGGAAACTTGAAAGGCCCAACATAAATATCCAGTCACAACAGGCAATGCAAGGAACATTGTGAATGCTGAACATATTGAATGGCATTTCATTTTCCAGCTATACCCGAAATCGAACCGTGACTGCAATATGCACCAAACTGCAATATGTACCAAAACTGTGCAATACATCTCTCTGTAAGTGTCAACGTGTGTTTGTGTGTGTGTCATAAAACTTCAGTCCACACACAGTCTCTCCCACTCACCTCCTCCACTGTGATGCGTTTGGCCAGGTCGTCCAGAGAAGCCACCCGGTCTCTGATAGTCTCCACCATGTCCACTCCAAACATATCATACTCCTCCTCGCGCAGCTGGGCCTCCTCGCGCAGCTGGGCCTCCTCGCGCAGCTGGGCCTCCTCGCGCAGCTGGGCCTCCTCGCGCAGCTGGGCCTCCTCGCGCAGCTGGGCCTCCTCGCGCAGCTGGGCCTCCTCGCGCAGCTGGGCCTCCTCGCGCAGCTGGGCCTCCTCGCGCAGCTGGGCCTCCTCGCGCAGCTGGGCCTCCTCGCGCAGCTGGGCCTCCTCGCGCAGCTGGGCCTCCTCGCGCAGCTGGGCCTCCTCGCGCAGCTGGGCCTCCTCCAGTGTGAGCTGCTCCTTCACTGCTAAGGCTGAGATCTGGTTCATTCTAACTTTTAAACAATCAACACCATCTCTCTTCGCCTCTTTCTCCTCTTCCTCTAATGCCAAGGCCTCCTCTGCCTCTTCCACCTCCTCCTGTTTTTCCTCTCCTCCCTGCTGCTCCTCATGCTTGGGTTGGCTCATTTCCCCATCCATAGGGCGGTCCGGCGTAGTGCAACCCGCCTGAGTGGTGTGTTCCATCTCACTCTCCGTCTGCTGACCCGTTCCTTCGCTCCGAGAATCTGTGAACTCAGCCCTCCCAATCCCCTGGGAGTTTCTGCAGTCCTGTGCCACACCCAGAGCTGCACAGTCATTGGAGCTGAGGCTGTCCTTCAGGGCTCCGGCTGATTTGATTGGGTTGATGCTCTGGGAGAGGGTGGAGTCTGTTCCTCTCTGGTCCTCCTCCATCCCCAACAAACACTCAAATAACCGAACTAGGAGAGCAAGAGACAGAGACACATAGAGAGAAAGACAGAGACACAGAGAGAGAAAGCGAGAGGGACACAGAGAGAGAGAGATAGAGACACACAGAGAGAGAGAGAGAAAGAGAGACATACAGAGAGAAGAAATGTTACAATAGACATAACACTACAACAGCCCTTGACCCCCCCCCGTCCCCACAAACCTTTAACTTCTCTACCCAGGCTCTCCCTTTAGAGTCCCGTAGACATCAACAACCTCCCAGTAACACTGGTCTCCACCAGAGTCCACTGTCTAATCTACATTAAAGAGGGAATCACTGTTCCTCAACATCCTCAAAAACACCTCCCAGATCTCCTAACTCAATTATTCACAACACTCTCCTCTTTTACCCTTTAGCTGCTGTTTTATAGGGAACTTGATGTCACCGGAACATATTTCCTGTCTACTCTCTCATCCACTAAAGAGACACATGCACACACACGCATCACTGTTAAACACAAACGGAAACAGACTGAGGACAAGGTGTCCCGCGGGTCCAAATATTTATTCAATGTGAGATTATTTATCGGATACGTGTCATTTAACAGGGGAGACAGTGTTATACTCTCCTCTAAGAGACAGAGTTATACTCTCCTCTCCGAGACGGTGTTATACTCTCCTCTCCGAGACGGTGTTATACTCTCCTCTAAGAGACAGTGTTATACTCTCCTCTCCGAGACAGTGTTATACTCTCCTCTCCGAGACAGTGTTATACTCTCCTCTCCGAGACAGTGTTATACTCTCCTCTCCGAGACGGTGTTATACTCTCCTCTCCGAGACGGTGTTATACTCTCCTCTAAGAGACAGAGTTATACTCTCCTCTCCGAGACGGTGTTATACTCTCCTCTCCGAGACGGTGTTATACTCTCCTAAGAGACAGTGTTATACTCTCCTCTCCGAGACAGTGTTATACTCTCCTCTCCGAGACAGTGTTATACTCTCCTCTCCGAGACAGTGTTATACTCTCCTCTCAGAGACAGTGTTATACTCTCCTCTCCGAGACGGTGTTATACTCTCCTCTCCGAGACAGTGTTATACTCTCCTCTAAGAGACAGTGTTATACTCTCCTCTCCGAGACAGTGTTATACTCTCCTCTCCGAGACAGTGTTATACTCTCCTCTCCGAGACAGTGTTATACTCTCCTCTCCGAGACAGTGTTATACTCTCCTCTCCGAGACAGTGTTATACTCTCCTCTCCGAGACAGAGTTATACTCTCCTCTCCGAGACAGTGTTATACTCTCCTCTCCGAGACAGTGTTATACTCTCCTCTCCGAGACAGTGTTATACTCTCCTCTCCGAGACAGTGTTATACTCTCCTCTCCGAGACAGTGTTATACTCTCCTCTCCGAGACAGTGTTATACTCTCCTCTCCGAGACAGTGTTATACTCTCCTCTCCGAGACAGTGTTATACTCTCCTCTCCGAGACAGTGTTATACTCTCCTCTCCGAGACGGTGTTATACTCTCCTCTAAGAGACAGTGTTATACTCTCCTCTCCGAGACAGTGTTATACTCTCCTCTCCGAGACAGTGTTATACTCTCCTCTCCGAGACAGTGTTATACTCTCCTCTAAGAGACAGTGTTATACTCTCCTCTCCGAGACAGTGTTATACTCTCCTCTCCGAGACAGTGTTATACTCTCCTCTAAGAGACAGTGTTATACTCTCCTCTCCGAGACAGAGTTATACTCTCCTCACGCCTCCGGAACACTGACACCGAGAGCGCCCTAACTTAAGATACTGTCATCTCAGTGTGTGTGTGTGTGTAGTCACGCCTCGGTTGTGAAAGTGAAACCAGGCCATGGCAGAACACAGTGCCCTGTGTCTTTGTGCACAGGCAACACACCTCTGTGTGTGTGTGTGTGTGTGTGTGTGTGTGTGTGTGTGTGTGTGTGTGTGTGTGTGTGTGTGTGTGTGTGTGTGTGTGTGTGTGTGTGTGTGTGTGTGTATACAGTTAGGTAACACACACCCTTGGCTCCCCGGAGCTCTGCTTCAGTTCATCAATAACCCAAGTCCCAGACCAGGGGACCTCTCCTAACACACACAACGTGATGGAATGTATCTAAGGTGTTTCCAGGTAACCGGGTGGGGGGAGGCGAGAGAGAGCAAGCTAGAGAGAGAGAGAGCGAGCTAGAGAGAGAGCGAGCTAGAGAGAGAGCGAGCTAGAGAGAGAGAGAGAGCGAGCAAGAGAGAGAGCTAGAGAGAGAGAGAGAGAGCAAGAGAGCGAGCTAGAGAGAGAGAGAGCAAGAGAGTGAGCTAGAGAGAGAGAGAGAGCAAGAGAGAGCTAGAGAGAGAGAGAGCTAGAGAGAGAGAGAGAGAGAGAGAGAGAGCTAGAGAGAGAGAGAGAGAGCAAGAGAGCGAGCTAGAGAGAGAGAGAGCGAGCAAGAGAGAGCTAGAGAGAGAGAGAGCAAGAGAGCGAGCTAGACAGAGAGAGAGCAAGAGAGAGAGAGAGCAAGAGAGCGAGCAAGAGAGAGAGAGCAAGAGAGAGAGCAAGAGAGAGAGAGCGAGCAAGAGAGAAAGCGAGCAAGAGAGAGAGCGAGCAAGAGAGAGAGCGAGCAAGAGAGAGCGCGAGCTAGAGAGAGAGCAAGAGAGAGAGAGCGCGAGCAAGAGAGAGAGAGAGAGCACAAGAGCGAACAAACAATAGCAGCTATGTTGACACTGCCATGTTGATCTGAGGCTTACTGTTGGAAAACCACTACAGCGTCCGACATTCGGCTGTCACAGATGTGCCTCCGTCGACTTCACTCTCTCTCTTTAATAATTGACAGGTCAGCTGCCTGTCTCTGGAAGCACTCGGCAGACCGGCTCACGTCTCAAAACATTGCAGAGCGACAGACATACAGCAATCCTGCACTGATAGACTCCTGCTTCCTCAACCACACACACACTTACCTGAGCGGCATGCAGGCAGTCTGTCCTCACCACGAACAGGGCTCTCCAGCACAGAGTCCACAGTCTCACACACGCACAAACAGAGGGGAGAGCAGAGTGAATACAGCATCAACAAATGACATTCAAACTAGCCGAGCAAAGCACTGAATACTGTGTAATGCTAGACAGACGGTCTCTACAATGCCATCATGTCAATCAAGCACAGAGTCTCTTTTACCTTCTCTTCTCCAGGACTGGGTCTGTGTGGCAGAGAGAGAGACAGAGCGAGAGAGAGAGAGAGATGGAGGGGGTGCAAAGGCAGTTAGTGCTGTCACTTTCGTCCTCCGTGATTGAAGGAAGGTCTCTGCCTAGCTAAGGCTAAGATAGGTGGCCCTGCTCTCTCCCAGGGAATCTAATATTAGCGCCGCACATTTCCCTAGCTATTCCAGCATGTGTGTGTGTGCCGTGTGCCGTGTGTGTGTGTGTGTGTGTGTGTGTGTGTGTGTGTGTGTGTGTGTGTGTCTGAAACTCTAGCACCGCTGTAGCTCAAATTACTGAAAGTGCAGCAACAGCAAAGGGCCATATGTTTAAACCATCACGCTGTATGTGTACACACACATACACACACAAACCACCTTGGCGAGAGCACAGGTGTGTGAATGTACATCACTGCACAGCTTCTCAAGGTTTCCCATTCGTTCGAAAATGAGTTCAAAAGGTGGTCTTTCCTTGTTCAACCGCAACCTTTTCCTGTACTGAGCTGTAAAGGACCACATCTAAAAGACCAACTTCACACACACACACAACTAGAAACACGCGTGTGCGCACACGGACACACAGGCGCAGCCTCACCGTTGGTGTGTTTTGCAGATGTGTGTGAGTATGTCCAGCTGCTGTGCCGTCAGGTCAGTGGCACTGTTCCTCTCTCCGCGGCCGTCGGCCCCACACCGCCTCTCTGGAACAACAGAAGGTTGGAGGGAGAGAGGCACAAACACACCCAAGGAGGAGAGAAGGTTTGAGGGTGAGAGAAAGGGTGGGATGCATAATGAGACTTCCAATGGCTGAACACAGAGAGAGAGAGAGAGAGAGAGAAAAGAGAGAGAGAGAGAGAAAAGAGAGAGAGAGAGTGAGTGAGTGAGTGAGTGAGTGAGTGAGTGAGTGAGTGAGTGAGTGAGTGAGTGAGTGAGTGAGTGAGTGAGTGAGTGAGTGAGTGAGTGAGTGAGTGAGTGAGTGAGAGAGAGAGAGAGAGAGAGAATGTGTGTGTTACCCCACTGTTCCTGCAGTGTTGTCAGGTTGTTTAGTAGTCTCTGGTGGTAGAGTCTCTCTAGCTGAACACACCACACTGCTCGCTCATCTGGTCCACGCAGGGTTAAGAAAACAAACACACACACCCCTACACCCTTCAGTGATCCAGTCAGCGGTTGAGTTATTTAATTATTATTTTTTATTTCACTAGGCAAGTCAGTTAAGAACAAATTCTTATTTACAATGACGGCCTAGGAACAGTGGGTTAACTGCCTTGCTCAGGGGCGGAACGACAGATTTTTACCTTGTCAGCTCGGGGATTCGGTCCAGCAATCTTTTGGTTACTAGTCCAACACTCTAACCACTAGGCTACCTGCCGCCCCAGACATAGAGAGAGCTGGGGGGTGAACGGGAGTACAGGGGGAAGTGCTCTCCAGTATTAAGGAGAAGTCCACACAGAGCTTAAAGCAGACGAGCACCATTCTGTCACATAGAATGTGACAGAACCTCCCACCTACTGTCCTGTATAGGGACTGTAGCTGGCTCGGGATGGGTCCCACACAGAGCAGTGTACTGGAGAGACCCCACGTGTTACAGAGGGATTGTGTTAGCCGCCGTCATCCATAAACATGAGTCCTCCTCTCTTTCAACAGGCACTGAGGCACTCTGTATAAGCCCACAGCTTTGCTGTAACAAGCCACACACACACACACACGCACACGCACACGCACACGCACACATGCACGCACACCATCTGTAGTGGTCGTGGCTGAATGAAGAGTAAAACAAAGAGCACAATGATAAGATCCAAACAGTGCAGCTTGAATGTCGTGGTACGTTTAAACTAGAACACAGTCTTCACCTGAGAGTTAGAATGAACCAGAGAGTGCTGTCATTCACTGGAAAGACATGAGACATGAGCTGACTGATAAGGATACAATCTTCCTAGACTTAGGAGGAGAACATAACACACCTGTTCAGTATCTCACACACACACACACACACACACACACACACACACACACACACACACACACACACACACACACACACACACACACACACACACACACACACACACACACACACAAATGAATAAGGATACAATCTTCCTGGAGGACAAAGGCCTCGGCTACCTGAAGAGATGGAGGCAGAGTGGAGACGGTTAAAGGACAACATTCATTTACATTCTAGTCACCCAGAACAACTAACAAGTGTATTCCACCAAGAAAGACAAAAACCACCATCAATAGTTTAAAACATCTCACAGGCCTAATACTGAATGATACTTCAACTACGTCGAGTATAACTTTGACCCCGAGACAGAACATGCCCAGGTCGCATAAGACGTTTACCTGAATCACAACACTTTACCCCAAAAACCCCTACTTAAGAAGAGTGATGAAGATAAACACACACAAACACAGTGGAGAAGCACGAGAGACACGGCTCGTGCCCATGAGCACAGCGGAAAACACAGGAACTACATGGAAAAGTCTTTCAAATCCTCCTTGATCACAGCTGCATTTGTAGTTCGCAAAGTTCCCCCAGTAGCTAGCGGCAGGTAAGACGAGCTCCACAACCTGCCTGACGCAGCGGCAGCGGTGTGTCCGGGGGTGCGTGTGCGTGTTTAACAAACGGACTCTTGCGACTGTTTTTTTTTATTTTTTTTATCGTTCTCCTGCTGACTGAAGAGGACAAAAACGGGACAGAGAGCGAGAGAACAGCCGCGTGTGTGAAAGAGTTTGTCAGAGAGAGAGAGAGAGAGGCAGAGAGAAGGGGAGAGACACAGAAAGAGAGAGAGAGAATAGGAGCGTTTGTAAGTGAAAGATAGAGCGGGAGCGCGGTAATAACCCACTGGCCTCTCTCGCGCGCTCTTTCGCACAGACTCTCTCCCTCCCTCTCCATTGTTGCAAGCTCCCCTGCATTTACATAAATATGAATTGCTCACTTCACTTGCTTGTGGTGGGTGTTTAAGAGAGAGAGCGAGAGAGAGAGAGAGAGAGAGAGAGGGAGAAAGAGAGCGAATGAGGGAGGCAGTGAGAGAGAAAGAAAATAGGCTTTAACCATTCTGCTGCCTTGCTGTCCTGAGGCACTGGGCTATTTATAAGGCTTTCTCTAAACAGTTAAACTGTTTAAAGTTTCACCACATTACAGCAGTGCAAAAGTGAGGTCGACTGACCGAAAGCACAGTTACAATTAAATAAATGTGCATCTGACTGGAAGTGTGCAGAGACTTCTTCATATTGCTCCTAAGACAAGAGAAAAGTAGACTTACTCATGTGCTAAATGTTTTTATAGGAAGTATAACAGTATCAAATGTAATCTCTTCCTAGAGAGCTCCCCCTTAAAACTCAACCAGGGGAGACATAACAAACTCTCATTCTATCCTTACAAGGGCTGGCTCAGGTTGGTCAGAACTCCTGGGGTTGCTAAGCGCTATCTGGCTAGCGACCAATCAGATTAGGGAGGTGAACAGATGCGAGTTGGTTACTCTAGGGGTTTGTTCAGTGAGGTGAAACATTCAGAGCGTTTCAGAAAGAAAATGAATAGAGCTGACACAATTCCCTGTTCTACCCAACAGATAATCATGGCCCAATCCCACATGACCTCCTAGACAAGGGTTCCCCAACTGGTGTCCCACGGTCCGAGTTTGGCCTGTGGGTGATTTTATTCGGCTCCCCAAATGTATATGTTTTGGGGACATAAAAGGCTGTAAAAACACCAGCAAATCAGCTCCAATTGATTTTAATTTTGGAAATCTGTTCCAAAGTATTCCAACGCATAATAGAGAGAGAGATGTGATCGTATACCAGCGTGTCGCGAATGGGGTCGCGAGAGAAACCGAAATAAAATAAATAAAAGGGCACTTGGTCCATAGAACCGGGGTTATGTCAGTAACCTCTGGTAGCTGCTAGATGAGGTTGTAATAAACAGAGTGGTTTCGGTTTTCTTCCTACACATGTGACTCTATCCTTTGAACCGTTTCAGCTACAAAATATTATGACCTCGTCAATGAAAGCTACTACTCTCAGAAACACGTATGTGTCTTCCACACACAAGACCAGGCACTAAATCATACTGGGGGGGGGGGGCATCAGTAGCTAGGTTTCAATCCAATTTGCGAATGATTTTCATGCAAATATTCTCAAATCTGCATAAAATAATATGAGAATTTTCCCACCAGAGATGTTTCCATCAAACTGACTTTACGGATAAAAGGCTATGCATGATGACGTAGTGCACACAAAAATTACTTTTACTGTCAAATTCCCATGTACCGAATGAAAAATACAAGTTAAATGGATTTCCATCGAATTTTCAACTCTACTGATGGTTTTGTCACAAAAACTGTTGAGTTATATGGCAAATCGGCCCACTCTTGTCTTGGAACATGAGCTCTAGCCAACAGCTCGCAGATACCGTGTGGGTAGACTACCTACATTATACTTGTGAAACGGCAGCCAAGCATCAATCTTCACGTCACCAGAATAAGACGCTAAATATTTATTGGAAAGTAGCATCAAGCTCATCACCTTGCACTTTCACCACCTTGTGAAGTTCATCACTTATTTCATCTGTAGCCTAATAAACTGCATGCTTTCCCGAGTTGTAGTGGGACGACCACACAACACATCATCGTGTGACTCCAAGTTTACTTTGATATGATTGATGGTTATAATATCAATATTTGCACATCAAGGTGTTTCTACCGCCATTTCTCGCATAATTAATTTTACCAACACAAAATGATCCCACCAATGTCGAACGATCAAATTGTCTGTCGGCATTTATAAAATTTGTTCGGGCATTTACTTTTTCCATCAGCCTGGTCGTTGACTTTTTTTCAAGTCAGGTAATTCATCTGCATGAAATGGTTGGATGGAAACATGGTTAGTGACGATGTTCACTTCTACACAAAATAGCATACAAAATGATTGCCTGATGAGCTTCTGAACTTCCCAATACCTTTCTGATGGCATTTCAGTCACATCAAACCATACTTCCTTCAGACTGGAATACTGTCGAAAGGACTGTCAGACTGATTTGTAATAGCCCAATTTTTTATTTATTATTATTTCATCTCTTTCTTCACATGGTGGGGTCGCGAAAGTTTCCCATAAAATGGGGTCGAGGGCCACAACGGTTTGGGAACTCCTGTTGTAAACAAACGTAAGCAAGGTTTGAAATTATTATGTTTTAGTCAAATATTATATCCGTTTGGGCTTCTTGCGGCCAATTTGCTGTCTACAAATTATTTGTAATTATGTTCCAGCCCCCTGACCATCCGCTCAAGAAAGAAAATCAGCCAAAACTGAATCTAGGTGATGATCCCCGCCCTAGACCCTATGTGCTTGTGGAGGTCTGACAGGATGTGATTGGTATAAGCCAAGCGTTTCCAAAGTCTAAGACAGTGGGTCTCCCTTCAGAGAACATCAAGGTAACCAAGCCCCCACCTCTCTCACTAAATGAAATTATTTTTTAAGAGACATTCATTGATTCTGTTGTAAAATAAATAGTTGCAATGAAACAACTTTTTCACTTTTGGTCACTGCATCCTGATTGTAGGCATTAGTCTCCCACTCCTACATTTGGGCTTATATCATGCTGGGTACAACTTAATGAACATGCAACTGACTTAGTAGAAGCATGTAATCAATAAAAGTGCTCTCAGAATATCCAGGTATCCATTTTTGTTTCTAATACAAAGTATGTCATTTCCCTTTTAAAACGCTGTTGCCCCTTTAACAACTATGTTGCCCAGTTGCCATGCTAGATTTTTTTTTGTTAAGAGTCTACCCTCCCCATCCGACCTGACAGAGCTGGAGGGGGTCCGCAGAGAAGAACTTGAGAAACACCCCAAATACAGGTGTGCCAAGCTTGTAGCGTCATACCCAAGAAGACTTGAGGCTGTAATCCCTGCCAAAGGTGCTTCAACAAAGTACTGAGTAATACTTATGGAAATGTTATATTTCCGTTTGTTGTTTTTTGCACAAATATCTAAGCCTGCTTTTGCTTTGTCTTTATGCGGTGTTGTCTGTAGATTTACGAGGGAAACAATTTAATACATTTTTGAATAAGGCTGTAATGTAACAAAATGTGAAAAAAGTCAAGGGGTCTGAATTTTTTTCCAGAATGCACTGTAATATTTACACATTTTTAGAGAACCGAATACAGTTTGATTTGGCTTTCCTTTTACGCGTCCTCTGAAACTCTCCCCTTTGGGGAGGTGCGCCTCACTTTCAAAGCCCGCAGGATGGTGAAACATTCACCTAGCCTATCAGGGGGGAAGTTGGAGCTATTACCATAGTGATTGCCCAGCAAAGCCTTTCAGATCTGTGCATTGGGTCCAGGGGTCCATTTGGGATTGGGACCTGTCTGTTCTGAACAATACATTTCTATCTGATTTTTGTGTAAAGTTGCACCTTCCTGAACACGCCCCAGGATGTGTTTGAAGAAGGTAGGGAGTAGACAGAAAGGCTGAGGTGATAATCAGACATGACAACATTGCCCCCTACTGGTGGAGATGGGAATAGACACTTTTCACTTCACTTCATCCAGAGTTCTGTGGTGAAGCTGTGTATCACAATGACAGGGATTCTACCACACCCAGTCACACCTGACAGCCCTGTAATGGCTGTGTGTGTGTGTGTGTGTGTGTGTGTGTGTGTGTGTGTGTGTGTGTGTGTGTGTGTGTGTGTGTGTGTGTGTGTGTGTGTGTGTGTGTGTGTTCAGTCAGTCTGGTAAACAGAATCACAGCTCACCACACATAGAGGGAACCATGCCTGGCTGTCAGAGAAACGTTCACTTGAGAACAGCGCAGGCAGGTAGAAATACCATATATAGAATGGAGAGGGAGGGGCACACACCTGATGGAGGTACTGAGGCAGGTGGGAGTGATCTCCCCGTTCCCCTAACTCCTTTAAGGTGGCCAGGAGGGCAAGACTAGGGATAGGCTCTGCCGTGGAGGTGGTAGGTCCTGTGGTAGAAATGGTGGTTTCTGTGGTGCAGGTGGGGCCTGTGGTGCAGGTGGTAGGTCCTGTGGTGCAAGTGGGACCTGTGGTGCAAGTGGGGCCTGTGGTGCAAGTGGTGGGGCCTGTGGTGGAAATGGTGGGTCCTGTGGTGGAAATGGTGGGTCCTGTGGTGCAGGTGGGGCCTGTGGTGGAGGTGGTAGGTTCTGTGGTGCAGGTGGGGCCTGTGGTGGAGGTGGTTGGGCCTGTGGTGGAAATGGTGGGTCCTGTGGTGCAGGTGGTAGGTCCTGTGGTGCAGGTGGTAGGTCCTGTGGTGCAGGTGGTGGAGGTGGTGGGGCCTGTGGTGGAGGTGGTGGGGCCTGTGGTGGAGGTGGTGGGGCCTGTGATGGAGGTGGTGGGGCCTGTGATGGAGGTGGTGGGGCCTGTGATGGAGGTGGTGGGGCCTGTGGTGGAGGTGGTGGGGCCTGTGGTGGAGGTGGTGGGGCCTGTGGTGGAGGTGGTAGGTCCTGTGGTGCAGGTGGTAGGTCCTGTGGTGCAGGTGGTAGGTCCTGTGGTGCAGGTGGGGCCTGTGGTGGAGGTGGTAGGTCCTGTGGTGGAGGTAGGGCTTGTGGTGGAGGTGGTAGGTTCTGAAGTGGAAGTAGTGGGTCCTGTGGTGGGGGTGTGTGTCTCGCCCGCAGGGTCACTGTAGCAGGGTTCGTCTGGACTTGTTGCTTGGGAGCTGATGGGATCTGTAGTCTCTGGAGACACAGAGGGCCGGAGCTCTACCGGACTGTCTACAAAGTGAGAGAGAGAAAATACAGAGCACTGCACATTAAACATCCACGTTAAACTGTTATAACAGTCTGAAACCAGATAGAGTAGCAGTGAAAAGCGAGATTGAGCAAATCCTCTACCTACTTCAGCTTGGCATTAACGACTACACACACTCTCGCTAAGTACTTTCCCTTTGTGTTTCTGTGCTGTGGAAGCCATACGGCCCATTTGAGCAATTCCAAGTCCTGACAAGTCAATAAATCCTTTATGATCCCATGGTGGGAAATTCATTTGATAGCTGGGGACATAACATACATAGTATAATGCATCATTGAGCACTTGAACCGACACACATACACACACAAACGAGGTCTTGCCCATAGAGTGTGTGTATTGGGACAGTTCAGACACCTTACCCAAACGAGGTCTTGCCCATAGAGTGTGTGTATTGGGACAGTTCAGACACCATGCACAAACGAGGTCTTGCCCGTAGTGTGTGTGTATTGGGACAGTTCAGACACCATGCACAAACGAGGTCTTGCCCGTAGTGTGTGTGTATTGGGACAGTTCAGACACCATGCACAAACAAGGTCTTGCCCATAGAGTGTGTGTATTGGGACAGTTCAGACACCTTACCCAAACGAGGTCTTGCCCATAGTGTGTGTGTATTGGGACAGTTCAGACACCTTCCCCAAAAGACAATGAGATAGACAGAAAAAAATAACTAAGCTTCAGATCTTCAGACTCATCTCAACCACTTTCTTTCCCCGCGGTCTTCCCTCCTCCCCTCCTTTCTTCTCCCCGACTTTCTACTAATCTCTTCTCTCCTGTCTCTCCACCTCTTATTTTCCTTCTGTCCCCTTCCTTGCTGTACCCTTTCTCCTTTGCCTCTCCCCCTCTCCGACTGTAGCTGATGTGGTTGCACGGACATCACCGGGTGTGATTAATTGGGTGAGACCCGGTCTGTATGCTACAAATCTGATCCGCTGACCGATTAACAGGGTTAGCACGCACGCACACACAAGTCCAGCCAATTGACTAACCCAAGACCTTCAACCATGGTCACAGACACACACAGTTTAATTAAGAGAATTGACTGGTCCTCTGCCTCCTGCTGATCAATGGTACCCAACCAAATAAAACAAAAAATAAGGGGGGCGGAGCTAGCATGTTGGAGTGAACGGCTGCGTGTGAGAGGCTCCTGCAACTTTTTTGCGAAATAATCTAACTTAACCTACTTTATGATACTTTTTACAACAAACGTTTCTTTCTAATACAACATCGTAACTTTCTGTGTAAAAATGCCGAGTAATAAGCGACCAAAGGACAATAAATCCACATCGGAGGCCTACTCCACACCAAACAACGAGACAGACATGGCGGAAGGCACAGGCAACAACGTGACACTTAAAGAACTTACCCAGGCTTTGGGAGAACTACGTGTTGCTTTAGCTGAGGATCTTAAGGCTACTATTGCTGAACTGGACACCAAAATCGAGGGCACCATTCGAGCGGTCGCTTCGCAGGGCCAGAGTATTGTGGACCTTGAGAGGGCTTCTGAATTCAGCGCTGGTAGGATCGACGAGTTAGAGAAGCTGTGCTCGTCACTACAGGGTACTGTGCAGAGGCTTTCTGTGAAAGTGGTCGACCTGGAGGGCCGTTCCAGACGTAATAACCTTCGCGTTGTTGGTCTGGCAGAGGGGGTAGAGGCGGGCTCTCGCCCCACCGACTTCTTCGCCAAGCTATTGAAGGATGCAATGGGATCGGACGTTTTGGCTTCGGACCCCCAGCTGGACCGTGCACATCGCGCCCCTGTCCCAGTGCCTGGACCGGGTCAACGCCCTCGCCCAGTAATCATCTGTTGTCACAGTTTCAAGACCAAGGATCTTATCCTGCGCGAGGCCCGAATGAGGGGCAACCTGTTACATAAAGGGCACCCCTTCCGTGTCTATGATGATTATGCGCCCGATGTGGCAAAGGACCGTGGCGGCTACAGAGATGTCATGGCCAAACTCTACAAACTCCATCTTCGCCCAGCCTTGCTCTTCCCTGCAAGACTAAGAATTACCCCGCCCTCTGGTGAGAAGATGTGGCTCTCCTCGGTTTTGGACGCAGAGAAGTTTATCCGGGAACATACGCCAATCCCCCGTACAGGTTAGAGTGCCTTGTCATTGTGTGTTAGGGTCTGCTCATGGAATCGAATCCATACTAAACCATAACGGGTGAAACCGTATTGAACGGTCTCAACAAGGGCTACCGAACATGTAATTTGCTGTGGAGGGCGGTCTTGGCTCTCAATTAAAGTCACTTTCATTCTGGCTGTATTCAGAGCGATGCCTATTTAGGATGCCTTCCAGGTTTGATCATTGACACTTTCGGATGAATATACGTATATTCCCCCCATTTTTTTTTTGTTTCGTTATTTATTTTTTAATTCTTACATTTATTGTTATTACAATACCATTTATTTAGAGCTTGCAGGGGACTGGGGGTGATGGTGGGGAAGGGGCAGACACAGACACCTGGATAGCAGGTGGATGTTTTGTGCCGTTCTGCCTTTGATATAGCCGAGGGCCGCTCTCCCGATTAGATCCCTACCAGCCCTCTGTAGTGTCTAGGTAGGTGTGCGTACATATAATTATTATTTGTACTTTATAATTATTTTCTCTTAGCATGTTACTATTATGTATGTGTATATTTTAAATTAGTGTAGATTATTACTCTGGGGCATGAATGTTTCTGTATGTATGGGTATGTATGTGTATATGCGCATATGTAGATATGTATGGGTGTGTGTGTGTATATGTATATTTTTAAATATATACCTTTATATGTATTTTTTGGGGATGTGTGTATGTGTTTGTATGTATGGGTGTGTATGTATGTATATATGTATATATATGTGTGTATATGTATGTATGTATGTATGTATGTATGTATGTATGTATGTATGTATATGTATATATATATATATGTATATGGGTAAGTATGTGTATGTGTGTGTATGTATACATGTATATAAACTTTTTATTTATTTATTTTCTGACTGGGGGATACGTTTAATTTAGAAAAATTCTTGTTTCCGATCTAACCCACAATATGTAATTGTACGGCTGTCTAAGTTGGTTGCTGATGGTTCATGTTTAGACCGGCAGTGCTTAGCAAAATAATCTTGTGATGCTATATCTTGCTTATCTCAGGGATAGATAGACCCAAGATGACGCTTAAGTGCGCAATATGTTTAGGTTGAAACTTACTCTCTTTAGGTTTATTAGATGCTAATTGGACACTTTATTCGCGGGAGCCTCCTCAGTTCATATGTTAGTAGAAGTTCTAGGATAGTGAGAGGTGAACGTACAGTTGGGATTTTATTTCTGTTTCACCTCTTGTTCGAGGTCGCGCCGTGCTTTTTTGGCATCGGCCAGACAATGTGTTTATTATTTTTATTTTATCTCCTATTTGTGTATGCCTGTTAAAGGTGGGTTGGGCGGGGGGGTAAATAGTGGGGAAAGTAGGGGAACAGGGTGGGAAGTAAAGGGGCTTGCAGGGGGGGAGGGGCTGGTTGGATACTGCTCGGGTGTAGCTGCTACATATGCTGATCGTGATGGTTTGGTGCGCTTTCTTACCTTTTTATTGAGTTACAAGTTATGCAGGCCACCATAGGAACTACAAATGAGAGGGGGGCGGGGCTCACATTCACTTCCTGGAATGTCAGGGGCTTAAACGAACCAATTAAGAGAGGCAAGGTCCTAGCCCACTTGAAAGCACTCTCGTCTGATATTATATTTTTGCAAGAAACCCATCTGAAAAAGAATGCTCACAGCAGACTTAAATGTAGGTGGGTGGGGCAAGTGTATCACTCTAACTTCTCTGCCAAAACGAGAGGCACAGCGATTCTGGTACGGAAAGGAATTCCCTTTCTACATAAAACCACTATTGTGGATAAAGAGGGTCGTTATGTGATCGTAATGGGAGAGATCCACTCTACTTCTGTAACTCTACTAAATATCTATGGGCCAAACATTGATAACCCCTCTTTTTTCAAAAGAGTCCTTGCCCTGATTCCAGATATCTCCCATACTAACCTGATCATTGGAGGGGACCTTAACTGTGTGCTAGACCAATATTTGGACAGATCCTCTACCCGGCGAACCCCCACCTCCTATTCAAGTGAATTCTTGAATACCTACATAAAGAATTCTAACTTATTTGATATATGGAGGATCACTAACCCTACGGGCAGGGAATACTCCTTTCACTCTCATGTTCACAATGTTTATACTCGAATTGACTACTTTTTGGTTGATGCTAAACTACTCCCCTATACCTGTAATGTGAAGTATCATGATATTATAATCTCGGACCACAGTCCACTCACCTTCTCCCTGAGACTGGGTGACATGGTACCAAACGAGAGGGTCTGGAGGTTAAATCCTCAGCTCCTCACAGAACCAACATTCTGTGAACATCTTAAAGACCAAATAACATTTTTCTTTGATACCAACGACAACACAGAGACTTCCCCAGCATTACTGTGGGAAACACTTAAGGCTTATTTGAGAGGCTGTATCATCTCCTATCAGACTGCCAGGAGTAGGCAAAACAAGGGAAAATTGGTAGAACTGGAGGGACAAATTCACTTACTGGATAGGGAGAATGCTAGACATCCATCTATGGAGAAACATAAAAAAATTACCTCTAAAATTTGAATATAATCAGACTCTCTCAGCTAAAATTGCTAAATCTTTTCTCTACGCCAAGCAAAAATATTTTGAGTTTGGTGACAAACCACACAAATTACTCGCCAGACAACTTCGAAAAATTGTGAGTGACCGAATGATTCACAAAGTTAAGTCTGCATCTGGGGAATTACTCTCTTCCCCCAAAGACATCAATGACAGATTCCGTCAGTTTTATGAGACTCTATATACATCTAAAGCCGATTCTAACCCCTTAATTATGCAAAACTTTTTGGATGACTGTAATCTTCCTGCCCTGAACCAGGAAGATTCTAACTTCCTGAATAAGGAAATATCTCTTGAAGAAATTCGAGAAACAATCAAAACTCTAAAGAGTGGCAAGACCCCGGGCCCAGATGGATACCCGGGTGAATTCTATAAAACATTCAGCAACATGCTCTCTCCCTACCTGCACAAAATGTTGGTTCAGTCCAGAGAGGATGGAGCTCTCCCATCTACTTTGGATGAAGCATTCATTACAGTTATACATAAGAAGGGTAAAGATCCGGAAGAGGTAGGGTCGTACAGACCAATATCCCTCCTCAATACAGACCAAAAGATTTTAGCAAAAACCCTGGCTAACAGGCTTAGCACTTTAATTGGCAAACTGGTCCATTCGGACCAGACCGGCTTTATCCCGAACAGAAACTCATTCTTCAATCTCAGGCGCCTCTTCAACATTATGTATTCTCAGAGGTTACCAAACATGGACCTTGCCGTTATATCTCTTGACGCCGAGAAGGCTTTTGACCAAGTTGAGTGGTCCTATCTATTCAAAGTCCTACATAAATTTAATATTGGAGATGGGTTCATAAATTGGATCCAGCTTTTATATAGGAACCCCTGTGCGAGAATACTCACTAACCAATCATTGTCGCCCCGATTTAACCTCTACAGAGGGACAAGGCAGGGTTGTGCGCTTTCGCCGATGCTCTTCGCCCTAATCATTGAACCTCTCGCTCAGACGATTAGATCTGATGCAGCAATACACGGCTATAATACTAAAGATACTCTAAATAAGATTTCCCTATATGCAGATGACATTCTCCTCTATGTAACAGAACCCCAAGCTAGTATTCCAGCTATTCTTGATGTGATTAATTTGTTTGGTACCTTCTCGGGATACAGAATAAATTGGAACAAGAGTGAATTAATGCCCATACGGTTACAAAACACCTCCTGGCTAGAACATCTTCCACTTAAGTTATCTTCAGAAAAATTTACCTATCTAGGAATTGTAGTTACCAAACAATATTCCTTACTATTTAAAGAGAATTTCCCCTCGCTGATGCAAAAACTAAAAACAAACATACAATTTTGGAGAACTCTCCCAATTTCTCTGCTCGGAAGAATTAATGCCATTAAAATGGTCTTCCTCCCACAACTGCTCTACCTATACCAGAACATCCCAGTATTCATACCTAAATCCTTTCATAAACAACTGGACTCAATTATCAATCCTTTCATCTGGGATTATAAAACACACAGGATAGGTAAAAAACACCTCTGCAAATCCAAGATGGAAGGAGGATTGTCTCTCCCAAATTTTATATTTTATTATTGGGCCGCTAACCTCCGTGCGGTTACGTTTTTGCTGGATGACGCACGTCCGTCACCCACCTGGCTTAGTATGGAGCGTGAGGAGTGTCACCCCTTCTCTATTGGTGCTGTGATTTTGTCGCCTGTCAATCTGGAGAGGTCACTTTATCGTAACAATCCTATTATACATAGCACAGTCCGAATCTGGAAGCAAATTAAAACCCACTTTGAGCTTAGACCAATGTCATTCATGCTCCCTGTTGCCAGGAACCCCTCCTTTGCCCCCTCCAACCTTGATAACACCTTTGAGCAATGGGGAGAGTTGGGGATAAGTACCATAGGGGATTTATATATAGAAGGGACCTTTGCTTCCTTTGAGTTGCTGAGGGAAACTTATAATCTTCCCAGAAATAACTTTTTCAGATACCTACAAATCAGAGACTATGTTAGGAAACACCTCCCAACATTTGGGAACGCTAAGCCTTCCATGTTTGACGGATGCATAAAAACATCCCCCACCTCAGACAAACTGATATCTCGTTTATATGATGCTTTTCAATCGGTTAGCACACCCTCTACAGAGGCCATTAAGGCAAAATGGGAGGAAGAACTAGGGACTGACATTTCGATGGCAGACTGGGAAGATAGCTTGGAGTATATCCACACCTGCTCCATTAACTCCAGACATCGGCTCATACAATTCAAGGTATTACACAGATTACACTATTCCAAAACCAAACTGCATAGGATATTTCCTGATACATCCCCTTTGTGTGATAAATGTCAGGCTGCACAGGGTACACTTCTCCACTGCTTTGCCCTATGCTCTAGATTGCATGGTTACTGGTGTGGAATTTTTAGGATCCTCTCTGAAGTTCTGGAGACTTCAATTGACCCAGACCCGCTTCTGATAATCCTGGGAGTGTCTGATTCCCTAATCGGACTAACCAACCCCCAAAAACAACTCATCTCTTACAGTCTCATTTCGGCAAAAAAACTAATCTTGTTGTTCTGGAAAAAGAGGGAAGCGCCCACTACCAAATTATGGCTCAGCGAATTGGCAAACACTGTACACTTAGAAAGGATTAGATATATTCTGAACAATAAATTATTAACATTTGATCAGATCTGGCAGCCTTTCCTCTCTTACTTGGACCACTCGGTGCTGTGAATTTGTACTTTTTAACGCACTCTCCATTGTAATATTTTAATCCACCTCTGGGCAGCACGTGCTGGCACCGCCACCCGAGCAGCGGGGAGGGATATAAGGGGAAGGGATAAAGGGGGGGAGGGATAAAGGGGGGGGTGACACCCACCCTCTTTCTTTCTACCTGTCCTTGTTTTGTAATAATTGTTTTGTACCCAGAACTCTGGATCTTTTTATTTCTGTCTGCTCTTTTATGTTTAGTTAAAAATTGTATACCTGCCTTTCATACCTATACACCATTCCTGTGTGTGTTCAATAAAAATATTTGAACAAAAAAAAATAAAAAATAAGTAAAGGTGATATATTACTATAAACCCCAAAAGATGTATTTATATCTATAAACCAAGCTGTCTCAGTGTGTGTGTGTGTGTGTGCCACCTTACCTGTGTCCGAGAAGGAACAGTCAGTCATAGGAGTGTCGTGTGATTGGCCGCGAGTCACGCTGCTGACCTCCTCCTCTTCTTCCACAATCACATCATCCTCATCCCCATCTTCCTCTCCCTTCACCGTTCTACCTTCCTCCTCCTCATCCTCCACATTGTTGTTTAAAGACTTCTGTTGGATGAAGTCTCGTCCAACCCTCTGACCATCATCTAGTTGAGTCGGTGTCCGGTTCTGGTTTAGGTTTTGATTTGGTTCGGAGGGGTCTGATTGGTTGCAGTGGAGGTCGACCCCACCCTCCTGATACTCAGACAACACTGGCCCCTCCCTCTCACACTGACCTGGGAGCAGATAAAGAGCGATTAGACAAGAGCTTCTGTTGTTGTCATTACACACGGCAGGAGATTCTAATCTGCTCCGTAGGCGCTCATGACGACCTGAGAGAATTAAGGTTTAAGCAATATGGGGTTAGCTCCCTCTTACCATTCAGATAGACTTTCACCATGGCTGAGTCCCAATTCTTCACCCTTCTTCCAGAATGTGCATTTGCACACTTTCAGTCATGGGTTTTTACAATGGTAGAAACTCAGTCCGGTCAACGCTTACACTAATCCCAAGCTTTTAAATCAATGACCGGCAGGAAAAGGGTGGAGAATCGGGGCGTATCACATATTTCACCTCTCTCTCCCCCTGCCTCCACTAATAATAATAATACATTGAATTTGTAACACGCTTTTCATTGAAAGCCCATCTCAATATGCTGTAGTGAGTGCATGAAAATAAGTCAAAACAACAGACGTAGAGAAAATAAGGACACAACAAGACAGGGCAACTGACACAAAGAACACAGCTGACGCTACAAGGGGGATTCGAGAAGATATTTGAGGTATGGAGGGGCTATGGGATACGAGAAGATATTTGAGGTATGGAGGGGCTATGGGATACGAGAAGATATTTGAGGTATGGAGGGGCTATGGGATACGAGAAGATATTTGAGGTATGGAGGGGCTATGGGATACGAGAAGATATTTGAGGTATGGAGGGGCTATGGGATACGAGAAGATATTTGAGGTATGGAGGGGCTATGGGATACGAGAAGATATTTGAGGTATGGAGGGGCTATGGGATACGAGAAGATATTTGAGGTATGGAGGGGCTATGGGATACGAGAAGATATTTGAGGTATGGAGGGGCTATGGGATATGAGAAGATATGAGGTATGGAGGGGCTATGGGATATGAGAAGATATGAGGTATGGAGGGGCTATGGGATACGAGAAGATATTTGAGGTATGGAGGGGCTATGGGATATGAGAAGATATTTGAGGTATGGAGGGGCTATGGGATATGAGAAGATATTTGAGGTATGGAGGGGCTATGGGATATGAGAAGATATGAGGTATGGAGGGGCTATGGGATACGAGAAGATATTTGAGGTATGGAGGGGCATTTCCATGGATGTACTGGAATGTCAGCAGGAGTGTTTTGAATTCAATTCTGAATCAGACGGGGATCCCTCTTCTATTACTTCCCAGTCACCCTCTCCTTACCCTCATCCAATGGTCTCCCCTACCTCTTCCCTTCCTCTCTCTCCTCCTTACCATCATCCATGGGTCTTCTCCTCCGTGACCTCTCAGCATGAAGGTCAGCTACTCCCCCTGTAACGCTTACCAGACACAGCCCTCCTACTGACGAGAGAGAGAGAGAGAGAGAGTGTTTAAGGCAATAGAAAACAAGTCTAACGTCATTCCTACAAGTGTCAAACTATGAATATTTACACACACAACACACACACTCACCCTATTCAGGCCTAAAAGTGGAGTAGTGTTGTCCTGGTTCTCTCCAGCAGACGGCTAATTGCTCCTGTTAGCTTAGTGACTATTAGGTAAAAAAGAGAGCACTTATCCCTATGGTTCCCCTTCAGAGCACAGTAGGGTTAGGCCCATAGAAATAGACTTCATAGAATGGGCGTTTCCCCTGAGAATTACAGTACATGGAACATGGAGAATTTAACAGAGCAGCAAGGCAGGTGTGGTGGTTTATGCAACGCCTACCTCTGTGTGTGTGTGTGTGTGTGTGTGTGTGTGTGTGTGTGTGTGTGTGTGTGTGTGTGTGTGTGTGTGTGTGTGTGTGTGTGTGTGTGTGTGTGTGTGTGTGTGTGTGTGTGGCACGTTGATGCCAGCTGAACTTGGCAACTGTTATTGTTAACCCCTACTTGCAATCTCGCTCTGTTACTCTTGCCCCCCCCCCCCCTTCTATCCACCAGAGCTCACCCTCTCCCTTTTCACTCTCTCTGTCTTCCTTTCCCCTACCCGTCTCCATCATCACATCTCTCTTTGTCTTTGTTCTCTTCCAGGGTGTCCATAAATAATGAAGTACATAGACAGGGGGGGATACACACACACACGGGCCTACCAGGCAGTAGTTGAGTCCTTCTCACGTGAGAGAAGAATGGGTCAAAAAACCAGCAACACACACAAACACATTTATCAATCCAAAGCCAACTCAACTGACAAAAACACACAGGTAACAACATGCACAGTCTAGCACTCACAATTAGGCAAATTCACACACAGGGAGTAGGTTCCAGAAAAACTAGCCTAACTGCACACAGCAACACACACACACTATGCAGCAGAGAAATAGAGGGCTGTTCAGGTGACTCATCTGGACCTAATAAGAGCCACTCCATGTCATCTCTACAGCTGCTACATGTGTATCTGAGGGGCTATTAGATAGTGACATATGTGCTCCTCTCGTAGAATGAAACTACTACACTGTTCTTACCCAGGGGTCAGGGTCTTTTCTCTGACACATTCAATCACTTTGCTAATGTGATGCATGTAGCAAGCTGCCAGATGAGGATGGTGACAAACATCATACTGTCATTAAATCAGCTGTTTTTTTTGTAGTCAGAACCTCTAGGCACAACACTTAACTACCAATCAGTCAGATAAGATTATAACAAATACATATTGGGAAATTGGCGTTGCCGCTAAGGTTACAATATTGTTCCTGCAAATGCGAGCTAATGTTACACCGATACGATACACTCGAGCTGGTTTTAGCTCGTGTAGTGTCAGTGATTCGTTTTCTTCACTGGCTTGTCAATGGGTTTGATTAACTGGCTAGCATAGCAAGTTAACAGCTAGCCTAACGTTACCTACCGCGGTCTGTTTTGCTGCTTGAAGCTAACGCTACTGTACCTACTGTACCAACTAGCTAGCAAGATCCTGTGTTTTGTAAAATTCGATATGTAATTTGCATTTAAAAAATGATACCCGAAAACACGCGTACTATGAATGTTTAACACACGGATGTATCATGTTTAGCTAGCTGTCACCTAGCTAATTTACACATCTGGCTGGCTGTCAAGCTAACGTTAGCACTTATATCTGGCTTTTACGACGCTCTGATGCAAGTTGTCGCCTTCTAGTACACGGCAATAACTGGTGGTACTTACGATGTAATTAATGTCGTGTCTTATATCCAGTACGCAGGGTGCTGATCCGAACATTGACTGACTGATCTTACTGAGACCGAGCCAAAAAATGACGTAACTTTCGTACCGTAATGAGGAAACCTTCCAAATAAACGCCCGCATTTCAAAACATTGCAATGTGGATAACATATTCAAATGATACAGCATTTAAATCAATGGTCACTTTTATTGTACCAACAAGAACATGCAATAAGTCGTTTTTGATAATGAATAAAAAATATGGTTGAATTAATATTTTTTTAAACCAATAATGAAAAAATACCCTGGTTGACACTGTTATGTTGATAATATTGGGCTGGAGAGAGAACTTTTCAACCTGTCTCAGCTAAAGCGGGGTGGGAAATACTCAGTAGGGTCTCTACCAAATATGGTTCGTTTTGGAGGGGTACTGTGTCGCATGACCTGCTGCTGTCCCTTCACTCTGTACCGCATAATGCAATACACTGTAATAAACTGTACGTGGGATACTTCCAGTATTGGCTTGTAGAGAGAAGCCTTTTCTACCTGTCTCATCTAAAGTGTGGTGGGAAATACTCAGTAGAGTCTCTACTAACCTTAATATGATTAGTTTTGGAGGGAGACGTTTTGGAGGGAGACTGTGTCATACATATCCAGCACCACTTAGTTTGGACTGATTCATGGATCATAGCCCATCTCTCCAAATTATAATTTGTGAGAAAAATCATGTAATTATTACTTGGCCTTTGTCTTATTATAAACTTAAATGTTTAATGTTCCACTTCCGAACATAAAAGGCGCTCTTAACCATGAAAATGCAGTAAATATGCAGCAGTACTATTTGGACCAGCACTCCATATGTTATGTACTTTATGTTTCTCTTGTAAGGTCAAAAGTCACCACTGTAATGTGAAACCCTGTATCCCCATCTCGCTTTATTGATCTTCCAACAGTTGGTAATGAGAGATTGAGCTCAGTAATCTGTCATTCTGAGATAAACGCCAAAAAAGGACTACTGGGCACAGTTTACAGTGCATTCGGAAAGTATTCAGACCCCTTGACTTTTTCCACATTTTGTTATGTTACAGCCTTATTCTAAAATTGATTTTTTTTAAATGGTTTCCTTATCAATCTACACATAATACCCCATAATGACAAAGCGGGGAAAAAAACAGGTTTTTAGACATTTCTGCAAATTTATTACAAATAAAAAACAGAAATACCTTATTTACACAAGTATTCATACCCTTTGCTATGAGACTAGAAATTGAGATCAAGTGCATCCTATTTCCATTTATCACCCTTGACATGTTTCTACAACTTGATTGGAGTCCCTGTGATAAATTCAATTGATTGGACATGAGCAATCGGGGGAGAAAGGCCTTGGTCAGGGAGGTGACCAAGAACACGATGGTAACTCTGACAGAGCTCCAGAGTTCCTCTGTGGAGATGGGAGAATCTTCCAGAAGGACAACCATCTCTGCAGCACTCCACCAATCAGGCCTTATGGTAGAGTAGCCAGACAGAAGCCAGTCCTGTGTAAAAGGCCCATGACAGCCCGCTTGGAGTTTGCCAAAAGGCATCTAAAGGACTCTCAGACCATGACAAACAATATTCTCTGGTCTGATGAAACCAAGATTGAACTCTTTGGCCTGAATGCCAAGCGCCACATCTGGAGGAAACCTGGCACCATCCCTACGGTGAAGCATGGTGGTGGCAGCATCATGCTGTGGGGATGTTTTTCAGCGGCAAGGACTGGGAGACTAGTCAGGATCGAGGGAAAGATGAATGGAGCAAAGTACAGAGAGATCCTTGATGAAAACCTGCTCCAGAGCGCTCAGGACCTCAGACTGAGGCGAAGGTTCACATTCCAACAGGACAATGGCCCTAAGCACAACGCCAAGACAACGCAAGAGTGGCTTTAGGACAAGTCTCTGAATGTCCTTGAGTGGCCCAGCTTGTGAGGATCTGCACAGAAGAATGTGAGAAACTCCCCAAATACAGGTGTGCCATGCTTGTAGCGTCATACCCAAGAAGACTCAAGGCTGTAATCACTGCCTAAGGTGTTTCAACAAAGTACTGAGTAAAGGGTCATGAATACTTATGTAAATGTATATTTCAGTTTTTTATTTTTAATACATTTGCAAACATTACAAAAAATATATTATTTTGTTTTGTCATTATGGGGTATTGTGTGTAGATTGATGAGGGGAAGAAAACATTGTTTTATCACTTTTAGAATAAGGCTCTAACGTAACAAAATGTGGAAAAAGTCAATCGGTCTGAATACTTTCCGAATGCACTGTATATTTGACTCTATTAAGACTAAGATGATCTCTATAGCTGTTATCTCTATAGAATCTATAAACATTGAGGACACAGCAGGAGTTATATAATTGTATGAATTATGTAATGAGGGCTTTCACAGAATATCTGATATCAGTGAGCAAGCACAGTCCTGTGAGTCAGTTTCAGATACTGATGTTATTCCAACTATTTCCTCAATCATTTTGAGAGTAAAGCCTTTCCTGTTTTGACATTTCTGAAGAAAACATCCGCTTTCAAACAATGTAACAAAAGATTACTTAAAGCAAACTGTATGAGTCCAAATCAGTAATTCAGCAAAATCATTTCACTGATGGATGCAGTGAAAACAGGACAGACTAAACAATCATTGCTTCAACAGAGGCCTCAAAACAGTGACATATGTGACGTTATGGAATCTTTTGTGAAGGAAATGCTACCTGAACATTTCTTAGCAAATGATCTCCACATTCACAGTTTATGCTCTCGAAGTTGCAGTCAGTGCAAGAAATCCATGTAAAAAATGAATAGTTACTAGGGCACTGCATCGCAGTGCTAACTGCGCCACCAGAGTCTCTGGGTTCACGCCCAGGCTCTGTCGCAGCCGGCCGCGACCGGGAGGTCCGTGGGGCGACGCACAATTGGCATAGCGTCGTCCGGGGTAGGGAGGGTTTGGCCGGTAGGGATATCCTTGTCTCATCGCGCTCCAGCGACTCCTGTGGCGGGCCGGGCGCAGTGCGCGCCAACCAAGGGGGCCAGGTACACGGTGTTTCCTCCGACACATTGGTGCGGCTGACTTCCAGGTTGGAGGCGCGCTGTGTTAAGAAGCAGTACGGCTGGTTGGGTTGTGCTTCGGAGGACGCATGGCTTTCGACCTTCGTCTCTCCCGAGCCCGTACGGGAGTTGTAGCGATGAGACAAGGTAGTAATTACTAGCGATTGGATACCACGAAAATTGGGGAGAAAATGGGATAAAATTTAAAAAAAAAAAAAAAAAAAAAAAAAAAAAAAATGAATAGTTAAACCAAGTCATATTTCTGAAAGAGGCATCAAAGAATTCCTTTCACTGCAAGCATCCCAAGAAAACAAGATTTGTAAAACATGTAATACTGCTAACAGCTTTCAGCGTTCAAGCTCTGTCACCCATGCTCCAAAGATATTACTTGTGAAGGTAGACAGGCCAGCAGAGACTTGTTTACCCAAGAGCTAGAATCTATCCTGCATATATTACTTACACCTCTTTGAATTATCTAGTATTATAGCATTTTCAGATAATTACACATGGCACGCTCTGGTATATCGACTGCACTTAAGTATCAAGTGTGGGCTTTACCTCAAAGAAAGTCCAATAATTCCTAAAGCAAGTTGTGTTCTATCTGGTATCATATGAAAAGAAACACAGTGAAAAAGTACAGCATTTTCTGCAACATTTTAGACTGATCCAATGAACCATTGCATTTCAGTTCAACATGTTGTATAAAGAATGCCCAAATGTGCCTAATTTGTTTATTAATAACTTTTCATGTTCAAAACTGTGCAATCTCCTCAAACAATAGCATGGTATTCTTTCACTGTAATAGCTACTGTAAATTGGACAGTGCAGTTAGATTAACAAGAATGTAATCTTTCTGCCAATATCAGATATGTCTATGTCCTGGGAAATGTTCTTGTTACTTACAACCTCATGCTATTCGCATTAGCCTATGTTAGCTCAACCGTCCAGCAGGGGACCCTAAGAAAGACAAAAGTCATCTGTACTCTGACAAATGCACAAAGACTGACTCATCTGTGTCGAAAACTCTTCCATCTCCACTTACTAAAGAGGATTATAAAATATTAAGCAATGCCGACAAGTGGTTCAATGACCGAATAATTGCCGGGTACAATTATCTTTTGAAGTCACACCTTATGTAAAAATGTGTGTTAATGTCACCTGTGTCTTTTGAAAGTCAGGAATTACAGAGTCTGCTTTGTGACAGCGAAGGGGTTATGCCAAATGTGCCTGGAACGGTGCACAATTGGTGGCGTTTTGATCGTGTGATAGCGCCTGTGAAATTAAAGTCACATGGGACAGTTATAGCTATGCAACATATACTGTAGTTAGTAGAACTAAATGCATTACATTAAATCTAACAATTCCTTATGCCAGTATGAAAGAGAATTAAAAGATACACAACTTCCACTTCAGAAATACCCGGCATTACAGTATCTGGCAATGAATGGATTTGTGGTGGATGTGACACTAAACTATGAATTTTCTCATCAATTTTAGAAAACAGTCAGACGGTAGTGATGTTTATGTGTGCTTATTCTCTGAAGCAGCCTTATTAGAGGGCCATGTGTAAACGCTTTGTAAAAAAGGCATGCGAGAGCATGTTTCACCGTGTATCAGTTATCAGAGAGAAAATGACAAATACTTATAAAACTGAACAGAAAATGCATTCATTGACCTTTGCTAATCAGCAAGTCTCCGTATTATGTCTCGTCGTCCAATCTTGTCTCTATTATTGGGTTTGAAAACATGGTGAGTAGAACGTAACAGTATGCTGCTAACCTTGATAGAAAAGCAACACATAGAGGCCTGTAACTTGTAATGAATGTCCTCCATTGTCGTTCTGAAAGCTTGATTATTAACTAGGTAATTAGCCTTTACAGTATACTGCTAACCTTGATAGATAAGAAGCCGATATCCATTGCTGTTCAGAAAGTGTGATTATACTGTCCTAATAGACTGGTTAATATTCATTACATTTAACTTGAAAATAATTTAGATATTCGTTTTGATAAAAAAAAGTTTGGCCTTTGTGTTTCTTTTTTGTTGTTGAGTGTTTATTGATTTCAGCAACATGGATAGTACCAGTCCATTTACAGCTGTGTTGCTGGATATGTACGACATAGCCCGACATAGTCCCCCACCAAAACTACACATATTTGGTTAGTAGAGACCCTAATGAATATTTCCCACCCCACTTTAGCTGAGAAAGGTAAGCCCATATATATCCATTGTAAGGGAAAGGGAAAGGGGGGTACCTAGTCAGTTGTACAACTGAATGCCTTCAACTGAAATGTTGAAATGTGCTTCTGCATTTAACCCAACCCCTCTGAATCAGATGCCATAATCGACATCCACGCCTTCGGCTCCCGGGGAACGGCACAGTCTATTACAGCGTATTGCATTAGGCGCTATAGAGGAGGCAGAGTGAAAAGCCAGCAGCAGGCCGCGTGACACAGTTCACCTCCAAAACTAAACTACAGATTTTCTTAGTAGAGACCCTACTGAGTATTTCCCACCCTACTTTAGCTGAGGCGGGTAGAAAAGTTATCTCTACAAGCCAATTAGTATCCCATATACCTTGTATTGAATTGCAGTGATTGGAGTGGGTGGAGTAAGGAGTCACCAGAACTTTTTATTTAAGATTCACTATGCAAAAATCGCTCCAGCATTTCCTGGTTGCTAAAATTCGAATAATTAGCCTAATTTTAGTTTATGTGACAAAATAAGCAAGTATAGTGTGGAGAGTCATTGCACCATCTAAACTACTGTGAAATATATTTTCCATAACCAAAAATATTGTATTTTCAGCTGTTTGAAGCTGGTGTACAAAACCAAAAGTAAAAGATGCAAAAACTTAACGTGTAGCATAGAAATAGTGCACTTAGAACTGATCTACAGCTTCGTAGGCTTGCTTTCAATGACAGATCAATAAATCCTATTTCTATGTGAATGTGTTCAGGTAGCCCAGAAAGTTTACATATTGCAACTTTTAACCAGTTGCACAGCAGAAGATCAACCCTTTTAAGTTTTGCAGACTATTGAATAAGTACGATAATATACATTTGCATTTTATAAAAAGATTATATCTTTAAATATAGCCTACACAATATCTTTCAACATACCATTACTTGTGTAATGTTTAAAATAAATGCCGGTGTAAATAATACAACATAAAAAATGTAATACATCAAATTATCCATTAACTTTTTCAAAGGTGGTTGCAATGCTGAGAAAAACAGTTCTACTGCACGAGTGCAAAAAAAGAATTGATATTCACAAAGTTTAGCATGTCTTTGCAGGTGGAGTCTTATAAAAAAATATATTCTGCGATCGTATAATATCCTGCTGCTAGGAGAACAGTGCAATTGTAAAAAATCTTTGGTAATACTGCCTGGGGATTCACAATCAGACGCTTCCCTGTCTGTGCTGTCCAAACGAGTTTCGCAGAGCTTTTAAGAGGTGATTTGGGGCCATCATGCGGTCATGGTGTGTAGGTACAAAAAAGGTGAGGTCAAGCATCAGAGGTGTGTGGACATTTCACAAGTGAAATTTCATACTCTTATTTTTGTGTGTTCTCCAGAGAAAAACACTTTCTTTACTGCGTGAATAAATGGTTTCGGTCAATAGTTCCTTTTTCCTTTAAACAACATCGGAGTTGCACACCAAATCCCAGTCATGACAATGATCGAACGGTTCGAACACATCTTGACTCGTTATAACCTTGCTTTGCCAATAAAGTCACCTTTCTGCTGCTATCCATAATCAACCCTTGATAAAATGGCCTATATGGTGTAGGCTCTGCTGCCTTTCACCGGTCAACTTTTTGGCTGGACTGGACAGACCTTCACACCTAGTGGCTTTTAAACAAGCCTCTCTACACATAACCCCTTTAAAAAAGATGAAATACCAAACTTGTCACATCTCAACATCCGCCCAGGACAATCCTAAACCATGACATGAGGTGTGTTTCACTAGTCCAACATCTCAGGGGTTTAGATTCCTCTCGAATCTGAAGCTTCAGGCAGCCTCTGGTTTTTTTCAGTCCAGTTCCCGGCTGCACTATCCCTCCAGCCCTGGTGGTGTCGCTGTGTGTCTAGAGCCAGCCCTCTTTTGGGGTGTTCTCCAGTATCTCCTCATACAGCCAGCTCTGAATGAACTCCTGGAACCACTCCACCAGTTCAAACAGCTGCTTGTACTCCTCTGGGTAGACATGGTCCGTCAGTAACATCCTCCTGCATCCCCATCTCCTTCAGCAGCTTAGGACCACTGTCTGGACTCCACATACTGGGAGAGAGGTGGACACAGATATGAGTAAAAGTCCGAAAGTTTACTCAAAATTAAGATAATGTTCCAACAAGGAAACAATACAAAAATAATCCAGAGCACAAGAACACGAACCCACATGACAAACAATAACGTACAAAACAGAGAGGGAAGTCAGAGGGTTAAATAAGGAACATGATTAATGGAATGGAAACCAGGTGTGTATGATCAAGACAAAACAAAACGAAAATGAAACATGGATCGGTGGCGACTAGGAAGCCGGTGACGTCGACCGCCGAACGCCGCCCGAACAAGAAGCGGGACCAACTTCGGCCCGAAGTCGTGACATATCTGGGATGTACTTGTCCATTAACACCACTGTCTCTACCAGGACAGTGACGGCCACAGCAGACAGGTTCCTGTGGGTCGGTGCTGGGGGGACGTTCGGTCTGTTCTAGTCTGCTGGAGCTGAGGCCAGCCAGGGTCAGAGAACAGCTAGTCCAGGCTTAAGGTCCGTTTCTGGATCAGGACCCTGGGGTTACAGGTAGAGGCAGGCTGCCTCAGGGTGGGCCTAGCCCGGGGGTGGCAACACGCAGACTGCATGGTCACCACAAACAGTGTACACGCCTGGGTGGATATGCTGTGAATGAAGGAGGCGCAAAGGTTAGGAAGAAGAGATAAGGAAGAATTCTGAGTAAGTGTCTCTATGGTTAGGAGTGAGACTAAGTATGATTCTGGGTGCAATAGTTTTTGGTTAGACACCACTCAATGAGAACTTTTTTCATGAGTAGAGACTGTCTGCATCTTTGCTTAGTTTGGAAAAATAGTTATGACAGCTACAGTTGATAGGGACCACGTCTATGCACTGTACTGTCAACCTAAACATGTCATGCTGCACAAGCCCTTGAAATATGACAATGTCCCGATTGTAACTAACATTCTAGCTGGCACGCAAGCCCGACACCACGTGACTTCAGGTAGCTAAGGATCTATGACCAAAATCTATTCTCATTGTTAAATTACATGCAGCTGTGTGAATAATTTCCCTTAGCTAGCTGAGTTCGAATCGGATCAATGATTTAGCAAGCAAGCTAGCTTGCTATATCAATCAGATGTAGACAAAGCTGAGGACGGTAGTTAGCTAGTAGTTACATTATCATTATATACCAGCCTAAACTTTTACTTTAGATAGCTAAACATGCCAACACAGTTTGGAAATGTCTGTATGTCTGGCTAGATCGCTTGCATGCCTTTTATTATTACAGAAACTGAACTGCAACTCTGTCTTTAACAAGCAGCTAGCTTGCTAACTTTCGAGAAATCTGGCAAGCTGATCAGCCACATCAAGTATGATAAATCGCGCAAAAAACTCTTCTTTGATGGGGTTTAACGACAGTTGGCATCCAATGTTAATGGTGCATTACTGCCACCTGCTGGACCGGTATTCGATAACAAACTTAAAAACCATTACGGGAAAGATCATCCAAAGTTAAACACTTCAACAAACAAAACCCATCCCACTTCTTCAATCACAGTCCACTCCGAAATACATCCCTACACAGGCTCAGGGGCTTGTGATGTCGGAACATTCACCGACAGGATTTCTTGCACGGCCTCGACTGTGAAATCACAAAGACCCCAAAAACGTTCAGCTGCATTCACAATAATTCCAATTACATCTTCTCCGCTTGTGCTGTACAGTTTATGACCATTGCAATAAATAAAACAAAGTCCACCTTTTAACATGTAGCATTTCACTACGTAGGTTTCACTAGAACCCTTCACTGGTCGTGGTGGCTCTACTACCCTTGTTTCTTCCCTGCCGCTCATTCCTTCCATTCTTCTTACCGCCTCCAGATGGGAGACATGCTGGACACTCCTTAACCTTGCACCTCATTGTCCTTCACACTAACAGGGCATTCCATGGATTCGGGCGCATGTTCACCTCCACAGTTGCAACATTTTACTTCATCTGGCACATGATACTCTTCCCTTCTGCACACACATGACACATTACCAAATCTTTTACATTTATGACACTGAAGGGGTTTGTGCACAAAATCTCTTACAGGGTGTCTCATGAATCGTAACATTATAATGGAAGGGAGAACTCTTCTTGTGGTTTCCTATTTTCCACCACAGCTTTACTACTCTTGTTTCCCTTATTCTTCATCACGGTAACCCACTCATTCTCACTTTCTGCACTTTTAGTTTCACCCGAGTCACTAGCAGTTTCAAACAAAACTTAAATTTCCACCAGAGCATGTGGGCGGAGTTGAGTGGTTGGAAATCCTGCTAATCCGTAATAGAGCGCTCCTACATGTCTTCTTTGATGAGGTTTAACGGCGGTTGGCATCCAATATGTTGCATTACTGCCACCTACTGGACTGGAGTACAACTCCATTATACTTTGCTTGAGAAATAAATAAATGAACAAATACCTAACCATCTAACAATACACTCAATTATTATTATTTAAAAATATTTATTTTTATTTAAAAAAATACCACCCTACGCCACTATTTAAATCTATTTAGTCCTACCTCATGCCAACATCCTGAAAGGATGGGACATCATCACTTAACACACCCTGTAACTCTGCTGAGAGTTACAGGGTATCTCGCACACCCAAATACCTCTGCTGCTGCCACCAGAACCTCAATTTTCTCCGACTTACGTTCCATCCTTGCAGTACAGTTGATAACCATTGCTACAAATGCTAAAAATCCTACTGAAACATATATCACTTGTTGGCCTATCCTTCTGTACTGGTACAAATCTACTACTCACACCACTCCTCTTCAGGATCCTTCCCCCTTGACCCATCTTCCTCCACTGTCTTCACTGCCTCAGCATATGACAACTTCTGCACTATTCTAACCCTGGAAACATTAATCTGCCTCTCTTGCACGGGACATTTCTGATCCCCAGCCCCATGGCACCCCTACAGTTAACACATACCATTTCTTTGTCTCATGCCCTTCTGCACACTTCTCACACCTAGGAACCTCCCTCCTACACACTGCTGCCACATGTCCATAAGCTTGACACTTGTAACAACGTAATGTATTCGGTACTAAAGCTCGTCCAGGATAACTTCAATTCAAAACGATGCCCAATGGAGCCTTTTTGAATACAGCCAACAGCAATGAGACAACATTTTAATAACAGAGTCTCCATTTGATCGGCCAGAAGGCACTTGTAAAAATCTTTTTAAAGAATTCCAAGACTGTTCATTGAAGAAAACTAGAACACACCTGCACATCGCCACTTTAAGTGAGTTTGTTCGAAATGGAGTTATCCCACACGGACTACGTTGGAAAAAAAGAGCCTTCACTTGGCCAACGCACTGAAGAGTTTTGTGAACGATGGTGTGCTATACTTAATAAATGTTCATTGGACCTGATGACTCTGATCATTGAACGACTTAAAAAGGATATTACCGAGATCGCAACCTCAGTTGAAAACTCACAGCAAGCTCTACGAGACGAGCTTAATGACCCTATCAAACTGGATGATCTCATTAAGAGTAACGTTGACCTTCAGACTAAGATTATGGCCGACCTGAAGGAGAGGAAAATCAAGAAGTATAAACGCGCTTTGGAAGAAAAGAACAACGGACTAATATACCTCTGGCGAGATCCTGAGCACAAGAAACCACAAAACCGGAAGAGACAAGCCGATGACAGACGCAGAGTTCCTCTGTCAGACCAACTATCCACAGACAGCCCTAACTCTGGCTCCTCTACCAACGGTGAGTTTTCTTCTACAACAGAGTGTGGGGACGCCAGGGACAACACCCCCAGGACGTAATCCCAGGCGCATACGTCGGGGGAAGAAGAAATCCACTACCACCCCGTGACACCTACCAATTGAGATCCAGGACGGGCTCCCAGTCCAACAGGAGCTAAATGTCTTCCATTTATAAAGTAAGACACTGACACCAGCTCACCTTAGCGTTCTCTATAAGGAGTTATCATTTGTACCCACTGCATACATTAATGACTTTGACGTCCAGATAGAACTATTCAAGTTTTTCCGTCATCTGAGAATGTTTGAGTTCTTTGATAAGAGTGAAATTTACTCCACTTGAAATGTCATCCTCAGTGAGATGTATACATAGGTCTACCACATTAATCAATAGACTTAATGTCACGATCGTTGTTATAAGAATCAGACCAAAATGCAGCGTGGTTTGGGTTCATCATCTTTATTACGTGAACCGGCAAAAAACAAGAAAGAACAACACGAACGTGAAGCTTTGCAGTGCTCAAGGCAACTATACACAAACAAGATCCCACAACAAACAGGTGGGAAAAGGCTGCCTAAATATGATCCCCAATCAGAGACAACGATAGACAGCTGCCTCTGATTGGGAACCATACCAAGCCAACCTAGAAATAAAGAAACTAGAACACCCCGACCTAACCAAAATAGAGAATAAAGGATCTCTAAGGTCAGGGCGTGACTCTTACATGTCGTACCATGAGTCAAGGGGGAGATGGAGCCATTAACCCAGCTGAGATTCCTGAGAACTCTGGGAGAACCACATTTAGAGCAAAAAGTTCATTCGTACCTTCCCAAACGCAATGCATCCATAGAAACTTTCTGTAGGATTGTTGAAAATGATGTAGGTGACTTACTGAAAGACGAACAGAAACACAAATCCTATGATAACCTGAGTAGAGATGAGAGAATGGCTCTTAAGAACTTAAAGTCAGATCCATCGATTATCATAAAAAAATGTGACAAAGGAGGAGGAATTTAGATACAAAACAAATGTGACTATCTGAATGAATGTCGGTGACAACTATCTAAAGGTGACTTCTATCACAAACTGAATTATGACCCTACCTTAGAATTCCAGCATAATATCTCATTCACAGTGGAAAGCTGTTTTGATCAGGACAAATCACCCAAAAATAAGTGTGAAATTTCCTAAGATACCAACTTTCTGTACAGTCACTAAATTACACAAACAAGAGTCTCCTCCTCCAGGTAGACCCATTGTAGCAGCAATCGACTCTGTGACATCCAACATTTCTACGTTTGTGGATCACCACATTAAACCGATGGTTGAGAATCTCCCATCTTATGTCAAATACACTAGTCACATGATCTCATTGATAGAGGGCTTAGGAAGGATACCAGAGGGCATCCTGCTGGCCACTTTGATGTGGAAAGCTTGTACACTAACATCCCACACACTGGAGGCTTGCAGGCACGGCATCACTTCCTTTAGCAAAGAAACTCTACCCTTGCTCCATGCAATGACTGCATCTTACAACTTATTGAACTGCTATTATTCAACAACTACTTCGTCTTTGAGTCAGACCTTTCCCTTCATATTCGGGGTGTAGCCACGGACTCCCCCATTTCCCCCCAACTATGCAAACCTGTGTGTGGGACAATTTGAGGAAGTACTCCTTTACAAAACAGAGACACACCCTCTACTTTCTAAAATCCTCCTATGAAAGAGATACATAGATCATGTCTTTGTGCTCTGGGAAGAAAGTCAGCAGGAACTAAATTAATTCCAAACTCTGCTAAAAGAGAGCTCTGAACACCTCAAATTCACCATGCAGACTGATGAGGGAAAAATAACATAGTAATGATGCATTACACACAGACTTATACACAAAGCCCACAGACCACAATACCTTGCTATGTGCGTCCCCTTCCCCTCAAGAATGGTCTACCATATAGCCAGTTATACAGGGTTAAACGAATCTGTGGCCACCAGACAGATTCTGACAGCAATGCAAAAAAAAATCTAAATGAGAGGCTACAAGGACAAAACTTTTGATGCTGCAATGATACAAATAACTCAAAAACCAAGAGAGGAATTACTAAAAACTCAAAAAGCACTGGCATATTCTGCAATCAGACAACAACAAAAAACGCACACGTCTTCAAGGAACCCCCACCGGTGGTCTATAAGCATGGTCGCAATATTGGAGATCGCTTGGTGAGATCTGACCTGCCCCCTGAGCCCACTCAGACACTCTTGACACCCATTCCAAATGGGAACTACAAATGTGGCTCATGCGCACAGTGCAATAGCACTGTAAAAACATCCTTCTTCAGACACCCACATACAAGCTGACACATACAAGCTCCCTGTTAGGGGTAACATCTCATGCAAGACCAAGGCAGTAATCTATCTCATCGCCTGTTCATGTGGAAAAGCCTACGTAGGACAAACAAAAAAAACAATTAAAACAACGGATAGCTGAACACCGCAGCTCAATCAGGTGTAAGAACATTGACTATCCAATAGCAGCTCACTTTGTTGAAGCTAACCATCCCATCTCCTTCCTCAAATACACAGGCATTGAGCATGTTGCTCTACCAAGGAGAGGAGGTAACATCGAGATCCTACTACAAAAAAACGGAGGCTTACTGGATATCCTATCTAAAAACATTGACCCCTAGTGGTCTGAATATGGACTTTGATCTCAGGCTCTTCTTGTGAACAATTCCCTCTTTCATGAACAAGTCTTATAAATTGATATAGTCTTTCTACAGCTTGTTAGCGAACATCTAAAATGTTCCCCTTGTTGATGATGCTTATTATACATTATGGCTGAACCAAAAGATCACATGTAACAAATATAAATGAAATAGGAAACAATTAAATATGTGAAAGTGAATTAAACAATAACGTATGTTGATGCTAATGTTATGTACAATATTCAATGATGTTTGCATATGATAACAATAGCCTAATATATTCAATATGCTATTAACTATTGTTTTTTAGCAGTTTCACTCATTCATTCCAATTAACTGAATCATTATGACACACCCCTCACTATTGTCATTGGTTGCACTAACTGCACTGTTTGTCTACATAACCTGGTTCAAGTATTCATGACATCACCCTGAAGAAGGCACAGTGATGCTGAAACGCTGTCGATTTACCCAATAAATTACTGGGAGTTTATATATTGAGTGTGCGACTCTATTTATTTTATAGTTTATAACTTATATATCCTAACATCGATATGTCGAGCAAAGACGCAACATCAAAACTCAAAAGAACAGACAATGACTCTTCTGTTTCACCACCTCTCTAAAAACCGTGCTCCATGCTCACAGGAAATTTGTGCCTCCAAATTTGCACCATTCAGCAATATCACAATTTAACCAATTGTTTTTTATGTATTGAAACCAAATCATATGGATTTGAATGAAAAGTATTAGAATAAAGATGAAAATGTGAATGTAGGAAGCAAACATCACTTCAAATAGGCTGCATGCCACATTAAACAGCATAAAAAATGATAATTGAATAGAGACGATTTTATGATCGTAGTCAGATCGAAATGATTATGTTATTGTCACTGAATTTATTATGTACTAATCAGATGTTAACATTTTTATTCAATTTGTTGTGTAGGCCAATTAATTTTGCTAATATTATATACTAACAATGTTCTGGCCAGCCAACTATTAGCTCAGAAAAAAAATGGGCCTAGTTCACAAACCCTGGCCTATTGTTGTCACGATCGTGTGGAGGATTGACGGACCAAAACGCAGCATGAGGAAAATAAGCCATCTCTTTTATTTTAGACGAAGGCAAAACGAAACAAAAACACTTACACACTAACAAAACAATAAAATGACCGTGAAGCTAATAAACGTTGTGCACATACACAGGCTACAAACGTTCAGACATAGACAATTACCCACATCAAACGAAAGCCTATGGTTACCTTAAATATGGCTCCCAATCAGAGACAACAGAAATCAGCTGTCTCTAATTGGGAACCCATTCAGGCAACCATAGACTTCCCTAGACAACTACATCCAACATAGACACAGCTAGACACATACACTCAACACAAACCCATTCACTACACCCAACACCCCCTTTACCATATAATCACCCAAAACCGACAAAACACAAACATTACCCATGTCACACCCTGACCTAACTAAAATAATAAAGAAAACAAAGAATACTAAGGCCAGGGCGTGACATAACCCCCCCCTTAAGGTGCGAACTCCGGGCGCACCAGCACACAGTCTAGGGGAGGGTCTGGGTGGGCTTCCTTCCACGGTGGCGGCTCCGGCACTGGTCGTGGTCCCCACCCCACCACAGTCACTAACCGCCTCCGTAGCTTCCTCCAAATGGCCCCCCTCCACATTAACCCCACTGAATTAAGGGGCAGTTCCGGACTAAGGGGCAGCTCCGGACTAAGGGGCAGCTCCGGACTAAGGGGCAGCTCCGGACTAAGGGGCAGTACCAGGATAAGGGGCAGCACCAGGATAAGGGAGAGCACCAGGATAAGGGAGAGCACCAGGATAAGGGGCAGCTCCGAACTGAGGAACGGCAGCTCCGGACTGAGGGACTGCAGCTCCGGACTGAGGGACTGCAGCTCCGGACTGAGGGACTGCAGCTCCGGACTGAGGGACGGCAGCTCCGGACTGAGGGACGGCCCATGGCTGGCTGACGGATCTGGCTGCTCATGGCTGGCTGACGGATCTGGCTGCTCATGGCTGGCTGACGGATCTGGCTGCTCATGGCTGGCTGACGGATCTGGCTGCTCATGGCTGGCTGACGGATCTGGCTGCTCATGGCTGGCTGACGGATCTGGCTGCTCATGGCTGGCTGACGGATCTGGCTGCTCATGGCTGGCTGACGGATCTGGCTGCTCATGGCTGACTGACGGATCTGGCTGCTCATGGCTGGCTGACGGATCTGGCTGCTCATGGCTGGCTGACGGATCTGGCTGCACATGGCTGGCTGACGGATCTGGCTGCTCATGGCTGGCTGACGGATCTGGCTGCACATGGCTGGCTGGCGGATCTGGCTGCACATGGCTGGCTGGCGGATCTGGCTGCACATGGCTGGCTGGCGGATCTGGCAGATCCTGTCCGGTTGGCGGCTCTGGCAGATCCTGTCCGGTTGGCGGCTCTGGCAGATCCTGTCCGGTTGGCGGCTCTGGCAGATCCTGTCCGGTTGGCGGCTCTGGCAGATCCTGTCCGGTTGGCGGCTCTGGCAGATCCTGTCCGGTTGGCGGCTCTGGCAGATCCTGTCTGACGAATGGCTCTAGCGGCTCCTGACTAACGAACGGCTCTGACGGCTCGGGACAGACGGGCGGCTCTAATGGCTCGGGGCAGACGGATGGCTCAGATGGCGCTGGGTAGACGGATGGCTCAGATGGCGCTGGGTAGACAGATGGCTCAGATGGCGCTGGGTAGACGGATGGCTCAGATGGCGCTGGGTAGACGGGCAGTTCAGGCATCGCTGTGCAGACGGCAGACTCTGGCCGGCTGAGGCGCACTGTAGGCCTGGTGCGTGGTGCCGGAACTGGTGATACCGGGCTGGGGACACGCATCTCAGGGCTAGTGCGGGGAGAAGGAACAGGGCATACTGGACCCTGGGAGCGCACATTAGGCCTAGTGCGTGGTGCCGGAACTGGTGGTACCGGGCTGGGGACACGCATCTCAGGGCTAGTGCGGGGATAAGGAACAGGGCATACTGGACCCTGGGAGCGCACATTAGGCCTAGTGCGTGGTGCCGGAACTGGTGGTACCGGACTGGGGACACGCACCATAGGGAGAGTGCGTGGAGGAGGAACAGGGCTCTGGAAACGCACTGGAAGCCTGGTGCGTGGTGTAGGCACTGGTGGTACTGGGCTGGGGCGGGGAAGTGGTGCCGGAAATACCGGACCGTGTAGGCGTACTGGCTCCCTTGAGCATTGAGCCTGCCCAACCTTACCTGGTTGAATACTCCCCGTCGCCCGACCAGTACCCGCACCGGGCTATGTAGGCGAACCGGGGACACCATGCGTAAGGCTGGTGCCATGTAAGCCGGCCCGAGGAGACGCACTGGTGGCCAGATATGTAGAGCCGGCTTCATGGCACTTGGCTCAATGCTCAATCTAGCCCTACCAGTGCGGGGAGGTGGAATAACCCGCACCGGGCTATGCACACGTACAGGAAACACCGTGCGCTCTACTGCGTAACACGGTGTCTGCCCGTACTCCCGCTCTCCACGGTTAGCCTGAGAAGTGGGCGCAGGTCACCTCTTCATCCGAAGAGGAGGAGCAGGGATTGAACCAAAATGCAGCGTTGTGATAAGATATAATGATTTATTAAACAAGACGAAGACGAAAAACTTACATGAAACACGAAGAACGCATGAACAGGAAAACTGACTACATAAAACTAACAAACAAACAAAACCGAAAACAGTCCCGTGTGGCGTAACATACACAGACACTGACACAGGAGACAACCACCCACAACAAACAATGTGAAAACACCTACCTTAATATGGCTCTCAATCAGAGGAAATGAAAACCACCTGCCTCTAATTGAGAGCCATATCAGGTCACCCTTTAACCAACATAGAAAACACATAACATAGACTACCCACCCAAACTCACGCCCTGACCATCAAACACATACAAAATAACAGAAAACCGGTCAGGTACGTGATAGTCTGCCTTCATATTCTGGGAACCTGGTCTGTAGGACAGGGTAAACACAAAACAGGTAAAGAATATGGCCCACCTTGCCTGACGTGGATTCAGTCTCGTCGCTGCCCGGATGTACTCCAGGTTGCGGTGGTCAGTCCAGATGAGAAAAGGGTGTTTAGTCCCTTCAATCCAATGTCTCCACGCCTTCAACACTTTAACCACGGCCAACAGCTCCCGGTCCCCCACATCATAGTTAAGCTCCACTGAGCTGAGCTTCTTCGAGAAGAAAGCACAGGGGCGGAGTTTTGGTGGCGTGCCAGAGCGCTGTGAGAGCACGGCTCCTATCCCAGCCGTGCTCTCCTATCCCAGCCACTATGAACGCCAAAGAGGGATCCGGACGGGAGCCGAAGTAAACAGAGCTCTTAGCTCCAAAAGCCCTGTCCGCCTCAGCCGACCAATGTAACCTTACGGGACTACCCTTCAGCAGTGAGGTAATGGGAGCAGCCACCTGGCCAAAACCTCGGATAAATCTCCGGTAGTAATTGGAAAACCCCAAAAATCGCTGCACATCCTTTACCATGGTGGGAGTCGGCCAATTACGCACAGCTGCAATGCGGTCACTCTCCATCTCCACCCCTGATGTGGAAATGCATACCCTAGGAAGGAGACAACCTGCTGAAAGAACAGGCATTTCTCGGCCATGACATACAGGTCATGCTCCAACAGTCGTCCAAGTACCTTGCGTACCAAGGACACATGCTCGGCGCGTGTAGCGGAGTATATCAGAATGTCATCAGAATGTCATCGATATACACCACTACACCCTGCCCTCTGCCCATGCAGGTCCCTGAAAATCTCATCTACAAAGGATTGGAAAACTGATGGAGCATTCATCAACCCGTACGGCATGACTAGGTACTTATAATGCCCTGTGGTGGTACTGAACGCTGTCTTCAATTCCTCTCCCTCCCGGATACGCACCAGGTTATACGCACTCGTGAAGAAGCGCGCTCCATGCATTGATTCAATCGCCATGGCGATAAGAGGTAGTGGGTAACTGTACCTCACTGTGATTTGATTGAGACCTCTATAATCAATGCACGGGCGTAGACCTCCATCCTTCTTCTTCACAAAAAAGAAGCTCGAGCAGGCGGGTGAAGTGGAGAACCGAATGTACCCTTGACGCAGGGATTCAGAGACATATTTCTCCATAGCCACAGTCTCCGCTTGCGACAGGGGATACACGTGACTCCTGGGAAGCGCAGTGTCTGCCAGGAGATTTCTCGCGCAATCCACCCGTCGATGAGGTGGTAATTGAGTCGCCTTCTTTTTACAGAAGCCGAGAGCCAAATCGGCATATTCTGGGGGAATGCACACGGTGGAGATCTGGTCTGGACTTTCCACCGCGGTAGCACCAACAGAAACCCCTACACACCTCCCCGAGCACTCTCGCGACCACCCCATGAGAGCCCTCTGTTGCCAGGAGATAGTGGGGTTATGCTGAGCTAACCAGGGAAGGCCTAGTAACACGGGAAACGCAGGAGAGTCAATGAGGAAGATACTGATTTTCTCCTCGTGACCCTCCTACGTCACCATGCCCAAGGAGATGGTGGCTTCCCTGATTAGCCCGGACCCTAATGGTCGACTATCCAGAGCGTGAACTGGGAAAGGTCTAACTACAGGAATAATGGGGATCCCTAAACTAAGGGCTAATGCTCTGTCGATAAAATTCCCAGATGCGCCTGAATCGACGAGTGCCTTGTGCTGGGAATGCGGGGGAAAAATGAGGGAAACAAATAGGTACAAACAGGTGGGCAACAGAGGACTCTGGATGAGTGTGGTGCAGACTCACCTGGGGTGACGCCAGAGTGCCCTGCCTATTGCCTCTACTCCCAGAGGAACCGACACGGCACCGACCAGCAGTGTGCCCTCTGCAGCCACAGATGGTGCACGTGATGGCTCCTCCCCCAGTCTCCCTACGCACAGCCCCTCCCAACTCCATGGGCACCGGAGCGGGGTTGCTAGTAGATGGCACCGACAGAGCCCCCTCTGGACGTCCGCGGATGACCAGCAGGTTATCCAACCGGATGGACAAATCCACCAGTTGGTCGAAGGAGATGGTGGCATCCCTGCAGGCCAGCTCACGTCGGACATCCTCGCGTAGGCTGCACCGATAGTGGTCGATGAGGGCCCTGTCGTTACAGCCTGCTCCTGCGGCCAAGGTCCGGAATTCCAGGGCGAATTCCATGGCGCTCCTCGTCCCCTGCCTCAAATGAAAGAGCCGTTACCCCGCCGCTCTACCTTCGGGTGGATGGTCAAAGACGGCCCGAAAGCGACGGGTGAACTCCCCGAAGTGGTCCAACGCCGCGCGTCTCCTTCTCCCCACACGGCGTTTGCCCACTCCAGAGCTCTCCCTGAGAGACATGAGACGAGGGCTTGGTTACACAGATGCTCGTGCTCGAGCGGTGCGCGTGAAATTATTTAATAACATGTATGTCTACATTTATTTTGCAATGCTTGTGCAAGCAACGTGGCCGGTGTGGTTATGCACTACGCTTTCCCGTGCTGTAACTAAACCACACAGGTCAATATAGTCTACCAGTCTAACTGTCTATCCTGTCCTCTATCCACCATTCTTCATAGTGACAATAGTGGTAGGTGGATCGTTTGTCCAGATCTGCAATATGCTAACTAGCAATCATACCACACATAAAACCATTCAAAGCTGCACCAATTTTCAATATAAGCAGAGAGCCATTGGGCGTCATTGAGCATGAAAGAACAGTGAAGCTCCCCTATTGATCTTGTTTCGGGACAATACAATTATCCTACCTAGACTAGCCTACAACTCCACATTCAATCAATCAATCAAGTTTATTTTATATAGCCCTTCGTACATCAGCCAATATCTCTAAGTGCTGTACAGAAACCCAGCCTAAAACCCCAAACAGTTAGTAATGCAGGTGTAGAAGCACATTGCACATTGCAATGAATAATTGCATTACTGTTTTTAAGAGAGTACAACATTCTACTCTAGGCTGTAAACTGCAGTGAAAATGTATTTTGAATAAGGATGCAAAAGCCCTATGATTTTAATATTTAATTCCATTTGTTGCATTGGGATCAGTTGTAGGCCTACTCTGAACAGTTTATGAGGTATGAAAAGGCACAGGAGCAGGCCAGTCTGGCTGTATTTTAAGTTCTGATACTGAGATGTGCTGTCGGTTGCGGATCAGCATTCTCCCAAGTCATCCTATAAGAATGTTCAGGAAGCTTAAAATGCACTCTGCCTGCTCTCTGATCCAAGTGGCTATTCCTGGTGTACCTAGAACTCATAACTCTTCAATAGCCTATAGCCTAAATATTTGTTAATGTAACTTTTTTTATGTATTACTTTATATATATATATATATATATATATATATATATATATATATATAAAAGGTATATATATATATATATATACCTTGTATATGTGGCTTAAACACAACCAGTCACAATGTTTTAATCTGATTAGGCAACCTGCTCACTTTCATCCAAAATATAATTCCAGTTTCCAAATTGTGCAGATTGTGGTGTTGAAAAAGCAAACCATGATGTTGAAGTGCTGAAGTCTGTTTTGTTTATTGGTTGTGGTGCATTGGCACAGAAACTTGGTGGACAATTCCTTTAACATATGTTATATAATTATACATATAGCATCAAGATGTTGAAAATGGGATTTACACCTAGCTGATCATTGTCTGCAGCCGGCTCTGATCATAGTGTAGGTCTACTGAAACAGGCAGGGAGAGCTGTTATCTTGTCAGTCGACCCTGAACCTTCTGGTATGTAGACCTGCGCGTCATAAACTGTGCCACAAAAGCAACTGTCCCTCATTACTACACCTGCTTAATTACATTACCTTTTTTTTTGAGCCGACTTCTCCGTCTGACAGAGGGCGCACCTGAGGAGGCAGCCTGGTTCCAAATCGAATGCATCCAACTTTCAGCCGGTCGAAAACACGCCTACACGGGCGCACGGGCGAGATTAATCGAACTCCCGCGCTATCAAGCGATGATTCAAAATAAAGACAGACTGACAGCACAGATATCCAATTGTAAACCAAAACTTTTACAACCACACCTACTTTTCAGATATCAGCGTTTCAATTGGTTATGTTATTTAATATGTTAATGATATCAAATAACATGTTTAAAACAAATACAAAAAGCTGTATTTAAACTAACATCAATAAAACGCTTTGTTTGTGCATGCAGACTATTTGCATCAGCGGTGTTTAGGTTTCATATCTTTATCAGTGCGGTCAAAGTCCGGCGACCGAGCATCATCATCAGACTACGGAAGTGACAGTTTTGCAATCTGTCATTTATATTAGCACGCTCCTTGCATTTCGCTCATTCCCATACCCTCTCGCGTCGTTGCGTTTCCCTGAGTATAACTAGTTGTAACTATGGCGAAGGTGGATACCTCCTCTAGCAGACCCTATCACATTGTTATTTTTGGTGCTTCGGGTTTCACCGGGCAGTTTGTGGTTGAAGAGGTGGCCAGGACCGTATCGGAGGGGCCGAATGGGACGTTGACATGGGCTGTGGCTGGGAGAAGCAGGCAGAAACTGGACAAAGTTCTAGAGCAAGCCGCCGGAACCCTCGGTAGGTATCAATCAAATGTATTTATAAAGCCCTTTTACCATCAGCAGAAGTCACAAAGTGCTATACAGAAACCCAGCCTAAAACCCCAAACAGCAAGCAATGCAGATGTAGAAGCACGTTGGCTAGGAAACACTTCCTAGAAAGGCAGGAACCTAGGAAGAAACCTAGAGAGGAACCAGGCTCTGAGGGGTGGTCAGTCCTCTTCTGGCTGGGCTGGGTGGAGATTTTAAGAGTACATGGCCAATTAAGGCCAGATTGTTCTTCAAGGTGTTCCAACGTTCATAGATGACCAGCAGGGTCAAATAATAATCGCAGTGGTTGTAGTGTGTGCAACAGGTCAACACCTCAGGAGTAAATGTCAGTTGGCTTTTCATAGTTGAGCATTCAGAGGTCGACAGCAGGTGCGGTAGAGAGTGGAAAACAGCCAGTCCGGGACAAGGTAGAATGTCTGGTGAACAGGTCATGGTTCCCTAGCCGCAGGCAGAACAGTTGAAACTGAAGCAGCAGCATGACCAGGTGGACTGGGGACAGCCAGGAGTCATCAGGCCAGGTAGTCCTGAGGCATGTTCCTAGGGCTCCGGTCCTCCGGGAGGGAGAGAGAGAGAATTAGAGGGAGCATATGTAAATTCACACAGGACACCAGATAAGACAGGATAATTCCACCATATATGACAGACTGACCCGAACCCCTGGCACAGATTATTGTAGCATAGATACTGGAGACGGGTGTGTCGGGGGACACTGGGGTCCCGTCCGACGATACCCCCGGACAGGGCCAACCAAGCAGGATATAACCCCACCCACCTTGCCAAAGCACAGCCACCACACCACTAGAGGGATATCAACAGACCACCAATTTACTACCCTGAGACAAGGCTGAGTATGGCCCACAAAGATCTCCTCCCCCGCCCAAGTAGGGACAATAAGGTCTTTAGATTTTATATCTTAATCAGTGCACTCAAAGTCTGGTGACCGAGCATCATCATCATCAGACTGGCTTCATTGACATTGCCCTAACTAGCTAATACAATTTATTACACATTTAATTTGGTCACGCTGGATGCTAACTCAAGAGTAATCTCAGTTAACTCAGATCTAAAGTTTGCCGTAAATATGTTTACACTGTCCATGAGAGATTAACCAGAGATGACCTTTGGTCTAGTTAGTTGATTGACACCATTGTGCATTGTAATCGGATTTTCCAGGGGGATTCAAGTAAGGAAGCTTTCCTGACAGCTCGGTGTCATCGTGTCTACACTGAGTTTACAGTGTGTCATGCCAGACAGGACACTCACCTGGACTAATTTAAAACCTAGTCACTTTGTTGTATCAGTTATCATACAACCAAGTGTTTTGGCCCAGGATGTTCTGCACTTGCGTTGCGCTTCGTGCCATAGGCTTGCAACAAACAAAAGTATACATCTCAATTGCACAGACGTAAGGAATGTCTGTCAATAGTAGTTGTTGTGGTAGCTGGGAATATGTTGTCAGGCCAGATGTCTCACACTCTACAAAGTTGCAACACTCAATACATTCAGTATAATTTTAAATTGGAGAGGGGTTGGCTTGCCAGAAAAGGGATAGCCTAGGTTCTGAGGGGGTTGGCTTGCCAGAAAAGGGATAGCCTAGGTTCTGAGGGGGTTGGCTTGCCAGAAAAGGGATAGCCTAGGTTCTGAGGGGGTTGGCTTGCCAGAAAAGGGATAGCCTAGGTTCTGAGGGGGTTGGCTTGCCAGAAAAGGGATAGCCTAGGTTCTGAGGGGGTTGGCATCAGGGAGAATGGAGCTGTTCTTTGTACCTTCTGCCCTCCTGGGATAGCCCTCACCAACAGCTGATTGAAAATGCCCCTGCAGCGCAACAGCCTCTATACAATCCCACCCCCTGGCCTCTCAATGGTTACCCTGCCCAAAAGTGACGGTCTACATGCCCCCCATCACAAAGCCAGGTTGACATTTCAGACACAATTGTCATGGGTTAGGCAATATTTTCTAAATACTAATCTAAATAATAATTTGCAGGTACATTAGAGAGCTTGATTGGAATATGCAACAGACACGTGGTCTACTTCGTCATGTGTGTAAAATGTGACTTATTTGATAGCCATCCATACTTCTATGGCCCATGTTTTGCCTCCATCATTGAGATTTCAGTAGGGCAGTATTTGCCTATCTGTTATGGCTGCGGCACAGAGTTCAACGTGTGCCTAACTTTTAACAGTCCATGTTTGGTCATATGAGCTACAGGGGGTATTGTACCATGTACATTATAACATGTTAACTTATTCAGGGGGCTGATGCAAAGCACCGTAGGGCTGGGACGATACCAGTGTCGCGATACTCATTGGTGTCTTGGCAAGGAAACAAGACATATATATATAAAGCAAAATATAAGTTCTTTAGGAATGTTGGAAACCAACATTGTCTTGTAATATAATATTTTTCATACAGCAGGTTATTAAAGGACAAAAGAGTTTGGTCTGCTTCGTGTTTTCATTTCTGCCATGGGAAAAATATTGCGATATAGGCATCGTCCCGGCACTACAAAGCAGCACAGAAAAGAGAACAAACGGTGTATTGTTGATGCTCCTCAAATGTACTTTATTGAACCAGAATACAAATATAGCAGCGTTTAGTACTTAGATCTTTTATCTGGTCTACATTTGAAGGCAACAGTGACACAATAGCAATGTCTGTTTTCCCCCAAGCTAAAGGATAGGCTATGTGCACACAGAACACACACACACACACACACAGGCTACACGTACAGCATTCAGCTCAGGGATCTGACAAACTTTTTGGTCACTGAGCTTTTTAAACCAGATTGTTCATGGATCATTATATCATAGTTAGTTAAAGTTTCAAGTTGTATTAGTCGTATGTACGGGATACACATGGTATACACCATCCAACGAAATTCTGACCGGCAGGTTCCTTCTGGACAATGAAGCAACAGTAAGAAGTAATAAAAGATAAGAATTGGAACATAAAGTAAATGGCTCAGTAGAATATAGTAAACATTTTAGCATAATTATTGTTAGGTTCTTATTTTTCAGAGTAAATGACTCACGGACACTAGAGAAGCTTTAACCAAGTTGAATTCTTCCCAAGGTTCTGTACAGCTGTACAGACAATATTGGTTATTTCTCTTTTGGGAAAGTATTTAGCAAACAATCATAAGAAGAGTTTGGTAGCAGCAGTTGTGTGATTGCATGTGAGTGTGTGCTAAGGTGTGGAGAGTCCGAGCAGGTGCTCAGTCCAGTGAAAGTGTTCAGCAGTCTGATTGCTTGTAGATAGTAACTGTCTCTGAGCCTGTTGGTATCAGACCTCATGCTCCGATACCGTCTGCCTGATGGTAAAGGAGTAAACAGCTTGTGGCTGGGGTGTGTGGGGTCCTTGATGATGCTGGGGGACTTCCTCAGGCACAGTTTCAAGTAGATGTCCTGGATGGGTGGGAGCACGGTACCAGTGATGTACTAGGCCATCTTCGTCACCTGCTGGAGGGCCTTGCGGTCGTGGACGGAGCAGTTCCCGTACCAGGCCATGACGCAACCAGTCAGGACGGTGTCGATGCTGCAGTGGTAGTATTTGGAGAGGACCCAGGGTGGTAATGCTGAATTTCTTCAGCCGCCTTAAGAAGTAGTGACGCTGTTGCGCCCAGTGGTGGTGGTGTTGGTCCGTGACAAGTCCTCAGTGATTTAGTTGAATACATAATGATGTGTGGTGTATTGGTAGGTAGATGTTTATAATATAAAGGTGAAATGACTTAGTCCTCTGCTATGTTATTAGGTAAGCCGGAGCTGAGGACTGCAGTGGAGGTCATCGTGGCTGATGTGGGAGAGCCTGACTCACTGGCTGCCATGTGCAAACAGGCTGTCATTGTTCTCAACTGCGTGGGGCCAGTAAGTACTGACTGTGGAGATGCAACACACAGACATCTGGTAAATACTGTAGACACACACACTGTGTCAGTACTGCAAAGACACAATGAGTCTGTCATAAGTAAGCAGTATTTCAGTGCTGCCTCTACCGTTGTGTTCGTATGTAAGACTGTCTTGATATCAGACCTGATCACCACTCTGCTCTCCTGTTGTGCCATGGGGCTGCAGATAGTGGCCTGATAGCAGTAAGGCCATAACCTCACAGCTTGTGAAACACCTGCAATGATGATGGTGGTGGCTATCACCAGTGCACCTTGTACACACACGCAGGCAGACACGCAGGCAGGCAGGCAGATAGATAGATAGATAGATTACAGCGAAGGACACCACTGGTGCGTACAAGATATAGCTATCTACCATTGTCGCCCCCGCTTCTTCATCTGTGGGGTTTATCGGCAGGTTGGCTTCCAACGTTATGGTGCATTACCGCAAGCAAGCGCCCTTGCTTCCCATCTATGTACTGGAGTCATAGCTTAATAATAGAAGTATAAAGAGGGGTTCCTGCAGTTGCATCCTCCTCTCTCTGTCTACTCCTTGCCTTCTCCAAACCCTTTCAACTGTCTCCTGGGGTGTTCTGGAGAGTACAATGTCACGAATCATGTCTGAAGGGTAAAACTACTAATGACTCAACAATTCATGCCTTCTGGGAATGCTATAAAGTTCTAAAGTTATGGGCGGAGTTGGAAGGATGGGTGGCAGAGATATTGTAATGTAAATATACTTTTAATTTGTCTATTTCAAGATATGACATATGAGGGTGCAGTGAGATATCCAATGGGTTGGACAATACTCTTCTCATAAATGATCTTTCTAAAAATGTATACTCAAACTGGAAATCAGCCAATCCTCCGTCTTTCACACAATGGAAAGGTCAAATGCTTTATTGTCTAAACAATGTTAGCGCGTGGGCGATGGAGAGGAAAGAAATCATGCCGTTTGAGGCCATGTGACAGAAAGTGATATAAAGGCGATGAGGCTGTGGGCTTGGGCAGGTGTGATGTTTGTATGATGTAGTCGTTTGTATGTGTGTGTGTTGTTTATAAATAAATAAAATGAGGGTGCAACGTTAGACAACGTTTATATAGAAGCGTATTGTTCAGAACGGACAGGTCTCAATCCCAAATGGACCCCAGGAACCTATGCACAGATCTGAGAGGATTTCACGGGGCAATCAATATGGTAATAGTAATTGGCTTTCCCTCTGATAGACCAAGTGAAAGTTATACCAGAGGTTTTCAAAATATGGCATGCCTCCCCAGAGGGGCACCAGAGTTTCAGGGTAGGTGTGAAAGGAAAGCCAAAACGAACTGTATTCCGGTCACACTAGGATTAGTCAGTCTGCGGCGGAGGTCGTCGTGGCTGATGTGGAAGAGCCTGACTCTGGCTGCCATGTGAAAACAGGCTGTCATTGTTCTCAACTGTGTGGGGCCAGTAAGTACTGACTGTAGGGCGTCCCGGGTGGCGCAGTGGTCTAAGGCGCTGCATCGCAGTGCTAGCTGTGCCACTAGAGATTCTGGGTTCGAGTCCAGGCTCTGTCGCAGCCGGCAGCGACATTTGGCCCAGCATCGTCCGGGTTAGGGGAGGGTTTGGCCTGCAGGGATATCCTTGTCTCATCGCGCACTAGTGACTCCTGTGGCGGGCCGGAGGCAGTGCACGCTGACACGGTCGCCAGGTGTACGGTGTTTCCTCCTTCCGGGATGGATGGGCATTGTGTCAAGAATCAGTGCGGATGGCATCCGGGTTAAGCAGGCATTGGTTGGGTTGTGTTTCAGAGGACGCTCGGCTCTCGACCTTCGCCTCTCCCGAGTCCGTATGGGAGTTGCAGCGATGAGACAAGAATGTAACTACCAATTGGATACTACGAAATTGGGGATAAAAAGGGGTGAAAATATTTTTTTTTTAAATAAAAGTACTGACTGTAGAGCCCTCCATGGGCATGCATTTTAAACCCGAGCCCTACCCATGCCTGTGACATTCAGGCCCTAACCTACCTAGGCCCGATTGCTTCTTCCCAATTTAAAGCCCTGCCTGACGTCAGAAATAACTTCCTCCTTTAGTAAATCCATTAGCTGCTCCTCCCTGTCAGTCACTCGCTCCCTGCTATAGGCATCTCGCTCTGCATGCACTATATGCTCATGGCGCTAGCTAGTTAGCACACGTATCCATAGCAACGGCTCCTCTTGACTGCCCCGCTCAATAGCTGTTTTTTAAGTAAGCTGGCAGCCACACAGGTAAATTGCAATAAAATGCAAATGAATTACTTAAAAATCATCAATGTGATTTTCTGGATTTTTGTTTTAGATTCAGTCTCTCACAGTTGAAGTGTACCTATGATAAAAATGACAGACCTCTACATGCTTTGTAAGTAGGAAAACCTGCAAAATCGGCAGTGTGTCATACTTGTTCTCCCCACTGTATGTACAACTTTATGAGCTGAATTGCATGTCTTTGCAATCCAGGGATGAGAGAAGGACGGTATATGACGATATGGAAATCTGGATACTGCCCAACCCTAGAGAGCAGTGAACTGTTAAATAGTTTATCACTAAACTCCGACAACTCAAGGAACATTTTTCTTTTCTGTCTTATATTGACGAGGTTGAAGCAGATATGACTGTTTTTTTATTGATTTAATTAGAACTTTATTTAACTAGGAAAGTCAGTTAAGAACAAATTCTTATTTACAATGACGGCCTTCCGGGGAACATTGCCTTGTTCAGGGGCAGAACGACAGATTTATACGTTGTCAGCTCGGGGATTCGATCCAACAACCTTTCGGTAACTGGCCCAACGCGCTAACCACTAGGCTACCTGCCGCCCCACTGTGCAGCAGCAGAACACGTGCAAATGGCTCGGCTTCAAAATGTTAGTGATCAATTTAATGATACCCGAGCCCTACCAGTACGTTAGTTATTGATAAAAAAAACATTGGGCTTGGGTCGGGTAGCAGAGCTGACTGTGGAGATGCAATACACTACAGCAGTCCCACACACCCACAGACATCTGGTAAATACTGTAGACATACACACTGTGTCAGTACTGCAGACACACAATGACTCTGTCATAAGTTATATCAGACCTGATCACCACTCTGCCCTCCTCTACCGTTGTGTTCGTATGTAAGACTGTCTTGATATCAGACCTGATCACCACTCTGCTCTCCTCTACCGTTGTGTTCGTATGTAAGACTGTCTTGATATCAGACCTGATCACCACTCTGCTCTCCTCTACCGTTGTGTTCGTATGTAAGACTGTCTTGATATCAGACCTGATCACCACTCTGCTCTCCTCTACCGTTGTGTTCGTATGTAAGACTGTCTTGATATCAGACCTGATCACCACTCTGCTCTCCTCTACCGTTGTGTTCGTATGTAAGACTGTCTTGATATCAGACCTGATCACCACTCTGCTCTCCTCTACCGTTGTGTTCGTATGTAAGACTGTCTTGATATCAGACCTGATCACCACTCTGCTCTCCTCTACCGTTGTGTTCGTATGTAAGACTGTCTTGATATCAGACCTGATCACCACTCTGCTCTCCTCTACCGTTGTGTTCGTATGTAAGACTGTCTTGATATCAGACCTGATCACCACTCTGCTCTCCTCTACCGTTGTGTTCGTATGTAAGACTGTCTTGATATCAGACCTGATCACCACTCTGCTCTCCTCTACCGTTGTGTTCGTATGTAAGACTGTCTTGATATCAGACCTGATCACCACTCTGCTCTCCTGTTGTGCCATGGGGCTACAGATAGTGGCCTGATAGCAGTAAGGCCATAACCTCACAGCTTGTGAAACACCTGCAATGATTATGGTGGCTATCACCAGTGCACCTTGTACACACACACACACACACACACACACACACACACACACACACACACACACACAGCCATTGTAGGTGTGACTGGGTGTGGTAGAATCCCTGTCATTGTGATACGCAGCTTCACCACAGAACTCTGGATGAAGTGAAGTGTCTATTCCCATCTCCACCAGTAGGGGGCAATGTTGTCATGTCTGATCATCACCTCACTTTCTATCTACTCCCTACCTTCTTCAAACACATCCTGGGGCCTGTTCAGGAAAGTGCAACGTTACACAAAATTCAGATAGAAATGTATTGTTCAGAACAGACAGGTCCCAATCCCAAATGGACCCTATGCACAAATCTGAGAGGCTTTGATCATTTATAGAAAGAATTTCAACAGCATGTTGAAACAGTGTAAAACATGGTTGTGGATGTTGTTTCAAAGCCAAACGCAATGAAATGGAGGCTTTCTTACCATATTAGAGCTGATACAGAGGTTTATGAGCCCTCACCCCAGAAAAAAACTTCATTCAAATTATGATGGCGCTGTTCTACAATACATAGCCTACCACATATTAGGCATGGCAGAAAACATAAAACAAACTGATTTAAGATGACATTGGCACATAATTGGTCTAGCCTATGCTCCAAAATTCAACAAATTCAAGTAATGGCCTTTGAGTGTGGACTGTTATTATGCATACTGGATGGACAGGTTACCTTATGCTATTTTTTCAAAAATGTCTATCCACGAGTATGGGATATAACGTATAGCACTAGGCGATGCTGTTAGTTTATTGATTGTGCAGGGCGGCTTACGCTTAGCCTACAGGGAATTTGTATTTAATAATTTTACATTTTCATAATTAATTGGGTGACACATTACTTTTTCAACTATACAAAATATCTGATCCAGCATGCATATCCACCTCCTCCCTCCTCTCTCTCCTTTATTAATGTATCGAGCGTGCAGAGGGGCTGTCAACATTTTAGTGAAAACCTGTTACTATCGATGTTCCCGATCAGATTTCATTTGGTTTCTTAATAAATGAAGCAAACGGGGTTGGCGAGCCCATGGTTTAGAGTTTGGGCGGGAAATGACCTGTTGCTCAGCGAGAGCGTGCTCCTCAGTGGTTGATGCGTGGAGTGAAGTGTTGTTTTATATTTATTACTCATTTGCTCATATTAAGCACAGCTCCGCTATAAAACCAAAGCAGCCTACCCGTTATCATTGAAATACTGACTCCAATTCGCTATTGGCGTGCGTATGGATGACATGTCTTCCCCCCCCCCCCCCCCCCCCTTGCCACTGTTCCTGCCCATTTCATAATGGGTCATTCTAAATCGAGACTAATTAGTAAAGACAAGATGAAATTGAGAATAGTCTGATGGGTGAAAATATGATCACTTGATGAGAGAACAGCTGTGCAGCCTGAGGCAAGGAACAGAGCGCAAGCTTTTTTTGCGACTTTGTCAAATCATCAGTAGCCTATAGTGGCATCATGCAGCCCATATATGTTTTGATTTCTAAGATATTCTAAGGTTTGTATCATTCACAACTGAAGTTGCCAAATGACTTTAAATCTAGCGTATATGACCTGTTTCAAATGGTCACTCTTACGCTCAACATGCTCACTCACCCGGAATGGGAAAAAGATCATATTTTATTCAGCAAACTTTAAAATCCTGTAATATAAACTAATGGCACGGTACTTATAGGCATATCTTGTCAGCTTAATGAACAAGCCTTCAGCCTATGGCATGGAGAATAGCCAGATAACACAGAGTAGGTCAACTCACATTTTCTTCATATCATAATAGTTTCTTTAGACCTGACTAAAATAAATAATGAATTTACTGTGATGTTGCGTTCATATTTTTGTATAATACACCAGTTTCAACGATTTTGCTGAGTTACAGTTCATATAAGGAAATCAGTCAAATAAATAAATTAGGCCCTAATCTATCGTGCAGCCATGGGCCCACCCACTTGGGAGCAATGCCCACCCACTGTAGAGTCAGACCAGCCAATTAGAATTCGAGAGGAATAAGCTTTTTGTGCATATGGAACATTTCTGGCATCTTTTATTTCAGCACTTTACATGTTGCATTCTTATTTTTGTTCAGTGTAAATTGATGTATTACTTTTTTAAATGTAGATGTTCCAAAGGCGTGCATCAGTGGCTTGTATACCTGGAGGCCTGGAGAGGTTAAACTTGTTCATGTTATCGGTCAATTACCGCGAGACCGGCAGTCTCTTGCATGACGATAACCTGCTGACAAAATGTCATGACCGCCACAGCCCTAGGTGCGCCTCCCCAGGGGGGCACCAGAGCGTTTCAGGGGAGGTTTGAAAGGAAAGCCAAATTGAGAACTGTATTCGGTTCACACTAGATTAGCCAGAAAAGCGATAGCTGTAACACACAGTGGCATGGTCCAGCAGTGACCAGACATTGAACATGACATGAAAGGCCTTAATACAAAATGTAGAAATAAATTATATTGGAGTAGAAATTATACTGTAGTGACACAAGCACCTTGGAAGCGATTTTGTTTATGTTTGTTCATATTTATATGTGTGTGTGTGTAGTACAGGTTCTGGGGCGAGCCTGTGGTAAAGGCATGCGTGGAGAACGGCGCACACTGCATTGACATCTGTGGAGAACCCCAGGTAAGTGGACAACATAACACACTCACAAGGCTTCAATCCCTAGTCAACCTTGATCCCTACACTCCATCACTCCTGTAGAGCTGACAAGACTTGATAGTTGGAAGAAATATCTCTCACACACACACAACCACTAGGTGAAATGGGAGGCCTGCTGGATCCATGCTGTTCCCTGTTACTTGTGTGTGCAGTTCCTAGAGAGTATGCAGTTGAATTACGACAGTCAAGCAGCTGATAAAGGAGTGTACATTGTGGGGGCGTGTGGCTTCGACTCCATACCTGCAGACATGGGAGTCCTCTACACCAGGGACCAGTTCAAAGGTGTGTTCTCTCCCTGAGGGTTTTTATACAAATATTTTAGGGGGTAGATCAGCTTTAATATTGCAGATAGATGGTAGCTTCCATCAATGTAATTATATGCATCATTTCCAATCCCCCATATATATTTTTTTTGTATACAGTACCAGTCAAAGGTTTGGACACACCTATTCATTCCAGGGTTTTTCTTTATTTTTTACTGTTGTCTACATTGTAGAATGATAGTGACGACATCAAAACTATGAAATAAAACATATGGAATCATGTAGCAACCAAAGAAGTGTTAAACAAATCAAAATATATTTGAGAGTCTTCAAAGTAGCCACCCTTTGCTTTGACAGCTTTGCACACTCTTGGCGTTGTCTCAACCAGCTTCATGAGGTAGTCACCTGGAATGCATTTCAATTAACAGGTGTGCCTTGTTAATTTGTGGAATTTCTTTCCTTAATGCGTTTGAGCCAATCAGCTGTGTTGTGACAAGGTAGGGGTGTTATACAGAAGATAGCCCTATTGGTAAAAGACCAAGTCCATATTATGGCAAGAACAGCTCAAATAAGCAAAGAGAAAGACAGTCCATCATTACTTTAAGACATGAAGGTCAGTCAATCTGGAATATTTCAAGAACTTTGAAAGTTCCTTCAAGTGCATTCGCATAAACCATCAAGCGCAATGATGAAACTGGCTCTCATGAGGACCGCCACAGGAAAGGAAGACCGAGAGTTACCTCTGCTGCAGAGGATTAGTTCATTGAGTTACCAGCCTCAGAAATTGCAGCCCAAATAAATGAATCAGAGGTCAAGTAACAGACACATCTCAACACCAACTGTTCAGAGGAGACTGCGTGAACCAGGCCTTTGTGGTCGAATTGCAAAGAAACCACTACTAAAGGACACCAATAACAAGAAGCGACTTACTTGGACCAAGAAACACAAGCAGTGGACATTAGACCAGTGGAAATCCATCCAAATGTTAGATTTTTGGTTCCAACCGCCGTCTTTGTGAGACGCAGAGTAGGTGAACGGATGATCTCTGCATGTGTGGTTCCCACCGTGAAGCATGGAGGAGGAGGTGAGATGGTGTGGGGGTGCTTTGCTGGTGACACTGTCTGTGATTTATTTAGAATTCAAGGCACACTTAACCAGCATGGCTACCACAGCATTCTGCAGCGATACGCCATCCCATCTGGTTTGCGCTTAGTGGGACTGTCATTTGGTTTTCTGAAGGATAATGACCCAAAACACACCTCCAGGCTGTGTAAGGGCTATTTGACAGAGGAGAGTGAGGGAGTGCTGCATCAGATGACCTGGTCTCCACAATCACACGACCTCAACCCAATTGAGATGGTTTGGGATGAGTTGGACCGCGGAGTGAAGGAAAAACAGCCAACAAGTGCTCTGCATATGTGGGAACTCCTTCAAGACTGTTGGAAAAGTATTCCTCATGAAGCTGGTTGAGAGAATGCCATGAGTGTGCAAAACTTTCATCAAGGCAAAAGGTGGCTACTTCGAAGAATCTAAAAAAACAAACAAACAATATATTTGATTTTGTTTAACTTTTTCTGGTTACTACATGATTCCAGATGTGTTATTTCATGGTTTTGATTTCTTCACAATTATTCTACAATGTAAAGAAAAACCCTTGAATGAGTAGGTGTGCAAACATTTGACTGGTAGTGTATGGATGTATGGATGGACACACACACACACACACACACACACACACACACACACACACACACACACACACAGTTGAAGTCGGAAGTTTACATACACTTAGGTTGGAGTCATTAAAACTCATTTTTCAACCACTCCACAAATTTCTTGTTAACAAACTATAGTTTTGACAAGTCGGTTAGGACATCTACTTTGTGCATGACACAAGTGATTTTTCCAGCAATTGTACCAAAACAAACGATTGAATGATTCTGTCTCTTCGCAACAAAATCTGCAGAGCTGGGATGGTTGTATCCCCCATATATATATATATGACATTCTATTGGTCCCAAGAATCTTGCAAAATTTAAATAGAAAAATTCAATGTTTTGAATCTGCCGTCATTTTGTGTATCTGTTCATAAACCATGTGCCATGGAATCGGTACATTGCAAATCTCTTCCCAACTATTTTGCAATCTATAAATCTCCCTGAGGTTAGTTTACTTCAGCTGTGTATGTATGTGTGTGCTCTCCATCGGGTGTTTGTGTGTCACAGTTGTGTTTTTCTCATCACAGGGACACTCACGGCGCTAGAGAGCTTCCTGACAGCCAGCACAGGACCTGAGGTAAGACTACATTACCCATAAACCCGCACACTGCCCTGGCCTCATTTGTCCTGTAAACAGTAAATCATTGTAATCCCTGCCTCATCCTTGTAAGAATCTGTTTTTAAAAGTGTGTTGGTACTCCGTTCTGTCTCCGTCTCAGGGTGGTTCTATCAATGACGGGACATGGAAGTCGGCCATTTATGGTTTTGCTGACAGCGGGAAGCTGCGGAGCCTCAGGAAGAAGTTTGGACACAAACCTCTCCCTGTGGTGGGCTCAAAGATCAAACGCAGGTACAGGGAGCCGTGTGTGTTTGCGCTTGCACGTGTGTTTATTTGATATTGAATTAACTTTACATTGTGTGTAGGAGTGCCTTGTTCTATAGTAATGAGGTTCAGCAGTACGCGATTCCGTTCATGGGAACCGACCCCTCGGTGGTGAAGAGGTCTCAACGCTTTCTGCTGGAGGAACACCAGGAAACACCTGTAGGTCTCTCACACACACACACACACACACTCACACACACACATAGAGAGCAGTTTGTGTTCTTGTCATGAGCACAGTGCCATTTCAGTGGGATGTGGCTCTGTCTAAACGTGAGAAATAGAATACGGCCTACTAAATCTTGGGTTTCTGTGTGCGCATCACAGCTAGGGCATGGGGTGATGACTTGTATGTATTTAATGTAATTATGTTGGCTCCAAATGTCATTACAAGGGATAATGAGTACATTTTGTTGATGTAAGCCTTATTTATGTTAAAACGTCTTAAGGATCGGACCCTTTTTTTAAATTTCTGCCTAAAATGACATACCCAAATCTAACTGCCTGTAGTTCAGGACCTGAAGCAAGCATATGCTTTTTCTTTGTACCATTTGAAAGGAAATACTTTGAAGTTTGTGAAAATGTGAAATGAATAAATGTGCCGAATTGGTCAATTGATACGTCTTCAACTACATAACTATAAAGAACATACAAAAATGCTATGGTAATAAAAAAATTAAAAAGTTTAAACACTCCCAGGAATGTCAAACATGATGGATCATTAGCTTCCCTACAGAAAATACACTAACTAACCTTCACACATCTAGATGGCCGGGCAGTGTGGGTGTGGAGCCAGAGACAGCAGTGGGGTCAAACTGTAGACCCCAGTTCCTACATTTGAATATAAAAACAGATTTTTTTCCAAACAAAACTACACCACACTTTATCTCTGGGACCCTCAGGATGACAAATCAGAGAAAGATTACTGAATAAGTTCATTATTTCCCTTCAGAGGTGAATATATCAAACCAGTTGCCGTAATAAATGTTTTGTTGTGTACTATCCTCAAACAATAGCATGGTCTTTTTTTCTGTAATAGCTACTGTAAATTGGACAGTGCAGTTAGAGTAACAATAATTTCAGCTTTCTGCCCATATAAGACATGTCTATGTCCTGGGAAGTTGGCAGTTGTTTACAACGTCATTCAAGTCAAAGAAACACATGCTCTGGTACGAATAAGAAAGTATTTTTTAAACCTCCTGCTTTGGGTTCAATGTGTAGTTACTACATACATAATCTTAGGTGTAAAGTCCCCTGTTTAGGGGACCTGCGTGGTTCTGTAACCAGGTACGACTAAACGATAGCCCTGGTTCCCACAGACACGGTAGTATATTTTTTTGCACCTGTGTGACGGAGGATGTGAAATCTGAAACAACTTGAAGCTGGGATGTCCCTCCTACCATTTCATTCTCTTTTCCGACTGTCCATCAACTTCTTGCTGAGCCCTACGTCACAGCCACTGACAAAGCACATGCCTGGAATCATTACATCGTAGCACAGCAGGGGAGAGTGGTTTCATCACTATAGCACATTGAGATCGATTTGTAGCCATTCATCTAAAATAATCCCTAGATTTTAAACATTTTCTGTTTGTCATAGATGGACAAGATTATTATGAGATGAAAGGCGAGTTCCTAATGAGTTCAGGATGCCAAGCTACAGCTCTGTGACGTTCATAGCGATGGGGGCAGATGTTTTGATCGAAATCTTTAGAATATATGCACATTTTCTCTAACACTAAACATGCAAGTATGTATTTCACAGTTCTAAGGAAGGTTAAATCTTATAGTTAGTGCTTTTATAATTTGATAATACTATATTTAGAAAACATGTAATTTCAAGCCTTATTCATACATTTTTGTTCAATGGGAAATATGTCATATACAGTAAAATATATGTACTGTGTACTTGAGCTTATGTTCAAGTGACTACACCTCAGCAATTTAACTATTTTTACCTGAAAGGTGAGATTAACCTTTCATGGAGTATACAGCATTACTAGTTGTCTCAAATGATGTAGTTACATTTAAGAGGATAATCTATGAGCAGAATGACTTTTACCTCAATTAGCCATGAATTCCCTAGGTTTGAAAGCGACTTTTCTTGAAGCTATGCCGTGCAATTTTCCCTACATTTCCTCCCTTGTGGGACCAGCCCTCTTGCAATTCAAATTCTAGCTAATGAGCTTCAGCCCCCCCCTTTCTCGCTCACTCTCTCTCTGGGCAGTCTGCAAATGTAGTGTGATGTGGCTCTCATGTCCAAACCCAGTTGAGAAATGGACCTCTGTGACCCGTTTGGCCTTTTGTGTGACCCCAGGTCCAGTATGGTGCGTATGCAGGAGTAGGAGGTGTGGCAAACATTGTCAAGATGCTATTCGCTGGGATGATGTTCTGGTTCCTGGTCAAATTCAGCTTTGGACGAGACCTGCTGATTAAGGTGAACAAGGACACACACACACATTGATATATACACACACACAAAATGAAAACCTCAAACCTCTCTCACTACCATTTTTTTCCCCCTCTTCTGTCTTTAGTATCCAGAATTTTTCTCCTTTGGTTTCTTCTCCAAGGATGGACCGACAAGAAAGCAGGTATAGTTTTATGAATATCTCGTTTGCAAAATTGCCAGTGATTGGTGTGTTTGAGTGTCACTCGGATGGTTGGTCCTTCTAGTCAGTGATTGGTGTGTTTCTGTGTCACTCAGATGGAGGGTTCGTCCTTCAAGTTTGCCTTCTACGGAGAAGGTTACACTGAGGGACAGGACCCCAGCCAGGGACGACCCAATGCTAAGATCCGCACACTAGTCCAAGGACCAGGTACTTGAACACACACAAACGCACTAGTCCAACCCCTCCTCCACGTAATGCTGGGGTTAACACAATGCTTCTCTCCCTGTTTCAGAGGCGGGCTACGTGGCCACGCCCATCGCCATGGTACAGGCCGCTATCACCATCCTGAATGAGCCCACAGCCCTCCCCAAAAAGTGAGGTCACACACACAGGGTAGTGTTTGTGCGGCTATGGTATTACATCTGATGCATGTGATCTCAACCTCCTCTCTCTCTCTTTAGGGGAGGTGTGTACACCCCAGGAGCAACCTTTGCCAAAACTAAGCTGGTGGAGCGTCTCAACAAGCATGGCATCCAGTTCTCTGTCATCTAATGTGTGACCCCTGACCCCCAGCACTTATCACTAGATGGTCACGCTGCAAAATGAAACTTGGCTAGCGGCAACATTTAGTTAATCAGCGTAAATTAGGGTTAGATGTTTCAGTGTTTAAAGTCAGATTTTTTTGGGGGGGGGGGGGGGTTCCTTCCAACATGGCCCAATAATGAAGACCTTCTGCTTGTCTGTGACTAGTTTTTAAAGAGACAGTTTCCTTCTTGTCAAATAATGGTGCCTCCGCTTGAACTAACTCGCCAACGGTTGGGCAGTTTGTCATGGCTCAGTAGAGAAATGCCTTAGTGCCTGTTTCTCTCAAAAGCTTGACTGCATTATGATGCTTCTGTCCTTCCTCAATTTCCAAGCACTGTCTGAAACCTACCTTCAAGAGGATCAGAAATTCCTCCTTTGAACGATGGCGTGCTGTCATCAAATATAGTTCAGCAGGATCTGTTTTAAGGAATGTGCAACAAAATTATATTGATCAACAAAGTAGTGCTTGCTGCTTGTTAGAAATGGTTGTTTGGGTACTACATACACACAAAGCTGGAATGATCCTTTCCACAACTTTGCAGTGTCTTCTGTGATTCACTGAGCGTGTGTTGGACAGGTTCTGTTCTCCTAGGGCTGTAGGTCTTCTCTACTTGGCTGAATAAAACCAACACTACTGAAATATACTAGCCTCGTGTCTGATTTCTCACTTGACCAGTCAAAGTTTAGTTTGAGGTCCCAGTCTGACAACTCTTAAGGGTGTATTCAATCCGTATTGCAGAAGAATTGAGGTAATTTCAGATGGAGCCGACATGTGCAGCGTTTGCCGTGAATGCAGTCTCCGCAAACGCGGGGACATTGGCTTTATTTTGTCTCTACAGTTAATATTTGATGTAGTTGGCTCAGAACTATTTCAAGTGTTGAGGTATATTGAAATAAATGTGAAGCAGTGTTGATGAACGTACGTCCATTTTCAAATACTTGAATGTGCATACAGGATATTGGAATGCTGGAAATGGTTAGTCCGGGAAAGAAGACACCAGACATCAGAATTGAAAACGGTTAACAATCTTTATTACAATCATCTCCCTTCGGTTGTGCCATTCAGATTCAATCGGGTGATTACCGGCATAAAAGGGCCAGTATGGCATACTGGTAAAACATGAGTCTATCATAATTAAAACAAAGATGGAAAGAAAACAGTCTAATACACCATTTATCATTACCGCATGAGAAATTAGCGAATTAACTTAAATGGGTGGTATAGCTTCAGTTCGGTGTGGTTTGAGGTAAACAGTCAAATGACTGGCTGGGACAGAGGGATACATCAATCAACTCCGGCTATAAGTGTGTCATTACACTTGTGTTAATTGCCTCCAAAGGGCGGGTGCACTTTTAGATACAGGAATCATTTTTTTGTTGACGAACGTGCCCAGGTATAGCCTACTTAGTTGATTTGTTTGACAATCATAAAAATGCCTGGTTGTGTTACTGCACCATTTAAAAGGTAGTACGTCTTTACTATTAGGCTCTTGATCTTCAGAAGTACCAGAATCTGCACTCTGATAGCAATACTGCATATTTATTTTTCAGGGAACGTATCCAATATTAATTGTTTTCCCCTTTTGCATATGTGATCTCTGAATATGGCGTGTAAAGTATATTATACAAGCATACAGTTGGGACTTTACTGCTCTTGTCAAGGCTATCCATGGTTGTGAGTTTGATAACTTGACTCAATGGTTTAAGTTCCATGATCTTTCATACACTGTGTATGTTTTCTTGATGCTCTTTCAAGTTGGCTGCGAAAGTGAAACCCCTCCCACAGTCAGAACAATGGTAGGGCTTCTCTCCTGTATGTGCTCTACGATGAAGAGTAAGATATTGCGACGTATTGAAGTGTTTTCCACAATCAGGACAGAAGTATTGCTTCTCTCCAGTATGCACCTTCGTGTTGTTTGAAATTTACTAATTAAGTGAATCCCAACCCACACTCGGTGCAGTGTTATGGTTTCTCTCCAGTGTGTATTTTCTGATGTGATCTTAAACCTGAAGCGTGGGCGAAACACTTCCCCCAGTCAGAGCAGTATTATGGCTTCTCTCCAGTGTGTATCCTCTGGTGTGATTGTAGTTCATGGAGATACATTTCTTCCCACAGTCAGAGCAGTAGTGGGGGTTTTCTCCTGTGTATATGCTGGTGTGCTTTTAGGTTACTGTGCTGAGAGAATGATTTCCCAGTCAGGACAGTGATAAGGTTTTTCTCCTGTGTGCAACCGCTGGTGTGCTACAAGGGAATTGCGGTTTGCGAATTTCTTGCCACAGTCAGAACAGTAAGGTTTTTCTCCAGTGTGTATGCGCTTGTGACAGATTAGGCTTCCTGAGGTAACACACCTTTTCCCACAGTCAGAGCAGCCATACCTCTTCTCTCCTGTATGTAACATCTGATGTGATTTAAGAGCACTCATTGCGCTGAAATTTTTCCCACATTCAGTGCAGTGATAATGTTTTTCCCCAGTATGTATCTGCTGGTGTCTTGTTAAATGTGCTAATCGAGAAAATCTATGCCCACAGTCAGAACAGTAATATGGTTTCTCTCCAGTATGTAGTCGCTGATGCTTCGCCAATATTTCCTGCTTGAGAGAAGCTCTTATTGCAGTCGGAGCAGCGGTAAGGTTTTTCTCCCGTATGAACTCTGTTGTATAATTTTAATCCAGTTGATGTTTTGAAACTTTTTCCACAGTCAGAGCAGGGGTAAGGGCTGTCTCCTGTATGTATACGCTTGTGTACAGTGGGGCAAAAAAGTTTAGTCAGCCACCAATTGTGCAAGTTCTCCCACTTAAAAAGATGAGAGAGGCCTGTAATTTTCATCATAGGTACACTTCAGCTATGACAGACAAAATGAGAAAAAAAATCTAGAAAATCACATTGTAGGATTTTTTTATTAATTTATTTGCAAATTATGGTGGAAAATAAGTATTTGGTCAATAACAAAAGTTTATCTCAATACTTTGTTATATACCCTTTGTTGGCAATGACAGAGGTCAAACGTTTTCTGTAAGTCTTCACAAGGATTTCACACACTGTTGCTGGTATTTTGGCCCATTCCTCCATGCAGACCTCCTCTAGAGCAGTGATGTTTTGGGGCTGTTGCTGGGCAACACGGACTTTCAACTCCCTCCAAAGATTTTCTATGGGGTTGAGATCTGGAGAATGGCTAGGCCACTCCAGGACCTTGAAATGCTTCTTACTCGATGTGGAAGAACTTCACTGGCCTGCACAGAGCCCTGACCACAACCCCATCGAACACCTTTGGAATGAATTGGAAGGCCGATTGCGAGCCAGACCTAATCGCCCAACACCAGTGCTCAACCTCACTAATGGTCTTGTGGCTGAATGGAAGCAAGTCCCTGCAGCAATGTTCCAACATCTAGTGGATAGTCTTCCCAGAAGAGTGGAGGCTGTTAGGGCAGAAAAGGGGGGGACCAACTCCATATTAATGCCCACGATTTTGGAATGAGATGTTCGATGAGCAAGTATCCACATACTTTTGGTCATGTAGTGTTTTAAGGAGTGGATGTGGCCTAGAATGCAGATGATGGGTCTGTATGGAAGTGAGGTGGGAATGTGAAATATCTGATGAGGAAGATGCAGGAAGCTGTTAGAGCCCAATCTTCCACACGTGGGTTTAGGATATCTGTAACAAGGTCCTGCTTTATGGTGAATTCTAGGAGGAAGGTTAAAGATGTTAGGTTGCAAATATACGGTCAGGGTGTCTGAGTTTAAGCAGTTGAGTACCGTATGTGGTTTGATGAGAGGCTTACATGGAAGAGACATATTGAGTGTAGGATCCTGCCACTGCTGAACCCGGCAGTGGCAGGATATTTTTTATTTTAACTAGGCAAATCAGTTAAGAACAAATTCTTATTTTCAATGACAGCCTAGGAACAGTGGGTAGCTGCCTTGTTCAGGGGCAGAACGACATTTTTACCTTGTTGCAAGATCAAATCCTTGAGCTGACCTTTCGGTTACTAGTCCAAAGCTCTAACCACTAGGCTACCTTCCGCCACCGATATGGTTGGTGGGTCGGATAGACAAACAGTGTAGTATATGTACCAGGCATTGATCAGGTCATTGTTGGATTATGGGTGCTTTGTATATGGATCGGCAGCCAAAACGGTACCACAGCGCCTGGATAGGATACAGTCAAGGGCCCTGAGATTGTGTGTGGGGAACTACCACTGAGGATAAGGCGGGACAAACTTTTATTAGCATACTGGGTGAGGTTGAAAGGGAGTTCAGAAGGACATCCTGCGGTCACGGCAACTTGGGAATGCTGGGACAGAGGAGTGGGTAAGCAGAGGGTGTACTGGTGGACAATTGGGCAGAAGGTGGTGGAATATGGACTGGGGGAGAGAGAGAGAAGGCTGGTAATTGCATTGGGGAACGTTCCTCCGTGGCTGTTTCGGAAACCACGTGTAGATGTGGATATGATTGAGGGCAGGAGAGAATGGAGTGAGGATGTGAGACGGTGTGTGGAGAGATAGATAGATAATTGTTTTTGTTTTTTTAACGATATACAGTCTACAAATGGTTCAAAGGATCCAGTCAGTGGTAGGGTGGGGGTAGGGGTGTATATCCCAGATTTCAATGTTAGAGTATGTAAGCGGGTAACCGATTATGTGTCAGTGTATGCGGACAAGTTGATGGCCATGATTCTAGGTTTGAGATGGGTGGAGGAGGTGAAACCACTCAGACTGGTGATCTGCTCTGATTCAGCTGCAGTGTTGAGTAGTGTGAAGACGGGCAGGTCAGATAGGGGAAACTTGTTTGTGGAGATGGTGGTGATGTTAATGGGATTGGAGAGGATGGGAGTGGTGGTAAGCATTTGCTGGGTTCCCACCCGTGTAGGTGTGGAGGGTAATGAGAAGGCCAATGTTGTGGCTAAGAGTGCTGTGAGGAGAGAGGGTGTAGATATTCAGGTCCCGCTGGGTCATAGGGAATTCAGGTCCTTCATCTGGGCAAAAGGGATCAAATCAAATTTTATTAGTCACATACACATGGTTAGCAGATGTTAATGCGAGTGTAGCGAAATGCTTGTGCTTCTAGTTCCGACAATGCAGTAATAACAAGTAATCTAACCTAACAATTCCACATCTACTACCTTATACACGCAAGTGTAAAGGGATAAAGAATATGTACATAAAGATATATGAATGAGTGATGGTACAGAACGGCATAGGCAAGATGCAGTAGATGGTATAGAGTACGGTATATACATATGAGATGAGTACTGTAGGGTATGTAAACATAAAGTGGCATAGTTTAAAGTGGCTAGTGGTACATGTATTACATAAGATGGCAAGATGCAGTAGATGATATAGAGTACAGTATATACATATACATATGAGATGGGTAATGTAGGGTATGTAAACATTATATTAAGTGGCGTTGTTTAAAGTGGCTAGTGGTACATTTTTACATCATTTCCATCAATTCCCATTTTTTAAGTGGCTGGAGTTGAGTCAGTATGTTGGCAGCGGCCGCTAAATGTTAGTGGTGGCTGTTTAACAGTCTGATGGCCTTGAGATAGAAGCTGTTTTTCAGTCTCTCGGTCCCTGCTTTGATGCACCTGTACTGACCTCGCCTTCTGGATGATAGCGGGGTGAACAGGCAGTGGCTTGGATGGTTGTTTCCTTGATGATCTTTATGGCCTTCCTGTGACATCGGGTGGTGTAGGTGTCCTGGAGGGCAGGTAGTTTGCCCCCGGTGATGCGTTCTGCAGACCTCACTGCCCTCTGGAGAGCCTTACGGTTGTGGGCGGAGCAGTTGCCGTACCAGGCGGTGATACAGCCCGACAGGATGCTCTCGATTGTGCATCTGTAGAAGTTTGTGTGCTTTTGGTGACAAGCCGAATTTCTTCAGCCTCCTGAGGTTGAAGAGGCGCTGCTGCGCCTTCTTCACAACGCTGTCTGTGTGGGTGGACCAATTCAGTTTGTCCGTGATGTGTACACCGAGGAACTTAAAACTTTCCACCTTCTCCACTACTGACCCGTCGATGTGGATAGGGGGGTGCTCCCTCTGCTGTTTCCTGAAGTCCACAATCATCTCCTTTGTTTTGTTGACGTTGTCACGATCGTGTGGAGGATTGACGGACCAAAACGCAGCATTTGGAAAATAAGCCATCTCTTCCTTTTATTAAGAAGAAGACAAAACGAAACAAAACACTTAAGAACTTAACCAAAACAATAAACGATCGTGAAGCTAATCAAACGTAGTGCACACACAGGCTACAAACGTATAACATAGACAATTACCCACATCAAATGAAAGCCTATGGCTACCCTAAATATGGCTCCCAATCAGAGACAACAGAAATCAGCTGTCTCTAATTGGGAACTCATTCAGGCAACCATAGACTCTCCTAGAAAACTAAACCAACATAGACACAGCTAGACACATGCACTCAACACAAACCCATACACTACACCCAACACCCCCTTTACCATATAATCACCCAAAACTGACAAAACACAAACATTCCCCATGTCACACCCTGACCTAACTAAAATAATAAATAAAACAAAGAATACTAAGGCCAGGGCGTGACAGACGTTGAGTGTGAGGTTATTTTCCTGACACCACACTCCGAGGGCCCTCACCTCCTCCCTGTTGGCCGTCTCGTCGTTGTTGGTAATCAAGCCTACCACTGTAGTGTCATCCGCAAACTTGATGATTGAGTTGGAGGCGTGCATGGCCACCCAGTCGTGGGTGAACAGGGAGTACAGGAGAGGGCTCAGAACGCACCCTTGTGGGGCCCCAGTGTTGAGGATCAGCGGGGTGGAGATGTTGTTACCTACCCTCACCACCTGGGGGCGGCCCGTCAGGAAGTCCAGGACCCAGTTGCACAGGGCGGGGTCGAGGCCCAGGGTCTCGAGCTTGATGACGAGTTTGGAGGGTACTATGGTGTTAAATGCTGAGCTGTAGTCGATGAACAGCATTCTCACATAGGTATTCCTCTTGTCCAGATGGGTTAGGGCAGTGTGCAGTGTGGTTGCGATTGCGTCGTCTGTGGACCTATTGGGTCGGTAAGCAAATTGGAGTGGGTCTAGGGTGTCCGGTAGGGTGGAGGTGATATGGTCCTTGACTAGTCTCTCAAAGCACTTCATGATGACGGAAGTGAGTGCTACGGGGCGGTAGTCGTTTAGCTCAGTTACCTTAGCTTTCTTGGGAACAGGAACAATGGTGGCCCTCTTGAAGCATGTGGGAACAGCAGACTGGGATAAGGATTGATTGAATATGTCCGTAAACACACCAGCCAGCTGGTCTGCGCATGCTCTGAGGACGCGGCTGGGAATGCCGTCTGGGCCTGCAGCCTTGCGAGGGTTAACACGTTTAAATGTTTTACTCACCTCGGCTGCAGTGAAGGAGAGCCCGCAGGTTTTGGTAGCGGGCCGTGTCAGTGGCACTGTATTGTCCTCAAAGCGGGCAAAAAAGTTATTTAGCCTGTCTGGGAGCAAGACATCCTGGTCCGCGACGGGGCTGGTTTTCTTTTTGTAATCCGTGATAGACTGTAGACCCTGCCACATACCTCTTGTGTCTGAGCTGTTGAATTGAGACTCTATTTTGTCTCTGTACTGGGACTTAGCCTGTTTGATAGCCTTGCGGAGAGAATAGCTACACTGTGTGTATTCGGTCATGTTTCCGGTCACCTTGCCCTGGTTAAAAGCAGTGGTTCGCGCTTTCAGTTTCACGCGAATGCTGCCGTCAATCCACGGTTTCTGGTTTGGGAATGTTTTAATCGTTGCTGTGGGTACGACATCGTCAATGCACTTCCTAATGAACTCGCTCACCGAATCAGCATATTCTTCAATGTTGTTGTTGGACGCAATGCGGAACATATTCCAATCCGCGTGATCGAAGCAGTCTTGAAGCGTGGAATCAGATTGGTCGGACCAGCGTTGAACAGACCTGAGCGCGGGAGCTTGTTGTTTTAGTTTCTGTTTGTAGGCTGGAATCAACAAAATGGAGTCGTGGTCAGCTTTTCCGAAAGGAGGGCGGGGGAGGGCCTTATATGCGTCGCGGAAGTTAGTATAACAATGATCCAGGGTTTTACCAGCCCTGGTAGCACAATCGATATGCTGATAGAATTTAGGGAGTTTTGTTTTTAGATTAGCCTTGTTAAAATCCCCAGCTACGATGAATGCAGCCTCAGGGTGTGTGGTTTCCAGTTTACAAAGAGTCAGATAGAGTTCGTTCAGGGCCATCGATGTGTCTGCTTGGGGGGGAATATATACGGCTGTGATTACGATCTTTGGCAAAGGGAGTGGGATGTTAGTAGTAAGGGGAGGCAATTTTATCGCGTGCACTGGTCAGTAATTGAAGAGGTGGGGAGTATGGGATATTTTTTTAACTGAATATTTAATCCTCTTACATTCCAGAATCCGAATTTGGCCATGGTCTCTGCTGTCATTAAACTAATATACTGTAGGTTTTAAATCATATTTTTTAAAGTGATGTTCTCATGGATAGCAGTCCAGCGGAAGGCCTTGTTCAGGCTTCCACAAACGTAAAAGTGGGGCTCAACTATAAAGACAGGAATTGAAATGGTTTACCCATTTGCTAGGTCCCAGCCCAGAATGAGGTGGTTGATGTGTTGGCTAAACAGGCCCCTACAGCAAACGAGAGTATAGGCTAAAATGTACTATCTTTCTTTAACTTTTAAGCTATTATATTCCAGAATCCAAATGCAGCCATGGTCTCTCCTGTCTTCAATCTAATATACTGTAGGCTTTAAATCCTATTTTTAAAAAGTGAAGTTGTTCTCATGGATAGGAATGCAGCAGTAAACCTTGTTCAGCTTCCACAAATGGGAAGTGTATGTGGCTAAACAAGCCCTTTTATTTAATCAGAGAAGCCCTTTTATTTAATCAGAGAAGCCCTTTTATTTAATCAGAGAAGCCCTTTTATTTAATCAGAGAAGCCCTTTTATTTAATCAGAGAAGCCCTTTTTATTTAATCAGAGAAGCCCTTTTTATTTAATCAGAGAAGCCCTTTTTATTTAATCAGAGAAGCCCTTTTTATTTAATCAGAGAAGCCCTTTTTATTTAATCAGAGAAGCCCTTTTTATTTAATCAGAGAAGCCCTTTTTATTTAATCAGAGAAGCCCTTTTTATTTAATCAGAGAAGCCCTTTTTATTTAATCAGAGAAGCCCTTTTTATTTAATCAGAGAAGCCCTTTTTATTTAATCAGAGAAGCCCTTTTTATTTAATCAGAGAAGCCCTTTTTATTTAATCAGAGAAGCCCTTTTTATTTAATCAGAGAAGCCCTTTTTATTTAATCAGAGAAGCCCTTTTTATTTAATCAGAGAAGCCCTTTTTATTTAATCAGAGAAGCCCTTTTTATTTAATCAGAGAAGCCCTTTTTATTTAATCAGAGAAGCCCTTTTATTTAATCAGAGAAGCCCAATTGAGACCAGGGTCTTATTTTCAATGGTGCCCTGAGGACATAAAATACAAGTTAAAACTACAAGATACAAGATAGAACAACAAGATACAATCACAAGTACATTACATTAGAACATCACAGGCATCATCAACAAATTATTAAAATGAATCAATCACAACAACTGCCCATCTCTGTGAACTCATTTATCATCAGGGTTTTAAACTGACCTAGTTGCACCAGGGAATCGAAATGTAATGAATTTTGTAAGCGATTGTCATGCCGTTGAAAGAACTGGACCAATGCGCAGCGTGGTAAGCTTGCATTTTCCTTTTATTTAGGTATGACGCCAACAAAAACAATAAACAATACAAAAATGACCGTGAAGCTTAAGGGCTATAGTGCCACAAACAAAGCCAACTTCCCACACTGAAAGAAGGGAAAGGGCTACCTAAGTATGGTTCCCAATCAGAGACAACGATAGACAGCTGTCCCTGATTGAGAACCATACCCGGCCAAAACATAGAAATACCAAAATCATAGAAAACAAAACATAGAATGCCCACCCCAAATCACACCCTGACCAAACCAAATAGAGACATAAAAAGGCTCATGCACATTTGTGGCCTGCTGGAGGTCATTTTGCAGGGCTCTGGCAGTGCACCTCCTTGCACTAAGGCGGAGGTACCGGTCCTGCTGCTGGGTTGTTGCCCTCCTACGGCCTCCTCCATGTCTCCTGATGTACTGGCCTGTCTCCTGGTAGCGCCTGCATGCTCTGGACACTACGCTGACAGACACAGCAAACCTTTTTGCCACAGTTCGCATTGATGTGCCATCCTGGATGAACTGCACTACCTGAGCCACTTGTGTGGGTTGTAGACTCCGTCTCATGCTACCACTAGATTGAGAGCACCGCCAGCATTCAAAAGTGACCAAAACATCAGCCAGGAAGCATAGGAACTGAGAAGTGGTCTGTGGTCACCACCTGCAGAATCACTCCTGTTTTGGGGGGTGTCTTGCTAATTGCCTATAATTTCCACCTTTTGTCTATTCCATTTGCACAACAGCATGCGAAATTTTTTGTCAATCAGTGTTGCTTCCTAAGTGGACAGTTTGATTTCACAGAAGTGTGATTGACTTGGAGTTACATTGTGTTGTTTAAGTGTTCCCTTTATTTTTTTGAGCAGTGTATAAATACAGGCAAAAAACAAATGCAAAATGGTCTCCTTCTCCATTCCACAGAAATCATAGTTATATTCAATATTCAGCTTGAATCTTTCCAAAACATGTTCCACAGGATAAATTCTATGTAACATTTTAAATGAAACTTCCTTTACTTTGTTACTGATACAATATTTGTTAGCAATTTTCCATGCTTTCCCCCATTGTATATCACCATTGATATTTGACCAAAAGAATCTTTCTGAGGGAATTGTAGTATCATAAACAATATTCCTAATTTGTTAATTACTACATTTACCTTTGATATTAATATTGCCAATGAATATATTTTCATATAAATCTATGTTACTTACATCAACCACACAGGAATTTTAAAGAGACACAACCCCCCTTGGAATCGCATCAAAAACAATTGCATATTTTTTCGGGGTTATTGGAATTTTAAACTTATCAAGAAATTCCCCATATGAGAGTAGATATCTATCCTTATTCAGTAACCGACCAACCAAAATAATTTTATTCTCAAAGCAGTTATGAAAAAAAGAGACTTCTTTTTAAATCGTATATCTTTGTTGTTCCATATAAAGTATCTGTGAGGGGGAAAATTGTGTTTATACGCTAACATCCAAGCTAAAATTGCCTGCTTATGGAATTTGGACAACTTTACTGGGATTTGATCAATAGCACATCGAAGAAAAAATTCTAAACCACCAACAGAGTCAAATAAATACTTAGGGAAGACATTCCAAATACTGTTCAGGTTCTTAACATACTTCAGAATCTAATTTATTTTAAAAGTATTATTTAGAGTATTGCAATCTAAAACCTCAAGACCTCCTTGTTCTTGGGTATTAGTGAGAATATCTTTTCGCAGATAGTGAGGCTTGTTCCTCCAAATAAAATTATAAAGAATTTTACCTAAGTCCTTTACAATTTTACGGGGTAAGTCAAGTGATAACCAGACATAAACCGATCTGGATAACCCTTCAGCTTTGGATAATAAAACCCAACCGTAAAACGAAATATCTCTCTTCAACCACGGGTTAAATTTCTTTGTTTTCTCAATAATGGGGTTAAACTTCAATTCACTCCTTTGTTTTTCATCCTTGCATATAACAATTCCAAGATACGTAACCTTATCTTTAATTGGGATACCATATACTTCCTGTAAAACACAATCGATGAGTGGAAATAAGCCTGACTTATTGATATTAATGTTCAAACCTGAAACTAAGGAAAAGTCTTCAATACAGGAAACTGCTTTAGAAACCTCATTCCTGTCTCTTAGAAATATGGTGGTATCATCAGCCAGTTGACATAGTATAAATTCTTTGCCAAGTGCTGAAACACCTTGAAAATTCCCTTTCTTGATATGAAGAACCATAATTTGAGTAACCAATAAAAATAAAAATGGACTAATTGGGCAGCCCTGCCTAATGCCACGGCCAATATCAAATCTTTGGGATGTCCCGTGAGCTAATTTTACAGAGCTAGTACAACCATTATATAAAGTTTGGACTGCTTTCAAAAAAGTCACGAAACTGCAAAAAACGTATTGCTTTGAACATAAACTCATGTCCTACAGTGTCAAAAGCTTTATACAAATCAACAAACATAAGAAAACTATCATCAAGGATGAGGTCATTATAGTCAGTCATATCTAAGATCAACCTGATATTATTACTAATGTGTCGACCATCCATAAAACCAGATTGTTCTTCATCAATTATATGATGCAAGCCTTGTTTCAACCTCTTAGCAAATACAAGGGCAAATCATTTCCCATCATTATTCAACAGGCTAATGGGTCTCCAGTTGTCTATATAAAGAGTATCCTTATTAGGTTTGGGAATCAAAGTAATTACACCTTGCTTTAAGGAAGCCGGTAAGTCCCCTTTTTCTATTGATTCTTGAAACATAGCAAGAATGAAAGGAATCAATTTATCATTGAATGCTTTATAAAACTCGCTTATTAAACCATAATTTCCAGGAGACCTATTGTCCTTAAGGCTTTTAATACAGTTGTCAGAACCCGGTGAGAGAAAGTCACTAATTGTTGGCAGAACCCAGAAGATGAGGCAGACTCAGCAGTACTAGAGATAATGATTTAATAAAAGGACAAGATCTTCAGGCAAAGAATATAAATCCACCACGTCCAAAATAAAGCCAAGAGGCACAAAAAGGATATCCTCCAAAATACAAAGAAACTCCACAAAGTGGTAAAAACAGCAGGGAAAAACAAACCTCAAAAGACTACTCAAAAAATACACAAGAACTAAACCAGAGAACCTCTGGAAAATCCAATAAGAGAAATATATGTTTCCCACAAAAAGGCTGGGGCTGGGAGCTAACATACAAACACTGAGCAAAGAACTGAGGAACACACAGGGTTTAAATACAAACAAGGGAACGACACACAGGTGCAAACAATAAAAGAGCAATGAAAAAACAAAAGGTTCAAAAAAGGTGCAATGGGGACATCTAGTGACAAAAACCAGAACAGTCCTGGCCAAAACCTGACAACAGTATTTTATCTCAATTGCAGATAACTCATCACAAAAATCCCTGAAATCATTATCTATCTTCTTTAGCAATGTTTGCTACATTGTCTAAGAAAATATCCATATTGGAAGTTGGCTGGGATGATGTATACAGATTCTGATAAAACTGGGCAACATGCTGAGAGATTTCTTTTGGATTTTCATTGGGAGTATTATTAATCATACATTTACATATGGAAGTCTTTTCTCCTGCCCTTTTTTCTAAATTAAAGAAATATTTTGTATTTCTCTCTCCCTCTTCCATCCGTTTTCGTCTTGATCTTACAAACGCTCCCCGGGCCTTTTCCTCGTAGATACAGTCTAACTGCATTTGCAATGATGATAGCTCCAGTAATTCCTGATTAGTTAGTTCAGTTTTTTTTAGTATAATCCATTATTCTCTTTATGATGTCATATTCTTTCTCTCTCTTGGCACAAGCAATTTCTTTCCCCATTGAAATAGCCAAAAGCCTTAATCAAATTTCATTAGCTCCCAGTAACTTCCAAACGTATTCATAACACAGGCACAATTCCAGTATTTATCAATAATTCCTGCTACTTCCTTCTTAAATACTTAATTCTTTAGTAAAGTCTTGTTCATATTCCAGTAACCTTTACTAACTTTTTTTTGTTGACAAACCATGCATATTTATCTTTATTGAGATCCCTTTGTGGTCTGTTAAAATAGATGGTTCAATCGAGACTATCAACCTTGTCAGCCATATCTTCAGATATCAGCCAGAAATCAATACGGGATTGTATAGATACATCTTTGGTACTCCATGTAAACATAATCTTATCTGGGTTCTTATGTCTCCAAATATCTAGAACACCTAACCGAGACATATATGCCTTATCTCACAAACATAATTGCTATCCTTAGGAGGCCATCTATCTAGATTATCATGTAATACTGTATTCAAATCTCCACCCCATATTACTTTGGCCAATGGAAATTTAGACATTTTAATTATTTTCCTCTCAATGTCTCTAAATAAAACACAGTTAATTGACTTGTTATTGGAAGCATACGTATTTACAACAATGAATTGAACGTGGTTGACATCTAATTGTCAGGGTTTACCAAAATTGGACCCAGAAGCAGACCAGGACAAGGTGAGTATGAAGATGGTGAGTATTTATTAATAAATGAGAACGTGGAGGTAGATAGTTCCAGGTGGTGGAGCGGGCAGCGGAGGTGTGTTGATGGGATTGGATAGGCAGATCCAAGGGATAAACAAAAACTGGCGACGAGCAGACAGGGATGGGATATGGGTTCCGGGTAAATGGCTGTAGACAGAACAAACGGAGGTAAGTTAAAGGCAAGCAAGACATACAAAACAACAAAACAAACTCTATCAACTGGAGGCTGGTTCGTGGGCACAACATACTGTTCATGGCTAACAATCCGGCAGGGAATGGATGTCAGGTCCGGGCTTAAGAAGAGGAGAGATGATGATCAGGACCAGGTGTGCAGATAGCTGATGGGATACAGGTGCGGGTAATCAGAACTCTCCCAACTGGCTACATTGCCCGGCAACCAGACAGGGTGCGTTCCAGGACGCCGGAAAAAACACTCCAGGACAGAACACAGGCAAAAAACAGACTCAGGAAACGGGATTCGTGACACTAATAGTATAATCCATCTCCCTGTATTATCTGCTTCATGACTCAATATATGACCCTTAAAGTTGCCTTTTAAAATAGCGACTATATGAAGAATATTAAACTTGTATACGTTCACATGACTCGGGTTCTCATAAAAACAAAAGTTATTAATAGTTGCAAATAAAAACAGTCCATTGCACCACGCAAGTAGTTGACATATATATATATATCTTTTTATACAATTGCAAATAACATTGTACCATAGGTTGGTAAAAACGAATAGGGCATCAAGCTAACATTAAGTGTCAGTGCAAATTTCCGCCATAAAAACAATATATATATAAAAAAAAGTTTGGCTGACACAAACAATGCTCATTCCTCAAGAAATATAAAGTTTTACCAGATGCAAATAAAACTCAGTCCTGCACAACTCACTTGATAAGTCCAGCAGTCAACAAACTAGGCGTCAGCGTGAATTTCCCTTCCATTAACAAAAGCCACTTTTTCCTTCCTTCTCTCAATCATCGACCACAGACGATTCCGGGCTTCTTTGTCAAATGCTGTCAGATCCTCCTTGAACCTCAGGTTGTTCTTCTTTAAATAGTCATTTTTCTTTGCACTTTTCCATGTCATATCCCTCGCTGTCCCGGAGATGAATCTCATGATCACTTGTCCTTCACTCTTGCTTTGATGTTCTCGTCAGATTTTTCTGCTATTCAATAAATTTGAAGACTCCATCTACTGTAAAGGTCATTCTCGTTTACCTTTGACTCCATTTCAGTGAGTTTCTTCTCCTGCTTTGCAACCTGAATTTTCAATGTTGCGTTCTGCTGCTTCAGAGTCGATTTCTTCAGGTTAACGATATTGACAGTGTTCTTTTACACCCAATTCATGATGTCACCTGCGCTCTCTTTGATTTTAGCCGTGAGGATGCGGACGATGTTGTCCTGTAGCTGGCTCATTGATGGTTCACTTCTCAGCTTCTTTGGAAGTTGCTCCTTGGTTGGGGTATTCATGTATGAATCGCATTCACTACCCTTTTTTACACTGCAAGCATATGAGTGAGTTTCAACAATGCCTATTTTCTCCTTGGAAGTTTCAACATCCATTATTTCAGCAACAGTTTGGTCATGTCCTGATTCCATGCTACTAGCTATGAAGACGTTAGCAGGATAACTTATTACACAACACTGAAACTTTTCGATAGCTAGCTTGTTCGTTGGAAATCGTAAAAAAATTATTTCAATGGTTTGATTAATTACAAAATTATTCAAAATAGCTACATTGTATGGTTAGATATCATCTTTGGTGGAGGAAAACCCCAAATTGCAACTGCAGTCTAAAACTATAAACTTTGTGAGAACCCTAAAATTGTTCCTCAGCTAGGAATGTTTCAGCCTCTCATGTCGCCATCTTGAGCGCCCCACCAGAACAGTATAAGGGAAAGGCAACCCACCAAGGCTTTGTGGGAGAGGAGTCCAGAAAATACACTGCCTTCAGCACCCCTTGGGCCTTATATGAATGGAATAGAATTCCCTTTGGCTTATCAAACAGTCCCTCTGCCTTCCAACGAAGCATGGAGGAAAGTTTAGATGGGATAAGAGATAGAATCTGTATACCATATTTGGATGACGTTCTTATTTTTAGTCAGTCATTTGAACAACATGTGGAAGATGACCATCAGGTACTCAGGCAGCGAAATAAATGGGGTATTGAACTCAGGGCTGATAAGTGTGACCTATTCAAGAATGAGGTCTGTTATTTAGGAAAAATCATTTCTGTTGAGGGTTACAGAATGGATGTTAAAGAAATTGTAGCAGTGCAAGAACTGGTAAACAGGCCACCAACAAACGTGAGAGCTGAGGAAACTACTGGGGTTTCTAGGGTACTATAGGGGTTATGTACAGAACTTTTCACAACATGCTAAATGTCTCTATGACTAGCAGTGAAGTCAGAGACCCCAGCATCCGGGAAGCGAAGTACCAAGATAGCGGGAAACTGGAATTCTTGGCCCTCAAATGGGCAGTGACTGAGCGGTTCCGAGATGACCTATTTTATGCTCCCTCTGTGACAGTGTACAGTGATAATAACCCCTTGACAGATGTACTAACTACAGAAAGACTGAATGCCACCGGTCATCGCTGTCTGACTTTAATCTCACACTGAAGTATCGTCCTGGAAAGGTAAACACTGACGCAGACTTTCTGTCACGCTCTCCTTTGCATGCTGAACATTACATGGAAGAATGCACAGAGAAACACTCACTTGAAATGGTAAAAGCAACACTCAATAATGTTCAGACACAACAGAATGACTGTGTAATGTGGATATCCACAGTCACACTAAGGCCATCAGTGCAAGATGAGCTGTCATGGTGGGGTGGAACAGTTACAGACCGACTGTCTCCACACGATATCATGCAGGCTCAGTTAAAGGAGGCGGCCATATCGAGAATCTTGGAACTGAAAAGTCAAAGGACGAAGCCTAAACCAACAGAATGTCAACAAGACTCATACAAAGTCAAACAGTTACTGCAAAAGTGGAACAGGCTCCGTGTCTCAACAGATGGATTATTACAAAGGAAAACAGCAAAAAGGAACAAGTTGTGGTACCAAATCAGTATAGAACACTGATTTTACAAGTACTTACACACTGAAATGGCCCATCTAGGAACAGAAAGAGTGTTGAACTTAGGACGAAAACGCTTCTATTGGCCGCGCATGCAACATGACATTGAACACTTTATCACCAAAGTATGTAAGTGTGTCAAACAAAAGAAACCCAGTGTAATAACTAGGGCCCCAATGCAACATGTACGAGCTACAGCTCCTTTCCAGATGATTTCAATTGACTATGTGCATTTGGAGAAAAGCAGAGGGGGCTACGAGTGCATTTGAGTTATTTCAGATAACTTTACAAAACTTGCACAAGCCTACCCCACCAGAAATAAGTCAGGGAAAACTGCAGCAAAAAAAGCTTTTTGATTATTTTTTCCCAAAGTTTGGCTTTGAGTCAAAAATCCATCATGATCAGGGAAGAGAGTTTGAAAATCAGTTATTCAGAGCCTTGCAGAACTGTACGGGAACAGCCAATTCCAGAACCTCCCCATATCATCCACAGGGGAATCCGGTGGAGAGATTTAACCGTACACTGTTGTCAATGTTGCGCACACTAGATGAAGAGAAAAAGGCCAACTGGGGGGATTATCTGAACAAGGTCATTCATGCATATAATTGTACCAGCAGTGATGCTACTGGGTTCTCACTGTATTTCCTGCTATTTGGAAGGGCTCCACTGCTACCTGTTGACCTTGTCTTTGGGTTACAGATAAAGGAACAGGAGAAATCATACCAGGATTATGCTAAGAAGTGGCAGCAACAGATGGCTGAAGGCTATGACATCGCCAGTAGAAACATGGAGAAATCAACAGCAAAGGGAAAAGCCTACTACGATCGGAAGAAAATGAGCTTGGTTCTGGTCTCAGGGGATCGTGAACTGGTGAGGAACATGTCAGAACGTGGGGGGCCGGGAAAGCTAAGATCACACTGGGAGGACCAAATACATGTGGTGGTAACCAGGAAAGGTGATGACAGCCCTGTCTATGAGGTCAAACCCGAGAGGGGTACAGGCAGGGCCCGGGTTCTGCACCGCAATATGCTCATGTCATGTAATTCCCTACCATTTGAGGAACCTATTGAAACTCCCAGTAGAGGTCCACCCCAGCAAAATCAGTAAAATGGGGAGAGCGCTGAGTCTGAGATCTCAGATGAGGATTCTTATCCAGTATTCATCAATAGGCCACGTAGGGATAAAGAGAGCAGACAGAGTAGCACACAACTAGTATCAGATAATAGTGAGGAACGGGGTCAGACTGATACAAACTTCACTGTGAAGGAGTGCCAGCCAGTCCTCAGAGAGAGCCCGGAAGGACAGGGGTAAATATGGAAACAGCTGAGGGCTCAGAGACTCAATCATCTCATGATGAAGTGGACACTGATTCATTGGGGTCACCCATGATCGTTCCCCGCCGTTCAGCCCGGCAGAGGAGGCCCAGAGACATTCAAACCTATAACACTTTAGGGCTGCCAAGCTCTTATCAGGATACCAACTAGAGATGTTCTGATGTGTATATATTTTCTTGTTTACCTTTACTAATCACAGTGTGATAATATTTAGTGGGGGTTGCGTCTGCCCATAAAGGCAGACTGGACATGTCTAGATAGTTATATGGCTGTTAGGCCAGTTTTTTCTGTTGTTCTCATGACCACTACTTACATCTTCTGTTTGTTTTGAGGCTGGTGAAATGTTTGGGACAACATTTCGTTTTTGCAGGGGGGTGTTGTAATGGGTCTTAGTACAGTTGTATTCCAGCCACTAGGGGGTACTCTGGTGAAGCCCATGGGAAATAAAGAAATATAGTTTAAGTGAATTGGGAAAAGTAAGAATGAAAAACTGAAGAAAGTCTGTAGACGGCTGTTACCTGTGCTGACATGATTAAAAGTGAAGTGAACTGTACTTTTCGCGTTGTAGTTTATATGATAAGCTCATTGGAAGGGTAACATAAACAGATACATGTGCTGCCTTTCCAACTGATGTGAAGTTCCAACACAAATATTCATTTGAAAAAGCAATAGACTTTCACATTGTAGGCCTGTTGTTTAAACAATGTAATCATAATATATGCCATTTAGCAGATGCTTTCATCCAAAGCGATTTACAGTCATTTGCACATACATTTTACGTATGGGTTGCCCCGGGAATCGAACCCACAACCCTGGTGGTGGGATCGGCATTCTCTACACAGGATCATCATTTATAATGTAATATGTGTTTATAACAGTGAATTACATTGATAATAAAAGTCTATAGCAGTGTAATAAGTGTTTATAACAATGTACAGCACATCTACCAACGCACCGATGCGTTTCAAGAGCCTAGACTATTTTGTTTCAGAATCCTCAGACCCCTGACAGGGAGTAGCATAGGGGATAGTGCCATCTAGTGGAATGGAAATTAAACTATTATTCCAGATATTATTTAATAAAGAATACTGAAAACCTAAATTACTTTTCAGAGATCAGAGAAACGAAACAGAACAAATGTGTGATGTGTTCAAGTAAACGATGGACTTATAATTTGAAGCTTTTTGCTCGATTTGGAATGTCGCTGATTTCATGTAGCTCTCCTGCGCATCGTTTACTAAACAAAATCCCGCAAACGTAAAAGCGCCAGAATTAAACATCGCGAGATTGTAACTATGTGTGAGAGTCAGAGATTTGAAAGCAGACGCTTTCATCCAAAACGATTTACAGTAATGCGTACATACATTTTACGTATGGGCGGCCCAGGGAAATTAGACTTTTTCAAAAGTTTTTCGAAGAAATTTCTTTACCTCTTTCTTTGTAATACTGTATGTATTCAATCATTTCGAATTGATCTCTTCCCAATGGGCACATACATCAATTACATTTTTATTCCATTTTAGTTCAACGTAATTTCATCGAAATTACATGGAAAAAACCTTGATGCAAAGTGGGTTTATTGTGTCACAGTGAATTTTATAATCTGCAGTCAATTTCATTATGTTTTCATGTGCCATGATTCTGACATTTGACATATGATCCTCATAGGATTAGGCTAAATAGTTTCAGTGGTGCAGTAAATGTAATCTCAATTCAATACGATGTGCATATACGGTACATATAGCCAATATAGCTATTAAACCCATGTTCAGTGACTGTAATCTGTGACGCAAGTGGCCGAATATGTTTGTGACGTTCCATGGAAACCATGGTATTGTTTAAAACTCGATTCTGATTGGCTTGCAGGTCATTCTACAACGTAAATTATAAATGAAAACGTGCTTTTATCTCAGTGTGACAGATTCACAATACCGAGCGTGTCTCAAACCGTACCGCGCTTTTATTACATTACATTTACATTTAAGTCATATAGCAGACGCTCTTATCCAGAGCGACTTACAAATTGGTGCATTCACCTTAAGATATCCAGTGGAACAGCCACTTTACAATATCTGCCTAAAGGTATCATCACCCACGACTGGATAGAATTTTTAGATACGCTTGTCCCAGGTAAGGATATGAGTCAAACTATAGCCTACTTTTACTATTTTAGTTCCCGAACTCAAGTTACTCCAGTCAAGTGATTAATCGTAAAAGTTAGTTGTTTTGACTGAGCAGTCCAATGGCCAATGCTGTTTTTGGACTATGACACCCTATGCTATATACTATGATGAGCCAATAACATGCATAGATTATACATTAGTCATTGCACAAATCAGGTCAGAATATAAAGTTGCTATTTCCGTCAACTCAAGTTACTCAAGTCAAGTTACTCAAGTCAAGTGATTAATCTTAAGAGTTAGTTGTTTTGACGGTCAAAACAAATAACTGATGGATTATTCCAAATTAAATTGGCAATTATGCATCACAAATTCACAATATTACTTGTATTTCAATTACTCATCCAGGTCCAAGACATAAAGTCGCCTGAAAGCTGTGTAGCAATAATTCCAGCTCCTGATCCATAGGATGGTAATCACATACATGATTGGCTTAATCAAGAATCATGGATACCTTTCATGTGAGTACTCACACACCAGATTTTTTTGACATACCTCAGAAGGAAGATACCTCAATATCTGGAAGCACTGTCTCATGTACAATTGTTAATGCTATCTCTGAAATGTCTAACAAAATGTTGACTTGATCGTTTCATCAAGACCTTCTCATCACAAGTTGGAACTAGTTGTCAACATTGGGACAGTGCTGCCCAAAATAACAGGGGCCAATATTTTCATGGAGGTAAGCACTACATTTCTGATGGGTTTAAAGACTGTATTACATTATCTAAATTTGAGAAAGTAAACCCCAGCTGTTGTTATTCTTTTCACAGTGCCATGAATGTTCTTTTCACAGTGCTCATTATGCCATGAATGTTTCATTGCTCAATAACCATAGATATTCTTCCTCTAATTTGGCTCCCGTTCCTCCAACAGTGAGCAAGACCTGCCAGCAGAGCTCACTGGAGCAGGGAGACAACCCGTCATCCTTTTGGCACTTGACAAAGTACACATTTTTTCTTCTAAATAACACTATAGTAACATCATATGCACAAAGTTACATTCCTAATAAGATTGGTGTTAAGTGAGAAAGAATCCTAAAGATGGTCCAATGGGCATGGTCTGAAGCCTCTCGTCATCTCAGTATGTTGAACCACCTGATTTCTTGCAGGCATGAGATTCAGATCCTGATGAACGATGTTAAGCAGTCGATTAACCACATGCAGGGGACGCTGAACACCATGCAGGGGCAGTGTATTGAGTTGCAGACTGCCATATCTAAGGTAGTGTCAGATGAGTCTCAGATACAGAAGAATAGGTCTATGATGGTATGGTGATATGGATTGAGATGGTGATTATAATAATGATGACTAGCGGTACCCCACCCTACTGGCGGTAAATCATTGGATCTGATTAATTCAATTCAATGCAATTCAATCTTTGAGGACTGCAACCATAGAAATACAATTTATTTACACTAATAATAAGCTATTGTCAACTTCCCGTCTATAGTTATCTTGCTCATTGCTCACTGTTACCCTATGTGTGCAACTATTATTGATTTATCACAGAAAAATAATTTGGTTGCAAATGTACCTGGTACCATGTAAATAATTGTTAGGCTACTCATTTTGAATCCACTGGTGGCAACTTGTGTGACCATAAAAGTCTGTGTGCGACTGGGCACAGTTAAATAATTTGGTTACTGACCTGCCCTACATCATAGAAGGCCCTTCAAGTCGGAACTAGGAAATTATGACATTTCTGACTCGCTAACTCGTTATGGAATGATGATTTCAAGTTTCCCACTTGTGAAGTATCAGAATCAACCAGTAGGAAGATCTACGCTAATAACTTACATTCATTTAACTCTGAGGTTCCAAGTTTCCGATGGCATGTGAATGCGTCAATAATTGCCATGGTAATTTTGAATGTTCAGTCAGTGAGCATTATGGGTAATTGTCCTACATACTTACATCAAATGCTGTAGTAACAGTGTCATTCCAAACACAATAAATGTGAAAATTAACAAAGATACAAAATATTGCTAAAGTGAAGAAAATCAACTCAAAATTGTAGGAGGAAATGCCCCTGCAGCAGGGAGGCTTACGGTATTATAATATATTGTAGATAACATTAATATAATTTGTGTATTTACAGTATCAGCACACATACAAATGAAAGTATATGCTATGGATTGATCTACACTGAGTGAACAAAACATTAAGAACACCTTCCTATTGAGTTGTCACCCCTTGGTGGGGGACCATTCTTGATACTCAGGGAAAACTGTTGATCGTGAAAAACACAACAGCATTGCAGTTCTTGACACAAACCGGTGCACCGGGCACCTACTACCATACTCTGTTAAAAGGGACTTAAATCTTTTGTCTTGCTTATTCACCCTCTGAATGACACTCATACACAATTCATGTCTCAATTGTCTAAAAATCAATCTTTAACCTGTCTCCTCCCATTCATCTACACTGAGAAGAAGATTTAACAATTGATATCAATAAGGGATTATAGCTTTCACCTGATTACTCTGTCACAGAAAGAGAAGGTGTTCTTAATGTTTAACACACTCAGTGTATGTGTAATTTTTTTTAACCTTTATTTACTTAGGCAAGTCAGTTAAGAACAAATATTTTTTTTCAATGAAGGTCTAGGAACTGCCTTGTTAAGGGGCAGAACGAAAGATTTGTATCTTGTCAGCTCAGGGATTTGATTTTGCAACCTTTTGGTTATTAGTCCAACACTCTAACCACTAGGCTACGCTGCCGACCCAATGACGTTATAGATTCCAAGTGGTTGATTTTTTAGGGAATGACTATATGCTCTATATTATACCTGCAGATCATCACAGCAGCCGAAGTTGCTGTGCAGAGGGAGGAGATCGTCCGAGCGTCAGGCCTCATCCCGTCACATAGGGAGGGTATCCTCCAAACAGCCAGTGTCCCTGCACAGAGGGAGGGGATTCTCTCAGCAGCCAGCATCAATGCACAGAGGGAGGAGATCCTCCGATCGTCAGGCAACATCACTGCACAGAGGGAGGGGATTCTCTCAGCAGCCAGCATCAATGCACAGAGGGAGGAGATCCTCATTTCGTCAGGCCTCATCACTGCACAGAGTGAGGGGGTCCTCCAAACAGCCAGTGTCCCTGCACAGAGTGAGGGGGTCCTCCAAACAGCCAGTGTCCCTGCACAGAGTGAGGGGATCCTCCAAATAGCCAGTGTCCCTGCACAGAGTGAGGGGATCCTCCAAACAGCCAGTGTCCCTGCACAGAGTGAGGGGATCCTCCAAACAGCCAGTGTCCCTGCACAGAGTGAGGGGATCCTCCAAACAGCCAGTGTCCCTGCACAGAGGGAGGGGTTTCTCTCAGCCGCCAGCATCAATGCACAGAGGGAGGAGATACTCCGATCATCAGGCCTCATCCCTGCACGGAGGGAAGGGATCCTCCAAACAGCCAGTGTCACTGCGCAGAGGGAGGGAATCGTCCCAATGGCCAGCGTCCCTGCGCACAGGGAGGGGATTGTACCAAAGGCTAGTGTTCCTGCTGAGAGGGAGGAGATCCTCCTCACAGCCAGTGTCCCTGCACAGAGGGAGGGGATTCTCCAAACATCAAGTGTCCCTGCACCAAGGGAGGAGATTCACCAGTCAGCCATTGTCCCTGCACAGAGGGAGGGGGTTCTCCGAGCAGCTAGCATCACTGCGCAGAGGGAGGAGATCTTCAGAGCATCAGGCCTCATCCCTGCACATAGGGAGGGGATTCTTCCAGCAGCTTCTTCCATCAGCTACTATCAGAAGAATAAGCTCCTCAGAGCATCACAACTCACCCCTGCACAAAGGAAGTTGAGATTCCTGATAGCCAGTGTCACTGCGCAGAGGAAGGGAATCTTCCCAAAGGCCAGCGTCCCTGCGCACAGGGAGTGGATTGTCCCAAAGGCTAGTGTCCCTGCAGAGAGGGATGAGATCCTCCTCACAGCCAGTGTCCCTGTGATGAATGAAAACAATCCTCCACAACCACCTCCCATCATCCCCATGGTGGCACCACTGTGGAAAATGGATGGTGGAGCATGTCCTCCACCTGTGGATTTCTATTCCAAGAGAAGAGGTCACTTAACCTTACCTAATTAGTAAAGAAATTACCATAGTGATAGCTTGATAATAAGTTGTGATAGGTTAAATGTATGGCTCATGTGACTGTATATCTGTAATACTTTCATACATTTTCTACATAACACAGGTTTAGCTACATTTTACTTTTACATTTTAGTCATTTAGCAGACGCTCTCATCCAGAGCTACTTACAGTAGTGAGTGTATACATTTTCATACTTCCTTGAATCTCTCCAGGATTTCGCATGGCTTTTTTAAAATATTAAATATGCTAGATTTTGCAGCGACAATTACGACATTTTGCATAGCAATATGCAATTGTTTTGTCCAATTTGTTGCAAAAAATGCGCTGACAAGGGACAAAACTGTGTTGACATGTGGCTTGATTGAACCATATTATGCAGTAAATGTACGGTGATTGGTTGAAATTGCGAGCCCTCTTTTTGTACTGTGGTAATGGGTCAGTTCAATGCGATAATATTGTGATGATGTGACTATTTTATGCAGAAATAGTTTGGTGATTGGTCAAATTTGTAAGCCCTCACATAATATGCAGGGAATTGTTGATTTTGCAACCAAAACAATGCGATTGCAGAGTCCTGGAGTAACCTCCCAGTAATCCCTGTGACTGCGTGTAGGTTAAGATTCGGTTGTAACAGAGTATCAGAGCGAGACGTTCCTACCTGTCAGCCAGTAATTGTTCTGTATGGTGACATGAGCAGAGTGGCCTGACTTCTCCCACTTATTACAGATGTCCGACTTAGATATGTTGAGCATCCTGCTATGATGTCCATCACCAAGCCGGAACACTCCGATGCCAACCCTCAGTTCCAGACTGGCAGCCGGCCGGTGGCTGAGCCCGAGACCCCTGCTGTTCACAATAACAGTGGAGGCTGGCTCAGCTGGGTCTTTGGGAGTGGAAGAGCTAATAAGAAGGAGGTTCATCTACCTGAGGACAAAGACAGATCTGTAAGGAACTGGTTCTTAACACTATATTCTATGTAGAGACAATTGAGTGGATTTTTTTATTATTATTTTTTGGCTTGCTTCACATTGCTAATATCTTCTTCCTCAGATTGTCTGGGATCCAACTCTGCACAGATGGGTTAACAAAACTGAGCCCAAGGCTGAGGTACTTAAATTCAATTCAATTAAAAACAGTGAACAACCATTGTATTTCAACTGTGATAATATTACTAACAATTTGGAAAATGTGTTGATGTGTTTTACAGAACAAGTGTGTACCACCACCTCCACCGATGGGGACATATGGATATCAGGGGAACACTGGCAGTGTCCCCAAAGGAGTGAGTCCTTACTCTATGAAAGCAGGTGAATATTGCTTTAGAGAATACATGTGGTTTAACCAAGACTGTGTCAGCCAATCATAGATGTCCCTGGTGATCTCCTGCTAACACCTTCCAAAACTACCAACAGGTCTATGGGGCAGCAGATACCCTACAATGAATTACAATGATAGGACCAACGCAAAGCCTCCAAGCCATGGGCCTGGACTGCTTACTAGACAGCTCTCTGGCTTGCTCCCTCCTTCACACTTTGACCTCATGGCACCAATGGTTGTGCCACCTGACACTCTACCCTACTGAGGTATGACTCTGAAAAATCCTTCCAAATTTTATTCATTCATCATTAACTGAGATTTTACTTTAACATAGCAAATGGCTGAAGTAGCAAGAATGTTACTATGTTAATAAACTATTTTTTTATTTTTGACCAACAGGCCATTTGCCCAGAGTGGATTTGCCATACATAGATTTTTTCAGCATTAAAAATCTATTAAAAGATGATCTTTTAATTAAATCTCTCCTTTGTGTCCACATGTTCACATTAATTTGATGTGTTCTATCATCGTTTACAATGCTTATTGCTTCTGCATTGTTTTACTTACTGACAAGTATATATTATACACATATATTTTATTTTAGACATTACAAAAACATATTTTTGTGCATTTTGGATTTCCTGCATTTACTTACTGTACAGACAAGTATATTTTATACACATGTAAAAAAATGTACATGTTTTTTTTAATGTATTCCATAGACAGAACAAAATATATTTAGATGCATTTTGAATTCCTAAATGTCAATATTTTTATTTTCTATGTCATGTGTTTATTCCCATTTATATATGTATATTTTATACTTGTCTGTACAATTTTATACTTGTCTGTATGTGATTTTAGTTGGTTAGAGATTCCTGTACCTCTTTCTGGTAGTCAAATGAACTAGTGGCCTCATGGGTGGAATGTTATTCATATTTTTCATTTTATAATTCATAAAAGAAAAAAAAAAACATTACACAGAAAATCCGGTCTTTCTATGTCAAATGGTTTCATTATATTTCAGTCTTCTGTGATGGATATAAAGTGTAATATTGGGATGCAAACTCAAAATTAAATACATATCTGACATGGTACAGGTGTCTCTTTTTTAAAAGCCCATAACAATGTGTGTGAGGTGTACACTTTTGTTTCAATGTAAATTTGTTTCAGACTACCAAGACTACGAAGTAGATTTGTTTAAGACTACCACTCTGTGTGACCCTGATTTAGCCCACTGCAGTAAAATATTATAACCTGTATTCTTGTGTATTCATATGCTTCTTAAATACATACTCAGAACCTTCAAACTAAATAAGAAAACAATTTGACCTTTTCTTAATTTCAAAATCACATTTCGTAAGACTTTCAACAAAAGGGATGACGGAAAGAAAAAAAATAATCAAATACAGTGTTACAAGTACACAGCATATGAAGAAGATGGGAGCATCGAAATAACTTAGAAATTGTGTTCTGTGTTCTGATTGACCGTATTTGATTGAAAAGGAAACAGAAACACACAGCTGATCCCAGGTGGCACAGAGGGTTAAAGATCTGGCTACAAATCCAGACATTGTGTGTTTAAACACAACATTTGCAGGTTGTTACAAGCTGTTCAACTGTCCAAAGTACAAATGCCTTGTGTCTCTGTATCACCTACGATACTGCCCTCAAATCAAAATTGCCATGAAATCTGTGGAAAAACTTAATGGGGATGTATTCCAATCTACTTACTTATGTTGTAAGGAGCTACACATTTGCATGCTGAGAATGTTGTGGTAATGTTAAGTAAAGCTTAAATATAACATTTTTGAAATGTTCTGAGGTACTCCAAGACAAGGTAAAATATTAGAATATCAATGGAATATGATGTTAAACCTAAAACAAATATGCTATGAATGTAATAAAAACAGACTTATTTAATTCTTACAACATTAAGGGAATCCTGTGCAACCTAACTTAAACAATGTATGAATGTCATCACAATTGAGCATATTTTGTGTTTTGGGAATATATCTCTTATCTCTCCCACAACCTAAATAAGTGTTTTAGGAACCTTTATGTAATGCCTGATGAAAATCATGAACATAATATTTCTTGCAGGTGTAACGGATGTGATATGGCTAGCTAGGTAGCGGGTACGCGCTAGTAGCGTTTCAATCAGTTACGTCACTTGCTCTGAAACCTAGAAGTAGTGTTGCCCCTTGCTCTGCAAGGGCCGCGGCCTTTGTGGAGCAATGGGTAACGATGCTTCGTGGGCGACCGTTGTTGATGTGTGCCGAGGGTCCCTGGTTCGCGCCTGAGGTCGGGTCAAGGGGACGTACTAAAGTTATACTGTTACACACGGTAAACAGCATATGGAAAGTAATTAAATACATTTTTAAGAGCACCCTAATAGATCGATTGAGAATGACACATTGGTTAAAAAAGTAACATTAAATGTATATTTTTTAAAGAGAACAGGTCAGTTAAGCACATGCTATTATATTATATTGTATCTGGTCCTTTTCGACCACTACACAGTAGTACGCTGAACCACTGCGTGAGGCCCAGTATAGAGGTAGATAATAACTTCATTTTCCCCACTAAAGGTTGCTGGATTGAATCCCCAAACTGACAATGTAAAAATCTGTTGTTCTGCCCCTGAACAACCCCCTGTTCCCTGGTAGCCTGGCATTGTAAATAAGAATTTGTTCTTAACTGGCTTGCCTAGTTAAATAAAGGTTGAAATAACTATTGATTTTCTGGTTCATTAAGAAACCTAAACATAGATATGTGTTTTGGTTTGACTCAAGTAGACCATGCCCGTTTCATGCATATCTTTCTAAAAAAATAAAACGTTATTTCAGAATATTTTGGCAAGTTAGCTTGCTAAGTCATTGATCTTGCTTTGTACTAGATCCCTCTGGACACTGCTGTCTCAGGCCCATTAGCTTGCGTTTACACAGGTAGCCCAGTTCTGATCTTTTTCCCAATTATTGGCAAATGATGATCTGATTGGTTAAAATACCAATTAGTGGAAAAATATCAGAAATTCGCTGCCTCTGTAACACAGCCATTGTTGTGTGTGTTGCGTGCCTATGATGGGCCAATGGCTGTGCTAGATGCCGTATTTGGCCAGCAGGTGGCATGGTAGGCTAAATGATGTGTCCAGTCTCTTGTCACTTAGCTCTCCAGCCCCCAGGAGCACCACATTCAGCAGTTTATGGCCAGCATGGAGATCTAATAATAAAAAACATAGAATTCGTATGTAAATTAATGTAATGTCTGTTTGTTCTCATTTATCTAATCATTGTTCTCAAATATTAGTAGCTGTAGGCTAGTTTAAATTGGCGGGGAACGCAGGCACCCGAAAGGCCTGTATACATTAGATTTTTTTTTTTTACTAAACAACAGCCAAACCTAGATAATCTTTATTTTATTTTATTTGTGATCACAATTTGATTTGATTTCATTTATATTGACAGAGGAGTACAAAGAAAACAATAACGAGTCACATTAACCATCTGTCATCCCCTCCCTTCCCCTGCCCACACTCAGTCATGAACTTGAATGCCGAAGAACTACAAGAGAAGAAGTGTAAAAGCTCAGTAAATGAGATACAATTAAACTAGCTTAAACGTGTTGAAACAGGTCTGTAGATAGTATCACTCTTTATGCTTTGGGCTATTGCTGTGTAAATATAATATGCCTCACGGAACCACAACATGGGGATACTGTATTTCCATGGCATGTCGATGTCTGCTGTAGACTTGTAGACTATCTGATAACTAAAAGTGTTATCAGATATACACACTGCAAGTGAATGAATGAGACATGAACACTGCTAGTGAATGAACGCGACATAAATACTAATAGTGAATGCGACTAGCTTTAGCTAGATAAACCAAGCAGGGGGGGAAATGTAACACAGGGCTATACTGTACATACATTTTTGTAATATAATTGAGCATGAATTGATATAAGCCTGAGAGACATGAGAGACCTGCTGCTTTGTTGGCTTTGTAACACATTTCATTATGGAAATCATCAGGCCAACTGCATATAATAGAGCTTGACAGCACCTGTTTGTGTCTATTTATTTGGACCCCATATTGTGAGGTATTTCACACTATCATTATAGGGCCAAAAGCAAATGGGTGCAAACACAGAAACAGATTAACAGACCCTCACTTTGCAGGGAGCAAACAACCCAGCATGCTGACTGGATCACAGGCACACACACAAACACATGCATGCACACAGAGACACTCACACAGAGACACTCACACAGAGACACTCACACAGAGACACACACAGAGACACACACACAGAGACACACACACAAACACATGCATGCATGCACACAGAGACACTCACACAGAGACACTCACACAGAGACACTCACACAGAGACACTCACACAGAGACACACACACAGAGACACCATGCATGCATGCACACAGAGACACTCACACACACACACACACACACACACACACACACACACACACACACACACACACACACAGAGACACACACACACACACACACACACACACACACACACACACACACACACACACACACACACACACACACACACACACACACACACACACACACACACACACACACACACACTGCAAGATCTCTCCCTGAGTAACATTTCAATACAGGACCTGCAGCTGTTTATAATGTAGTAGTTTCCTCTTGAACCAGTAGTTTTGCTCCTGTTTACAACATAGCCTATATACAGTGCATTCGGAAAGTATTCAGACCCCTTGACTTTTTACACATTTTGTTACGTTACAACCTTATTCTAAAATTGATTAAATACATGTTTTCCCTCCTCATCAATCTAGACACAATAGTGACAAAGCGAAAATAGGTTTTTAGAAATGTTTGCAAATGTGTTAAAAATAAAAAACAGAAATACCTTATTTATATAAGTACTCAGACCCATTGCTATGACACTCGAAATTGAGTTCAGGTTCATCCTGTTTCCATTGATCATCCTTGAGATGTTTCTACAACTTGATTGGAGTCCACCTGTGGTAAATTCAATTGATTGGACATGATTTGGAAAGACACACACCTTCTATATAAGATCTGCAGAAGGGTACCAAAAAATGTTTGCAGCATTGAAGGTCCCCAAGAACACAGTGGTCTCCATCATTCTTAAATGGAAGAAGTTTGGAACAACCAAGACTACTCCTAGAGCCAAACTGAGCAATCGGGGGAGAACGGCCTTGGTCAGGGAGTTGACCAAGAACCTGATGGTTACTCTAACAGAGCTCCAGAGTTTCTCTGTGGAGATGGGAGAACCTTCCAGAAGGACAACCATCTCTGCAGCACGCCAAATTAGGCCTTTATGGTAGAGTGGCCAGACGGAAGCCACTCCTCAGTAAAAGGTACACGAAAGCCCGCTTGGAGTTTGCCAAAAGGCACCTAAAGGACTCTCAGACGATGACAAACAAGAATCTCTGGTCTGATTAAACCAAGATTTGGCCTGAATGCCAAGCGTCATATCTGAAAGAAACCTGGCACCATCCATACAGTGAAGCATGGTGGTGGCAGCATCATGCTGTGGGGATGTTTTTCAGCAGCAGAGAATGGGAGACTAGTCAGGATCGAGGGAAAGATGAACGGAGCAAAGTACAGAGAGAACCTTGAAGAAAAACTGCTCCAGAGCGCTCAGGGCCTCAGACTGGGGTGAAGGTTTCCCTTCCAACAGGACAACGACACTAAGCACACAGCCAAGACAACGCAAGCGTGGCTTCGGGACAAGTCTCTGAACGTCCTTGAGTGTCCCAACTAGACCCCGGACTTGAACCCGAGCTCTGGAGAAACCTGAAAATATCTGTGCAGCAACGTTCCCCATCCAACCTGATAGAGCTTGAGAAAATCTGCAGAGAAGAATGGGAGAAACTCTCCAAATACAGGTGTGCCAAGCTTGTAGCGTCATACCCAACAAGACTCGAGGCTGTAATCGCTGCCAAAGGTGCTTCAACAAAGTACTGAGTAAAGGGTCTGAAAACTTATGCAAATGTAATATTTACATTTTTTATAAAAATGTATAAAAACCTGTTTTAGCTTTTTCATTATGGTGTGGTATTGTGTGTAAATTGATGAGCTGTAATGTAACAAAATGTAGAAAAAGTCAATCTGTCTGAATACTTTCCAAATGCACTGGAGTAGTGTCACCACATGCATGGGAAAGTCACTGCAGTGTGTCTGCCAACTACATCAGGCTAGATGTATGCACAATTAGCTAATTATACAGACACATCGCCAAGGCCATTATCAACTCGTCGATGTGAGTTGCCCATTTCTCAACACATTTGGCTCACTGTATTTCTTGAGCGCTGTATAGCCAACTCCTATGGCCTTTGCCATGTTTATCATGACAATGAGTATAGGAGTTGTCAAGACAGAACAAAGATCTGGGATCAGACTAGACTAGCAATAGGACTTCATGTGAAATTTGCATTATAAGAGGGGCCAATATATATGTGTCATATCTGGAGGCTTGTGGGAGGGGGGCATGTCTTCAAGGAATGATTCCTGTTCTCTTTGTGAACTAGTGAGAAGCAGATGTCATTCGATTATCACATAGAACTTCACTTGATTGTTTTATTGAGGATATGAAATACACTGTTTACTAAAAGGAAGGCTGATTTGATTCAGAGGAGTTTTTCTTACAAGGAGATATTATGAAGCGGGTCTATAATAACATCCGGGTTGACTAGGCCTACATAATCGTACTTTACTCTATAGAGAGGAAATAAAATAATATCTAGATGCATTTGCTCCTCATGTCGTACTGCTTATCAGTAGGTTATAAAAGCATGTTATTATTTAAAATGACCACACATAGACATACTATTCCTTTAAGGCTGGGTACGCCCCGCGCCAACTGTTTTATGCAAATATATGCGCAATGTAACAATCGAAGTCGCTTTGGACCAATCAAAGATGCGCTCTAACCGCGGGAGATCCAAATTTCGCGGGACGAAATTTGGCGCTAAAAAAGCAGTTCTTCCGAACTCCAATTCCCTTGTATCAAGAGCTAAGCTTTTTAGCTGGACAGAGAACCGGACCGTGGCAGTATCTTCTCTACGGAAAATCTGAAGAATAATCCTAAACTTTGTATTTCTGGAGGATTCTGCTTCTCAAGACGTAAACTTCAAAGTTTGCCCATTCTGGACTTGCAAATATACTTGTTGTTTATTTATTTAGCTATTAAATCATTAGCTAGCTAGGCAACGTCTACATTTTCTCTCAACTGGACACATCAAGTATAATATCGGTTGCAATGCAAGTCGTTTAACTTCAGAAAATACTCAAACAAAGGATATCTCTGGTGATTAGGTATTTCACTTGTGCATTTTGCACATCATTAACTAAATAGTATTTTTATGAAATTCTTCGGACTTTTATCAAACTAGTTACGAATTGTGAGACATCGTTTCCAGTTCGTATCGGAAAGACTCCCAACTCCTTTCATTCACTGTCGTGAATACAGTTTTCTGGAATATTTGTGTTTTGCTAGTAGCTAAACGTATTTTGATTTGAACACAGTCGTTATTTAAATTTATTAAAATGATGCGGCTGCCCAAAGGCGTTTCTCCTGCGTCTGGCCGAGGTGCTGTAGGAGGGCTGTCGTGTTCACAGAATAAAGTTTTGTCTGGAGTGAAGACCGAATTCTTCAGCACCGGGTTATGCAGTTCACCGATGAGCTCTGTACGGGCTGGATACTTCACCCAAATCTGCAACACGACAGCGGCCGAACAAAGGGTGAACTGCCTCTATGGAACTCCCCATGGACCTGAAGCTAAACCCATCAGACCCTCCGGCAGACTCCCGGTAAGACTTTTAAAAATGTTTTTTTAACTACCAACAATCGATATTACTGTTATCCACTTGATAATTAACGTTACTGACTATACAATACGCCAACTTATGGGCAAAATATTCTTACATTCCACCGGTATGAATATTCATCCGAGTTGTGCTTGACATTTTAAAAACTGTCAAACACAGGGTGATTTCTCATTCTACATGTCAATGTATGGTTCAAAAAGTAAGAGCTAAGAATATCAAATAATTAAAGAGCAGCAGTAAATAACAATAGCGGGGCTATATACAGGGGGTACTGGTACAGAGTCAATGTGCGGGGGAACTTGTGTACAGGTAATTGAGGTAGTTATGTACATGTAGGTAGAGTTATTAAAGTGGCTATGTATAGATAACAGAGAGTAGCAGCAGTGTAGGGGGCAGGAGGGGGGGGGGGGGGGGCAGGAGGGGGGGGGGGGGGGGGCAATGCAAAAGTCCTGTTCAGGAGTCTTATGGCTTGGGGGTAGAAGCTGTTTAGAAGCCTCTTGGACCTACACTTAGAGCTCCAGTACTGATTGCCGTGCAGTAGCAGAGAGAACAGTCTATGACTAGGGTGGCTGGAGTCTTTGACAATCTTTATGGCCTTCCTCTGACACCGCCTGGATGGCAGGAAGCTTGTCCCCGCTGATGTACTGGGCCGTACGCCCTACCCTCTGTAGTGCTTTGCGGTCGGAGGCCGAGCAGTTGCCGTACCAGGCACTGATGCAACCTGTCAGGATGCTCTCGATGGTGCAGCTGTAAAACCTTTTGAGGATCTGAGGACCCATGCCAAATCTTTTCAGTCTCCTGAGGGGGCATAGGTTTTATCGTGCCCTCTTCACGACTGTCTTGATGTACTTGGACCATGTTAGTTAAACCTTACATGAATGAGGAACTGCACCACCTGGACAGGGAACTTATTTCATAATGCCCAATCAGCCAATGCAAGTAATTTGCTGAAAAATGCCATTTAGCTTAACCCATTGTTTAGCCATAGCCCCCAGCTGTCACTAACCAACCAAGCCAGGTCATATACACCCGGCTCAACCTGTTTGTGTCCATCCACAAAGGTCACCGGTCACAGCTGGACAATCACTCACTTTTCTTGGGAGCTGACACAATTTGTATGTTCAAACATGACACACACACACACACACACACACACACACACACACACACACACACACACACACACACACACACACACACACACACACACACACACACACACAGAGGAGTAGTCTTAAGGGAGATAATGACATGTTGCTGATTAACACACACACACACACCCAGGGTTCAGTGTGTGCGTCCAGGCTGATATTGTCTTTAGGACTAAATATTGAGGGGAACACTACTCCTGTGCTTTGCGCTAATACAATGACATTAACTTGGCTCGTCACATGTCTGGGCTAATGCAATTTCCTTCGTGTATTACTCGCCATTGTCCTAATGTCTACTTCCTATTCTAGGCCAAGTCTGACCAAGGCACTAGGTCAGGCGATCATTCATCGCCCCTCTCTATCCTACTTTTAGGATTAGGACCATGAACTTTTAATGACCAGGAACATGTTGTTATAAAACTAGTTACTGCTAGATTACAAGTTACAACTAGTTATAGCCTATAACTGGGGCCTGGCTATACTTGCCCTGGAAACCTGGTAATGATAAGTGTCAGAAGAAGTGGTAGAGCAGGACATCCTCTTGCCATGCCCTGTAACTCGTAAACACTTTGGGTTACACTGAACGAGCCGTTATCCTTCTCCCTGCTGAAGTCATTCTCATTGGGGAAAATGGGAGTAGAATTTGATCTCAAAAATGGGTCACTCACAGATACTTATATAATAGATGCCATTTTGCAGACACTTTTATCTAAAGTAACTTACAGTCACGCTTGCATGCATGTATGGGTGGCCCCGGGAATTGAATCCACAACCCTGGCGGAGCAAGCACCATGCTCTACCAACTGAGCCATACAGGACCGCTTCACAGGTTGTCATGGATACTTACAACTGGTCAAACGTCAACATCATACTAGTCATATTCACTTTGATATTGTATTAGGGCACTCCTACACTCAAGTGGAAGCTAAATCTAGAGAGTTAATAGTTCATTATAGATAACCTGTGTCATATTTATAGTGGTTGCTGCTATGATGTTTGAGTGATTGGCGTGCTGTGAAATACTGTTTCCTGTGAGGATGATACTACAACTAACTCGTAAATGTTCGACAAGAGTTTTACTCCCGAGTTGAAAAACAAGACGGAAGGTCAAGGAGTGCTCTCAGGTTTCAGTTTGACACATACAGGACCAGTCAAAAGTTTGGACACACCTACTCATTCAAGGGTTTTTCTTTATTTTTACTATTTTCTACATTGTAGAATATAGTGAAGACATCAAAACTATGAAAGTACACATGGAATCATGTAGTAACCAAAAAAGTGTTAAACAAATCAAAATATATTTTAGATACTTCAAAGTAGCCACCCTTTGCCTTGATGACAGCTTTGCACACTCTTGGCATTCTCTCAACCAGCTTCACCTGTAATGCTTTTCTAACAGTCTTGAAGCAGTTCCCACATATGCTGAGCACTTGTTGGCTGCTTTTCCTTCACTCTGCGGTCCAACTCATCCCAAACCATCCCAATTGGGTTGAGGTCGGGTGATTGTACTGTACTTTTGTTTGTACATCTGTTTATCCCATGTAACTCTGTTTTTTGTAGCACTGCTTTGCTTTATCTTGGCCAGGTCGCAGTTGTAAATGAGAACTTGTTCTCAACTGGCCTACCTGGTTAAATAAAGGTGAAATAATAAATAAAATAATTGTGGAGGCCAGGTCATCTGATGCAGCACTCTGTCACTCTCCCTCTTGGTCAAATAGCCCTTACAGAGCCTGGAGGTGTTTGTTGGGTCATGTTGAAAAACAAATTGTAGTCTCACTAAGCGCAAACCAGATGAGATGGCGTATCTTTGCAGAATGCTGTGGTAGCCATGCTGGTTAAGTGTGCCTTGAATTCTAAACAAATCACTGACAGTATCCCCAGTAAAGCACCATCACACCTCCTCCTCCATGCTTCACGGTGGGAACTACACATGCGGAGATCATCCGTACTCTGCGTCTCACAAAGACATGGCGGTTAGAACCAAAAATCGGAAATATGGACTCATCAGACCAAAGGACAGATTTCCACCGGTCTGTCTATTGCTTGTGTTTCTTTGCCCAAGCAAGTCTCTTCTTATTGGGGTCCTTTAGTAGTGGTTTCTTTGCAGCAATTTGACCATGAAGGCCTGATTCATGCAGTCTCTTCTGAACAGCTGACTCTGTAAAGCATTTATTTGAGCTGCAATTTCTGAGGCTGGTAACTCTAATGACCTTATCCTCTACAGCAGAGGTAACTCTGGATCTTCCTTTTCTTTGGCGGTCCTCATGAGAGCCAGTTTCATCATAGCGCTTGATGGTTTTTGTGACTGCACTTGAAGAAACTTTTCTTGTTCTTGAAATGTTCCAGATAGACTGACCTTCATGTCTCAAAGTAATGATGGGCTGTTGTTTCTCTTTGCTTATTTGAGCTGTTCTTGACATAATATGGACTTGGTCTTTTACCAAATAGGGCTGTCTTCTGTATTCCACCCCTACTTTGTCACAACACAACTGATTGACTCAAACGCATCTATCTTCAGAGTTTGTTCTGTTAGGTGACCTAAACTGGGATATGTTTAGCACCCCGGCAGTCCTACAATCTAAACTAGATGCCCTCAATCTCACACAAATTATCAAGGAACCTACCATGTACAACCCTAAATCTGTAAACATGGACACCCTCATAGATATCATCCTGACCAACTTGCCCTCTAAATAAACCTCTGCTGTCTTCGACCAGGATCTCAGTGCTTACTACCTCATTGCCTGCGTCCGAAAGGGGCCCGCAGTCAAACGACCACCCCTCATCACTGTCAAACGCTCCCTAAAACACTTCAGCGAGCAGGCCTTTCTAATCGACCTGGCCCGGGTATCCTGGAAGCATATTGACCTCGTCCCGTTAGTAGAGAATGCCTGGTTGTTCTTTAAAAGTGCTTTCCTCACCATCTTAAGCATGCCCCATTAAAAAAAAAATGTAGAACTAAGTTCAGATATAGCCCTTGTTTCACTCCAGACTTCACTGCCCTTGACCAGCACAAACGTTTCTTGTAGCCTTCCACAAGCTTCCCACAATAAGTTGTGTGAATTTTGGCCCATTCCTCCTGACAGAGCTGGTGTAACGGAGTCAGGTTTGTAGGCCTCTTTGCTCGCACCCGCTTTTTCAGTTCTGCCCACAAATTTTCTATAGGATTGAGGTCAGGGCTTTGTGATGGCCACTCCAATACCTTGACTTTGTTGTCCTTAAGCCATTTTTCCACAACTTTGGAAGTATGCTTGGGGTCATTGTCCATTTGGAAGATCCATTTGCAAACAAGCTTTTACTTCCTGACTGATGTCTTGAGATGTTGCTTCAATATATCCACATAATTTCCCTTTTCATGATGCCATCTATTTTGTGAAGTGCACCAGTCCCTCCTGCAGCAAAGCACCCCCACAACATGATGCTGCCACCCCCATGCTTCACGGTTGGGATGGTGTTCTTTGGCTTGCAACTCTCCCCCTTTTCCTCCAAACATAACGATGGTCATTATGGCCAAACAGTTCTATTTTTGTTTCATCAGAACAGAGGACATTTCTCCAAAAAGTACAATCTTTGTCCCCATGTGCAGTTGCAAACCGTAGTCTGGCTTTTTTATGGCGTTTTTGGAGCAGTGGCTTCTTCCTTGCTGAGTGGCCTTTCAGGTTATGTCGCTATAGGACCAATGCCATACAACACTCTGTCCGTGGCCTCCAACTGCTCTTAAATGCTAGTAAAACTAAATGCATGCTGTTCAACCAATTGCTGCCCGCCTAGCATCACTACTCTGGACGGTTCTGACTTAGAATATGTGGACAGGTACAAATACCTAGGTGTCTGGTTAGACTGTAAACTCTCCTTCCATACTCACATTAAGCATCTCCAATCCAAAATTAAATCTAGAATCGGCTTCCTATTTCGCAGCACAAAGCCTCCTTCACTCATGCTGCCAAACATACCCTCGTAAAACTGACTATCCTACCGATCCTTGACTTCGGCGATGTCATTTACAAAATAGCCTCCAACACTCTACTCAGCAAATTGGATGTAGTCTATCACCATGCCATCCGTTTAGTCACCAAAGCCCCATATACTACCCACCACTGCAACCTGTATGCTCTCGTTGGCTGGCCAACACCTCATTTTGCCGCCTTTCCTTCCAATTCTCTGCTGCCAATGACTGGAACGAATTGCAAAAATCACTGAAGCTGGAGACTTATATCTCCCTCACTAACTTTAAGCATCAGCTGTCAGAGCTGCTTACCGATCACTGTACCTGTACACAGCCCATCTGTAAGTAGCACACCCAACTACCTCATCCCCATATTGTTATTTTTGTTGCTCTATTGCACCCCAGTATCTACTTGCACATCATCATCTGCACATCCATCACTCCAGTGTTAATGCTAAACTGTAATTATTTTGCCACTACTATTTATTGCCTTACCTCCCTAACCTTACTACATTTGCACACAGTGTACATAGATTTTCTATTGTGTTTTTGACTGTACGTTTGTTTATCCCATGTGTAACTCTGGGTTGTTGTTTTTGTCACACTGCTTTGCTTTATCTTGGCCAGGTCGCAGTTGTAAATGAGAACTTGTTCTCAACTGCCCTACCTGGTTAAATAAAGGTGGAAACGAAGGAAAGAAATTTTGCAAAGTAACTTTTAACAAGGCACACCTGTTATTTGAAATGCATTCCTGGTGACTACCTCATGAAGCTGGTTGAGAGAATGCCAAGCGTGTGCAAAGCTGTCATCAAGGCAAAGGGTGGCTACTCTTTGGGTGGCTACTGTAGATTCTCAAAGATAAAATCTATTTAATTTTGTTTAGCACTTTTTTGGTTCCTACATGATTCCATGTGTTATTTCATAGTTTTGATGTCTTCACTATTATTCTACAATGTAGAAAATAAAGTGCTGAAGGTGACGTGCTAGCTACCCCCTGATCTCTCTCACCCCCACACATCACTACCTCATGTCATCATTGCCTATGCCCTCACCCCTCTCTGGGACCCCATGGTCAGCCTCTATTCAGGCTCAGGGTGCTGGGCTGTGAGATTGCCCACTTTGCCCCTTGTTTACACTCCAGCCTCTCTTTCTCTCTGTTATCTTGAGTTCCCTCTTCTCTTTTTGGCCTGCTCCATGCCCCAGTAGCATGGGGAACGGGGCCGTCTTTTATGTGTGAGGGACGTAGGCTAGCTCGGTAGGCTAGCTCGGTCTTTTTGTCACACATATTGAAACTTGTCCTTGTCTTGGCAGTTAGGTTCTACGTAACTGAACCGGCGTTTGAAGAGAGAGAAGGTTTACACACGCGCACACACACACACACACCAGTAGCTAGAAGTGAGTCTGTTGAAACCATTTGGTTCATGTGACACAGATTTGTGAAATGCCTCTGGAGGAATATCCAGTCATATCTGTTGAAATGGCGTGAGTTCGAGGCGTGGAAGGACAGCTGAACTTACATGCACGTTTAGGGGGAAGACGCTTAGTCGCTGTCTTAGAATGAGGCAATAACGGCTGTGGGTTGAGACATGACACAATGTGTCATGGAGATAAAGAATTGATTGTGAAGGAGTGACTCGGTGTATTGAAATACATTTGTCATTCGGCAGACACTCTTGTCAATATAAGTAAACACATTTTCATACATATTTTTCACACTGGTCCCCTGTGGGAATCGAACCCACAACCCTTGCAAACACCATGCTCTACCAACTGAGCCACACGGGACCATGTAAATGTACTTAAAGTAGATCGCCAGCAATGGCCTGCTAATGTGTTGACAATTGCTGTAGTTAGCTGTTAACTCACTATGTTTGAGCATGACATTCTTTTAGCTTAATTTATTGTGTGTGTGTGTGTGTGTGTGTGTGTGATTCGTTATGTTCTGTGTCTCTCTGTACATAACTTTGTGTTAGCATTTGGTGGTTGAGTGATTTTTGTATTTTTTTCCTTCCCCCCTCGCCTGTGGTACGCTAGCTGACATAGGCCTTGCATTTTCCCACGCCAAAAGGCAAAGCGCTGACTCCCCATTCAAAACCTCACGACAAACACAAACTCACAGGCCTAAGCCGGGCCGCTGCAGGTCAAAACTGTGGTGAAATGTTCAAGGGGAGGCCCATTCGAGTTAGATGCAATGCAAGGCGGCCATTTTAACCACCACATGTCATCTTCTCTGGGGTTTAATTGACCAGTTGCATTTAGACCAGTCTCCAGAAGATGACACAGGGGGTCACATGTTTAATCCATGAGGTAGCCTGAAAAGAGTTTAAGAGTGGGATCGGTGCTACCTTTTACTCAATCGCTCCTCTAGTTAGCCACTTGGCCATTTCCTTCCTCTTTATTGGTCAAAAGGAGAAATCATGTCTTAATACAGGTTGAACAAGTTAGAGGGGAACAAACAAGCCCTCTACTAGACAATAAATTGATCATTATTACGAATGGATTGTTTTGTATTTACCATAAGTAGCAGGCTTACTGATAGACTACTAATGAAAATCTTAACCGATGCGATTGTGTGTGAAAGACGAGTAGAGTAATTCGACTATAATCTAGCCTAGTAATAGCAATATATAGTAACCCCTGAAATGAACGTGTGAGTGTGTGTGTGTGTGCTAGAAGGGTTAGACAGGTCCTCTTGTTGTCTTTCCCTGCCACCTGCTGTGTGTGGCTGTGCCATATGTCACTGACAGACAGGTGGACGTGTGGTGGAGGACAGAGGGACAATGTCATCCTTTGTCCCTCTCTCTCTCATGGTTCAATTCAAAGCCACATGCTGCTCACATTCTCAGATCTACTGTAGTAAAGTATGGGTTTTACTAAGAGAGAGGAGTTTTTCCAGACCCTTTTTTTTCCCTCTTTTTTTATTTAACCAGGCAAGTCAGTTAAGAACAAATTCTTATTTACAATGACTGCCTACCCCGGCCAAACCCGGACGACGCGGTGCCAATTGTGCGCCGCCCTCTGGGACTCCCAATCACAGCCAGTTGTGATACAGCCTGGATTCAAACCTATTCCTGGTTAGAAAAAAAGAGAACCAGTGCAATTATAACCTTAGGTGAAAGTTAAAACTGCACATTTGTTTAATTCTACCCTGTAGTCTGTGTGTCTAGTTGTACTGTAATGACTTTACTTAGTCCATAAGGCCTATTGCAGCGTCAGATCATGACATGCGTCACATAGTTTATACCATGGTTTGATTTGTAGCTTGTGGACATGTGGCCTTCGTGGCACATGCTGGGTTGTGTCTGTAGCCACACTGAAGCAGAGCATAGTCTCATTTGACATGCCCTCTCTCCAACTGTGATCTGGCGTGTGTGGTTGTGCGGTTTGTAAAACGAGATTTATGGGGTTATGGAGTTGTGTGTGTGTGTGTGTGTGTGTGTGTGTGTGTACGCACACACACACACACGCACATCTGTGGGGGGGGGGGGGTAACACCACTTCCCTCTCGGTTTTCAACCAGCAGTACATGCGGTACCCCAGGGCAGATGTTCAATGTTCTGCTTGGTTCCCCTCCACTGCCACTGAGCACATTATAATCTGGTCCTAATTTAGTGTGTTGGAATGGAGTGGGGGCATACCATTGCTGCAGTATGGGGGTGTTCTGAAGTCCTATTAAAGATGCGTTCCGGAGGATTGAAAACTACCTCATAATTTTTTTAAACCTCCCATTTTGGATTCGGCGTGTCTAACAATAATAAACCATCTGCAGTCCTCTTCCAGCAGCAGAAAGGCACAGCATCCTTACATTCTAACCCTGACATATTTTAGTGCAGGTGATACACGCTTGTTCAACAGTGAAAATACCTGGATCAAATCCATACATCCTAAGTTAGAAAACGTTTGAACGTTAGATCTGTTAGACTTCGGTTGTAGTTTTAATTTCTCTCTTTCCATGGCCTACGCTTCTCTGGAAGCAAGCGGGAAACGATGTGCGTTAAAGATGTTACTGTAACCAGACATGCATTAGAAGACCATTGTCAACCTGATCAGAAACACTATGCTCACAACCTGAATCTCCTAAATGGTGTCACTGATGTATTTTGTAAGACAAATACTAGTAGACAAATACTAGGCCTATATATATACTCATTGGTGCTGAGCGATTAGTATTTTGAGCTTGGTTCAGGTTCAGTTCGAGTATAAGAAAATAGTCTCCGGTTTCTATTAAATTTTTTTTTTACATTGAATGCACCGCGCATTATGTGGGTTGAATGCTGTAACAACACCGAATAAAACAATTGGGCCTAATAAAAGTCACATGATGGTAGTCACTGCCCATTACTGATTATCAGTTAGTAACCATCATTTATTCACATTACTTGACCTTCATTTTTTGTAGAGCTGCTGCCTATGCTGTCTGACAAAATCACAAAAAACAAAAACAAAAATGTTTTTGTATGCTTTTATGACTTCTATCAATCACTTAGATCGTGTTTTTTCAGGTAGAGATTCCTCGAGAAGCAACTGCTCTCTATCCCTCTCTATCGGAATTCTCCTGTCTCTTTTAGGTAGCAGGCATATTCCAACAACGAAAAACACAGAACGGTAGGCGCGCAATGGATTATGGGAATTGTAGTAATTACCACGTTTTCTGCGCTAAACTCTGAGGAATATTGGTCTGTTGGAAACAACAGCTTTCTACTACACCGCACAGTTCAGATCTGTCTACAGAAACGGCGCAATGTGTACGTTGAGCTCACAGAAAAATACTGAACGAAATGGAATTCAAAATAAGTGAACAAATGTCAGTCGATTAGTTGTTTAAAAACCGAAAAATATCCTACATTTCCGTTAATCGCTCAGCACTAATAATCATTACACGACTTTAAAGGAGAAGGTCATTTGATGCAAACATATACTGTAAGTAGGTTATACCTTTTCCATGGTATAAGTTACATTATCACAATCGCTTGCTTGCCATACTAGTCTGTACAACAACGGGAGTTAGCCACAACCAAGCGTCAGGGACAATGTTGATTGGCAGGTATCATTCCCACTGAGGTTGCAAGGTTAAAACGGGAGGTGGGATCAGATCCGCACAGCATTGTCTAATAGAGCTCGCCAGCTTGTAGTTCTAAAACCTGGAAACGAGTGACCTCTGGTTCGTCCAGCCATCCCTGAAAATAAGGTTTGAGGCAAACACAGGCTTTGGAGATCTTATAGATTTTGTTCTGTGAGATAATAGCAGTCAGTTAAAATGACCTTAGCATAGTGGTGAATACGTGTGATGCAAAATCGGAGGTGTGTATAGGTGGTTTATGTGTGTGTGTGTCTTGGTCAGGTCACCTACTGATTGAGGCCTCGTGTAAGGAGTGTCAAATGTGATGGTTGGGAATGTGGCAGGCTGCCTGTGTGTTCTTTAAAGAAAAGAGGACAAAAGGAGGAGTGAGGGGGTCATGGGGGGGAAAAGGAGGAGTGAGAGGGTCATGGGGGGGAAAAGGAGGAGTGAGGGGGTCATGGGGGGAAAAGGAGGAGTGAGAGGGTCATGGGGGGGAAAAGGAGGAGTGAGGGGGTCATGGGGGGAAAAGGAGGAGTGAGAGGGTCATGGGGGGAAAAGGAGGAGTGAGGGGGTCATGGGGGGGAAAAGGAGGAGTGAGGGGGTCATGGGGGGGAAAAGGAGGAGTGAGGGGGTCATGGGGGGAAAAGGAGGAGTGAGGGGGTCATGGGGGGAAAAGGAGGAGTGAGGGGGTCATGGGGGGAAAAGGAGGAGTGAGGGGGTCATGGGGGGAAAAGGAGGAGTGAGGGGGGCATGGGGGGAAAAGGAGGAGTGAGGGGGTCATGGGGGGAAAAGGAGGAGTGAGGGGGTCATGGGGGGGAAAAGGAGGAGTGAGGGGGTCATGGGGGGGAAAAGGAGGAGTGAGGGGGTCATGGGGGGGAAAAGGAGGAGTGAGGGGGTCATGGGGGGGAAAAGGAGGAGTGAGGGGGTCATGGGGGGGAAAAGGAGGAGTGAGGGGGTCATGGGGGGGGAAAAGGAGGAGTGAGGGGGTCATGGGGGGGGAAAAGGAGGAGTGAGGGGGTCATGGGGGGGGAAAAGGAGGAGTGAGGGGGTCATGGGGGGGAAAAGGAGGAGTGAGGGGGTCATGGGGGGGAAAAGGAGGAGTGAGGGGGTCATGGGGGGGAAAAGGAGGAGTGAGGGGGTCATGGGGGGGAAAGGAGGAGTGAGGGGGTCATGGGGGAAAAGGAGGAGTGAGGGGGTCATGGGGGGAAAAGGAGGAGTGAGGGGGTCATGGGGGGGAAAAGGAGGAGTGAGAGGGTCATGGGGGGGGGGGGGGTGAGGGGGTCATGGGGGAAAGGAGGAGGAGAAGAAACAGGGGGATGTGGTCAGTGAGTGGCGTTTGGCGGGCAGTGGGGCGGTCCCACACACACACACACACACACACACACTCCCCCCATTAGAAGTGCTTGAGAATGTTATGGCCTTTGTCACAGTTCTTGAGACCACCACCACAATTACGACTTGTCGCTTTTCAACAGCCCCAATTAGCATTAGCATACTGGCAGCACAGATCTCACACCACAGTGGATGGGCTGGGCTTTATTCTATGGCCTGCGACCATCCTATCCTCATGATCTACAGCTCTATAGGACATAGTTACATGTCAAGTGGACTTGTTAAGCATTCAAACTGGGGAATGGTTCCAATAGACTCCCTGCATCCTAATAATCTGTCCTTTCTCACAAAGTGTGCACTTGTTCACTCCCCTTTTTGAAAGGAAGTTATTGGTTGGAGATATATAGTGCAAAACTCTCTAGCCCATGCCTCCTACGTTGTCCATCCAGTGATTTGACATGTGTGGGGAGTAGTGAACGAGTGCAAACTTCAGGAGAAAGGGGATATTATTGGGACACATACTCCTTCTCAAGCTGTCTTTAACCCCTTTTTTCCTCTTCTTTGTGCCCCCCCCCCCCCCCCCCCCATAGGCCAAGAGGAAGCTGGACCTGGAGGACCCCCTCTACCTCCCAGACTTCAGGACTCCCAAAGGAAAGGGGAGTGTGGCCACAGCCAGAATCCCTAGTCCCAAAAGTGAGTGTCTGCATCAGTGAAAAAAAGACTGTCCCCTACTGTCTTCATTACCAAATAAGTGACGGTTTGCTTAAAGCGAGACAGCATAATCACCCTTACATTCTTCATACTCAAACACACAAGCTACATGTAGATCTTTTCCCAATCCATAATATTGAGTTCACATATGTATAGTCCACCGTACACAAATCCACTCTCTGACCCCATCTCTTGTATGACCTATGACCCTCAGCGCCCAAGTCCCCCGGCGAGCGGACGCGCTACGACACCTCCCTGGGTCTGCTGACCAAGAAGTTTGTCGGCCTGCTGAGCGAGTCACCTGACGGCGTGCTGGACCTCAACTGGGCCACCGAGGTCCTCGAGGTGCAGAAGAGACGCATCTATGACATCACCAACGTGCTGGAGGGCGTGCAGCTCATCCGCAAGAAGTCCAAGAACAACATCCAGTGGATGTGAGTAGGACACTTAGGACAAGTCAACACTTAGGACAAGTCAACACTTAGGACAAGTCAACACTTAGGACAAGTCAACACTTAGGACAAGTCAACACTAAGGACGAGTCAACACTTAGGATAAGTAACTTCTCATTCTTCGGCTGTAGGAGGTGGGCCCAGTTCCATTGTCAACTCCTTAGCCTCTACTCCTTGTTGATATATTGATGGGTCCACCTTGCTCTGTAATCGAAAGACAATCGTTTATTTAAAGTATGGAAAGTTCCAACTTCACCTGACCGTGATCTATCTATACCATGATGTACAATGTATGTACTCCTGTAGTGGCTCATCATAAAAATCGAAACAATTTTATTAGGGTGGGTGGCGTGTTCGCGGGCTCGGCCAGCAGCGGGGAGAAGTCGTGCGCCCTGAGGAAGGAGCTGGGAGAGCTGGAGAGGGCCGAGAAGGCCCTGGAAGACCTGATCACGTCCAGCAGCACCCAGCTCAAGGAGTTGACCGAACACGGGGACAACCAGGGACAACTAGGTTACGTCACCTACCAGGACATCAGGTCTATAACCAGCCTGCAGGACCAGACGGTCATCGCCGTCAAGGCCCCATCAGAAACCAAGCTGGAGGTGCCTGAGTCCTCGGGGGTGAGTGGTCATCTAGTCATAGATAGAGAGCTGGGTAGTGTTCATTTGGGCACACCGTAGTAAAACATTTTGTAACAGACAACAGCAATTACTTTTCTTACTGGACAAGTTCAGTTAGTACCTGACCGTTTGAAAAATGTTTTCTGCCAACTGAACAGCTGAAGTACAGCTTAAGCAGACGTGAAAAAGGACACAGTGACTGTTCCAAGGATTGCCCTATGTGTAACCTTTATTTAACTAGGCAAGTCCGAGAATAAAATTCTTACTTACACTGACAGCCTACCGGGGAACAGTGGGTTAAGGTTAACTGCCTTGTTCAGGGGCAGAACGACATTTTTTTACCTTGTCAGCTCAGGGATTCGATCCAGCAACCTTTAAGGTTGACGGCCTACCGGGGAACAGTGGCTCAACCCTCTAACCACTAGGCTACCTGCCGCCCCTATTACTTGGAGCAAGTGACATGGGTGTGCACGTTGGGCCTGCTCTGTGGTTGCCCCATTGGACAAGTGATTTTTAATTAGTGATAACAAACAAATGACAAAGAATTCCAGTCGTCTTTACATTTCCGGGCAGGTCATCATAACCCCAAAAACTCCTGACCTGCCCAATGGGCGAGAGCCTTTCAGACCTTAACGTCAGTCCCTGTACCTCTTCCTTACAAGGATATGCCACACACTTTCTTACTAAGCCAATCCTCTTGTATAACAAAAAGACACTTTACCCTTCTGACATTTTGAAACCGAGCCCATTCAATTACCAATCCTGCTCACTATCCCTCACTTCCTGTGGTGCATCATTGCTACATCTCCCTGTTGTCCTGTACCCACAGGGCTCCCAACAGATCTACCTAAAAAGTAAGAACGGCCCCATCGAGGTGTACCTCTGTCCCGAGGAGGGCCTGGAGGATGCCAGCCCCGTCAAGAACACCACCACCCCCAGGAAAGACTCCCCTCACCACCCCCTGGGTCACACTGCCACCCCCTCCCTCGCCATGGCACCACCACAGTACACCACTATCAAACAGGAGCCCCAATACACCGACGTCAAGCAGGAGCCCATGGAAGGTAAGCTGAACTGGGGGGGGGGGGGGGGCTGTGTTGTCTTGTCTGATACATCAGTGATGTGAAAAGTCCTGAACGTTGCAGATAGCAATAGAATGAATATACCTGATACGATTTCCAATTCTACATGACAGACAGTCGTAGCTGTTCTACACAATACCTTTCCCTCTGTACGTTCTGTACCGTTGCACCCTCCTCTAAACAGTCCCGTGTGTTGTAAAGGGGTGTCCAGTCGCTAACACACCCTCGCTCCCTCTCCGCCCTCCCTATAGCTGAACTCTCCAGACCTGCGTCAGTATCCCTCCCAAACACCACCACCACCACCCTCCTGGACGTAGAGGGCCTCCTGGGCCTTCCCCCCAGCTTGCTCCAGATGACAGAGGACCAGCTCCCGGGCCCCGGGTTCACCCCCGACCCCAGCGCCCCCTTCGTCAGCTTCTCTCCGCACCTCGACCACGACGACTACCTCTGGGGGCTGGAGGACGGCGAGGGCGTGTCCGACTTCTTCGACACCTACGACCTGGGAGACCTGCTCCAGAGCTGAGGGAGGGAGAGAGCGGATGGGATTATAGCCTAGTTACGACCACGTTACTTGACCTGAAGCAACTCTGAACCCTAGTTATAATAACTAGGGCTCAGAGTATATATAATATAGGCTATAACTGGTCAAGGGAAAACTCCTGTCCCTATTCAAGGAGGAGTAGTGTTTTCTGTAGAGGTATGGGGTGAGGGGAAATGTTACACTATGAAGCCATCAACCTTTGCTTTAGCCATGTCTGTTCCACGTTAATGATTTGTCTAAAACGGGCCCCTTGTGTCTGTTCATTTGTATATACATGTGTATACTTTTTGGGTTTGGATTTAGGGTAGTGCCTGGATTGACACTGGTCTGTGTGTTTCTGTGCGCTGTGTGTGTCCAGCTTATGAAGCTCTCGGCGTTGTGGTTTGTGTATTTGTATAGTGGACAGTTTGTGTCCGTCTCGTTTCTATGCTGTGTGAAAATGCTATGTGCTGTTTGAAAATATAGACACAGCACATTTTTTTTTTAATGCATATCTGATGATCAGCAAAAAAATAAACTCTGGCATTTTGGGTTGGGGGTGTTATATTAATAACTCTCAGGGTTTCTTTGTGACTTCAAAAGTCTAAATGTTTATAGTGCGTATCTTTGGCCATTAGGGGGCAGCATTGTATTATGTCAGCTGTAACTTGCCAGCTTCAGAAGGTTGAATCACTCAGTGTATGTTTTAAAACCGAAGTGAAACGGGGAGGTACTACTGTCTCCAATAAGAACACAGATTTCCTTTGTCCGCTGCAAAACTTATTTGAAATATAGGGCCCTACTGATCACGACCCAGGTACCAAACATGGAGTCTGTGGCGCTAACTTAATGTGACGTTTCAACGAGGTGTAGGAGTACGGGTAGGGTGTAGTTGTCGGGTGTTCCCAAGACATCTGTTTATATTGGGGACCTGACCTGGTCACTACATCGAGCCTCAAGCTTTATGGAAGGTCAGATGGTGAAGTATTCTGTCTCCCATGCCAGAATGTGTCCACATCTAATCATAGAGCACAGGTGTCAAAGTCATTCCATGGCGTATCTGCAGGTTTTTGCTCCTCCCTTGTACTTGATTGACGAATTAAGGTCATTAATTAGTTAGGAACTCCCCTCACCTGCTTGTCTAGGTCTTAATTGGACACAAATTGGAAGGAAATAACTCAAACCAACAGACACTCGGCCCTCCGTGAAATGAGTTTGACACCCCTGTAATAGAGGTTCGTTAGACGCGGTTCTGGACCCATAGCCAAAGACGCAGAACTGCATTCCAAATGGTGCCCTATATAGCGCACTGCTTTTGACCAGAGGTCATAGGGGATAGTGTACGATTTGGGACGTAGCCAGGGTCTTTTTGGTGACTGATATTCTCCATCTACGTGGTGATCCCTAGTCGATATGTGACTGACTAGAGCACAGGTGTCAAACTCATTCCACGGGGGGCCGAGTGTCTGCGGGTTTTCGCTCCTCCCTTGTACTTGATTGATGAATTAACATCACTAATTAGTTAGGAACTCCCCACACCTGGTTGTCTAGGGCTTTATTGAAAGGAAAAACCAAAAACCTGCAGACACTAGGCCCTCCGTGGAATGAGTTTGACACCCCTGGACTAGAGTATCATGCTTTGCTCTTGGGAATCGGCAGCTGGGTTTCACATCGTGAAGCTTCTCTATCAAGATGCATTTGATCGGTGTTTTGTAGTATCTGGAATTCATAGTAACAAATGACCTTGTATTTCCAAGGAAATAATCTAGTAAGGATAATAATACGCCACAACATCTGGGTGTTTTGATTTAGGCAGTAATTAAAATGAACTAAAGGGCTATTTTAATTTCCCACTTCTTTTGAAACGAGATGAAGTCTTTGATTAAATGGTGGTTTGTGTGTTGAACGCTCGCCATACACCCATAATAGGGAACAAAGAGCACTTTGTTTTTTTCTGTTTTTGTAATAATAAAAAATGTATGAAGGCTTGGTGTGGTAGTTTAAACCTGGGAGACATAGCCGAAATTACACGCCATGGTCAAATTTCTCCCTCTGTCTTTTAGACTGGGCTGTGTTCGCACCAAACTGAACAAAACCCATCTCGACGTTTTTGAGCATGAATTCCATGTTGGTGCGTTTTCTGCCTCTTCCCCAATGCGGGTAAAGTCAATTGTCCTGTCCTAACAAACTTGAATATTTTGTGTGCGTGTGGTTTGTTTGTGTGTGTGTGTGGAAGGTTGGGAAATGGGTGTTTTTTAAAGTTGTAGATTTGTAGACAATTTGAATACAAAAATTGTTTATTTAAAATGTTTTATTGTGCATAATTTTTTGTAACTGTACAGAATTTAATTTGTATTTATATTTTTTTTTCCTGAAATCATTTATGTTTTTAATACTGACGATTTGTAAAAAAGCAACTGTCTTTGTTTGACATGCGGCACTTAATATTTTGTAATATTGTGGTTGGTTTGAAAAGAATAAAGTATTGAAGCCATGGTGTAAACTTGCGATTCTATTTCCTATGACATCATTCATTGATTTCTCATGGCAGGCAGCAGTTCTCCAATGTAGGTCAATGGTAGATGCCTCATTGTTCTCTTCTGTCTGGAAATCAGCAAACTCCGTTCCAGGGTGTGCTTGGTCAAGTCCGATCGTAAACCAAACTGTTTTCTTAAGAGTGAGTTTATTAGAACCACTTATAATTTTATGAACAAATAATCCTGTTCAGACTAGCTTCAAATTAATCCTCAAAGCAGAGAATTCTGGCTAATATGGTAACAGATTCAAACACAAACCTCAGTATCAACAGACTTGAATACAAATGTACTACAGTAATGCTGCAGCATATATAGTATAGCTTTCTTAGCTCCACAACGTCTAGTTGGGAATCACTATCCAATCTGATCTGTGTTAGAATTTGGCACAATAACTGAGGACATGTCTTGGCACATTGATGCAATAGAATTGTGACATTCCCATGGCTTGACTGAACAGAACAACATGAGCAATGACAATAACACTGACGCAGCTATAAACTTACACCCCGACAGGTGGACGAAAACATAAAAAGCCACAGAGTCATTCTTTGGACTTCGAAGGTTGTCAGGGGCAACCTGCAGACAATAGATAGTGGATGAAGCTAAGGTCAAGGAGTCAGAGGTTAAGGGTTCCGATGGAACTGGACACAATGGGATTCTCCAGCCGTGGTAGCCAAGTAACCTCAGGCCAATAAACCTTTCCTTCACTGCTAAGAAAGCGCTAAGATTAAATGTGTATTTGATTGGTGTTGGGCAGAGACCTAACTGCTATCATTCTCTCTCCAAAGACAATGAAAAGCATCAAAGGATAGTTAGAAGTTCAACTTAAATGCTTTGATTCTCTTGTAAGGGAAAGCACAATCTAGCCTGAGCCATGGCTGGCAGCTAGTCGACCAGCTAACGAAACAAGTCCTGGCGTGTTTGTCCCATTGGTGTTCAATGGAGAGGATGAAGGAGAAGGAAAAGCCCAGAAATAAACAGTGATTCTGGAAGGAAACTAATTCTGGTGGTCTCATTCACCAGCCGTGTCTTATAGGCCTTTGTGAGTATGAGAGAATAGTAGGAGAGGCTAGAAAGCTGGCTGGCATAGGAGGCCAGATAACTAGGGAAAGTGCCCTTCAGGTGTGTGTAGATAGAAATTTGGATTCAAAGGCTCCATTTTGACATGAAGAAGGATCAGAGTAACTTAGATGTATCTGGAAGAATGGAATATCACACAGTTTCCCACAAGTACTGTATGTATCATTATTAATAGTTGAATCCCATCCAAACAAATATTTGCCCGCAGCCTAGGTGTCTATGATTAGGTTATGTGGCTGGTGAATGCTGAACGCAATTCTACGTGTTTAACAGGTTGTCAGACACCGCAAACCCACAGACTAGTGTGACATACAACATGCCTCTGTTCTCCCTATGCCTCTGGCAACCTGCTCTATAAGCTGTTAAAAAAGCAGGGTTTCTCCAGACCTGTCACAGGTCACACTTTAAAGGCTGAGTCTGTGATTTTTAGTATTTTTTTAATTGAACCTTTATTTAACTAGGCAAGTCAGTTAAGAACAAATTCTTATTTACAATGACGGCCTACCCCGGCCAAACCCGGACGATGCCGGGCCAATTGTACGCCGCCCTATGGGACTCCCAATCACGGCCAGATGTGATACTCACAGCCGTAAATTACAGAATGGGCCTTTCATTCTGCTACATGCTCGGAAAGACTGGTCCTCAAATATGGACATACTTTTTTGAATTCTGAACCTAAATGAAAGCCTTGAATTTTCATGTGAAATATGTGTATGTGACCAATAAAATGTGATAAAAAAAATAAAAAAAAACATATTTATTGTCACAAGCCAGACTTTAGCCGCAACCCAAAACGGACTTTCTTCAGACTGCTACTAGGGGAAACCTAGATGTAATTGAATTTATAAACATGGAAATTGTCTGGTTTGAAATGAAATTGGCAGCCATCGTTGAAAGTGTCAGGTGTGTGAGGATCGAGACTCACTCGGGCTGGGTGTTGATTTCCTTGAGACAGTGACTGACGGTGACATGACTTAATCGGATTACTCCTAAATCCATAAATAAGTTGAGCTTCTAAGCACCGTTCATAACATGTAGGTGTTGCCATGATGACCTTAGCGGAAGACAAGTCATGTGATGTCATGTGTGTCACAGTATTTGGGAGGGTGGGGAGACAAAAAGAGTGTGACCCCACCACCAGGGGAGGAATGCTGCACACAGTGGGTCATACTCATAGACGCTTTACACGTTTTGACCAAAACAGTGGTAGACACTCACGTCAAACTAAGACCTTATTTTTGCTACCGTGCCATATTAGAAGCTATTCTCAATAAGTGCTTTAAAACAAATACTTGAAATGGACACCAGTTCAGTTGATTCTCAGCCGGGTTTTTTTTTTCTTCTCAAGAAAGAGTCCATATGAACTTTTCCCTAAAGTAACAGTGTCTTAAATCTTAAATATTGCTGCACCCTCTCCTCTCTCTCTCTCGCTCTCTTATACGGTAAACCTGGGAATACGGGGGGTTCTGTCTTAGAAGTAACCTTAACTGGAAGCCACGGCTAAGACCTCCACAAGAACAAGAGCTGAAGAACCTCAATACAAGAAGTAAAACGTTAGAAGACCCTCTGCCTCTCTGCAGAAGGAAGGCTGCTGATTGAGCAGAGGGAAGGACGCTGTGTCGAGATGGGAGGTTCTGAGGGAGGAAGGCAGAACAGGAAGGAAAAAGGGAGAAAGAGAAAGCGTTCGTTTGAGAGTGATATTGTGGGAGGCAGAGGAAGAGAGAGCGAGAGAGCGTTATGGTACAGGAGATTGAAAGAGTGGGTATGGGATAGTAAGGAAGAGAGGGAGGGAGAAAGGGAAAGGGAAAGGGTGTAGATAGAGGCAGTTTGGATATGAACACACAAAAAAGACAATGAACCTCTGTAAGTGTTTTCTAAATGGTTTCCTTTCTCTCTTCTTGTCTCTAACTCAATCACTCTCACACACACTCACTTACTCTCTCTACCTCACATACACTCACTTACTCTCTCTACCTCACACACACACTCACTTACTCTCTCTATCTCACACTCTCTCTGTGTTCTCTCTCCTATAGTCCTATATGGCTATTCTGTATGTGTGTGTGTGTGTGTGTGTGTGTGTGTGTGTGTGTGTGTGTGTGTGTGTGTGTGTGTGTGTGTGTGTGTGTGTGTGTGAGAGAGAGCACGCGTGCGTGTGTGTGTGTGTGTGTGTGTGTGTGTGTGTGTGTGTGTGTGTGTGTGTGTGTGTGTGTGTGTGTGTGTGTGTGTGTGTGTGTGTGTGTGTGTGTGTGTGTGTGTGTGTGTGTGTGTGTGTGTGTGTGTGTGTGTGTGTGTGGCTGAACAGACCGGCTTGCTCAGTCCTAGTCTCACAAAAGGACCCCAACAAACGTAGCAGCAGCCACACAAAGGCCCTGCTTCATCCAGTAGCCCTGCATGGTAACTGAAGGAGGGTATTGTTATAGGCAGGCAGGGAGTCTCTGAAATGTCTGCATTACATCAACCCTAACGCACAGAGCCAACACAGGCCACAGAAAACAATTTTGGAAAACAAGAGTGTAGCTAATTGGGTCACCGAACCAGTTTGTTATGCTCACCAGTACATGGGGCATGTTCTTTGGGCCAGGGGTTCTTAGATTTCTTGAGGTCGGGGTCCCTTTTTTTTTATGATAACAAATGAATCAGGGACCGCCTCAAAATCAGGACACAACTCGAAATAGACAAAACATAGCATACAAGGAGTTTTACTATGCCATCGGGACGAACCAAGTCTGGCTCCCTGGGAAGGAACCTTTTAAAGGCCCATCTCTTGGCATCGGAGAGATAATTTCCTGCAATTCTACACATTCCATCATGGTGCAGAGAGATTTTTTGTTGTTGCAGCAGAGAAAGCTTTGCAGTTTTAAAGTTTAAATGACAAGAAGTATTGAGTTGAAAAATGGATCATTGGTAGAGCACAGTGGATAACAATATCCCTGTGAGCCTCCCAGGCCCATGTTGTCCAGGTGTAGGAACATACACTAAATGACCAAAAGTAGGTGGACACCTGCTCGTCGAACTTCTCATTTCAAAATCATGGGCATTAATATGGAGTTGGTCCCCCATCTGTTGCTATAACAGCCTCCACTCTTCTGGGAAGGCTTTCTACTAGATGTTGGAACATTGCTGCGGGAACTTGCTTCCATTCTGCTACAAGAGCATGAGTGAGGTCAGGCACTGATGTTGGGCGATTAGGCCTGGCTCGCAGTCGACGTTCCAATTCCTTCCAAAGGTGTTCGATGGGGTTGAGGTCATGGCTCTATGCAGGCCAGTCAAGTTCTTCCACAACAATCTCGACAAACTGATTCTGTATGGACCTCGCTTTGTGCACGGGGGCATTGTCATGCTGAAACAGGAGAGGGCCTTCGCCAAACTGTTGCCAGTAAGTTAGAAGCACAGAATAGTCTAGAACATACCGTTGTTTGCTGTAGCGCTAAGATTTCCCTTCACTGGAACTAAGGGGCCTAGCCCGAAACATGAAAAACAGCCCCAGACCATTATTCCTTCTCCACCAAACTTTACAGTTGGCACTGTGCATCCGGGCAGGTAGCGTTCTTCTGGCATCAGCCATACCCAGATTAGTCCGTCAGATTGCCAGATGGTTAAGTGTGATTCATCACTCCAGAGAACTCCAGAGAACTCCAGTTTCCACTGCTCCATGGTGATCTTAGGCTTGTGTGCGGCTTCTCGGTTATGGAAACCCATTTCATGAAGCTCCAGACGAATAGTTATTGTGCTGACGTTGCTTCCAGAGGCAGTTTGGAACTCGGTAGTGAGTGCTGCAATCGAAGACAGACGATTTTTGACCGCGCTACGTGCTTCAGCACTCGGCGGTCCCATTCTGTGAGCTTGCGGCTGAGCCGTTGTTGCTCCTAAACATTTCTACTTCACAATAACATCACTTTCATTTGACCGGGGCAGCTCTAGCAAAGCAGAAATATGACGAACTGACTTGTTGGAAAGGTGGCATCCTATGACGGTGCCACATTGAAAATCAATGATCTCTTCAGTCAGGCCATTCTACTGTCAATGTTTGTCTATGGAGATTGCATGGCTGTGTGCTCGATTTTATACAACTGTCAGCAATAGGTGTTTCTGAAATAGTTAAATCCACTCATTAAAAGGTGTGTCCACATACCTTTGTATATACAGTGTATTCAGAAAGTATTCAGACCCCTTGGCTTTTTCCACATTTAGTTACATTACAGCCTTATTCTAAAATGATTACATAATTTACCCCCCTTATCAATCTACATACAATATCCCATAATGACAAACAGGTTTTTAGATATTTCAGCAAATGTATAAGAAAGAAAAGACAGAAAAAAACGTATTTACATAAGTATTCAGACCCTTTGCTATGAGACTCGAAATTGAGCTCAGGTGCATCCTGTTTCCATTGATCCTCCTTGAGATGTTTCTTCAACTTGATTGGAGTCCACCTGTGGTAAATTCAAATGATTGGACATGATTTGGAAAGGAACACACCTTCTATATAAGGTCCCAAGGTTGACAGTGTATGTCAGAGCAAAAACCAAGCCATGAGGTTGAAGGAATTGTCCGTAGAGCTCCGAGACAGGTTTGTGTCGAGGCACAGATCTGGAGAAGGGTACCAAAAAATGTCTGCAGCATTGAAGGTCCCCAAGAACTCAGTGGTTTCCATCATTCTTAAATGGAAGAAGTTTGGAACCACCAAGACTCTTCCTAGAGCCAAACTGAGCAATCGGGGGAGAAGGGCCTTGGTCAGGGAGTTGACCAAGAACCTGATGGTCACTCTGACAGAGCTCCAGAGTTCCTCTGTGGAGATGGGAGAACCTTCCAGAAGGACAACCATCTCTGCAGCACTCCAACAATCAGACCTTCTTGGTAGAGGGGCCAGACGGAAGCCACTCGCTTGGAGTTTGCAAAAAGGCCCCTAAAGACCATGAGAAACAAGATTCTCTGGTCTGATGAAACCAAAATGTAACTCTTTGGCCTGAATGCCAAGCGTCACGTCTGGAGGAAGTCTGGCAACATCCATACGGTGAAGCATGGGGGTGGCAGCATCATGTTGTGGGGATGTTTTTCAGCGGCAGGGACTGGGAGACTAGTCATGATTGAGGGAAAGATTAACAAAGTACAGAGAGATCCTTGATGAAAACCTGCTCCAGAGCACTCAGACTGGGGGAGAAGGTTCACCTTCCAACAGGACAACGACCCTACGCACACAGCCAAGACAACGCAGGAGTGGCTTCAGGACAAGTCTCTGAATGTCCTTGAGTGGCCTAGCCAGAGCCCAGACTTGAACCCGATCGAACATCGCTAAAGAGATCATAAAATAGCTGTGCAGTGACACTGCCCATCCAACCCGACAGGGCAGGAGAAGATCTGCAGAGAAAAATGGTAGAAACTCCCCAAATACAGGTGTGCCATGCTTGTAGAGTCATACCCAAGAACCTAACAAAATGTAACGTAACAAAATGTGGAAAAAGTCAAGGGGTCTGAATACTTTCCGAATGCACTGTATAGTGTGCATTGCAGAATAAGAATATTACATTGTATTGTATTATACACTCTAAATTTATTCCACGGATCCCTTGGCCAAAACCGTGGAACCTGTTGTTCGTAATATTCCTTCTCAAAATGTTATTTTGAGATCTGGCCTTGGACTCCCTGCAGTACTTCGTGGACCCCACTTTGGGACCGCCTGCATTAGGCTATCTCCATCCATAATGGAGTGGAGTCCGAGCACACTATACTGTACACTGCAGAATGTAGAACTTCAAGAAAATTCAAGCCAGCACTTTCCTGAAAGAGACCCACTTTGTTTGATGATGAAAAGAAGCAGTAGTCCTTTCAAAGACTGTCTGAACTTTTGATCATACAAGCAATGGAGTCTTTACATTACATGCATCGAGAAACAGAGTACACTCTTAAAAATAAAAGTTCCAGTTGGAACCAAATAAGGTTCAGAGCGATGCCATAGTGGAACCATTTTAGGTTCTCTGAAGAACCTTAAATGGGATGGTTCATTTGAAGAACCACACCCGCTCAACACCGTATTTCATGTAAATAAGGTGTTGAGCCTTATTTGCATATTTCCCAGGGTGCCTTTTGAGGGAATTTGTGAGTTACCAGTACCGCCCAGGACTATGTTCACTAGTGACAGAGATTGGTTATTGTAATTCATTCTAGTGATGGGCATTCCGGCTCTTTTCAGTGAGCTGGCTTGTTCGGCTCACCAAAAAGAGCCAACTCTTCATAACCCCGAACGGCTTTTTTTATTTATTTTTTTATTTTTTATTTTATCCCCTTTTCCCCCCAATTTTCGTGGTATCCAATCGCTAGTAATTACTATCTTGTCTCATCGCTACAACTCCCGTACGGGCTCGGGAGAGACGAAGGTCGAAAGCCACGCGTCCCCCGAAGCACAACCCAACCAAGCCGCACTGCTTCTTTAACACAGCGCGCCTCTAAGTGCACCTGGCCCCCTTGGTTAACGCGCACTGCGCCCGGCCCGCCACAGGAGCCGCTGGAGCACGATGAGACAAGGATATCCCTACCGGCCAAACCCTCCCTAACACGGACGACGCTAGCCCAATTGTGCGTCGCCCCACGGACCTCCCGGTCGCGGCCTGCTGCGACAGAGCCTGGGTGCGAACCCAGAGACTCTGGTGGCGCAGCTAGCACTGCGATGGTTCTGGTGTGGTGGGTGGTTCTGTAACGGCTTTCCTCCTCCTCTTCATCCGAAGAGGAGGAGCAAGGATTGAACCAAAATGCAGCTTCTTGAGATGACATGATTTATTAAATTCAAGACGAAAAAACACGAAAACACTTTAACAAACTACAAAGCAACAAACGACGTAGACGCACCTGAACATAAGAACTTACATTACAAGAAGAACGCATGAAACAGGAACAGACTACATAAACCGAACAAACGAACAAACAAACCGAAAACAGTCCCGTGTGGCGCAAAGTACACAGACACAGGAGACAACCACCCACAAACAAACAGTGTGAAAACACCTACCTTAATATGGCTCTCAATCAGAGGAAATGAAAACCACCTGCCTCTAATTGAGAGCCATATCAGGTCACCCTTAACAAACATAGAAACACACAACATAGACTACCCACCCAAACTCACGCCCTGACCGTCAAACACATACAAAATAACAGAAAACCGGTCAGGAACGTGACAACTGCTCAAAAAAATAAAGGGAACACTTAAACAACACAAAGTAACTCCAAGTCAATCACACTTCTGTGAAATCAAACTGTCCACTGAGGAAGCAACACTGATTGACAATACATTTCACATGCTGTTGTGCAAATGGAATAGACAAAAGGTGGAAATGATAGGCAATTAGCAAGACACCCCCAATAAAGGGATGGTTCTGCAGGTGGTGACCACAGACCACTTCTCAGTTCCTATGCTTCCTGGCTGATGTTTTGGTCACTTTTGAATGCTGGCGGTGCTTTCACTCTAGTGGTAGCATGAGACGGAGTCTACAACCCACACAAGTGGCTCAGGTAGTGCAGTTCATCCAGGATGGCACATCAATGCGAGCTGTGGCAAAAAGGTTTGCTGTGTCTGTCAGCGTAGTGTCCAGAGCATGGAGGCGCTACCAGGAGACAGGCCAGTATATCAGGAGACGTGGAGGAGGCCGTAGGATGGCAACAACCCAGCAGCAGGACCGCTACCTCCGCCTTTGTGCAAGGAGGTGCACTGCCAGAGCCCTGCAAAATTACCTCCACCAGGCCTCCATCTGGTTTGCGCCTTTTAACATTTTTTATTTTTATCTAGGCAAGTCAGTTAAGAACAAATTCATATTTACAATGACAGCCTAGGAACAGTGGGTTAACTGCCTTGTTCAGGGGCAGAATGACAGATGTTTACCTTGTCAGCTCTGGGATTCAATCTAGCTCTGGGATTCAATCTATAGGCTACCTGCCGCCCTATGCGCTTAATGGGACCATCATTTGTTTTTCAACAGGACAATAACCCAACACAACACAAGGGTGTGTAAAGGCTATTTGACCAACAAGGAGAGTGATGGAGTACAGCATCAGATGATTTGGCCTTCACAATCACCTGACCTCAACCCAATTGAGATGGTTTGGGATGAGTTGGACCGCAGAGTGAAGGAAAAGCAGCCATCAAGTGCTCAGCATATGTGGGAGCTCCTTTAAGACTGTTGGAAAAGCATTCCAGGTGAAGCTGGTTGAGAGAATGACAAATAGTATGCAAAGCTGTCATCAAGGCAAAGGGTGGCTACTTTGAAGAACCCCAATATAAAATATATTTTGATTTGTTTAACACTTTTTTGGTTACTACATGATTCCATACGTGTTATTTCACAGTTTTTATGTCTTCACTATTATTTTACAATGCAGAAAATAGTAAAAATAAAGATAAACCCTTAAATGAGTTACTGTGTCCAAACTTTTGTTTGACTGGCACTGTATAAATTTGAAGTCGGAAGTTTAAATACACCTTAGCCAAATACATTTAAACTCAGTTTTTCACAATTCCTGACATTTAATCCTAGTAAAAATTCCCTGTCTTGGGTCAGTTAGGATCACACCTTTATTTTAAGAATGTGAAATGTCAGAATAATAGTAGAGAGAATGATTTATTTCAGCTTTTAATTCTTTCATCACATTCCCAGTGGGTCAGAAGTTTACATACAGTCAATTAGTATTTGGTAGCATTGCCTTTAAATTGTTTAACTTGGGACAAACGTTTCGGGGAGCCCTCCACAAGCTTCCCACAATAAGTTGTGTGAATTTTGTCCCATTCCTCTGGCAGAGCTGGTGTAACTGAGTCAGGATTGTAGGCCTCCTTGCTTGCACACGCTTTCTCAGTTCTGCCCACAAATTTTCTATGGGATTGAGGTCAGAGCTTTGTGATGGCCACTCCAATACCTTGACTTTGTTGTCCTTAAGCCATTTTGCCACAACTTTGGAAGTATGCTTGGGGTCATTGTCCATTTGGAAGACCCATTTGCGACCAAGCTTTAACTTCCTGACTGATGTCTTGAGATGTTGCTTCAATTATCCACATAATTTTCCTCCCTCATGACGTTATCTATTTTGTGAAGTGCACCAGTCCCTCCTGCAGCAAAGTACCCCCACAACATGATGCTGCCACCCCTGTGCTTCACAGTTGGGATGGTGTTCTTCGGCTTGCAAGCCTCCCCCTTTTTCCTCCAAACATAACAATGGTCATTATGCGCAAACAGTTCTATTTTTGTTTCATCAGACCAGAGGACATTTCTCCAAAAAGTACGATCTTTGTCCCCATGTGCAGTTGCAAACGGTAGTCTGGCTTTTTATGCCGTTTTTGGAGCAGTGGCTTCTTCCTTGCTGAGCGGCCTTTCAGGTTATGTCGCTATAGGACTCGTTTTACTGTGGATATAGATACTTTTGTACCTGTTTCCTTCAGCATCTTCACAAAATTCTTTGCTGTTGTTCTGGGATTGGTTTGCACTTTTCGCACCAAAGTACATTCATCTCTAGGAGACAGAACGCATCTCCTTCCTGAGTGGTATGACGGCTGCGTGGTCCCATGGTGTTTATACTTGCGTACTATTGTTTGTACAAATGAACGTGGTACCTTCAGGCGTTTGGAAATTGCTCCCAAGGATAAACCAGACTTGTGGAGGTCTACAAATTTTTTTTTCTGAGGTATGGGCTGATCTATTTTGATTTCCCCATGATGTCAAGCAAAGAGGCACTGAGTTTGAAGGTAGTCCTTGAAATACATCCACAGGTACACCTCCGATTGACTGAAATTATGTCAATTGGCCTATCAGAAGTTTCTAAAGCCATGACATCATTTTCTGGAATTTTCCAAGCTGTTTATAGGCACAGTCAACTTAGTGTATGTAAACTTCTGACCCACTGGAATTGTGATACAGTGAATTATAAGTGAAATAATCTGTCTGTAAACAATTGTTTGAAAAATTACTTGTGTCATGCACAAAGTAGATGTCCTAACTGACTTGCCAAAACTATAGTTTGTTAACAAGAAATTTGTGAAGTGGTTGAAAAACAAGTTTTAATGAACCTAAGTGTATGTAAACTTCCGACTTCAACTGTACTTGAAAATCCATGGCAAGACCTGAAAATGGTTGTCTAGTATTTATTCAACAACGAATTTGACAGAGCTTGAAGAATTTTTATGAGAATAACTGCCAAATGTTGCACAATCCAGGTGTGGAAAGCTTTTAGAGACTTACCCCATAAATTCTAACAGCTGTAATCACTGCCAAAGTTGCTTTGACTCAGAGATGTGAATACTTACGTAAATCGGATAATTCTGTATTTCATTTTCAATAAATTTGCTAAAATTTCTTAAAACATGTTTTCACTTTGTCATTATGGGGTATTGTGTGTAGATGGGCGGGAAAAATATATTTCATCAATTTTGAATTCAGGCTGTAACACAAAATGTGGAACAAAAGTATGAATACTTTCTGAAGGCACTGCATATGCAATAACAGATTGGGAAAATATGATATTGGGCATGGTTTTGGTTCACTTCTGGTTATTAACACCAAAAGGTTGTTATTTTAAACCAATGGTTGTTAATTTAACTCTTTACAGTGTTCATTTAACTCCTGATTACAGAACTTTGTCTGCAAGGGAATTGCCTTCACTTTGAAGACTAAACAGACACAGTAATAAATAATCACAGACTTTCCAACTCCAAGCCTTCCTATTCCATTCTCTCACTTTGCTTAGTGTAGAACTATTGTCCTGACTGAGTTCGCTAAGGACAAAGCCTTGGTGGAAGCTAGTGGACCAAAGTGAAAGAACAGGTGACTAGATTTCTGTGGAGAAAGTCAAAGATGATGAATAACACTACAGAAAGTGTAGCACAGCGATAGCAGACACCAAAGGGCGCCTGAAGTAGAGAGAGAGAGCTAGATGCCAACTTCAAAAGAGTCGTTCCACCTCAAAAAGCACAAGAAAGAGGTTTTCGACACCTGCCATCACATATTGTTTCTATGGTTAGAAACAGATAAGATTAGCATTCCTGCAACATTATTTTGTTTAAATATAATTTGATCCCTGAGAAATTAAGCTAATTGATTGCACCCAAATTGGTAATTTGAATTTATAGGATTCATCTAATATTCAAAAAAATTGGACCAAACTTTTTCTAACAATGAGTAAGACATGAGGAATCCAAAGAAATGGTTAGAAGCCCCCCATCGACCCTCCACACCCCAGCACCATCTAGTGGTCAGAACCTGGAAATATCAGGATGTATAATGGGACATAAACCAAACAAAAAAACATCACCAAATTCACTGAGAATAGATTATATAGGGTGAAGAAACAATACTCCAAGCAGCAGCTCCATACTACTTGTCAGACATAGAGAACTGATACTGTATACTTGTTGTTGGGGTGGGATTGATGTGGGGTGTGGGGTGTTGTGGGTGGCTTTTTGACCATTTCTTTGTCTTACTCATAGTTAAATAAAAGTTAGGTCCAAATTGGATGTTAGGCAGGGGTGCAACTTTCACTGGGGACGGGGGAGACATGAAAATATGTGATTTTGAGGTCAAACCATACTCAATATGGTTGCAGTGTGCTTGGAAAACAGTCAAACCTGCAGTGTATTGCACCCAAAGGTTTTCCATCTAAAACGTAGCTTCCTTCTGGAAAAGTGCTTTGATATCATTCCTTTCAAATGTTGGCAGATTGCATAATAGCTGGAATTAGGAGTCGGATATTCCAAAACACACATGTAAGATGAAACATTCATGTCAAGGGCAGCTATATAGGGGTTTACTACTAGCACATCACCTGCACTGGGGCCCAACAGTCATACTATACCTATACCCGGCAGGGAATTGGAGGGGCTGAGATAAAGGGTTTTCCAGTGAAGAGACGAGGTTTACCATATAATATGACAGCTATAATTTGACTTATTTGGTGAAATACACCAATGAAAGCATTGAAATAGGTGCTTAATAGGTATATTGGCTAAAAGTTAGTTTGACCTTTAAAAAGTACTACTACTAATTGGTTGATGACATTGGAAACACTTATCTTCCTCTATCGTATTTACTACAGACTATAGAAACGCGCTATTTTCACATATGTTGATGTCGAGGTAGTGCTGGAGATGATGAATATGAAGTTGATTTTTTTTCTTTTTCCCTTTAACATGGCATAATTTGTAGAATTGCAGGAAATTAACTGTAAAACTGCAACAACAAAAAAGTTATGTAAAGCAAAAGTATTTGTTTACCTTTGTGAATAAAATACTTGTTCTGTTAATAGATCACTCTGTACGTATTAAATTATAGTTTTTAATCTCGGTGCTGAGTTCATTTGAGCTAATGTGTAGCAGCTAATTGTATAGCTAATAGGCTATGTGTTTGTAGATTGACTGAGGTGAATGAAGCTACAGCAACCAATGTGTGGCTGGGGTCATTTTTGCTTGTATTTTTTTGCTCTCCAAATATTATTTTAGAGTTTATAAATTGTAATTAAATGCAGTAAATGAGCATCAACTTTCTAATTAAATCCAGGCCCTGCCCGTTCCCTTTTAGCATACCACCAAGCACGCTTTCATTGGATTTTATTGAGTGTGACGCCCTATTAATCTGTGTAGTCCACTGTTTTCACTACACACTAGCGTTTGCATGGAGTTGAGGGGAAATGAGATGGCATAAGATTGCAGGTCCATTCTTTACGAGTCTCGTTCAGAATGCCAGAAAGCACAAACATTCCCACGTGATGATGGAATTACTCCCTCCCTAATTGCACGCAGAGCCAGCAGTGGAATACCGTTCTCCTGGCAGCAGGATATTATGCTGGCAGCACAAAACGCGGATTTGTTTCTCCTTCAAAATAAGAGTCGCCCTACAAAGACATGCTACATTTTTTCTCACTTCAGTGCAGTACAACTATTTTTCACAGCATTGCAACTACTTAAAAAAATATATAATTTAACGTACTGTTATATTTAATATTGTATTATTTACACCAGCTTTTCTTTTGAAAGTGTACACCAATACTGGTATGTTGAAAGCTAAGGCTATGTAAAGAAATGCACTTTTAATAAAATACTAATATATGTAATTGGAATTACTCAATAGAGTATACAAAAATTAAATTGGTCTGTTCTGTTGGGCAATGGGTTTAATACAGAGAGAGTCCTGGTGTCTCCTTACTCCACTCACTCCATTCACTGCAATGCAATGCAATACACTGCATATGAATTACATATTGGTTTATAGAGAAAAAAACTACTCTATGTGCCGATGTAAAAGTGGGGTTTGGATTACTCAGTAGGTCTGTAGAATTTATATATGGTGTCATTTCATGGGGCTCGGAATAATACGGAGTGTTACTGGCCTTTTACTACACCCATTCCATAGGCCAGAATGCAGATCACTGTATTCTAAACTCCCAACCCCACTTTTACATCGACAGAAATCATATATTTTTCACTATAAGCCAATATGTATTTCATATTAAAAGTGATTTGCGTTGTGGCCTATGGAATGGGTGTAGTAAAAGACTAGCAACACTGCGTATTATTCAGCGTCCCATGAAATGACACCATATATAGATTCTACAGATCCTTCAGACTGCTCCCAATCCCGCAATTACATCTGCACAAATAATCGTTTTTTCGCTATAAACCCAATATTGTCAATACCTGTCTCAACATTGTACTTTTTTTTTCATGTACATTTTTTGCATTCACAACAAAATCGACATTGATAAAAATGTAATATCTTTTGAAACAGTTATCCACTTTGCAATGTTTTGAAATGCGGGCTTTTTATTTTGAAGGTTTTCTTAATACCATATGAAAGTGACGTCATCTTTAGTGCTGCTACCATATTGTAGTCAGAAGTGGATCTCACTCGAATTGCACCGCAGTGTGAGAAAAATCGGACAACCATCAACTTTCACTCATATAGCTGTGAACGTGGGAATGCTGTCGCGGGTAATTTAACCTTTTCCACAAAGGAGAACCAGTGCATTTCCCGCGGAAACATGCGTGTTTGAAACTTTAACGACTTTTTAAATGTCTTCAGTTGGACCTTTTTACTTGGAGAGCAACATGCCGGAGCATATCAGCATTTCGGACTTTGTTGCTCTGACAAACGAGGACTTGGCATCACCGACTACCTCGATTTTTCAGTCCAAAATGAGTGAATGTCGGAACACAGTTTCGGCAGTCGAAGAGGTGAGCTGGGCGTTTCAGTGCGCACTATTGTTTACCTGTCTACAGGTAACTTGTTGTTGACAGTTAGTGGTGGGAGGTGAACCAATAGGTAGACGAACCTCCAGTGAGTAAACTAGCCAAGCATAACAGTTTTGCCAAGTTCACTGTCATTTATAAAAGTAGACTATGTATAAATATATTTTACCTTAACGCAACACAGCTGATTCAAATAACCAACTAACTATAACTTTGATTATTTGAATCGGGAGGCAGGACCAAGTTTGGGAAGCTCCCGAGTGGCGCAGCGATCTAAGGCACTGCATCACAGTGCTAGAGGCGTCTCTACAGACACCCTGGTTCGAATCCAGGCTGTATCGCAACCGACCGTGTTTGGGAGTCCCATAGGGCGGCGCACAATTGGCCCAGCGTTTTTTGGCCGATGTAGACTGTCATTGTAAATAAGAATTTGTTCTTAACTGACTGACTTGCGTAGTTAAAGGTTAAATAACAAACAATTCAAAAGCTACAGCAACACGTTGAGCTTTGTCTTGCAATGGGTGTAGCCTTAGCCAAAAGGCCAGCAGATGGCGAAATAGAGTCGTGTCAATTTATCGTTCCAATTAGTTATATGCAGCTGGCAATGCATTCATATGCCTCGTTGAACGGTTCGTACCGAAAAGGTTCTCCATTCAGGCTGTATAGGCTTCGATTTCCACGTGAACTTTATTTAATGGCGGGAAAATATGCGTACTTTCTTTATGAAACACCATTTTCCACCACCATGCAGTGACAGCCCATCACATTACCCCGGAGTGGGACTCCCCCTTTCTGTCACAAGTTTGCATCTGGCACTGAAGGAGGTAATGTCGTCGTGCGTTTGTATCCAAGTACGTTTAGTTTATGGTTGACACAGCTTGTTGGCCATTTGCCAATCGGTGTTTCTCAACGAGTTTAAAATCACATGATTGCGTCCAACGGGTAAATAACCACCTCCCACATGGTTATAAACGCAGCATCAGAATGGAAACTTGAGAGCCCAACATAACAATCCGGTTACAACAGACAATGCAAAGAACATTGTGAATGGCATTTTCATTTTCCTGCTGTACCGAAACCAACCCTTGACTCCAACCGAAATGTGAACCGTTAAGGCGTCTGCATACTTCAGTTCGCCTGGAAGCTAGCTGAAGTCCACTAGGCGAACCGAACGAGTGTGCTGGCATACTCCCTTAAAAGACTGTCACTTGAAAAACGAGAAAAAACGGCAGTACTGTTTGTTAATTTTGAGACGCCATAGCACTTCCTAAAAATAGTCTTAATTAATCTAAAATAACTCTTAAAATATGTCATTAATTTCGACGTTTTTGCAGAGGACATCTGTCGCGCAATTTTACATCTAACTAAGATGTTTGAAGTATTTCTAAATGGAAAAACTGCATTAAAACGAGGGGTCTCTCGTTGAATGACAACAAAGAATTTACTGAAGGTCCCTAATTTTGACCAATCACCGACGAAGGGGCGTAGACTTCGGCTTGCTTCAATAACATTTTTGTGGGAGAACAATCGAGTGAGGGAGAAAAAAACACATTATAAATTAACTTACCGAAGTTCAAAACAACAATGTCGTCATAATATATGCACAAACTCTTCCGAAGTGTTTCGGCTGGGAAGCATGCGGAAACCTTTTATATATTTTCTTTATACACTTTAGGGATGGAAAAATGTTTTCAGTGTAAACAGCTAAAACAGATAAAGTATGTAGAAAAGATAATAAAAAAATATATATATATACACTGCTCAAAAAAATAAAGGGAACACTTAAACAACACAATGTAACTCCAAGTCAATCACACTTTTGTGAAATCAAACTGTCCACTTAGGAAGCAACACTGATTGACAATAGATTTCACATGCTGTTGTGCAAATGGAATAGACAAAAGGTGGAAATTATAGGCAATTAGCAAGACACCCCCAAAAAAGGAGTGATTCTGCAGGTGGTGACCACAGACCGCTTCTCAGTTCCTATGCTTCCTGGCTGATGTTTTGGTCACTTTTGAATGCTGGCGGTGCTCTCACTCTAGTGGTAGCATGAGCCGGAGTCTACAACCCACACAAGTGGCTCAGGTAGCGCAGTTCATCCAGGATGGCACATCAATGCGAGCTGTGGCAAAAAGGTTTGCTGTGTCTGTCAGCGTAGTGTCCAGAGCATGGAGGCGCTACCAGGAGACAGGCCAGTACATCAGGAGACGTGGAGGAGGCCGTAGGAGGGCAACAACCCAGCAGCAGGACCGCTACCTCCGCCTTTGTGCAAGGAGGTGCACTGCCAGAGCCCTGCAAAATGACCTCCAGCAAGCCACAAATGTGCATGTGTCAGCATATGGTCTCACAAGGGGTCTGAGGATCTCATCTTGGTACCTATTGGCAGTCAGGCTACCTCTGGCGAGCACATGGAGGGCTGTGCGGCCCCACAAAGAAATGCCACCCCACACCATGACTGACCCATCGCCAAACCGGTCATGCTGGAGGATGTTGCAGGCAGCAGAACGTTCTCCACGGTGTCTCCAGACTCTGTCACGTCTGTCACATGTGCTCATGTGCTCAGTGTGAACCTGCTTTCATCTGTGAAGAGCAGAGGGCGCCAGTGGCGAATTTGCCTATCTTGGTGTTCTCTGGCAAATGCCAAATGTCCTGCACGGTGTTGGGCTGTAAGCACAACCCCCACCTGTGGATGTCGGGCCCTCATACCACCCTCATGGAGTCTGTTTCTGACCGTTTGAGCAGACACATGCACATTTGTGGCCTGCTGGAGGTCATTTTGCAGGGCGCTGGCAGTGCACCTCCTTGCACAAAGGCGGAGGTAGCGGTCCTGCTGCTGGGTTGTTGCCCTCCTACGGCCTCCTCCACGTCTCCTGATGTACTGGCCTGTCTCCTGGTAGCGCCTCCATGCTCTGGACACTACGCTGACAGACACAGCAAACCTTTTTTGCCAAAGCTCGCATTGATGTGCCATCCTGGATGAGCTGCACTACCTAAGCCACTTGTGTGGGTTGTAGACTCCGTCTCATGCTACCACTAGAGTGAGAGCACCACCAGCATTCAAAAGTGACCAAAACATCAGCCAGGAAGCATAGGAACTGAGAAGTGGTCTGTGGTCACCACCTGCAGAACCATTCCTTTATTGGGGGTGTCTTGCTAATTGCCTATCATTTCCACCTTTTGTCTATTCCATTTGCACAACAGCATGTGAAATGTATTGTCAATCAGTGTTGCTTCCTAAGTGGACAGTTTGATTTCACAGAAGTGTGATTGACTTGGAGTTACATTGTGTTGTTTAAGTGTTCCCTTTATTTTTTTGAGCAGTGTATATTAGGTCCATTATCTTTGAACTAACAAGCACCAAAATAAAAGCTAGACATTAAGGGAGAATTGAACATTCCAAAGTCTATTCATTTAGAAGTATTCATTTTGTTATTGTTTTAGCAAAAGAACACAGCATTATCCATGGCAAAATGCATAGAATTGCAGCAAACTTTAAAACTGCAACATTATCACAGCTTCATGCCAGAATATGTAGAAGCTCAGGAAATTAGAGTTAAAAACTTCAATGACAACCTGACCAAATTCACATAGAATTGTGAGTTATAGATCTGTCACTCATTGAAAGCAAGTCTGTGTGCTATTTCTATGTGTCCCGGTAAGGTTATTTTTGCCTCTTTTGGTTTTGTACGCCAGCTTAAAACAGCTGAAAATACAATATTTTTGGTTGTGGAAAAGATATTTCACAGTGGTTTAGATGGTACAATGGTTCTCTTCACGATACTTGATTGTTTTGTCACATAAACTGAAATTAAGCAAACTTCTAGAATTTTAACAACCAGGAAATGGCGGAGCGAGTTCTGCATTTTGCACCTTTTTTTACATAAAAAAACAAAAAACGTCTACATCGCCAAGATTGGGGCCTCAAATGTTGCTAGGCTGACACACACACACACACACACACACACATAGACATGTAGTACGGATGCACACACAGTCACACACCCATAAAGGCACTTAGCGCACACACACCAAAGCCGGGAACTGCTATAGTGATAGTGACGTGTCCAATGTTTGCGACGCATACAATAGAATAGAGGAAAGATGGCATTGTTTGTTGAGCATACACCCAGTCCGTGTCAATGGTAACCGTTTTATTTCTGGGTGTAACCGTTTTGCTCTTCTCAAGAGTGTAGGGAATTTTTGTGAGTGTGTATTCAATGCTGCAGACAGGCCACAGCAGGGGTGAATGTGTTTCCCAACCCTGGTCCTTGAGTAACCCCAACAGTACACGTTGTAGCACTGGACAAACACACCTCATTCAACTCATTGAGGGCTTGACGATTAATTGACAAGTTGAATCGGGTGTGCTTGTCCAGGGCTACAATGAAAATGTGTAGTGTTGGGGGTACTCTAGGACCAGGGTTGGGAAACACTGCACTAGGGGTTAGGCAGCGTAACAAGCCTTTTGATTGAGCCTAAACAGGGTGTGCTGGAACTGCTCCATGGTGGTCTGACCTGTACGTGGACACTGTGTACATTCCTTTGTTAGATGGTGACATCACCTCATATTGGAATGGAGCCATCACCTCATATTGGAATGGAGCCATCACCTTAACCCTTTTAGACTTAAGTCAACAGATTTGACATTGAAGTGTAGTAGTTTGACATTCCTTTTTCACTTTGACCACAGTCTTGCCCTGACTCCTCCTACTACTGAAACAGTGGAAAGTAAGGGAGGAGTTACTCCATTTTCTAAGTCTCTCCATACATTTCCATACATGTTTAAAGTCCCATGCAATTTTTCATTAGACAAATAAGACACGAGAAGGGCTGTTGTTAGGCTATATAAACATTAACCACGACTGGTCCAGTAACTAACTTTAGCTGTAATATATCTACTATTTTGGTGCCAAAGGAGTGCCATGTAGCTAGCTAGGTTCTTTAAAATTCAAGTCTGTAACTCGAAGCCAGTTCAACTGCTTTTCCCCCCACTCTTCCCCCTCAGGGACTGATTTAGACCTGGGCCACCAGGTGGGTGTAATTAATGATCAGGTAGAACAGGTAATCGGCAGTACTCTGGACCTCGTAGGGTAAGATTTGAATACCCCCGTTCTTAAGCAAACAGAGTAGAGTGAAGTTACATGTTGACGCACGTTAGGGCGTTGAACCTGAAAAACGACAGGCGAGGCCGGTGGTTGGTGCATGAGAGACATCATCAGCCCAATGATGACAAGCGTGGTGGTGCTAGACGGATTAACCACTGATTCACCTGTTAACGCAAAGTTAGTCACGGCGTGGGAACTTCTGGGTCACCATGACCGCTGCTAGACAGTCAAAGAATTGCGGTTTTCCTATAGACGGTCCGACAGGTTACATTTCTTTCACTGTTGCTCTTTGTCAGTTCTACTAGGTGACATTCTAACTTGAAGTCTGTGGTGTAATGTTGCCATTTTTGCTCCGATCTCCCATTGACATCAATGCATCTGTCTGCGCATGTAACTATGTTAAAGCCAGATTTGCATGCATAGACAGATCTCAAGTTAGGATTTACCCCGTAGGGAAGGCTCTTCCTTTGTCTTCCTAAAACCTGCTTCTAATGGACTGGAGTCAATATGACACTATACACTGTGCAAAACATTGACTTGCACCCCCTTTGGCCCTCAGAACAGCCTCAATTCATCTGGGTATGGAAGGTGTCGAAAGCGTTCCACAGGGATGCTGGCCCATGTTAACTCCAATGCTTCCCACAGTCGTGTCAAGTTGGCTGGATGTTTTTTGGGTTGTGGACTATTCTTGATACACACAGGAAACTGTTGAGTGTGGAAAAACCCAGGAGCGTTGCAATTCTTGATACAAACCAGTGCACCTGGCACCTACTACCATACCCCGTTCAAAGGCACTTAAATATTTTGTCTTGCCCATTCACCCTCTGAATGGCAATACATACACAATCCATGTCTCAATTGTCTCAAGGCTTTAAAAATCCTTCTTTAACCGGTCTCCTCCCCTTCATTTACGCTGATTGAAGTGGATTTAGCAAGTGACATTAATAAGGGATCATATCTTTCATCTGGTCAGTCTGTCATGGAAAGAGCAGGTGTTCTTAATGTTTTTCACACTCGGTGTATGTTTCATTAACGCTCTTCTTCTCTCTCTGTGTTGCAGTCAATGGAGATGGACCAGAGCACCTTACAGAGGATGAAGAAGATGGTCAAGGCTATCCACAGCTCTGGAATCAGTAAGTGGCTCCTTGCCACACACACACACTGTATTACAAACACTCAATGCATATTAAAACATAACTGCAGGCTTTAATATGAGACTTGGGTGTGGGGTGAGGTCTCATTATGGTTAGCGTGTTTGTGGATGAAACAGAGGCTGACATTGTATGGGACGTGTTGACTGAGCCACTCCTGTCTGTCTGAGCCACAGGAGGTTGGTGGCACCTTAATTGGGGCGGACGGGCTCGTGCTAATAACTGGAGCGGAATTTGTGGAATGCTAACAATTACATCCGACACATAGTTTCCAAGTGTTTGATGCCATTCCGTTTGTGCCATTCCAGCTATTATTATCAGCAGCCTCCTGTGGTCTGAGACGAATGACAGTGTGTGTTTGACAATGGGCTCAATGTTAGCTGTTTGACGGACACTGTTTAGTTCAGACTCCAGAGGTCAAGTAGGGCGCCCCCGTGTGTGTTTGTGTGCACACGAGTGTGTGTGCCCACTGTCCACCTACCACACACTTTGGCTTATAATATAGTTGCTTTGTTGGCAGGATGGTTAGAATGATCAAGTCACCCACCAGTTTGGCATGCTGATATTGTCTGAGTCCAGCTATGAAGAATACTGTACAAGCTTCAATGTCAGATTCTGGCACCTTTTTGAAGAAACTTCACTTCATACTTTGATGTGAACAAACAATTTACTCACCAGTTTCACAATGCTAACATGATGTTGAACAGCATCATCAGTCAACTTGGATGGCGTTTCGAAATGAGTCTTGGATGCAATATAAAAAGTGACTTGTTTTTCAACTTTTTCCAAACTCTGAAATAGTCTGGTTTCCATTTTGTGGGTTTAACTGTCAGATGTGAGTCGGAGTGAGCCAAAGTTGGGAAATGTTTGTCAGCCCCTACAGTTCAGCAGTTGAGACCCCAACTCCACTATTCTCCCCCACCCCCTTCTCAACACCCACTTTCTCTCACCCTCTTAAAGTGGCACTCCAGTCTCATTTTCACCTAATTTATTTAATCAAAGGCACATCTCAGTAGGTGGTCTAGGTATGTCATGACATGGCACAAGTGGGGGGGGTGGGACTTTCCTCTTTTCTCTATGGCTCCTCTATTGTTCGTCAAGCAAAGGTTGGAGGCTGACGACATCACAACTTCCAATCGGACCAACTCCTTGAAGGCCTTACTCTTTGAATGTGTGAAATTGTGCTCAAAACATATTTTTTTTTTGACCCTTTAGTGCAGTGGTCACCAGCCTTTTCCTGAGTCACTTTCGGGGTCAAAAAGCAAGCCAAGATCTACCGCTCAGAATTTTTTTCCAAACATCACTTAATTAAAAAAAAACATTAACCTAACGAAAACAGTTCTGTAGGAATGAGGTTTGTGCTGTAGGCCTAATACATTATCACAGCATATTGACTGTATGCCTGGCCTGCCAATATTGTTCTTCTCAGACCATATAATATTTCAAACTTGAGCTTTGATAACGAAATACATCAGTTGGTGTAGCACTTGCGAGGCACGGCTGAGCATAAATTGAAATAATTTCCAAATAATTCGCTTTTTTATTTTACTGGACTGATGGTACCTGCATCTGATGGTCATGGTGTTTTTTCCAGACCACTGGAAACTCTGGGGGGGGGTGGAGAATGTCGGAGCTCTAGAATGTCGGAGCTCTAGAAGGATGCCAGAGTTTCTGACTTCGAATGCCACTGCTTCAGTGTGTGTACTTTACTATATTTATACTTGGGATATCTCTTTTCAACAGTAAAAGTTCAAACATCACTGGAGGATTTCTTTAACTGGATACATATGGGGCTGTTCCATTCCAGTAAGGCTAAGGGGGGGGGTGCCTCTTCCTTTTCGTTGTTAGTGGCTGGCTGATTCAGAACCGCTCAATCAGCCATGATGTTCACGTGTGATGTGTTGATAAACTCAGCAAAAAAATGAACATTCTCTCACTGTCAACTGCGTTTATTTTCAGCAAACTTAACATTTGTAAATATTTGTATGAACATAACAAGATTCAACAACTGAGACATAAACTGAACAAGTTCCACAGACATGTGACTAACAGAAAAGGAATAATGTGTCCCTGAACAAAGGGGGGTCAAAATCAAAAGTAAAAGCCAGTATCTGGTGTGGCCACCAGCTGCATTAAGTTCTGCAGTGCATCTCCTCATGGACTGCACCAGATTTGCCAGTTCTTGCTGTGAGATGTTACCCCACTCTTCCACCAAGGCACCTGCAAGTTCCCAGACATTTCTGGGGGGAATGGCCCTAGCCCTCACCCTCCGATCCAACACGTCCCAGATGTGCTTAATGGGATTGAGATCCGGGCTCTTCGCTGGCCATGGCAGAACACTGACATTTCTGTCATGCAGGAAATCACGCACAGAACGAGCAGTATGTCTGGTGGTCATGCTGGAGAGTCATGTCAGGATGAGCCTGCAGGAAGGGTATCACATGAGGGAGGAGGATGTCTTCCCTGTAATGCACAGCGTTGAGATTGAGCTTGTTATCATTGCAGGCAGTCTGATGATGCTGTGACACACCGCCACAGACCATAACGGACCCTCCACCTCCAAATCGATCACGCTCCAGAGTACAGGCCTCGGTGTAAATGCTCATTCCTTCAACGATAAAGGTGAATCCGACCATCACCCCTGGTGAGACAAAACCGCGACTCGTCAGCAAAGAGCACTTTTTGCCAGTCCTGTCTGGTCCAGCGATGGTGGGTTTGTGCCCATAGGCAACGTTGTTGCCTTACAACAGGCCTACAAGCCCTCAGTCCAGCCTCTCAGCCTATTGCGGATAGTCTGAGCACTGATGGAGGGATTGTGCATTCCTGGTGTAACTCGGGCAGTTGTTGTTGCCATCCTGCAGGTGTGATGTTCGGCTGTACCAATCCTGTGCAGGTGTTGTTACATGTGGTCTGCCGCTACCAGGACGATCACCTGTCTGTCCTGTCTCCCTGTAGTGCTGTCTTAGGCGCCTCACAGTACGGATATTGCAATTTATTGCCCTGGCCACATCTGCAGTCCTCATGCCTCCTTGCAGCATGGTCTAAGACAAGTTCACGCAGATGAGCAGGGACCCTGGGCATCTTTTGGTGTTTTTTTCAGTCAGCCTCTCTGTATCCTCTCTGTGTCCTAATTTTTCATAACTGTGACTTTAATTGCCTACCGTCTGTAAGCTGTTAGTGTCTTAACGACCGTTCCACAGGTGCATGTTCATTAATTGTTAATGGTTCATTGAACAAGCATTGGAAACGGTGTTTAAACCCTTGACAATGAAGATCTGTGAAGTTATTTGGATTTTTACGAATTATCTTTGAAAGACAGGGTTCTGAAAAAAGGAAGTTTCTTTTTTTGCTGAGTTTGTGGTTGGTTAGGCGGACTCTCCATCCTTGTATTTTATTTTTAATTTCCCTCTCTCATCCCCCTTTACCCCATCCACCAAGAATGGCCTATTCCTCTCAGCTCTTGCCAGGGATGCAGTGGTTTGTGTGTGTTGGGAAGAGATGGGTTTGCTGGAGTTTTAAAGGTCATTAATTATCTTCCCCAGGGACATTAGTCAGCATTCTGTTGCTTGTTTGATATTGTGAAGACACCCGTGGTTAGCGCACAGACCTTGGCTCACACTAGCGGTCGACCAATTAATCGGAATGGCCGATTTTAATTAGTGCCGATTTCAAGTTTTCATAACAATCGGAAATCGGTATTTTTGGACACCGATTTTGGCCTTTAAAAAAAATTATTTTACACCTTTAATGAAACGAGGCAAGTCAGTTAAGAACACATTCTTATTTTCAATGACGGCCTAGGAACGGTGGGTTAACTGTCTTGTTCAGGGGCAGAACGACAGATTTTTACCTTGTCAGCTCGGGGATTCAATCTTGCAACCTTACGGTTAACTAGTCCAACGCTCTAACCACCTGCCTTACATTGCACTCCACGAGGAGCCTGCCTGTTACGTGAATGCAGTAAGAAGCCAAGGTAAGTTGCTAGCTAGCATTAAAACTATCTTTATAAACAATCAATCAATCATAATCACTAGTTAACTACACATGGTTGATGATATTACTAGTTTATCTAGCGTGTCCTGCATTGCATATAATCGATGCGGTGCGCATTCGCGAAACAGGACTGTCGTTGCTCCAATGTGTACCTAATCATAAACATCAATGCCTTAAAATCAATACACAAGTATATATTTTTAAACCTGCATATTTAGTTAATATTGCCTGCTAACATGAATTTGCCAGAATTTTACGTAATTATGACATAACATTGAAGGTTGTGCAATGTAACAGGAATATTTAGACTTATAGATGCCACCCGTTAGATGAAATACGGAATAAACGTTTTGTTTTCGAGATGATAGTTTCCGGATTCGACCATATTAATGACCGAAGGCTCGTATTTCCGTGTGTTATGTTATAATTAAGTCTATGATTTGATAGAGCAGTCTGAGTGAGCGATGGTAGGCACCAGCATGCTCGTAAGCATTCATTCAAACAGCACTTGTGTGCGCTTTGCCAGCAGCTCTTCGCAATGCTGCGCTGTTTATGACTTCAAGCCTATCAACTCCCGAGATTAGGCTGGTGTAGACGATGTGAAATGGCTAGCTAGTTAGCGGGGTGCGTGTGTGTTTCATAGAGGAGACGGTGTGACAGTGATTTGCTGGACACTGTCAGTGATTAATTTAGAATTCAAGGGACACTTAACCAGCATGGCTACCACAGCATTCTGCAGCGATACGACATCCCATCTGGTTTGCGCTTAGTGGGACTATCATTTGTTTTTCAACAGGACAATGACCCAACACACCTCCAGGCTGTGTAAGGGCTATTTGATTAAGGAGAGTGATGGAGTGCTGCATCAGATGACCTGGCCTCCACAATAACCCGACCTCAACCCAATTGAGATGGTTTTGGATGAGTTGGACCGCGGAGTGAAGGAAAAGCATTCAACAAGTGCTCAGCATATGTGGGAACTCCTTCAATACTGTTGGGAAAGCATTCCAGGTGAAGCTGGTTGAGAGAATGCCAAGAGTGCAAAGATGTCATCAAGGCAAAGGATGGCTACTTTGAAGAATCTAAAATATATCTTGTTTTGTTTAACACTTTTTTGGGGGTTACTACATGATTCCATATGCGTTATTTCATAGTTTTTATGTTGTCACTATTATTCTACAATTTAGAAAATAGTAAAAAATAAAGAAAAACCCTTGAATGAGTAGGTGTGTCCAAACTTTTGACTGGTACTGTATGTAAAAAATCACTGAAGCTGGAGACTCCTCTCCCTCACTAGCTTTAAGAACCAGCTGTCAGAGCAGCTCACAGATCACTGCACCTGTACATAACCCATCTGTAAATAGCCCATCCAACTACCTCATCCCCATACTGTATTTATTTATGCATCTTGCTCCTTTGCACCCCAGTATCTCTACTTGCACATGCATCTTCTGCACAAATACCATTCTAGTGTTTAATTGCTATATTGTAATTACTTTGCCACCATGGCCTATGTATTGCCTTACCTCCCTTTTCCTACCTCATTTGCACACACCGTATAGTCAATAATACAGTAGAAAAAGTATGTTTGTTTATTCCATGTGTAACTCTGTTGTATGTGTCGAACTGCTTTGCTTTATCTTGGCCAGGTCGCAGTTGTAAATGAGAACTTGTTCTCAACTAGCCTACCTGGTGAAATAAATAAACTGTATGTAAAGACACACGATTAAATTGAGAATAGTCTGATGGGTGAGAATATTGTCACTTGTGATAGACTGCACACACTGAGCATCAAAGGCAAGAAACAGCGACAGCCACTATTTAAGATGATCCCAGCTTTTTCGTGCTGCGATATTTATTGCTGAATTCTTAAAATTAGGCACAGATATTCACTTTACAACCCGTGTAGCCTACCTGGCAAATTAAAACGTAACCGCACATAACCTCCATTCGCTATTCAAGTGGAGACTACTGATTTTGTTTTTTTAAAATAACAATAATTCCACACATTAATAGGCTATATGTAAAGACGATATTCAATTTCGAATAGTTTGACAGGTGAGAATCTTGTGCTTGTCAAATTGTGAAGTGTGTGTGTGCAGCCTTCAGCAAGGAACAGAGCAGATCGCAATTCCTTTCATGCTACTTTTTTCAAATCATTAGTTGCATCATGCAGCCTAGAATGTTTTAGAAATCAAAACATATAGCCTAACATTTGTATCACAACTAAAGTTGCATAAATACATGTAAATGAAGCATATAGGAGGACCTTTTTCTTTGTTAACCGCTCAATACCGCTCAAAGTTTGGCAACGTGTCTCTGCTAAGGCCGCCTGAGGCCCTGCCTTTTTTACTGACGCTGCTGGCAAATGACAGACATCACAGCTCTTAGCTCCATCTGTAGATGCCTACGGGACAACTTTATTTGTATTTCTTTTAAGTCTTTTTAATACATTTTTATCGTGTTAATAACACTTTTTTTCCTAGCTAGCTATTTGTGTAGGTAATTTAAAAGAATTGGGAAAAATATATTGTTTCTATTTTATTCAGCTATGTTCAATTATCCTTCTTACTATAAAATAATGCTACGGGAATTACAAGATAATCTAGCGTAGCCCACAGCCATAGGCCCTGATCTGGCTAGGCCATATAAGGTCTACTTATACTATTCCGTTCTTCTGAAATAGGCTACATATCCTTCATATCATGTGTGTTTTCTTGTTGTTGACCTGCCTAAAATATATATATATATATAATGGATTTACTGTGGTGGTGTAGGTTTATTAGACTTTATTAAATTGTGTGGAAGCTTGGCGCTCTTAATTAAATCCATCGTGAAAGTTAGCGGACCGAAGTGAGATCAGGAGACTAGATTTTTGTGGAAGGAAGCAGTGTGAAGAACACTACAGAAATTGGAGCACAGCGATAGCAGACAGCCTCTTGTGAGCTAGGAGTATAAACACACTTCAGAGGATAACCTTGAGTCATTCCATCTCAAAGTGCAATGAAGAGGATTTCGACACCCACTATCTCAGATTGTTCTGACATAGTTTGATTAGAAACAGAAAATATTAGCATTCCTGAAACCAATTTGTTGAAATAATATTTGATATCTGAGAAATGTATCTGAAATTTGATCTCTCTGATTGCACCCAAATTGGAAAAATTGTATTTATAGGATTCATAACTTCAATAAAATCGTACTTCTGATTTGGACCATAGTTGTTCCTAACAATTAGTAAGACATGAGGAATCCAATAAAATGATTAATAGCCACACACACCATGCCAAGTTTTGCCAACCATATGCCGCTGTTCCTGCTACTGCCACCTCACCCTTTAATCTACACTGCTCAAAAAAATTAAGGGAACACTTAAACAACACAATGTAACTCCAAGTCAATCACACTTTTGTGAAATCAAACTGTCCACTTAGGAAGCAACACTGATTGACAATAGATTTCACATGCTGTTGTGCAAATGGAATAGACAAAAGGTGGAAATTATAGGCAATTAGGCAATTGGTCACCAATTATAGGCAATTGGTGACCACAGACCACTTCTCAGTTCCTATGCTTCCTGGCTGATGTTTTGGTCACTTTTGAATGCTGGCGGTGCTCTCACTCTAGTGGTAGCATGAGACGGAGTCTACAACCCACACAAGTGGCTCAGGTAGTGCAGTTCATCCAGGATGGCACATCAATGCGAGCTGTGGCAAAAAGGTTTACTGTGTCTGTCAGTGTAGTGTCCAGAGCATGGAGGCGCTACCAGGAGACAGGCCAGTACATCAGGAGACGTGGAGGAGGCCGTAGGAGGGCAACAACCCAGCAGCAGGACCGCTACCTCCGCCTTTGTGCAAGGAGGTGCACTGCCAGAGCCCTGCAAAATGACCTCCAGCAGGCCACAAATGTGCATGTGTCAGCATATGGTCTCACAAGGGGTCTGAGGATCTCATCTCGGTACCAATTGGCAGTCAGGCTACCTCTGGCGAGCACATGGAGGGCGTGAGAGGGAGTGAGAGCACCGCCAGCATTCAAAAGTGACCAAAACATCAGCCAGGAAGCATAGGAACTGAGAAGTGGTCTGTGATCACCACCTGCAGAATCCCTCCTTTTTTGGGGGTGTCTTGCTAATTGCCTATAATTTCCACCTTTTGTCTATTCCATTTGCACAACAGCATGTGAAATTTATTGTCAATCAGTGTTGCTTCCTAAGTGGACAGTTTGATTTCACAGAAGTGTGATTGACTTGGAGTTACATTGTGTTGTTTAAGTGTTCCCTTTATTTTTTTGAGCAGTGTATTTTGCTGGTCTTTTGCTCCTGAAGAAAATAATTTGTATGGTCATCCTTACAATTCAAGCCAGTCCTCCATTTTTAAATAAATTCAGTTTGTCCTTCTTGCAGGCTTAAGGCCTTTGCAGATTGTATGTCGCATTCAGTCTTTTTTTATGATTGTCACACTGTTACCAAATTTTTAAATCTTGATATCAACCTGGCCAGATTGTAGTATTTACTTCAGTTCTGTAGTGACATTCTGCTTTTGGCTTAAGAGGCTACGTCAACTGACACAGGCTACGTCAACTGCAGCGGTGTATTCGATCTGTGCATGTGCCAGCACAGATGCTTATGTGTGAGTGAAGTGAGCTCGTAAAAACTTTTTTTTCACAGGCCTGAACTTAGAATTAAATAGGTTTCCCCAAAATAACATGGTGGCTTAGGTAGAACGTTGAATTTTGATTGCCGATTTTGTACGTTTATCATAATCCCATCAGCCTGATTTCCGATGTATGTAGCCTAAACACGATTTTAAGGAAATTGTTCTTCTTACACAGCATGTACATGTATTAATCTGGCTAGTCACAATAATCATAATTGTGTGCATTACTCCGTGCCAGCCGCGTTACTATTGGTCAGTTACCGGGTCGACTCGTAAAACACCAGCCACGCTATACGATAAAGGCAAAGAAAATCTGACACTGACAGAACTTTGTCAGAGCCTATGACCACACGTAGCAGCAGACCTAGACCCTGTCACATTGAAAGAGCCAAGATGTCTGACAATCTTTTACGACCTAAGACTTTTCCTACGACGTGGAAATGTTGTCTTGGGCAGTAAAATCGTGGCATATGACGGCTAATATCATACAGTCTGTAAAGGCGTTTAATTCGTGTCCAGGAAATGGCCCCTCTGTGATTTATATTCCCTTAAAGGGTATGGATTAGTTAGACCAGGGTTTCTTAAACCTTTTGACGGTGTAGAGAAATGTACATTTCCTGCAATTCTACATATTTTGCCGTGTGACCCAAAGGAAATGCGCAACATTTTTTCAAGAAAAAGCCACAATTTTACTCATTTTGCCATGAGGGGGGGATTTTTTCTCCAGTTTTAGTTTGACTAGTAGAGAAATGTACATTTTCTGCAATTCTACACATTTTGTCATGATTTATGCCATGTTAATATATCCGAGTGAGAGCGACTAATCAATCAATGGGGGCACCCTGGAGGTCAGGGCCCCTGGGCATGTGCCCTGTATGCCTGGTTGGAATTCTGGCCTTGATAGCTGACTAGAGCAACTTAACCATTTATAAAAATAATAATAATTCTGACGTGGCTAATTGAATGACTGTCAGTGAGTGAGTGGGGGAAGGACCCAAACACACACAGAGCAGTGTTTTGCAATGTTTTTGGGTTGGGTTTAATGGTAAATTTCATTCTACGAATAGAGATGTTTTATAATAATTGTATTGAAAATCATACGACTGGTTTGCAATGGTTCATAATTGTATTTTATTAGGATTGTTACATTTTTAGTCACTGGCCCATTTCTCCATCAAAGTTTTGGGCTTGTAGAAAAATCTTTAAATGACAATTGCACCATAAGGATAGCCCTCTCGAAGAACTGCTGGACTTTGTTGGACTATTTTAAGGTGATTTGGGTTGAAGCATTAGGTTGCTAAGAGAAGGAATTGCTTTTATGGAGGACTGGCTTGACCACAATTTACTTTCATCATGAGCAAAAGCAATTGGTTTTCTACCCAAAGTTGCAAAGAAAATATTGTGATCCATTTTAATAAATGGAGACCAGCAAAATTGATAACATTTATTTATGGTAAATAATGCAATGTCTAATTTCTCTGAACGGGGGGAAAAAACATCCAGATTCACATTTAATGCATTAGGGTTGAAGAAGCAATACTCCAAGCTGCAGCGCCATACAACTTGTCAAAAATAGAGAACCGATACTGCATACTAGTTGTTGGGGTGGGATTGCTGTAGAGTGTTGACAATTTTACTGGAATCCTCATGTCTTACTCAATCTTTGGAAGAAATTTGGTCCAATTTGGATTTTAGGTACTATATTTGTGAATCCTATAAAATGAACGGGGTCAATTTGGGTGCAATCAATTAGCTGAATTTCTCAGCTCTAATTACATTTAAACAAAATAAAGTTTCAGGGCCTCCCGAGTGGCGCAGCGGTGCTTGCTGCGTTACCAAAGATCCTGGTGCGATACCGGGCTGTGTCGTGACCGGGAGACCCATGAGGCAACGCACAACTGGCCCAGCGTTGTCTGGATTTTATTATTTATTTTACATTTATTTAACTTTTTCTTTAACTAGGCGAGTCGGTTAAGAACAAAGGGTATTTATTTACAATGACGGCCTACACCGGCCAAACCCTAACCCGGTTGACGCTGGGCCAATTGTGCGCCGTCCTATGGGACTCCCAATTACGGCCGGTTGTGATGCAGCCTGGAATCGAACCAGGGTCTGTAGTGACACCTCTAGCACTGAGCAGCAGTGCCTTAGACCGCTGCGCCACTCGGGAAGGGTTTGACCGGCCAGGATGTCCTTATCCCATCGCACGCTAGCAACTTTGGCGGGCTGGGCGCATGCACTCTGACACGGCCGGCAGGTTTACGGCGTTTCATCTGACACATTGGTGTGGCTGGCTTCCGGGTTAAGCGTGCATTGTGTCAAGAAGCAGTGCTGCTTGGCAGGGTTGTGTTTCGGAGGAAGCACGGCTCTTGACCTTCGCCTCTCCCGAGTCCGTACGGGAGTTACAGCGATGGGACAAGACTGTAATTACCAATTTTGGCTATGATGAAAAAGGGGTAAAAAAACAAATCAGTTTCAGGAATGCTAATCGTGTCAGTTTCTAACTACCGAAAAGATTTCCGAACAATCTGAGATGGTGCGTGTCATGGCTGATGGAAACAACAATTTAAGTGTGTTTGTGGTTCTAGGTCACGCAGAGAACAAGGAGCAGTACATCGACGTGCTGGAGAACCTGGGGAACAGTCACCTGACCCAGGACAACAACGAGGTGTCCACTGGGTTCCTGAACCTGGCTGTCTTCACCAGGGAGGTCACCGCACTCTTCAAGAACCTGGTGAGAGTATGGGAGAGACTTTGGAGGGATAGGGTGTAAGTTTGAGGTAAGACTTTTGGGAGGTGGAGGAGAGAAGAAATAGGTGCAAGACGTCAAGAGTTTTGAGTGGTAATAGAGACATTTTTAGGGGTTAAGGGGATTGGGCTAAGAGTCTGGGAGAGGTAAGGCACTTTGGAAACAGGGATGAGAGAAACTTTGGGGGAAGGGGTAGGAAATTAGTGGGGTGAATAGGGTAGGGAGAGGTGCGGGAATAACCTTTTTGTATCTAGGGGAGGGGCAATGGCTGCAGAGTTTGGAGTGATAGGTGTTGATGTAGTGATGGTGTTGAGAGGGGGAAGAGGAGTGTATAGTTAAGAAGAAACAGTTCTTTTGAGAATAGACAGATTAGATTTTTTTTATTGGATGTGGGTGGTGACAGAACAGATGTGGTCAAGTTAGGCCATATTCATTAGTTGGCCACTGTTGCAAAACTATTATTCCAAACGGAAAACATGTTTCAACGAAAACAGGAGTTTCTATTGGACAAATTCGGGTATGTACCTCACCGTTTCTTCCGTTTGGTTCCTAGTGAGTACACCCCTGGGTGACGTCTTAAGAGAGGTGCTAGAGGTGACAATAGGCTGTTGCTAACACCAATGCAGATTCAGTCAGATCATAAACATTTGAAGTTGAGCGCCAATGACCTAAGGTAGATGTACAAATATACACTGAGTGTACAAAACATTAGGAACACCTTCCTAATATTAAGTTGCACCCCCCGTTTGCCCTCAGAACAGCCTCAATTCGTCAGGGCATGAACTCTACAAGGTGTCAAATAACATTTTCATTGGTGACATACACATATTTAGCTGATGTTATTGCGGGGTGTTGCCGAAATGGTTGTGTTCCGAGCTCAAACAGTGGAGTAGTATCTAACAATACACTCATCTAAATGTAATATTACTAAATATTAGGACGAACAATGTCGGAGTGGTATTGACTAAAGTATAGTAGAATACAGTATATAGATATGAGATCAGTAAAGCAGTAAGTAAACATTAATAATCGAACACTTGTCACTTTAATAAAGTGGCCAGTGATTCCGTAAACGTTTGGAGTTGAGCGCCATCAATGATCTAAGGTAGATGTACAAATATGCACTGAGTGTACAAAAGCGTTCCACACGGATGCTGGCCCATGTTGACTCCTTTGTGTGGTGGACTGTTCTTGATATACACAAACTGACTGTTGAGCGTGAAAAGCCCATCAGCGTTGTAGTTCTTGACACAGCCAAACCGGTGCACCTGGCACCCACTACCATACCCTGTCCAAAGGCACTTAAATATTTTGCCTTGCCCATTCACCCTCTGAATGGCAATACATACACAATCCATGTCTCAAGGCTTAAAAATCCTCCTTTAACCTGTTTCCTCCCCTTCATCTACACTGATTTTGAAGTGGATTTAACAGGTGACATCAATAAGGGATCTTAGCTCTCACCTGGATTCTCCTGGTCAGTGTGTCATGGAAAGAACAGGTGTTTTGTACACTCAGTGTAGAATAGTCCTAATCCGTCTGGTTATGTGAACTCATTCTATTTCTGATGTAACTCTTCTCCATCACACACATATAGTACTTCATGTCTGCAGCTCTACACATGAACAGTGCTGAGTGGTCCTACCGCCATCCCTAAGCTGTGACTTAACCAAGCCATGAGCTCATTAATCGTGTGCCTGCGCTCGTGCGTGGTCAGAGGGGTTATTTCTGAATGAGTTGCAGTGTGGTTACAGCTGGAGGGTCAAAGGGCCCCTGTTTAGGGAGAGGGGTGAGGAAAGACCCCGTTCTTGTCGCAGCAGTATGTGTGTGCACATGCTTGAAGTAGTGAGTCGTGTGTGTGTGTGTGTGTGTGTGTGTGTGTGCATGCATTGTGTTGGGGGGGATACAACAGCTGCAGGAGAGCACCTCGCCCCTCCGAGAACTGGAACCCCCCCTACTGATAGTCGATTTATAATTCATCCCAGACCTCCGTGTGTTGGGAGTGGACAAGGCAACTCCTCCTTTCCCCCCCCCCCCCCCCCCCCAGCTGTCAAATTCCCCATCAGGACCTTGAGGAAGTGCTTGAGGAAACTGAGGAAACTAATCCAAAACACTACCACTGCTTGTTTTAGGGGCTTTTACAGTAAACTGTGTGTGTGGGGGATGGGGGCTGTGTGTCTTGAGTGCGTGCTCTGAAGAGGGTTGTTTCACTGTTACACAGAACACAGGGCCTTCTTTCCATTTCTTCAATTCTCGGAAGGAAATCAAAACAAAGCCAGCTTTTAAAAAGTTCAAGTTTGCATCAATCTCTCAAGGTGAACTCCGAAGGGGGAAATGGTTGTCTTTTTATTTACCTACAGAGCTGCTTCAGTACAGGAGATGTTTTCGGCACTGAACTACGGTTGCAAAATTCTGGTAACCTTTCCAAAAGTCCCAGATTTTGCTAAAAGACTGGTTGGAGGTTTCCAGATGTCCTTCTTCTAACCAGGATTTCTAGAAAACCTGTGCATTTTGGGAAGGCTCCTGGGATTTTGCCACCCTACACTGAGCAGTCAGTTAATTAGTACATCTACAAAAATGGGTCAGATGTTTTGATTATCCAATTGAGTGTTATCACTTCATCAGCATGTGAGGTACATCAAACTGTGAATGTACTACACTGAACAAAAATATAACAATTTCAAAGAGTTATTCATATTTTTTTATCCCGTGTTTTACCAGGTAAGTTGACTGAGAACATTCTCATTTACAGCAATGACCTGGGGAATAGTTCCAGGGGAGGATGAATGAGCCAATTGTAAGCTGGGGATGATTAGGTGACCATATGAAGGCCAGAATGGGAATTTAGCCCCGGACATCGGGGTTAACACCCCTACTCTTACGATAAGTGCCATGGGATCTTTAGTGACCACAAAGTCAGGATACCCGTTTAACGTTCCATCCGAAAGACGGCACCCTACACAGGGCAATGTCCCCAATCACTGCCTTGGGGTATTGGGATATTTTTTTTAGACCAGAGGAAAGAGTGCCTCCTACTGGCCCTCCAACACCACTTCCAGCAGCATCTGGTCTCCCATCCAGGGACTGACCAGGGCCAACCCTGCTTAGCTTCAGAAGCAAGCCAGCAGTGGGATGCAGGGTGGTATGCTGCTGGAAATTAGTTAATTGAAATAAATTCAGTCATGTGAAATCCATAGTTTAGGGCCTAATGAATTTATTTCAATTAACTAATTTCCAGCAGCATACCACCCTGCAAAATAATTTAAGATATCTGTGATGAACATATGCAGATTGGTATTTCCAATTCAAATATGCATATGTTCATCACCGATATCTTAAATTCTTTTTTTAAAAGGTAGGGGCGTGGATCAGAAAAGTAGTCTGTATCTGGTGTGACCACCATTTACCTCATGCAGCGCGACAGATCTCCTTCACATAGAGCTGATCAGGCTGTTGATTGCGGAATGTTGTCCCACTCCTCTTCGAAGACTGTGCAAAGTTGCTGGATATTGGCGGGAACTGCAACCCGCTGTCAATCCAGAGCATCCCAAACAAACTCTTTGGGTGACATTTCTGGTGATTATGCAGGCCATGGAAGAAATGGGACATTTTCCAGGAATTGTGTACAGAGCCTTGCGACATGGGGCTGTGCATTATCATGCTGAAACATGAGGTGATGGCAGTGGATGAATGGCGCGACAATGGGCCTCAGGATCTCGTCACAGTATTTCTGTGTATTCAAATTGAGATTTGATCAAATACAATTGTGTTCATTTTCCGTAGTTTATGCCTGCCTGCCCATACCATAACGCCACCACCATGGGGCACACATTGACATCAGCGAACCGCTAGCCCACACAACGTCATAAACACTGTCTGCTAGTTGAAACCGGTATTGATCCGTGAAGAGCACACTTCAGCGTGCCAGTGGCATAGAAGTTGAGCGTTTGCCCACTGAAGTCAGTTACGACGCCGAACTGCAGTCACGTCAAGACCTTGGTGAGGACAACGAGCACGCAGATAAGCTTCCCTGAGACTGATTATGACAGAAATTCAATGGTTGTGTAAACCCACAGTTTCATCAGCTGTCTGGGTGGCTGATCTCAGAAGATCCAGCAGGTAAAGAAGCCGGATGTGGCCCTGTGCTGGCGGGGGGGTTACATGTGGTCGAGGCCAGTTGGACGAACTGCCAAATTCTCTAAAACGTTGGAAGCAGCTTATGGTAGAGAAATTAACGTTCAATTCTCTGGCAACAGCTCTGGTGGACATTCCTGTAGTCAGCATGCCAATTGCACGATCCCTCAACTTGAGACATCTGTGGCATTGTGTGACACAACGGCACATTTTAGTGGCCTTTTGTCACTAGCACATGGGGCACCTGAATAATGACCACGCTGTTTAATCAGCTTCTTGATACGCCACACGTGGTGGGTGGATTATCTTGGCTCACAAACATGGCCGTAAATACATTTGTGCACAACATTGGAGAGAAATAAGCTTTCGAACATTTGGAACAACAGATCTTTTATTTCAGCTCATGAAACATGGGACCGACACTTTACATGTTGCCCTTCTATTTTGTTCAATGTAGTTTTGCAAGAGGAGCTTAAATGGACACAGACCTCTATAAATTCATAAACTGTTTTGAGGTCTTCCTATTAAACAATGGTTGCTTGTTTTCCGCCAGGGTAGGATAGAAAACAGCATTAGAATCGCTCTATTTTCGGGAGACTGCAGTTGCCTTTGTCTTTTAATATGCATCGTTTAAAAAAATTTTTTTATCGTGTGTTGGTCATTGTTGCGTGTCCTGCCCTTGTAAGTCATTGATGCATGCTGTGATAAAACAATTTCCCAAATTGGGATTAATAAAGTAATACTCTCTACTCTATAGAGGTACTGTATTATGATGCCAGAAGTGGACGGGGTAGAAAATTGTGTGAACAAGAGAACAAGAATAAACCTAAATAGACCGTGGAGCTAATCATTCAGCAGGTCACCACCCTGCTTTGGTCCCGAGCCAAATCTGCACCATGATAAGAGTGAGGGAGGGGATTGCAGGGCGCCATGTTGGTGGTGTTTATATTATGTTTCACTCCTTAAAGAGCAGAGCGTTCATGTGTATGGTGTACATTTTAGGACATGTCCTTGTTCCTGGGTTAGGGTTCAGGTGGTAGTGTATCATGTATCGGCCTGTAAGAGCAGAGGTGGAGGAGGACTGGACTGACAGACTTTTTACGATAACTTTCATCTGTATGGCGTATATCTTTTAGGACATTCATGTGTTGTGGATGTCCTAAAATGTGCACCGTTCATCTGTAGTCCAATTCGATGCGCGACGGGAAGGATCTCGGGAAGTAACCAGAATACAGTATGCAATACACTTATTCCATCTGAATCTCATTTGATTTGGTCGTGTACAAATTCTGGTACGTTGTGGTGCACCCGGAGCCGTCCCATCCCTCAAGCCGTCCCCTGAAATGTGACTCAATAAAAAAACTGGAACAACATATGATCCAAAGGAACCAATACAGGTTTTTGTTATTTCATCATTGTAAATCAAAAATGGGGGGTTTGTGTAGCTATGTGACTCGTTGTTTCTGTCTTCCAGGTCCAGAACCTGAACAACATCATCTCCTTCCCCCTGGAGAACGTCCTGAAGAGTGAGCTCAGAGACAGCAGACTGGTGAGTAACTAGGGTTGTAACGAAGATTCCAGTAACTTTCCCAATATTGCCAGGTTTTCCAGAAAGCCCGGTTGGTAGGGTTCCCGAATATCCTGCATATCCCCTCCTTATTCCAGGAATCTTCCAACTGGGAATTTTGGGGAAAGTTCCTGGAATTTTGCGACCCTACGATTAGCTCTACTGTAGTGTACGAAACTGTAAGTCTTCTGTGTAACCTACTGTGCGCTAACTCTCCCTGCCTCCCACAGTCGGTGTCTGTAAAGTCAGCTAGAGATGCACCTCGTCTAAGAGTAAACCACAACCCTGTAAAACATCAGCTCTGTGCACTTACATCTGTCTAGTGCCATTTTATGACCAACACTCATATTGTGTTGGGTGTCGCAAATTAGTGAAAGCTTTTTAAACTGTTGCATCCCATCGGATGAGCGATTCTTCTTTCAATATGTCAGTCTGTTTGTATCTGTACCATTAACAAAAATGTGTAAATATGGTCGGGAGTTTTTCCTGACCATGTGACTCTACCAGGAGAAACTGGGCCACTGTTTTAAATAGGCTTAGACTATTACTAATAGGACCTGGAGTTTTACCTGGTCAGGTCACATGGTCATGGAAAACCCCTGGCCCTACATAATGAGCCATTCACCGGCAGTAGATCTTATTGTAAAACCGCTTTGTTGAAGCGGTTATACAAGGGGAGTGACTGGGGCCTCCTGTGCAGTGTCCTGTGAATGTCCACAGTTTAGTTGATATGTAGTAGACTAGAGGCCATGTTTATTTGATTTGTCTGGAGTGGATGCCAAGCTGGTCATCACCATCTTTTTCATATTCTTTAGGAGCTGAAGAAACAGTTGGAGAAGAACTGGAAGGACTATGACATCAAAGTGTAAGTTGATAGTGATTATAAGGATTTTAGTCCTATTCTTTGTGTGGTCCATCTCTCAGAAGGATATATACAGTACCAGTCGGAAGTTTGGACACACCTACCCATTCAAGGGTTTTCCTTTATTTGTATTATTGTAGAAATAGTAGTGAAGACATCAAAACTATGAAATAAAACATGGAATCATGTAGTAACCAAAAAGTGTTAAACAAATCAACATATATTTTTAGATTCTTCAAAGTAGCCACCCATTGCTTGATGCCAGCTTTGCACAATCTTGGCATTCTCTTAGCCAGCTTCATGAGGAATGCTTTCCGAACAGTCTTGAAGGAGTTCCCACATGCTGAGCACTTGTTATTAATTTATTTTAACCCATTTTTCTCCCCAATTTCGTGGTATACAATTGGTAGTAGTTACAGTCTTGTCTCAACGCTGCAACTCCCGCACGGACTCAGGAGAGGTGAAGGTCAAGAGCCATGTGTCCTCCGAAACCCAACCTAGCCGCACTGCTTCTTGACACAATGCACATCCAAACCCGGAAGCCAGCCGCACCAATGTGTCGGAGGAAACATCGTACACCTGGCGACCGTGTCAGCGTGCACTGCGCCCGGCCCGACGCAGGAGTCACTAGTGCGCGATGAGACAAGAATATCCCTGCCGTCCAAACCCTCCCTAACCCGGACGACGCTGGGCCAATTGTGCGCCACCCAATGGACCTCCCGGTCGCAGCCGGCTGCGACAGAGCCTGGGCTCGAACCCTGAATCTCTGGTGGCACAGCTAGCACTGCGATGCGGTGCCTTAGACCACTGCGCCACCCGGTGCACACTTGTTGGCTGCTTTTCCTTCACTCCGCGGTCCAACTCATCCCAAACCATCTCAATTGGGTTGAGGTCGGGTGATTGTGGATGCCAGGTCATCTGATGCAGCACTCATCACTCTTCTTCTTGGTCAAATAGCCCTTACACAGCCTGGAGGTCTGTTTTGGGTCCTTGTCCTGTTGAAAAACAAATGATAGTCCCACTAAGCGCAAACCAGATGGGATGGTGTATCGCTGCGGAATGCTGTGGTAGCCATGCTGGTTAAGTGTGTCTTGAATTCTAAATAAATCAGTGTCACCAGCAAAGCACCCCCACACAGTAACACCACCTCTATTTTTCACAGTGGGAACCACACATGCAGAGACCATCCGTTCACCTACTCTGCATCTCACAAAGTCATGGCGGTTGGAACCAAAAATCTCTAATTTGCACTCATCAGACCAAAGGACAGATTTCCACCAGTCTAATGTCCATTGCTCGTGTTTCTTGGCCCAAGCAAGTCATGAAGGCCTGATTCACGCATTCTCTGAACTGTTGATGTTGAGATGTGTCTGTTACTTGAACTCCGTGAAGCATTTATTTGGGCTGCAATTTCTGAGGCTAGTAACTCTCATGAACTTATCCTCTGCAGCAGAGGTAACTCTGGGTCTTCCTTTCCTGTGGCGGTCCTCATGAGAGCCAGTTTCATCATAGCGCTTGATGGTTTTTGCCACTTCACTTGAAGAAACTTTTTTTCTTGAAATTCTGTATTGACTGAACTTCATATCCTAAAGTAATGATGGATTGTTTCTCTTTGATCGTTTGAGCTGTTCTTGCCATAATTCGGACTTGGTCTTTTACCAAATAATCTTCTGTATACCCACCCCTACCTTGTCACAACACAACTGAAACGCATGCTCAAACGCATTAAGAAGGAAAGAAATTCCACAAATTTACTTTGAGCAAGGCACACCTGTTAATTGAAATACATTCCAGGTGACTACCTCATGAAGCTGGTCGAGAGAATGCCAAGAGTGTGCAAAGCTGTCAAGGCAAAGGGTGGCTACTTTGAAGAATATAAAATATATTTTGATTTGTTTAAGCTTTTTGCTTTCTACATGATTCCATGTGTTATTTCATAGTTGATGTCTTCACTATTATTCTACAATGTAGAAAATAGTAAAAATAAAGAAAAACCCTGGAATGAGTAGGTGTGTCCAAACTTGTGTGAGTGGTATTTATACACATCCAATAATGTTCAATTGCTGAGGCATGGCACTTTCCAATCTAAATTTGAGCTCAGACATTACACTATTGGTCTAAATTGAATGTTGGCTAATATAAGGTTCAAAATTATATGAAGGTTGCTTCACCTCCACAAAAAAGGGAGTGTGTTACAGGAATAGGATGTGTAACAGAGCAAAGATTAGGAGAGGAAATACCTGCTGACTGTATCATGTAAATCCACCCAGATCTCTTTCTCTCACAAACATGCACACACTTTCTCAGCGCTGTCCCTGGTCTCCTCAGCAGCTGTTTTGTCTGCCCTGCTACATTTTCTGCCGCTATTTGTTTTCATTAAGGGTATCCATACATTTCTCTCAAACTCTTATCTCTCTCTCTCTCTCTCTCAGTGGGAAACTGGAGAAGGAGAGGAGGGAGAAGAGTCGGCAGCTGGGCCTGATCAAGACTGAGGGATACAACGTGACGGAGGACATGGCGCGAGAGAGGAGGACCTTCCAGCTGCAGATGTGTGAGGTGGGGGCATGGAGCTGAGACTAGACAGGAAACGTGCGCGCATACACACACACACACACACACACTAGGGATGGGCACGGCTAATCAGATATCCGAACGGACCTTAGTACTCGATTACTTGAGTGTGTGTCTGCATTTTTTTGTAGGCCTATTTTTGACAATTTAAAAAGCTTTACTATACATTTTATCCTTGTGATGTTGTTACCTACAAGGATATACCATGGCTTTTGAAATACTTCATTCAAATAAATATGCTATTTTGTCCACTACAAATAGCAATTACAGGCGCGCACCTAACGGACTTTCACAATACCTGACACAGACCAATGCAAAACACTCACCAGAAAACCTTTTTGTATCAGAATCAGTTTTATCATGGTGAAAATGACTTATTTTGAGTTGATTAGGATCCTAGATCTGTGCATAAGGACAACTTCTCCCCTGAACAGCACAGCTTAGATCAAGGTGGGGGTGGCAGACGATGTAAAATGTGGAGCACAGATTGGAATCGGTACCATTGGACTCCTAAGCTCAGTCAAGGTTGTAGCTCACAGTTACACTTTACGAGTATAGGGGAATTTGTTCTTTAGTTGCACTCTCTCTGTGAGGTCAGCTGCTGAGATGGATGGAGGAGAAGAAGAGGGGAATTATTCCCCTTCCTCCAAGGCTCTCGCCTGGGTCCTATTCATCAGGGCACGCAACAGAACAAATATTTCTTATAGGATAAATCAAGGTTGTAAGTTTCTGTCTTAAAAAAAATAAATCCTCTCTCGTTTGTTGCCTAATGAAGCCGCAGACAGATGGCTTTAAACAAGTCTTTATGGAGCAGAGACGAAGCAGACTGCAGTCATTCCTTCCACAAGCAGCAGCGAGTTCCTACAGCTGGCTCCAAATGCTTTTTCCTACCTTTTTATTTTATTATATATATTTTTTTATAAAGCAACAGACTTCAAACAGTTAAAATGGATCAGGGAGAAAACACACCCTGAAATGGTTCTGTTATTTCATGTTTGGGCTAAGTCCTGAAAACCATACCGTCTTCAACAGAGGAAAGACTTGTTTATGTTAAGGTCCAGCATTTTTGCTGACCATGACGTGACCACGAATTCCTGGACTTTTTCCTAGTCAGGTCAGGAAAAACTCCAGGCCCTATTCAAATATACACTAAACCAGGATTAAAGAGTGACTGATTTGAATCAGTAAAATGATGCACAGCTTAATTGTGGTCTATAACCACTGACAGTTTCGGAACCTAACTGAAACCTAAGCTCTGTAACCATGGTTACTAACGCTACATCCTCTGGTTTGTCCAGTACTTGCTAAAGATCCAGGAACTGAAGGTGCGCCAGGGTCCAGACCTGCTCCAGAGTCTCATCAAGTACTTTCAGGCCCAGCTCAAGTAAGTTCTCCTTCTATGCTGCATTCATGCCCTTTTTCACGCCAAACCAAGTTGAGCTGGACTGCATTGGCCCGGTTATAGTCTATTATATAGTTAGTGGAACTGTGCTTGAGAGGATAATGTGTAAAAGAAAATATCATAGCCAGTTTGGCATGGAAGTATCTAAGGGACTTACGGTAAAGCATATGGCTTTCATATGCAACCTACTGTTGAGTTTCCCAGCTACTACACAGAGTAGCACCACAAAGGGTTTACGTCAGGAATGTTACTTTGGCTTCTGGTGTAAAATGTTGTGGCTGCTCAGTTTTGTCTTCCGTTCACTAGCTATTGCCACGGTACTTAACTATTTGTTGCATATGTAGTGTTTGTTCGACTTGGTATGCTAGGAGCTCTTAAAACCTGTGTGCCTGCGTGCGTGTTTTGGTGGGTCATGTACCTGAGTGTTAAGGCATTGTTGTCTCGTCTCAGTTTCTTCCAGGACGGCTTGAAAGCTGCCGAGAACCTTAGTCCCTTTGTGGAGAAGCTGGCTTCGTCTGTCCACACGGTAATAAGTATTTTATGTGTTTTGTCTACTTGTCTGTTTGTCAGCCAGTTTCGCCTGCCTGTACGAGAGGATTTAAGTGGAACGTTACTACCTTTTGTCTACTTCAGTCAGTCTCTCCGTCCACGAGAGGATTTAACTGGAATGTCCACAATCCTATCGAGGGCCAGTCGTAACAAAATAACTACTGGCACATTTCCCAGTATGTTGACTAGTAAATCTATTTCTATGCATTTCCCTCACCTTTGTTTTGAATGTGCTATCTTATCTAGAATGCAAGTCAGTCAGCACAGATTTACTGTCTGGGTCAAGGGTCAGATTCTATTCTAACTGCTGACCTGCTTTCTGAAACTATGATACGAACCATGTCTTCTCTACCACGTTGACTACCTTAGAACTGTAATCTAGATGACATTTCTATGGTGACTACCATTTATACTACAGCTTGTACCGGTGGTTGTTTTGGCAGTGAAGCTGTCTGAGGGTTGAATTATTTCAAACTTAGTCATAGCCACGGAACTGTATCAATCTGAAACGGTGAGACCCTTGTCTGTTTCGAATGGGGTTAGTGGAAGGTTAGGTTTTAGGGCTAATCTCCGTGTGTGTCTAGCAGGCTGTCTGATGCTCACGCAAGCACGTACATAAACAACCCCCCCCCCCCCCACACACACAGATTTCCAACTGCCTACGGAAGCCCAGACACAATAACAGAACACATCGCTAGCAGGCAACTAAATCTCATAGACAGACAACAGTTGCGTAAGCTACAGTCAAATTCCTCTTTAACATCCGAACCTCTTAACCCTCTCTCTCCTCTCTCTCCTCCCAGACTTTCCCAACCCACAGGCTGCTATTTGATGCAATTCCCAATTTCAATGGAAGCACACTCCCCTTCCACTATAACCACCCAGACAGGTTTCCAAATCCTTTACCCCCTCCCCCAACAACCAAACTAGGTTACCTGACAGTAATGTGGAAATGATAGCTGAATATGTACGGTGGAGAGCCTGGTAGGCCTAATGACCTAGATTTGCTTATCTAAGCTAAGGTTAACTCTCTCGCATGTGTGTTGGCTGTCTCTTTCTCCCTCTCGGTCTCCCTCTCTCTGCCATAGGGTTGCAAAGCTACCGGTAATTTATCAAAGTTACTGGAATCCTCATTCATTTTGGTAATTAACAGTAAATCTATGGCAAAATCTATCATAACTTTGGTAATTTATACTTGAATAACTTTTTAAAAATGTATTCATATAGTATTACTTTATCTGTGTTCATATTTCTATGTCTAGTAGATAGACCATATGGTTCAAGAGAAAATGGCCTAATTAATGAAAAGATTATCTATTCAACAATTACATAATTTTCTATTAAAGATGCGCTATGCAGAAATCGCGCTGCCATTTCCTGGTTGCTAAAATTATAATAGTTTGCCTAATTTCAGTTTGACAAAACAAGCAAATATATTGTAGAGAATCATTGTACCATCAAACCGCTGTGAAATCTATTTTCCATAACCAAAAATATTGTATTTTCAGCTGGTGTACAAAACCAAAAGTTAAACTTAAGAACGGGAATCATAGAAATGGCGTTTCTTAGACTTGCTTTCAATGATAATGACAGATCTATAACACACATTTCTAAGTGAATTTGGTCAGGTCGCCCAAAACATATTGCAGCTCTGCAACTCTTCCAACTTTTGGCTTTTTTCACAACTGCCACCATTGACCATTGACAACTAATACATTTTGACATAGTAAAATAAATCGGTGTGTAAATATAAAGGATATTTCTTGCTGAAACACTCATATTAAACACACATTGTATTCACTAAGTTGGTTTATATTTAGGATGTTGTAAAGCTGTTATTCTATTTTTAATTTAAAAAAAATGATCTTATTTAATTGTCATATATTTTACATGTGATAATCTCTGGCCCTCTGTGTGAGTTTATTACAGACACCTGTGATAATCTGAAGTACTCAAAAGGGCCACTAGATGTTTTGTCTAGTGGCCCATCAGGCACAGTATTAGTAACGGACACTTGACTTTAATGAGTATCGGTGATTCGTGTTCTGAAAGGGGCCAAGCTCAGGCTCGCTATTTCTCATGTTCAAGGAAGTATTACGAAAATATACTGGTTTGGCCTTTTTCATGATTCATTAATGCGACAGGCAGATAGGGGTGGTACTAGGCTAGCCTGGTGGTTTGTGCGGTCTAGGAGTTGGCAAGGCGGCACAAACGGATCTGAGATCAGACTAAGATGGGGCCCCAGAAACCAAAGAGTGTTCCAATGTTCTAGCACCGTAGACACTTTATTTTGCAACGTTATGCAAAACTTGGTTTTATATCTGTCCACACAACATCCCATCCCACAGCCACTATTTTCTGGAAGAAAGTTGGTTTTGTGTCCAAAGCTGCAATCAACGCCAGGAATCAATGTGTTTAGTATTCGATACAGTAGATTGTATTTAGCTAACACTCTGATCTGTCCTTTGTGTTTTTCTGTGTGCTGTAGGTACGACAGGACCAGGATGAGGAAGTGAGACAGCTCTCTCAGCTACGAGACTCCCTTAGGCTGCTGCTACAGGTGGAGGGGAAAGAAGTATGGTTTACACCCCTACAGAACTCAAACACCTCTACACATTCTGTGCTGGGCCATGTTCATTAGGCACCAAACGGAAGAAAATGGACTGAAACAGAGAAGGGACTACCTCTGCTTGTTCAATAGGAATGTGCTACCTATTTGTTGTTCCAGTGTCATTCAATAAACAGTAGTCTATCTTGCTTTTAATATTGTTCTAAAACAATTTTCTGGGACTAAGTCACTCTACTGTTTTGTGATAGGAATACCTGAACAGAAAGAACTCGGGCAACGGATACAGCATACACCAACCTCAAGGCAACAAGAAGTACGGCACAGAGAAGTCAGGCTTCCTACAGAAGAGGAGTGACGGGTGAGTCTGTGTGGAAAAGGTCAAGTCACTGATAAATATACTGACAATGTATATACACTGACAACGAGGCTCCAAGTCCACGTACCATGTCTTAAAGAAATGATGGACTGTCGTTTCTTTTTTGCTTATTTGAGCTGTTCTTGCCATATTATGGACTTGGTCTTTTACCAAATAGGGCTGTCTTCTGATTGGCATTAAGAAGGAAAGAAATTCCACAAATTAACTTTTAAGCACACCTGTTAATTGAAATGCATTCCAGGTGACTACCTCATGAAGCTGGTTGAGAGGATGCCAAGAGTATGCAAAGCTGTCATTTAATAAGGGGTATGTAGCCGTGTGGAGCGTGACATTGAGATGGAGAGGCTGGGAATCACCGTGCCATGTCAGCCTCAGCTGGTCTCCATTATTCTGGGGTTTGGATCTAGGCTGAGAGGCCTGGCCGGATGAGTGGATCCAGCTCCTCTAGCTAAGCCATGTCATGCAGAGAGAGAAAGGGAGGGGGGGGGGGGGGGGGGGGGGGGGGTAGAGGAGGGAGAGTAAGGAAGTCTGGAAGTCCAAAAGCAGGCCTATGTCTCTATTCTTGCCCCTCTCTCTCCTTGTTCTCAGAGCATTAGATTAGTGTAATACCATGGGGGGGGGGGGAATCAGTTGGGAAACTTGTATTCCAACAAATGAGTGAGCTTGATGGTAGATATACAGTAAGTTATGCCTGACTAAGACTGTGGTCTGTCTCTCGCTCTCTCCCTCCTCCTCGCTCTCCTTCTCTGCATCTCCTCCAGGATTCGGAAGGTGTGGCAGAAGAGGAAGTGCGGAGTCAAGTACGGCTGTCTGACCATCTCCCACAGCACGGTGAGACTCGACAATGGCTACGTCTCAAATGGCACCATATTCCCTATATAATGCACTACTTTTGACCAGGGCACCATATAGGGTACCATTTGGGACGCAACCAACATCTCTCACCGTCTCATTTCCTGTACCCCATAAAACATACAGTAAAGCTCACTGCCAAAAGTAATCCTCCAACTACTGTATACCTGACCACCTGTAACTTTTTAAATCAGGTAACAGATTTCTGATGCCCTCGAAATATACCCCTCAATAGCTTTTCAGTCTGGTATCAAGTAGGACTCTTCTCTGGACTTTTTCACGTCCCCTTTCTTGTGGATTTCTCAAGGAATTCTATCTCGATGGCATTTTGATGTAGAGGGCCAAGCTGAGTTAAGCCAAGCTGTACTGGGCTGCCCTGCATGTACTATAGGTGTTGGAACCATGCTGGAAAAGACCATGTGAAAATACCATATCTGAGCCGGTACGGTTCTGGTCGACCCTAGAGTGAGAAATTGACCCCAGTGTCGTTGGTTCCACAGATAAACCGACCACCGGCTAAGCTCAACCTTCTGACCTGTCAGGTGCGCCCCAACCCCGAGGAGAGAAGGACCTTTGACCTGGTCACACGTAGGTTCACCCCTCCCTGACCTCTCACCCCTGACCCCTCACCTCTGTCCACATACCTATGGGCTGAGCTGTACACGTGTAAAAAAAAAAAAAAAAAAAATGGCTAAAAAAAATATCAAATTCCTTGCAACTGTATGGACCTTAACCCAATGTTTATAGTTATAAGTTATCACCAGTTATGTTTTATACCCTTGGAACAAATTGCAGTGATGCCTAATGGGATTAATTTGTAATGTTGCAGTTTGTGCGCGTGCATATGTACCTGTGTGTTTGCATATAGGTGTTAGTTTCTTTATCGAAACCCGTGTGTACTAGAGGTCGACCGATTTAATTGGAATGGCCAATTTAATTAGGGCCGATTTCAAGTTTTCATAACAATTGGGTAATCGGCATTTTGGACACCGATTCTGGCCGATTACATTGCACTCCACGAGGAGACTGCGTGGCAGGCTGACTACCTGTTTATGCGACTTCAGCAAGGAGCCAAGGTAAGGTGCTAGCTAGCATTAAACTTATCTTATAAAAAAACAATCGATCTTAACATAATCACTAGTTAACTACACATGGTTGATATTACTAGTTTATCTAGCTTGTCCTGCGTTGCATATAATCGATGCGGTGCCTGTTAATTTATCATTGAATCACAGCCTACTTCGCCAAAACAGGTGATTTAACAAGCGCATTTGCGAAAAAAGCCCTGTCGTTGCACCAATGTGTACCTAACCATAAACATCAAGGCCTTTCTTAAAATCAATACAGAAGTATATATTTTTGAATCTGTATATTTAGTTAATATTGCCTGCTAACATGAATTTCTTTTAACTAGGGAAAGTGTCACTTCTCTTGCGTTCTGTGCAAGCAGAGTCCGGGTATATGCAGCAGTTTGGGCCGCCTGGCTCGTTGTGAACTGTGTGAAGACCATTTCTTCCTAACAAAGACCGTAATTCATTTGCCAGAATTTTACATAATTATGACATTGAAGGTTGTGCAATGTAAAATCAATATTTAGACTTAGGGATGCAATCCGTTAGATAAAATACGTAACGGTTCCGTATTTCACTGAAAGAATAAACGTTTTGTTTTCAAAATGATCGTTTCCGGATTTTACCATATTAATGACCTAAGACTCGTATTTCTGTGTGTTATTATAATTAAGTCTATGATTTGATAGAGCAGTCTGACTGAGCGGTGGTAGGCAGCAGCAGGCTCGTAAGCATTCATTCAAACAGCACTTTCCTGTATTTGCCAGCAGCTCTTCGCTGTGCTTCAAGCATTGCGCTGTTTATGACTTCAACTCCCGAGATTAGGCTGGCAATACTAAAGTATGTATTAGAACATCCAATAGTCAAAGGTATATGAAATACAAATGGTATAGAGAAATAGTCCTATAATAACTACATCCTAAAACTTCTTACCTGGGAATATTGAAGACTCAAGTTAAAAGGAACCACCAGCTTTCATATGTTCTCAGCAAGGAACTTAAACGTTAGCTTTTTTACATGGCACATATTGCACTTTTACTTTCTTCTCCAACATTTAGTTTTTGCATTATTTAAACCAAATTGAACATGTTTCATTATTTATTTGAGACTAAATAGATTTTATTGATGTATTAAGTTAAAATAAGTGTTCATTCAGTATTGTTAAAATTGTCATTATATATATATAAATAAATAAATCGGACGATTTTTAATCGTTATCGGCTTTTTCTGGTCCTCCAATCGGTATCGGCGTTGAAAAATCAGTCGGTCCACCTCTAGTGTGTATGTAATGGAAAGCAGGTGCAGCGGTTTCTCTCTCTCTCTCTCTGCCTGTGGATCAGGTTTTCCCCCTGTAATATATCCCTTGGTATGTAGCCTCCTGCACTCTCTCTAGCTTTCCTTTCCTTCTTCTTTCATCTCTCCTCTCCCTCCTACGTTCACACCCATCTTTCCTCTGTCTCTCCTCTCCAGGCAATCGGACCTACCATTTCCAAGCCGAGGACGAGCAGGAATGCATGATGTAAGCACAGCACTGGAGTCCCTCATATTCTAGACGAGCATTGTTCCATGATTGAGCCATTCAAAAAAAAAGAGTGAGAGATGGATAGATATATATATGATTTCTTTCAGAGAGACAGATACAACGTAGAGGGATACAGTTACATTAGAGGGACATTGAGAGAAACGGATACAATGTTTCTTTCAGAAAGAGAAAAATGAGTTCAATTGAGAGGGGGAAAGAAACGGATAGTGAAGTTACAGAAAGCAGATGACAGAAACCTTCAGAAAGAGAGAGTGTAATTTGAGACACACAGAATCCAAGTGAGAGGGAGGGTCAATGTATCGAGAGAATAGGGCTGTCCGAGAACGATAAAAAGGAAGGATAAAGAAAGAGCGAGCCCAGCTGCTTTGGGGTGGGGACCTCTGGAGTCCGAAGAGCCAGTAGGGGGGTTTCTCTCCACTTCTCTGTGTGGGCTTCAGATTCTGCCTTTCATCTGGAGGGAGGGTTGGCTGAAACGAAAGCAAGAAAAAGGAGGGGGGGGGGGAGATGAGAAAGAAGAGCCCTGAATGGGGTTTACTGCGGTGTAAACGTGCCAAGCTTATAGCTGTGGTACAGTATAATTCTATACTTGTGTTAGACACGCGGCTGATGTGGGCAGGTGGGTGCTTTTGAAGTGCATTTGGTTACATTAAAGTACTTCCATTTAAATAAACATTTCAAATGTAGATGTAGTTCCATTAAAAACAAAAAGATGTATCCAAAAATAACAACTTGTACGACAATGCATATTGTGTAAATCTACATTGCATTGTTTAACCCCTTCCGTCTGTCTCCCTCTGTCTGCGCGTGTCTCTGTGTGTCTGTCTTCCTCTCTCCCTCCCCCTACAGTTGGGTGTCAGTGCTGCAGAACAGTAAGGAGGAAGCCCTGAACACGGCGTTGGGAGGGGACCAGCCGCAGTTCCAGGACTCCGGGCTGCAAGAGCTGGCCAGGGCCGTCATCAGCGAACTCAGACGCATGCCCGGCAACGAGGCCTGCGCCGACTGTGGAGCCCACGGTGAGACTGGAGGGGAAGAAAGCCCAGGGTACAGGCCATGGCCAGAGAGAGACTTAAAAAGAGGGTATAGTGCCAGAGGTTTTGGGTCCAATTAGAGACTATACCAAGGGCCAAGAGTTATTTTCTGGTCAGGCCTCATGATCAGGAAAAACTCCTGGCCCTAAATAGTATAGAGTCCACTGTATATTATCTTCTCCTACTTTTAATACAGAGACACATTTGTGCACGCTAATGCCTATGCCGTCCCTGACAAAAATGTGAAGCTTTACTAAATGTGGGCGGCCATTTTAAACACAGTTTTGCTCGTACCATCACAGTTTCTGTGTGCATTGAGTAACAGCATGACAATCCCAGTATTTTAATGCACTGACTCCATTCCTCGTGTTAACAGATCCTACCTGGCTCTCCACTAACCTGGGCATCCTGACATGCATAGAGTGTTCTGGGATCCACAGGGAGTTGGGAGTCCATTACTCCAGGATCCAGTCCCTCACACTGGACATGCTAAGCACCTCAGAACTACTGGTAACACATACACACACACACACACACACAAGTTCTAGACTTCAACAAGTGCTTCTGTCGTGTAGGTAGTTCTGTGACCTCTGGAGATCATCTAAGCTCAGCCGGCTAACACAGTCTTAAGTTGTGTCTGTCTCCTACGGTCTCTGTCCACAGCTGGCGGTCAGTATAGGCAACACACGGTTCAATGACATCATGGAGGCCAGTCTTCCCAATGATTCCATCAAACCTCTACCCCAGAGTGACATGTGAGTTTGTTATAAGGCCTTGTGCTGCAGTCATGTTCTCATTGGATAGGTTTCCCGTTTCTGAATACCTATGGCTCTGTGTGTGTGTCCCGTGGTGAAACTAGGAATGCCAGGAAGGAGTACATTGTGGCTAAGTATGCCGAGCGGCGCTACGTGCTGCGCAGGGACAGGGAGGAGGGTGAGCCGTGGCGTGTGTATGATGCCGTGAGGAACCGGGACCTCGCCGCCCTGCTGCAGTTATACGCCCAGGGAGAGGACCTGGCCAAACCGCTAGCACAGCCTGAAGGACAGGTACTGTTATAGGAGACGCAGGCAGGTAGGAGGATAGGAAGTTGGACAGACAGGTAGGCACACAGAGTATAAACATAAACACTGCATATAACATGTAGGATCAAGTACGAAGTTCTGAAGATGACTTCCCAGTGGATGCTTTGAAGTGTGTGCCCTGGCGGGCATCATTAAGGCAGCTGGTCTCAAAAGGCAGCTGGTCTTCCCCCTATATGATTTAAACAAGTAGCTTACGCTGGAAGGCTCCATTTAACAACATTCCTCTATGGGCTTGGTTCATCCAGTTGACTCTTACGGTGTTCTATGGCTGGCTGTTTTCCTCCGAAGACTGCTGTGGAGGCAATGTCCCAAAATAGACTCCAATTATTCTACACGTAATAGCATTAATGTCCCTATGTTTTTATGGTAAATGCCTCTGTTTCTGTATGAAGTATCTGAGTGGGTGGTTAGTCTACCACTCCCTTTTCTCTCTGTAATCAATCTATCGCTCTCCGATCTTTCACCCCTTCATCTTGTCATCTCCTCTCTTCTCTGGTTACAATGTTACGTTCCCTCTCCTGTCTTTTATCAAATTTGTCCATCTGCTGTTTTCCACTCAGGAAAGGTGTGCAATAGCACTGACATCCACACATTTTGCGTGTGTGTGTTGGCAGGGTCTAATTTATTATTTCTACTTTTTGGTTCAGAGTGCTGAGCGGAGCACCACACCCTGTTTTACGCTCATTGTCACACATACACAGTGGGTGGACAGTGCCTAATGAGTTTATCTCGTCTAGGATCTGAGAGAGACGGCTCTTCACTTGGCTGTCAGGCTGGAGGACAGGAGTTCTCTATCCCTGGTGGACTTTCTCATTCAGAACAGGTGAGCGAGTCCCCCAGGGCTCTCAATACATATGGAACTGACGTCAGTGTGCTAGCGTAGCAGTCTCTGTTTCCTCCCCCTCAGGGGAACCTGTCCGTCCCACAGCTCGAACCCGGGGGCCCTCTGCCTTGCTAGCACGCGCGATAGCCCACTTGACAACGTAGAAACCAATTGAGCTATAGAAAAGGATCCCAATTCGATAGCGCCATTGGTGGAGTTAACCACTTACGGCACGTTTTCATCTCAGTTATACATAGTAGCACGAGGGCTGTATCGGAAAACGTTACCTGCCGTCAAATCCGCGCTTCGTCCGTTTTCTCCTCTCAAAGTGCCTTGGTTTGGAGGAGAGGAACCAAGGTCACTCCTTCAGACCTCCAACAGCTTTTAAAAGGAGTTTGGAGAACAAGGAAGGGGGAAGCAAGTATTTGACGGCTAATAACATGCTCAGAAACAACCCAGTGGTGTATTCAGTAAGGTGAAATGTTTAAAACGCTGCAGATAGAAATTCAGATATAGAGCAGATCTGGTCACATTTCTACCTGAATATTCTGTAACATTGCACCATCCTGAACCTGGTTGGAGAATTCTGGATTTCCTGCTTATTCCCGCCTGATTACTGAGATTTTACAAGCAGGATTTCTAGAAAATCTGGGAATTTTTTAATTTGTGACCCCCTAGTCACCAGCACTGACCATTAGTAGTGTCTTACCTACACCAGCCACCAAAGCCATAGGCCTACATGCATGTCATTGACTCCAACTATCCCCGCATAACAGTGGCTGTCTAGAGAAGAGGACTCGAGAGGGGAACACTGCTCTACACTACAGCGCCCAGCACCACAAAACAGAGTGCCTCAAACTGCTGCTCAAAGGAAAGGCTGTCCTCCACACAGGTACCTGGTACACACAATCTATCAGTTCCTTCAGAAAGTATTCATACCCCATGACTTATTCCACATTTTGTTGTGTTCTAGCCTAAATTCAAAATGTATTAAATAAAAATTCTCAGTAATTTACACACAATACCCCATAATGACAGTAAAAACATGTTTTAATAAATGTTTGCACATTTATTGAAAATTAAATACATAAATCTCTCATTTACATAACTATTCACATCCTTGAGTCAATACTTTGTAGGCACCTTTGACAGTGATTACAGTCTTTCTGGGTAAGTCTCTAAGAGCTTTCCACATCTGTATTGTGCAACATTTGCCCATTTGTTAAGTTCAAAATTCTTCAAATTGGTTGTTGATCATTGCAAGACAACCATTTTCAAGTCTTTCCATAGATTTTCAAGCATATTTAAGTCAAAACTGTAACTCTGCCCCTCAGGAAGATTCAATGTCTTCTTGTTAACCAACTCCAGTGTAGATTTGGCCTTGTGTTTTAGGTTATTGTCCTGCTGAAAGGTGAATTAATCTCCCAGTGTCTGGTGGAAAGCAGACTGAACCAGGTTTTCCTCAAGGATTTTGCCATACTGTAGATATTTTTTATCCTGACTCCCTAGTCCTTAATGAATACAAGCATGCCCATAACATGATGCAGCCACCAATATGCTTGAAAACATGGAGTGGTACTCAGTAATGTGTTTGGGGCAAATCCAATACAACACAACACTTTGTATTCAGGTCAAAAAGTGAATTGCTTTGACATATTTTTTACAGTATTACTTTAGTGTCTTGTTGCAAACAGGATCCAGGATTTATAATATTTTTATTCTATACATGCTTCCTTTTCACCCTGTCAATTAGGTTAGTAGGTTAGCCATTAAACTCTAACTGTTTTAAAGTCACCATTGGCCTCATGGTGAAATCCCTCAGTGGTTTCCTTCCTTTCCAGCAACTGAGTTAGGAAGGACGGCTGTATCTTTGTAGTGACTGGGTGTATTGATACAACATCCAAAGCATTGTTAATAACTTCACCATGCTCAAAGGGATATTCAATGTCTGCTTTTAGAATTTTTACCCAACTACCAATAGGTGCCCTTCTTTGTTAGGCATTGGAAAACCTCCCTGGTCTTTGTTGAATCTGTGTTTGAAGTTCGCTGCTCGACTGAGGGACCATACAGATAATAGTATGTGTGGGGTACAGAGAAGGTAGTCATTAAAAAATCAAGTCCCTGCAACTTGCAAATATATATATTACACACACACACAGTTGAAGTCGGAAGTTTACATTCACTTAGGTTGGAGTCATTAACCTGTTTTTCAACCACTCCACAAATTTCTTGTTAACAAACTATAGTTTTGGCAAGTCGGTTAGGACATCTACTTTGTGCATGACACAAGTAATTTTCCCAACAATTGTTTACAGACAGATTATTTCACTGTATCACAATTCCAGTGGGTCAGAAATCTACATACACTACGTTGACTGTGCCTTTAAACAGCTTGGAAAATTCCGGAATATGATTTCATGGCTTTAGAAGCTTCTGATAGGCTAATTGACGACATTTGAGTCAATTGGAGGTGTACCTTCAAACTCAGTGCCTCTTTGCTTGACATCATGGGAAAATCAAAAGAAATCAGCCAAGACCTCAGAAAAAAAACTTGTAGACCTCCACAAGTCTGGTTCATCCTTGGGAGCAATTTCCAAACTCCTGAAGGTACCACATTCATCTTTTCAAACAATAGTACGCATGTATAAACACCATGGGACCACGCAGCCTTCATAACGCTCAGGAAGGAGACGCGTTCTGTCTCCTAGAGATAAATGTACTTTGGTGCGAAAAGTGTAAATCAATCCCAGAACAACAGCAAACGACCCTGTGAAGATGCTGGAGGAAACTGGTACAAAAGTATCTAATATCCACAGTAAAACGAGTCCTATATCGACATAACCTGAAACACGACTCCGCAAGGAAGAAGCCACTGCTCCAAAACCGCCATAAAAAAGCCTGAATATGGTTTGCAACTGCACATGGGGACAAAGATCGTACTTTTTGTAGAAATGTCCTCTGGTCTGATGAAACAAAAATAGAACTGTTTGCCTCCCGGGTGGCGCAGTGGTCTAGGGCACTGCATCGCAGTGCTAGCTGCGCCACAAGAGTCTCTGGGTTCGCGCCCAGGCTCTGTCGCAGCCGGCCGCGACCGGGAGGTCCGTGGGGCGACGCACAATTGGGCTAGCGTCGTCCGGGTTAGGGAGGGATTGGCCGGTAGGGATATCCTTGTCTCATCGCGCTCCAGCGACTCCTGTGGCGGGCCGGGCGCAGTGCGCGCTAACCAAAGGGGGCCAGGTGCACGGTGTTTCCTCCGACACATTGGTGCGGCTGACTTCCGGGTTGGAGGCGCGCTGTGTTAAGAAGCAGTGGGGCTTGGTTGGGTTGTACTTCGGAGGACGCGTGGCTTTCGATCTTCGTCTCTCCCGAGCCCGTACGGGAGTTGTAGCGATGAGACAAGATAGTAATTACTAGCGATTGGATACCACGAAAATTGGGGAGAAAAGGGGATAAAACAAAAAAATACATAAAAAAATAGAACTGTTTGGCCATAATGACCATTGTTATGTTTGGAGGAAAAAGGGGGAGCCTTGCAAGCCAAAGAACACCATCCCAACCGTGAAGCACGGGGGTGGCAGTATCATGTTGTGGGGGTACTTTGCTGCAGGAGGGACTGGTGCACTTCACAAAATAGATGGCATCATGAGGGTGGAAAATTATATGGATATATTGAAGCAACATCTCAAGACATCAGTCAGGAAGTTAAAGCTTGGTCGCAAATGGGTCTTCCAAATGGACAATGACCCCAAGCATTCTTCCAAAGTTGTGGCAAAATGTCTTAAGGACAACAAAGTCAAGGTATTGGAGTGGCCATCACAAAGGCAGAACTGAAAAAGTGTATGCGAGCAAGGAGGCCTACAAACCTGACTCCGTTACACCAGCTCTGTCAGGAGGAATGGGCCAAAATTCACCCAACTTATTGTGGGAAGCTTGTGGAAGGCTACTAGACACATTTGACCCAAGTAAAACAATTTAAAGGCAATGCTACCAAATACTAATTGAGTGTATGTAAACTTCTGACCCATTGGGAATGTGATGAAAGAAAATGAAAGCTGAAATAAATCATTCTCTCTATTATTCTGACATTTCACATTCTTAAAATAAAGGTGTGATCCTAACTGACCTAAGACGAGGAATTTTTACTAGGATTAAATGTCAGGAATCGTGAAAAACTGAGTTTAAATGTATTTGGCTAAGGTGTATGTAAACTTCCGACTTCAACTGTATGCATTTGTCACTGGCCTACATGCAATACCCCATTTCAGTGGATTTGTATTTATTTTTATGTTTACAAATTCATTATAAATGAAAAGTCTTGCGTCAATAAGTATGCAACCCCTTTGTTATTGAAAACCTAAATAAGTTAGAATTTGCTTAGTAAGTCACATGACACTGTGTGAAATTGTTGCATGTAGCGTTTATTTTAGTTCATATAAACAGTGCATTCAAAGTATTCAGACCCCTTGACTTTTCCCACATTTTGTTGTTACAGCCTTATTCTAAAATCAAATCAATCTACACACGCTACCACATAATGATGAAGCGGAAACTGTTTTTTAGAAATGTTTGTTTGCAAATGTATTAAAAGTAAAACACATCTTATTTACATAAGTATTCAGCAGACCATTTGCTATGAGACTCAAAATGGAGCTCCTGCATCCTGTTTCCATTGATCATCCTTGATGTTTCTACAACTTGATTGGAGTCCACCTGTGGTAAATTCAATTGATTTGGACATCATTTGGAAAGGCACACACCTGTGTATATATTTATTTATTTTTATTTATTTTTATTTCACCTTTATTTAACCAGGTAGGCTAGTTGAGAACAAGTTCTCATTTGCAACTGCGACCTGGCCAAGATAAAGCATAGCAGTGTGAACAGACAACAACACAGAGTTACACATGGAGTAAACAATAAACAAGTCAATAACATGGTAGAAAAAAAGAGAATCTATATACAATGTGTGCATGAGGAGGTAGGCAATAAATCGAATAATTACAATTTAGCAGATTAACACTGGAGTGATAAATCATCAGATGATCATGTGCAAGTAGAGATACTGGTGTGCAAAAGAGCAGAAAAGTAAATAAATAAAAGCAGTAAGCGGGGTGAGGTAGGTAAATTGGATGGACTATGTACAGCTGCAGCGATTGGTTAGCTGCTCGGATAGCAGATGTTTAAAGTTGTTGAAGGAGATAAAAGTCTCCAACTTCAGAGATTTTTGCAATTCGTTCCAGTCGCAGGCAGCAGAGAACTGGAAGGAAAGGCGTCCAAATGAGGTTTTGGCTTTAGGGATGATCAGTGAGATACACCTGCTGGAGCGCGTGCTACAGGTGGGTGTAGCCATCGTGACCAGTGAACTGAGATAAGGCGGCACTTTACCTAGCATAGCCTTGTAGATGACTTGGAGCCAGCGGGTCTGACGACGAACATGTAGCGAGGGCCAGCCGACTAGGGCATACAGGTCGCAGTGGTGGGTCGTATAAGGTGCTTTAGTAACAAAACGGATGGCACTGTGATAAACTGCATCCAGTTTGCTGAGTAGAGTATTGGAAGCTATTTTGTAGATGACATCGCCGAAGTCGAGGATCGGTAGGATAGTCAGTTTTACTAGGGTAAGTTTGGCGGCGTGAGTGAAGGAGGCTTTGTTGCGAAATAGAAAGCCTACTCTAGATTTGATTTTGGATTGGAGATGTTTGATATGAGTCTGGAAGGAGAGTTTGCAGTCTAGCCAGACACCTAGGTACTTATAGATGTCCACATATTCTAGGTCGGAACCGTCCAGGGTGGTGATGCTAGTCGGGCGTGCGGGTGCAGGCAGCGAACGGTTGAAAAGCATGCATTTGGTTTTACTAGCGTTTAAGAGCAGTTGGAGGCCACGGAAGGAGTGTTGTATGGCATTGAAGCTCGTTTGGAGGTTAGATAGCACAGTGTCCAAGGAAGGGCCAGAAGTATACAGAATGGTGTCGTCTGCGTAGAGGTGGATCAGGGAATCGCCCGCAGCAAGAGCAACATCATTGATATATACAGAGAAAAGAGTCGGCCCAAGAATTGAACCCTGTGGTACCCCCATAGAGACTGCCAGAGGACCGGACAACATGCCCGAACAATAAAGTCCCTCACTTGACAGTGCAGGGACCTTTATATTTTAATTTTTTTACTACTTTCTACATTGTAGAATAATAGGGAAGACAACGAAACTATGAAATATCACATATGGAATCATATAGTAACCAAAAAAATACTGAACAAATTTAAATATATTTGAGATTCTTCAAAGTAGCCACCCGTTGCCTTGAGGACAGCTTTGCACACTCCTGACATTCTCTCAACCAGCTTCACCTGAAACATTTCCCCAACAGTCTTGAAGGAGTTCCCACATGCTGAGTACTTGTTGGCTTTATTTCCTTCACTCTGCGGTCCAACTCATCCCAAACCACTCAATTGGGTTGAGGTTGGGTGATTGTGGAGGCCAGGTCATCTGATGCAGCACTCCATCACTCTCCTCCTTGGTCAAATAGCCCTTACACAGTCTGGAGGTGTGTTGGGTCATTGTCCTGTTGAAAAACAAATGATAGTCCCACTAAGCGCAAACCAGATGGGATGTCGTATCGCTGCAGAATGCTGTGGTAGCCATGCTGGTTAAGTGTCCCTTGAATTCTAAATTAATCACTGACAGTGTCACCAGCAAAGCACCATCACACCACCTCCTCCATGCTTCACGGTGGGAACCACATGCAGAGATCATCCGTTCACCTACTCTGCATCTCACAAAGACACTGCAGTTGAACCAAAAATCAAAAATTTTGACTCATCAGACCAAAGGACAGATTCCTACCAGTCTAATGTCCATTGCTCATGTTTCTTGGCCCCAGCAGGTCTCTTCTTCTTATTGGTGTCCCTTAGTAGTGGTTTCTTTGCAGTAATTTGACCATGAAGGCCTGATTCACGCAGTCTCCTCTGAACAATTGATGTGCCTGCTCCTCAGAGTTCAAGTAACAGTCTGAGGGGCAGTTAATTGACGATTTCTGAGGCTGATAACTCTAATGAACTTATCCTTTGCAGCAGAGGTAAGTCTGGGTCTTCCTTTCCTGTGGCGGTCCTCATGAGAGCCAATTTCATCATAGTGCTTGATGTTTTTTTTTTTAGAAGATTTTACTGACTTACAGTTCATATGAGGAAATCAGTCAATTGAAATAAATTAAGCCTCTTGAGTGACGCAGCGGTCTAAGGCATTGCAATCCAATGCTAGCTCCGTCACTACAGATCCTGGTTCGATACCGGGCTGTGTCTCAGTCAGACGCGACCGGGAGACCCATGAGGCGGTGCACAATTGGCCCAGCGTCATACGGGTTAGGGGAGGGTTTGGCCGGCCGGGATGTCCTCGTCCCATTGCGCCCTAGCGACTCCTGTGGCTCATGCATGCTGACATGGTCGCCAGGTGTACTGTGTTTCCTCTGACACATTGGTACGGCTGGCTTCTGGGTTAAGCAATCATAGTGTCAAGAAGCAGTGCGGCTTGGCGGGGTTGTGTTTCGCAGGGCACAAGCTCTCGGCCTTCACTTCTCCCGAGTCCGTACGGGAGTTGCAACGAGACTGTTACTACCAATTGGGGACACATAATATCATAATTAGGCCCTAATCTATGGATTTCACATGATTAGGAATACAGATAGTGTGAATCAGAAAACCAGTCAGTTTCTGGTGTAACCATTTGCCTCAAGCAGCGTGACACATCTCTTTTGCAAAGTTGATCAGGCTGTTGATTGTGGCCTGTGGAATGTTGTCCCACTCGTCAATGGCTGTGCAAAGTTTCTGGACATTAGTGGGAACTGCAACACGCTGTCGTACATGTCGATCCAGAGCATCCCAAACATGCTCAATGGGTGACATGTCTGGTGACTACGCAGGCAATTAAAGAACTGGGACATTTTCAGCTTCTGGGAATTATGTCCAGATCCTTGCGACATGGGGCTGTGCATTATCATGCTGAAACATGAGGTGATGCCAGCTGATGATTGTCATGACAATGGGCCTCAGGATCTCATCACGGGATCTCTATGCATTCAAATTGCCATCGATAAAATGCAATTGTGTTTGTTGTCCGTAGCGTATGCCTGCCCATACCATAACCAAACTCCGCTACCATAGGGCATGCATTGACATCAGCAAACCGCTTGCCCACACAACGCCATACAACTGTCTGCCGGTACAGTTGAAACGGATTAATCTGTGAAGAGCACCATTCTCCAGCGTGCCAGTGGCCATCTAAGGTGAGCAGACCCTGGTGAGGACAACGAGCACGCAGATGAACTTCCCTGAGACGGTTTCTTACGGTTTGTACTGAAATTCTTCAGTTGTGCAATCCCACAGTTTCATCAGCTGTCCAGGTAGCTGGTCTCAGACAATCCCGCTTGTGAATAAGCCGGATGTGGAGGTCCTGGGGCTGGCGTGATTACACATGGTTTGCAGTTGTGAGGCCGGTTAGAGAATTTGCCAGTATGTCCAAAACGACGGAGGCAGCTTATGGTAGATAAATAAACATTACATTCTCTGGCAACCGCTCTGGTGGACATTCCTGCAGTCAGCATGCCAATTGCACGATCCCTCAACTTGAGACATCTGTGGCATTTTGTGACTAAACTGCACATTTTAATGGCCTTTTGTCCCCAGCACAAGGTGCACCTCTGTAATTATCATGCTGTTTAATCAGCTTCTTGGAATGCCACACCTGTCAGGTGGATGGATTATCTTGGCAAAGGAGAAATGCTCACTAACAGGGAGGTAGACAAATTTGTGCACCAAATTTGAGAGAAATAAGCTTTGTGCGTCTGGAACGCTTTTGGGATCTTTTTATTTCAGCTTGCTGTTTATATTTCTGTGTGTGTGAGAGACTAAACAAACTGTGATATATCTGCTCTCTCTCTCGTTATCCAGTGAACTCATCAGGAGAGACAGCCCTGGACATCGCCAGGAGACTGCAGCACTCCCAGTGTGTAGAACTGGTAAGACATGACTGACACTAGCTGTGACTGAAGTGGCACCCTATTCCACATAGGACTCAAAAGTTGTGTACTATGGGCCCTGGTCAAAATTAGTGCACTACATCGGGAAATGGGTGTAATTTGGGACACATCCACTGACCCTTAGTTTACAGTCAACTCCCAGTGCTAATACAGGCTCCCTGCTAAACCTGCTCATACCCTGTTCAATTTCCTGCCTTCCTATCATTACGGCACAATAAACAACATGCTCGGTCTCAGATTATTTGTCACAAGTAGCTCGTCGCTTAATACTCATAGTAAAGTCCATGATGAACGAAATGGACAGTGTGTGTTGTCCGTTTTCAGTTCCTGTCCTCTTATCCTTGGGTGTGTAACCGGACAACTGTATCTAATATTTCCTGTTGAAAAAGGGATCAGCCAAGTTACCAGATACTTAAGTTGCTGTTTCAGTCAAGGTTGGGGTCAATTTTTTTTCAGTCAATTCAGCCAAGTTACAATTCCAAATACACATTTTCCAAAGTGAAAAGAGTTGGAGTTGGAATTTATTGAACTTGACCCTCTTTTGTGACAGATTTAAGTAGGTGGCCAGCACACGTGAGATTGGTTCCGAGACTACAGTTTCAGTGGTTTTAACAGTTGCCCCAAAGCTTGAATATGTGAATTCAATTTCTGGATGATATTCAAGTATTTAATGCATTTAATCACTACTGATGGGAGCATACCATGACTTGTATGTTTGTACTCGGAGTGAAATATGGATTTGTAGCTGCATGATTGACGTGTGTCTGTGTGTATTTTAGCTGGAGCTGGCCCAGAGTGGGAAGTTCAACAGTCAAATCCATGTGGAGTACATGTGGGAGACACAGAGCCAGGACCTGTACGACAGCGAAGATGAACTGGATGAGAGGGTACACACACACACACACACACACACACACACACACACACACACACACACACACACACACACACACACACACACACACACACACACACACACACACACACACGCGCGAACACACACCTAGCGAAGACGACCTGGACGAGCGGGCAAGCATACACACTGTACCACTAACCACTACAACCAATACACTGGGGTAGGAAACCCTGGTCGTGGAGTGCGGCAGGCACCTCATGTTTTTCTTTTTTTAGCGACCTGGAAGACCAGGTGTGTTGAATTTTGGCCAATTACTGAACTGATTTATGAGCTCAGTTGGTCAGGTGTAGTGCCTAGTTGGAACAAATCCTGCAGCATTCCAGGATCAGTGTTGCCTACCCCCGCACTAGGGTTTTAGCATTTCCCTCTGAGTCACTCTGCTCCTATCGCTCACTATTACGCTTGACTTAGTCATGGGGCGATGCAAGAGCAGGTGAGTGAGAGCCAGATGCCTTGTTGGGTTACTTTAGAAATACATCCTTCATTCAGAAGTTTCCCTTAAGTAATTAGTCATCTAAAGTGGTTGGATTGGTGGAAGTAACGCAGTGGTCACTTTGCTTTCACCTATCCAATCACTTCTAAATCTGTCCTTACCTCGAGGAAACAATGACGGAAGGTTGTGTCTTTGAAGTATTCGAACCGGGCCAGATACTTTGCCATAAAGGAAGCCTCAGGTAGGCGAGGTGGAATGTTCACCATATTGCTCACACCTTTCAGATCCAAGTGTCTAGGGGTAAGGGTGGGCACTAGGCTTCTATGGTCATTAAACAATGAATGTCTTCCCCCTCTTCCCCCAAGGTGAGCCTTTTACCCAGGAACCTGCGCTCATCCCTGCCCTATAACGTGGGTGCCTCGCCCTCCCGCTGGAGCTTCGCCAACGCCCCTGTGGCGTGTAAGACCTACGAAAATGTGGACTTCTTGTACCGTAACCCCCCCGCCAACAGTGCCCCATCTGGCGTCCTTAAGCCCCCACCGCCGCTGCCCGCTAAAGCCATCATGAGAGGTGAGCCTCTGAAACACACACACGCACACCTTATCTGTTTCCATTTGATCTCCAAACACTGAAATGAGGGCTCGATTGCAATTTCTCTTTCCATGATTCCTCGCATCTACTTCTCAACTGTATTTGAGGCGCTTCCTTCGTATCTTCCTCACCTTTTGAAAAGGAGGCAAGGATGCAAGGAATCAAGGAAGAACTAATTGAGAAAGAGACTGCCATACAAAACAAAGTCGATTCCTGTGCCTCTCTTGCTCACCTGCTACCGTCTTCCCCTCTCCCCACCTCCAGGCCGCTCGGACCCCCAGATATCTGTGTCCACCCAGGACGGGGGCCGCAAATCCCCCCGGCGCTGCTGCTCTAACCCTGCCCCTCAGTCCAGCCCCCCGTCCCCCATGTTGGAGGGTCAGGCCCAGGGGGGGCGGCCACCAAGATCACCCCACGGCCAGGGGGGTCAGGTGAGGGGACAGAGACCGACCGCAGCATGGGAGGGTCAGGCTAATAGTGGCTCATGGTCTGGGGCCTTAGACAGCAGCACCAAGTCCAGCTCCCCTCAGAACCACATAGGACCCGTCAGGTAATAAATAGCAAGACGTTTTTTACTTTAAAAGCCCTTTTCCTGATAGAAGCGTCAAACATTTTGTTTTTGAGAAAGATAATTCCCATCCCAAGAACTGTTTTGGGGAATACAGCTTTTGTTTTGCTGTGCGCTTTTGGACAGCACGCCACAGGGCACAGTTACTTTATCTTACAGCGCCCTCTATTGGCACCTAGTGAATTTCCTTCGAGGTAGTCAGTAAACGATTAAAATCCAGCCTACTCTCTAACAGTAATGTCCCCAATGAACCCCTGCTTTCTCAATGTCAAATGCTAAGGAATGTGATTGATGATAGAAATAGCATAGCCTTTTGCGTAACATGCATACATGTACAGTACACTTGACATTTCATGTATACAATGTGTCCTATCCCAGTAAGCACAAGACGTTGAAAAGCAGTCAACCAAAAATACTTCTTTTCAACCAACGTATTTTGCTCATAGGGATGAATCTGTGAGTAGGGGAAGTCCTTATGAGTGTTTTACCAACATGTCCCCTCTTCCGCCACCTAGCTCAGAGAAGACGACATCGTACAGGAGGACCAATAGTGGAGGACAAGGGAAGTGTTCCACAGCCGGGACCTCTCCTAGCTGTGTGGCACTTGGCAGTCAGGAGGAGCTCTACTGCAGCTTCGTGACTAACGACTCCGCCCCCGGCTCCACACCTTCAGCCACACCCACCACCTCGCCCATCACTGTGCCCGCCCCGCGCCCTCGCAGAAATGCCATGGTACATATAATAGGCTACTGCTAGCATGCACGCAGAGACGTAAAAAAGAAATTGTCCATGAGTTCACCTGGATATATAGAAAAACTGCTTAATTTCCAGAATCCAGAAGTATGTGTTCTAACATCGTATAACTGCTGTACAACGTTTTTGTATGAGAAAATATTAATCAATCAAATTTATTGATTTATAAAGCTTTTTACATCAGCAGATGTCATAAAGTGCTTATACAGTGATGCGCGGGTTGACTCATAACCCGCAGTCCCCGCTGTTATATCTGCGGTGCGGGCGGGTGTATGGTCATTAAATATTGTGTGGATGAAGGGCGGGTGGGTGGTGAGCGGGTTGGATAAAGAGAGAACCCCAAAATGTATAAATCCTGTCAAGTTCAGATCTATAGGCTACGTAAAGGTTTTTCTTGTATTTCTTAGGCCATTAGGGCCTAAATGTACACGCTCCAAATAAATGTTGAAGAAAACGTCACTGTTCAATAAATCTTCAAGAGATTAAAAGGGAACGGTACAGTGCATTTTCTATATTTATGGGTTGGGTGCGGGCCTCAGATTTTTATCACATATCAGGCTGTTGAGGACGGCTTATTAGCAATTGCTAGTGGGTGCGAGTAAACAAACAGCTGTGAAAATATGAGCAATAGAATATACCCGAAAAAGACTGACATGGATATCATTGGCTGCTTATACTCCACATGCAGCAAGTAGGCATTTTGGTACATACTTGTATGCCTGTATGAGATTGTGTCTGTAAAGTGCGTCTGTGTGTGTGAGGTATCTAAGAGCCGGCCGACACAGAAGAAGGTAAAGGCGCTGGTGGACTGCAGAGCTGTCAGCTCGGACCAGCTGGCCTTCTTCAAGGATGAGGTCATCGTAGTCACAGCCACCGAGGACCCCCACTGGTGGGTGAGTAGAAATAAACCTCTTATTTACCGTTATGCGTTTGTTTTATATTTTAATTCCTTTTTTAAAGAGAGGTTTAACACAAAGTTCAGCTGGTTAATTGTCTTCCAACCTAGCTCTTTTTTTTATTTATTTTTTACTTAGTCTCATTGAGATAAATCTCTTGCTACATCTTATCATGGAAGAAAACTTTTTTTTTTCTTTATCACGTTCAGCATAAAGACAAAAAATACCTAGGCATAGAGAGAGGCCTTACATTAATTTCCCTGTATGTTCAATATTTCCCTCCGTGTTCTCTGTCTATCTGGTTATTGATCTTGATTTGTTTCCACAGGTTGGCCACATCGAGGGCTATCCATCCAGAAGTGGAACATTCCCAGTGAACTATGTCCATAAACTAGAGGACTGACTAGCCATGGAATAACCCTACGCCCTTACGCCCTACGCCCTACCCTAACGCTTACTGCGCCACTTACCTGGGAAACCAAAAGGCTCTAACGATATTCTCAACTTTGATGTGCTGTGATCCAAGGGCTATATAATCTGCATACACTCAATTGTATATACAGACGGTGCACTTAAGGAAGTCACTATAAAATGAAAGAGTGTAATCTAGGCTTTAACTGATCAAAGCACAGGGAGGAATGCCACCCTAAAAGAAAAGCGGGATGAGAAAAGCCTCCCTCCACCTTCGACCGCTCCAGTTGTAAAACACACAAGTATTAAATGGTGTTTACCACAACTCACGGCTCGGAAAATGATAACTACATTCCCAGCCACATAACTGTTGGAGGAGCTAGAATTGCTGCGTGTGTTTGTGCGTGCGTCGGCCTATGTGTGTGAGCGTAACTGTTGGATTACTTGTCAATGGCATACATACTGCACTATACTGGAGTCTGGAGAAGAGAGAACATGTGCTGTATAAGAGGATGAATAGCCTACGTTGTCCACTGCCTTCCTGGAAACTAAAGAGACTAGGAGATTCATGCCATGTCATTCACAGTTGTCGGGACTCTGAGCCAGATGGAATGAATACCTGCTCAGTGACCGGTGGCGTTGATGTCTGGGGCTGGAACGACCTGGAACTGAAAGCCAGACAAAGTGCCTTTGTGGCTGCCAGCCTGTCTCCCTGGGCCTCCGGGGCTCTCAGGCTGCCGCTCTGAAATGGAACCCCAGCCCCTAAGCTGGTTTTGGGACCAGACTCCAGCACCGACTGGAGGTCTGGCTGGAGCCTGTGTGATTCAGTTTCCTCCAGTCTCCAGATGCAGAGGAGTCTCTACACAGTACGCATGGTTTGGCAGGGGACAGGAAGAGACTGTCACTGCAGTGAAATACACATAGCTGGATATTCAGTAGGCACCAAATGGACTGAAACAGGAGAAGACTAAATGAACTGATCAAATAAGAAATGTTCGTATGCGTTGCAAAATGTTGTCTGTTACTTACTCTAATGCACCAGGAATCCGGCAGAAGACTGTCTCAATACAATTTCATAAGCGCTTTTAATGCCACTAATAGGGAACAAAAGCTCAGTATGAGATCTGACTGTTAAGTGTCTTGTACAGCTGGTTTATCTGTCCACAAGTGAAACTATGCCTGCTATGGGGGATGATGGGCTCTCGTAGGACAGACCACAATACAACCCTTTTAGAGACGGGGATCTGTAGCTTTTTTGGCTGTGCAGGTGTTTCTACGCCTGTTTGCATTCCTGTAGTTCGACAGGGGGTTGTTGAAGGTTTGCTTAGCGTTCTATAGATCGAGTCACTGCCAATGAATATACAAGCGGAGAACTGCGTGATCGCTTGAATGTGCATGGATCCAGGGACGGACTGGAAAATGAGGGCAAACCATTGAGTGCACGTTGCACTCTGTTGTAAAAAACCACATCTGTTGTTGGAAACATTTTATATGCAACAGTTATATCACCCAGTGTTGTAAAATTGCTGAGTATCAGATTCGATGCATTATCTTTACATACTGTACCAAACTTTCTCATCTTCCCGCTACTCACGTGCTCTCATGTAAATGATACTTGTTAGTTGTGAACATCAATTCAATTCTATGAACTTATCTGTGCCAGTGGAGCAACGAGACATGGGGTTTGGACTAGGTGGTAGCCCAAAGGGCCCAGTCAGTCTACAGTGCACTCTACTGACTCTACCCAACAGACAGAGGAATGAGAGGTGTGTTGGAGCCCCCCCGGGCCCTATATACACTTTAATTTGGACCGTGAGCTTGAATAGGGCTGCGTCTTCTGTCATTTTTCTTTTATAGGTACTATCGGATCAGGGGTTGTGAGGGAGAGGAAGCAAGGGAAGAAAGCGATTTGACATTACTGGACTAATGGAGTTTATGGCGAGCTAAGTGAAGGCACTTGTTCTTCCATGTCTTCGTATCGTTGACCATCTATAGATCCCGAATCGATCTCGACGGTTGAGACATTATCACATGGTTTCTGTGAAGTTCTATCTTACGTTATCAATATAATGGAACATTTCTGTCATTTCATTATTAGCAACTATTTGTAATATAGTATGTTTTGCACTCTTTGTCCTTTCCACATGTGATTTTTAAGCTCCACTAGCAATCATTAAAGAAGACTTAACATCTGATTTTATGCTGTGTTCCATATTTGTATTATGGAGAGTTTGGTCACTTTCAGAATGGATTTACATTATATACAGTGGGGCAAAAAAGTATTTAGTCAGCCACCAATTGTGCAAGTTCTCCCACTTAAAAAGATGACTGAGACCTGTAATTTTCATCATAGGTACACTTCAACTATGACAGACAAAATGAGAAAAGAACATCTAGGAAATCACATTGTAGGATTTGTTATGAATTTATTTGCAAATTATGGTGAAAATAAGTATTTGGTCAATAACAAAAGTTTATCTCAATACTTTGTCATTGCCAACAAAGGGTATATAACAGAGGTCAAACGTTTTCTGTAAGTCTTCACAAGGTTTTCACACACTGTTGCTGATATTTTGGCACATTCCTCCATGTAGATCTCCTCTAGAGCAGTGATGTTTTGGGGCTGTTGCTGGGCAACACGGACTTTCAAATCCCTCCAAAGATTTTCTATGGGGTTGAGATCAGGAGACTGGCTAGACCACTCCAGGACCTTGAAATGCTTCTTACGAAGCCACTCCTTCGTTGCCCGGGCGGTGTGTTCATGCTGAAAGACCCAGCCACGTTTCATCTTCAATGCCCTTGCTGATGGAAGGAGGTTTGCACTCAAAATCTCACGATACATGGCCCCATTCATTCTTTCCTTTACACAGATCAGTCGTCCTGGTCCCTTTGCAGAAAAACAGTCCCAAAGCATGATGTTTCCACCCCCATGCTTCACAGTAGGTATGTTCTTTGGATGCAACTCAGCATTCTTTGTCCTCCAAACACGACGAGTTGAGTTTTTACCAAAAAGTTCTATTTTGGTTTCATCTGACCATATGACATTCTCCCAATCTTCTTCTGGATCATCCAAATGCTCTCGCAAACTTCAGACGGGCCTGGACATGTACTGGCTTAAGCAGGGGGACACGTCTGGCACTGGAGGATTTGAGTCCCTGGCGGCGTAGTGTGTTACTGATGGTAGGCTTTGATACTTTGGTCCCAGCTCTCTGCAGGTCATTCACTAGGTCCCCCGTGTGGTTCTGGGATTTTTGCTCACCGTTCTTGTGATCATTTTGACCCCATGGGGTGAGATCTTGTGTGGAGCCCCAGATCGAGGGAGATTATCAGTGGTCTTGTATGTCTTCCATTTCCTAATAATTGCTCCCACAGTTGATTTCTTCAAACCAAGCTGCTTACCTATTGCAGATTCAGTCTTCCCAGCCTGGTGAAGGTCTACAATTTTGTTTCTGGTGTCCTTTGACAGCTCTTTGGTCTTGGCCATAGTGGAGTTTGGAGTGTGACTGTTTGAGGTTGTGGACAGGTGTCTTTTATACTGATAACAAGTTCAAACAGGTGCCATTAATACAGGTAACGAGTGGAGGACAGAGGAGCCTCTTAAAGAAGAAGTTACAGGTCTGTGAGAGCCAGAAATCTTGCTTGTTTGTAGGTGACCAAATACTTATTTTCCACCATTTGCAAATAAATTCATAAAAAATCCTACAATGTGATTTTCTGGATTTTTTTTTCATTTTGTCTGTCATGGTTGAAGTGTACCTATGATGAAAATTACAGGCCTCATCTTTTTAAGTGGGAGAACTTGTACAATTGGTGGCTGACTAAATACCTTTTTGCCCCACTGTACATGTATTGATGCATGAAACTTTTGTCATAAATAACAGAGGGAATTATGTAAAATATTCATGGCCTTCAGTATCCAAAAATATAGTGTAGAGCAGAATGCATGAGATGGATTGCATGTAATAGATACTGGAACTAAAAATAGTTCAATTGTTTTTCTGATTTGCTTAGAAATCTCATCCTCATGATGCACACTCGTATAAATCGAAATACTGACGGTATAAGACTGTAGTTTTATGGAAAACATCCAATAAGACAAATAGTTTTGTAAACTAGACATTAGATGAGAGTAACAAGCTAATAATAGCTTGCATGTATTCATAAAGCTCTCACTAAAACATGTTGACCATTACAATCACTGAAAATGTATTTAAAACGGAACACTCAATTAAATGTGTATAACATCCCTCAACCTACCCCTAACAAAAACACAAATATCCTCCACCCCTACTTTACCTTCCAACCACTCTGTCATCCACCGCAAACATCAGCCAAAGCCCCTAGGATTAATACAGTACAGCTCCGGTCACCTAGTACAGGGATTACCATTATACACAGCCTGTGTGAGGGATACAACCTTTTATTGAGTGCTCTAACTGCGTGTGCACAGGTTCGTATTTGCACTCTAACACATACATGTTTAACGGAAACATGGCTCACTCGGGATATGTTGTCAGTCGAAACAGCCACCTGGTTTCTTCATGCATCGTGCAGACAGAAACAAACATCTCTCTGGTCAGAAGAAGGGCGGGGCTGTATGCCTTGTGATTACACCACGAGTCGTAAATCATAACAACATACAGGAACTCAAGTCTTTTTGTTCACCCGACCTAGAATTCCTTAATCAAATGCCGACCGCATTATCTTCCAAGAGAATTCACTTCGATTATAGTCACAGCCAAGCAGATCCCTCGTCGGCTCTGAAAGAACTTCACTGGACTCTTATGTAAACTGGAAACCATACATCCTGAGGCTGCATTTATTGTAGCTGGGGATTTTAACAAAGCTAACCTAAGAACCATAGTTCCTGAATTATATCAGCATATCGAATGCGTGACAAGAGGTGGTAGCTTTCTGGATCGTTGCTACTCGAACTTCCGCAATGCATACAAAGCCTTCCCCCGCCCTGCCTTCGGCAAATCTGACCATGACTCCATTTTGTTGCTCCCAGCCTATAGACAGAAACTAAAACAGGAAACACCGTGCTCAGGTCAATACAATGCTGGTCCGACCAATCCGATTCCACGCTTCAAGATTGCTTCGATCACGTGGACTGGGATATGTTCCGGATAGCCTCAGACAACAACATTGATGTATACGCTGACTCTGAGCGAGTTTATTAGCAAGTGCATCGGCGAGGTCGTACCCTCTGTGACCATTAAAACCTTCCCTAACCAGAAACCGTGGATTGATGGAAGCATTCACGTGAAACAAAGCGTGAACCGCCGCTTTTAATCATGGCAAGGCAACCGGAAACGCAACCGAATACAGAGTGCAGCTATTCCCTCCGCAATGCAATCGAACAAGCTAAGTGTCAGTGTAGAGTCGCAATTCAACGGCTCAGACACGAGACGTATGCGGCAGGGTCTACAGTCAATCACGGATTACAAAAAGATAACCAGCCCCGTCGCAGACACCGTCTTGCGCCCAGACAAATTAAACAACTTATTTGCTCGCTTTGAGGACAAAACAGTGCCACTGACACAGCCTGCTACCAAAGCCTGTGGGCTCTCCTTCTCCGTGGCCAACGTGCGTTAAACGTGTTAACCATCACAATGCTGCCGGCCCAGACAGCATCCCTTGCCGCGTCCTCAGCGCATGCGCAGACCAGCTGGCTGGTGTGTTTACGGACATATTCAACCAATCTCTATCCCAGTCTGTTGTCCCCACATGCTTCAAGATAGCTTTCGTGGGAACAGGAACAATGGTGGCCAAGGTAACTGACCTGAAAGACTATCGCCCCGAAGCACTCACTTCTGTCATCATGAAGTGCTTTGAGACTAGTCAAGGACCATATCACCTCCACCCTACCTGATACCCTAGACCCACTCCAATTTGTTTACCGCCCCCATAGGTCCACTGACGATGCAATCGCCATCACACTGTTCCTAGGCCGTCATTGAAAATACGAATTTGTTCTTAACTAACTTGCCTCGTTAAATAAAATAAAAATCAACACTGGGGCCCCACAAGGGTGCGTTCTCAGCCCTCTCCTGTACTCCCTGTTCACCCATGACTGCGTGGCTATGCACGCTTCCAACTCTATCATCAAGTTTGCAGACGACACTAGTGGTAGGCCTGGTTACCAACAACGACGAGACAGCATACAGGGAGGAGGTGAGGGCCCTCGGAGTGTGGTGTCAGGAAAATAACCTCTCACTCAACGTCAACAAAACATAGGAGATGATCGTGGACTTCAGGAAACAGCAGAAGGAGCTCCCCCCTATCCACATCGATGGGACAGTAGTGGAGAAGGTTTAAAGTTTTACGCGTACACATCACGGACATACTGAAAGGGTCCACCCACACATATAGCATAGTGAAGAAGGTGCAATAGCGCCTCTTCAACCTCAGGAGGCTGAAGAAATTTGGCTTGTCATCTAAAACACTCACAACCTTTTTACAGATGCACAATCGAGAGCATCCTGTCGGGCTGTATCACCGCCTGGTACGGCAATTGCACCGCCCTCAACTGCAAGGCTCTCCAGAGGGTAGTGAGGTCTGCACAACGCATCACCGGCGGCAAACTACCTGCCCTCCAGGACACCTACAGCACCCGATGTCACAGGAAGGCAAAAAAGATCAAGGACAACAACCACCGAGCCACTGCCTGTTCACCCCGCTACCATCCAGAAGGCGAGGTCAGTGCAGGTGCAACAAAGCTGGGAGCCCGAGAGGCTGAAAAACAGCTTCTATTTCAAGGCCATCATACTATTAAACGGCCATCCCTAATATAGAGTGGCTGCTGCCAACAGACTCAAATCTCTGGCCACAGACTTAATAAAGGTATCACTAGTCACTTTAAATAAAGCCATTTTATGTTTACGCATCCTACATTACTCATCGCATGTGTATATACTGTATTCTACACCATCTACTGCATCTCGCCAATGCCGCACTCAATCGCTCATTCATATATTTATATGTACATGTTCTCATTCATCCCTTTACATTTGTTGTGTATAAGGTAGTTGTTGTGAATTTGTTAGATTTAACTGCATAGTCAGAACTAGCATTTCGCTACACTCGCATTAACATCTGCTAACCATGTGTATGTGACCAATAAAATGTGAGGGCTCTATTCAATCAGATCCGCTTCAGCCGACATCCAGATAGCGGTTATGTTGGCGGCGTCGGAGCTGGAACTGTGTAAGAGCTTTCAAATCCACAAGCGGCTCCCGGAAAGTATACCTAAAGGTCTGAATCTAGGCCCAAGTGACGGGTATTAGATCACTACTGGCTCAGGCAACAGACAGGAAAAGAGGGTCAGGGTTGTGTTGAGTCAGGAATTAGGCCAGGGCCCATATTGTGCTGATCCCTGTCCATGTACTCTTATTAATTATGCTCTAGAAGGCTAAAATGATCCTGGACCAGTGATAAGTGTGTGTGTGTGTGTACGTTTAACTGGGTGAACCACACACAGGACCCACGACGGCATCAGACGTTAGCCACATGGCTTAGCCTTGGATGTGCTGTACAGTGTATCAGGTTAGCGGCTTAACTGTCATGCTGTATGTAAAACTGTACATTCATAAATGGCATCCTGTATCATAAATCATCCTATCATATAGGACATTAAAAATGATGTAATATATACAGTACCAGCTCATAATAAAATCCAGCACAGGCTCTGTATTACTCAGATCAGTATTTTTCATTAAAATATATATATATATATATATATATATATATATATATACTGGTGTCATGGCTAAATTCCCAAACTGGCCCAATTCCATCATGCCCACCAGATCATCAACCTCATTCCTAATTGGCATATACCTCTCTAGCTGGTGAGTGTTCTGGCACAAAATGGCTCCCGTGCATCACCCAGGTGGGCTACCTTGCAGGCTCTGAATACATTTCATTAAACTGCTGAAAATCCTCCCACTTGCTGGCCAATATTTTCCCTTGGAGTATTCATTCAATTAACAACTAACTTTCAGCAAGCTGAAAGGGCACTCAACATTGACACGAATTAACGATAAGTGGCAGAAATAAATTGAAGATTGTGGAAGCTGTTTTTTTGTTAGACTTCAATGCCGCTTTAGACATTATCGATCATAATCTGCTGCTTAAAAAACATGTTATTGCTTTACATCCTCTGCCATGTCGCGGAGCGAGTGTTACGCAGAGGGTGTTCTTTAATGGATACCTCTCTAAAGTAAACCAGGTAGAGTTAGGCATACTTCAAAGTATTTTTCAAATTTTATCTTCCACTAGACTTGAGTAAAGTCAGTCTTATTTAAAAAAATAATAAAAAAAATGTACCCCATTTTCATGGTATCCAATTGGGAGTTAGTCTTGTCTCATCGGTGCAACTCCCGTACGGACTCTCAGCGTGCACTGCCTGCCACAGGAGTCACTTGTGTGCGATGGGACAAGGACATCCCTGCCGGCCAAACCCGGACAACGCTGGACCAATTGTGAGCTGTCTCATGGGCCTGGACTCAAACCCACAAACTCTAGTGGCACAGCTCCTTAGACCACTATGCCACTCGGGAGGCCAAAGCCAGTGTGTCTTTGTACACTGATGACTTAACATTATACACAGCAGCTACCACTGCAAGGGAAATCATTGCGAATTTTATTTGACCTTTATTTAACTAGGCAAGACAGTTAAGAACAAATTCTTATTTACAATGACAGCCTAGGAACAGTGGGTTAACTGCCTTGTTCAGGGGCAGAACGACAGATTTTTACCCTGTCGGCGCAGGGATTTGATCTAGCAACCTTTCGGTTACTGGCCCAAAGCTTTAACCACTAGGCAGCTCTTACACAGTTCCAGCTCTGCCGCCGCCAAAACAACCGCTATGTGAATGTCGGCTGAAGCGGATCTAATTTTAATAGAGCCCTTAGACAAATCAAATCACATACACATGGTTAGCAGATGTTAATGCGAGTGTAGCGATACTTCAACATCTGCAGTCAGTTTTAGAATGGGTGGCTACTAATAAGCTAGTTTTAAATATATAAAAAATGTAATTCGATAAACCTCATGTACATCTTGTAGGGCCCGATTCCGACCCGAGTTAGGCGCAAGTAAATGGAATTCCATTTTTATGTACTTTTCTCTCAATGCGTATTCTGACCTTGAACTTAAGCATGAGAATAGCATGCTAATCATTAGGTTGGAAATAGATTACGGTGTGGTGGAGTTGTCTACAGATGCACAGTGTTCTGACTTAATTCCCTAATAATTCCACAACCTTTACATGTGAGGAAACCATGAACAAGGTCTAGTGGACCTACCGGTTTCAAGTGGAAAAAGCATCTACTTTATTTTTTTCCGATAGAAATAACACCATTCTCGATGCATTGTAATTTACAACTTGATAAGTGCTAGGTAAATGAGTAATCTGTTTGGAGAAGGGGATTGTAAATATAAATGACACTCGTTTTAGACCTTATAATCACTGGAGACAAATGTGAAACCATTCATGAAAGATTAGTGGAATCTGTGCGGGTAGCTGGACAGGTAGGATGACTGACAGTGAAGAGGGTCAGAGGACAACGGAATGGATGAGACTGAGGCAGGAGTTCCTTTAACCATAAAGTGGTATATTTACTGAGTAGTCTGTACTGCAACGATGGAAACTGAAGAACACGTATCCAATCAAATTCATAATCACAAAGATCAAATCATAAATCATTCATTATTAACATAATTAGGTAATTCAGCAATTCAGTTCAATAAGAAGTCAATTGGAATCATCATTGAGTCTTTAGGCTAGTAACTATTCATCATAATAATGAGAAGAAGAATACAAATCAGTGGTCGGTTATTCAATCTATAACCCCCATCAGTTTGATATCAGAATCGATCAGTTCAGCAAACAATGACGTTTCATATTTCACCCTTTCAAGTTTGTCTTCATATGTACATTTCATTACATATTAACCATATATCGATGGCATAATTGGCCTGTGATGATCTGTAGAGCCGTGATCATTGACCATTTACGTTACATAATAGGTTTGAAGCGTGCGCTCCAAGACACGCTCCGCGGTAACAACTATAAACAATAACTGGTGGCCCGCTCTCCCGATCGCAACATAGTTCAGATGAAAGGTAACAGATTCGGTGGATTCATGGACGCACAGAACGTCTGGATTAGACGGAGTTAAGGAAGAGAAAGCAGCGAGATCTGGCGATTTCATACTTTTAATGAGTTGAGATCTGTCGGACATTTCCACCTGACCTAATTAAAGCGCTGCTAGTCCAGCTGAGCAAGTGGCCATGAATTAAAGGATTCTTCCACCAACTCCATGGGCCTTTTCTACAATTCACATGAAAGCAAACGGAAGCATATCAACTTTTCCACAATAAAGCTTAAGAAATGCTGTGCCGTTATGTCAAATTTGAAACTGTACGGCCTTTTAACTTGCAAGGATGGGCACTCTCGCATGTCTTAATTATAGGCTACCCTGACTTCCTCTCTCCTATTTCAATCACGTTAAATCAAATCAAATCAAATCAAATTTTATTAGTCACATACACATGGTTAGCAGATGTTAATGCGAGTGTAGCGAAATGCTTGTGCTTCTAGTTCCGACAATGCAGTAATAACAACAAGTAATCTAATTAACTAAGTAATCAATCACGTTAAATATGATCCACTATCAGTATCGACTGTCAGTCGACCTAATAACCACACGTTTAACTGCCTATTTACTGTTAGTTCCCTTCATTTGGTACAGTCCACATTATCTTTCCATTTAATTATATTGTTTTGCTAACCTTTAATTTGCTTCCTCTGTAAACGCTGTCATTGCCGTGTGGTTTTGCTGAGGGTCATTAACATTTTATAATATAAAAAAATATATACATTGTAGGCTAATTAAATCGTTATGGAGCGGTAAGCAGACCAAGCTGTAAATTTGAACCGACGCATGGCGCAACACTTGGAACTGTGATGACACGGCCATGGTTAGTGTAGGCAATAGATGAGGGTATAGCCTACTATTGTACACTACACAAACCACCGTTTTCTTTATTTTGTGCGTAAAGGCTCTCCAAACCTGTTTTTATTTTTTTTAATGATTCATAAATACTTTACTAAACCTAAATAATCTACAAAATCCAAGTATTTTTTTTGTCTAGCAATTGGTGCTGAAACGGAGACGAATATACATATATTCAGATGGCTTCTTTCATTGATCCCTGATATTCTGAACCGAGTCTGTCAACAAAATTCGAACTAAAAGGTACACCGTATTTAAAGGGAAGGCTTAAGATGCGTGTATTGAAAACCCTATTGAATGAAAACTCCACGAGAATCTGTTGGCCAGCAAGTGGGAGGGTTTTCAGCAGTTGAATGAAATGTATTTAGAGCCTGCAAGGTAGCCAAGCCTGCAGAGCACTTTACATGACTGAATACGTTAATTCTGAATTCCAAATACTGAGAAGTGTGTAGGAAATCTGGTGTAGGAAAGGCATAAATTCCTAAATTGGGATCGGCCTGTAATTAATGTGGCAATTGAACAAGTTGAGACTAATCTGCTTACTGTAACCCTAGATTGTAAACCAAAAGTCAAAACCTATTGATGCAACAGTAGCTAAGATGGGGAGAGGTCTTTCCATGATAACGTGCTGCTCTGCTTTCTTGACATCACAATCAACCAAACAAGTCCTACAGGCCCTAGTTGTATCACACCTGGTTTATTGCCCAGTTATATAGTTAAGTGCTACAAAGGAGGACATGAGTATATTACAGTTACCTCAGAACAGAGCAGCACGGCTGGCCCTTAAATGTACACAGAAGTCTAATATCAATAACATACATGTCAATCTCTACTGGCTCAAAGTAGAAGAGAGACTGACTGCATCAATACTTGTCTTTTTTGAGAAGGTGTTGATGTGTTGAAAGCACAGAACTGTCTGTTCAAAGAGAACACGCAGCTCAGACACCCATACATACCCCACAAGACGTGCCACCAGGGGTCTCTTCACAGTCCGCAAGTCCAGAACAGACTCTGGGAAACAGAAAACTATATACATGACTACATGGAACTCTTCCTCATCAATAACTCAAGCGAGCAGTAAAATCAGATTTAAAACATCAATAAAATCCCTCACGGCACAACGGGAACTGTGAAGAGACACGCTTAAGCACACGCAGTCTACACGCAGTCTACACACACACATTGTAATATTGTAAATGTTTTTGTATTTTTTTTTTATATATTAGAGTAATAATGTCATGTATGATTTATTGCAGGGGTATTCAACTCTTACCCTACGAGGTCTGGAGCCTGCTGGTTTTCTGTTCTACCTGATACCACCCACGTGGTGGGGGCAGTGGAACTGGCTTCGAGGTCCAGAGTTGAGGGACGCATTGTTTTATTTACGACGTAGGCTGTTGTGATGCAATTGTTTTATTCCTCTTTGAAACCCAGAAAGAGTCTTGGCACTAGCCAATGGGAATCCTAATAAATACTAAATCACTATAATTCTACACCATTTATTAGTGTCTGACTGTCATTGGTGGGCAATGAGGGCCCAACACAGTGATGACATTTAATGTCAAAGTTTATTGTACAGTACATCACAGGCTCTCTGTACATTCAGACCAGTTAGCGAAGGTATGGATCACTCATTCAGCTCATAACCAATACAAACATTCTTCAGCATGAACAGTACAGGCAAAGTGATGCGTACCAAAGAACTAAAAGCCTTCACTTTAGGACAGATTAAGAACCAGGACACCAGATATCAGACATTCCAAGGAGGAGACAATCTATTGAATACACAAGTGAAAGATCTTACATCCAATTGGTCAATGTGGTCACTCAACTCCCATAATATCAGTCACGTTCATCACCGTGACACCTACTCAAGTTCAATATGGCGTACATCTTATATCACGTCACGTTTGCTTATTACACCTCACATTCTGCTGATGGTCCTAGCGGTGTTCTGGCATATGGTGGTGTCTCATGTTATCAATTACCCTTCCTCTCTGCTAGTTGCAGTGTCTCATTACATCAAGAGCCGTTACAATTACGCTGAGCAGGCTTCACTGCTCTGCTGCGCCGATGTGACTTGCATGACCACCCACTCTCTTTCCCAGTCGTGACAGGACAACTGCGTCACTTCTCCAGAGAGAATGAGAGAGAGAAATGCGCCCTGGCGTTCGACACATTCCCAACATAATGTAAAAGCTGACTTAAACTTGATCATTTATATAACCGTTACTGTGGCTATTCCCAGCAGAAGAGGACATATGGAATGTGTGCATGGGTAAGCAATAAGCATTCTCACACTGTCTCCAGGAAAAAGTACCATATTCTACCACATTTCAGACTCGGCCTCAATTGATATTTTTTCTCTTCAAACCAGCTGTATGCAAGTCCCATTCTCTCCGTCAGAACAGAGTACATACAAAACATCCTGAACAATGTCAAAATGTTAGCTCTGCGCTAGGGAATTCATGTCAAATTCGATGTAAATACAAGCAATTTTTCACATGAGCAAAATTCATGGATCCCGTTACGTAATGCAAACCCCTTATACAAAGCAACGAGCACGTTGCATTATTTCAAATCAACGCAAGGAGAGAACACATTTGATCAGTAGAGCTTCAAATATACCTAAACTTATTTTCAAGGTCAACATGGTCATTTAATAGTAAAGGATATCGTTCTATATAATTGTAATTAAACAGATTAAACCCTGTTAGGAAAAAAAAAAACATTTTGAAAAAATAAAAATACATTTCGCTTATTTTAACAGAACAAAACACTTTAACATCACAAATTAATTATTAAACACAGTAGAGAAGTACATTCATATAAAGAATTCTACATTGTTGGAAGCTTGTTTTGGACCTGTGGTTGATTTCAGTACTCTGTCCATAAAAGCCTGATATTGTATAATTATCTTAAACAAGTTAGGACAATTTTGGTTGGCTTAGAAGGTCCAGGGTTGGAACTCAGGCCGTGCCATTAATCCACTGAGCTAAAGCTTAGACATTTGCTCGGAAGCTTGCACAAGTCTTCAGGTCTCCAAGTCTTTTGTCATTAAGTTGTTTGTCCCTGCAACTCACTTGTGAAGCAAGACGAGGTTGCAACAAGAGACGAGGGAAGAACATTTTGATAATCCTGAAGGAAGATTGTTTTGAAAAAGTTTAGTGAGAAGATACTCAGACAGAGAAGGTTATTTTCAACCACAGGCATAAACAGGTGAAGGGAACAATATCTAGTGAGAAAAGTATTTTAACATTACATTCATTCTGCAAGTGGGCCCAGAGCTCTTTGGGAAACGTTGTTTTTCATAGCAAAAAAAAGGTGCTATGCCAAAAAGAGGGCATTGGGTTTAAAGTGATCCAAGCTGAAGACTGATCTGCTTGAGGTTGTCAACGATAGAACAATGGTCATGAATTCATCATCACACTATTATATACACACATACATTGCATAAGGCATTTATGAAGAACCATTTTTAGGGTTCCAGTATATTCAGTATAATGTAATAGCCTAATATGTACATAAAACACAATATATGCAACCTACTATAATAGGTATTTTGCTCGTCTCTGTTTGGTATGATAGATACATAAGCAGGCAGGCAGTAACTGACCCTAATATATCAAGATGTAAGCCTATGCTATGGACTATGATTCACGAACTAAGCAAATATGTCCTATGCGTAGGTCGACCATAAAAAGTAGAGAATGCATATAGACTGCTCCATCGGTTCATTGTCTGTTGTAATTCAACACCCTAGCTTAAAAAAAAGCTAAATAGCCCTTGTAATCAACAGACTAATAAATATTCGTAAATAAAGCGATAAATACTTTCCAATCACCATCACCTGTGCACTTTGCCTCAACCTGGACTCAGGGGTAGACGTAACATAGCAAATGTAAATCCAGAAATTAATACGTACCATACGAAATGTAACATATCATACTAATTGGAATGTCCCGGATGTCCATCATCCATTTTGTATGATGTTACGAATTATAATTTTTGTGGTATGTTATGAATTGCAATTCATACAATATTATTAGGAATTTGCTAAACTCATATTTTACGAATTCCAATTTGTTGTGGCTAATGTTAGCTAGGTGGCTAACGTTAGCTATTTTAGGGGTTAGGCTTATGGTTAGGATTTAGGTTAAAGAGTTGGGGTTAGGGTTAGGGAAAGGGTTAGCTAACATGCTACGTAGTTGCAAAGTAGCTAAAAAGTAGTAAGTAGTTGCAAAGTTGCTAATCAGCTAAAATGCTAAAGTTGCCCGTGATGAGATTCAACCACACAATCTTTGGGTTGCTAGACGTTCGTGTTATACGCCCACCCATTCAGTCACATATATCACCAACGCTGTGAGGAGGACAGAAAGGACCAATAGGCTAAGCAAGTATCCTATGGGCGTCACATGTCACTTCAACCTATATAACCTGAAAGTGAGGTATTGTGTCCTGTAAACTACAATGGCGAGGTTTGATCATATTTCGTGCACTAGGTCGACTCATCTGAAGACATGATAGAAAATGTACCTATGCAAGATGTCCCTAATACTCAATTTATGTTCTTTTAGGTTACATTATGAATGGAAGAACGGTCGTACAATATAAGAATTGAGAGACATATAGTTTCATACGTCTTACCCAGTTGTGCATTAGAATACGAACTGGATGACGTAACTTATTACACATCTTTTTCTGAGACCAGATTGCTTTTTGGGTCACCATAATAAGTAAGGAGAATTACTGGGAGAACTAACGTTGGTGGATCATTTATGTAAAAGGTTAGGGGAACTAAAACGACAAAAGGCTAGGTGAATTGACATACCAGGTTAGGTGAATTGGGTTAAGTTTAGATTGAGCTAAAATGCTACAGTTGTCACCGACCAGACTCGAACACGCAACCTTTGGATTCTTAGACGGTCGCAGATTACGCCTAGCCATCCTCCCTGACCAACCTCCTTCCTTTGTTTCTGAATAAAGTAACTAAACCAATATTAAGTGCAATACACTATATATACAAAAGTATGTGGACACCCCTTGAAGTTAGTGGATTTGGCTATTTCAGAGACACCCGTTGCTGACAGGTGTATACATTCGAGCACACAACCATGCAATCACCATAGACAAACATTGGCAGTAGAATGGCCCGTACTTAAGCTTGTCGCCTTTCCAACAAGTCAGTTCATCAAATTTCTGCCCCGCTAGAGCTGCCCCAGTCAACTGTGCTGTTATTGTGAGGCCATATGCTCACAGAACGGGACCACTGTTGCGTGTAAAAATTGGCTGTCACTCACTACCGAGTTCAAAACTGTCTCTGGAAGCAAGTCAGCACAATAACTGTTCGTCAGGAGCTTCATGAAATGAGTTTCCATGGCCGAGCAGCCCGCACACAAGCCTAAGATCACCATGCGCAATGCCAAGCATCGGCTGGAGTGGTGTAAAGCTCGACGCCATTGGACTCTGGAGCAGTGGAAACGCCTTCTCTGGATTGAGGAATCACGCTTTACCATCTGGCAGTCTGACAGACACATCTGGGTTTGACGGAATCAAGGAGAATGCTACCTGCCCTAATGCATAGTGCCAACTGTAAAGTTTGGTGGAGGGGGAATAAAGGCCTGGGGCTGTTTTTCTTGGTTCGGACTAGGCCCCTTAGTCCCAGTGAAGGGAAATCTTAATACTACAGCATACAAAGAATAGATGATTCTGTGCTTCCAACTTTGTGGCAACAGGTTGTGGAAGCATGACAATGCCTGTTTCAGCATGACAATGCCCCCGTGCACAAAGCGAGGCCCATACAGAAATGGTTTGTCGAGAGCGGTGTGGAAGAACTTGACTGGCCTGCACAGAACCCTGACTTCAACCCCCTTGAGCGCCTTTGGGATGAATTGGAACGCCGACTGCGAGCCTGGCCTAATCGCCCAACATCAGTGGCCAACCTCACTAATGCTCTTGTGGCTGAATGGAAGCAAGTCCCCCCAGCAATGTTCAACATCTAGAGGAAAGCCTTCCCAGAAGAGTGGAGGCTGTTGTAGCAGCAAACGTAGGACCAACTCCATATTAATGCCCATGATTTTGGAATAAGATGTTTGACGAGCAGGTGTCCACATACTTTTGGTCATGTAGTGTACGTCTTGGAGGTGCTCAGAAATACATAAAGTATGTTTCGTCTGGCACTGAGACCAGGCTGCTCAAGCAATCCCAAGCTATTCTAACATTAAACAGCAACCTGGAAGCAGCAGAAATCCTAATACCACCAAAACAAGACATTGATTTAAAACGTCAACAATTTATGCTCCAACAAGAGCAAGAGTTTGTTGCCAAATGTCTTAACAATTTAAACTAGCCTATCGAATTGTACCAGAAACACTTCCCTTCTTGCCTACTAAGAACCTTGATGGAGCTTTTGATCAGAATGATAATGGGAAACAATTACCGCGCTGTGAAGAAGCCAATTACCTGGAAGTGTTTTCTCTGCCCACCTATGACAGGTTAGTTCTTATGAAATATGGTTAGCTAAAAAGGGTCCTCACCATTTCCTGTTTCCAGCCAACATGTCATACATCAAATGACTGAGCATTGAAACAGTATCAGCTACAACTTTACCTTACCCCAACATCAGTACTCCTTGAATTTGATGTAATATTTGCTCTGTAGCATCAGTTTCAACAATCCATGGAGAGCAGAAGCTGTCCTAGATACTGCACTCATCTGCACACACACACACTTCCAATTTATGTAGCACAGACATTGTCTGTCTGCCATAACCTACGATTGCCATAAATAGATCCCCCTAGTGAATTGGCTGTGCTTTCGACGCACACACACTGCCGCTAAAGCAAAGGGGTGGGGAAATGGTTACCTAAGACGAATGGAACGAGGAGAGGAAGGAGAAGAAATAGGACAAATAATCATGCGAGTGTGTTCTGTTCTAGGCCTATCTCTGTAGAACCAGGTCACCTACATGGAACACAGATAAAGTGCCGTGCACGAGAAACATCTAACACTTTCAAAAAGATTACTACATGTACCTTCAAAGACACTGTCACACAAACCCATCCTTGAACCATCCTCAGTTTTTTCCCTATGAAAAGGGGCATTAATTGCAATGGGTACCAATGCGATTACGTCAATAACGTTAAATTGCTATATTTGCTAATTTGTCTCCTCTCTGGCTGCCTCTTTGAACCCTCCATCTTTCACAGAACTGACTCGGCCATCCGTTTGCCATGACAGCAACACAGAGAGCTAGAAACGTTAGACGTCAGCACAAACATCCACCCCCTGGCTCAGCTAGTCTGTAACCTTGGTGTATATATCCTACCTTTGCTTGTCTCTCTGGCCATGGCATGGCTATTGCAACCCTAAAACATTCCGTCAACCTCGAAAGCATTGAGAGCCCAGCTCTACCGTTATCAAAATAACATAGTTTTGCATCAGCGCCATTGTCCATCGCTCAGGTCCGACTGAAATAAATGCAGCAGAAAAGCAAGTTGTTCTTGAATCCTCAGTCTCCGAGGACATAATGTTTGTTGAATACATTCTGGAAGGATTAAAGGAGAGAGAGAGAGCTAGAAGAGGCCACAGGTGGAAGCATCTGAGAAGGAACTACTTTCTCTCTCGCCCCGAGAGAGCCGACGATTACTCCACTGGGGACTTGGCTTTCACAGCTCAAAAGATTACTGGGCTGAGAGATATAGGGAGTTTGCTGGGGAATGCCAAGGCACGTTTCCCTTCTTGAGCATGACCCTCTACCACCCACGCTTTCTGACTCCCCTTTCTCTGTCGATCCTCAACTGCCCTTCGCTCCCCTTTTCTCAATTCAGTAGGTTGGAAAGGGAGATTGTTCAACGCTCTCCCCCATCCCATAAGCCCCGCTTTGTTATATAACCCTCTTCTCTCTCTGCATATCATGAGGCACAGAGAAAATGAATCGTTTCCATGTTACCTCACAGTCCAATGCCTGCTCCCTCTCGTAGCCTCTTCCGAGACTTGCACCTTGAATCTTTTCCCTTTTCCCAACACATAAAGCACAGAAAATAAGAATCTACCAACCACATCAAGCAATGACATCTTTGCATTTGTACAATAACCTTTTGGGTTCACAGATGTACCATATGAGTCCAATGGCTGCCAAACTAACTCAGATGTTTAGTAGGCGGTTTTTAGTCCATAGAGGGCCCGCCTCCAGGAACAAACAAGAGCTCAAGCGGGGATTGTACATCAATAAGGGGTAATGGTCTGAAGAGGTGGTGGTCTGTAGTTGATGGGGGTCATTTGAGTTTGACGGGCCAGGGCAGGCACGTGCGGAGTCCTAGCATGGATGAGAAAACGATCGTGGGCCGGTGCTTCTTGAAGCGCAGGCCCTTCTTGAACCGCTGGCTGTTCTCAGCCGTGTACATCTCCCCCTGCTGGGCAGCGCAGGCGATGCGGGTAACCACCTCGCCATGCTCCACTGCCTCCTGCTCCGAGCGCACGAAGACCTCCCGGAGCTCCTCCAGGCGCCGCTCCATCTCCTGGATGACACGCTGGCGCTCCTCCATCTCCAGCAGGCGCCGGCGGGCTGCCTCAAACTCCATGCTGGAGCTGGGGGTCACCATCTTGGAGGAGGGGGCCGTGGTGGCTGTCGAGGGGGGCTCCGAGCCATACAAGGCCATCGTCACCCGCCGGAAGTCGCCCATGGAGATGGAGCGTCGTGTGGCGGGCGATGGAAGAGGGAGGGCCAGCGTGCCGAGGGGGGAAGGGGACATGGCTGAGAAAGGGAGGGAAGGGACGGCGAGAGGGGGTGCTGAGGCCTCAGGGTGAAGGTGGGAGTCCATGTCGTCCATGGTAGGCGCTTGTCTAAGGTTTTTCTTCACGGCTGGGTGCGTGCGTCAGTCTGTGCTGCTGTTGTTGATTCTAGTATTCTGTGGGAGCACAGTGAGTGGCGTGCTGCCTCAGAGCATCTTCATTCATTAATAAGAGATCGGAGCTCAGTAAAGCGTTTCATGGGGAGGAGTCCACTCGCCCCTCATTGGTTGCTTGCTTCATGCTGAATGCCGATTGGCTGCTTGCCCCTCTGCTGGCTCTGCCCCCTCGATGTCCTTTGTGTTGCTATCTCCGGTGCTCTTAGCCTACTTCAACAGGAAAAGGAAGAGAGGGATAACACATTCAGCGATTCTATCCTAGCTCCTCTCCTGTCTGTGGTTGGCTTAGTGTGTATGTTGTATGAGTCGGTCTCTCCTCTCCACCCTCCCTCCTTCCCTCAATCCATCCTCCTCTATCCCGCTCGGCTCGTTGCCCATAGCAACACAGTCTCAGCATCAGATGGCAAGTGGAGGAGGGTGGGGTGTCGTTCACATTTGAGTTTCTCTCTCCCTCACCTTCCCAAACTGATTTATCGCTCTTTCCCACTATTCCTCCTCCCCCGTCCTATCATTCACCGCCTGTCGCTGAAATTCTTTTTTTTTGTTGAACTAGCTCTTCCAAGATGACAAACTTCACTCAGTGCGTCTCAGACCCTTATCCAATGGTCATTTGTCCCCCCCCCTCCCCTCCACACACACACCTGAAATGATCAGACACCCCTGTACCATTTGGTCTATTCCCCTGCTAGCTAGCTGATCGAGCCAGCTGCTCTAACCCAAGGTTGAACTATTTTCTCTCTCTGTCATTTATATATGTTTGGACACACCTACTCATTCCAGTGTTTTTCTTTATTTTTATATTTTCTAGATTGTATAATAATAATAGTGAAGACATCAAAACTATGAAATAACACATATGGAATCATGTAGTAACCTAAAAAGTGTTATACAAATATATTTTTTATTTGAGATTCTTCTAAGTAGCCAACCCTTTGCCTTGACCACTTTGCACACTCTTGGCATTCTCCCAACCAGCTTCATGAGGTAGTCACCTGGAATGCATCTCAATTAACAGGTGTGCCTTGTTAAAAGTTAATTTGTGGAATTTCTTTCCTTCTTAATGCGTTTGAGCTAATCAGTTGTGTTGTGACAAGGTAGGGGTGGTATACAGAACACAGCTCTATTTGGTAAGAAACTTGCTTAGGCCAAGAAACACAAGCAATAGACATTAGACCAGTGGAAATCTGTCCTTTGGTCTGATGAGTCCAAATTTGAGATTTTGGTTCCAACCGCCATGTCTTTGTGAGACGCAGAGTAGGTGAATGGATGATCTCCGCATGCGTATTTCCTAATGTGAAGCATGGAGGAGGTGGTGTGATGGTGTGGGGGTGCTTTGCTGGTGACACTGATTTATTTAGAATTCAAGGCACGCTTAACCACCACAGCATTCTGCAGCAATACGCCATCCCATCTGTTTTGCGCTTAGTGGGACTATCATTTGTTTTTCAACAGGACAATGACCCAACACACCTCCAGACTGTGTAAGGGCTATTTGACCAAGAAGAAGAGTGATGTATCAGATTACCTGGCTTCCACAAACTTTTGACTGGTACTATACGTATATATGAGACAGTGCAAGAGATTGGTGGGGTTTTCCAGTGTGCATGCTGCAGGGTTGGGGTCAATTCCAATTTTCCTTACCCCAACCCTGGCGTGCTATAGCTAGTTTAGTGTTTGGGATGCTGCCACTGTTTGGTCGCACAACATAGTTCCAAGAAGGGTTCCTCATATAACCCACTGACAGGTTGCCAAGAGTTCAAAAGCACGCATACGCAGACACACTGCTACTAACAACTGTGTCCATCCGTGACTTGTAAGCCAGGGATACGTAATGCAAACCCTGTCCTGTTATGAAAGACTGGCGCACGCTCTCACACACATGCAAAACAAGGCTCTTGATATGATAATTCAGGATGCATTACAGAATTACAGGGTTTCTCTCCCATCTCAGATATCATCTCTCCCCCTCCCTCCCTTCGCTCCACTAAAACACAGAAAGCCTGTCCTCAATCCCTTATGAAACTACCCATCCCTCCATCATTCCCTCCCTGTGCGTACACAGACCCTCTGTCCCAGATTAGTTTAATCTCCTCTGCCTATGTTGTGTTTGTGCTAGGGGGAGGGAGTGATTTGTCAGTTGCTGGATAAAGGGAATTGACCCTTGCACAGAATTTTGGGCAACCAATCGCAGTGTTTCAATGGATAGCAACTGTCGTCGAGTCCAACATCTCGGACAAAAGCTCACGTTTGAAACACATGAAAGCCATTATGAAAACAGAGTTTATCCCCATTTTTTAAATGGCTCAATAATTTAACAGTGCACCAAGAGAACTTGCTACTGCGATTCCTGAAATGCAGAGTCTTGGATTATTTTTCAAATCCCAAATTATAATTTGAGAGAACACTAGTTAGCTCTTAAAGTGGTTAGTAACTTTGGCTGCATGGTGACAGCGCAATCAGAGCCATCCAGTGGCTACAACCTTCATTTCACCAGGTTCACATAAAGCAATCGTAATGACAGTCCACCACAACATACCCGAGAGTCTCCTGATTAGTAAGGGGTAGTGTGTGTTTAATTTCATAGAGTATTAAAAACACAGTTTGAGATCATTGTGAGGACATTTCACCAGTGGTTAGAATGGGGGAATTGGGCTTCCCGTGAAAATGTTGTCCAAGCTTGCAACAGTACCCAAGGGGGGCGGGGCTTAGCGAAGGGTCAATTACATCATCATGAGGTCAGACTGGGGATTGGGGGGGAGAGAGCCACGGGTAAGGTAGGGACAGGGGACTCATTTGCAGGGTGCAACCAAAAATAAGTCTTGTCAACGTCTTCTGCTCATAAGGCATAGCATAGTTTCAGAGAGAATATGGTCTACTTTTACTTTAGCGGGCTGGGCTGCAGAGGAGCTGTAAACTGAGATACCCGCTGAAAGAGAATAGTCAATCTTCAGTTTTTTTGTGCTCGTGCGCGCAGTACCACAGCTCTAACAAAATCTTTCCAGAGGCACAATCAGAATTGAGCTCACATCAGCCATAATGAGAACTACCCTTACAAAAAAAAGATTGCAGTTTTAAACGTGCAGTAACTGCAGTCGATTGTGGTATTTTGGACGCAGTATTTGCAGCATACTGCAGTTATACTGCCTTCTAACTACAGTTATACTACAGTGAACTGCAGTTATACTGCACTCTGACTGCAATCTTTTTTCGTAAGGGTAAAAACCAACTTCATAAAACACCCATTACATCAGGTTGTTCAGTCGATGTTCACACTATTATCAAATATCCCAGTGAACACAACATGTTGAAAATACATATTTTCAACCAAAAAGACAGTCTTGCGCTCATAGGTTCAACTCCACTGTTTTGGAGTGAGAGGTGTTAACACGCTCTGCCTCTTTTTAAATCAGAGCATCTCCAAGGTCTGCCGCCCACGCAGAGACAGAGGAAGACTCAGAGGCAGCCTTCACTCTGCGTTTTTACGACTATCAGACACATTGACGCTCCTGCTTCTATCTAGTGCTGCCTCTAAATCAAACAGACTTGTGTCCAGTAGGCACAAACGAAAGAAAATGTTAAGAAATGGAGTGAAACAGGGAAGTACTATCTATACTGGCCCAATAAGAAATGCTTGTTTCTATTTCTGTTTAAAACGTGTCGCTACGGTTTGCCCTAATGAACAGACCTGCCCGCCATTACAACCGCAGATGAAATGAGGCAATGCAGCATTTTCCAGGGTTTGTCCCAAATGGCACCATATTCCCTATATAGTGCACTACTTTTGACTAGATGCTTTCAGATGGAGGAGACCAGGGTAATGTAATAAGCGCCAGATGGAAAGATACGTGTACAGTGCTGTAATTAATACCGGGAACCTAGAAAAGTCTGTGTTAGTATGGGTTCGGTTGGACAGGGTTCATTTACTGCAGTGTGAATTGCCTGTACACGGACGTCAAGGTAAGAGCACAGAGCCCCCTGGTATGTGAGTGAGAGAGAGAAAGACGAACAGAGGAAGAGAGAGTGTTTGTTTATTTGCTTATTTACTGGTTTTGCAGAAGCAGTAGCCACACAAAAACACAAACAAGTAACAAAACACTGATAGACTAATGGACAAGGACAATCACACACACACTTAAAATACACTGCTCAAAAAAATAAAGGGAACACTTAAACAACACAATGTAACTCCAAGTCAATCACACTTCTGTGAAATCAAACTGTCCACTTAGGAAGCAACACTGATTGACAATAAATTTCACATGCTGTTGTGCAAATGGAATAGACAAAAGGTGGAAATTATAGGCAATTAGCAAGACACCCCCAAAAAAGGAGTGATTCTGCAGGTGGTGACCACAGACCACTTCTCAGTTCCTATGCTTCCTGGCTGATGTTTTGGTCACTTTTGAATGCTGGCGGTGCTCTCACTCTAGTGGTAGCATGAGACGGAGTCTACAACCCACACAAGTGGCTCAGGTAGTGCAGTTCATCCAGGATGGCACATCAATGCGAGCTGTGGCAAAAAGGTTTGCTGTGTCTGTCAGTGTAGTGTCCAAAGCATGGAGGCGCTACCAAGAGACAGGCCAGTACATCAGGAGACGTGGAGGAGGCCGTAGGAGGGCAACAACCCAGCAGCAGGACCGCTACCTCCGCCTTTGTGCAAGGAGGTGCACTGCCAGAGCCCTGCAAAATGACCTCCAGCAGGCCACAAATGTGCATGTGAATGCATGTGAAATTTATTGTCCATCAGTGTTGCTTCCTAAGTGGACAGTTTGATTTCACAGAAGTGTGATTGACTTGGAGTTACATTGTGTTGTTTAAGTGTTCCCTTTATTTTTTTGAGCAGTGTACAATGATATACAAACAATACAACAAAAATTGTGTGCGTGTCCCCTCACAGTCCCCACCATTCCATGAGTTGTATAATCATTTTCTTAAAAAAGGTCATTTTTCTGTTTGAGGATTTGGAAGGGAGTTCCATACGATCATGGCTCTGTATAAAATTCTGCATTGCCGTGAATTTGAGAGAGTTGGAGACAGAGGCCTCTGGTGGCATGTCTTATGGAGTATATATGGGTGTCTGAGCTGAATGTTATTTGATTATGCAGATAATCTGGAATTTATCATCACAGTAATATTTATCATAACTCGAAGAGAAGCAGTTAATGTCTCGTCAACTCTCAACCAGGAAAGACTGGCATGCATGTTTGTTAGTTACGTTCATTTAAGGGCAAGGTGTGCTGCTCTGTTTTAAGCCAGCTGCAGCTTTGCTAGGTCTTTCTTTGACGCATTTGACCACATTACCGGACAGTAATCAAGATGGGACAAGAACAGAGCCTGAACTAGTACAGTTGATTTGTCAAAAATCAGACATTCCCCCTCCCCGTCTTCACAACTTTGCCAATGTGACTTGACCATCCATTCCTCAATGGTCACATCCTTCATGTCCAACTCCAGCTGAGGTTTAAGTCTTAGAGAATGTTTAGAACCAAATACAATGCTTTTCTTTTTAGATGTATTTAAGATGAGTTTATTATTAAATCACCCATTCTGATACTAACTCCTTATTAAAAATGTCAGTGAGCTCACTTGCTTCGGGTGCTGACATGTAGAGTTTGGAATCATCCGCATACATAGACATTCTAGCTTTGTGTAAGACCAGACGCAAATCATTTGTAAAAATTGAGAAGAGTAATGGCCCAAGGCAACTGCCCTGAGGGACACCGCACTGTAGATAGCGCCTTCGGAAATTATTCAGACCCCTTCACTTTTTCCACATTTTGTTAGTTTACACAGCCTTATTCTAAAATTGATTAAAATGTTGTTTTTCCTCAATCTACACACGATACCTCATTTATTTTTTTTGCAAATTTATAAAATATTATATTTACATAAGTATTCAGACCCTTTACTCCGTACTTTGTTGAAGCAACTTTGTCAACAATTACAGCCTCGATTCTTCTTAGGTATGACGCTACAAGCTTGGCACACCTGTATTTGGAGATTTTCTCCCTTTCTTCTCTGCAGATCCTCTCAAGCTCTGTCACGTTGCTGCACAGCTATTTTCAGGTCTCTCCAGACGTTCGATCGGGTTCAAGTCCGTGCTCTGGCTGGGCCACTCAAGGACATTCAGAGACTTGTCCCGAAGCCACTTCTGCGTTGTCTTAGCTGTGTGCTTAAGGTTGTTGTCCTGTTGGAAGATGAACCTTCGCCCCAGTCTGAGGTCCTCAATGCTCTGGAGATGGTTTTCATCAAGGATCTCTGTACTTTGCATCGATCCTGACTAGTCTCCCAGTCCCTGCCCCTGAAAAACACCCCCACAGTATGATGTTGCCACCACCATGCTTCACCGTAAGGATGGTGCCAGGTTCCCTCCAGACGTGACGCTTGGCATTCAGGCCAAAGAGTTCAATCTCGGTTTCATCAGACCAGAAAATCTTGTTTCTCATGATCTGAGAGTCTTTAGGGTGCCTTTTGGCAAACTCCAAGCGGGCTGTCGTGCCTTTTACTGAGTGGCTTCTGTTCGGCCACTCTACCATAAAGGCCTGATTGGTGGAGTGCTGCAGAGATGGGAGAACATTTCAGAAGGACAATCATCTCCACAGAGGAACTCTAGAGCTCTGTCAGTGATTATCGGGTTAATGGTCACCTCCCTGACCAAGGCCCTTCTTCCCCGATTGTTCAGTTTGGCTGGGAGGCCAACTCTAGGAAGAGTCTTGGTGGTTCCAAACTTCTTCCATTTAAGAATGATGGAGAACACTGTATTCTTGGGGACCTTCAATGCTGCAGAAATGTTTTGGTACCCTTCCCCAGATCTGTGCCTCGACACAATCCTGTCTCGGAGCTCTACGGACAATTCCTTCGACCTCATGGCTTGGTTTTTTGCTCTGACATGCATTGTCAACTGTGGGACCTTATATAGACAGGTGTGTGCCTTTCCAAATCATGTCCAATCAATTGAGTTTACCACAGGTGGACTCCAATCAAGTTTTTAGAAACATTAAGGTTGATCAATGGAAATAGGATGCACCTGAGCTCAATGTCGAGTCTCATAGAAAACAGTCTGAATACTTAGAAATAACTTAATTACATGTTTTTCTAAAAACCTTTGTCATTATAGGGTATTGTGTGTAGATTGCTGAGGCAGAAACGTAACGAAATGTGGAAAAAGTCGAGGGGTCTGAATACTTTCCGAATGCACCGTATATGTTAGAGTAGCTTCCATTGAAGAACACTCTCTGGGTTTTATAGGATCAATAATTCTCCAACCATGTGATATAAAGCCATATAGCAAGTTTGTTTTTTTCAATAACAATTCATGTTCAACAATACAGCTCCAACTATCATATTATCTATTTATATGAACCAATCATGAGTCCGTGAAGAACAATATGAGTACCCTTCTCTATACACATGCTAAAAGTCAGTTAACTTCTCTGAAAAATAGCATTGTGTTTAGAATGAATTAGCTTTTCTATTTGATGTTGAACAGAATATTGTAGGGTTTGTTGGCCATTGTGAAGGAGGTAGGAATTAGGCAAGTATGTGGAGGTACTGTATGCGAGTAAGAGTTTGCGTATTTTAATGAGCGGATGGTAGTCTGTTTTCAGGGAGCGTGTGGTCAAGTACACAAATGTGTTATAGAAGAGGAAAGTGTTACTATGCTAAAAGCTGCCTAAGCGTGCATGTGTGTGCCTGCAGCAGACGTCCATCACAGGAGCTAGTCAGTGCATTGGAGGACGTTTGGGAAGTACATGAAAGTGTGCTACATGTGCTGCAGACAGGCAGTGAGATGCAGTGTTTTTCTGCTTGCGTAACACACTGTTCCCTAGGTGTTTTAAAGGAACACTCACATCCATCACTACAGCACAGGGTCTAAGGACACACTACACTTAAAGGTGGTCCATAAAGTGTATGAAAATAAAGACACTGACAGACTAATATAGGAACATGTTGAATTCCTGAATTGAGTGCAACCCTGTTATTTGTATTATATTATTATTAATGTACGCATACATGCAGACAATAAGAGACAAAGCAGTCTGATCAGCGCAGATACTTTTTTTAATAGAAAGGAATCTCATTTTAATACCCTATAGGCCCGAATCCCCACTGCTGCAATGGCAGAAATACCCCCTGTACCCCATCCTGACCCACCAACCTCCTTTCGACAGATATGCTTCAGATATCTAAGGGTCAAGCCTAAAGAAGCTTACGGAATCTAACGTATGCTGTAGGTCAAGTTACCTTACAAGCTACTTAAACTTAGCCACAAATGTGTACTATTCCAATACAGCAAATAATACAATGATCATTTTGTCCAGAAGTTATTATGATTAAGTAAAATAGAGAAAGAACTTGATGGAAGTCCAGGACTTTTCACACTGCCGAGCCAAACCGTACTGAGCTGGCCTGGTTAAAATAGCAGAGCCGGCGCAGCTTGGTTCAGGTTGGCACAATAGTGTTTAAAGACCGTTACCCTTGTAGTAGAGTCAAACTGAACAGGAGACAAAAATAACCTGTGGCCATTCACTTAAGGCCTGATTAAAACCAGCAGACAGGCAATTTCAAATCAGAAAAGCCCAAACAATATTGTTTGAGTAGAAGATGAAAACCAATGCTTTACAGTGACTTTAAGAGAGTGCATTTGAGTGCTCAGTACAATCGTTTCGACAATCAATCTCACCATACTTAACATTGAAACAGAGGAGGATTGTGGGAAAGAGTCCATCGTGGACCCTCCAACAGCGTGTGCTCGACATACCTTTTACAAAATGTTATCACCACTTTCTTTGGACCGAACAACAAAACATAACAGGCAACAACAAAAGTGAACACAAGACAGACAAGCATTCAAAATATGCATATCCAAGAAGAAAACACAAATGGGGGAAAAACGGAATATAGATTTCAACATGCCAACTTGTTTAGGGCATTACAGATACTCTTATTCATTTTTTTACAATAAAAATATTTGGACATATCTCCAATCTTATTTTTTTTTCTTTCTCAGAATCGGCAAGGTCACTAAGAAAAGTGTAGATAAGAGAAGGACAAAGCGACATGACGCCACACTGGACCATACCATGCAAACAACTTCCTGCAACTTTCCCTAGGACTGGACTCACTAAGTCATGCAAATGGACAGCGAGACACTCAGCTTGGGAAAAAAAACATTAGCGGCGACTACATTACCCAGAATTGCTACTTCTGGTATAGTCTCATTTATGGCAAAATATTTGTTCATTTGAATGGTCATTACAAAATAGGAAAATGATAGCAATAAACTGATCTCATTTTGTGCCATAGTCCCTTCAAGCTTTCCCAATGGGAAAAACAAGAAACAAATCAATTTGGCAGTAGCCTACTACTACGTAAAGCTGATCAACTGGAGCGAGAGCGACACACCAAACAGACATACAGAAAGACGGACGTGCAGAGAGCTGAGCGGCAGCCAATCACAACGATGCTGAGGGGAGAGCCAATCAAAACGACAGCAGAACAGAAACACTACCAAAACATCAACAGCGGTCATCCACGTCCTCTGCGGTAGCAGGTTGTCTCGCAAACTCAAGGCTCGCACACAACTCTTATCCAAAATATACTGCGAACACATTTGTCAAAACCTGCCGCTACCCCACTGCCTCCTTATCCCCAGTCATGTCCTGTCACTAGTCCAGGTGTGATTGACAGCCAGTGACCACACCTATCGAGGAGGAAACTGAGACGACTGATATCACCGGCAGGGGGAGGTGACTACAGCAGAGTACAGTCAGTGGTCCTTGGCTGGTTAAACTGAGGTTGTCTCTTCAGTCCCGTGACTTACTGCTGTACGGACTGACTGGGGCTGTTCTAGCTAGAGTCTGGGGGTCTACATGGTTCTACAGAGAGGTGGAGGGGAGCTTCTTGACACGTCGCTGGGCCAGGAACGAAGACTCGATGGGCTTCAGCTCTGGCGTGGGCTGGGAGCTCTTCAAGGCCGAGTAGGTGGCCGCCATCGCCCCCTGTCAGAAGAGAAGAGGTAGTGCAATGTCAAGATATCAGTTTGGAGGACAAACAGTTCCAGTTGCATTCACACACAGGATCTGGCACCTCTAACTTCTTATGGCTGAAGGGGCAGTATTGAGTAGCTTGGATGAAAGGTGCACAGAGGTGCCCAGAGTAAACGGCCTGCTCCTATGTCATAGTTGCTAATATATGCATATTATTATTAGTATTGGATAGAACACACTCTGAAGTTTCTAAAACTGTTTGAATTATGTCTGTGGGTATAACAGAACTCATATGGCAGGCAAAAACCTGAGAAGTTCCACTTCCTGTTTGGATATTTTCTGGGGTGCCAGATTTTCAACCAAGCTCTCATTGAAAATACAGAGAGATATGGATGGGTTTTCACTTCCTACGGCTTCCACTAGATGTCAACAGTCAATAGAACTTCGTCTGATTACTAATGTGAAGGGGGGGCTGAAGGAGACAGGAATTAGTAATCACTTCCATGAGGTGCCCACGCATTGAACTGGCGCGTTCACGTGAGAGTGAGCTCCGTTCCATCGGTCAATTGAAGTCGATGTAATTCTCCGGTTGGAATGTTATTCAAGATGTATGTTAACAACATTCTAAAGATTGATTCAGTACATCGTTTGACATGTTTCTACTGACTGTAACGGAACTTTTGGACATTTCGTCACATTAGTGGACGCGCTTTGAGACTTGTTAGGGCGTTTGGTAAACAATTCGAAAGTAGCTAATTGGACATAAATAACAGACATTATCAAGCATTTATTGTGGACCTGGGATTCCTAGGACTGCATTCTGATGAAGTTCAAAGGTAAGGAAACATTTATCATGTATTTTCTGGTTTCTGTTGAGTCCAACATGGCGGCTAATTTGGCTATTGTTCTGAGCTCCGTCTCAGAATATTGCATGGTTTATTTTTCTGTAAAGTTTTTTTTAAGATCTGACACAGCGGTTGCATTAAGGAGAGGTATATCTATAATTCCATGTGTATAACTTGTATTATCATCTACATTTATGATGAGTATTTCTGTTGAAACAATGTGGCTATGCAAAATCACTTGATGTTTTTGCAACTAGTGATTCTAACGCGCCAATGTAAACTCAGATTTTTTTTATATAAATATGAACTTTATCAAACAAAACATGCATGTATTGTGTAACATGAAGTCCTATGACTGTCATCTGATGAAGATAATCAAAGGTTAGTGATTAATTTTCTCTATTTCTGCTTTTTGTGACTGCTATATTTCTCTTGAAAAATGGCTGTGCTTATTGTGGTTTTGTGGTGACCTAACATAATCGTTTGTGGTGCTTTAGCTGAAAAGCCTATTTGAAATCGGACACTTTGGTGGGATTAACAACAAGATTACCTTTAAAATGATATAAGACACATGAATGTCTGAGGAATTTTTATTATGAGATTTCTGTTTTTTGAATTTGGCGCCCTGCACTGTCACTGGCTGCTGTCATATTGATCCCGGTGACGGGATTGCAGCCATAAGAAGTTCCAGTTGCATTCACACACAGGATCTGGCACCTCTTTACGACAGTTGCATTCCGGAACCTATTTGACCGGATCCGGTACATCTTGTGGCATGAAAGATAATTTAGGTGCACTATGCAGAAATCGCTCTGCCATTTCCTGGCTTCTAAAATTCTTTTATTTTAATTTTAATTTTTTATCCCATTTTCTCCCCAATTTTCGTGGTATCCAATCGCTAGTAATTACTACCTTGTCTCATCGCTACAACTCCCGTACGGGCTCGGGAGAGACGAAGGTCGAAAGCCATGCGTCCTCCGAAGCACAACCCAACCAGCCGTACTGCTTCTTAACACAGCGCGCCTCCAACCCGGAAGCCAGCCGCACCAATGTGTCGGAGGAAACATCGTGTACCTGGCCCCCTTGGCTGGCGCGCACTGCGCCCGGCCCGCCACAGGAGTCGCTGGAGCGCGATGAGACAAGGATATCCCTACCGGCCAAACCCTCCCTACCCCGGACGACGCTATGCCAATTGTGCGTCGCCCCACGGACCTCCCGGTCGCGGCCGGCTGCGACAGAGCCTGGGCGCGAACCCAGAGACTCTGGTGGCGGAGTAAGCACTGGGATGCAGTGCCCTAGACCACTGCGCCACCCGGGAGGCCCTGGCTTCTAAAATTCTAGTACAGCGTAGAGAATCATTTTGCCATCTAAACCGATGTGAAATGTATTTTTTAGCTGTTTGAAGTTGGTGTTCAAAACTGAAAATAAAGACACAAACTAAATTTAATATTGGGAAGCATAGAAATAACCCACATAGAATATATCTACTGCTTCTTATGCTCGCTTTAAATGAGAATGACAGATCTATAAACTCACATGTGTGAATTTGGTCAGGTCTCCCAAAAAGTTACACATTGCATCTTTAACTTGAAAGAGAAGGCAATTTGAATAAAAGCAATCAGAGTGTATTAAGATGCCTCCTCGTTAATTATCCTGCCCAAATGTCATGTAAAAAAAAACGTATTTCCAGCCAGCGCCTGATATTCTGAGAAATGATTACGGTTGGGCCAGGCCAGGGATTTGTGCAACATTGAAGTCTGGTGAGAGAAAAGCGCCTGTATATCTCATAGAACTAGAATGAAATTACATTTCTATGATCCCTCTCCCACTCTCTGCTCTGATAGATATTGCTAGAAATAAATAGCTGGGGATTGTATAATGTAGCCCAATCACAAGGCATACCCTACAGTCGGTAACACGCTGCAAATAGGCTATCAATCAACTAAACAGGCCTTTCGCAATATTTTTAATACAATTGTGGGAAAAGCACGGGTTGGAAAGCAAATGGCTCTCGCTGAAAATTAGACGTGTATGTTTGTAGGCTCCCAACATATTTTATAAATTCCCAAATACAGTTGAAGTCGGAAGTTAACATACACCTTAGCCAAATACATTTAAACTCAGTTTAACAATTCCTGACATTTAATCCCAGTAAAAATTCCCTGTCTTAGGTCAGTTAGGATCACTACTATTTTAAGAATGTGAAATGTCAGAATAATAGCAGAGAGAATGATTTATTTCATCACATTCCCAGTGGGTCAGAAATGTACATACAGTCAATTAGTATTTGGTAACATTGCCTTTAAATTGTTTTACTTGGATCAAACGTTTCGGGTAGCCTTCCACAAGCTTCCCACAATAAGTTGGGTGAATTTTGGCCCGGTCCTCCTGACAGAGCTGGTGTAACAGTCAGGTTTGTAGGCCTCCTTGATCGCACATGCTTTTTCAGTTCTGCCCACAAATTTTCTATAGGATTGAAGGCAGGGCTTTGTATGATCTTTGTCCCCATGTGCAGTTGCAAACCGTAGTCTGACTTTTTTTATGCCGGTTTTGGAGCAGTGGCTTCTTCCTTGCTGAGCGGCCTTTCAGGTTATGTCGATTATAGGACTCGTTTTACTGTGGATATAGATACTTTTGTACCTGTTTCCTCCAGCATCTTCACACGGTCCTTTGTGGTTGTTCTGGGATTGATTTGCACTTTTTGCACCAACGTACGTTCATCTCTAGGAGACAGAACGCGTCTCCTTCCTGAGCGGTATGACGGCTGAGTGGTCCCATTGTGTTTATACTTGCGTACTATTGTTTGTACAGATGAACGTGGTACCTTCGGGCGTTTGGAAGTTTCTCCAAAGGATGAACCAGACTTGGAGTTTTTTTCTGAGGTCTTGGCTGATTTCTTTTGATTTTCCCATGATGTCAAGCAAAGAGGCACTGAGTTTGAAGGTAGCCTTGAATTACATCCACAGGTACTCCTCCAATTGACTCAAATGATGTCAATTAGCCAATCAGAAGCTTCTAAAGCCATGACATCGTTTTCTGGAATTTTCCAAGCTGTTTAAAGGCACAGTCAACTTAATAAACTTCTGACCCACAGGAATTGTGATACAGTGAGTTAAGTGAAATAATCTGTCTGTAAACTATTGTTGGAAAAATGACTTGTGTCATGCACAAAGTAGATGTCCTAACCGACTTGCCAAAACTATAGTTTGTGAACAAGAAATTTGTGGAGTGGTTGAAAAATGGGTCAATGACTCCAACCTATGTAAACTTCCGACTTCAACTGTAGGCCTATTGAGCGAACAGCATCACTGGTGAGTGACACTTGAACTTGATTAGGACTATAATTTCCTCCTCATATTGTACAATATTTTGTCTCCGCTATTTGTTGCATTCAAGACAAGGCTGTTTTGTATTTCTCCGTCAGTGTCAAAGTAGCCTGTCATTTCGATAATTTGTGTGGTATTAAATATTTCACTAAAGTTTCCAGTTAAGTAAAATGACATAAAATGTTTTTATATTTTATTTATTTTTATTTTACCGTTATTTTACCAGGTAAGTTGACTGAGAACACGTTCTCATTTGCAGCAACGACCTGGGGAATAGTTACAGGGGAGAGGAGGGGGATGAATGAGCCAATTGTAAAGGGTAACCTAACGGACTAAACCGCTGCCTCCGGATCACATATACCGCTGCAGCATGGGTTCGAATCCGGCCCATGACCACTTCAGCACACTCTCTATCCATCTTTCCCATTGTCTCTCCTCTATCCAATAAAGCATAAAATATATCTTTAAAATAAAAAGTTTGGTCACATTGCTTTATTCCGGAATATACTTTTCGGGACTGTAATGGCATTGTCAGCTGTGTCCAATAGAAATAGAAATTCACCATGTGAACAAGAATGGAGTTGACTCCCAACCCTGGATTTCCTAGTGGGCACAGCATAGTGTACATTATAGTATCAATCCAGTACCTTGACCAGCTTAGCGTCCTGGTGCTGCAGCTGGCTGTTGGGCAGCTTGTCCCTCTGAACGATCCAGGGGTGCTTGAGGACCTGCATGGCCGTCAGCCGCTGGTGGGGGTCCACGTGGAGCATCTTAGACACCAGGTCCTATAGAGAAAGAACACACAGCAGGAAGGAAGAAATGAGTTTTTTTTGTTGTTGTACTTTTACCCCTTTTTCTCCCCAGTTTCGTGATCCAATTGGTAGTTAGTCTTGTCCCATCGCTGCAAATCCCCTACGGACTCGGGAGAGGCGAAGGTCGTGAGCCATGCGTCCTCCGAAACACGACCCCTGAAACACTGCTCGCTATTCCGGAAGCCAGTCGCACCAATGTGTCGGAGAAAACACCATCCAGCTTGCGACCAAAGTCAGCTAGCAGGCGCCCGGCATGCCACTACCGCTAGAGCGCGATGGGACAAGGAAATCCCGGAAGGCCAAACGCTCGCCTAACCAGGACGACGCTGGGCCAATTGTGCACCGCCTTATGGGTCTCCCGGTCACGGCCAGCTATGACAGTCTGGAATCAAACCTGGGTCAGTAGTGACGCCTCAAGTGCTGCGATGCAGCACTGCGCCACTCGGGAGGCCGGATTGATGGGTTTGTGTCATTATATACTGTACACCTCTATCCTTGAAATCCAAACTAAACCACTATTGTTTCACTTCAAGTCTCCCAGAAAGTCCCAGTCAGTCCTACTGTACCTTGGCTGCGTCCGACACAGCGTCCCAGTTGCCTCCGGTCAGGGTGAAGTGACCACTTCCTATCCTGCTCAGGATCTCATCTGGAGTGTCCTCGGGCCCGTTGGCAAACGGAGTGAAGCTGAAGGGGGAGGGAGGGAGGGAGCACGTGGGACAAGTCAAATGAGAGAGTGTGTATGCACGCGAGTGACAAAATCACATTTTGTTGGATGTAGATGCCCTGCGGAGTGGAATATAGTGCACAGATGTATGAGTGGTATGTAGTGTGTGTGTGTTCCTCACCCAGCCAACATGGTGTACAGCAAGACACCCAGACTCCAAACATCACAGCCCTCGTCATAGCCCTGACGCTTCAACACCTGGAACACACAGATAGAGCAATACGTCACAATGTTGGCTATCGTGCATCACCGGGGTAAAGCTATACGCTCTAGAATTTGACAAGGACGCTACACTGAGCATACAAAACATTACGAACACCTGCTCTTTCCAGGTGGATCCAGGTGAAAGCTATGATCCCTTATTGATGTCAATTGTTAAATCCACATCAATCAGTGTAGATAAAGGGGAGGAGACAGGTTAAAGGAGGAGTTTTAAGCCTGGAGACAATTGAGGCATGGATTGTGTATGTGTGCCATTCAGAGGGGCTGTCCCGTTCTGTGAGTTTGTGTGGCCTACCACTTCGCAACTGAGCCATTGCTGCTCCTAGACGTTTCCACTTCCCAGTAACAGCACTTAGTTGACCGGGGCAGCTCTAGCACGGCAGAAATTTGACGAACTGACTTGTTGAAAAGGTGGCATCCTATGACGGTCCCACATTGAAAGTCACTGAGCTCTTCAGTGAGGCCATTCTACTGCCAATGTTTGTCTATGGAAATTGCATGGCTGTGTGATCCATTTTTATACACCTGTCAGCAACTGGTATGGCTGAAATAGCCAAATTCACTAATTTGAAGAGGTGTCCACATACTTTTGTATATATAGTGTATCTTTTGATTTCTATGGTTTGTATCATTCACAACTGAAGTTGCCAAGCAACTCTAAATCTAGCGTAGGCTATAGGACCCGTTTCAAATTATTACTCTTACGCTCAACATAGCCACTTCATATGTGCATTCTCACTCCAAAATGGGAAAAATATCCTTTCTATTTTATTCAGCTAAGTTCAATTATATTCTTCTTAATAGAAAATCATATAAAATAAAATAATGGCATATCTTGTCTGCTAAAATAACAAGCCTTACAGCCTGATAACAGTTGGCCAACTCCTAAGCTCTTCGAATAAAATACATTTTCTTAATAATGTTTCTTTAGACCTGCCTAAAATAAATAATGGATTTATTGTATGTTCAATTGATTTATTATACTTTTTAAAAATGTAGATGCACCAGCGGCTTGTATGCGGAGGCCTGGAGACAATAACCGGCTGACAAAATGTCATGACCGCCACAGCCACTGGTTTGTGTCAAGAACTACAACAGTTTCCTGTGTATATCAAGAATGGTCCACCACCCAAAGGACATCCAGCCAAATCGACAACTGTGGGAAGCATTGGAGTTAACAAGGCCAGCATCCATGCCCCGACGAATTGAGGCTGTTCTGAGGGCAAAAGGGGGGATGCAACTCAATATTAGGAAGGTTTTCCTAATGTGTGGTATACAGGTATTAATCATAATCGTCATCACACACAAACACAGTCCCGGGCCTTACCTCCGGGGCTACGAAGTTAGCGGTATAGCAGGGGGTCATGAGTAGGCCGTTGTCAGCTCTCAGCTGCTTGGCGAAACCAAAGTCACAGATCCTGATTGACTCGGGGTTCCCCAACTCATCTACATACAGGATGTTACTGGGCTTCAGGTCCCTGTGGACCACCTGGAGAGAAGGGAGGTGGAGAAATGAGGAACGGAGGGGAAGGAGAGGTAGATGTGAAGCGGGAGAAGGAGAGAGGATTGAAAGACAACTTAGTAAGGGTCAAATATTAACAAAAATAAATCTTCAACTGTTACTTCCAATGGACATTTTGGAGATACAATGTTGGTTGTACATTATTTGCCTCGAGTGTTAATACTGTGACAAATATTTTTTTAAAGTAAGAATATTACAACATAGGAAAAAGGAATATCTAGAAACTCTTGTTAAGACAAAGTCCATTCAAGTCCATATTCAGCAGTATGTTACAGTATGTGTGTAGAGCGTTGTCTCACCCCCTGTGCGTGGAGGTATTCGACAGTCTTGGTGATGGTGTGGAGCACGGAGCTGGCCTCGCGCTCTGAGAAGAACTTCTGTTTGAGGATCCGGTCCAGCAGCTCCCCGCCTCGCATCAGCTCTGTCACCAGATACACCTGCTTCCCATTGTCATACACCTGACGGATGGAAGGAACACATGAAGGATGATTCAGTCTGTGCAGGTGTGTGTGCGTGTACTCACTTCCTTCCGGGTGATGATTGTGTGTGTGCTCACATCCTTCAGGGTGATGATCATGTGTGTGTGTCAGTGTACACTCACATCCTTCAGGGTGATGATGTTGGGGTGCTGGCCGTATCGCAGCAGGATCTCGATCTCCTCTGAGGGGTCCGTCATGGTCTTGTCAATCACCTGGTAGTGCATAATAAAACAGGCGCCATTATAAACACCCCATTATGAAACCATTGTGATTGAGACGGTGCGAGACAAGAGATAGGAAAGGATTAGAACAGCACTCTTCAAAAAGACAGATCTGAATAACTTACTCTACATAAATTGTTCAAAATGTATATTTTAGAGAGTTATGTCCAATTACTGTATTCACAATGATTCAGCACCCCACAAGATGGACGAATAAAACGTGTGGGACTGGGGAGAGTGATTTGCTTGATATTTCAGGATATACACCCAGAGAGAGGGAGGCTGGTATGTTTTGGTACCTTGGCGGGGTACTCTGTGTTGGTGGCTTTGGGGACGCGGGTCTTGCAGACAGAGAAGTGTGTGTGTGTGTGTGTGTGTGTGTGTGTGTGTGTGTGTGTGTGTCTGTGCGTGTTCTGACCTTGGCGGCGTACTCGGTGTTGGTGGCTTTGTGGACGCAGCGCTTGCAGACAGAGAAGGAGCCCATGCCGATGTCTTCCTTCAGCACGTAGCCATCGCTGAACAACAGGTTCTTCCCATGGAGTTGCTGCAGCAAACAGAAAACATAGGGAAATGAGTGCTACTGTATTGGTCACAGCATCTCACACACAGTTTATGTTTTTATATATTCTTTTATTTCACCTTTATTTAAACAGGTAGACTAGTTGAGAACAAGTTCTCATTTACAACTGCGACCTGGCCAAGATAAAGCAAAGCAGTGCGACACAAACAACAGAGTTACACATGGAATAAACAAACATACAGTCAATAATACGATAGAAAAAGTCTATATACAGTGTTGCAAATGAGATAGGATAAGGGATGTAAGGCAATAAATAGGCCATATTGGCAAATTAATTACAATATAGCGATTAAACACTGGAGTGATAGATGCAATAGATGCAACTTCTGCACAAGTAGAGATACTGGGGTGCAAAGGAGCAAAATAAATCAAATAAATAACAGCATGGGGATGAGGTAGTTGGATGGGCTATTTACAGATGAGCTATGTACAGGTGCAGTGATCTGTGAGCTGCTCTGACAGCTGGTGCTTAAAGCTAGTGAGGGAGATATGAGTCTCCAGCTTCAGTGATTTTTGCAGTTCGTTCCAGTCATTGGCAGCAGAGAACTGGAAGGAAAGGCGGCCAAAGTAGGAATTGGCTTTGGGGGTGACCAGTGAAATACACCTGCTGGAGCGCATGCTACGGGTGGGTGCTGCTGGTGACCAGTGAGCTGAGATAAGACGGGCTTTACCTAGCAAAGACGTATAGATGACCTGAAGCCAGTGGGTGTGGTGACGAATATGAAGCGAGGGCCAGCCAACAAGAGCATACAGGTTGCAGAGGTGGGTAGTATATGGGGCTTTTGTGACAAAACGGATGGCACTGTGATACACTGCATCCAATTTGCTGAGTAGAGTGTTGGAGGCTATTTTGTAAACGACATCGCCGAAGTCAAGGATCGGTAGGATAGTCAGTTTTACGAGGGTATGTTTGGCAGCATGAATGAAGGAGGCTTTGTGCTGCGAAATAGGAAGCTGATTCTAGAGTTAATTTTAGATTGGAGATGCTTAATGTGAGTCTGGAAGGAGAGTTTACAGTCTAACCAGACATCTAGGTATTTGTAGTGGTCCACATATTCTAAGTCAGAACCATCCAGAGTAGTGATGCTGGACGGGCGGGCAGGTGTGGGCAGCGATCGGTTTAAGAGCATGCATTCAGTTTTACTTGCATTTAACAGCAGTTGAAGGCCACGGAAGGAGAGTTGTATGGCATTGAAGCTCGTCTGGATGTTAGTTAGCACAGTGTCCAAAGAAGGGCCAGAAGTATACAGAATGGTGTCGTCTGCGTAGAGGTGGATCAAAGAATCACCAGCAGCAAGAGCTAGGCAGGGGTCCAGGCCAATTGGCAAAATAGGTATTGTAGCCCAAGGAGTGGCTGATGGACCTCTTCGGCTAGCCGGGAAATAGGCCTAGCAAATGCTAGCTCCAGGCTAGTTGGTTCTTGCTTCGGAACAGAGACGTTAGCCAGGAGTGGCCACGCGGATAGCAGCTAGCTAGCTGCGATGATCCAGGTGAAAAGGTTCAGAGCTTGTGGTAAGAATCCGGAGAAAAATATATCCGATTTGCTCTGGTTTGAGTCGCGCTGTGCAGACTGGCTCGAGTTGTCCGGGCTAAAAGGTAGCTGATGACCGCTAGCAGTGGCTAGATGACTATTAGCTAGTTAGCTGGCTAGCTTCTGTTGGGGGTTTTGGTTCAAAAGTGAAGAAAATCGCAGATTCATAGGCGGATTGCAGGAGAGTATGTTGAGGTTAAGAAAAAAATATATGCTCAGAAAAAAAATTATAAAAAGATACACAATTTATACACGGGACACGACGAGGACAAAAGACTTCTGACTGCCATCATGGCGTAGCAAGGCTACAACTGCTTTACAAACACAACAATCAATGTGTTTATTATTTTTTTTTTTTTATATTCGTCCACACAGCCACACCCCATTCCATTAGGGACCTCAGTCAACCGAGCTACGGATTGTTCACTCGGCTACCGTCTGGCAGACAGAGACAACGCAGGTGCGTCAGTGCCAAGACTGAGAGAATAAACCCCAGCTTCTATTACCAGGCATCAGACTGTTGAACAGCCATCACTAGCCATCTACCAGGTGATGCACACACACACACCTCATACTCAAACACACGCACCTACAGACATAGCCAACGCTGTTGTCCCATGTCATAGAGACATTGATCCACTGGACACTTCCCATTTCACACTGAGTATTTACTGTAAATACTGCATTCCAGACATAACTCATTCTAATATTTATTCTTTGTATTTAGTTATACTGTTTCAGTGGGGTGTATTCATGGATGCCAAGGGAAGCCAGGCTTGCCCCAAAAATGGACAAAAAAATAAATAAAAATGTGTCTGTTTCATAATTTTCCTTCAGTTTGTATCGCAAAAAGCATCAGAACGAGCAAAACAGCACCCCTCTATCTCAGTATGTGTAGCCCATCTATCTAATGCTGTCTGGTCAAAACGAGTATGATATTGTTGCCGCCCGCAGCATTGAATGCCATCAAGCATATGGCCTCCCTTGATACATTTTTTTATAAAATAGTAGCCAATCAGCGTTGAGCTAAACTGAGTGAGCGCAACTGTGAATGGTCCTGGCGCACAAGATATGGATGAAAATACACTCAAATTAAAGCTGAAAGTCTGCACTTTAACTTCATAGTCGTTGTATCATTTCAAATCCAAACTGCTGGAGTACAGAGCCAAAAAAAAAAAAAAAAAAAAAAAAAAAAAAGTGTTACTGTCTCAATACTTCCGAGCAAACTATTTATCTTATGTTGACTGGACTAAATCATTTTTGGTATCTTTTAGTTGACTAAGCATTGATGATGATGAAATCTTAAAGTTGAAATGGTGCTGGTTGGAATAGTGGTGGCAGCTCCTGTTTTCTTTGCGACTTGCAGTGAAACTCTCCGTGGTTCTACATCAATAGTTGTTTAGCAGTCCGAAAACGTTGAAAACTTTAACTTGCTTGACCTGTAGGTCATGTAACTGTTTGTTACATGCAATATGCTTTGTGGACTACACTGGATAGAGGTTGCTCTCGGGTTTTGTGATGAAACAAAGGTGTGGTTGTATTTATTACTGCCACTGTGTCTTCTTGTCTCGGCCTTTAGGCCTATATATATCACGGTGGCAAGGCAAGGTATATGACTGAACAGATTGCAGTGCAAACAACGCTATCATCACAACACATGGTTTGTAATATGGCAATTTTTTCCTGGCTTGGCTTCCCCAGTGATTTTACCCACGCACCACTACTGTTTATACACACCGCATATATATATACACACACACACACACACACACACTTGACATAGCTCAATGTAATATCTACTGCTGTACATATCATTCTTAGTATATCTTGTCTAAATTCTTCCAGTGTACATGCGTATAGATTGCATTTTGATTACTGTTACGATGCTATTTAGGTTAATTGGATTATTCCTGAACACATTTGAACACCTACTCATTCCAGGGTTTTTCTTTATTTTTTACATTGTAGAATAGTAGTGAAGACATCAAAACTATGACATAACACATATGGAATCATGTAGTATTGAGGAGTATAGCACCTCAGTCATCGGCTTGATCAATAAGTGCATCGACTTCGCCGTCCCCAAAGTGACCGTACGTACATTTCCCAACCAGAATCCATGGATTACAGGCAACTTCCGCACTGTGCTAAAGGCTAGAGCATGCCGCTTTCAAGGAGCGGGACACTAATCTGGTTGAATATAAGAAATCCTGCTATGCCCTCCGACGAACCATCAAACAGGTAAAGCGTCAATACAGGACTAAGAATGAATCCTACTACACCGGCTCTGACGATCGTCGGATGTGAAAACTATTAGACTACAAAGGGAAACCCAACACGAGCCTACCAGACGAGCTAAATGCCTTTTACGCTCGCTTATAGGCAAGCAACACCAACGCATGCATGAGAGCACCAGTGGTTCCGGATGACTGTGTGATCACATCAACACCATCATGCCAGAATCCCTAGGCCCCTCCTGTACTCCCTGTTCACCCATGACTGCGTGGCCAAGTACAACTCCAACACCAAAATGAAGTTTGCTGTGACACAACAGTCATGGGTGAACAGGGAGTACAGGAGGGGACTGATCAACAACAACGATGAGACAGCCTATAAGGAGGAGGTCAGAGACCTGGCAACCCTAACCCTAACTAATCTAATGGCCACCTGCACTATTTACATTGACCCCCCCACCCCCCTTTTATTACACTGCTACTACTCGCTGTTTATTATCTATGCATAGTCACTTTACAAATGACCTCAACTGACCTGTACCCCCACACATTGACTCAGTACCAGTACCCCCTGTATATAGTCTCGTTATTGTTATGTACATTTCTTGTTACTTTTTGATTTATAAACTCAAAATAGACATATACAGTATTCATGAAATTTACATAAATCAAATAATTTGTATTTACATAGTTTATATACACATTATTCAAAATAAACATATATGTTTGATATTTACACATAATTACACAATCCTAAAAGCTTAGCTAAAATATTTAAGAATTCAGAAAGGTTGGACAGACTAGATTTTTTTTAACTTTAGTTTATTTAGTGAATAAAAAAAAAAACTGTTTTGTTGGTTAAGGGCTTGTAAGTAAGCATTTCACGGGTAAGATCTATACCTGTTGTACTCGGCGCATGTGACAAATAAAATTTGATTTGAAAAGCTTGCCCAACGGAAAAACTCTGTTGACATAGAGCCTTACACTGGACTAAAAAACTATCTGAACCTGGAAACTGGCCCCAAAACCTGGCTGTGTGTGGGAGAGCTCTCTGGATACTTTCTTGGAATTTGGTTTGAAACAAAATGGTCCCTTGTGGGAATATATGTAACCTTCTATTATTCTTATAGGAGATATGGGAGGAGCTGAGTGGCTTTGTCCCATCTGTGACTGACAGCTGACCTGAACCACTGGGTGTGGTGCAGGCTTGGCAGGCTCCAATGATCCCTCCTCCTCCAGCATGGCCGGGGCGACAAAGCTGAAGCCCCGGAAGAGCTGGTGAGCTCCGGCACTGGGTGGAACGCCTGGGGAGTCTGGGGAGAGGTCAGCGAGAGAGCAGACGGTCATATACACAGGCGCACACATACACGCATACACACTTCACAATAGACTGCCTTGCTCCAAGGCGATGTAAGCAACATACAAACAGCAACCATTTTAGGATTGCTACAGCTTTCATATTTCATTATCATTGATATGATGGAGTGTGGTCTGATTCAGTCAGACCTGTTGTCATGCTAGGACAAGTTACTCTTGTCAACTTTAACCTCTTACCTTTGGGTGTGCGGGAGGTGAACTCTGAGTCAAAGTAGAAGGTGTCGTCCGGCCGGGCCACCGCCGGTTTGAACGGGGGATGGATTTCTCGCCGGAACAGTTTCTGAAAGGGTTAAAATAGTTTCTGAAGGGGTTAAAACCAAGGGTGAAAGTCCTGTAGACTTAAATTTCTAACTGGTACGAGACCTTTGTGTGCACAAGCTATTTTATGGGCCTAATAGGATAAATGTCCCTTTTAACTGTAAAAATTTACAGCATTACCTAATGTGGTATAAACCCAACCAGTCATGATGCTTTTCATCTGATTGTCAAACAAATCACTTCAAAAAGTAGGCTCCCTGTGCCTGTTCCTCCACTCTAAACTAATCCCAGCATCCAAACAGTGCACTGTGCACCTGCCATGTACAGAATAGAAAGAGACATCGGTTGCAAAACACCAAAACGTGTCATGACATTCGGCAATTGTCATAATAGGCTTATTCTTGTGGCCTGATTGATGCGTCTTGCTGCTCGTGCACGTCTTGGTGAGTCATCTCTGCCTTTGCAAAATTCATTCAGTGTTCACGTCGAACCACACCGCATTTTGGAGCGTATAGCACCCGTTTCAACTCCATTTGCTAATTTCTCATTGAACTGACAGGCGGTAATAATAAATGGTGTAATAGCCTACAGGTTTCTTGACATTTTTGTGGAAATGATTGTGATTGACTCATGTTTTATCGGTCCAGCGTACCTCCACTATTTATTTTGCCGGTACTCCGTAGCTGACCAGTTTACTTTCACCCCTGGCTAAAGCAATGGTGACCTGGGAATTACTGAAGAACATGGCTCCTTTTAAAATGCTCATTGAATGATAATCTGATTCCCTGATAGAAATGTAGTACACGGTGTCAGAAGAGGTGCCACTCACATTCCAGTCTATGGTGGAGAAGAACGCGTGGCGTTTGATCTCCTCTGCACCGTCCGCCCCCGACCCTGTCCAACCAATCACACCGTTTGTATGGATTACTGCATAGAACCTATGCAAAAGCTCTATGCTTAACATAAAATAGGCCTTATTATACCAAAGTAATTACTCTACTAGTGGAACAACCACTGCAATAAGCTTGTCATTAGCTAGTGGGCAAGTACATACTGTATTGTTACGGACTACTCACCCAGTCTGTTGGTGGGGTTCCTCTTGAACAGAGCTCTGAGGAGACTTTGGGCCTCTGAACTCAGGAACTGGGGCATTCCCAATCTTGCCCTGCAGGGGGAGACATTGTTATATCCAAAAGGCTAATAAATAGTAGACTTGTTTATCCAGATTCAACGCTGCTTTTCCTGAACTCAATTGTTTTCCTGAACGCAGCTGGTCTGGTTCAACCAGGCTAAATAAATATACTGAACAAAAATATAAATGCAGTCTGCAACAATTTCAAATTTCAATTTCAGTCAGCATGCCAATTGCACACTCCATCAAAACTTGAGACATCTGTGGCATTGTGTTGTCTGACAAAACTGCACGTTTTAGTGGCCTTTTATTGTCCCCAGCAGAAGGGGCACCTGTGTAATGATCATGCAGTTTAATCAGCTTCTTGATATGCCACACCTGTCAGGTGGATGGATTATCCTGGCAAAGGAGAAACGCTCAGTAACATGGATGTAAACAAAGTCGTGAAAACATTTTGAGAGAAATACACTTCTTGTGCGTATGTAACATTTCTGGGATTTTTTATTTTAGCTCACACAACCAACACTTTACATGTTGCGTTTATATTTTTGTTTAGTGTAGTAGAGCTCTAGGCCCATATCCACAACGTGTCTCAGAGTAGGAGTGCTGACCTAGGCTGGATTTTTATTTTAGATCATAATGAAAAGGATTATATGGACAGATTCTAGATCAGCCCTCCGACTCAGACGCTTAGTGGATACGGGCCCTGATAATTAAGGAATAGGGAAAGGGGGATACCTAGTCAGTTGTACAACAATGCACTCAACTGAAATGTGTCTTCCTCATTTAACTCACCCCCCCCGAATCAAAGAGGTAAGGGGGGGCTGCCTTAATCGACATCCACGTCATCGGCGTCCGGGGAAGAGAGGGTTAACTGCATACAGACACTAGCCTGTGATTGTGTCTACTTACTTGAGGATCAGGTTCATGGTCTCTTTGCGGTCCTTTCCTTGGAACGGTAGCGATCCAGTCAGCATCTCAAACTGTGAAACAAATACAACCACCATATTTTTAAAACCCCCATGCCTTTGACATTCATTTCTATTCTAGGGCTCTGACGCAAACACACACATCATATTCATGTTTGTTTGATTGTCTGCATTACAAGGGTTGTGTTCAAATGGAAGAAAACAGACAAACAGGAACTACCTGAACAGCTAATGATCATTTTCAATTGCAAAGCGTTTTACTATGTTGTGGACTAATGAATATGACCCAAGAGACTACGTCGTATGGTGCCAGGACAACCTCTCCCTCAACGTGATCAAGACAAAGGAGTTGGTTGTGGACTACAGGAAAAGGAGGACCGAGCACGCCCCCATTCTCATCGACAGGACTGTAGTGGAGGAGATTGAGAGCTTCAAGTTCCTTGGTGTCCACATCATCAACAAACGAACATGGTCCAAGCACAACAAGACAGTCGTGAAGAGGGCACAACAAAAACTATTCCCCCTCAGGAGAGTGAAAAGATTTGGCATGGGTCCTCAGATCCTCAAAAAGGTTCTAAAGCTGCACCATCGAGAGTATCCTGACTGGTTGCATCACTGCCTGGTATGGCAACTGCTCGGCCTCCGACCGCAAGTCCTTACAGAGGGTAGTGCGCACGGCCCAGTACATCACTGGGGCCAAGCTTCCTGCCATCCAGGACCTCTATACCAGGCGGTGTCAGAGGAAGGCCATAAAAATAGTCAAAGACTCCAGCCACCCTAGTCATTGTTCTCTCTGCTACCGCACGGCACGCGGTACCGGAGCGCCAAGTCCAGGTCCAAGAGGCTTCTAAACAGCTTCTACCCCCAAGCCATAATACTATCCAGGTCTGTGCCCAAACAATTCAAGCTTCTACTTTTAAAAATCCATCTTTCCAGAAACAAGTCTGTCACCGTTGCTGCTCTTCAGAGTTCGTACTGGTAGGTGACCTAAACCGGGACATGCTTAACACCCCGGCCGTCCTACAATCTAAGCTAGATGCCCTCAATCGCACACAAATTATCAAGGAAACTACCAGGTACAACCCTAAATCCGTAACCAACGGCACACTCTTAGATATCATCTTGACCAACTTGCCCTCCAAATACACCTCTGCTGTCTTCAACCAGGATCTCAGCGATCACTGCCTCATTGCCTGCGCGCGTAATGGGTCTGCGGTCAAACCTTCACCCCTCATCACTGTCAAACGTTCTCTAAAACACTTCAGCGAGCAGGCCTTTCTAATCAACCTGGCCCGGGTATCCTGGAAGGATATTGACCTCATCTCGTCAGTAGAGGATGCCTGGTTGCTCTTTAAAAAGTGCTTTCCTGACCATCTTAAATGTAGAACTAAGAACAGATATAGCCCTTGGTTCACTCCAGACTTGACTGCCCTTGACCAGCACAAAAACATCCTGCGGCGTTTTGCATTTGCATCGAATAGCCCCCGCGATAGTCAGGAACCAATACACTCAGTCAGTTAGGAAAGCAAAGGCTAACTTTTTCAAACAGAAATTTGCATCCTGTAGCACTAATTACAAAAAGTTTTGGGACGCCGTAAAGTCCATGGAGAATAAGAGGTGAAACACAGTCACCACCGATAAATCTACGATAATCGATAATTTAAATAAGCATTTCTCTACGGCTGGCCATGCTTTCCTCCTGGCTACACCTACTCCGGCCAACATCTCAGCACCCCCTGCAGCAACTTTCCCAAGCCCCCCACGCTTCTCCACCCAAATTCAGACAGATGACGTTCTGCAAGAGCTGCAAAATCTAGATCCCTACAAATCAGCTGGGCTAGACAATCTGGACCCTCTCTAAAATTATCCGCCAAAATTGTTGCAACCCCTATTACTAGCCTATTCTCTTTCGTATCGTCTGAGATCCCAAAAGATTGGAAAGCTGCCGCGGTCATCCCTCTCTTCAAAGGGGGAGACACTCTAGACCTAAACTGTTATAGACCTATATCCATCCTGCCCTGCCTTTCGAAAATCTTCAAAAGCCAAATTAACAAACAGATCACAGACCATTTCGAATTCCACCATACCTTCTCCACCATGCAATCTGGTTTCAGAGCTGGTCATAGGTGCATCGCAGCCACGCTCAAGGTCCTAAACAATATCATAACCGCCATCGAAAAAAGATAGTACTGTGCAGCCGTCTTCATCGACCTGGCCAAGGCTTTCGACTGTCACAACCCATTCTTATCGACAGACTCAACAGCCTTGGCTTCTCAAATGCCTGCCTCGCCTGGTTCACCAACTACTTCTCAGATAGAGTTCAGTGTCAAATCGGAGGGCCTGTTGTCTGGACCTCTGGCAGTCTATGGGGGTGCCACAGGGTTCAATCCTCGGGCCGCCAATTTTCTCTGTATTTATCAATGATGTCGCTCTTGCGGCTGATGATTCTCTGATCCACCTCTACGCAGACAACACCATTCTGTATATATCTGGCCCATATTTGGACACTGTGCTAACAAACCTCCAGACGAGCTTCAATGCCATATAACTCTCCTTCTGTGGCCTCCAACTGCTCTTAAATGCAAGTAAAACTAAATGCATGCTCTTCAACCGATCGCTGCCCACACCTGCCCGCCCGTCCAGCATCACTACTCTGGACGGTTCCTGACTTAGAATATGTGGACAACTACAAATACCTAGGTGTCTGGTTAGACTGTAAACTCTCCTTCCAGACTCGCATTAAGCATCTCCAATCCAAAATTAAATCTAGAATCGGCTTCGTATTTCGCAACAAAGCCTCCTTCACTCATGCTGCCAAACATACTCTCGTAAAACTGATTATCTTACCGATCCTTGACTTCGGCGATGTCATTTACAAAATGGCCTCCAACACTCTACTCAGCAAACTGGATGCAGTCTATCACAGTGACATCGATTTTGTCACCAAAGCCCCATATACTACCCACCACTGCAACCTCTATGCTCTCGTTGGCTGGCCTTCACTACATATTCGTCGCCAAACCCACTGGCTCCAGGTCATCTATAAGTCTTTGCTAAGTAAAGCCCGCCTTATCTCAGCTCACTGGTCACCATAGCAACCCACCCGTAGCACGCGCTCCAGCAGGTATATTTCACTGGTCATCCCCAAAGCAAACACCTCCTTTGGCTGCCTTTCCTTCCAGTTCTCTGCTGCCAATGACTGGAACGAATAGCAAAAATCACTGAAGCCTTACTCAAATGATGTCAATTAGCCTATCAGAAGCTTCTAAAGCCATGACATCATTTTGTGGAATTTTCCAAGCTGTTTAAAGGCCCAGTCAACTTAGTGTATGTAAACTTCTGACCCACTGGAATTGTGATAAAGTGAATTATACGTGAAATAATCTGTCTGTAAACAATTGTTGGAAAGACTTGTGTCATGCAAAGTAGATGTGCTAACCGACTTGCCAAACCAAAGTTTATTAACAAGAAATTTGTGGAGTGGTTGAAAAACGAGTTAATGACTCCAACCTAAGTGTATGTAAACTTCCGACTTCAACTGGAAGCTTATTGAAGATCAGTGATACCATCAAGAGCAGTGTGCGGTTTCCTTTTCCCCCTCATCTTGTCCAACTGTTACCATGCACATCTGAGCAATCTTTTTGCAGGTGCGAGTGCCTTTTGAATTCTCCATTGTATTATTGACTGTACGTTTGTTTATCCCATGTGTAACTCTGTGTTGTTGTTTTTGTCACACTGCTCTGCTTTATCTTGGCCAGGTCGCAGTTGTAAATGAGAACTTGTTCTCAACTGGCCTACCTGGTTAAATAAAGGTGAAATAAAAATAAGACTCCTGAACATCCAATCAAATGCCTACCCAGAATATTTGCACCCTCCTCTTTTACGCTGCTGCTACTCTCTGTTATATCTATGCATCGTCACTTTAATAACTCGACCAACATATACAAATGACCTCGACTAACCGGTCGATACTGGTACATTTACTCTGTACCGGTACCCCCTGTATATAGTCAAACTATTGTTATTTTACTGCTGCTCTTTAACTACTTGTTACTTTCATTTCTTATTCGTATTTTTAAAACTGCGTTGTTGGCTAGGGGCTTGTAAGTAAGCATTTCACTGTACGGTCTACACCTGTATATGTACGTGCATGTGACTAATAACATTCCATTTGAAATTAGATACGACGACTCACCATCAGTACCCCAAACGACCACCAGTCTGCACTGTGGATGTGGCCCTGCCTGTTCACCACCTCTGGTGCCATGTACTCCACCGTACCGCAGAAGGAGTAGGCTTTCTTCTCATGGTCAACGGCCTCTTTACACAGGCCAAAATCTGGGGTGTAAACACCACAAGTCAGTCACTATTCAACTACCGGTACTATTATAAACACGCATCATGAATACACAGTGGACAGGCAGGCATACAGGTGTAGGATCTTCATTTGACCAGTTTTAATCACAGCAGGAAAATAATCCTGCAGCAACAGTAAATGTGAATTATTGTGTTGATTTTAATGAATCAACATTTTTGGAAGGGGCGAGTAAATCAAGTCAAATTTTAAAGTGGAAATCGCTAACTTTAGAAACCTTCAATACACTACAAGTGTGTGTTTCCTGTTGTGCAGGATGATCAAATTAGGATCCTACACCTGTACAGGAATAGAGTACATGATTTGCACTATGCTTTATGGATATGGCCAGGAGTTGTTCCTGACCATATGACCTGACCTATAACTAGTCTATAGCCTACAACTAGGGCCCAGGGTGCGTCCGCAATGGCACCCTATTCCCTATATAGTGGGGGATTATATCGGGCCATTATCAGGGGAAACTTTCTGTAACACTTCCTGATGCCTCCGTGACTCGTGCGGGTATTCAAAGGCCTCATAATTCATATTCCCCGTGTGACGTTAATACATCGCACCGTGACATATATTCAAGGTCACCGTTGATGCTTGTGTACGTGCGTGAACTCCCAAAAGGTAAACAGCCGACAGAGGAGAGAGCGATTATAGGGTTGATAAGATGCAGGAGAAACATAATTAACCTCTAGGTAATGATATATAGGCTCACACACGGAGAAGTTATCTACACGGGGACAGATAAGGCTTTGGCGACTCACTGACTAATGGAGGAAGGTCAACAGGAGGAGGGAAGTGTGTGTGTGTGTGTGTGTGTGTGTGTGTGTGTGTGTGTGTGTGTGTGTGTGTGTGTGTGTGTGTGTGTGTGTGTGTGTGTGTGTGTGTGTGTGTGTGTGTGGGGGGGTACCTGTGAGTTTGATATGGCCTTCTTCGTCCAGTAGAATGCTAGAAAATATAAATGAGAAGAGGTGTTAGTGTGAGGTGTGTAGGACTATCATATTGGGATAGAGGTAGACAAAATGTTTTTGTCACAACCACAGACTGGTACAAATAACCTGGCATTAAGAGTCTAGAATACTTAAGAGTTCAAAAAACACTCTGTAGACAAAACAAAAAGCATTTAGTAGCACATCTTCACAATATTTTTTTATGTAATGGCCAAAGCAACATGTCCCCTCTCAGTGAATTCAGTGTATCAGAATTGTATATGCCACAAGAGATAAAACGTGTGTAATCTGTCTGTGCATACTAGCTTTCTCATCCTCTCATATGTCATGTTAAGATCCCATTGTTCAAGACCAGACGTGATGATCGCTCTTGTTGTGCATTCAGTCCTCTCAGTTCTGATGGGGGTTCATTCATGTTATAGCTATGGAGCTAAATTACACTGCAGTGACATTTCCTGGTTTCTATATAAAATGGATATAGCGACGTCTATAAGAGACAACAGAGAAGCACTCTGCATCGCAATTTCCCTCTCATTATAGAAAAGAACTCCAAAGCCCAGACATTTGTGGGTCGGGGCTACAATAGCATAGCATATAAGGGGCGTAATCTTTAGTACAAACAGTTGCAATCGGTTGTGTTTTGCTATGAAAACAAGAGTTTCTACTGGACAAATTGAATTAGTTCTATTTGCTTCCGTTTGGTTCCTAGTGAATACACCCCAGGTCTCAGGAAGTCGTCCTCTCCAGCTCAGTTGGTAGAGCATGGCACTTTCATCACAATGATACTGGGTCCACCCATACGTAAAATATATGCTCAGTTTGCACACATATGGTTAAGTCGCTTTGGATAAAAATCGTCTGCTAAATGGCATTTATTATTATATTAGGAAGGCAATGCAAGGATGTGTGATGCTGCTACGCTAAGCTAGCCAGGACTAGCTGCCCTTCGCTGAGGCTCCACCTACTTCTCAGGTTTGAGGTCTCTGTAGATGATGCCCAGGCCATGCAGGTGGTCCAGGCCCAGGGCCAACTCTGCTAGGTAGAACTTCACATCCTCCTCTGTGAACATCACCTGGAAACGATACAAGACACAGAGAGAGAGAGAGAGCGCGCGACAGAGGAGAGAGAGAGAGAGCGCGCGACAGAGGAGAGAGAGAGAGAGCGCGCGACAGAGGAGAGAGAGAGAGAGCGCGCGACAGAGGAGAGAGAGAGAGAGCGCGCGACAGAGGAGAGAGAGAGAGAGCGCGCGACAGAGGAGAGAGAGAGAGAGCGCGCGACAGAGGAGAGAGAGAGAGAGCGCGCGACAGAGGAGAGAGAGAGAGAGCGCGCGACAGAGGAGAGAGAGAGAGAGCGCGCGACAGAGGAGAGAGAGAGAGAGCGCGCGACAGAGGAGAGAGAGAGAGAGCGCGCGACAGAGGAGAGAGAGAGAGAGCGCGCGACAGAGGAGAGAGAGAGAGAGCGCGCGACAGAGGAGAGAGAGAGAGAGCGCGCGACAGAGGAGAGAGAGAGAGAGCGCGCGACAGAGGAGAGAGAGAGAGAGCGCGCGACAGAGGAGAGAGAGAGAGAGCGCGCGACAGAGGAGAGAGAGAGAGAGCGCGCGACAGAGGAGAGAGAGAGAGAGCGCGCGACAGAGGAGAGAGAGAGAGAGCGCGCGACAGAGGAGAGAGAGAGAGAGCGCGCGACAGAGGAGAGAGAGAGAGAGCGCGCGACAGAGGAGAGAGAGAGAGAGCGCGCGACAGAGGAGAGAGAGAGAGAGCGCGCGACAGAGGAGAGAGAGAGAGAGCGCGCGACAGAGGAGAGAGAGAGAGAGCGCGCGACAGAGGAGAGAGAGAGAGAGCGCGCGACAGAGGAGAGAGAGAGAGAGCGCGCGACAGAGGAGAGAGAGAGAGAGCGCGCGACAGAGGAGAGAGAGAGAGAGCGCGCGACAGAGGAGAGAGAGAGAGAGCGCGCGACAGAGGAGAGAGAGAGAGAGCGCGCGACAGAGGAGAGAGAGAGAGAGCGCGCGACAGAGGAGAGAGAGAGAGAGCGCGCGACAGAGGAGAGAGAGAGAGAGCGCGCGACAGAGGAGAGAGAGAGAGAGCGCGCGACAGAGGAGAGAGAGAGAGAGCGCGCGACAGAGGAGAGAGAGAGAGAGCGCGCGACAGAGGAGAGAGAGAGAGAGCGCGCGACAGAGGAGAGAGAGAGAGAGCGCGCGACAGAGGAGAGAGAGAGAGAGCGCGCGACAGAGGAGAGAGAGAGAGAGCGCGCGACAGAGGAGAGAGAGAGAGAGCGCGCGACAGAGGAGAGAGAGAGAGAGCGCGCGACAGAGGAGAGAGAGAGAGCGCGCGACAGAGGAGAGAGAGAGAGCGCGCGACAGAGGAGAGAGAGAGAGCGCGCGACAGAGGAGAGAGAGAGAGCGCGCGACAGAGGAGCGCGACAGAGAGCGCGACAGAGAGCGCGACAGAGAGCGCGACAGAGAGCGCGACAGAGAGCGCGACAGAGAGCGCGACAGAGGAGAGAGAGAGAGCGCGCGACAGAGGAGCGCGACAGAGAGCGCGACAGAGAGCGCGACAGAGAGCGCGACAGAGAGCGCGACAGAGAGCGCGACAGAGAGCGCGACAGAGAGCGCGACAGAGAGCGCGACAGAGAGCGCGACAGAGAGCGCGACAGAGAGCGCGAGAGAGAGCGAGAGAGAGAGAGCGAGAGAGACAGAGGAGAGAGAGAGCGAGAGAGACAGAGGAGAGAGACAGAGGAGAGAGAGAGCGAGAGAGACAGAGGAGAGAGACAGAGGAGAGAGACAGAGGAGAGAGACAGAGGAGAGAGACAGAGGAGAGAGACAGAGGAGAGAGACAGAGGAGAGAGACAGAGGAGAGAGACAGAGGAGAGAGCGCGACAGAGAGCGCGACAGAGAGCGCGACAGAGAGCGCGACAGAGAGCGCGACAGAGAGCGCGACAGAGAGCGCGACAGAGAGCGCGACAGAGAGCGCGACAGAGAGCGCGACAGAGAGCGCGACAGAGAGCGCGACAGAGAGCGCGACAGAGAGCGCGACAGAGAGCGCGACAGAGAGCGCGACAGAGAGCGCGACAGAGAGCGCGACAGAGAGCGCGACAGAGAGCGCGACAGAGAGCGCGACAGAGAGCGCGACAGAGAGCGCGACAGAGAGCGCGACAGAGAGCGCGACAGAGAGCGCGACAGAGAGCGCGACAGAGAGCGCGACAGAGAGCGCGACAGAGGAGAGAGCGCGACAGAGGAGAGAGCGCGACAGAGGAGAGAGCGCGACAGAGGAGAGAGCGCGACAGAGGAGAGAGCGCGACAGAGGAGAGAGCGCGACAGAGGAGAGAGCGCGAGAGAGAGAGAGCGCGAGAGAGAGAGAGCGCGAGAGAGAGAGAGCGCGAGAGAGAGAGAGCGCGAGAGAGAGAGCGCGAGAGAGAGAGCGCGAGAGAGAGAGCGCGAGAGAGCGCGAGAGAGCGCGAGAGAGAGAGAGCGCGAGAGAGAGCGCGCGCGAGAGAGCGCGCGCGAGAGAGCGCGCGCGAGAGAGAGAGCGCGCGAGAGAGAGCGCGAGAGAGACAGAGCGCGAGAGAGCGCGAGAGAGACAGAGGAGAGAGAGCGCGAGAGAGACAGAGGAGAGAGAGCGCGAGAGAGACAGAGGAGAGAGAGCGCGAGAGAGACAGAGGAGAGAGAGCGCGAGAGAGACAGAGGAGAGAGAGCGCGAGAGAGACAGAGGAGAGAGAGCGCGAGAGAGACAGAGGAGAGAGAGAGAGAGAGCGCGAGAGAGACAGAGGAGAGAGAGAGAGAGAGCGCGAGAGAGACAGAGGAGAAAGAGCGCGAGAGAGACAGAGGAGAGAGAGAGAGAGAGAGCGCGAGAGAGACAGAGGAGAGAGAGAGAGAGAGAGAGCGCGAGAGAGACAGAGGAGAGAGAGAGAGAGAGAGAGCGCGAGAGAGACAGAGGAGAGAGAGAGAGAGAGAGCGCGAGAGAGACAGAGGAGAGAGAGAGAGAGAGAGAGCGCGAGAGAGACAGAGGAGAGAGAGAGAGAGAGAGAGCGCGAGAGAGACAGAGGAGAGAGAGAGAGAGAGAGAGCGCGAGAGAGACAGAGGAGAGAGAGAGAGAGAGAGAGCGCGAGAGAGACAGAGGGGAGAGAGAGAGAGAGAGAGCGCGAGAGAGACAGAGGAGAGAGAGAGAGAGAGAGAGCGCGAGAGAGACAGAGGAGAGAGAGAGAGAGAGAGAGCGCGAGAGAGACAGAGGAGAGAGAGAGAGAGAGAGAGCGCGAGAGAGACAGAGGAGAGAGAGAGAGAGAGAGAGCGCGAGAGCGACAGAGGAGAGAGAGAGAGAGAGCGCGAGAGAGACAGAGGAGAGAGAGAGAGAGAGCGCGAGAGAGACAGAGGAGAGAGAGAGAGAGAGCGCGAGAGAGACAGAGGAGAGAGAGAGAGAGAGCGCGAGAGAGACAGAGGAGAGAGAGAGAGAGCGCGAGAGAGACAGAGGAGAGAGAGAGAGCGCGAGAGAGACAGAGGAGAGAGAGAGAGCGCGAGAGAGACAGAGGAGAGAGAGAGAGCGCGAGAGAGACAGAGGAGAGAGAGAGAGCGCGAGAGAGACAGAGGAGAGAGAGAGAGCGGAGAGAGAGAGACAGAGGAGAGAGAGCGGAGAGAGAGAGCGGAGAGAGAGAGAGCGGAGAGAGAGAAGAGAGAGGAGAGAGAGCAGAGAGAGAGACAGAGGAGAGAGAGCAGAGAGAGAGACAGAGAGAGAGAGCAGAGAGAGAGACAGAGAGAGAGAGCAGAGAGAGAGACAGAGGAGAGAGAGCGAGAGAGACAGAGGAGAGAGAGCGAGAGAGACAGAGGAGAGAGAGCGAGAGAGACAGAGAGAGAGCGAGAGAGACAGAGAGAGAGCGAGAGAGACAGAGGAGAGAGAGCGAGAGAGACAGAGGAGAGAGAGCGAGAGAGACAGAGGAGAGAGAGCGAGAGAGACAGAGGAGAGAGAGCGAGAGAGACAGAGAGAGAGCGAGAGAGACAGAGGAGAGAGAGCGAGAGAGACAGAGGAGAGAGAGCGAGAGAGACAGAGGAGAGAGAGCGAGAGAGAAAAAAACGTATATGAGTCCAGACAGGATTATGATTAGAGAGAACGAGACATAAAATGTCCATCAGGAATAAGACTAAGAACACACCTCTTTCGACAGCCTGGTGAAGAGATCGCCTCCTCTCAGAAAGTCCAGGATCAGATAGAGCTTTCCCTCCGTCTGAAATGCTGGATGCACATACACACAAACATGTGGTTAGGAGTAGTGCTAAAAGTCAATTTGTCTGACAAACCTAGAACACCCAAAGTTGTTACCCTTCAATGAAATGACTGCCCTTGATGAGCGCTGACACCGAGCGACGTTAATAGCTGTAGGGTGTCATGGCGTTATCACCAGACCTGCTTTTCTTTCTCATATACTTCACTTTTTGAACCTCTCTCTGGTTGTTACTCACCATAGTGGAGTTTGACCACAAAGGGGTGGTTGACATCTGCCAGGATGTCTCTCTCCATCTTGGTCCTCACTCGGTCTCTCACTGTGGGAGGTGAGGGGCACACCGTGTCAGCGCTGTCATGAGGTTAGCTCAAAACCTTACTATAGCCTTGGCTCAGTAACAGATGGGTTTGGAACCAGGGGCCTAAGGCTGAGACATGACCTGAATCAACACCAGCAGGCCACCATTGGTATTTTAATGGGATATATTCAATACAAAACACCAAATAATCAATGCTTGTCTGAAGGCCATAAAATGGTTCAATCGATTCATCTAACAAACAGAAATAATGAAAATATCCTTTGTCGAGTGCCATGTGAAACCAAAGTTTGACCAATTTTCACCACACAATTACATTGGAACGCTAATCTATGAAACTGTCAGGGTGTTGACGTCTAGTGTAGAGTAGATCCCACAGCAGCAGACCACAGCACACAACAGCTACACACCAACTGAAAAATGGGTGATTTCTTTTCACTCTCAAAGCCTTGAAACAAGATCAAAACAAACAGTGCGGGGGGGGGGGGGGGGGGGGGGGCAAAGTTTAAAGCAAACGGACACATGGAGTAGCAAGTGCAAAACGACACGTCTGCAAATGAAAGAGGTGAGAACGAGCCCTCGCTAAGAACACAACCGCTCGTGTTTTGTGCCAAAGCAGGGTCCGTTTGATGTGGGAGGCCTCAGTGAGTTCACAACATGTTTTCAATCCCGTGAATGTGTAGCCTCAGTGTCGTTTCCCGTGATAGGAGAAAAACAAATCAAGTGTTAAGTCACGTGCGTCAAATACAACAGGTGAAATGTTTACATTCAGAGCCCTTAACCAACAACGCAGTTGAGAAAAATAAGTGTAAAGAAAGTATTTACTAAAATAAACTGAAGGGAAAAAAGGAAGAAAAAATAAATAACAAAAAGCTGTCATCAAGGCAAAGGGTGGAACTTTGAAGAATCTAAAATATGAAATACATTTTGATTTGTCAAACACTTTTGGTTACTACATGATTCTATATGTGTTATTTCAAAGTTTTGATGTCTTCACTATTAATCTACAATGTAAAAAATAAAGAAAACCCTGGAATGAGTAGATGTGTCCAAACTTTTGACTGGTACTGTACATGTCAAATGCTTACGTACATGCCCTTAACCAACAAGGCAGTTAATAAAAATAAAATAAAAATAACAAATTATTGAAGAGCAGCAGTAAAATAACAATAGCGAGGCTATGTACAGGGGGTACCGGTACAGTCAATGTGCAGACCTTACAAATAATGGGAAAAAATAAATAAAATGTTGACACAATTTTTAAAAACTTTTATCGTCTTTCTGTCCCTCGCCCAGCAATTCCACTCCCACTTGTCTCCAATTCCACATCCCAACCCTCAGCTTCCCTCAGCCTTTATAGACTTGGTATTTTACCAAATTGGGCTAAAGTATGACAGGTTAGTCGAGATAATTGAGGTAATGTGTACATGTAGTTAGTTATTAAAGTGACTATGCATAGATAACAGAGTAGCAGCAGTGTAAAAGAGGGAGGGGGGGGGGTAATGCAAATAGTCTGGGTAGCCATTATATTAGATGTTCAGGAGTCTTATGGGTTGGCGGTAGATTATGTTTAGAAGGCTCTTGGACCTAGACTTGGCGCTCCGGTACCGCTTGCCGTGCGGAAGCAGAGAGAACAGTCTATGACTAGGGTGGCTGGAGTCTGACAATTTTTAGGTCCTTCCTCTGACATCGCCTGGTATAGAGGTCTTGGATGGCAGGAAGCTTGGCCCCAGTGACGTACTGGGCCGCACGCACTACCTTCAGTAGTGCCTTGCGGTCGGAGGCCGAGCAGTTGCCGTACCAGGCGGTGATGCAACCAGTCAGGATGCTCTCGATGATGGTGCAGCTGTAGAACCTTTTGAGAATCTGAGGACCCATGCCAAATCTTTTCACTCTCCTGAGGGGGAATACGTTTTGTTGTGCCCTCTTCACAACTGTCTTGGTGTGCTTGGACCATGTTCATTTGTTGATGATGTGGACACCAAGGAACTTGAAGCTCTCAACCTCCTCCACTACAGCCCCGTCGATAAGAATGGGGGCGTGATCGGTCCTCTTTTTCCTGTAGTCCTGAAATCATCTCCTTTGTCTTGATCACGTTGAGGGAGAGGTTGTTGTTCTTGCACCACGGTCAGGTCTCTGACCTCCTCCCTATAGGCTGTCTCATCGCTGATCAGGCCTACCACTGTTGTGTCATCGGCAAACTTAGTGATAGCGTTGGAGCAGTGGTGTAAAGTACTTAAGTAAAAATACTTTAAAGTACCACTTAAGTCATTTTTTGGGGTATCTGTAATTTACTTTTATATTTTTTACTACTTTAACTTCACTACATTCCTGAAGAAAATGGACTTTTTACTCCAGACATGTTCCCCTGCCGCCAAAAAGTACTTGTTCCAATTTGAATGCTTAGCAGTACAGGAAAAAGGTCAAATTCACACATATCAAGAGAAGGTCCCAGGTCATCCCTACTGCCTCTGATCTGGTGGACTCACTAAACATAAATGCTTATTTTGTAAATGATGTCTGAGTGTTGGAGTGTGCCCATGTCTGTCAAAAAAAAGTAATAAAAAAGGAAAATAACTAAGGTATCTTTACTTGTACTCAAGTATGAAAATGTAGTACTTTTTCCACCTCGGTGTTGGAGTCGTGCAGTCATGAGTGAACAGGGAGTACATGAGGGGACTGAGCACACACCCCTGAGGGGCCCCTGTGTTGAAGATCAGCGTGGCAGATGTGTTGTTACGTACCCTTACCAACTGGGGGCGGCCCGTCAGGAAGTCCAGGATCCAGTTGCAGAGGGAGCTGTTTTAATCCCAGGGTCCTTAGCTTAGTGAAGAGCTTTGAGGGCACTATGGTGTTGAACGCTGAGCTGTATTCAATGAAAATCATTCTCACATAGGTGTTCCTGGGAAAGGGCAGTGTGGAGTGCAATAGAGATTGCATTATCTGTGGATCTGTTGGGGCGGTATGCAAATTGAGTGGGTCTAGGGTTTCTGGGATAATGGTGTTGATGTGAGCCATGACCAGCCTTTCAATGCACTTCATGGCTATAGATATGACTGCACGGGTCGGTAGTCATTTAGGCAGGTTACCTTGGTGTTCTTGGGCACAGGGACTATGGTGGTCTGCTTGAAACATGTTGGTATTACAGACTTGAGCGAATCACTGCTACTTCCTGCTTTAGTTTTTGCTTGTAAGCAGGAATCAGGAGGATAGAGTTATTGTCAGATTTGCCAAATGGATGGCGAGGGAGAGCTTTGTACGCGTCTCTGTGGGTGTATTAAAGGCGGTCTAGAGTCCCCCCCCCCCCCCCCCCTCTGGTTGCACATGTAACATGTAGGTAGAAATTAGGTAAAATGGATTTCAGTTTCCCTGCATTAAAGTCCCCAGCCACTAGGAGTGTCGCCTCAATGAGCATTTTCCTTGCTTGCTAATGGCCTTATACAGCTCGTTGAGTGCAGTCTTAGTGCCAGTATCGGTTTGTGGTGGTAAATAGACAGCTCCGAAAACTTTCTTGTTAAATCCCACTTCTGACATCTACTTTGGGGCGGCAGGAAGCCTAGTGATTAGAGCATTGTGCCAGTATCCGAAAGGTTGAATCCCTGAGCCGACGGGGTAAAAATCTGTCGTTCTGCCCACTGTTTCCCGGTAGGCCGTCATTGTAAATAAGAATTTGTTCTTAACTGACTTGCCTATAAATAAAGGTTAAATTATTATTTTAAAAACAATTGAAAAAAAGAGAGTCATGAGGTTATCATGAGATACTCTACCTCAGGCAAGACATCCTTAATATTTGATTTCGTGCACCAGCTGTTATTGACAAATAAGACACAGACCGTCACCCATTGTCTTACCGGAGGCAGCTGTTCTATCTTGCCGATGTATGAAAAAAAAAACACCAGTTGTATTTTATCCATGTCGTCGTTCAGCCACGACTTGGTGAAACACAAGATATTACAGTTATTAATGTCCTGTTGGTAGGACAGTCTTGAACGGAGCTCATCCAGTTTATTATCCAATCACGTTGGCTAATAGGACGGATGGTAGAGACGGATTACCCACTTGCCGTCGGTTCCTTACAAGGCACCCGCGACCTACGTCCCCTATATCTCTGTCTTCTTCATGCGAATGACAGGGATTTGGGCCTTATCCGGCGTGTGAAGTAAATCCTTTGCGTCCGACACGTTAAAGAACAAATCTTCGTCCAGTACGAGGTTATTAAATCGCTGTTCTGATGTCCAGAAGCTCTTTTCGGTCATAAGAGACGGTAGCATAAACATTATGTACAAAATAAGTTCCAAATAACGCAAAAAAAACACACAATAGCACAATTGGTTAGGAGCCCATAAAACATCAGCCATCTCCTCCGACGCCATTCTAACCAGAAGTATAATATAATATATATAAATTATATTATATTATTATAATATATATATATATATATAATATCACAAGGATAGTAAAATAAAAAGAACATTCGAACAGGGAGGGGACATTTTACCAGTCCCCACAAGGAAAACAGCAATTTCAGGGTTAGGTTTAGGGGTTTGGGGTTAAGGGTTAGCTTTAGGGAAAACAGGATTTTTAATGGGAATCAAGGGTAGTAAAAACAAACGTTTGTGTGTACCTTTGAGGGTGGCCTTTCTCAGGACCTTCATGGCGTACAGCTCGTTGTTGTCGGGAGGCGTTACCTTCCGCACCAAGAAAACCTGCAGGCAACACAAGATCCAACTCTCAATCCCATAGAAAATGAAGAACTAGAAGGGACATTCCAACTCAAGTCTATGCTCTAAGACGGAGGGACCGGCAGCCATATTGAATGTATACATAGGTATTTCTATTTCTATGGTCAATCCAGTGCATTAGGCTACAAACCTATGGGACTGACAAGGGGAATGTTCATTGGTAGAACTCCTTCTCAATAAACAAAATACCTTGGTCTTTGATTTTCCATGGGGATTTTCTTGAACTGCAAATGACATGCAAATACCATCAAATGATAGACAATGTTCCATAAACTGCTAGGTAAACATCTATTATACTGTGCTAGTTAGGTTTAACTTCCATATTGTTCACTCTCTATACATTTATTACATTCACAATCCATTTTGAAATGACCAGACATCAAGAGCAATGAGCTCAAACAGATATTATGTTTTGCTATTTCTGATCTTGCAGTCTGATGGGAGATTAAATGGAACGAATATGAGTTAACATGGAGTTGGTTTGTCTATATACAGTACCAGTCAAAAGTTTGGACACACCTACTCATTCAAGGGTTTTTCTTTATTTTGACTATTTTCTACATTGTAGAATAATAGTGAAGACGTCAAAACTAAGAAATAACACATATGGAATCATGCAGTAAACAAAATAAGTGTTAAACAAATCAAAATATATTTTATATTTGAGATTCTTCAAAAAGTTGCCATCCTGTGCCTTGACAGCTTTGCACACTCAATTAACAGGTGTGCCTTGTTAAAAGTAAATTTGTGGAATTTCTATTCCTTTAATGCATTTGAGCCAATCAGTTGTATTGTGACAAGGTAGGGGTGGTATACAGATGATGGCCCTATTATGGTAAGAACAGCTCAAATAAGCAAAGAGAAATGACAGTCCATCGTTACTTTAATACATGAAGGTCAGTCAATGAGGGAAAGTTTCTTCAAGTGCAGTCGCAAAAACCATCAAGCGATATGATGAAACTGGCTCTCATGAGGACGGCCACAGGAAAGGAAGACCTAGAGTTACCTCTGCTGCAGAGGAGAAGTTGATTAGAGTTACTAGACGCAGAAATTTCAGCCCAAATAAATGCTACAGAGTTCAAGTAACAGACACATCTCAACATCAACTGTTCAGAGGAGACTGCGTAAATCAAGCCTCCACGGTCGAATGGCCGCAAAAAAACACTACTAAAGGATACCAATAAGAAGAAGAAACTTGCTTGGGCCAAGAAACATGAGTAATGGACATTAGACCGGTGGAAATCTGTCCTTTGGTCTGATAAGTCCAAATTTGAGATTTTTGGTTCCAAGAGCCATGTCTTTGTATGACACAGAGTTGGTGAACAGATGATCTCCGCATGTGTGGTTCCCACCGTGAAAAATAGAGGTGGTGTTACTGTGTGGGGGTGCTTTGCTGGTGATACTGTCTGTGATTTATTTAGAATTCAAGGCACACTTAACCAGCATGGCTACCACAGCATTCTGCAGCGATACGCCATTCCATCTGGTGTGCGATTAGTGGGACTATCATTTGTTTTTCAACAGGACAATGAACCAACACACCTCCAGGCTGTGTAAGGGCTATTTGACCAAGAAGGAGAGTGATGGAGTGCTGCATCAGATGACCTGGCCTCCACAATCACCCAACCTCAACCCAATTTATTTATTTTACCTTTATTTAACTAGGCAAGTCAGTTAAGAACAAATTCTTATTTTCAATGACGGCCTAGGAACAATGGGTTAACTGCCTTGTTCAGGGGCAAAACGACAGATTATTTACCTTGTCAGCTCGGGGGATTCGACCTTCCAGTTACAAGTCCAACGCTCTAACCACTAGGCTACCTGCCGCCCCAATTGAGATGGTTTGGGTTGAGTTGGACTGCAGAGTGAAGGAAAAGCAGCCAACAAGTGCTCAGCTTATGTGGGAACTCCTTCAAGACTGTTGGAAAAGCATTCCAGGTGAAGTTGGTTGAGAGAATGCCAAGAGTGTGCAAAGCTGTCATCAAGGCCAAGGGTGGGTACTTTGAAGAATATAAAATACATTTTGATTTGTTTAACACTTTTTTGGTTACTACATGAATCCATGTGTTATTTCATAGTTTTGATGTCTTCACTATTATTCTATAATGTAGAAAATAGTAAAAATAAAGATAAACCCTTGAATGAGTGTCCAAACTTTTGACTGGTTCTGTACATACTAACTGAACTAATTACAATGAACATTGAATGGATTTGTCAATAATGTGTTTCACGTGGTCTAAATAAAGTTAATCTAGACCACTTCCTGTGCCACAATGCTAGAGGAGTGGGTGAAGCAGTGAGCTGAATGACAGGTGTGTGTGTGTCTGTGTCTAACAGTGTTGCTTCCGTCCCTCTTCTTACCCCAACCTGGGCTCAAACCAAAGACCCTCTGAACACATCGTCTACTGTCACACAAGAAGCATCGTTACCCATCGCGCCACAAAAACTCCGCAAGGGAAACAAGCACTTCAAGGTCTCCGAGCGAGTGACGTCAACGATTGAACCCCACTAGCACGCACCGCTAACTAGCTAGTCATTTTTCACATCGGTTACATGTTTGTGTGCGTCTCAGGCTAATCCAGGTGTGGATTACTAACATAGTGGCACCAGAGAACGCCTGAACAATCTCAAACCATACCAATGACCATACAAAATGTAAATGGATTCTTGCATCCTACAGGCTTTAAAACCTCTTAATTATGGTGCATACGCTTTTTTTGATCTGTCCACAAACACAATAAGAAACAACACTTTGGGGAGATTGAACACTGCATTTTGGAAACTGTTTCCTAGGAAACCGTTTTTTTGCCACGCTTATTTAGAGGCAAATTATTAAGTATATTGACTGTAGTGCTAAGCTTTCAACGGTCAAGTGCTGTCATCAGCAACATGAGTTGTTCCGTTCAAAACACGAGACATGAGATGACCGTTCAAAACAAAAGATATACTTGTGTATATTGTGTATATGTGTATATTGCAATGTGAACCACGTCTCAGATCTGTCATGAGGGGGGTATTTGATCGAAGGCCATGTGCTACCTTAGAGGGGTGACGTCTTACCTTGCCGAAGGAACCCTGGCCCAGCACTTTGAGCAGCTCAAACTGGCGAGCGTCGGCCTTCTCCGAACCTTCCTTGACCACGTGGGTGATGTTAATCTCCTTGATGATGTCATCCTCCTAGAGAGAGAGAGACAGAGGGGGAGAACGTCCATTATCCATGATACTCGCAGCATAGTGGGCGGAGGGAACCTTTCCGAGCTCGATTATAATCTACACAATGCGAAAACATTTCAACCCGTCTGATCTTAACCATGATACAATGCGCGTGTTTTCAAGTGACTGTGTATTTTGAGGTTGAATACACCGATTTGAACTTCGGCCGCCTGTCCTTTAGTACAAAGCGGTCTCTCTTGGATCTCTCCAAATGGACCAGTGAGGAAACTAGCAGACGTTTTAGCACATAAAGATGAAGAATATTTAGAAAGTTGCCGGGAGGTCACGCTTCTCTCACACAAGGGTGTGTCCTGATTAAAGTGTGTGTACATTCGAGCGACGATACAGAGAAGCCAACCGAAAAGAGGGTTGAAAACAATAGGTGTAGCCAAGAGAGCGTAGAAAGCGAGAGAGCTTAGTTGAGAGAGAGGAAATGGCTTGGTGCAACAGTGCTATCCAATGCTAGTGTGTTTCCTTCGAAGGATACAGAGCAGTAACACACGCAGGGTTCATCCTAAGACGAGTTCAACGCTCTCAACTACTGAAGAAAACATCTGGGCGCAGACTGATGGAGAGAGGAAACGAGAGTAGACAGAAAACCCTGTGAAAATTAACCACGGGAAGTTCACAACCCCGATGTACGTTTGTGTTATGAGTCTCCCTGGAAACAAACTGATAGCACTGTCAATGACATTGAGAATAGTAACCATAGCCACAGCTTGAAATAGTTAGATTTTAACACCAGCGTTGTAGCAAAGAGGCTGCTTTTGAGCTGAGGCCTACTTCACCTTACCCAAAACATCCTAAATAGCTGTATCGTACCGCAATTACAACGGAACATTCACACAATAGGCTTGGGCGATATATCGTTTATATAGTACATAGAAGTCAAGATCAAGTGTCTTGGTTACAGCAGAGACTTTTTTTCCCCTTCCCATTAGTGCCCCTTGTGTGCACTTCCGCTAATACCGTATACCCCCAGTATGGTTCAGAAACGGTATGAGAATCTGGATACCACCCAACCCGAGTACACACAGACCAACCTTTGTTTTGTTGAACTGCATCTGCAGTCTGTGTCCTTGAGCAAATACATTGCCTTCATACAGTACTTTATACCCACGTTTGCTTAGAGTTAGACATTACTCAAGAAAATTAACCAACCCCAGGCCCCTTACGGGACCGTATGCAGAATTAAAGCATGGCAGGGTAGTAACCATGTGAAGTGAACCAACCAAGACCACCTTGAGTGGACAGAAGTCCTACTACTGAGGGTGGAACTCTAACACTAAACACTAACACTCAGTGGTGTAAAGTACATAAGTAAAAACACTTAAGTTGTTTTTTGGGGTATCTGTACTTTACGATTTATATGTTTGACTACTTTTACTTCACTACATTCCTAAATACAATTCTGCACTTTTTACTCCATACATTTTCCCTGACACCCAATAGTACTCGTTACATTTTGAATGCTTAGCAGGAAAGGAAAATTGTCTAATTCACACACTCGTCAAGAAAACATCCCTGGTCATCCCCACTGCCTCTGATCTGGCGAACTCACTAAACACATGCTTTGTAAATTATGTCTGTGTTGGAGCATGCCTCTGGCTATCCATACATAAAAAATAAAAAATAAAAAAAAAAGACAATGGTGCCACCTGCTTTATAAGGAATTTGAAGAGATGTATACTTTGGATACTTAAGTATATTTAAAACCAAATACTTTTAGACTTTTACTCAAGTAGTATTTTACTGGGTGACTCACTTTTACTTGAGTCATTTTCTGTTGAGGTAAAGATACCTGAACTATGACAATTGGTTAACACTTCTGACCAAACACTTCTACCACACTGCTAAACCACTTAAACTGACAACAATAACACCTATTTTTTCATGTAACCTTTATTTAACGAGGAAAGTCATTTAAGAACAAATACTTATTTACAATGATGGCTTACACCCCCTGCCAAACCCTCCCCTAACACGGACGACGCTGGGCCAATTGTGCGCCGCCAAATAGGACTCCCGTACACGGCCGGTTGTGAGACAGCCTGGGAACGAACCAGGGTCTATAGTGACACCTCTAGCACGGCAATAGACTGCTGTGCCACTCGGGAGCCCTAACTTGTGTCAAGTTAATCTCTTTAAAGTAAAAACCCTCACAAACCCACTGTATATAACGTCTCCTAACGCTAGGGTGGTTTATTGCAATAAATATAAAATAATGTACCTTCGTAACAAATCAAGACAAAGAACCATACGTTAATACTACTATCAATATTTATCTTTGTTTAGGTTGCAAATAACCAAACATACTGTGAAGCAGTTAGCATGGCGAACACCTGTGAAGGTAACAATAAACACCTGTGAGGGTAACAATGAACACCTGTGAAGGTAACAATGAACACCTGTGAAGGTAACAATGAACACCTGTGAAGATAACAATGATAAACACCCGCGATTAACATTTAAAAGTGAGATTTTCACTGGGCAGTTACTTTTTTTTAAAGCTAATTTCCTGCAATTCTACACATTTCGTCATAAACTCAGCAAAAAAAAAAAGAAACGTCCCTTTTTCAGGACCCGGTCTTTCAAAGAATTCGTAATAATCCAAATAACTTCACCAAAAGAAAGATGCCCAGGGTCCCCGCTCATATGCGTGAATGTGCCTTAGGCATGCTGCAAGGAGGCATGAGGACTGCAGATGTGGCCAGGGCAATAAATGGCAATGTCCGTACTGTGAGACGCCTAAGACAGCCAGACAGGGAGACAAAACGGACAGCTGATCGTCCTCGCAGTGGCAGACCACGTGTAACACCTGTACAGGATCGGTACATCCGAACATCACACCTGCGGGACAGGTACAGGATGGCAACAACAACTCCCCGAGTTACACCAGGAACGCACAAACCCTCCATCAGTGCTCAGACTGTCCGCAATAGGCTGAGAGAGGCTGGACTGAGGGCTTGTAGGCCTTGTTGTAAGGCAGGTCCTCACCAGACATCACCGGCAACAATGTCGCCTATGGGCACAAACCCACCATCGCTGGACCAGACAGGACTGGCAAGAACTCCAGTACTCTGGAGCGGGATTGATTTGGAGGTGGAGGGTTCGTTATGGTCTGGGGCGGTGCGTCTCAGCATCATCAGACTGAGCTTGTTGTCATTGCAGGCATTCTCAACGCTGTGCGTTACAGGGAAGACATCCTCCTCCCTCATGTGGTACCTTTCCTGCAGGCTCATCCTGACATGACCCTCCAGCATGACAATGCCACCAGACATACTGCTCGTTCTGTGCGTGATTTCCTGCAAGACAGGAATGTCAGTGTTCTGCCATGGCCAGCGAAGAGCCCGGATCTCAAACCCATTGAGCACGTCTGGGACCTGTTGGATCGGAGGGTGAGGGCTAGGGCCATTCCCCCCAGAAATGTCCGGGAACTTGCAGGTGCCTTGTTGTAAGAGTGGTGTAACATCTCACAGCAAGAACTGGCAAATCTGGTACAGTCCATGAGGAGGAGATGCACTGCAGTACTTAATGCAGCTGGTGGCCACACCAGATACTGACTGTTACTTTTGATTTTGACCCCCCTTTGTTCAGGGACACCTTATTCAATTCATGTTAGTCACATGTTTGTGGAACTTGTTCAGTTTATGTCTCAGTTGTTGAATCTAATGTTCATACAAATATTTACACATGTTAAGTTTGCTGAAAATAAACGCAGTTGACAGTGAGAAGACTTTTACTTTTTATGCTGAGTAGCTCCATTAACCTTTCTACATACTTTATATTGTTTGTCATTCACCATCCCAAAAATTATTTTGGAAAAAAAAGCAGCACCCCGCCGCTGCTAAATTAATATAGGAGAAACACTGACAACACATCCGGACTAACACACACCTTTTGCACATTTCCTGCGCCATAGTCCACACACAATCATATGACAATAAGCGAAGATCTAATTCTGTATGGGGCGAAGCCTTCATCTTAAGTCGAAAATTCACTTAATTGCATGACCATTCTCCCCAGTGTGAAGACCACATTACCTTCCACTGGGTCCTGTTGAGACTGTCTGCATGGAAGGCGTCTGTCTCATAGCCTGTCTCTTTCTCTGTAGAGGTGCCATGGCCAATCTGTGTCTGTGGTGCGCTGATGCTGGCCAAAGCCTTGTTATGGTGCTTCCTGAAGAGGTAGAGGGTCAGCAAGCGGCTCACTTTAAACTTCCTCCTGTCCTTTTCCATCTCAACATCGCCTTGCCAGCCTAGACCCCATCCCAGTCCCAACCTCCCTACCTCTGGACAGAGTCCCCACTCTCATACCAGACTGGTAGACTGCATGGTAAGATGGGGTGAAAGTTGTACTCTCTGTATGTAAGCAAACTCTGTTAGTTCTGTGTGTCCTGTCCTCTGAAAGCACAGAGCTCTGACTACTGCTGAACACAGAGAGAGAGAGAGAGCGAGAGAGAGGCAGGAAGGAACAAAGAGTCTGCTCTGAGACCTGTATGCAGAAACCACACAACTAGTGTGTGAAAGAGAGAGAGAGAGAGAGAGAGACAGTTCATCCTCAGCCCTCCTCTCTGAAGTCGATGTCACAGATGATAAATCTCCTCCTTCCTGCTGGAACTGACAGGTCAGCGGCCCCTCCCGTCCCATCATGCGCCGCTCTGCCCCCGTTTCCCTTTGGCTATGGTCACAGAGCGGGTAGAGTGACGAGGTGTCGCCTCCCTAACTGCCAACACCATGACCCAGACAGCAAGAGAGACAGGGGGAAAGAAAAGTGAGAGAGCGGAGACCGGGACACTTTTACAGCCTGATGACAAGCATCTCTTACAGCCTCTTTCCTGCCATCCTCGTCTCTACCCCTGTCTTTGTGTGAGAAGAGGGCCTTCCACATCCCTACAAAACACATCGTCACTGTGTGTCTATATGAGTCAATACACACTTCCTCTTAGCTTCACAGGACACTTTCACTCAAAGTCTCCATCTACTTGCTAAGTCACTTTCTTTTGCAGGCTCCCAAGACTGCATATTAGATACTATAACCCGATCAAGACATCTTAGTGTTTCACTGCTACTGTAATACAGATCAACTGTCTTCATAACAGTAATAAATCAGCTCGCGAGGTGATAAAGACAACTCATTTTGGGCAGGTTTCCCACACACACACAGAGCCTAGTCCTGGACTAAGAGACACTTTAAAAGGAGAGTCAATAAAGCTTGAGGTATCTGCCGTTTTACTGATGCTGCTGGGAAATGACCGACGACACGGCTCGTAGCTCCCTCTGTAGATGCTGTCGGGACAACTTTAATTTGTATTGCTTTGAAATGTTCATTATTTTTTTTATTTTTTATCTTAACACTTTGTTCTAGCTAGCCATTTGTGTAGGTAGCTATCAAGTACATGCAGCTATGCGACAATAGCCTTAGAAAATCCACAGGGATTTTAAACTGATGTTGAAGAGTGCATTTCTAGAGCCAAGATGCGAGCAAGGTGCCAATTCTTCTAAAGAAATACATTCTCTTCTCAGACAGCCACACCGAGGCAGATGGACTACCGAGCGAAATGCAATAGCTCTCTGGTCATTCGAGTCAGACGGACAGTAATTTAGTCGCGGAAAATGCTAGCATTGTTGACAGTATTGATTTAGCCCAGCAAAGCAATAGAGGAATAGAGTGTACTGACTTGGCAGTGAGCTAAAGCCAATGAGTGAGGAATAATCTTACCTTGGCATTGAAATTGGCAAAGTCCTTCTCTACCCAGGTAATATGGGACCGGTCCTGATTGGAAGGTGTCACAGGGAGAAGGATTTCAGGTTTGTATGTCACAGAGTGTTGCATCGGGTAAGATATCCGTGGTTCCGCACAGTTGACCCGCAAAGAAATCGGCTGGCGAGTGGAACGGTTCGTTACTATGTTAATTCAGGCTTTCGGTCATTTAGACCAAAGGCAGGCCATATCAATTTTAAACCGGTGGCTGGTAAACGTTTGAGTAGAGCCTACTAAATAAATACATTTTTTTGCAGCCTATATGCGACTCTTGGAATAGTTTAATTGAAAAGTTAAGTAAACTATTTGATTATCTAAACAATACTGAATGTAAAGGTAATAAGATGTAATAATGTAATAAGATAGCCATATCACCCTTAATTCACGGAATAGTTTCCTTCTATCCAAATGTTGAAAAGACCTGCAGACAAATTAACAGGGAGGCGAATAATAGCCTACTACTCTGGAGTCAGAAAAAAACATGAAATAAATTGATGTTATTTGTCGTGTTACGGATCGGCTCTCGAAACCGTTCTATGCGAGTGGGTCGGGTTGGGCTCGGAATTGACGTGACCCATATAGGACTCGTCACATGCAGCGTTTACAGCAAAGGTTGGTTGTCGAGGCGATGGAAGGAGAAAAACAAGATATGTTTTTTGTATGATGTTACCACATGACATTGGGTTAGCCACCAATAAAGGCATTATTTTAGGCTAGGAGTTGTGGGCTCTAGAAATAAGTGACACACACATGGACACAGTGGAGGGGCAGTGAGTGTGCGTCCTGTCCACCCACTTTCTCCGTTAACACACACAAAATAGATACATACACACATAAAGCCAACAGCGAATATAGACAATTGTTTCACAGTCTCTTCCCGAGAAGGCTACAACCCATTTCCTAAGCCAAGTTGTAAATTAGTTCATTTCACCTGACAGAACACTCAATAGGCGTTTGCACACTGTGCTGACTAGAAGTAATTTAAGTTCTTTGTAGAGAGATGGAACGAGTAAAATTCCCCAGAGACAAGACAAATCTGCTCAAAGTGGTGCTGGGTACCTCACCCCCAAAAAACAAGATATCAAACCAGTGACTCTCGAATGGTATAACTACTAAAACATTTAGCGACAATTTATAGTTCCTCAGTCATCATGTTCATGTATTCTAGAAAGTCTCAGACACAAGTGATGAATAACAAAATGTCAACTTATTTTGAAGTCAGAGGTTCTAGGAGAGTCTATTTATGACTGTACTCTGGCCTCTGCCTTTCCACTGTGACAGTCAGGAAGAATACGTTGTTCGGTCAAGGTCAGAGGCTACTGCCAGATGCGTTTCCTACGCCTCCCTCTCAGGTCACTGAAACACCCTTTTTAGCTCCTAAAATACACCACACACACAGCCAAGCAATACACACAGCCAAGCAATACACACAGCCAAGCAATACACACACACACGGTGTGATACTTGCCAGGGGCACACGAAAACCCTGTTTGGTGCGAAATATGTGCCTCCACATCTTGTCAACCGGAGTTTCCCATGTCACACTGTCTAGGACTTCGACATGTACTGTGAGACACTCAGAATGGGGCAATAAGCTAATCTTACACACACACATAAAATGGGGAAATGCAAAGAGCATGTCACCCCGGTAGAAGACTGATTTATTGCAGATAATCTGAGGAGGAAACAAAGTGACTTCCTATGGAAGCCACAGCAAACTAAACTCAGTCATGACCAGAAAGAGACAAACACATACCATGTAATAAGCACGCATGCACACACACGTATAAAAGTACCCACAAACCACTTATCAAATAGCACTGCAGACACTTCTTTCTACATCGTGTTGGACCATAACGGCCTCGACTTGAGAAAGCCATGGTGAAAAAGAGGAAGGGATGGATTCTTTAGAGTCACTGTTGCTGTGCTGTGTTGCTAAGCAGCAGGCAGGAACAACAGACATGTACTAACTGATTGAGGACCTTTACCACATAATTGTATCTTAGAACTCAGTGCCATTTATTGGCACTCTATGATCTTTACTCAGAGTTTTTGCCTGTTCCCTGTACAAAATAATTGAGATAATAAAGTCAGCCCCACAATGCAGCCAGAGCGGAAACACTGAATATCTGCAGGAGAAGCAAGATATCACCCACTTTTTTTGTAAGTTAAAAGTGCTGAGCGAATAGCGCTTTAAAATAAAAAGTGGTATCCAATTGGTAGTTACAGTCTTGTCCCATTGCTGCAACTCCCATACAGACTCGGGAGAGGCGAAGGTCGAGAGCCATGTGTCCTCCGAAACACAACCCAGCCGAGCCGCACTGCTTCTTGACACAATGCCCGCTTAACCCGGAAGCCAGCTGCACCAATGTGTCGGAGGAAACACCGTACACCTAGCGACCGCGTCAGCGTGCATTGCTAGCGCGAGATGGGTCAAAAACATCCATGCCGACCAAACCCTCCCGTAACCCGGACGACGCTGGGCCAATTGTGCGCCACCCCACGATTTGTGCTTTTTAAGGTCGGTCCGGTTAGACTATAAAAAAAGGATATCACAGTTTTCGATTTCGATTATTTTCTTGACATTAAATGCACTATGCAATATGTGGGTTGAATGCTGTAACACTGAATAAAACAATAGAAGTACTGCTTATCACTTCCTAACAATCATTTATTCACATTACTTGAATACATTTTTTATTTTACTCGATGGCTTTATTATTTCATTCCAAACCAACATCTCATCTCTATAGAGCTGCTGCCTATGCTGTCTGACAAAATCACTATTTTAATAGTTCTTTCAAGTAAATAATGCATACCAACTATCAATCAGATCAACTGCTTTCTATCCCTTTCGATCATGTGTGCTTTCTTCTCGTTACGCCAATTTATGCTTGATCGGGAAATGCTGACCAAAGGCTCTGTAGGGAGAGTGCGATGCCGTGAGCCTCGCAATTTTTTTTTAACAATGCGGAGGGCTCCGTATAGCGCCGCATTGACATGATTGGTCGACGTAGGTGGGGGGGGGGGGGGGGGGGCGGTACACAAACTCACTTGCAGAACTTTGACGAAAGGCTATCAGAAGAAGTCACAAATAAAACATCTTGATGATGTGTAGGGATTTCAAAAGACACGAAAATGAGTTTGAACTCCTGGAAAGAGATCGGGGCGGTAATGGGGATAGATGCGGTAGAGAGGTCAATGGAATGCAGACCGTGGGGGATAGAAGGACGCTAGATGATTGGCACACATTCATCAAATCTGATCTAACAAAGTGGATATTTGTCAAATCTGTCATGATTGATGTATTGTCAAATCTGATATTGACTGAAAACCAGTCAGCATCTGGTGTGACCACCATGCGAAGTTGCTGGATATCGGCGAGAGCTTGAAAAACGCTGTCGAACACGTCCATCCAGTGCATCCCAAACATGCTCAATGGGTGACATGTCTGGTGAGTATGCAGGCCATGGAAGAACTGGGACATTTTCAGCTTCCAAGAATTGTGTAGAGATCCTTGCGACATGGGGCCGTGCATTATCATGCAGAAACATGAGGCGATGGCGGCGGATGAATGGCACAACAATGGGCCTCAGGATCTCGTCACGGTATCTCTATGCATTCAAGTTGCCATCAATAACATGCAATTGTGTTCATTATCCGTAGCTTACGCCTGCCCATACCATAACCCCACCATGTGGCACTCTTGATCACAACGTTGATATCAGAAAACCGCTCGCCCACATGTGGTCTGTCATCTGCCCAGTACAGTTGAAACCAAGATTCATGCGAAGGTTCGGAGGTTCGGGGCTGCCGTGGTTACACGTGGTCTGCGGTTGAGGCAGGCTGAACGTCCGGCCAAATTCTCTAAAACGATTATTATGATAGAGAAATTAACATTCAATTCTCTGGCAACAGGTCTGGTGGACATTCCTGCAGTCAGCCTGCAATTGCACACTCCCTCAACTTGACATCTGTGGCATTGTGTTGTGTGACAAAACTGCACATTTTAGAGGCCTTTGATTTTCCCCAGCACAAGGTGCACCTGTGTGATGATCATGCTGTTTAATCAGGTTCTTGATATGCCACACCTGTCAGGTGGCTGGATTATCTTGGCAAAGGTGCAGTCTTTTTACATCATGCTATCTTGGCTGAGCTCCTATGTCAAGCACCGGGAAACGGACTCCAAAATCTCAAGAAGAGGTAAGGTCTTGTCTTTTCATTTAGCCTGTGGCTTGTAATTAAGATGGATGGCTATAGAGATTAGCACTGAAACACTACGAGTGGAGGCCTCATCGCAGTAAATGCTGCACGGCCACTGTAGACATCAGATTGAAAGGCTCTGCATGGTAAGTCTCCGTGTCTGCTCTACACAGACCGGACAAGTTTCAGGGGACGCGCAATGGAGTGTGGTCATTGTAGTCCATTACTACGTTTTCTGCACTAAACTATGTCGAATATTGGCCTGTTGAAAACTACAACTCCTTACTGTATCGCACAGTTCAGGCTTGGTAAATTAGTTTACAAGCATGTGCATAGTGTTGTTGTATCACTGAACAAGTCAGTGCGCTCCGTTTTGGTTACTTCTCATTCAATATCTGTACTGAAAGGTCATGATCCATTGCACTAAACTCTGTTTGCTTCTGCAACGAATAAGCAAAGAAAAGGAAGGAGAGGAAATGACTTGCATGTCGACAGGCTGGATGAAAGATTTTGGTGCTGAAATGTAATTTGCCTTCCATTAAGACCTGAAGTGGCGTGAAGCTAAGCATTTCTTTCTGAATACAGAATCCCTGGCGGCTTACATTACCTTGAATTAGTGTGAGATGGAATTGGTTGAAATACAATGACAAGAAGAGGTAAGAATACAACTCAATAGGTGTGTGAGTCCTAAATGAGTCTGGTACAAATTCACTTAAAAACACCCACACCAGTAGAAATCCACTTTTTTGAGCTGAAAGATGGCCAGAGCCTACCCATGATGTTTCGCAACAATGTAAATAAATTCTTATTCAAAGTCTAATAGATTTTTAGGGTTGAAGGGATAAATCTGAATTTGTGACTTAATTAATTAGAAACATCTGATGCAAAGTTCCTCCAATTCACGAGTCATCAAGAGCCAAACAGCTTTTCTCTGTGGCCTTTGGGTCAAAAGTGGCTATATCAAATTCATGAAAACAAAAATTTGCTTTTTGGTCTTAATTTAAGGTGAAGTTGAGTTTGGTTTAAAATCAGATTTTAAGAAGGAAAAATTTCAAATTAAGAGGGTTTATGACTTTCTGGCTGTGACGACCCTACACTTCTCACGGAGCAAATTAAAATAAGGGGTGCAAAATAATGTTTTTGCACTTCCTCTTTTTTACCAGCAAATTTTCATAAGCCATTAGATAATTTGTCAAATTGCACTTATTGTTGAACTAGTCTACATTAAAAAAATGATCTTTTTAGAAATGGTAAAATTGCGCGATATAATTGATTTCTAGAACCCCGCTTCCCCCATCGCCCCAAGATGAATGGTTTTGACTACTAAAGTTTTATGCAAATTCATTTTTGCATGGCCCAGGTGTAGAGTATTTGCACATTTTTCCACCATTCCATTGATCCTAAAGAGAAGTCTCCCACCCACTCGGGGGAACCGGGTCATGCAAAACAAAACTGCTTCAATCCAAACAGTTCAATAGTTAGGCTATCCATATTACCGGAGTTTAGATTCTTTCTATGGCGGATTAGCGACCGCAATTTAGATAAAGCATTGTGATATATAGCTAGCTAGCGTGCTGAAATGACAACGGAGAGAACAAAAAATATAGCGATTTGATCATGTCCGTGTGCATGTCCAAATATTAATGAAGTCTGGAATCCAATAGTTTCACTTGAATTTAGAAACGGCAAGAGTCAGAAAAAACGTTAACCCTCAGCATGTCAACAGCACGTATAGGCACCGCTGAGACTCATAACAGGTAGGATGGTTCTCTTTTTCTGGAATTATTATTTTCACCTGACTTACAGTATGCAACTTAACTGAAATGGTGCTAATAACTTCCATTAGCTGGCTAAGGTTAGCATGCTAGCTACTTACACTGACAGCTCTCAGTCAGTGCCCTATTTGTTGTCTGCTACACGTGGAAATCAACACATTCCCACCCCCAATTCCTGAATATGTAGTGCATTCGGAAAGTATTCAGACCCCTTCACTTTTCCCACAGCCTTATTCTAAAATTGATTAAATAAAAATGTTCCTCAATCCACAGACAATACCTCATAATGTCAAAGTGAAAACAGGTGTTTAGAAATTTTTGCAAAACTATTAAAAATAAAAACAGTACAGCTTATTTACATAAGTATTCAGACCCTTTGCTATGAGACTCGAAATTTAGCTCCGGTGCATCCTGTTTCCATTGACCATCTTTGATGTTTCCACAACTTGGAGTCAACCTGTGGTAAATTCAATTGATTGGGCATGATTTGGAAATGTACACGCCTGTCTATATAAGGTCCCACAGTTGACAGTGCATGTCAGAGCAAAAACCAAGCCATGAGGTTGAAGGAATTGTCCGTAGAGCTCCGAGACAGGATTGTGTCAAGGCACAGATCTGGGGAAGGGTACAAAAAGAAATCTGCAACATTGATGGTCCCAAAGAACACAGTGGCCTCCATCATTCTTAAAATGCAAGAAGTTTGGAACCACCAAGACTCTTCATAGAGCTGGCCGCCCAGCCAAACTGAGCAATCTGTGGAGAAGGGCCTTGGTCAGGGAGGTGACCAATAACCCGATGGTGTGTTAGCAGGATTACAAGATTATGTTATATTTATGCACCAAATGATTGTTATATTTAATAGAGTGAGGTTATTAGGAAGGACTCTCGCTCTTCTTTTCTGAGTTAACTGAGAGACGTCTTTATGGAGCTTGGGCTGGCAACTGATTAAGTGATGGCTTGGTGATAAAACCTACAGCTGGCATTCCATAGATCAGATGTGGTGGGTGTCACCGAGATAGAGATAGCCTGGAGGAACAGAACAAAGGCCTCAGTATTCCTGATTATCCTGGCATCTGGGAGACAACACCAGAAGCATGTGACCACAGGATGAATGGTGCCTCCAATCTATATGGGAGGTGTTGAACCAGCTATGACTGAGAAGTCTTCGTATCGGGTATATAAGGAACAGCATGGTCTTTAAAGGGTAGGCTCTCGTCCCAACAGGCAAGACTGTTGTGTCGACGGTTTCACAATTGCAATAATTAATCGCTATTGAATAAAGACGATTGTTTGAAGAAATTACCAAGTCTCTCACTTGAATTGAATATTCCACCACAACGGTCACTGACAGAGCTCGATCCTCTTTGGAGATGGGAGAACCTTCCAGAAGGACAACAATCTCTGCAGCACTCCACCAATCAGGCCTTTATGGTAGAGTGGTCAGATGGAAGTAAAAGGCACATGACAGCCCGCTTGGAGTTTGCCAAAAGGCACCTAAAGGACTCAGACCATGAGAAACAAGATTCTCCGGTCTGATGAAACCAAGATTGAACTCTTTGGCCTGAATGCCAAGCATCAGGTCTGGAGGAAACCAGGCAACGCTCATTACTTGGCCAATACCATCCCTACGGTGAAGCATGGCGGTGGCCACATCATGCTGTGGGGATCATTTTCAGTGGCAGAGATGACTAGAGCAAAGTACAGAGAGATCCTTCATGAAAACTTGCACCAGAGCGCTCAGGACCTCAGACTGGGGCGAAGGTTCGTCTTCCAACAGGACAATGACCCTGAGCACACAGTTCAGACAACGCAGGAGTGACTTTGGGACAAGTCTCTGAATATCCTTTAGCGGCCCAGCCAGAGCCCGGACATCTCTGGAGAGACCTGAAAATTGCTGTGCAGCGACGCTCCCCATCCAACCTTTCTTGAGAGAATCTGCAGAGAAGAATGGGAGAAACTTCCCAAATACAGGTGTGCCAAGCTTGTAGCGTCATACCCAAGAAGAATTGAGGCTGTAATCGCTGCCAAAGATGCTTCAAAGTAGAGTAAAGGGTCTGAATACATATGTAAATTTGCCCAAAATTCTAAAAACATGTTTTTGCTTTGTCATCATGAGGTATTGTGTGTAGATTGATGAGGGTAAAAAATAAAAATAAAATAAATGGAATAGCCTTATTTTAAAACATATATATATATATATATTTTTAAGTGAAGGGGTCTGAATACTTTCCGAATGCACTGTATTAGCAGCCTGCGTCATTCTTCAAGGTGGAACCTAAAAACAAGAATTTCTGCTCTAGGACAGGAATTACTCGAAATAGGTGCGGCAATTCCTCTGATGTGGCCCTTTAATGTGTTTTTAACAGACACTACACCCTTCAAAATCACTTCCACATTCAGTAATAAAACACTTTCACATCAAAACCACAGTGAAAGTATCACTGTTTAGCGGTAGTGAAATGATTCACTTGAAACGTAGTGGCATAGCGTTTGTCCGAGTCCCAAAGCAGCAAAGAAACCATTTGTGAATCAATGTCGACCGATTGATGTATTGCACAGTAGTGACCACACGAGGGCAGTGTAGTTCTATTCTCTGTCCTACTGTTCCTGCTCAACAAAGTCCCCTTCCTGAGTATCATATATATCTATGACATAACTACTTCAGTGTGGTGGGGCAATGAGAGATGGAGTGATGAGAGAGAGAGAGAGAGCAAGAGAGAGAGGACAGAGCCAAGGGCAGAGAGCACACAAGGGAGGAAAAGTGATAGGGAGAGAGTGCAAGACAGTGAAAGGAGAAAGTGAGATCTCGGTGAGTTAGGCTGTGTCAGATGAGAAGCTGTTTAAAAGACACCAGGGCCCGTATCCACAAAGCCTCTCAGAGTAGTAGTGATGATCCAGGTTCTGTTTGGCCTTTTAGACCATAATGAATCAAATGACATGGACAGGGGGGTGGGGGGGGGGGGGGGTCTGATCCCAGCTCTCCGTCTCAAGAGGCTTTGTGGATACAGGCCCTGGCCAGGTAAAGGAGAGAAGATCACATAAAAACAGAGAAGATTTGGGAGGATACAAAAGGCAGCCTGGTAGAGAAGAAGAGAGGGACAAGAGACAAAGAAAGGAGTCTAGTGGAGGAGAAGAAAAGGGAGGATGAGATGGTTCACTTGGGCCGGGTGCCAGATTGTCTGATAGACACTGGCCTTTGTCTCCCCTTTCTCTGTGCAATGCCTCTTTTCTCTCTCTCTTCCCTTCTCCTTTTTTTTCTGGCCTCTGGAGTGTGTAACATCTGTAGAACCTCACACACAGTGTACACTCTGGACCTAATAGTCTAAACAAACACTGGAGCCCAGCCCAGGTGGGGGGGGGGAGATAACAGCCAAACTCCAGCCATGTGGCCTGTGGAATGTTGTCCCACTCCTCAATGGCTGTGCGAAGTTGCTGGATTGTGGCGGGACCTGGAACACTCTGTAGTACACGTCGATCCAGAGCATCCCAAACATGTCTGGTGAGTATGCGGGCCATGGAAGAACTGGGATATTTTCAGCTTTCGGGAATTGTGTACAGATCCTTGCGACATGGTGCCACACCTATCAGGTGCAATATCATGCTGAAACGAGGTGATGGCGGCGGATGAATGGCACAACAATGGGCCTCAGGATCTCCTCACAGTATCTCTGTGCATTCAAATTGTCATCAATAAAATGCAATTATGTTCGTTGTCCGTAGCTTATGCCTGTTCATACCATAACCCCAACGCCACCATGGGGCACTGTTCACAACGTTGACATCAGGAAGCAGCTCGCCCACAGGACGCCATACATGCAGTCAGCATGCCAATTGCACGCTCCCTCAAAACTTGAGACATCAGTGGCATTGTGTTAAGACATAACTGCACATTTTAAAGAGGCCTTTTGTCCCCAGCACAAGGTGCACCTGTGTAATGATTATGCTGTTTAATGAGCTTCTTGATATGCCACACCTATCAGGTGGATGGGTTATCTTGGCAAAGGAGAAATGCTCACTAACAGGGATGTAAACAAATTTGTGCACAAAATTTGAGAGAAATAAGCTTTTTGTGCGTATGGAACATTTCTGGGATTTTTTATTTCAGCTCATGAAACATGGGACCAACATTTTACATGTTACGTTTCTCTTTTTGTTCAGTGTAATACTGCCTGACATTGATACACATGTTTATGCATGCACACGCAACAGAGTAAATTATACCATACACATATTTCAAAGTAATGCTTTCACAGTTGAACTAATAGCAGCTTCTGATGCCTGTGATAATTCTGTGATCATACAGCAATAAATGCATGGGACTGCTACTGAATTAAAATGCCAAAACCACAGTCGTTACCACATCAAGGCGAACTCCCTCACCCCTCGGAAACGCTGAGTTCACTTCGTTTGGTTCAGACGAGAGCAGTAAAACTTGAACACACGCAATTCAGTGCTTACAGCCCAGTTGACTCAGTAATGTTGAAAATTAATCAAACTGATCCTGATTCCCACCCACACACACACACACACACACACAGTAAGCCTACTTTACCTTAAGGTGTGTGGCGTCGTGATTTCATCGTTTGGGTTCAAAACGCCCTAGATGAGTGTAGCATCACTACAGAGGTGGTGTGCAGTGCTCTGTGCTGACTCTTTACAAGGAGCACATGTGTCTGGAGGACCAAAACCGCCATAATTACAAATAAATAAATGCACACAAATAGATAAATGAAAACACAAATAAATAAATGAGCAGGCAAATTCATACATTTTCCTCCACATATCTATGTTTAAAATGTGGTATGTAATTATTCATACATTCATTTACAGTAGCAGTCAAACGTTTGGACACACCTACTCATTTATTTTCCAATCAAAATATATTTTAGATACTTCGAAGTAGCCACCCTTTGCCTTGATGACAGCTTTGCACACTCTTGGCATTCTCTCAACCAGCATCATGAGGTAGTCACCTGGAATGCATTTCAATTAACAGGTGTGCCTTGTTAAAAGTGCATTTGTAGAATTTCTTTCCTTCTTAATGAGTTTGAGCCAGTTGTGTTGTGACAAGGTAGGGGTGGTATACAGAAGATAGCCCTATTTGGTAACCGACCAAGTCCATATTATGGCAAGAACAGCTCAAATAAGCAAAGAGAAACAGTCCATATTTTCTTTAAAACATTAAGGTCATCCAATCCGAAAAGTGCAGTTGCAAAAACCATCAAGCGCTGATAAATCTGTCTCTCACGAGGACCGCCACAGGAAAGGAAGACCCAGAGTTACCTCTGCTGCAGAGGATAAGTTCATTAGTTATTAGCCTCAGAAATCGGCAGTTAACTGCCCCTCAGATTGCAGCCCGAATAAATGCTTCAGAGTACAAGGAACAAACACATCTCAACATCAACTGTTCAGAGGAGACTGCGTGAATCAGGCCTTCATGGTCAAATTGCTGCAAAGAAACCACTACTAAAAGGACACCAATAAGAAGAAGAGACTTGCTTGGGCCAAGAAACACGAGCAATGGATATTAGACAGGTGGAAATCTGTCCTTTGGTCTGATGAGTCCAAATTTGAGATTTTTGGTTCCAACTGCCGTGTCTTGTGAGACGCAGAGTAGGTGAACGGATGATCTCCGCATGTTGCTCCAATCGTGAAGCATGAAGTGGGTGTGATGGTGCTTTGCTGGTGACACTGTCAGTGATTTATTTAGAATTCAAGCCACACTTAACCCGCATGGCTACCAAAGCATTCTACAGTGATACACCATCCCATCTGGTTAGCACTTAGTGGGACTATCAATTGTTTTTCAACATGACAATGACCTAACAAACACCTCCAGGCTGTGTAAGGGCTATTTGACCAAGAGGGAGAGTGATGGCGTGCTGCATCAGATGACCTGCCCTCAATCACACGACCTCAACCTAATTGAGATGGTTTGGGATGAGTTGGACTGCAGAGTGAAGGAAAAGCAGCCAACAAGTGCTCTGCATATGTGGGAACTCCTTCAAGACTGTTGTTAAAGCATTCCAGATGACTACCTCATGAAGCTGGTTGAGAGAATGCCAAGTGTGCAAAGCTGTCATCAAGGCAAAGGGTAGCTACTTTGAATGTAAAATATAAAGTATATTTTGATTTGTTTAACACTTTTTTGGTTACTGCATGATTCCATAGTTTTGATGTCTTCACTATTATTCTAGAATGCAGAAAATAGTGAAAATAAAGCAAAACCCTTGAATGAGTAGGTGTCCAAACTTTTGCCTGGTACTGTATATATTTATTAGTTTATATTTGTCTGTATTTTTTCCCTCCAATATGATAATGGGGGGTTGTACCTAAAATGTCTGTTTTTTTTCCCTTACACACCATTATTAGATCAATATCACACACACTTGAGGGATTTAGAACCGGTAGGTAGCTTACAGTAACCCAGTTCTCCTGGCAAGTAGTATGGCTGCAATCAGGCGAGCCGCAGCCAGACATTTGGCAGTGCTGGCTAACGCTGCTGAAAACGATGACTCTCCTTCCGTGTGGAGGCATGCATCGAAAACTTGGTTCAGCTAGCTACTACAAATGGACACAGAGGTGGGCCCATTAGTTCTTAACAATTTGGAGGAAGTTGCCCGACCACATAAGAGTTCAGGTGATAACAGAATCCTGATGCAGCACACCATAGACAATCACCCTCTGGGCAACCATAATCAACAAGTCATTCAGTACAGTACCTATTCGGTTTAATTAAACGTTGAACACCGTTCGGTAGTACTGAATGCACAATGAAAAATATTTGAGGTATTAATGGTAAGAATTGCCAGCAATTACAACATAAAGGGTTAAGTGGCAATAGAAAAACAGATATTTAAGATTGAGATAGGATTCAGATATAGCCTACACTAGGCCTATAGCACGAATATCTGCACTCAATGTATTCAGAGGCTGCTGTACAGCAAAGTAATCACTAGAACAATTATCTGGGTGATTTTTCTAGGGACACTGGTGCTCACAAATAAAAATTCCAGGTAGCATAGAAAAATATTTCGGAAGGGAAGGGGGAGCATACTGTATGTCCCCAAAATGATAGCACTGTAGAGCCCTGGTGGCTGTATGTATGTGTGTACAGTAGCATTCCTGGATAGCCTGGGCTGTGTAGGCAGGCCAGAGCCCCCCGGCCCCATCACTCAGGTGACGAACGATGAACAGGGGACTCAGTCTCCCACTCTGTCGCTCTTTTTTGTTCCCTCCCTTCGTTCTCCCTCCTGTTCTCTTCCTCCCAATCTTCCGCCGTCCCGCTCTTCAGGAGAGAGTGGAGCACTGTTCAAGCAGAGGGGTTCGGTGTTTCTTTCCCTTTCCCCCCCCTGTCTTTGTTTCCATCATCTCTACCTCCTGCCAGGCCCAGCAGTGAGAGACATGATTGACAGGGGTGTAACGTAGCAGAGAAAGGGAGAGGCTCTGACATCACCTGTGTGTTTAGCACAGATTTGAATGAAATCCATTGGTGGTGCTGGGTGAGGCATCGTCAGGTCCCGAGTCAAAATGGCCTGCCGTTTCAGGTGTATTGCACAAAGGCTAACTGTGGAGAGGTGAGCAATGGTGGGAAGGATGAAAGAGAGAGGTAAAATCGTAGAGGGGGAGGTTTTGGCTGAGGCGAGTGTGCCTACAGTAGGCATTACAGGAAGAAGAGTCTTCGGGTCCCGAACATAATAAACACTCTTTTAATAACTGAGGAAAAAAAATGGCACACTTCAACCACCCACTACACCTCCATGGAATAACAGCACTACTACTGTACAACCTTTATTGTCAAGTTATTTACCACACTAATACCTAGTGCTTTCCACCATCTCGAACTTTCCAAGTCTTGTTTATCCCATAGACAGAACTGAAACATATTTGATTATAGTGGCCAACACAGAGAGAGACAGAAAAAAGCAACAAAGACTGATAGGGTTATGGAGACAACAATAGATAGGTGAAAATATAGGGGCTTTGCAGAAAGTGTGTCTGATTAAAACAAGAAGAGACGAGACTCAGAGCTATGCGGTTGCACTGTGACCTCAGAGTTTGGCACTCGCGTGGTTAATGCCCATCGTGGGAGTTCATATCCCACAGCATGTCCTCACACAAATCAGCCGCCAGCAGAGGAAGACACACACAAATGTCAGTTGTACCCACCATAAATGACAACAGAGCAATGCTATGCTAATGCTAGCAACAGTATCTTCAGTTAGCTAGGGCTAACTGCTATTAGGTTCATTTCAAATGGTGACAACGCAAAAACTGCAAAAAGCAGCAATTCAGCTACTAGCCATTAACGTTAGCTCCTTAGGTTACAGGAAATGCTGATTTGGCTAGTAGTAGGCTATTAGCGTTAGCGGAAGTAGTAGCATCGGTGACATTAATAATAGTAGCAGTGGTAGCAGGAATAGAGCTGTAACATTAGACCAGAGGAAGGGATGGTTAAGAGGGGGCATTAGGAGGGTGTAATGTCTGGAGTGGCAGGATAGGACAGGTCGATAGGAGAGGAGGATGTCAGTAATGTAAACAATGAGATTATCACAAAGCTAGGGGCTGAATGCTGCAGAAATGTTGTATTATGCAGAGCACAAGGACTACTACGGAATATGCATACAAACAGCAGCCTGCTATTCTCATCACGCATGTCCCTCAGCCACATCATATGCACAGTTTACGCATACACACAATTTCCCCTCCCATAGCCCAAGTCTCACACACACACACACACACACACACACCTATCCAAGAAACACTATTTCACATCTCCACTGTCCGAAAGATTCCAGACCAGCTGCTTTATACCAGAGTCAAATCCCTACTCCCCTAATACCGTGCCTCTCCTCCCCACCTGGCCCCGCCTCCATATACAGTCCAGTACAACCCTCTACCTGGTGCCTTACACCTCCCAGATTAGTGCGAAGTTACAGTGCATTCAGAAATGATTCACACTCCTTTACTTTTTCAACAAAAAATGTGTTCCTGGCTCAAGTTAAAATGGATTCAATTGAGATGTGTCACTGGCCTATACACAATACCCCATAATGTCAAACTGGAATTGCGGTTTTCACATGTTTTACAAATGAATAGAAAAATAAATATTAAGTCAATAAGTATTCAACCTTAGGGCAAGCTTAAATAAGTTCAGGAATAAAAAATGTGCTTAACAAGTGAGTCACATAATAAATTGCATGGACTCAGTGTGTGCAATAATAGTGTTTAACATAATTTTTGAATGACTACCTCATCTCTGTACCCAGCACATACTATCTGTAAGGTCCCTCAAACGAGCAGTGAATTTCAAACACAGATTCAACCACAAAAACCAGGGAAGTTTGCCAATGCCTCGCACCTATTGGTAGATATATATATTTTTTAAAGCAGACTTTGAATATCCCTTTGAGCATGGTAAAGTTATTAATTACACTTTGGATGGTGTATCAATACACACCGTCACTACAAAGATACAGGCGTCCTTCCCAACTCAGTCGCCGGAGAGGAAGGAAATTGCACATGGATTTCATCATGAGGCCAATGGTGACTTTAAAACAGTTAAAGTTTAATGGCTGTAAGGGGAAAACTGAAGATGGATCAGCATTGTAGTTTCACCACAATACTAACCTAATTAACAGAGTGAAAAGGAAGCCTGTACAGAATAAAAAATATTCCAAAACATGCATCCTGTTCGCAACTGGGCACAAAAGTAATACTGCAAATAATGTGACAAAGCAATTCACTTTTTGTCCTGAATACAAAGTGTTGTGTTTGAGGCAAATCCAATACAACACATTACTGAGTACCACTCTCCTATTTTCAAGCATGGTGGTGGCTGCATCATGTTATGGGTATGCTTGTAATCGTTAAGGACTGGGGAGTTTTTCAGGATAAAAAAATTAACAGAATTGAGCTAAGCCCAGGGAAAATCCTAGAGGAAAACCTGGTTCAGTCTGCTTTCCACCAGACACTGGGAGATTAATTCACCTTTCCGCAGTACACACAACCTAAAACACAAGAACATATCTACGCTGTAGTTGCTTACCACAAAGACAGTGAATGTTCCTGTGGCCGAGTTTCGGTTTTGACTTAAATTTTCTTGAAAATCTAAGGCAAGACTTGACAATGTTTGCCTAGCAATGATCAACCAATTTGACAGAGCATGAAGAATATATAAAATATTACTGGGCAAATGTTGCACAATCCAGGTGTAGAAAGCGCTTAAACTTACACAGAAAGACTGCAATCACTGCCAAAAGTGATTCTAGTCGGTATCTGGTGTGACCACCACTTGCCTCATGCAGCGTGACATCTCCTTCGCATAGAGTTGATCAGGCTGTTGATTGTGGCCTGTGGAATGTTGTCCCACTCCTCTTCAATGCCTGTGCGAAGTTGCTGGATATTGGCGGGAACTGGAACACGCTGTTGTACACGTCGATCCAGTGCATCCCAAACATGCTCAATGGGTGACATGTCTGGTGAGTATGCAGGCCATGGAAAAACTGGGATATTTTCAGCTTCCAGGAATTGTGTAGAGATCCTTGCGACATGGGGCCGTGCATTATCATGCGGTAACGTGAGGTGATGGCGGCGGATAAATGGCACAACAATGGGCCTCAGGATCTCGTCACGGTATCTCTGTGCATTCAAATTGCCATTGATAAAATCCAAATTGTGTTTATTGTCCGTAGCTTATGCCTGCCCATACCATAACCCCACTGCCACCACGGGGCACTCTGTTCAAACGTTGACATCAGCAAACCGCTCGCCCACATAGTGCAATCTCCTCAAAATGGTTGAAACCGGGATTCATCCATGAAGAGCACACTTATCCAGCATGTCAGTGGTCATTGAAGGTGTGCATTTTCCCACTGAAGTCGGTTATAATGCCGAACTGCAGTCAGGACAAGACCCTGGTGAGGACAACAAGCACACAATTGAGCTTCCCTGAGACGATTTCTGACAGTTTGTGCAGAAATTCTTCGGTTGCGCAAACCCGCAGTTTCATCAGCTGTCCGGGTGGCTGGTCTCAGACGCTCCCGCAGGTGAAGAAGCCGGATGTGGGGGTCCTGGGCTTGTGTGGTTACACGTGGTCTGCAGTTGTGAGGCCGGTTGAATGTACTGCCAAATACTCAAAAACGATGTTGGAGGCAGCTTATGGTCGAGAAATGAACAGTAAATTACCTGGCAACAGTTCTGGTGGACATTCCTGCAGTCAGCATGCCAATTGCATGCTCCCCCAAAACTTGAGACATCTGTGGCAATGTTGCGTGACAAAACAGCACATTTTAGAGTAGCCCTTTATTGTCCCCAGCACAAGGTGCACCTGCGCAATGATCATGCTGTTTAATCAGCTTCTTGATCTGTCACACCTGGATGGTGGATGGATCAGGTGGATGGATTATCTTGGCAAAGGAGAAATGCTCACTAACATGTAAACAAATTTGTCCACAACATTTTAGAGAAATACACTTTTTGTGTGTATGAAACATGGGACTAACACTTTACATGTTGCGTTTATATTTTTGTTCAGTATATACACTGCTCAAAAAAATAAAGGGAACACTTAAACAACACAATGTAACTCCAAGTCAATCACACTTCTGTGAAATCAAACTGTCCACTTAGGAAGCAACACTGATTGACAATGCATTTCACATGCTGTTGCGCAAATGGAATAGACAAAAGGTGGAAATTATAGGCAATTAGCAAGACACCCCCCAAAACAGGAGTGATTCTGCAGGTGGTGACCACAGACCACTTCTCAGTTCCTATGCTTCCTGGCTGATGTTTTGGTCACTTTTGAATGCTGGCGGTGCTCTCACTCTAGTGGTAGCATGAGACGGAGTCTACAACTCACACAAGTGGCTCAGGTAGTGCAGTTCATCCAGGATGGCACATCAATGCGAACTGTGGCAAAAAGGTTTGCTGTGTCTGTCAGCGTAGTGTCCAGAGCATGCAGGCGGAGGTGGAGGCTGAGGTACCGGTCCTTCTGCTGGGTTGTTGCCCTCCTACGGCCTCCTCCACGTATCCTGATGTACTGGCCTGTCTCCTGGTAGCGCCTGCATGCTTTGGACACTACACCGACAGACACAGCAAACCTTTTTGCCACAGCTCGCATTGATGTGCCATCCTGGATGAACTGCACTACCTGAGCCACTTGTGTGGGTTGTAGACTCCGTCTCATGCTACCACTAGAGTGAGAGCACCGCCAGCATTCAAAAGTGACCAAAACATCAGCCAGGAAGCATAGGAACTGAGAAGTGGTCTGTGGTCACCACCTGCAGAATCACTCCTGTTTTGGGGGGTGTCTTGCTAATTGCCTATAATTTCCACCTTTTGTCTATTCCATTTGCGCAACAGCATGTGAAATGCATTGTCAATCAGTGTTGCTTCCTAAGTGGACAGTTTGATTTCACAGAAGTGTGATTGACTTGGAGTTACATTGTGTTGTTTAAGTGTTCCCTTTATTTTTTTGAGCAGTGTATATACAAAGTGAGTGATTTCACACTAGTGGGAGTGGATTTTTTGTATATCAAATTGTTCTGGAAATTCTCACATAGAAACCTCATGGGGAGGAAGGATGTTTGACATGCTTTTTACATTTGTATCACAAAATGTTTGGGGAAAAGTGGCCATTTTAGGCAATTTTTAGACATATACCTGCCTCCTCTAAGACCTTATGATCCGTGAACTGTACATGATATAAACATCTTGGTGTCATTATACTCCTTATAGTGTGGAGTATGTCTAGATTCTGAAACACATTTGTACTTTAAATTTATTCAACATAAAAAATATGAATCTCAACTACCCTTTTCGATGTAGCTTATTTTTTATAGATATTGTTCAGAACATTATACTCTACAATTACATCACATTTCAGGAGTGGGCTCTTAATTATATGACCCATTTTATACACGTAAATTGACATGGGTCATTAACCAATCACAGCCCTCCTTTAGGATTGCATATTCAGCAATTCACCAGCAGATGGAGTTCCCTTTGAATCCATTTACCATACACTGTGTTGGTGGTGTTCATAACATTGATCAGAAATTCAGACCTTTGCAGAGAGCCCATCCTGTATGTATCTTAAAATAAAACAAATAAGGTTAATTTTTGATATATATATATTCTTTTTAATGTTGTATAAATGTATCTGAAAAATGTTTATCTAGACATACTCCATATGTTAGAGCACACTATAAGGAGTATAATGACATCAAGATGTTGTCTGTATCATGTAGAGTTCACAGAACAGTCTCACAGTAGGCATGTATTGGTCTAGTAAAAGGGCCTAAAATGGCCACTCAGGATTTTCTCAATAAACGGTTTGTGATACAAAATGTAAAAAGCATGTCAAACATCCTTCCTCTCTGTGAAGTTTCCATGTGAGAACTGACAGAACAAATCTGAGATACCAAAAACATTTGTGCTCCCGCTAGCGTGGAATCGCCCAGTGCCTGATCTGTACATTGACCCGATAAAGACCCATTATGGATACTACAGTTGGTTGTAGATAAAGTGTCTAGCCTTAGTTAGTGCTTCTCTGCCTACAATAGTGCTGCTGCCACAGCAACCTGGGTCAAAGGTCAGTGTAGTGTGCTCTTGGGCACGCCCTGGCGTATAAATCTATGACAGTTGAAAGAAAGAACACACACCAGCATGTACACAACATGGAAAAATCGGAATTGCCTGAGGACGGCATAGACTAGAGGACGATAGCTGAAGGGAAGAAAGCTTCGGCCAAGTCTGATTTCAAATGCAGTCGGCCTCCGTTAAAAAAAGCAGCCACAACATCACCAATAGTGAAGACTTGGAACAGAGGCCAGCTGAGCCAGACCACACTGTAGGAGCTAAAATAGAAGTGGGCATTGTGACCATGGTCTCCAGGCTCCGGCCTAAACCAGGTTGTCTGTCACTCAGAGCGAGCTGCACATTGCCTTCAGCTCAAGGTCATGCACACAGACCACCACCTGATGCCCAGAGAAGCCAAGAGACACTTGAAGCTTTTCACACTACTGAGCCGAACCAAAACAAAATCAAGCTCTACTGAGCTGGCCTCCGTTCCACCATAGTTCTTTTCAGCACGCACGATTGAAGCAACTATGTGAAAAGACATGAGCCAGCAGCTTGGTTCTGGTCTGCACCGCAGAATGAAATGCTCAGATATATTGTCCTATCCTGTTCCACCAACCAACAGAAGTGTACAGATCAGCTAGGTTGGGCTCAGTGGTGTGAAAAGGGTCACTCTCAGAAAAAAAGACAATATCCATCACATGATACTAGGGATCAGAGGGAAACATCTAACAGAGGAGGAAGTCTGAAATGGCACCCTATTCCCTACATAATGCACACTACTTTTGAACAGAGCTCTATGGGGCAAGCCTAAAAGTAGTGCATTATATTAGGGAACATAATGCAATTTCAGACACAGCCAGAGACTGCAGAGAGTAAATGCCCCCAAATAGATGAGATGTATGGAACACCTCAATGGGAGAAAAAAAAAATCAAAGGAAAGATGCTGGCCTGTATCTCTTCGGAAAGAAACTATGGCAACTGCTGGCTCTCAGAACATTTCTCTTTGTAACAGAGAAGGTTACAGTCAGTTACTTTGTCACGACAGACTACAGTAGGAAAACGTTGGATGTGTTGGTTGGTGTTGATATGAGGAAGTGTATCTCAAATAGTGACAAGTGTTATAATTAGCCTCCTTTGGCTGGGCAGCGCTACATCATTACAGCGTGTGTGTGACTAAAGGACGGTGATATATGAATGAGGTAGGAAAGCCCTATGAAACAGACTAGGGGAGGACTTATGTGAATGGGTATTGTAGGAGAGAGGGGCAGGACGGCGTTTCTGCGTTTCAAATCAAATCACATTTTATTGGTCACATACACATATTTAGCAGATGTTATTGCGGGTGTAGCGAAATGCTTGTGTTCCTAGCTCCAACAGTGCAGTAGTATCTAACACACAACAATAGACAAATCTAAATGTAAAAGAATGGAATTAAGAAATATAGAAATGCTAGGACGAGCAATGTCGGAGCGGCATTGACTAAGATACAGTCTATACATACGAAATGAGTAAAGCAGTATGTAAACATTAAAGTGACTAGTGTTCCATTATTAAAGTGGCCAGAGATTCGATGTCTATGTATAAAAGGCAGCAGCCTCTAAGGTGCAGGGTTGAGAAACCGGGTGGTAGCAGGCTAGTGATTGCTATTTAACAGTCTGATGGCCTTGAGATAGAAGCTGTGTTTGTCCCAACTTTGATACACCTGTACTGACCTCGCCTTCTGGATGGTAGCGGGGTGAACAGGCCGTGGCTCAGGTGGTTGATGTCCTTGATGATCTTTTTGGCCTTCCTGTGACATCGGGTGCTGTAGATGTCCTGGAGGGCAGGCAGAGTGCACCACCCTCTGGAGAGCCCTGTGGTTGCGGGCAATGGAGTTGCCGCTCTCAATTATGCACCTGTAAAAGTTTGTGAGGGTCTTCGGGGCAAAGCCGGATTTCTTCAGGCTCCTGAGGTTGAAGAGCCACTGTTGCGCCTTCTTCACCACACTGTTTGTGTTAATTATGAGCGTGGAGGGTACTATGGTATTGAAGGCTGAGGGATGGGATAGTCCAGATGGGATCGGGCAGTGTGCAGTGCGATGGTGATTGCATCGTCTGTTGATCTATTGGGCGGTACGCAAATTGATCTGGGTCTAGGGTGTCAGGTAAGGTAGAGGTGATATGATCCTTAACAAGCCTCAAAACACTTCATGATGACAAGAGTGCTACAGGGCGATAGTCATGGAGTTCAGTTATCATTGCTTACCTTGGGAACTGGAACAATGGTGGTCTTCTTGCAAGCAATTGGGGACAGCCGACTGGCATAGGGAGAGATTGAATATGTCCGTAAACACTCCAGCCCGCTGGTCTGCGTATGCTGAGTACGCTGCTTGGGATGTCGTCTGGGCCGGCAGCCTTGCAAGTTTTAACATGCTAAAAATGCTTTACTCACGTCGGCCAAGGAGAACGAGAGCACACAGTCCTTTGGAGCGGGCCGCGTCGGTGGCACTGTGTTACCCTCAAAGCGGGCCAAGAAAGTGTTTAGCTTGTCCGGAAGCAAGATGTCGGTGTCCGCAACATGGCTGGTTTTCCCTTTGTAATCCGTGATTGTCAGTAGACCCTGCCACATACATCGTGTCTTAGCCATTGAATTGCGACTCCACTTCGACTCTGTACTGACATTTTGCCTGTTTGATTGCCTTACGGAGGGAATAACTCCAGTTTATATTTGACAATTTCCCCGTCACCTCGCCATGGTTAAATGCAGTGGTTCGCGCTTTCAGTTTTGCGTGAATGCTCCCGTCTATCTACGGTTTCTGGTTTGGGTAGGTTTTAATATAGTCACAGTGAGAACAACATTGCCTATACAATTCCTGACAAACTCAGTCACCATGTCCGTGTATATATCAATGTTATTTTAGAAGGCTAGCGGGAACACATCCCAGTCCGCGTAATCAAAACAAATCTTGAAGCATGGATTCTGATTGGTCAGATCAGCGTTGAATAGATCTTAGCACTGGTACTTCCTGTTTCTGCCTATAGGAAGGAAGGATCAAAATGGAGTCGTGATCTGAAATGCCCGAAGGGAGGGCGGGGAATGGCCTTGTAGCCACCCCGGCCGAGTAGCAGTGATCAAGTGTTTTAGCAGCGCAAGTACTACAGTCAATGCGTTGATAAAGCAAATTTGAGGAAAATGAAGTTATGTTAAAATCGCCAGCTACAATAAATGTGGCTTCAGGATATGTGGTTTCCAGTTTGTCAAGTGTAGTTCCTTTAGGGCCGTCTTGGTATCAGCTTGAGGGGGAATACACACGGCTGTGACTACAACAGAAGAGAATTCTCTTGGGATGGTTATACGGTCGACATTTGATTGTGAGGTTCACCCGATTCTAGACTTGAGTTTCTGTATGTTATCACAATCACACCATGAGTGGTTAATCATGAAACATACTCCACCGCCTTCCTTCTTTCCAGAGAGTTCTTTATTCCTGTCAGCGCGATGTCCTGAGAACCCAGCTGGCTGTATGAACGGGGACAGTATATCCGGAGAGAGCCATGATTTCGTGAAACAGAGTATGTTACAGTCCCTGATATCTCTCTGGAAGGATATCCTCGCCCTGAGATTGGACAATAAAGTAGACAGAGGCGAAACATTCTCAAGTAATCTACTCGGAAGCGGTGGACGGTGTGCACGCCTCCTGAGTCGGACTAGAAGTCCACTACGAATACCTCTTCTACACTGGCGGCGTCTTGGAGAAGCCTATGGAATAAGTTCAGTTGCCCTGGGGGGTACGAACAAAGGATCCCTGGTCGTAATGCTGGTGAGTTACTGCCGCTCTGATATCCAAAAGTTATTTCCAGCTGTATATAATAACACCAAAAATATTTTGGGCTAATATGTAACAAATAACAACCCCCAAAAAATACTACCAAGTTGCTTAGGAGCTAGAAGCAGAGCTTCCATGTCTGTCGGTGTGATCTTGCATGTATGCCCCCTGGTTTGTGTGCGCACGAGCGTGTGAGAAAGCGCCTTTACCTTGCAGCGCAAGTGTAGCTATCTAAGCCCCCGACTCCGGCAAACATATGCCCCCTGGCATCGGGGGTTATAGACCCGTCTCTGCCACCCTCTGTCTATTGCCCCACTATCGGTCTCCCCCTATACATTTCCAGCTGTTCTGTCAAAAATAATAAAAACACTTAAAGAGTACTGTGGTGCTGAGAAATAGACTCGGTAACCATGACAACCATCACTCGGCAGCAGATGGATGGAGAGTGGAGAGAGAGTGGGTGAAGCCTATGGGTGGTTTGGGGTTATTTATTTAGAATTACTGAGATGATGGAACCAGCTGATATCTCCATCTAACCTCATATACAGTGCCTTCAGAAAGTATTCACACACCTTGACTTTTTCCACATTGTGTTGCAGCCTGAAATTAAAATTGATTACATTTAGATTTGTCACTGGCCTCCACACAATACCTTAATGTCAAAGTGGAATTATGTTTGTTGAAATGCTTAAAAATGTATAAGAAATGAAAAGCTGAAAGTATATTCACCCCTTTGTTATGGCAAGCCTAAAGTAAAAATGTGCTTAACAAGTCACATAAGTTTCATGGACTCACTGTGTGTGCAATAGTGTTAAACATATTTTTTTGAATGACTACGGCATCTCTGTACCCCACCGATATAATTATCTGTAAGGTCCCTAAGTCGAGCAGTGAATTTCAAAACAGAGTCAACCACAAAGACCAGGGAGGTTTTCAATTGCCTTGCAATAAGCACCTATTGGATGGTGTATCAATACACCCAGTCACTACAAAGATGTCCTTCCTAACGCAGTTGCCGAAGAGGAAGGAAACCGCTCAGGGATTTCACCATGAGGCCAATGGTGACTTTTAAAACAGTTAGAGTTTAATTGCTGTGATAGGAAAATACTGGGGATGGATCAACAGCATTGTAGTTCATCCACAATACTAACATAATTGACAGAGTAAAAAGGAAGCCTGTACAGAATACAAATATTCCAAAACATGCATCCTTTTTGCAACAAGGCACTAAAGTAACACTGCAGAAAATGTGTCAAAGCAATTCACTTTTTGTCCTGAATACAAAGTGTTGTGTTTGGGGCAAATCCAAGACAACACATTACTGATTACCAATCTCCATATTTTCAAGCATAGTGGTGGCTGCATCATGTTGTGGATATGTTTGTAATCATTAAGGACTGGGGAGTTTTTCAAGTTAAAATTAAAATGGAATGGAGCTTAGCACAGGCAAAATACTAGAGAAAAACCTGGTTAAGTCTGCTTTCCACCAGACAATGGGAGATTAATTCACATTTCAGCAGGACAATAACCTAAAAACACAAGGAGTTGCTTACCAAGAAGACAGTGAATGTTCCTGAGTGGCCGAGTTACAGTTGACTTAAATCAGCTTGAAAATCTATGGAAAGAACTGAACATGGTTGTCTAGCAATGATCAACAACCATTTTGACAGAGCGTGATGAATTTAGAAAATAATAGGCAAATGTTGCACAATCTAGGTGTGGAAAGCTCTTAGAGACATACCCAGAAAGACTCAATTGTAGTCACTGCCAAAGGAACTTCTACAAAGTAATGACGCAGGGGTGAATACTTACGTAAATCTGATATTTCTGAATTTAATACATTTGCAAACATATCTAAAAACATGTTTTCACTTTGTCATTAAGGATTATTGTGTGTAGATGAGCAAGACAAAAATGCCTTCACAACAATGTGGAATAAGTCGAGGGGTATGAATACTTTCTGAAGTCACTGTACACAACAGAAAACATCAGGCTTGTTTAAGCATCAAACCTAATGCTACTTCTCATATCCGCTGAATGAAGACGTAGCCTACTGAATACTGATAACATGATGATGATGCCATTCTTACCTTCCTTAACATGGTCTAAAGACAACTAGAGGGTGCCAAATCCCATGTCAGGGTTCTGTTTGTTGACTTTTCTTCTGCCTTCAACACAATCCAGCCTTACATTCTGGCACAGAGACTCATTCGGGACATCTCCTTAGATGGGGGGTTTTGTGGCTGTTGGACTTTCTGAGCCACAGCGAGTCAAAATAGGTCTTCAAGTGTCGGACATACGCAATACCAACACAGGCTCTCCTCAGGGATGTGTTTTGTCCCCACTCCTGTACATCTTGTACACTAATAGTTGTACTAGTTCCCATACTGACAGACACCTCGTTAAGTTCGCTGATGACACTGCCTTGATCAGCCTGTTTGGCATTGGTTTATAAAAACATATTATACGGAATACATTTGTACTGTAGTGAAGCCGTCTCTAGAGTTATGCAAGGTCTCTTTCATGATCAGGTGAAACGTCAATTGCTATGGAAATGCTGGGATGTGTTTTTCAATTATGTTAAAGGTAATGATGATGCAACTATATGGTGATGGTGATACGATATGGATTTACAATTATGAATATTAAGGCTATACGCACTACATGTTACACACACAGACACTCAATCATGCAAATTGGCAGAGTTATTATTTATTTGGACATCACACAGTCAACCTACTCAGATTTGTTACACACATAATTTGTCTCAATTTTCTAATATCTGTGTCATTGGCTCACAGACAAACAGGCAAGGGAATAAAACAAATACTGCGAGAACCTATTTCCTGAATTCTACATATCAGACATTTGAAAGCTCTAGTTTTGACCGTCATAATACCTCTGATTGCAGTAACTTTACAAGCACTAATTATGGTCAATTTAGCCTGAGAATAGTATCTAGTTATGGTAAGGGGTGAAATAAGTATAGCTAGTAATAATTGTAAAGGTTTGGCAAATTATAAAAAATGAAGATCAGTCTTTACATGGCTAAAAGAAAAGGAATATAACATATACTGTTTACAGGAAACTCACTCTACATCCTTAGATGAAGTTGAGTGGAAAAAGGAATGGGGTGGTGAAATAATTTTCTGTCATGGACAAAGGAACTCAAAGGGTGTGATGATATTAATTAAGAAAAATGTTGATCTGAATGTGCAAATAGTCAGGAATGATTCGCAAGGAAGGTGGATCCTTTTGAATATGAAAGTGGACGAAAAAGAGATTTGGCTCATTAATCTATCAGGATGATCCACACTTCTTCGAAAACATTTATACCAATTTATTGAACTTACAGGCAACAAATTATCTAATCATTATGGTAGGAGACTATAACATAGTGTTAAGTACCTCAATGGACCGTAAAGGTAATCACTCTACAAACTATCATTACCGTGCCCTTAAGAAAATCACAAATATTATGGACACATAAGAGTGGATATTTGGAGACTAAAAAACCCTGACCTAGTGAGATATACATGGAGGAGACTTAAACAAGCTAGTCGTCTTGACTACCTTCTTGTCTCTTTCTCTCTTGCATCAAAGGTTTAAAAAGTTTTAATAGGAGACAGAATGCAATCAGATCATCATCTAATTGGCATTCACATTACTCTAGTAGATTTTCCACGTGGACATTGGAAATTTCAAAGTTTACTGGAGGATAAATTCTTTTTTAACTAAGCCAAAAAATATATAACTGAATTTGTCCAGTATAATATAGGTTCAGCAAATGCCCTTTTTGTTTGGGATACCTTTATGTACCTTCAGGGTCATTCAATTCAATATTCATCAATAATAAAAAGCAGTTTCTGGCTAAAGAGAGAAGACTGACAAGGGAAATCCATGAATTAATAGTACAGGTAGATAGCAATAAAAACGATACTACAGAGATACAAAATAAGTAAAATTACTTGAGGAACTTATTCAAGAATGATCTAACGTAATCTATTACAAAAATAAAGCAGACTGGATGGAATATGCAGAAAAATGCACAAAATTCTTCCTGAATCTCCAATACAGGAACTCTAACAATTTTTTTTTGCAGAAACTCGTTACTGAAGACGGAGTCATCTATGATTCTCCAAATTATATTTTAAAAGAGGTAGCTAATTATTTTATGCAGATGTTCTTTTTTCCATCTCATCCTCTCCCATTGAACGTAGCTTACGGTAAGGAATTCTTTCCAAATAATATAAAATGGAAAATGAACAAATGTACAGAAAGATCAGTGCGAAGGCCAAATTACAGAGGAAGAACTTTGAGGCTATTAAATCCTTTCAGTCTGGAAAAACCCCAGAGCTTGATGGCATACCGGTAGAGGTATATCAAGTATTTTTTGATATATTGAAAGCTCCATTGTTAGATTGTTTTAATAACTACTCCTATAGAAATGGTAGTCTGTCAGGTACTCAGCAGGAAGGTCTGATTTCTCTATTATTAAAACAATACCCAGATGGCAAATATGGGTCTATCTAAAAAAGGCCCCTTACACTTCAGTGTTGTGATGAAAAAATACATTGCACTCAGAATTAAAAGGGTTTTACCAGGTATTGTTCAGCCTGATCAGACAGTTTTTTTTTACACGGACGATACATTGTAGATAATATACAACAACTACTAGAAATAATAGAACATCATGAAACATATAAGAAGCCAGGAATGGTATTTATAGCAGATTTTGAAAAGGCATTTGATAAAGTAAGACTGGATTTTATAAATGCCTGGATTTTTCAATTTCGGTAATTCTCTTATAAAATGGGTAAAAATAATGTACAGCAACTCCAGGTGTAAAATAGTAAATAACGGCTACTTCTCAGAGAGTTTTGAATTGTCAAGAGGAGTTAAACAAGAGTGTCCGCTATCACCATATCTATTCGTTATGGCCATCGAAATGCTAGCTATTAAAATCAGATCCAATAACAGCATTAGCGGATTAGAAATCCAAGGCTTAAAAACAAAGGTGTCCATGTATGTCAATGACTCAAGTTTTATATTAAGTCCGCAAGCTAGATCCTTGCAATGTCTCATTGAAGATCTAGACAACTTTGACTAAAACCTAATTATGATAAGTGTACAATATTACATATTGGATCCTTTACCTTGCAGCTTATCTATAAAATGGGCTGATGGTGAAGTAGACATACTCTGTATTTATATCACAAAAGATATAAGCTCTCCACAATGAATTTCAATAGAAAACTTGTAAAAATAGACAAGATCCTGCAACCATGGAGAGGTAAATACCTGTCTATTTATGGAAAAATTGCCCTTATTAACTCCTTAGTCATATCTCAGTTTACTCACTTTCTTAAGGTGCTGCCTACTCCTGATGATTCGTTTTTCAAATCATATGAGCAAAAAATATTTTGCTTCATCTGGGACACTAAACCAGACAAGATAAAACAAGCCTTTCTATATAATGAATAGGGTGGGTTGAGATTATGAAATATAAAAGCACTAAACCTCTCTAAAAGCTTCACTCATTTAAATGTTTTATTTGAACCCTAAATGTTTCTCAAGTAGATTAATAAGAAAAGCTCATCCATTGTTAAAAAATTGCCTTAATGCAGATTGACATGTCTCATTTTCGATTAATTGAAAATGATACTTTTCAAAGTATCTCTCTTTTTCAAACAAGCATTGCAGAGCTGACTACAATTTCATCCCCCTGAAAAGATAAAACAAATATTACAACAAATATTATGAACTCAAATGTGCTGGTTGATAAAATACCTGTATTTATGGGAAAGATGTTTGAAAAGGCTATTTTGTTCTTAAATGATATTGTAATGGTAGAGTTATGTCCTTCATGGAGTTATCAGAATTGTACGGGAAGGTCTGCTCAATCCACGAGTACAACCAGTTGATTACAGCATTACCCAAAAATGGAGGAGGCCGGTGGCAGCGGGAGGAGGTAGGGAACTGGTCTGTCTGCCCAATATAAAGTATCAAAACTGGCAGAGGAATAAAAATAGCATAAATAGGAAAGTATACCAGTTTCATTTGAGGACCAGGATGTTGACAACAGTGCAATACAAATTGCAAAATAGTTGAAGAGATTTTTGATGTACCGATTCCATGGTATGAGTTGATATAAAACAACGCAAGATTCAAGACTTCGTGCTTTTCAGCTAAAATTATTATATAGAATTCTTGCCACCAACAAAATGTTGAATATTTGGGGTATAAAATCATCGAAGCTCTGCAGATTTTGTCATGAGGATACAGAATCAATAGACCATTTATTTTGGTATTGCCCTCAGGTAGCCTGTTTCTGATCTCAGGTTCAGGAATGGCTGAAAATGCATAGCATTGATATAAAATTGACCCTTGAAATAGTACTGTTAGGAGATCTGGAGACCGGGTCAGTCAATGACTAATACTCTTAGTAAAAGTATTTATCTTCGAACACGCAATCTGTAGATTCTATTCGATAGATTGAAATTGTACGTTAAAACATCATAGCATAGTTGAAAGATGTGTTGCGTGGAAACACAAAGTGGGTGGCCAGCAGAGATATATGGGATGGGCTGAGGGAAGCTGAGGGTTGGTATGTGTAATTGGAGACAAGTGGGAGTGGAGTTGCTGTGTGTGAGAGAGAATGATGGTCAAAAGATAAAGGAGAAAAAAGTCATAATAAAACATAATAAAAGTACATTTGAATGACACTAAGTGGCAGTGTTTTTACAACTAATGCCAGTTTGCCTGAGGCTGATGCCGTGCAGGTGTTTGTACACATGCATATACACACACTCTCATTCAAATAAACACATACAAGAACACACACATACATGTAATAGTGCCAGACATGCACACACACATATAAAGTAGGCATTGCTGTTATGATTTCAGTTGTCTTTTATATCCTTAGTTTAAAATGTATATATCTTTTTTTGCATTGTTGTTTGTCGTTTTCTGTCTTTACCTTTTCTCTCTTTAGTTCATTCTCTTGGTTGTTGGTGTATTGGGGGTTCTTGAAATCAGGTGTCACCAGATTGTGATCATGAAAATGGAAACAATGACATTTTATATCACTATCATGCACACGCACCCTCACACAAGGATGGCTCTGTTGCGGAAAGACTGATACATGTCTTGATGCTGTATTGTTTGTCCTTCATGTTCTATTACTTTAATGTTACCCCTTCCTTGTGTTTTTGTAATAAATAATAAAAAATAAAAAAGTTACAAGTATAGGCTAGCGAATTTGATTTTAATTTTGAAATACAATAGGACCCATTTGTATAATTATTATGCTGATTCATTAATACTTTTCATAACATACAGTGCCTTCAAAGTATTCAGACCCCTTGACTTTTTCCTACTTTGTTAGTTACAGCCCAATTCTAAAATGGATTACATTTTTTTTTTAAATCCTCAGCAATGACAAAGTGAAAACAGGTTTTTCAAAATGTTTGCAAAAAAATAAAAATACACTGATGGTCACACTGACCGAGCTCTAGAGTTCCTCTGTGAAGATGGGAGAACCTTCCAGAAGGACAACTCTCTCTGCAGCACTCCACCAAATCAGGGCTTTATGGTAGAGTGGCCAGACGGAACCTCTCCTCAGTAAAAGGCACGACAGCCCACTTGGCGTTTGCCAAAAGGTACCTAAAGACTCTCAGACCATGATAAACAAGATTCTCTGGTCTGATGAAACCGAGATTGAACTCTTTGGACAATGCCAAGCGTCACATCTGGAGGAAACCTGACACCATCCCTACGGTGAAGCATTACAGCAGCATCATGCTGTGGGGATGTTTTTCAGCGTCAGGGACTGGGAACTTGTCAGGTTTGAGGCAAAAATTAACGGAGCAAAGTACAGAGAGATCCTTGATGAAAACCTGTTCCAGTGCACTCAGGACCTCAGACTGGGGCAAAGGTTCACCTTCCAACAGGAAAACCCTAAGCACACAGCCAAGACAATGCAGGATTGGCTTCGGGACAAGTCTCTAAATGTCCTTGAGTGGCCCAGCCAGAGCCTCGACTTGAACCTGTTCTAACATCTCTGGACAGACCTGAAAAAGCTGTGCAGCAACACTCCCCATCCAACCTGACAGATTGAGAACCTGCAGAGAAAAATGGGAGAAACTCCGCTAACACAGGTGTGCCATGCTTGTAGCGTCATACTCAAGAAGATTCAAGGCTGTAATCGCTGCCAAAGGTACTTCAACAAAGTACTGAGTAAAAGATATGAATATATGCAAAACCTGTTTTTGCTTTGTCATTATGGGGTATTGTGTGAAGATTAATAAGGGAAAAAAACTATTTAATCAATTTTAGTATAAGGCTGTAACCTAACAAAATGTGGATAACGTCTAGGGGTGTTAATGTTAATGTTAATTAGCCTACGTCCTCTTTTGCTCTCTATTTTTCCTTCATTCCTTCCTCGCTTTCAAACGTGAAAGGGAATATGTTTCGTTGTCCTTATCTTCCTCATTCTAATACCATCCTTGAATACTATAGAACTAGAAATTAGACACAGAAGGCTTTCACTTCTCTTCCCGAAAATTGAACGGCTATGGGTCTGAATGAATAAATAACTGCTAGCCTATCGCCATCGCGCGTTCGCTGTTCTTTCAAACTACCCGTGAGTTCTATTGACTGATGTATTTCACTTTCAGCAACAACAAAAAGAGCTTGCGTCCCTCTTCAAATAGTCTATTGGTATAAGAAATGCTCAAAAAAATAATGCCCAGCACGCTATGATAGTCTAGCTTTTCCTGCATGGGAGTCCAAGACTTAAGGAGCATTTTATTAAGGAGAGGCCAGCGGAGCACATGTGTTTGCGTATTGCGCAAGCGAGAGGCTATAAGTTAAAAGCTTATTATGAATAACCCATCCTTAATTAGCTAAATATAAGGCTAATACTGCAATGAATGTATTGCTTGAAAATTAGGTAGACTCGTACATATATAGGGCTATTGATTATAAATAAATAAATAAATTATAAATATAATATATATATAAAAATCAGCAAAAAAAGAAACGTCCTCACTGTCAACTGCGTTAATTTTCAGCAAACTTAACATGTGTAAATATTTGTAGGAACATAACAAGATTCAACAACTGAGACAAACTGAACAAGTTCCACAGACATGTGACTAATAGAAATGGAATAATGTGTCACTGAACAAAGGGAGGGTGGACAGTCAGTATCTGGCAGAGGTGTGGACTCGAGTCACAAATACGATGACTTTACAACTCGACTTTCACCAATGACTCCTGAACCTTTTGACACGAACTGACTTGATACCCTCCCCAAGGGGCAAATATCAAAAATTATGCTATTTTAAAAAGTGTGCAGCACATCAACTCTTCATTTAACGGATTACAGTTTGAATCGGACAGCAGCCAATCAAATTGTGCCAGCTGAGAAAAAGTTGCGCAGTGCAGAGGAACATCGGCGGGTGAATTCAGATGGAGCCCTTGGAAAGATGATACCCACAATGATTATTTTCGGATATAAAGACTACACTGTGTCAACAAAAAAAAACGATTGCAACTTGCAAAACATGCAGTAAGAAAGTTAGACGGAGGAGCCACAACTTCCGACTTTGTTCGACATTTGAAGCTGCACAAAGAACGGTAAATCGTAGCTAATATAGCCGACAGCTATATAATTTATAACTTTGCTAGTGTAGCATGTAGGCTAACGTTAAATCAATGAGCCTTCACACAGTCAGTCAGCGCGAGAACGTGATCATTGCACCCAAGATTGAGCTACAACTGGCTAGGCAGTTGTTAGCCTAAATCCTGCCTGATGTTACTGCTGTTCCTAAAACCATTGACATACGTTAGCCTACTGTAACCACAAACAGAGAGGGTGTGTGTGTGTGTGTGTGTGTGTGTGTGTGTTAAGGTTGGGTGATTGTGTACAAGCCTACGTCGCCCGATTGCACACCATAGCGATAGTCGATCGTTATTGGGGGGGGGGGGGGGGTCTTTCTCATGTCTACCCATGTATTTCCATGGAAATATAAAATTTATTTGGAAAGTAATAAATATATATATTTTTAAAAGCATTCATGATTTGCGTAAATGTAATATACTAACTATTACTCGTTAAAAATATGAAATAGTATTACATTTGGTGAAGAGCACATTATGACTTGTTTAGGAATCGAAACTCAAAGTTTAGGACTTGAGACTTGCCTGTCTTGACTTGGGACTTGAGTGTTAAGACTTGAGACTTACTTGTGACTTAAAACATAAACAATGACTTGGTCCCACCTCCGGTATCTGGTGTGGCCACCAGCTGCATTAAGTTCTGCAGTGCATCTCCTCCTCATGGACTGCACCAGATTTGCCCGTTCTTGCTGTGAGATGTTACCCCACTCTTCCACCAAGGCACCTGCAAGTTCCCGGACATTTCTGGGGGGAATGTCCCTATCCCTCACTCTCCGATCCAACAGTTCCCAGACGTGCTCAATGGGATTGAGATCCGGGCTCTTCACTAGCCATGGCAGAACACTGACAGTCCTGTCTTGCAGGAAATCAGGCACAGAACGAGCAGTATGTCTGGTGGTCATGCTGGAGGGTCATGTCAGGATGAGCCTGCAGGAAGGGTACCACATGAGGGAGGAGGATGTCTTCCCTGTAACGCACAGCGTTGAGATTGCCTGCAATGACAACAAGCTCAGTCTGATGATGCTGTGACACACCACCCCAGACCATGACGGACCCTCCACCTCCAAATTGATCCCGCTCCAGAGTACAGGCCTCGGTATAACGCTCATTCCTTCGACGATAAACGCAAATCCGACCATCACCCCTGGTGAGACAAAACCGCGACTCGTCAGTGAAGAGCACTTCTTGCCAGTCCTGTCTGGTCCAGCAACGGTGGGTTTGTGCCCATAGGCGACATTGTTGCCGGTGATGTCTGGTGAGGACCTGCCTTACAATAGGCCTACAAGCCACCAGTCCAGCCCCTCTCAGGCTATTGTGAACTGCGCTCCATACTGAGATGGCCTGTCTGTGCCCACCCTGAGAGTTGATTCATCATGCAAAGCCTGTAGAAAAGGCAAATTTAGACATTGCATATAATTTAACAGTAGAATTTCACACCATGCTGTTCATATAAATAATTTAATTATATTTTACCGGGTTTCTCAGTTATTTATCCCTAACAAAGGGATCGGTTTAGGGCGGTAAATCCCGGTATAGCTCGGCAACTGGGTTCCCGCCATTCAACCCTACTTTAGACTAAAGTGCAGACATATTTTCCGTGACAAGTGTATGTTTAAAGACTGCCAGAGGGAAAAGCTCAAGAGCAAAGGTTTTTGCCATAACAAGAGCCACCCAAGAATAATTATAGTTATTTTATCAGCATTCTAGTTCAATCTGGTTCTTCCATCAGCAATGCAATTCTCCACATTCTGTAAGCAATTGTATCGTCAAGGCTTACACTGCATTGTCAAGGTTTTTAAAGGGGTTCACTTGGCCTAGCTAAAAGGGAAAAAAAATAATGTGTCTCTGCTAGCAAACTATTTTCAAAGCCAAGTCGATGTTGCCTGACGACTCATACTGAATTTAATTCCGCTGTTCTATCTATCGCTACATACAGTATTATTCATTCATTGCATCGAGTCAGTCTCTGGCCCAGTCTGAATACTTTAAGTCACCTTTCTTTCATTATTTCCTTGAGTAAAGCCACTGATCTAACATGGTAAGATTGATGAAAGCAAGGGAGTTGTAAGGATGTCTTCACCTGTCCACTCACTTACAGATCCCTCAAGGAAGGGAGGACAGAAGGATGCATTTATTTGGAATATCGCAGTCCCCAGTGGTAGCCCTGGCAGTTGTGGTGGTGCAGTCATTAATGCCATCCCCTGCTGACTTCCTGGGGGTTTGAAGTCCTATGAATCCTGATGAGCTTCACTGTGGAATAACATCCACAGTTGAAACATAAAAGGGAATTGTGCTGCTCTTGATGTCCACAGTGGTGGTAGTGCATAGCCATCATGGCTGCAAATGAGTGTAAGTGCACACAAACACACAGTCACTTTGTGGTTGATGCTCTATATTTCAGTCCACAGTTTGAGTGTTCACACACGAATACATCTCTGTACACACACATTGATGGCTCAGGAGAGCATGTAAGGCTTAAAGTGCATTTTCCCTTTGTAGAATATTACAATTTTAGACACTGTGTGTCCCTGCTGAGCATCAAAGGCATTCAAGATACAGTAGGTCGCAAGAATACATTTTTTTGATGGATTACGTGAACCCTTGACAAAATGTCAACTTCTTAGTAAAAATGTATGCGATTTGCTGCGGCCAATTTCTATTCCTCTCGACCCTGCTGAAGTCTCCAGATTGAGCACTCCACTTCAATTCCTCAGTATGCAGTGAATATTCTCATAGAACTAGTGGATGAGGAAAATACATTCGCTAATGCACTAGTTGGAAAAAGGAGTAGAAGGCACCTATAAACCCTGAAAGAGCCCTGTGTGTGGTGCACGCATGTGCTTACTCGGCAGAAGAGATTTATATTCCTCAGGGCAGGCTGGGACATGAGGTTCCCTTATTGTCGTAATTGAGTTCCCGCAATGGCGCTTGGCTGACGTTCACAGATTACCTGAGTTATGCTCCATAAACTCTAATACTGCATTTCATCTTGGAGATCCGAAAAGCGGGCGTAAACACCCCCCAAAAAATTACAAAAGCCACCGTGTGTGAGAGAGACGTGGGATTAGGGCGTGCGCATGCCCGCTCATGTGCTTACCTGCAACAATTTAATTTGTTTGCACATTGCACCTGCCTGCATGTATGTGTGTTCGCGTCTGAATACAGGCCTATTGGTTTGGTTAATCTGCTTTTGTTTAGGGATTCAGCTCCTCACCTATGGCACAGGTTAATTGGCCCATCGGCACTCTTTCCTCCTGAGGGACTCTTGATCATTTAGAATGGCTAAATATTATGAATGATGTTGGCAGTGAATACACTGGAGACAATGAGCTTGTTGTGTCACAATGGCTGCTGTGAGAGAGCCCTATACAGTGGTTAGCTAGACATGGAAAACCATAAACAGTTTGACCACATGGGTTGTGTTCATTAGGGAACAATAGGCAAAAACATGTTTTGTGTTTCTTATTGGACAAGTTCAGGTAGTCCCTTCTTGTTTCAGCCCGTTTTCTTCAATTTGGTGCTAAATGACCCTGCATTTAGTGCTAAATTTGGTGCTAAATAACCCTGCATTTGGTTTCAGAACAGAACAGTTGTGTTTGTTTTTTTCTGTATCAATCTTTGCTCTGATAATTTCATTTGCCTGTCAACTCCTGTTACGTTTCTTGGGAAAAAAGCTACGTTCTCAGTTTATGGCCACATCCTTTTATTGGCTCTTAATTCATATAAAGTCCAGACAAACTCGGGGCGGCAGGTATCCTAGTGGTTAGAGCGTTGGACGAGTAACCGAAAGGTAGCAAGACCACCTGAGCTGGTAAAAATCTGTCGTTCTGCCCCTCAACAAGGCAGTTAAACCCACTGTTCCTAGGCCGTCATTGAAAATAAGAATTTCTTAACTGACTTGCCTAGTAAAAAAAGAAAAAAATAAAACTGAATTTCTCTCTACTTAATTCAGGCCTTCGCAGTAACTTAAACCTAGCACTCTCTCCCACCATCAATCCCTCCCTGTATGCCTTGCCTGTACATACAGCCATGGCTACACAAGTAAATGTCGGACTTGCTACCCAAGCAAATGTCGGACATTTGAAGAGAAATCTTGACATTAACATTTTCACAGTGACGAAGAGCTGTCAAATAAACACGGTTTTGAAAAGCAAATCGCTTTCAGCTAATTGTCTCGCACATACCCGACTCGTGTCGAGTGTTTCCGTAAAGGCAACGATCGTGCACACAGAATCATACCATCTCCTGTGGCACTGGACTCAAATACAAAAAGGTGACTAGAATGCACGCCCATGAGAGAATATTACACTCCTGATTACTTCCCCATGTGTATATCGCTTGCAACATCATCTGTTGCTAGACTAGACAGTTGTTTAAACAATGCTCATTTATTGTGATATAACATGACACTCAAATTAGTGGCTACAGTGGCTAGCATGAGCAGTTACTGTAGCAAAGTAACTTGACGAACACTGGATGTGTCCACTGTCCAAACAGTCCAAAAGACCGTCCCTTCCTGGTCTCATATCCTTTAGAATCATTGAGAGGTCACAGACTGAAGAGGCCCACACCTATTATTATAACTCATCCACCTGCCAAGTTGTCCTTTAATAGTTACATCATGCATTAACTTTGTTGTCCTTGTGCTATAGGAGCATATGATGCAAGGCAAATTTCGGTGCAAGCAGACGATAAAGTATCATGTCATTGCCATATCTCCTCTCCATTCATGGCCAGTCTGATACTACAGCAGCCTCGCTGCAGAGGTGGAAAATCTCATGTCGTGACTCAGGAATGACCAGTTGCGTCACTGAAGGCCATTGGTCAAATGTCTAAGTATCATTATCACCATTGGTTACAGGATGTCATCCTACAGCTGTGGAACAGTCTGTGATACCTCCCCACCCCCACTGCAGAGGGAAACCCTGTGTCGTGACACAGGAATGCACCACCGCTGTTGCTACGTCACTAAAAGGCCATTGTTTCGTCCTGCAGCAGCGTGCTATTAATCATATCAGGACCATGTTATCAATCGAACTCAGCGCTCTTGCCAAGCGCCATCCGTCAGGCCGCAGTGGACGTACAACAAATGAGAAAAGGCACCGGTGCTTGACGATGCCCTTGCGCGAGCCCTTTTTAGTTACCTCTCACATTCCAGTCTACCGCTTTCCCTCCTCCTCCTCTCTTTGTCCGCCCACTCTCTACATCTCTTCCTCCCCTGTTCCAGCCTGGCTGTGTAATTCATCACAATGTCTTTACGAAGGGCAGATAATGAAGGAGTTATTTAGTGGTGGAAGGAGGAGGACAATTGTCCTCGACGAGAAGGCACTAGCATTGTCGCTGCGGTGAACATCTCTGCTCAAGGAGTTCTCTCCGACAAGGGCAGAGACTTTTGCCAGGCTACTCGTCCACATCGCTCCGGGCCAAACGGCACGCCCACTAACGTTTCGCGTCCTCGAGTCTGGATTTGATCTCCTCCCCGACGACGACTTGAATGCAAACACATTCAATCTAGGGCTATGACGATACCAGTACCACCATTTTTTTCTATCCATGGCAAAAATAAACACACAAAGCAACTCTTTGGTCCTTTAAAAACCCGCTGTATGTAAATTGCTGTGTGCTATAGCTTGGAAAATAAATAAATGCGCCTCTGGATGACAACATACTGTTTGTTTCCAACATTAGGGCTGTTTTCCTAAAGAAGTTCATCCGCTTCGTGTTTTGTTTCCTTACCACGATACTGGTATCATCCCGGCCCTAATTCATATTGGTCCCAGAAACAAATGGGTTGGTTAGAGCCTGTACACGTGGATAAAGCATGTGGTTTCGGAAAGTCATTGGCTTTAAAACTCTGATTGGTTAAAGACGATCCAAATCACTAACTTGTTTTGTACAACACTGCTTGATTGCAGAAAATATACCGGGCCTCCCGAGTGGCGCAGTGGTCTAAGGCACAGCATCGCAGTGCTAGCTGTGCCACTATAGATTCTGGGTTCAAGTCCAGGCTCTGTCGCAGCCGGCCGCGACCGGGAGACCCATGGTGTGGCGCACAATTGGCCCAGCATCACCCGAGTTAGGGGAGGGTTTGGCCGGCAGGGATGTCCTTGTCCCATCGCACACCAGCGACTCCTGTGTCGGGCCGGGTGCAGTGCACGCCGACACCGTCGCCAGGTGTCCGGTGTTTCCTCCGACACATTGGTGCGGCTGGGTTAAGTGGGAATTGTGTCAAGAAGCAGTGTGGCTTGGTTGGGTTGTGTTTCAGAGAGGACGCCTCTCCCGAGTCCGCATGGGAGTTGCAGCGATGAGACAATTGTATACCACGAAAATGGGGAGAAAAAGGAGTAACAAATAAATAGAGAATATTTATACCATGGCAGTCTCAGACGGAATATACAGTACCTCACATCGGATGGATAGAATTACACTGAAAAGCCATTTTCAACCACATAAGGTCAGAGTGCACGGCCCAGAGCATGTCAGACCAAGGCAAAAAGTTCACGATCTGAGCAAAGAACATTTACATCCGCTTTGCGGCTCTCCAAAATGAAACACTGCACGAGGAGTTTATGGAGCATAACTCAAGTAACGGGTGAACGTCAGCCAAGAGTGCATAGCTGTGGCAATGACGACATTAAGGGAACGTCATGACCCAGCTTGAAGAATATAAATCTGTTCTGCTGAGTAAGCACAGATGCACGCACGCAACTCACTCACACGACAGAGACAACCACTGATAAGCATATTCAGGTTCTTATGTCCAATCTCAGCCAACCCGATCTCAGGTTTATACCAGACTTAGGCAGAGGTCTCCAACACCCTTAGTCTGTCCTTAACGGAACATCCCCTTACTAGCTTAAGGAATGTTCTGATATTCCGGGAACACTGGCCACCTAGGCCCGCTCTCTTTAGCTCCTTCCGCTTCCCCTTTCTAAAATGTGCGTCTGTGTGCATGCTTTTAAAGTGCAGCGTGAGCGGGAACCCCAAAGCCCCAGCCCTCTTGGTCCTGGCAGCAAGCTCGGTTAATCACAGGAAATGAAATGAAAGCTATGTAATGCGATGCCTGCTGAGACAAGCCTGTAGAGGGGCTTAGCACCTGTTTATAAATGGGAGGAGAGAGGGATGAGAGAAGGAGAGAGATGAGGTTATTCATGAGGTAATGGGGTGATTGAGGTCATATGAATATAGGATGAATGATAAAAGCAGTGATAGAGGTCTAGTTCATGGGTTGAGATGTTGCAGTGTGTTGACTGCTGGGGCTCTTCCTCTGTAATAGACTCCAGTTTGAGATATTAAACATTTAGGAGACCAAAGCTCCAGGAGACACAGACCAAGCCGAGTGGAGAAGGGTTATCCTATCACACATTATCTGTGAGTCATCTGCTTAGCTGAGAAAGGCAGAGCGCTCTCGCACAAATACACACAGACTCCATTCAGGCACTACTGTACACACACATTTACTCAAGACAGACCCTCATGTACTATTCTGCTCTGACGCATGTGTGAGTATTAAAGCCTGTGGCGGTGCATCCACCCCTCATGGCCCTGTTGCAAACACTCGACCCCATCTGTTTTGAGACAACGCTCTGTGAATAGGACTAACAGTCAACTCACAGCTCTCCTGAATAAAGAACAGCCAGAGGCTTATCACAAGACTGATCGTTCCCCTCAATTTTGGTTTGCCAGTCTGTCTGGCTAGCAGTGCCACCTAAGGAGTATTGGGAACACACAAAGTCACATTAAGAGTTCGCTGCATTTGCTGCCATAAGGATGGAAAGATAAGAATTTGTTATTAACTGACTTGCCTAGTTGAATAAAGGTAAAATAAAAGCTAAAATAGCGGGGATGAAAATAACTTAATTTAAGTTGTAAATTGCAAAAATTTGACATTTGGTCATAACATCCTTTGCTATATCAATGGTGTGAATAGTTTATCGAATCCCATTGTGATGCAGGCGGGGACACTGTCTGGGGGACATTATTTGGCATGACAAACCCTATAATCTTTGGCTACATGGAATGTTCTCTTAGCAACTTCATGTAGCTAATATATTTGAGAGACCTGAACGCAAGCGTCCCCTGGTTGAGGAACAACAAAATGTGCTCCTTGAGTGACGGGGCAGAACAAGGTCTGTGTGGAAAACGGTATGTGGGGGGGAGATTGAGAGAGAGAGAGAGAGCGAGAGAGAGAGAGAGCGCGAGAGAGAGATAGCGCGAGAGAGAGATAGCGCGAGAGAGAGATAGCGCGAGAGAGAGATAGCGCGAGAGAGAGAGAGCGAGAGAGAGAGAGAGCGAGAGAGAGAGAGAGAGAGAGAGAGAGCGAGAGAGAGAACTCAAGTAGCGGAGTAAACTATTAAACAAGTGGGATGCTACACATGGCATATCACATTTAACAAACCAAACATTTAAATATGTATCACATTTAAATACCGTTATAGAAGGTCAAGTAAAAACCCAAACCAGTCCATGCATCAATACCGCTATATCGTAAAATATGGTACACAGCCCAGCCCTGTATCAAAGCATGTGCACACACAGACGCAGTGAAAAATAAAGTGTGTGATCAGTGACATAATTCAATTCGTTGGATTAAAAGACTATGATGCAAATGCAATGTTCATTTAAATGAGTGGAGCATCATCATTAGTTTAACCTTTTTAGTGTGCCATCTGAGATATAGCATGCAATTAAATTAAATATTTCTTATTTTGGATGAAATTGAACTTCTGACCTAAAATGCGTCTCAACAATGTGATTGTAAGGCACTAAAACCAGGCCATAAATGAGAAGCAGTGACCATACAACGTCATGTTTGACTAATGTGTGTATTAGCATTGTAAACATCACCCATGCCTTCTCACAGTGTTGGCTCCTTCCAGGCCATCACTGGGTTCAGAGAGCAGACCAAAGTCTAATTCTGTCTGACTGCGTGGAAAAAGAATGTCAAACTTTGTGCTAGCTAGCTACAGTGGTTCCTCCTTTAACTTCTTACGGCTGAAATCCCGTTAAAGGGACCGATATGACAACAGCCAGTGAAAGTGCAGGGCGCCAAATTCAAACAGAAATCTCATAATTAAAATTCCTCAAACATACAAGTATTATACACCGTTTTAACTTCACTAGGTTAGGGGGCAGCATTGGGAATTTTGGATGAAAATCGTGCCCAAATTAAACTGCCTGCTACTCAATAAATGTTTGTTTTGTTCGATAAAGTCCATCATTTATGTCCAAATACCTCCTTTTTATTCACGCGTTTAGTTCACAAATCCAAATTCACGAGGCGCAGGCCAGACAAAGTCAAAAAGTTGCATTACAGTTCGTAGAAACATGTCAAACGATGTATAGAATCAATGCAGCTACCGCTCACGGGTGCGCGCCTGATTGAGCTCATGGCATTCTGCCAGACCTCGTAGTCAATCAGCTCTTATTCTCTCCCCCTTCACAGCAGAAGCCAGAAACAAGGTTCTAAAGACTGTTGACATCTAGTGGAAGCCTTAGGAAGTGCAAAATGACCCCATAGACACTGTATATTGGATTGGCTAAGACTTGAAAGCCTACAAACCTCAGATTTCCCACTTCCAGGTTTTTGCCTGCCATACAAGTTCTGTTATACTCACAGACATCATTCAAACAGTTGCATCCCCTTCGTGTGGCCGTAATCCCCGCACAAAAAATCCATGCCTTTTGCGCCCAGTGGCCATTGTGCCCTTGGGCTGCCGTGATCGCATCTTTCTCACAGGCTACATGCTACAGACACATCGGGGACGCAACTGCGCACATCCTTATCCAATTCCGAGGTGCATATCGAAGATATTGGATGAACTGTCCACATTTACTTGATCAGTAGACCTAACGAACAGCAAAAGCACTCGGCTATGTCAATCTACTATTCCCCATAGTGCAAACGTTGACCTATTCTATGCAAGAAATACATATTCCAAACATAGTCCGGGACAGGTGTGGGATGTGATAGATCCCAAAGTAATGCAACCACGAGTTTTAAGCAATGAGCCTGATGCATCATGAGAACCTTTAGCTTAAAATGTTGATAAACTATTAGGTTATTTCTTCACATTTTAAGGGCAGCAATGCGCACACGGCAGTAGGCTATAAGCGCAAATGTTCCATTAGCAGGAAAACACCATTCTCAAAAGTGACCACAAAATGCAATTATGCATGTAATGCTTTTATTAAAAAAGGTGCATTTTTAAGGTGAAAATGATCTTCCCCAAACTTCAAACGCACACAAACCTTATCAAAACATATAGGCCTTTGGTCTAGGCTACATGAGGTGTGCAACTATGATTCGAAACAGTCACAATAAAAAGCATACACCGTTTCTTGCCTTGAGCTGGGCATCATTCACAAGGAATAATATAATCCTTCGCAAGGAATAGGTTAATAGTCACCCATCCCACTATTATTGATTTCATCTCTTAGAGTCTAAATAAAATATATATGTATGAAATTTGTCTCGAAACAGGGGCAGCGAAAGAAAAACATGTCATCTGTGCACTTAAATAGCAAATGGAGGACGCTTTTCCTGTGGTTCATTTTCATGCCAGCCAGGTAGGCTATACTCCTGTTTTAAAGAGAAGCAACGTGCTTAATATTAGGACGGTTGAGAAATAAATAGTAGGCCTAGCCTATAGAAAGCTGATGGGATCCTCTTTTAGTAGATGCCATCACTTTGTTTTCTCATTCAACTGTATAGCCTATAGAAATGTTGTGCAACGTGAGCCCCCATGAAGCGTTTGATTACAGTTTCGATTACATTTGCATCGATGTCAGAATGATTAGAGAGACAATAGAGTGCGGAGTACCAGGCAGTTAGCCCCAGGCAGTTGGCTACTAATGACCATCAGCAGCATAAGAGCTGCGAAGCTGAGAAGCCTAATTACCGTGACTAAACGGTCAGATGGAATTTGACTGCCATCATGACTCGTGATCGCCGGTTTGGCGGTAATATGGTCACCCTAACAGCCCTAAATCCAAACTGATGTGAAATACCAGCATTCCAGCCAAGGCCATGCGTACCTACAGTGCAGGCCTATTTAATTTTTTTTTTTTTTTTGGATTGACTCTCCAACTGGAATGCTGGTATTTCACATCAGTTTAGTGTGTTTGAAAACTGAGGAAGATAGGTCAGAAGGTCAGCCAAGCTGCCCAATTCCCATAGGCTACGTTCAAGCCTAGTGTTTATACTAGAGCATGCGAGCACAGCCAAAAGAAACCTAGTCAAATATTCTGAAAAACAGTGAGCAGTAACAGAGCTAAAGCTAAGATTAGGAAAGGTCGTATTTGTCATGTGGAATTTCAGTTTCAGGGCAAAATATTCTGTGGAATGATTTGTCCTGACATGGCCCTCAAGGCTGATTCAACTTCCCAGAATTCCACAAGGATATTCCTTGGAATTCCAATCTAGATACACAATGTCACACAATCACTATCCTGACCTCCACTCTAAACTGCCGTGAAAACATCTGCATGATAAAGTGTGTGTGTTCACAGCTAAAGATGACGACACCAAGATGGGGAGCGCCCAGCAATCTCATTCTGGTTTCACTCCTCAATCTCTTTTTTGGTGAGAATCCCATTCTGTACCCCCACCACTCTCCTCAACTATGAAGGAATGGAAGTGGTTGGCTCTGCTCTTGCGCCCAAAGGCGCGTTCACACCTAATCTGGGGTCGTATTCACGAGGAACCAAACAAAAGAAAACGGGCTGAATCAGGGAGAGACTACCTGGACTTGACAAATAATAGAATTTGTTTTATTTCTTTTGCCAAATATGTTGCTACGGTGTGCCATAATGAATACAACCCAGGCCTCAGAGGAATAGCTTTTGACTGCAGCACATGGTGGCAAGGCAGATTTACGGTCCATCGCCAACTTGACTAGCTAAACATCGCTGAAAGGGGTGCAAATACTTGGTGAAATCTGCGAACTAACAGAGCAGAGTTGATATGAACAGAGCAGACAGAACGTTAAACATAAACAGCACCTCTGGCGAGACCATTTAGGCTGAGAGAGCTCAGCAGGGGGTGAGAGCAGAGATTCTACATTTCTCACTCTTCTAACTGCCCTCTAGCTATCGTAACCATCAGGCAAAGGTTCGCTGAACCTAAAAAGCTTTTTTTTTTTTTTTTAAACACACACTCATGCACACTTTCTCAAATAAAGTGTGGCTCTCAGTGCAAAGCAGGAGTTGTAGATCCTGGAGAAGAGCAGAAAGTTACTCATAGTGACACACAAAATACACCCACATATAGACACTCCACAGACGCCTCCTGAAGCAGCCGTAGTGGAGATCTTGGAGACAGCATAACCAGAGGACAGCCTAGCTGGAGAGGCTGTGCATCCCCAGCTGATCCTAGACCAGAAAATGTCTATCCCTCCCTCTCTCTCTCTCTCTCCTCCTGAGGTTTGCCGACGCCGACTCGTGGGCCACATAGCTTTGGCTCACAGTTACGCCGCATGACATCAGACACGCCACGTGACCAGGGGAGAGAAAAACCCTCTATGTCTCAATGTCTAAAGCATAGTGCAGTGCACTCTACACATTGTAATCATATCAGCGCAGGCCAATTTGATCACCTTAAGTTGATCACTAGAACAGCACTCACTATAAGCGGCGTGCACATGTCTGTAATGCTTTTGAGCCTCTGTGACAATAAATGTTCCCACGGAGGGTCGATTCAATTCAATTAAATTCTATTCTACAAGGTTAAAGCAGCAGGGAGTGCTTGTCTTGACCGATCAAGGCACTGCAGTCCCTTAAGACTTGAGCAGTTCCTGGTTGCTTTCCTATAGAGTGCAAGGGGTTTCATAGGGACAGATGTGCTTTGTTGATAAACTACAGTGGCCTTTAATGTCCTCTACTGTCTTAGGGGAGCACCAAAAGGTTGGACACATGAGAAGACTTTGAAGATGTGAGAGTCGAACCAAGAGGTTGGACTTCCACTTGAGACCAAAATGTAACAAAGTTCAATTAATTGGAGGAGAAACTATTGATTAAACATCAAGAAGCAGATGTTTGGGAGGTTTCGTTTCCATTGAAAAGAGTGAGGTGAAATCCTGGGGAAATTTACAGGTCCGGCTTTCAAAACGGCACTCAAGCCAGTTGCTGCCCAGGGGAAAAGACTGAGCTAAAAATCAGGCAGCCAATGCAAAACATACACAAAACACGCTAGACAAAAAAAGACACTGTGCAAAAATGCAGGGATTTACCATCCGATTAGAGAGAGATGTGATGGAGGAAGATTGAGGGAAGAGAGGAGAGACGTATGCTGTTCTTCTCCAGAGAAATATTCTGTGTTGTGCATACATTGGACGGTTTTCCTTAGATACACATTGTGTTCTATTTAATAGTGTGTGTTTTTTCTTCACTGCTGGGTTTTCATTGATGGTCAGGGTTAAGAAAGGTCCACCCCGTAGCAGAATAGAAAGAAGTGGAAGGCCCCGGTGCACAACTGAGCAAGAGGACAAGTACATTAGAATGTCTAGTTTGAGAAAAAGACGCCTCACAAGTCCTCAACTGGCAGCTTCATTAAATAGTGCCTGCAAAACACCAGTCTCAACGTCAACAGTGAAGAGGCGACTCCGGGATGCTGGCCTTCTAGGCAGAGTTGCAAAGAAAAAGCCATATCTCAGACTGGCCAATAAAAATAAATATATATATTTTTTTAAAGGGCAAAAGAACACAGACACCGGACAGAGGAACTCTGCCTAGAAGGCCAGCATCCCAGAGTTGCCTCTTCACTGTATAAAAACATTTGATTTATTGTGTCTGGCTATTTTGAGCCTGTAAATCAAACTCACAAATGCTGATGCTCCAGATACTCAACTACTCAAAGGCCAGTTTTATTGCTTCTTTAAAACAAGCACTACAGTTTTCAGCTGTGCTAACAAACTCAGAAAAAAAAGCAACGTCCCTTTTTCAGGACCCTGTCTTTCAAAGATAATTCGTAAAAATACAAATAACTTCACAGATCTTCATTGTCAAGGGTTTCCCCTTGCTTGTTTCCCATGCTTGTTCAATGAACCATAAACAATTCATGAACATGCACCTACGGAAAGGTCGTTAAGACACTAACAGCTTACAGACGGTAAGCAATTAAGGTCACAGTTATGAAAACTTAGGACACTAAAGAAGCCTTTCTACTGACTCTGACAAACACCAAAAGAAAGATGCTTGGGGTCCCTGCTCATCTGCGTAAATGTGCCTTAGGCATGCTGCAAGGAGGCCTGAGGACTGCAGATGTGGCCAGGGAAATAAAATGGCAATGTCCGTACTGTGAGACGCCTAAGACAGCGCTACAGGGAGACAGGACGGACAGCTGATCGTCCACGTGTAACAACACCTGCACAGGATCGGTACATCCGAACATCACACCTGCGGGACAGGTACAGGATGGCAACAACAACAACTGCCCAAGTTACATCTGGAACGCACAATCCCTCCATCAGTGCTGGCTGTCCGCAATAGGCTGAGAGGCTGGACTGAGGGCTTGTAGGCCTGTTGTAAGGCAGGTCCTAACAAGACATCATTGGCAACAACGTCGCCTATGGGCACAAACCAACCGTCGCTGGACCAGACAGGACTGGCAAAAAGTGCTCTTCACTGACGAGTTGCGGTTTTGTCTCACCAGGGGTGATGGTCGGAGTTGTGTTTAACGTCGAAGGAAAGAGCATTACACTAAGGCCTGTACTCTGGAGCGGGATCGATTTGAAGGTGGAGGGTCCGTCATGGTCTGGGGCAGTGTGTCACAGCATCATCGGACTGAGCTTGTTGTCATTGCAGGCAATCGCAACGCTGTGCGTTACAGGGAAGACATCCTCCTCCCTCACGTGGTACCCTTCCTGCAGGCTCATCCTGACATGACCCTCCAGCATGACAATGCCACCAGCCATACTGCTCATTCTGTGTGTGATTTCCTGCAAGACAGGAATGTCAGTGTTCTGCCATGGCCAGCGAAGAGCCCAGATCTCAATCCCATTGAGCACGTCTGGGACCTTTTGGATCGGAGGGCTAGGGCCATTCCCCCCAGAAATGTCCGGGAACTTGCAGGTGCCTTGGTGGAAGAATGTGGTAACATCTCACAGCAAGAACTGGCAAATCTGGTGCAGCGCATGAGATGCACTGCAGTACTTAATGCAGCTGGTTGCCCCACCAGATACTGACTGTTACTTTTGATTTTGACCCCCTCCCCCCCTTTGTTCAGGGTCACATTATTCAATTTCTGTAAGTCACATGTTTGTGGAACTTGTTCAGTTTATGTCTCAGTTGTTGAATCTTGTTATGTTCATACAAATATTTACACATGTTAAGTTTGCTGAAAATAAACGCAGTTGACATTGAGAGGTCGTTTCCTTTTTAGCTGAGTTTAATTGCAAAAGGGTTTTCTAATGATCAATTAGCTAATCCAAGTTAATCATTTTAAAAAGGCTAACACAACATGCCATTGGAAGACAGGAGTGATGGTTGCTGATAAATGGGCCTCTGTACGCCCATGTAGATATTCCATAAAAAAGAAATGTTGGGCCATTTCCATGCAACAAAAGTAATTGACAACATTAACAATGTCCACACTATTTCTGATAAATGTTGTGTTATTTTAAAGGACAAAAGAATGTGCTTTTCTTTCAAAAACAAGGACATTTCTAAATGACACCAAACTTTTGAATGGTAGTGTATAATATCCACGTCCTTGTTCAACCACGACTCTGAGAAACGTAGGATATTACAGTTCCTCAGATCACATTGATAGGATGGTCTCGAGTGGAGCTCGTCCAGTTTATTCTCCAGTGATTACACGTTCGACAATAGAACGGAGGGTAGCTCCGGTTTATCCACTCGCCCATGTTGTCTTGTCAGGCATCCCACACGACAGCCTCCATGTCTTTCGCCACCGACTCAAAGTAGAAATCCTCATCCAAATCGAGGTTAGCGATCGCTGTTCTGAGGCGCTTTTCGTTCATAGGAAACGTTGGCAGAAACATTATGTACAGAAAAAGTTCAGATCAAAAGGGGAGAAAAAAAAACAGAAAACAGCTCGTAAACCTCCTGAACAGCTTCTACCCGCAAGCCGTAAGACTGCTGAACAGTTAATCAAATGGCTACACAGACTATGTGCGTTGACTCACTGGACTCCACTCACACATACTACACTGACACTCAAAACACATGCATATTGACGCCACCCACACACTTTCACATACGCTGCTGTTACTCTGTTCATTATTTATTCCGATTGCCTAGTCACTTTTACCCCTACCTACATGTACATATTACCTCATACTTCATCCCCCTGCATATTACCGGTACTCTTTGTATATAGTACATGGCTTCGTTATTGTGTTACTATTTCCTTTTTTAAATTTAGCAAATTTTTCTTACTTTTTAACTCTGCATTGTCAGGAAAGGGCTCTTAAGTAAGCTTTTCACAGTCAAGTCTACACTTCTATTCTGCGCATGCGGAAAATTTGATTTGATTTAGTGACACACAATGGGCTGCTAACTGGGGACTAACATTATGAATGCAGGCCTGGATTATTTCCAGAGTTAACATCCAACCACATGGCCCCCACAGGAGACCCAAAGGTCAGTGAGAAAATCATATAATCTCCAATCCCCCACCTACACACACAATCAACCCATCATACTTGTAAATATTTAAATCACCAACAGAATGTCTCAATGCAAAAACACCCATATGGGGAGTGCTTTCCGGAGCCTTCAAATTGTAAAGACTTTCATACATGCCAGGAAGACACACAGACGCGAGGACACACAGACGCGAAGCTAATCCTGATGGAGACAATTCAGTGGAAATTCTGTGGAACGTGGGATCACAACCTGCTCGGTTTTGTATACTCTAATCCCAATGTGGAGAGGCAGGCACTCCAGAGGTCCCCGTTGACTCTGCTGACAAACTACCACAAAATGGGCCAGGCTGCTGAAAAAAAATTATGGCACTGCGCCCCGGCCCACATGCATTTCTAAATGCTGTGTGACCTCAAAGGGCTCTCACTTGACTGGAGGAAAGTGATATCAAAAAGGCCCGGCTCTCACTAAACTGCAGCAGGCAGTCAAGCCTTAAAAACACAGCCAGGGTCCGGCTAGCAGAGCCAATCGAAACTAAAAGGCCCATTACACAACATTAGGAACTTTACTAATCTAATTGTCACCAATGGAAAAATCATTACCACGCCAAAGCCCCCTCTACGCCTGAAAGCTATGACTGAAAGTCAGAGACGCACATGCACCCACACACAGACAAAACACGTTGGTGGGGATGGCATTTTCCCCCACCTCTTACAAAGCAACTAAGGGCTCCCGAGTGGCGCAGCGGTCTAAGTCACTGTGCTAGAGGCATCACTACAGACCCTGGTTTGATCCCGGGCTGTATCAAATCAAATTTTATTCGTCACATGCGCCGAATACAACCTTACAGTGAAATGCTTGCTTACGAGCCCCTAACCAACAATGCAGTTAAAAAAAAAAATTACAGATAAGAATAAGAGAAAAGTAATTAAAGAGTAGCAGTGAAATAACAATAGCGAGACTATATACAGGGGGGTACCGATACAGAGTCAATGTGCGGGAGCACCGGTTAGTTGAGGTAGTATGTACATGCAGGTAGAATTAATTAAAGTGACTATGCATAGATGACAACAGAGAGTAGCAGTGGTGTAAAGAGGGGGTGAGGGCACTGCAAATAGTCTGGGTAGCCATTTGACTAGATGTTCATGAGTCTTATGGCTTGGGGGTAGAAGCTGTTTTAGAAGCCTCTTGGACATAGACTTGGCGCTCTGGTACCGCTTGCTGTGCGATAGCAGAGAGAACAGTCTATGACTAGGGTGGCTGGAGTCTTTGACTATTTTAGGGCCTTCCTCTGACACCGCCTGGTATAGAGGTCCTGGATGGCAGGAAGCTTGGCACCAGTGATGTACTGGGCCGTTCACACTACCCTCTGTAGTGCATTGCGGTCGGAGGCTGAGCAGTTGCCATACCAGGCAGTGATGCAACCAGTCAAGATGCTCTCGATGATGGTGCAGCTGTAGAACATTTTGAAGATCTGAGGACCCATGCCAAATATTTTCAGTCTCCTGTGGTGTAATAGGTCTTGTCGTGCCCTCGTCACGACTGTCTTGGTGTGCTTGGACCATGTTAGTTTGTTGGAGATATGGACACCAAGGAACTTGAAACTCTCAACCTGCTCCACTGAAGCACCGTTGATGAGAATGGGGGCGTGCTCGGTCCTCTTTTTCCTGTAGTCCACAACAGTCTCAATGTCAACAGTGAAGAGATGACTCCGGGATGCTGGCTTCTAGGCAGAGTTCCTCTGTCCAGTGTCTGTTCTTTTGCCCATCTTAATCTTTTATTTTTATTGGCCAGTCAGATATGTCTTTTTCTTTGCAACTCTGCCTAGAAGGCCAGCATCCTGGAGTCACCTCTTCACTGTTGACATTGAGACTGGTGTTTTTCAGGTACTATTTAATGAAGCTGCCAGTTGAGAACTTGTGAGGCGTCTGTTTCTCAAACTAGACACCCTAATGTACTTGTCCTCTTTCTCAGTTGTGCACCAGGGCCTTCCACTCTTTCTATTCTGGTAAGAGTCAGTTTGCACTGTTCTGTGAAGGGAGTAGTACACAGCATTGTACGAGATCTTCGGTTTTTTGGCAATTTCTCGTATGGAATAGCCTTCATTTCTCAGAACAAGAATAGACTGATGAGTTTCAGAAGAAAGTTCTTTGTTCCTAGCCATTTTGAGCCTGTAAACGCACCCACAAATGCTGATGCTCCAGATACTCAACTGGTCTAAAGAATAGGCCTTCTTGGATTAGCTAACACAACGTGCCATTGGAACACAGGAGAGACGGTTGCTGATAATGGGCCTCTGTAGATATCCCATAAATAAAATCAGCCTTTCCAGCTACAATAGTAATTTACAACATTAACAATGTCGACACTGTATTTCTGATCAATTTGATGTTCTTTTAAAATGGACCCCAAAAAATAAAGTAATTTTCTTAGTGACCCCAAACTTTTGAACGGTATTGTAGGTGTTTTTGTCCAGGTGGGAAAGGGCAGTGTGAAGTGCAATGAAGATTTTATCATCTGTGGATCTGTTGCGGCGGTATGCAAATTGGAGTGGGTCTAGGGTTTCTGGGATGATGGTGTTGATGTGAGCCATGACCAGCCTTTCAAGGCACTTCATGGCTACAGACATGAGTGCTACGTGTCATTAGTCATTTAGGCAGGTTACCTTTGTGTTCTTGGGCACAGGGACTATGGTGGTCTGCTTAAAACATGTTGGTACTACAGCCTCGGACAGGGAGAGGTTGAAAATGTCAGTGAAGACACTTGCCAGTTGGTCAGGGCATGCTCGCAGTACACGTCCTGGTAATCTGTCTGGCCCTGTGGCCTTGTGAATGTTGACCTATTTAAAAGGTCTTACTCACATTGGCTGCGGAGAGCGTGATCACACAGTCTTCCGGAAGAGCTGGTGCTCTCATGCACTTTTCAGTATTATTTGCCTCGAAGCGAGCATAGAAGTAGTTTAGCTTGTCTGGTAGGCTTGTGTCATTGGGCAGTTCTCGGCTGTGCTTCCCTTCATAGTCTAAATGGTTTGCAAGCCCTGCCACATCCGACGAGCATCAGAGCCGGTGTAGTACGATTTGATCTTAGCCCTGTATTGACGCTTTGCCTGTTTGATTCGTCGGAGGGCATAGCAGGATTTCTTATAAGCTTCCAGGTTAGAGTCCCGCTCCTTGAAAGCGGCAGCTCTAGCCTTTAGCTCAGTGTGGATGCTGCCTGTAATCCATGGCTTCTGGTTGGGGTATACACGTACAGTCATTGTGGGGATGACGTCATCAATGCACTTATTGACGAAGCCAATGACTGATGGTGTACTCCTCAATGCCATCGGAGGAATCCTGGAACATATTCCAGTCTGTGCTAGCAAAACAGTCCTGTAGTTTAGCATCTGCTTCATCTGAACACTTTTGTATTTATCTAGTCATTGATGCTTCCTGCTTGAATTTTTGCTTGTAAGAAGGAATCAGGAGGATATAATTATGGTCAGATTTGCCAAATGGAGGAATAGGGAGAGCTTTGTGTGTGAGTCTCTGTGTGGAGTATAGCTGGTCCAGAGTTATTTTTCCTCTGCTTGCACATTTAACATGCTGCTAGAAATGTAGTAAAAGGGATTTAAGTTTCCTTGCATTAAAGTCCCCAGCCACTAGGAGCCTCACACACCTTTGGGTGAGTGTTTTCTTGTTTGCCTATGGAGGAATAAAGCTCATTAAATGCTGTCTTAGTGCCAGCCTCTGACTGTGGTGGTATGTAAACAGCTACAAAGAATACAGATGAAAACTCTCGGTAGGTAGTGTGGTCTACAGCTTATCATGAGATCCTCAGGCGAGCAATTGCTCGAGACTTACTTAGATATCGTGCACCGCCGCCCCTTGTCTTACCAGATGCTGTTTTTCTATCCTGCCAGTACATCGTATAACCAGCCAGCTGTATGTTGATGTTGTCGTCATTCAGCCACGACTCTGTGAAGCATAAGATGTTAGTTTATAATGTCTCGTTGGTAGTTTAATCTTCCGCGTAACTTGTCGATTCTATTGTCCAAAGATTGCACGTTTGCTAGCAGAATGGAGGGAAGTGGGAGTTTGTTCGATCTCCTACGAATTCTCAGAAGGCAGCCCGACCTTCGCCCCCTCTTTCTCCGCCTCTTAACGCAGATCACGGGGATCGGGGCCTGTTACCGAGGAAGCAGTGTATCCTCCGCGTCGGGCTCGTCAGAGTCATGAAAGGAAAAAGAGGATTCTGCTTGTCCGTGGTGAGTAATCGCAGTCCTGATGTCTAGAAGTTATTTTCGGTCATAAGAGACCCCATAGGGTGGTGCACAATTGGCCCAGCGTCGTCCTGGTTAGGATATGGCCGGTGTAGGCCGTCATTGTAAATAAGAATTTGTTCTTAACTGACTTTCCTAGTTAAAGAAAGGTTAAACAACAAATAAAAATAAACTGCTTGGTATATTTGTCCTTAGATTCTACCAACAAGGTGGTAAGCAATTCGCCTATAACTTGTGTCTTATACGAGTTGAACAGCCTTGAAGTAAAGTACAGCCCGTTGTTCATTTTCCTTCGACAATAGAACAGGATGCTCGTGTTCCTGAGCCACAATATCAGCTACATTGCATTATTCAATTGAGAAAGAAACTTTTCCCATCTTCTTGACCCCTTACAGACCTGATCAAATATTAATACAACCGCATCGATACAAAAAAGATTTCCTGTTCTCTCGGGTTCATCCACTGTAAAGATAACCCGAGACAGACACCTTAGGGGTGAGATAGAAACTTTAGTAGTGAGACAAATCTTAGGGGAAACCCCACGGGTCACCTTGACACAGATTAAGTTTATTGCTGAATTTTAAAAAGCATGCACACTGGTGCTTTGTCGTTCAGGACTAGGATTAATCTGAGTCCGGGAAACTGGCCCTTTTAATCTAGCAATACCTAATCCCAAACACATTCCAGTCGATGGGTTCATTTTGAACCCACAAGACGACAGTTCTTTATAGCACCTTAGGACCACCTTTATAGCACCAGCCAGACATGGTGACATATTTAAAACTGCCTTGTCACAGAAGTATTTCCTCTCGACTCTCTGAGGGCGTGTGCGTTTTTGTTTTACTATACTTGTGAAGACCAGAAGTCTTCAAAATATAGTAAGCCACGGAGCCAAGTGAGGACGTTTGGCTGGTATTAAAAAAATGAAAAATAATATTTTAGGCTTAGGGTTATGTTTAGGGTTAGAACTAGGAGTTAAAGTTAGGGTTTAGGGAAAATAGGATTTTAAATGGGAATCAATTGTTGGTCGCCAAAAAGTATAGTAATAAACAAGTGTGTGTGTGTGCGCGCGTTTTATAGGAAGGTCCCTGGTTTGAATCCCTGAGCCAACTAGATTAAAAATATGTTGATGTGCCCTTGAGCAGGGAACTTAACCCCAATTGCTCCTGTAAGTCGCTCTGGATAACAGTGTCTGCTAAACAACTAATCAAATAAAATCCTGAATAATTCAATTATGAGCCCATTTCAGCACAGCCTGGGTTGTCATTGGCACCGTCTTTTATTGAATACCATGAAAAAAGCCAGCCAGCTGTACCAAGCAACAGACCAACCCTGCAGCTAAACACACGGTGCAGCTGTGTTAAGATTTATTTTCTCAAAATAATGATATTGTTGCCATTACATATTGTTGCATTCACACTTCATTGTAAAAAAAATATATATTTTTACAAACACGAAATTATATTGATTTTTTTGTTTAAAGCTTTTTTTTAATCTGTAGTAAATATCACTCGATATGCCAACTTTACATCAAATTACACAATCAACACTTCTAAGCCATTGTCATAACAGAACGCTGTCTCTTCATGCACAAAAATACATGACTCAAGCTTATTTCACACCCCTTCAGTCCTGCTACAGAGAAAATTGCTAGGTAATACAATTTGCTGCTCAGATAGGGCTTTTCACTTGAGTAGCCCAGACCTCATAGACTGCTCATTTCCCAATCTCCCATCAGATGTCATGTCTTAATTGCCTCTATTGCACTAGAATAAAAGCTCCTTAAATCTTTAAGTTACAGGAGAGAGACATTTTAAATCCTTCCAAAGCTTCTTCGGCGCAATTTGCATAGAGAGGAAAGGACTAGGCCAGGAATTTTTCCTGACCCATTGTCCAGACCAGGAGTTTTTCCTGACCCATTGTCCAGACCAGGAGTTTTTCCTGGTCACAATATATGGTCAGTAAAGTACCCTTGCTCTAATTGTGCCCTAAGTTATATGCCCATCATTAGCCAACCAACAAATTGGCAACATGGGCACGAGGCAGCACAGATCTAGAGAGGAGTTATTTTAGAACAATGCATCTCTACTGTCCACTGCCTTTGACACCATGAGAAACATATCCTCCTCACCAACCTCTTATGGCTGGGCATCTCAGGGTCTGCACTCTCTTGGATTACTGCTCGACTTGGCAGGACTCTCCTACCAGGTGGTGGAGAGGTTCCCCGTCTGCAACATGTGGTCTCTTTACTGGTGTCCCTCAGGGCTCGGTGCTCGGTTCCCTCTTGATCTGTTTTGGACATAGTCTCTTGATTCTGTCATGTCCTCACATGGATAATTGTGTCTGTTAAATGACAAAACTAACACCTAAAATGGTAGCTTTGCATGTTTCCATGCATTTCACTTTCAGCTATCAAAGAGCTCTATATCCATGTTAACATGCCACCAACGACTCCTTACCATAGTGTAGGCCACCAACAGGAATCAACCTTAAGCCCAGCTTTCCTGTGAGCCCTTTGTTCCAATAACAGGCTGGGGAGGCGTGGTAGAGACAACGGAGGGCCAATTAGTTATGAAAATGGGACGGCATGGCTAAGTGTGATGGTGTGAAAGAGTGTAGACGAGTCATTATAGACCTTTCACTTACCACTACTCTAGGCCTAGGGATAATTACCCAGTCTTCCTTTCCCGAGCCTAATTCGCACTAGGGCCAACCGCAACAATACTGGGCTGTCTTGGATCATTTCTTTTCATATTGTCTTTTGAGGGCATGGTTCTAGCAACTATGGTGGGTGCGTAACCAGGCCAGCCCAGTAGAGCTAAGCTTGGCTCAGTATTGTAAAAAGTATAGCTGCCTGGGATTCCTGGATCTAGAGCTATTTATTCCCTATGTTGTCCCTGGGGAGGGCCAGGCAAGAGGGAGCCAGGTATGCTTAACGGGATGCATTATCGGACTGGTTCATTCTAACAGGTTTCCCATTGATCTCGCCCACGCTCCCGTTACAGGATGGTGCCTTTAGTCTGGAGGATTATCTGTCCCTGACATCAAGATTGGATTTTTCATCCATGTGTCTTGATATGGGCAATTCCATGGTAACGGAATTGTGCTGAGACCAGACATTAAAGTGTGCCATATTTCTGAATGGATCTGAATGGGACCAACAAAAAAAAAAATCACGAAGGATCATAGTGAAAGATGCCGTAACTAGCAAAGTATCATGGTTGATGTAGTCATTTTCATCCTGCCGTAGAGAGTCAACCTTAATATGGAGTCCCCTCTTTTTTGGTTATTGAACTACACTAAGTGAATTTGATTTACAACCATTTACAGAATTGCAGTAACAGAATTTCATCATGGGTCCCTGATCTGTACTAAAAAGAAAGGCATAATGATGGATATTACTCTTCATGGTGACGTATCCTAAATTAGTAAACAAAAAAAGGTATGAATAGACAATATCCTCCTTTGCAAACTTGGGTATTATTCTACAAACTGGCTATTATTTTAATGAGCTCTGCCCCGAAACAAGACCAAATTTGATAGGTTCAGATTTAGTCCGGTCCTGGCCAATCATAGACGTCTCTGTTTCGCAGGTTTGGACAGCACAGTAGTGCTTAGTAAAGTAAAATAGAATATAGTTCACTACAGTAGAGTTCAGTACAGTATACTTAACTCACCTGTGCTCTGCACATAGACGTCAAAGATTGGTTCAGATCTGGTTCGGTCTAGACCAAATCTGAACCAATCATAGACGTCTATGTTTGGGCCAAATCAAGGCCAGTCAAAATCAACATCTGTGGACCTTGCAATTAAAGCTGGTCCGGACCGTACCAAATAATTATGTCTGTGGACGGTTAAAATCGAGGCCAGTGCAGACTGACCAAATTCCCACTACTTTTGAACGTCCACGGAGGTCCGGGATCGGTCTGCGCACAGAGGGTAGGATGCTGGTTACAGTAAATGGAAAGCGAGGGGGCTCATGGGTAGATGTCAGTAAGAGCCGGGAGAGGTGACATTAACTGGAAAGAGAGAGAAAGGGAGGGAGGGGTTGTCCAGAATGTTTTAACACTTGCTTTGACCACCAGATAAAAGAGTATGAAAACTGTAATGGGCTAAACATAACAGTATGGAGGTGGAAGGGAGGACTGTAGGAGGTGACCCAACTGGTTTGCGACTACTATTTCCCATTGTAGTTCATACAACTTCAGTAATAGTTCGTTTTTTCTGAAATTGTTAAATATGGAAACAGAATTGAGTTTTAAAATCACTTAATTCAAACCAAATAGATCTCAGTAAAAACACGAACTAAATTGGTAGGTCTACCTACTTCTTAGTTCTGAACTTACATTATCCTCCCTCTTCAAGATACACTACATGACCAAAAGGATGGGGATACCTCCTGTCGAACATCTCAATCCAAAATCATGGGCATTAATATGGTGTTGGTCCCCCCTTTGCTTCTATAACAGCCTCCACTCTTCTGGCAAGGCATTCCACTAGATGTTGTGGAACATTGCTGCAGGGACCTGCTTCCAGTCAGCCACAAGAGCATTACGGAGGTTGGGCACTGATGCTGGCTGATTAGGCCTGGCTTGCAGTCAGCGTTCCAATTCATCCCAAAGGTGTTCGATGGGGTTGAGGTCAAGGCTCTGTGCAGGCCAGTCAAGATCTTCCACACCGTTCAACAAACCAATTCCGTGTGGACCTTGCTTTGTGCACGGGGGCTTTGTCATGCTGAAACAGAAAAGGGCCTTCCTCGAACAGTTGCCACAAAGTTGGAAGAACACAGTCACCTATAAGGTATGCTGTAGCGTCATTGTATGCTGTAACGCCAAGCCCATACCATGGAAAACAGCCCCAGACCGCTATTCCTCAACCACCAAACTTCACAGTTGGCACTACGCATCGGGGCAGGTAGCATTCTCCAGGCTGTATCACATCCGGCCGTGATTGGGAGTCCCATAGAGCGGCACACAATTGGCCCAGCATCGTCCGGGTTTGGCCGGGGTAGGCCATCATTGTAAATTAGAATTTGTTCTTAACCGACTTGAGTTTATTAAAAAAAGTTATTTGAAAAAATATCCTAGCATCCGCTAAACCAAGATTTGTCCGTCGGACTGCCAGATAGTGAAGCGTGATTCATCACTCCAAAGAACGCATTTTCACTGCTCCAGAGTCCAATGGCGGCGAGCTTTAACCTGTTGAGGATGGGGGCGCTGTTGTCACTATTTATGCTAATCGTGTAATTTTTGAAACGGCTTCCCACAAAATTCTTGATCGTACAATATGCATATTATTATTATTATTGGATAGAAAACAGTCTATAGTTTCTATAGGAGTTGAAATTTTGTCTCTAAGTGGAACAGAACCCATTCTACAGCAATTTCCCTGACATGGAGTCAGATTTCAGAAATGTTGGCCCCTGATCTGGAGTCAGTTAAAAGGGCACTGTTATTGCTATGAGTATACGGACACTGCTTACGTCTTCCCCTGGATGCCTTTACGTGATGACGATTTGAATGGGGTCGATTGCGCGTTCACAGGCACTATAAATTAAAAAACCCTGTAGCTAGCAAGTCTTTTCTTGCTGCGTAATGCGCCTGGAGGACATCGACCCGCACTCGTTCCAAGCATTAGTGGAGGGAGTAATATTACTCTGGTCATGTTTCTACTCGTTATGGGAGTTAAAAACATAAGGTAGTTAATTTAAAGCGTTTTATAGCAATTTATATCCGTTTAGTGCGATTTTGGGACATTTATTTCTGAAACGCTGTGAATTGCTGGGCACGCTTCCAGTTCATCCCGAACGCAGTTGGCATTTCCACATGGCAAGAGGACAGCTTTCCACCAAAAGACGATTAGACCCAAGAAAGGATCCTTTGCCCAAGATACTGATGGAAGAACAGCTCAAGGTAGGACATTTTTATTATGATAAATCGTGTTTGTCGAAAAATGTTAGTGGCTTAGGACGCCATGTTTTTTGACGTAGCTTCGCTTGGCGCAAACTGTATTGAAAAGTAAGGATAATTTAAAAAATGTAATTCCGCGATTGTATTAAGAATTAAATTGTCTATCAATCCCTGTCCACCCTATATTTTTTAGTCACGTTTATGAGTATTTATGTATAAGAGTAGATCACTGTCTAAGTGGCGCAAGGACATTTTCTCACCAGCTGGGCTACATTTCACATTGTCTAACCATGATTTTGGTGGCTAAATATAAACATTTTCGATCAAACTCTATATGGATTGTGTAATATGATGTTACAGGAGTGTCATCTGAAGAATTCTGAGAAGGTTAGTGAAAAAATTAATATATTTTGGCGATGTTGACGTTATCGCTCACTTTGGCTAGAATCAATGCTGGGCTGCTATGTGCTATGTGCTATGCTAATATAACGATTTATTGTGTTTTCGCTGTAAGACACTTAGAAAATCTGAAATATTGTCTGTATTCACAGGATCTGTGTCTTTCGATTAGTGTATGCTGTGTATTTTTACGAAATGTTTGATGATTAGTAAGTAGGTAAACACGTTGCTCTATGTAGTTATTCTAGTCCATTTGTGACGGTGGGTGCAATTGTAACCTATGCCATCTACCTGAAATATGCACTTTTTTCTAACAAAACCTATCCCATACCATAAATATGTTATCAGACTCATCTGATGAGTTTTTTTCTTGGTTAGGGGCTATAAATATCTTAGTTTAGCCGAATTGGTGATAGCTACTGGTGTTGGTGGACAAATAAAAGATGGTGGATTATGCTAATGTGTTTTTAGGTAATAGATGTACATCTTTACATATTGTGTCTTCCCTGTAAAACATTTTAAAAATCGGACATGTTGGCTGGATTCACAAGATCTGTGTCTTTCATTAGCTGTATTGGACTTTAATGTGTGAAAGTTAAATATTTTAAACAAATATTTTTTTTGAATTTCGCGGCACTGGTTTTTCAGTGGGGGTGGGGGGGGGGAGTGCCGCTAGCGGCACCCTCATCCTAGACAGGTTAAACCACTCCAGCCGACGCACGGCATTGTGCATGGTGATCTTAAGCTTGTGTGCGGCTGCTCGGCCACGGAAACCCATTTCATGAAGCTCCCGACAAACAGTTATTGTGCTGATGTGGCTTCCAGAGGCAGTTTGGAACTCGGTAGTGAGTGTTGCAACTGAGGATATTTAATTTTTTTGTGGTGCGAGCTTGAGCACTATGCTGTCCCATTCTGAGAGTTTGTGTGGCTTACCACTTCGCTGGTGAGCCGTTGCTGCTCCTAGACATATCCACATCACAATAACAGCACTTATAGTTGACCAGGGCAGCTCTAGCAGGGCAGAAATTTGTAGAACTGACTTGTTGGAAAGGTGGCATCCTATGACGGTGCCACATTGAAACTCACTGAACTCTTCAGTAAGGCCATTCTACTGACAACAACAGGTGTGGCCAAAATAGCTGAAGGCGAGTCCACATACTATACTGCGCATTCGGAAAGTATTCAGACCCCTTGACCATTGCCACATTTTGTTACTTTACAGCCTTATCCTAAACTTTATTAAATTGTTTTTTTTCTCCTCATCAATCTACACACAAAACCACAATGACATTTATTTATTTTTTATATTACATTTACATAAGTAGTCAGACCCTTTACTCTGTACTTTGTTGAAGCACGATTCGCAGCAATTACAGCATCAAGTCTTCTTGGGTATGACGCTACAAGCTTGGCACACCTGTATTTGGAGAGTTTCACCCTTTCTTCTCCGCAGATCCTCTCAAACTATCAGGTTGGATGGAGAGCGTTGCTGCAGTTATTTTCAGGTCTCTCCAGAGATGTTAAATCGGGTTCAAGTCAGGGCACTGGCTGGACCACTCAAGGAGATTCAGAGACTTGTCCCGAAACCACTCCTGCATCGTCTTGGCTGTGTGCGTAGGGTCACTGTCCTGTTGGAAGGTGAACCTTCACCCCAAGTCTGAGTCCTCTGGAGCAGGTTTTCATCAAGGATCTCTGTACTGTGCTCCGTTCATCTTTCCTTCGATCCTGACTAGTCTCCCAGTCCCTAAAAAACATCCCCACAGCATGATGCTGCCAGCACCATGCTTCACCGTAGGGATGGTGCCAGACTTCCTCCAGATTGAACTCTTTGGCCTGAAGGCCAAGCGTCACATCTCGGTTTCATCAGACCAGAGAATCTTGTTTATCATGGTCTGAGAGTCTTTAGGTACCTTTTGGCAAACGCCAAGCGGGCTGTCTTGCCTTTTACTGAGGACTGGCTTCCCTATGACCACTCTACCATAAATGCCTGATTGGTGCAGTGCTGCAGAGATGGTTGTCCTTCTGGAAGGTATTCCCATCGCCACAGAGGATCTCTGTCAGAGTGACCATCGGGTCTTGGTCAACTCCCTGACCAAGGCCCTTCTCCCCCAATTGCTCAGTTTGGCCAGGCAGACAGCTCTAGGAAGAGTCTTGGTGGTTCCAAACGTCTTCCATTTAAGAATGATGGAAACCACTGTATTCTTGGGGACCGTCAATGCTGCAGACATTTTTTGGTAGCTTTCCCCAGTTCTGTGCATCGACACAATCTTGTCTCGGAGCTCTACGGAGAATTCCTTCGACCTTATGGCTTGGTTTTTGCGCCGACATGCACTGTCAACTGTGGGAACTTATATACAGACAGGTGTGTGCCTTTCCAAACATGTCAAATCGATTGAATTTACCACAGGTGGCTTTCAATCACGTTGCAGAAGCATCAAGGATGATCAATGGAAACAGGATGCATCTGAGCTCTCATATGTAAATAAAGTTTTTTATTTTTAATACATTTGCAAACATTTCTAAAAACCTGTAGTTGTGCTTTGTCATTACGGGGTAATTGATGAGGAACATTTATTTAATGCATTTTAGAACAAAGCTGTGACGCAACAAAATGTGGAAAAAGGGGTCATTGGGTTTCCAATAACGGAATTTCACGACACAGGGAAATGTTTCTTGAACTTACACAAGGCAAATCATTTCTCCAAATATAAGTGTTGATGTTAGTTGGCAGGGGTCTTTACTTCAACATTAGTGTGTTTATGTATTTCTAACACCTTTTAAGACCCATTTCCATCTGTTCGATCAGAAAGGAAAGCCTTTGCTTATTCTATATATGCCTTGATTTCTGGAAACATACAATAAGCTTCCATTTGACACCAAATTTGACATACACCTACCTATGAATTTCACATTGGCGCTTATGGGTCCTTTTGCATGGAAATAGCCATATCCATCAATACTATTCTACCTGTATGTCAATTGATACTCCATTAAAAAAAAAAAAAAAAAAAAAAAAAAAAAAAAAAATCGCTCAATTCTATTGACTGCCCAATCTACACTACCGTTCAAACGTTTGGGGTCACTTTGGAAAAAAATAAAAGCACATTTTTTGTACATTAAAATAACATCAAATTGATCAGAAATACAGTGTAGACATTGTTAATGTTGTAAATGACTATTGTAGCTGGAAATGGCAGATTTTTTATGGAATATCTACATAGGTGTACAGAGGCCCATTATCAGCAACCATCACTCCTGTGTTCCAATGGCACGTTGTGTTAGCTAATCCAAGATTATCATTTTAAAAGGCTAACTGATCATTAGAAAACCCTTTTGCAATCATGTTAGCACAGATGAAAACTGTTGTCTTGATGAAAGAAGCAATAAAACTGGCCTTTAGACAAGTTGAGTATCTGGAGCATCAGCATTTGTGGGTTCGATTACAGGCTCAAAATGGCCAGAAATAAAGCACTTTCTTCTGAAATTCATCAGTCTACTCTTGTTCTGAGAAATGAAGACTATTCCATGCGAGATATTGCCAAGAAACTGAAGATCTCGTACAACGCTGTGTACTACTCCCTTCACAGAACAGCGCAAACTGTCTCTAACCAGAATAGAAAGAGGAGTGGGAGGCCCTGGTGCACAACTGAGCAAGAGGACAAGTACATTAGTGTGTCTAGTTTGAGAAACAGACGCCTCACAAGTTCTCAACTGGAAACTTCATTAAATAGTGCCTGCAAAACACCAGTCTCAACGTCAACAGTGAAGAGGCAACTCCGGGATGCTGGCCTTCTAGGCAGAGTTCCTCTGTCCAGTGTCTGTGGGCTTTTGACAATCTTAAACTGGTATTTTGATTGGCCAGTCAGATATGGCTTTTTATTTGCAACTCTGCCTGGAAGCCCAGCATCCCGGAGTCGTCTCTTCACTGTTGACGATGAGACTGGTGTTTTGCGGGTACTATTTAATGAAGCTGCCAGTTGAGAACTTGTGAGGTGTCTGCATCCTTATTAGCATACTGCACACACGGCACTGAATTTCACAATACAACTGGCACTGACTGAAAACCACTGGTGCATGACATCTTGGCAGGCTGTCATAGTCAGCCATGAAATCCATGCTGTTAGAAGAACGCTAAATTAATTTCATAATGTCAATATTAAGATTCCTTGCAATCAATTAAATCCACTATTTCATGCAGCATGTTTCGTACGTAATAGGACGTAATTATCTGCACGTTTTCCTGTCGATAAACAGTAGAATTTGAACAATAGATTGCCGTCCGTCAATCCACAGGAGTTCTGTTGAACGTCACAAAAACACATTGAGAAGTTCAGCTCAATCACGAGTGCCATCATATTCTTCTGAGATGAAAGAGAAATGCTTGGTTCTCTGCATGAAAAAAGAAATGGGGGAACGACTCAAAGAAACCAGAGCTCTACATTTTCCTCTAGTACAGGACTGGAGAAGAATGGTGTGCTTCAGAGTTTATTTTCTCACTGAAATGTGATTACTCAATGTGCAGGAAAGTAGAAAAGGGTTTATTCATCAAGCAGTGGGCTGACATGTAAAGAATATGGAATGTGCAATGTTCCATTTCCCTGAGAGCCCCTATTATATAGACCTCAACAAAATATTGTCAACCCACCCAGCCTCATTCTGACTTAGTCTTCAGCACATTGTCAATTGATCTTCTTTTAGGATTTCCAATGCCACATACAACGTGCACGCATGTTCACGCAAAACATTCTCCCAGTGGGGAAAGTAGACAAATAAAATGACCAAAATACTAAAACAAAGTGGTCTTCAAGAGTTGTCTCTTCTTTACTGGTTTCGTTGAATCGGCAGATTGGTTATTATTTGTGAGAGGCGTTAGTTCGCACTTCATCTTTTCAGCACTGCATAGTTTAATTGGTGGGCATGTGCGAGAGTGTGTGCGAGTACAAGATGTGATCAGAAGATCCCTCTTACCTTGTGCCCAGCAGGTGTGACCCCATCCTCCGTGACGCTTTGTCCATTCTGAAAAGAAACAAGACAAAACACAGTTTCAGTGCCAAGATAGTTGCTGTGTGTGAGACAAATAGCAACCTGGAGCATCCATAGTCATTACTGCTACTTTGTTCCTAAGCGGACTAACCCAATAATCTATTGCAAACACACTTTCCCAGTGGGTTTCGCCTGTTGAAAAGGCCAACCACTGTTATCGTCCAACAATGCATCTAGCGGAACCATTGCTAAGAGCCCTTTAAAAAAAGGAAACATCCATGTGTTACCAGCCATAGTATTATCAGTCTGCACATTATTTCCCACAATGCACAGGATGGACCAGAGGATAAAACACCAGATGAGATAATTGCTGTGTAGTTTCACAAGAGCAGACAATCTTCAAATGTCATGACGAGAAGAGAATCAGGGCATTTGAAGACCATTACTTGAGCCTCGCCACTTTCTAGTGAAATCACACTGTCATTAAGGCTAATAACCAATAGTAGCCGTGTTTAAAAACTTCAGGTAGCTGGGGTTGACGTGTAATTGACTAAATGTTTTGCCCTTAGCAGAATATATGGTGCAACAGTACGGAGTTGTGCAAGATCCAACTGCCACAGGTGATTAAAAGAGTATCCCTGGAGAAGTTCAATCTAAAAACAAAATAAAGAGGATCCGGTTTCTTCTTAAGCTAAACAACCTCGCTCTTACCATAGCAGTCAGAATTGACTTCGCTATACAGTATATTGCGTTGATAAAACAGAACAGTCAAACACACAGAGAGGGGTTTGGACTCGCACTAACAGATCCCCCCCCCCCCCCCCCCCCCCCCCCCCCCCCACACCTCCTTCCTCCCGGTCATGTCACAATGGAGAGCGAGGCGATGCTGAAGTCAGACTTCCTCTCCTACTCTTTTCCCTTGACGACAAAACACAGTTATTTTCTTCTAACACTCACAAAACGGCAGGCAGGCGGCAGAGCCAGCCAGGACATCGATTGGCTTTGAGTGGTGATAAAGAGGTTGGGAAGAAAGAGGGGGGAAATGGAAAACGGCTTTTCCGAGGCACTTCCCTTGGTCTCAGGGTAGAAAAAGATCTTTACTTGTCCACGATAGTCATTTCCTCACAGATCGATTGGTGTGTTGGGCTACACAATAAATGAAAATGCCATGGAAATGTTTTGTTGAGTCAGTCTCAAAGGCTGCGTTTACACAGGCAGCCCGATTCTGATATATTCCATGAATTGGTATTTGACAAATCAAAATGAGCTCTTTTGCCAATAATTGGGCAAGAGACCAGAATTGGGCTGCATGTGTAATGGCAGCCAAAAGGACCAAGAGTGAGACATTATTGCTGTGGCTGCTGCTACAAATCAGGAGCTCAAGATAGAAGTAGGATTACAGTAACATGAAAACCTGTTATGCTATCAAGTCTAGGAAACACAATAATGAGCTTCTCAAAACCAGCCTGAGGTTTTATGAGTGCAGAAGGCAGATCGATATTTTATCAGACTTTTAAAAAACACTGAGTGCAGTTCAACTCCAAATGTATTTTATCTAGACAATGAGATTCTAGGATGTGACAATTTCACCTGGTTAATATTGCCTGCTAACCTGGATTTCTTTTAGCTAAATATGCAGGTTTAAAAAATATATACTTCTGTGTATTGATTTTAAGAAAGGCATTGATGTTTATGGTTAGTTACATGTTGGAGCAACGACAGTCCTTTTTCGCGAATGCGCACCGCATCGATTATATGCAACGCAGGACACGCTAGATAAACTAGTAATATCATCAACCATGTATAGTTAACTAGTGATTATGATTGATTGTTTTTTATAAGATAAGTTTAATGCTAGCTAGCAACTTACCTTGGCTTCTTACTGCATTCGCGTAACAGGCAGTCTCCTCGTGAAGTGCAATGTAAGGCAGGTGGTTATAGCGTTGGACTAGTTAACCGTAAGGTTGCAAGATTGAATCCCCGAGCTGACAAGGTAAAAATCTGTCGTTCTGCCCCTGAACAAGACAGTTAACCCACCGTTCCTAGGCCGTCATTGAAAATAAGAATGTGTTCTTAACTGACTTGCCTAGTTAAATAAAAAAAAAAAAAAAAAAAGTGAATAAATTTAAATTGGTGTCCAAAAAAATACTGATTTCCGATTGTTATGAAAACTTGAAATCGGCCCTAATTAAAAAAATATATATTTTTTCAAAATCGGCCATTCCGATTATGGGGTATTGTGCCCCCCCTCGCCTGCGTGCCTTTCTACCTGCGCATGCGCCCGCCTGCACGCCCATCTGCCTGTGCCCGCCCGCTCCCATCAGAGCGCACGCTTGCCTATCGGTCTGTGAGCCTGCCTGTCTGTGAGTCACACTGTATGGGTGTCTGTGAGAAAGGCGTTGGTCAAGGAGATGACAAAGAACCCGATAGTCACTGACAGAGCTCTGTGGAGATGGTTGTCCTTCTGGAAGGTTCTCCCATCTCTGCAGCACTCCACCCATCAGTCCTTTATGGCAGAATGTCCAGACAGAAGACACTCCTCAGTAAAAAAGGCACATGACAGCCCACTTAGAGTTTGCCAAAAGGCACCTAAAGACCCTCAGACAAATGAGAAACAAAATTCTCTGGTCTGAAGAAACCAAGATTTGACTCTTTGGCCTGAATGCCAAGCCTGGAGGAAACCTGGCACCATCCCTACCGTGAAGCATGGTGGGGGCAGCATTATGCTGTGGGGGTGTTTTTCAGCAGCAGGGACTGGGAGACTAGTCAGGATCGAGGCAAAGATTAACAGGGCATAGTACAGAGAGATCCTTGATGAAAACCTGCTCCAGAGCGCTCAGGACCTCAGACTGGGACGAAGGTTCACTTTCCAACAGGACAATGACCCTAAGCACACAGCCAGGTCTATGAATGACCTTGAGTGGCCCAGCTAGAGTCCGGACTTGAAGCCGATCTAACGTCTCTGGAGACACCTAAAAACAGCTGTGCAGCAACGCTCCCCATCCAACCTGAGAGCATGAGAGGATCTGCTGAGAAAAAAAAAAAAAAAGGGACAAAAATCCCCAAATACAGGTGTGCCAAGCTTGTAGCGTCATACCAAAGACTCGAGACTGACTGTTTAAGCACCTTTGGCAGCAATTACGAAGTACTGAGTAAAGGGTCTGAATACTTATGTAAATGTGATATGTTTCTTAATTTTAATAAATTAGGAAAAATGTCAGTGTTTTTACAACTAATACCGGTTTGCCTGAGGCTGATGCCGTGCAGGTGTTTGTACACATGCATATACACACACTCTCTCATTCAAATAAACGCATACATGTAATAGTGCCAGATGCAAACATATTCAGTTGGCATTACTGTTATGATTTTAGTTGTACTTTGTGTCCCTTGTTTTTGTTTAATTTTGTTTGTTTATTTTTTTGCATTGTTGTTTGCTGTTTTGTCTTTAGTTCATTCTCTTGGTTTGTGCATTGGGGGGGGTTCTTGGGGGTGGGGAATGGAATTAATTGTATTTTTTATTACTATTATTTTTCTTCTTTCGGGGAGACTGTGGGAGGGATCTCGAATGGTTGAGGGACAGTTATTGGAGAACTGGGGGGGGGGGGGGATCTTGGAGAGTTCGGGTACACGTTTTTTGGCCTGGTGGGAGATCTGTCAACGTGCCCTTGAGCCGGGCATTGAACCTGGATGCTTCTGTGTGTCGCTCTGAATGGGAGTCTGTTGGATGACTGGTACGATGTAGTTTTTGAGCGGCTTCACTGCAAGTATATTATATGTTTCGGATATTCAGTCCAAAAAAATATTTTTGCTTTATCATTGTGGTATTGTGTGTAGAGTAATGAGGGGGAAAATACAATTTAAGCAATTTTAGAATAAGGCTATAACCTAACAAAATTTGTAAAAGGTCTATGGGTCTGAGTACAGTACATTATATGGACTCTAGTGTTCTCTACTGTGCGTTACTTTTCTTTACTGTTCAAAACGGTGCTGTCCAAACTTGTGAAACAGATGTCTATGATTGGTTCAGATTTGAACGTAAAAGTCAGTGTTCAGTGGGTGAGGATGCTTGTTACAGTAAATGGAAAGAGGGTAGGTGTCATGGTAGGCGTCATAACGAGCCGGGAGAGGCAACATTAACTGGAGAGAGAGAGCGGCAGAGAGAGCGAGAGGTTGTCCAAAAATGGTTCAGCCTTGCTATAACCATCAGACAACAGAAAGACAAATAAAAATGATGAGCTGAACATAACAGTATGCCAGTGAAAGGAAGGACACCAGCAGGGGACCCAACTGTGGGTTGTGACAAGGGCTGGGCGATATGGCCTAAAAAATCATATACATTTTTTCAAATGTATGGGCGATTCACACCTGTAATCGAACCCACATATGCTGATGCTCCACATACTCAACTAGCCTAAAGGAGGCCAATTTTATTGCTTATTTAATCAGCACAATTCAAAATCTGCCGTTTCCAACTACAGTAGTCATTTACATTAACCATGTCTACACTGTATTTCAAAAATCAAATCAAATTTTATTAGTCACATACACATGGTTAGCAGATGTTAATGCGAGTGTAGCGAAATGCTTGTGCTTCTAGTTCCGACAATGCAGTAATAACAAGTAATCTAACCTAACAATTCCACAACTACTACCTTATACACGCAAGTGTAAAGGGATAAAGAATATGTACATAAAGATATATGAATGAGTGATGGTACAGAACAGCATAGGCAAGATGCAGTAGATGGTATAGAGTACGGTATATACATGAGATGGGTACTGTAGGGTATGTAAACATAAAGTGGCTTAGTTTAAAGTGGCTAGTGGTACATGTATTACATAAAGATGGCAAGATGCAGTAGATGATATAGAGTACAGTATATACATATGAGATGGGTAATGTAGGGTATGTAAACATTATATTAAGTGGCATTGTTTAAAGTGGCTAGTGGTACATTTTTACATAATTTCCATCAATTCCCATTTTTAAAGTGGCTGGAGTTGAGTCAGTATGTTGGCAGCGGCCGCTAAATGTTAGTGGTGGCTGTTTAACAGTCTGATGGCCTTGAGATAGAGGCTGTTTTTCAGTCTCTCGGTCCCTGCTTTGATGCACCTGTACTGACCTCGCCTTCTGGATGATAGCGGGGTGAACAGGCAGTGGCTTGGGTGGTTGTTGTCCTTGATGAGCTTTATGGCCTTCCTGTGACATCGGGTGGTGTAGGTGTCCTGGAGGGCAGGTAGTTTGCCCCCGGTGATGCGTTCTGCAGACCTCACTACCCTCTGGAGAGCCTTACGGTTGTGGGCGGAGCAGTTGCCGTACCAGGCGGTGATACAGCCCGACAGGATGCTCTCGATTGTGCATCTGTAGAAGTTTGTGAGTGCTTTTGGTGACAAGCCGAATTTCTTCAGCCTCCTGAGGTTGAAGAGGCGCTGCTGCGCCTTCTTCACAACGCTGTCTGTGTGGGTGGACCAATTCAGTTTGTCCGTGATGTGTACACCGAGGAACTTAAAACTTTCCACCTTCTCCACTACTGACCCGTCGATGTGGATAGGGGGGTGCTCCCTCTGCTGTTTCCTGAAGTCCACAATCATCTCCTTTGTTTTGTTGACGTTGAGTGTGAGGTTATTTTCCTGACACCACACTCCGAGGGCCCTCACCTCCTCCCTGTAGGCCGTCTCGTCGTTGTTGGTAATCAAGCCTACCACTGTAGTGTCATCCGCAAACTTGATGATTGAGTTGGAGGCGTGCATGGCCACGCAGTCGTGGGTGAACAGGGAGTACAGGAGAGGGCTCAGAACGCACCCTTGTGGGGCCCCAGTGTTGAGGATCAGTGGGGTGGAGATGTTGTTACCTACCCTCACCACCTGGGGGCGGCCCGTCAGGAAGTCCAGGACCCAGTTGCACAGGGCGGGGTCGAGACCCAGGGTCTCGAGCTTGATGACGAGTTTGGAGGGTACTATGGTGTTAAATGCTGAGCTGTAGTCGATGAACAGCATTCTCACATAGGTATTCCTCTTGTCCAGATGGGTTAGGGCAGTGTGCAGTGTGGTTGCGATTGCGTCGTCTGTGGACCTATTGGGTCGGTAAGCAAATTGGAGTGGGTCTAGGGTGTCCGGTAGGGTGGAGGTGATATGGTCCTTGACTAGTCTCTCAAAGCACTTCATGATGACGGAAGTGAGTGCTACGGGGCGGTAGTCGTTTAGCTCAATTACCTTAGCTTTCTTGGGAACAGGAACAATGGTGGCCCTCTTGAAGCATGTGGGAACAGCAGACTGGGATAAGGATTGATTGAATATGTCCGTAAACACACCAGCCAGCTGGTCTGCGCATGCTCTGAGGACGCGGCTGGGAATGCCGTCTGGGCCTGCAGCCTTGCGAGGGTTAACACGTTTAAATGTTTTACTCACCTCGGCTGCAGTGAAGGAGAGCCCGCAGGTTTTGGTAGCGGGCCGTGTCAGTGGCACTGTATTGTCCTCAAAGCGGGCAAAAAAAGTTATTTAGCCTGTCTGGGAGCAAGACATCCTGGTCCGCGACGGGGCTGGTTTTCTTTTTGTAATTCGTGATAGACTGTAGACCCTGCCACATACCTCTTGTGTCTGAGCTGTTGAATTGAGACTCTATTTTGTCTCTGTACTGGGACTTAGCCTGTTTGATAGCCTTGCGGAGAGAATAGCTACACTGTGTGTATTCGGTCATGTTTCCGGTCACCTTGCCCTGGTTAAAAGCAGTGGTTCGCGCTTTCAGTTTCACGCGAATGCTGCCGTCAATCCACGGTTTCTGGTTTGGGAATGTTTTAATCGTTGCTGTGGGTACGACATCGTCAATGCACTTCCTAATGAACTCGCTCACCGAATCAGCATATTCTTCAATGTTGTTGTTGGACGCAATGCGGAACATATTCCAATCCGCGTGATCGAAGCAGTCTTGAAGCGTGGAATCAGATTGGTCGGACCAGCGTTGAACAGACCTGAGCGCGGGAGCTTGTTGTTTTAGTTTCTGTTTGTAGGCTGGAATCAACAAAATGGAGTCGTGGTCAGCTTTTCCGAAAGGAGGGCGGGGGAGGGCCTTATATGCGTCGCGGAAGTTAGTATAACAATGATCCAGGGTTTTACCAGCCCTGGTAGCACAATCGATATGCTGATAGAATTTAGGGAGTTTTGTTTTTAGATTAGCCTTGTTAAAATCCCCAGCTACGATGAATGCAGCCTCAGGGTGTGTGGTTTCCAGTTTACAAAGAGTCAGATAGAGTTCGTTCAGGGCCATCGATGTGTCTGCTTGGGGGGGAATATATACGGCTGTGATTATGATCGAAGAGAATTCCCTTGGTAGATAATGCGGTCGACATTTGATTGTGAGGAGTTCTAGATCAGGTGAACAGAATGACTTGAGTTCCTGTGTGTTGTTATGATGATCACACCACGTCTCGTTAATCATAAGGCATACCCCCCCGCCCCTCTTCTTACCAGAAAGATGTTTGTTTCTGTCGGCGCGATGCGTGAAGAAACCAGCTGGCTGCACCGACTCCGTTAGCGTCTCTTGAGTTAGCCATGTTTCCGTGAAGCAGAGCACGTTGCAATCCCTGATGTCTCTCTGGAATGTTACCCGTGCTCGGATTTCATCAACCTTATTGTCAAGAGACTGGACATTGGCGAGTAGTATGCTAGGGAGCGGAGCGCGATGTGCCCGTCTCCGAAGCCTGACCAGGAGACCGCTACGTTTGCCCCTTTTACGGCGTCGCGTAGGGTCGCCGGCTGGGATCAGATCCATTGTATTGGGTGGAAGGCAAAACACTGGATCCGTTTCGGGAAAGTCATATTCCTGGTAGGAACGATGGTTAGTTGACGTTAATCGTATATTCAGTAGTTCCTACCGACTGTATGTAATGAAACCTAAGATCACCTGGGGTACCAATGTAAGAAAAAACACAAAAAAACAAAATACTGCATATTTTCCAAGGAACGCGAAGCGAGGCGGCCATCTCGGTCGGCGCCGGAAGTCTGTATTTCTGATCAATTTGATGTTATTTTAAAAATGGACAAAAAAAATGTTGCTTTTCTTTCAGAAACAAGGACATTTCTAAGTGACCCCAAACTTTTGGACGGTAGCGTACATATTCCATCTCCTTAGATTTGTGTGTATTAGATAACTGTTGTGGAATTGTTAGATTACTTGTACTGTCGGAACTAGAAGCACAAGCATTTCGCTACACTCGCATTAACATCTGCTAACCATGTGTATGTGACCAATAACATTTGATATTACGGTAAAATGTCTCAATGTGTTTCGGTTTCCTTATGATCGATTGTTGTTGTTGTGAGTGGCAGGGAGAGTGGCTTGGTGTTTGTAAACCAGAGGAAGAGGCGAAGGGCTAAAATCTGCCCAAAATAAGACCAATGCGTTTCTATGGTCTCATTTTGAACCTAAGCTTGTCTCCTGCATTCCCGCCTTCGGGACAACAACTCCCATTGTTGGGGTGGAGACATGTGCATCTCTGGGAGATACAGATCTCCGGTATAAAATGTGAAGTTGCACACAGCACAGAAGGAGCGAAGACGACGAGACCAAAAAGACATGAGAATAAGCGGACAAACGATATGGCAATTGGAATATCGTGCAAAAACATACATTCAAATTAATATGATACCGCCCAGCCTACTATGGTTTCCCATTGCAGCCAATTCAATTGCAGTAATTCCCTTACCGATTTGGCAACAGTTTTAAATCAGTTGATAATTCATAAACCAACTTGGAGAGCCCAAAAGGAACCTATCTGAACAGATACAGGTAGAGGACAAGACTGCACAGCTTCCCCTTGAGAAACAAAATCAAAATCTGTAACAGGAGCTCAAAAAGGTACATAATAAGCACTTGGCCCCTCTGAGGACCATACAATTAGGCTACCCAATTGGTAATTATAACCAATAAAAACTTTCTTCAATGTAAAAGGCAATTTCCACATCCGTTGTTACATGTCTTAAAATCAGACGTATGAATGGTGATGAAATATAATCTTTACATGGAACAATAATGCTCTCTAATTCAACATGTTGATACCAAAGCTACCATATTTCTATGTGCACCAAGGTGGGTGCGCTCTGATTACGCACAACCAGAATGACAGACATGTCAAAGACACACGGAACTCCAACATAACCGCGAAATACGAACAAAGGAAACCAGACATTGAATTAGATAAACAGAATTTCTACCTCTTGAGTGTTGCTAACGTTTATGTGCACAATAAACATCGCGCCCAATCAGAGGGTAAGAAATGGGAAATGAAAATGTATCGTATCAAACAGAAATGTCTAAGTGTTGCAATACGGTACAGAGATCGAATAATCGAACACTAGCATTTACCACATTTGCATATAAACATTTGAAAGGGACAAACATGTCAACAAAAGAACAGAGCTCTCCACTGGCGGGAGAGTGCAAGTGGAGAAACGTGCCGATGGTGAGTCTGCGCCACAGTAATCATTTATTTTAACAAAGATGTCTAAATGCAAGCTTCATAAGTAAATTATCAATTTCAAGCAATTTTGACATACCTAAAGACCAGTAGGCCTATTTGCTGGTCCAATCGGAGGGCCAAGTGTGCATTTCACTAACCAATCTGTTGGACATTGTTTTGCAAGCGACATCAAAAAGCTTAGCTTTCACCTGGTCAGTCTACATCGTGGAAAGTTGTTTTATTTATTTTATACTCAGTGTAAGTCCATATGGCTTGTAATGAGTTGACCACCTGTAATTTGTAAAATAGTTTTGATTGCTAAAGTATAAAGATGTTTGGTATTAGCTCACATGTAATATATTGATGTATTTATTTCATGTTTCAAATGCAGGTTGACGTTGTGTTTTAGTTTAGCCACATATCCAAATGTCCTTTTTCCATCAATGACAGAAATGGCTGATAGAGGCATGGGACAGCCCGGGCTGCCACAATTGAAAGCAGTTTTGACCAAAGTTATACCATCTTCGGTGTCCTAGCCAATGTACATGAAATGTCCATTTCCATTAATGAACTACGCATTTCCCTATGTCATGTTAGCTGTGTACTGCAGTGGATGTGAGGAGCTTGTTGCTAGCGCTAGTGTTTAAATGACTCCGCAGCAACAACAAAAAATATTAAAGTTGCTGGGAAAGTGTGAACACAGATACAGCATATTGAGATGAAGTTATACTGTAAATATACAGTACATGTTTTGCGTTGCTCCAAAGATGAGAAGGGAGCAAACTGGGACCTAAAGAAGCCTGGTGGTGATCCAGTGACGGCACATGGAACGGGAGACGAGCGGAGGGATGGGAATGGAGAGACAGGAAGGGAGGGAGATAGGAATTGAGGGGGTAACATACAGTAAGCGCTATGTGACAAACCCTGGGCTGAATCAGTAGCTGTCGCACAGTCTCCGGTTTCAAAACACTGATTGACAGGAAACAAGCAGCTCATCAGCTGTTATCTGATGGTGAGAGGAGCTACTCTCTGAGTGGATGTGTTCAGTGTATGTTGTGCTTATCACCTTTCTATTCTGATTAGACATTCATAACAATAGGCTTGCAGATTTAACATCCTACTATTTAGAACTGCAGTGGTATAGTGTGCACATCCGTTGTCAACAGTAAACAACTGACATCGTCGTCAGCTATAGTATAGCAAAGGGCCAATGGTAGAATCTGAACAGAGTTCGTACTTTGACAGTCAGTGCCGTGACAAACTCTGCCATAAAGCTGTTCATGAATCTGACCTTGGCTTGTCCCATCGGAAAGTAACCCGAGCACAACTGTTCAATCAATAAAACCCCCAGCTCTCCAAACCCAGCCGTGACCGTCTATCAGGGGCAGCGCTCTCCCTTTTACATCTCAATCAATCTACCATGGCCTCGTCTGTCTGTCGGTGCAAGGTTGGAGTGGGGCCAGGTGCCAATGAGAGCTGTGCTGTGACAGTAGTGACTTACAGCCTCAAGCTAAGATGAGAAAGGTCCCAGTGTGATGCATTCAAAAGGCATTAGTCATCTAGCTCTACATTAACACACATTGACAATTCCTGCTCCTCTCGAACGAACTGTATACAAACATGTTTTGTTGGAGAAACAGAACAGACATTTCAGCTTTGTCAAGGGAGCAGACTTTTTCTGAATGATCTCTAGCCGGTGAAGCCTCCTTGGGAGGAGGCATTAATTAAAGCAGAATTGTGTTATGTTCATAACCACATCTCTATTTCTGCTGTTAGACTGGATGGAGAGGTATCGCTCAAGTCGCAACCAAATAGAATATAACACTGCGGATAAAGTTCGGAATGACAATTTCATGTGTTCAACATACCTGCAACACTATACTGAGAGCTTTTTTTAAATTAGTTCTAAAAAAGGACATATTTTAGGTGGGGGGGTTTTCCACAATGTATCATGTTTTTTGCCCGAGTCCCCGTACTGCACAAAGAGGATTAAGTGAATCACAGGTTGGGGTAAATTTGTCAAAGACCAGTAAAATAGCAAAGAGTGTCTGGACCATTCCATTTACATCGCAAATAGAGATTTAATTGTAAAGAAGCAAAACTCGAATTTAAATTGCCCTGATCCGTGGTGCAGGGAAGACATGCTGTGGTGGTATAGTACATAATTACATTCAGGTGCCGAGTGGCACAGTGGCGTCACTACAGATCCAGGTTCGATCCCGGGTCGTGTCGCAGCCGGCCGCAACGGAGAACCATGAGGCAGTGCACAATTGGCACAGCGTCGTCCTGGTTAGGGGAGGATTTGCCCGGCCGGGATGTCCTTGTCCCATTGCGCTCTAGCAACTCCTTGTGGCAGGTCAGGCGCAGTGCACGCTGACACGGTCGCCAGTTGGACGTGTTTCCTCCGACACATTGGTGCGACTGGCTTCCGGTTTAAGCGAGCAGTGTGTCAAGAAGCAGTGTGGCTTGGCAGGGTCGTGTTTCGAAGGACGCGCGGCCCTCGACCGTCGCCTCTCCCGAGTCCATACGGGAGTTGCAGCGATGGGCTGACGAGACTAACTAATTGGATATCACGAAATTAAGGAGAAAGGGGTAAAAATTTAAATAATTTGAAAATACTATGCACTCAAAAGCCAGGACATGCAACGAGGAAAGATGGCCAGACTCTCACCCCCCCATAAACTGCTAGTTGGAACACTTTTAAAAGTTAAAATGGGACACAAACTAATCCATGATACAACATTGTAATCAGTTACACAAAATTATAAGCTACTCAGCACATCCCACTTCAGCTACGTATCATTCACATGGCTACATTGAAAGAGTTCGATTAAGTGCGCCGGGCTATGGCCTGTGACGTGAATGCGCAAAAGAGATGAGGGAGGAGCGCAATCTCAAGTTGAACAGTAATCTGCACTGCTCGGCCACTACGTCAACAAAGCAGCATTACACGGGACCCAAACCGGCTGTGCACGTGCGCCATCGTGCGCAATCGTGCATAAATGTATTATGTCCCCCATCACCAAACGCAATCATGACACCCAGGTTAAAATATCAAAACAAACTAAACCAATTATATTAATTAGGGAACAGGTCAAAAAGCATGAAACATTTATGGCAATTTAGCTAGCTAGCTTGTACTTGCTAGCTAATGTGTCCTATTTAGCTAGCTAGCTCGCTGTTGCTAGCTAATTTGTCCTGGGATATAAACATTGAGTTGTTATTTTACCTGAAATGCACAAGGTCCTCTACTCTGACAATTAATCCACACATAAAACAGTCAACCGAATTGTTTCTAGTCATCTCCCTTCCAGGCTTTTTCTTCTCTTGACTTTATATTGCGATTGGAAACTTTCATAAATTAGGTGCATTACCTCCACTGACCTCGTTCGTCTTTCAGTCACCCAAGGGGATATAACCAATGAGGAGATGGCACGTGGGCACCTGCTTCTATAAACCAATGAGGAGATGGGAGAGGCAGGACTTGCAGTGCGATCTGCGTCAGAAATATAACTATTTTAGCCCTTGGCAACGCAGACGCTCGTTGGCACGCACGAGCAGTGGGTGCAATAATAGAATAACATAAGATTTCTAAATTTATTTTTGCAACGCTCGCGTTGTGTGGTCAGCCTGTTACGCATTGTTAAGAAATGTACAACATTTATTTTACCTAAAATATATGTTTGAATGTTCTAACAAATTTATTGGAAGGCAGATAATGCCTTTATCAAAAGCAACCACTTTTGCATGTGAAAACAGAATCCTATTACTCCACGTGCTTAACCTACGTCACATTTCGTTTTGAGCGACTCAAGAGACGGAAGAGAGACATGTTTTCTGGTTCATATACAGTCAATAAACTAAGCAGATGAGACACAGCTGTTATGGCATTGGTGCCTATGGGAGAGCCAGCCATTTTTTTAAACGATTAAAGTCCTGAGTGAGACATCTATTCACCACCTTTAGCCGATTGCGCCCTCGGCCAAAACGGGGCACCTGGCTCACACCCAGAAAGGCAAACCGGTTCCAGAGCGAATGCAATAAAGGCGCCCACATACTAGTGAACGTCCGTGCCTCGCATACGCCCTTAAAATATATTCACTTGAAACTAGAGAAAAGCAGCAATATTACTGTGTGTCCCTCTTGAGACATAACAATAACACAGGCGGCAAACACTTCCTCTAAAGTCTGAATTAATCGAAGATAACATTACAGATTTCTTGATTTGACGTTTTTGGTCTTCAGCAATGTTTGGTGCAGTAGTTCTCAAGTGTTTATTTTTTTTGCCTATAAACTAGTCATCTCTTGTTTAATGACAAACACTTAATTGAAGAGTCCCATCCATAGTTCCCACTTCTACTAGTACTGTTGACCAATCACCGACGACGGGGCACTACAGAACTTCGACTTGTCTCAACAAAAAAATGTAGTGTGCAAACTCACAGGACAAAAAACCCTGCCGAACTCCAAACCATCGTCATAATATATGCGTGAACTGTTTATACTACGAAGCATGCGACAGGCTTTGCAAGCAATTACACCATCCCCAATTTAACAACCAGATTAAAGAACAACCGGTTTTGCATTGCCTGTCAAAAACCTATTGCATTTTGGGAATTCATTTGGCAAATGTATTTACACGAGCAACAATAATCAGAATGGAAAAGTTTAGCCGACGGATATTTTTGGCACGCGGAATGAAAATAGTAATTTTAACAAACTGTTCAATGGTGTCCTTACCTCTGAGTCCAGTGTAACTAGCTCCATTTGGGGCCAGGGTTCCGCAAGGTGTGCAAGAGGCATTCTGCAGGTTTTTAGTTTCTCCCTCTGCGGCCGAAATACAAGTTGACTTTGCCCAGATTTATTGGGTTTTAGATTGAGGTTGCGTTGCCCTGGACAAGGTCTTGTTTATTCACAATTTGAAGTCCGGTCCGTTGAGATGTAGCCTATCACTTCAATCCCCGATGCAAGACGTGCATCCAGTCGCACTCCGCAGCCGTTGACTACAAACTAATATAATCCCTTCAAAATGACGTCGTATAATGACCACCTCTTCAGAAACATGCAATTCCAACAGCAATAAGCACGACAACACAATTGATAATAACAACTGGAGGCTTTGAGCAAAAACGAACCCCTTTACATGGGTAGCCTACGTTCAGATTTGACGAGAAGAGAGGTGCTGGCTGCGACTGTGCGCTTCCAAGCCGCTTAATAGGCTATCGCTATGCAATTATATTCCTCCGCCGAAATAATTAGCCTTCTCTTGTGTCCATGTAACCTAATTAACCGACGATGCAGCCTATTATATTATAGGCATACAGCTTCTCTTTTCCTCTGTATTTCTGAGAGATTCCTCGGAGCGGGACTTCGTTCTGTCCGCTGGTTCATCCTCCAGAATGGAGCGTATCAACTCGACCAATTATTGTCAGACTCCAGACGGATTTCATCCAGCCCCTTCTTGGTCGGTCCGCCCAACCGTATTTTCGCCATCCCCTGGAGGCTGGTTGAACTGCAAATTATGCATAGGCCTACGTAATGCGCCAAAAGCCCACCATTTGCGCTTGTATACGTTAATCAAATAAAATGTTGGTAGACTTTGAAGATAATTTTGTTCAGTATGATGCTAAAAAAAGAAGGGAAAGAGAACAAGAAGAAGAGCACAGAGGTATCATGCCAAAAAGTTAACCCCAAAACCTAACCTTAATCCTAAACCTAACCCTAATTCTAACCCTAAACGTTTCCCCTCAATTTTACTCATTTATAGTGTCATATAATGACGTTAAAGATATTGAATTTGTCTATCAATGTCCCTTCAAAAAGACATGGTACATGTTGCATTTGGGTTTGAAGGAAACCAGATTGATACTTTACGTTTAAGCATAAGAATTCAATACAATTTCTTTGAGTGTGGTGTATCAATTGATCTGTGCATAGTCGAGGGCCATTGTGTTAATGTATAGGCCTATGTGCATTTGTTTAGGTCTTTTTTTCCCACTGGGCACACTGGTTGAGTCAATGTTGTTTCCACGTCAATTCAATGAAATTACGTTGAACCAACGTGGAATAGATGTTGACTTGACGTCTGTGCCCAGTGGGTTCTTTGGAAACCACCAACATTTGCCACAAAGTGTTTTCATACAGAGGGCAGGTTGGAGAGAATAGTGCTCTGCTTTGTTTCCCTCTCCATCTACTCCATTGACTGGGCTGAGTGGATATTGTTCCAGGTTGAATTTGATTACTATTGGCAATAAGACAGCATCCACCATAGAGGCAGGTGCTGGCTAGATCTACAGTATGACAAAAATTAGGATGGATACTTTCACTATTAATGTATTCTCAATTTAAGCCATTCACGCACACAGTCTTGTTTAACTAACCTTGTGGGTACACACAATGAATTCCCTTTCAAAATCCTAAAATGCTAGCTTGCCTAATTAAAGTTTATGTGAAAAAACAAGGAAGTATAGTGTAGAGAATAATTTAACCATCTAAACTGCTGTGAATATATTTACCATAACCAAAAATATTGTATTTTCAGCAGTTTGAAGCTGGTGTACAAAACCAAAAGTAAAAGACACAAAAACAAATCTTATAAAACAGGAAGCATAGACATTTCGCACATAGAACAGATCTATCGCTTCTTAGACTTGCTTTCAATGAGAGATCTATAAATCACATTTCTATGTGAATTTGGTTGGGTCGCCCAAAAAGTTAACCCCAAAACCTAACCTTAATCCTAAACCTAACCATAAACCTAACCTTGAACCCCTAACCCTAAACCCTCTAGAAATAGCCTTTTTCATCCCCAGTTGGTTACATTTTTGTTTGTTTACTATTCTTGTGGGGAATTTACAAGTATAATTAAACATGTCCACGCACGTACACACACACACTAGCCATTATGTAATAAAACGTTGTACCAGCCTTGAGCTGAAATAATTATTCTCATGCTCAACTGTTGCTACGCAATGTGGCTGTATATGCATTGAGTTCTTTACACTGATACAAGACAGGACAAAGGACAAATTATTACATGTGCTGAATGTGCTGTATCAAGATATCGGTCTGCTGTAATTGCATATTAAGCTTTCATAGCATAACTACCATGGAAGCGAAACCCTCAAGTATCACACCAAATTGGGGCGGCAAGTAGCCTAGTGGTTAGAGTGTTGGACTAGTAAACGAAAGGTTGCAAGATCGAATCCCCAAGGTAAAAATCTGTCGTTCTGCCCCTGAACAAGGCCGTTAACTCACTGTCCCTAGGCCGTAATTGAAAATAACAATTTGTTCTTAACCGACTTGCCTAGTTAAAATAAAATTACAATATGCTGTATATTGTATGGCATGTTCCTGCATCTCTGACCACAAACATCTATTTAGTGCAGATTGTACAGTTCTGTTATGTCTCAAGTGGCAGCCTAAATGTACAAAACCATTGAACTATAGTTTCCAAAGGATTTTATTATATTCAACTCTTTTTCCTCCAAGATGTGTCGGAGAGCTTTGGAAGAAAAAAAATCACAACAATTGATACAGCATGGTACGAATTATTCAATCATTTGTCAAGGCCTCCTAAATATGACAATCCCCTCCAGGGTTTCCCAAACTCGGTCCTTGGGACCCCAAAGGGGTGCACATCAGAGATTGAAAAGGTAGCAAGACATCTCACTGGCCCCCTTTTTCTGGTTCATATACAGTCAATGAACTAAGTGGATCAGACCCAGCTGCTGTCGCATTGGTGTCTGTGGGAGAGCTACCCCTTACAGTAGACCAGAACTGTGACCATTTCTTTCAATAAGTAAGACATCTTCCTTTATCCAACATCTTTGGTGATTGTTTTTCTTCCAACAAGACAGATCCATTACAAATTGCTCTTAGCCGGATTAGGACACACTAACGCCACTTAGGGGGTGTCATCCATCACACAGGCTGTGTCGCATTCAATTTTTTCCCCAAACTCGAATGAACCAATTTGTCCCAGTGATTATTGACACAGAGCAGAAACAGACGCCAAGGGAATCCCACAGGCACTCCCTCAGTGGTCTACCTTTCCCTCACTACACAACTCTGTTGAAACGGTTACTGTATCGGTCTTTATTTCCCCCTGGTCTGGCATCCAAAGTGCAACACACGCGCACACACCTGCCTAAAGCGATGTGAAGCTGAATGTCATGTCTTGCTCTATGACAACATGCCAGTTAACACCCGCTAATCTAATCAAATAAAGTGTCAGTGTGGTTGTGCATTGAGAAGCACACTTTGTAACGAAAAATAAGTCGTTTTGATTCTTTGATGCTGCATGCTACTGTATGTATAGAGAAGGACTATCAGTCTTTACAGTATGAACCAGCAGAGACTATGGCTTTCAATCTCAGAGCTAATCCTAATAAAAAAATGCAAATCATTTTCTCGATTCAATTCTGTCCAATTATACATTTTTGTATAACAGCTCGATGAAGGTCATGGTTTGTTTTAAAGCAGCATATCTGTGTACAGTGGTAGCCATAAGGGTCTATGGGGCCGATTCACACAAAGAAAACCTTCCCACTTGTTGGCCAACAGATTTCCTCATGGAGTTTTCATTCAATAGGGGTTTCAGTACATCTTAACCCATCCCTTTAAATACGGTGTATCTTTATTTGTAATTTTCTTGACAGATTCACAAGAATAGCCTACAGTATATCGAGAGAACAGGTTCTGAATATTAGGGATCAATGAAAGAAAGCCATAAAAATATGCATATTCGTCTCTTTTTCTTCGATCAAAAAATGATCTGATATTGTAGATTATTTAGGGTTAGGAAAGTATTTATGAACCTACATAATAAAAATAACAGGTTTGGAGAGCCATTACGCATGAAATATATTGGCAAATAATAAATAAAGTGGTTTAATTCGTCCTGAAAGTTGCCATATTCAGCTGTTCAATCCATTACATTTTGGAAGGGGAGAAAAGTGTACAATAGTGGTTGAACAATAGTCCTATAAATCTACCCTAATCTGGTCTGATTATGGAACTGTGATGACAACACTCCAGTCGTCGTGAGCAGTGCGCCAGGCTCCAGGTTTAAACTGCTGGGTTTGGTCTGTGTTCCATAATGATTCAAATGAGCTCCACGTCCCAAATTATTGCACAACTTGCAATTAAATATTATCCAATATTGCTACCGACCCTCAGCAACAACCACACGGACAAGTCAAAGGAAAGAAAGTTCCACAAACAATGAAATGGAAGGATGCAAAATGTAGGCTACAAATTGAAAGAAACCATGACTAAAGTGACAGTTATAAATGTGTGTGGGTATTTCTGAGGGTGGCTACCAATAGTGGCTAACATTAAACATGATACAAATTGTAAAAAATAGAGAAAAGTACGGGCATATACAGTTGAAGTCGGAAGTTTACATACACTTAGGTTGGAGTCATTAAAACTCGTTTTTCAACCACTCCACAAATTTCTTGTTAACAAACTATAGTTTTGGCAAGTCGGTTAGGACATCTACTTTGTGCATGACACAAGTCATTTTTCCAACAATTGTTTACAGACAGATTATTTTACTTATAATTCACTGTATCACAACTCCAGTGTGTCAGAAGTTTACATACACTAGACTGTGCCTTTAAACAGCTTGGAAAATTCCAGAAAATGATGTCATGGCTTTAGAAGCTTCTGATAGGCTAATTGACATCATTTGAGTCAATTGAGAGTTGGGAAAATCAAAAGAAATCAACCAAGACCTCAGAAAAAAGTCTGGTTCATCCTTGGGAGCAATTTCCAAACGCCTGAAGGTACCACGTTCATCTGTACAAACAATAGTACGCAAGTATAAACACCATGGGATCCCGCAGCCGTCATACCGCTCAGGAAGGAGATGAGTTCTTTGGTGCGAAAAGTGCAAATCAATCCCAGAACAACAGCAAAGGATCTCGTGAAGATGCTGGAGGAAACAGGTACAAAAGTATCTATTTCCACAGTAAAACAAGTCCTATAATCGACATAACCTGAAAGGCCGCACAGCAAGGAAGAAGCCACTGCTCCAAAACCGCCATAAAAAAGCCTGACTACGGTTTGCAACTGCACATGGGGACAAAGATTGTACTATTTGGAGAAATGTCCTCTGGTCTGATGAAACAAAAATTAGAACTGTTTGGCCATAATGACCATCCTTATGTTTGGATGAAAAAGGGGGTGTAACGGGCGTCTAAATCGTTCTCCTCCTCGTACGAGGAGGAGCAAGGATCGGACCAAAATGCAGCGGGTGATGAATACATGATGAATTTATTTAGACAAGACGAAACACGAAGTACACTTGAATAAATTACAAAATAACAAAAACGACGTAGACCGACCTGAACATGAGAACTTACAAAAAACGAAGAACGCACGAACAGGAACAGACTAGACAAACGAAACAGTCCTGTGTGGTACAAACACTGACACGGAAGACAATCACCCACAAACAAACAGTGAGAACAGCCTACCTTAATATGGATCTCAATCAGAGGAAACGTCAAACACCTGCCCCTGATTGAGAACCATATAAGGCTAATTAACCATGAACCTAAACAAGAAACAAATAACATAGACTGCCCACCCCAACTCACGCCCTGACCATACTAAACAAATACAAAAACAACAGAAAACAGGTCAGGAACGTGACAGGGGGAGGCTTGCAAGCAGTAGAACACCATCCCAACTGTGAAGCACGGGGGTGGCAGCATCATGTTGTGGGGGTGCTTTGCTGCAGGAGGGACTGGTGCACTTCACAAAATAGATGGCATCATTAGGGGGAAAATGATGTGGATATATTAAAGCAACATCTCAAGACATCAGTCAGGAAGTTAAAGCTTGGTCGCAAATGGGTCTTCCAAATGGACAATGACCCCAAGCATACTTCCAAAGTTGTGGCAAAATGGCTTAAAGACAACAAAGTCAAGGTATTGGAGTGGCCATCACAAAGGCCTGACCTCAATCCTATAGAAATTTTTGTGGGCAGAACTGAAAAAGTGTATGCGAGCAAGGAGGCCTACAATCCTGACTCAGTTACACCAGCTCTGTCAGGAGGAATGGGCCAAAATTAACCCAACTTATTGTGGGAAGCTTGTGGAAGGCTACCCGAAACATTTGACCCAAGTTAAACTATTTAAAGGCAATGCTACCAAATACTAATTGAGTGTATGTAAACTTCTGACCCACTGGGAATGTGATGAAAGAACTAAAAGCTTAAATAAATCATTCTCTCTATTATTCTGACATTTCACATTCTTAAAATAAAGTGGTGATCCTAACTGACCTAAGAGAGGGAATTTGGCTAAGGTGTATGTAAACTTCCGACTTCAACTGTATATAATTAAAACCTTCTAGAGCGCACAAATCAACTCAGTAGGTTCGGATGATCATTGCGCAAGGCTTTCCACAGTAGCAAATTTAGCTTGGGTCTTCAAATTCCATCCCCTCAAATTTAGAAGGCCATACAATTACAATTCAGATTAATGGCACAGCTATTTATAGCCTATTTCACAGTGGAAGAGAGGCCGAAATATTTACCTGTCATGTTTTGATCAAATGTTCAGTTTGCTTCCATTTGACTGGTTTCACATTCATCTCCATGAATGCGAAAGATAAAGGTAAAAAACGTGATCATAAGATAAAATAATCTAACGCAATCACCAACCTTTCTCAGCGTTTGAGTATCATCATCCCCGTCGCCAAACTGATTAGAACTAACCATTTACCTAATAGCTCTTATTAAATGATAAATTCTAGTGTATGAATAATGGTGTCATTCTTATCGGAGAAAATAGCTAGCTCAACCTTATTCCTAGTTCCCTCATGTGTAAAGGTGGCGGAATTAAGTCAAGGTCAGAATACAGCGTATCTGTAGACGCCTCTGCCTCGACTCCATTTCTGTGATCTCCACCCCAAACGTCTTCACATGCTTACGGTTCACGGTCAGAATACGCATAGAAAGAAAACTGCAAAAAAATGGAATTAAGTTCCATTTACTCACACAACTCAGGTCTGTATTCCCCCCCCCCCCCCCGCCCCCCCGTTGGGATTTCTGTCTCTGCATAGTGGTGGTGACATCACAAGGTGAAGGCCAGTTGTGGCAGCTCAGGGGAAACCCTGGTAGAAGGGAGCGGGGGTTGTGTGCGTGTGTGCGCCTGTGTGTGTTGCTGTGTATGTGTGTGTGAAACAGCGAGAGAGTGTATGTGGTGGCGTGTGTGTGTTTGTGTTTGAGATAGAGTGTGTTTGTGTGTGTGTGTGTGTGTGTGTGTGTGAGAGAGTGTGGCTGCCTTAAGCCCAGATTCTCTGAGACAGGGGACTAGTGCGTGATGTCTGGACTGAGTACTGAGACAGACTAAGTGGCAGGTTTGAGTCTAAAAACAGCGGTCTGCAAATTAGATAGAATGGTAACCGGAAAAAAGCTGACATTGTTATTTAACTTCATTTTCAATTGGAGTTGACATTGATGAAAAGCATGGTGGATAGAGACACAGTGATGGGTAGAATAGCAAGAGAAAGGAGCAGAGAGGGGCAATTCCATGGTAACAGAATTTTCACTTAAAATAAATGCCCAAAAAAACCATTAATTTCAAAGTTTAACAAACCATACAACTCTATGCACAAGAACTACTTGTATCAATTTGCACTGACAATTTTTCTGGAAGAACTGTTCAGATGCAAAGTTTGGTAACAGAATTTCACTAAAATCTCCCTAAATGTTTTGTGTCCACATTTTCCAAAAGCTCTGTTAAATATCTGCTCCAAATTAAGATTCAATGATGTATACAGAAAGAATGGAGTGACTTCTACGACATGACACATTGACTTTGACAAAAAACAAAACACTTTTGGATATTAAACTACAGTAAGTGAAGTTCTTTTTACACCTGGTAACGGAATTGCGGTAACCGAATTTCATCATGGGTCCCTGATCTGTACTACACAGAAATGCATAATTATGGATATGAACGTTATTCTCTTCATAGTGATGTATCCTAAATAAGTACATAAAGGTATAAATATGCAATATCCTCCTTTGCATACTTGGGTATTATTCTACACACTGGGTATTATTTGAATGACCAAATCTGAACCAATCATAGACATCTATGTTTCACGTTTGGACATCAATGTACAGCACAATAGAGCGAGCTCAGTACAGTACATTATCCCCAGCTTCCAACTGGCTCATTCATCCCCCATCCTCACCCCTGTAACTAAGTGTTCTCAGTCAACTTACCTAGTAAAATAAAAATACATTGTTCTGTGCAGCACAGCACAGTATAGTTTAGTACATACATTACAGTAGAGTTCAGTACAGTATAGCCGTGGCCAAAAGTTTTGAGAATGACACAAATATTAATTTCCACAAAGTGTGCTGCTTCAGTGTCTTTAGATATTTTTTGTCAGATGTTACTGTAACAGTCTAACTTTAGTACGTCCCCTCGCCCCGACCCGGGCGCGAACTAGGGACCCTCTGCACACATCAACAACAGTCACCCACGAAGCATCGTTACCCATCGCTCCACAAAAGCCGCGACCCTTGCAGAGCAAGGGGAACCACTACTTCAAGGTCTCAGAGCAAGTGACGTCACCGATTGAAAGGCCATTAGCGCGCACCACCGCTAACTAGCTAGCCATTTCACCTCCGTTACACTCACCCCCCTTTCGACCTCCTCCTTTTCTGCAGCAACCAGTGATCCGGGTCAACAGCATCAATTTAACAGTTTAACTTTACGTCCGTCCCCTCGCCCCGACCCGGGCGCGAACCAGGGACCCTCTGCACAAATCAACAACAGTCACCCACGAAGCATCGTTACCCATCGCTCCACAAAAGCCGCGGGCCTTGCAGAGCAAGGGGAACCACTACTTCAAGGTCTCAGAGCAAGTGACGTCACCGATTGAAAGGCCATTAGTGCGCACCACCGCTAACTAGCTAGCCATTTCAAATCCATTACATTACTATTGAACACTGAGGAATAATTACAAGCATTTCATAAGTGTCAAAGGCTTTTATTGACAATTACATGAAGTTGATGCAAAGAGTCAATATTTGCAGTGTTGACCCTTCTTTTTCAAGACCTCTGCAATCCGCCCTGGCATGCTGTCAATTAATAACTTCTGAACCACAAGTTCTCAATGGGATTAAGGTCTGGGGAGTTTCCTGGCCATGGACCCAAAATATCGATGTTTTGTTCCCCGAGCCACTTAGTTATCACTTTTGCCTTATGGCAAGGTGCTCCAACATGCTGGAAAAGGCATTGTTCGTCACCAAACTGTTCCTGGATGGTTGGGAGAAGTTGCTCTCGGAGGATGTGTTGGTACCATTCTTTATTCATGGCTGTGTTCTTAGGCAAAATTGTGAGTGAGCCCACTCCCTTGGCTGTGAAGCAACCCCACACATGAATGGTCTCAGGATGCTTTACTGTTGGCATGACACAGGACTGATGGTAGCGCTCACCTTGTCTTCTCCGGACAAGCTTTTTTCCGGATGCCCCAAACAATCGGAAAAGGGATTCATCAAAGAAAATGACTTTACCCCAGTCCTCAGCAGTCCAATATCTGTACCTTTTGCAGAATATCCGTCTGTCCCTGATGTTTTCCTGGAGAGAAGTGGCTTCTTTGCTGCCCTTCTTGACACCAGGCCATTCTCCAAAAGTCTTCGCCTCACTGTGCGTGGAGATGCACTCACACCTGCCTGCTGCCATTCCTGAGCAAGCTCTGTACTGGTGGTGCCCCTTTCACGCAGCTGAATCAACTTTAGGAGACGGTCCTGGCGCTAGCTGGACTTTCTTGGGCGCCCTGAAGTCTTCTTCACAACAATTGAACCGCTCTCCTTGAAGTTCTTGATGATCCGATAAATGGTTGATTTAGGTGCAATCTTACTGGCAGCAATGTCCTTGCCTGTGAAGCCCTTTTTGTGCAAAGCAATGATGACGGCACGTGTTTCCTTGCAGGTAACCATGGTTGACAGAGGAAGAACAATGATTCCAAGCACCACTCTCCTTTTGAAGCTTCCAGTCTGTTATTTGAACTCAATCAGCATGACAGAGTGATCTCCAGCCTCCTTGTCCTCGTCAACACTCACACCTGTGTTAACGAGAGAATCACTGACATGATTTCAGCTGGTCCTTTTGTGGCATGGCTGAAATGCAGTGGAAATGTTTTTTGGGGATTCAGATCCTTGCATGGCAAAGAGGGACTTTGGAATTAATTGCAATTCATCTGATCACTCTTCAAAACATTCTGGAGTATATGCAAATTGCCATCATACAATCTGAGGCAGCAGACTTTGTGAAAATGTATATTTGTGTCATTCTCAAAACTTTTGGCCACAACTGTACAGTACAGTCAAGTACAGTAAAGTAGAGTATAGTTCAGTACAGTAGAGTTCAGTACAGTACATTAGTGTACTCAACTATAGTGTGCTCTACTCTACATTACTGTACTATACTCTACTTTTATTTACTGTACTGTACTCTGCTGTCCAAACTTGTGAACCCAACTGTGGTTTGTGACCACTGTGATTTCCCATTGTAGCCAAATTCAATTGCAGAAATTCCATTGCTGATTTTTTGGAAATTACGTTACCGAGGACAACTTGTTGAATAAAATAGAATGATCAACAGTATTAAATGCTTTTGAGAGGTTCACAAACAAGGCAGCACAATTCATTTTAGCATCTAAAGCATTGACAATATCATGAACAACTAATGTGGTTGCTGTGATAGTGCTGTGCCCTGGCCTAAACCCAGATTGTTTTATTAAAAAAATACCATGCTAAAATAAAAAAAGAGTGAAGTTGCTTATTTACCAAAGATTTGAGAATCTTAGCAAGACATGGAATCCTGAAGATGGGACGATAATTATCAAGCTCACTATCAGTGGTGACACCAGCACCCCCACACCATCACACCACCTCCTCCATGCTACACGGTGGGAACTACACATGCAGAGATCATCCATTCACCTACTCTGCGTCTCACAAAGACAGCGGTTGGAACCAAAAATCTCAAATTTGGACTCATCAGACCAAAGGACAGATTTCCACCGGTCTAATGTCCATTGCTTGTGTTTCTTGGCCCAAGCAAGTGTCTTCTTGTTATTGGTGTCCTTTAGTGGTTTCTTTGCAGCAATTCGACCATGAAGGCCTGATTCACGCAGTCTCCTCTGAACAGTTGATGTTGAGATGTGTTTGATACTTGAACTCTGTGAAGCATTTATTTGGGCTGCAATTTCTCAGGTGCAGTTAACTTTAATGAACGTATCCTCTGAAGCAGAGGTAACTCTGGGTCTTCCTTTCCTGTTGCGGTCCTCATGAGAGCCAGTTTCATCATAGCGCTTGATGATTTTTGCGACTGCACTTGAAGAAACTTTCAAAGTTCTTGACATTTCTGGATTGACTGACCTTCATGTCTTTAAGTAATTATGGACTGTTTCTCTTTTCTTATTTGAGCTGTTCTTGCCATAATATGGACTTGGTCTTTTACCAAATAGGGCTATGTTCTGTATACCACCCCTACCTTGTCACTGATTGGCTCAATTCCACTATTTTACTTTTAACAAGGCACACCTGTCAATTGAAATGCATTCCAGGTGACTCCCTCATTATTATACTTTTATTTCAACAAGGAACACAGACTGAGACCAAGGTCTCTTTTACAGCTGGGCCCTGCGTATACATGTTTACACATACAGTTTAGGTACAATGATTGAGAAATTACACAAGATGAACAAAACGATCACAGATAACACACACAAAAAAACAGCAGCAGATTGTTACATTTACACACAGGTTATTCCCCTAATAGCACAAGAACTTGCATTACCCGAAGCAGTTACCAGCAATACAAAAATAAAAATCCTCCAATAAAGGTTTAAAATGGGCAAGGGGGACAAGAGTCTCAAGTTTAAGTTTGGTCTGCAGGCTATTCCATAAGCATGGAGCGTAACAGGAAATGGCAGCCATACCCAAGTCTGTGGAGATCGCAGGGGCCTCAAGTGTAATCCTTGCTTGAGACCTGGTTTTATGAATTATAGTTATAATGTTGATGAGTGAGGTTAAATAAGAAGGTTGTTTGTTCAGAAGTGCTTTATAGACAAACACGAGAGCATGTTGTTCTCGTCTCATAGACAGTAAAGTCCAACCCACATTTTTATATAAAACACAGTGGTGAGTTCTGTAGCTAGCACCCGCAATAAACCTAAGTGCACAAGTAGCATCCAGCAATTGAAGTGTGGCTGCCGTAGCGTGCATGTAGATAATATCCCCATAATCTATAACAGATACAAAAGTAGCTTGCACAATTTCTCTTTTTGTAGAGGACAAACATGTCCTGTTTCTATAGAGGAAGCCTAGCTTGATATTTAGCCGTTTACAAAGTTCATCAACATGCATTTTAAAAGACAGTTTATCATCCAACCATATGCCTAAGTATTTATATGCAGAGATCTGATTAATTCGAGAGCCATCTAAGCTTGTAAGTGCAAGTGTATTTTCAACTAAGTTTTTGGACCTGTTAAAAATACAGTGTATTTTTTTTTTAGACATTGTTAATGTTGTAAATGACTATTGTAGCTGGAAATGGCAGATGTTTAATGGAATATCTACATATGCGTACAGAGGCACATTATCAGCAACCATCACTCCTGTGTTCCAATGGCACGATGAGTTAGCTAATCCAAGTTTATCATTTTAAAAGGCTAATTGATCATTAGAAAACCCTTTTGCAATTATGTTCGCACAGCTGAAAACTGTTGTCCTGATTAAATAAGCAATAAAACTGGCCATCTTTAGACTAGTTGTCACGACTTCTGCCGAGGTCGGTCCCTCTTCTTGTTCGTGCGGCGTTCAACGTCACCGGTCTTCTATCCATCGCCGATCCACCTTCCATTTGTCTTGTTTTCCCGCACACCTGGTTTGCATCCCCTCATTACTCGTCTTGCATATAACCCTCTGTTTCCCCCCCATGTCTGTGTGTGGAATTGTTATGTGTAAATGTATGTGTACTCCAGGCTGGTTTGCGCCGGGTTATTGTAACCCGTGTGTGTTTAGTTTTCTGAGTGCAGTGTTTTTGTTCGCCTCAATAAAGGGCTCTGTTTGCTACCCATTTCTGCTCTCCTGCGCCTGACTTCCCTGCAGCCAGTTACGCACTCCTTTACACTAGTTGAGTATCTGGAGCATCAGCATTTGTGGGTTCAATTACAGGCTCAAAATGGCCAGAAACAAAGCAGTTTCTTCTGAAATTCATCAGTCTACTCTTATTCTGAGAAATGAAGGCTATTCCATGCGAGAAATTGCCAAGAAACTGAAGATCTCGTACAACGCTGTGTACTACTCCCTTCACAGAACAGCGCAAACTGGCTCTAACCAAAATAGGAATGAGAGGCCCCGGTGCACAACCGAGCAAGAGGACACATGTATTAAAGTGTCTAGTTTTAGAAACAGACGCCTCACAAGTCCTCAACTGGAAGCTTCATTAAATAGTACCCGCAAAACACCAGTCTCAACGTTAACAGTGTAGAGGTGACTCCGGGATGCTGGCCTTCTAGGCAGAGTTGCAAAGAAAAAGCAATATCTCAGACTGTGTTCTTTTTAATCTTATATTTTTATTTGCCAGACACTGGACAGAGGAACTCTGCCTAGAAGGCCAGCATCCCAGAGTCGCCTCTTCACTGTTGACGTTGAGACTAGTGTAGCTCGCTCATTAATGTCTTAATCGAAATTAAGGATTGCCTCTTATCTGCCCTTTTGCCATAGTTTGCACATCTTAATTATTACTAGAAACCACGTTTGTTAAAGCAAGTCAGCCATATCAGCTATGTTTTTTTAAAGGCAGTAAATGAGGCTGAATGAACTGTTTCGCTGCCAGACAAGGCTCTGCTGAAAGCCAGGTGTAACAGTGGTAAGGTGTTGGGACTGCTGTTGGGACTCTGCTGTTGGGGCAGCTTCATGTAGACCCTAACAGTTTGTGGGCACCGTTTGTCACCGTTATAGTCCAATTAATGTATTGTGTAGTGTTGTGTAGTGGCTTTGCTGGCATGCATAATTTGTATTTATTTATTCATAAATAAATAAAAAGATATATGTTTACCACACCAAGATTTACATGCTAAAATCACCACTATCCCTGACCTTATGGAGTGGCGGCATATACGCTGTTTTTCATACTTTAGGAATATTTCCTGATAACAATGTTAGATTTAAGATATAGGTTACTGAGACAGCAATGAGGGGGGCAGCAGACTTTAGCATAACCAGCTCCAATTGGTCAGCCCCTACGCATTTCTTGGTATCTACAGTGGGGCAAAAAAGTATTTAGTCAGCCACCAATTGTGCAAGTTCTCCTACTTAAAAAGATGAGAGAGCCCTGTAATTTTCATCATAGGTACACTTCAACTATGACAGACAAAATGAGAAAAAAAATTCCAGAAAATCACATTGTAGAATTTTTAATGAATTTATGGTGGAAAATAAGTATAGAGAAAAAATATTGAGAAAAAAAAAGTAATTTCAAGCCTTATTCATAGTTTTGTTGAATAGGAAATACATCATCAAATATGTCATATTTGTACTGTGTACGTGAGCTTGTCCTCAAAGTGACTACATCTCAGAAATGCATCTCTATTTTTACCAGAAAGGTGAGATTTTAATCTGTCTTGCAGTAAGTAGCATTACTAGTTATTGTTTATGGCACTCTCATGATAAACAATTACTTTTGGGGATTATGTAGATTACATTTAAGAGGGTTTCAGCAGAGAACAAAAAAAAAAAAATCATGAGCTGCTCAATGGTGAAGAAAGTGCAATCAGCCAACCACCAATGGACTCTGTGGCAGAGGAGCAGAGCACTAATTATGAATAATTCCCTATGGCTGGATGCCAATCAATGCTAAAAACCATGAATGTAAACACAAATACAGTTAATGATTTGTTTATTAAGGTATAGTGAAGCAGAGATTGGATGAGTCATGTTGAATTGGGAAATGTCATTAAAAGGGAGAGTGGAGAGAGTGAGGGAAGCATGGTGATAAGCAATGTTTTTCCTTTGACGGTGTTCTCTGTCATTGACTTTCAGCAAGAGAATATTGCCATTAACTTCCACTGAGGCCTGTGGCTGGACTGTAGCGCTTGCTGTGCTTTGCAGCAGAAACAGCGTGTTGAGATTTGATGTTGTGTCATTCGCTCGGTAATGGGCGGTCCAATTGGATTGAGACGTACAGTGAGCTCCAAAAGTATTGTTTTGCCACTGTACTCCAGTACTTTGGATTTTAAATGATATGACTACGAGGTTAAAGTGCAAACTGGCAGCATTCATGTGAGGGTATTTTCATCCATATCGGGGGAACTGTTTAGAAAATCACAGAACCCATATTTATAGCACTCAATGACTACATCAAGCTTGTGACTACAACTCTGTTGGATGCATTTGCTGTTTGTTTTGTTTGTCGTTCAGATTATTTTGTGCCCAATAGAAATGAATGGTAAATAATGTATTGTGTAATTTTGGAGTCACTTTTATTGTAAATAAGAATATATTTCTAAACACTTTTAAATTCATGTGGATGCGACCATGATTACAGGCAATCCTGAATGAATCGTGAATAATGATGAGTGAGAAAGTTAGACGCACAAATATCAACCCCCCCCCCCCCCCCCCCCCCCCAAAATCCAGACCTCGCCTGTTATTGTAATGGTGAAAGGTTAGCATGTCTTGGGGGTATGATATTTGTGTGCCACTCTCCCAATACTTTTGGAGCTCATTGTACATGTACTAGCAGAAAGAAGAGGGTTTGTAGCAGCGTTACATTAGCCAATCAATTTTTATTGGATGCTGAACTGTGCTGGTGCCTGATGACATTTCCAAATCAATAATAGTAAATGAATAGTGCCTGCATGCATTTATCTATCATAAGCGGATGATAACCTCCTGTGTGCCAATGACGGTTGCAGACAAACCCAGGCCAATATATGTTGTGTAACAACATGATGGACAGCATTATTCTTTCGCAACAAAACAGTTATACAAGGTTGCCCTTCTGTGTGCAAAAATATGACTTACATCATAGGTATTGCAAATTGGGCAGAAGGACAAATAATAAACAGGTCTGAATGACCAAAGCTCCAACTAGACTAGAGCATCTTGAAAGTTCTTGGTAGCTAGCTAGCTTCTTAGTTTGGATCCCACGACACAGTTCGCATCGGTTGCTGCGACTGCTTGTCTCTTTCCAGTGATCCTGCCGACCCAGGACGGGTCTGAGGAGCTATTTGGATTTGCAGCTAGCCTAGCTGCATATCAAGCTAGCGGGGTTTTCTTGAACGCAGCCCGCGACGCGGTTAGCCATTGTGGCTGGGAGCGCAGATTGTCCTGGGTTTGTGGCTGTCTAGATGTTGTTGTTTTCAATTTTCCCCGTGACCTGCCCTGTCTGGAACTGTGAGGAGTAACAGCGTAACCTACGTTGCTAGCTACCATGACAAAGACCCAAGCCGGCGGGAGTACCGTTGAGGACAGTGGTGTCTCTCTATCACATGTGAAAGATCTTTTAAACGAACAAATAGCTTCAAGTGTTTTGTCCAAATACTCGTGGATTCTATTCTAAAGAATGGACGACCTGACCAAAGAGGTCCAGGACCTGAAAAACAGTTTGCAGTTCTCCCAGGGTGAGCTCGATGAGTTGAAACAGGAGAACGACAAGATGACAGCAATCTGTAAGTCATTGAGAGAGGACATCAGTTTTGTGTGTGAATCCATGATAACAAAGATCAATCAGACTGTCAATCTTGTGGGACAATCAAGGCGGAACAACATGGTTGTGGACGGAATTGCAGGATATCCACAAGACATGGACAGAGTCTGAGGACAAAGTGAGGGAAATTATCTCTGAGAAATTGAAGATGGACCACAGGAAGATTGAGGTGGAGCGAGCCCACAGGACTGGAAAACCCACCCCCGGGCCAGGTGATAGGCCCAGGCCGATAGTGGTCAAGTTCCTGAGGTTCAAGGACAAGGTAGCTGTTCTGGAAAGAGCCAAGAACTTGAGAGGAACATATATCTTCCTCAACGAGGACTATCCTGAAGCTGTGCGCCAGAAGAGGAAAGAACTGATCCCAGCCATGAAAGCTGCCAGGGCGCATGGGGACATTGCTTACATCGCTATGACAGGCTCCCTCCCAGAAGCCTGGAAGGGATGAGAGAGCCGAGCCTATGGGTTGGTACAGTAGCTTCAACACGCAGCACACACACACACACACACACAAACAATTGATTAACGGACTGCTGAATGTATATATTTTTTCTCTTGCTTTGTTTGCTCTTTTCAAAATGATGTCTATCTATGATAAGCTACCCAGGAAAGGGCTGAAAACATCCCATATTAATATATGTAGCCTTAGAAATAAGGTTCATGAAATCAATAACTTGCTAACTTCAGAAAACATTCATATATTAGCCATTTCTGAGACTCACTTAGACAATTCATTTGATGATACATCAGTAGCAAATACAAGGATATAACATCTATAGAAGAGACAGAAATTATCACGTTCTGACCTTAGTTTTTTTGTTATTTCTTTGTTTTAGTATGGTCAGGGCGTGAGTTGGGTGGGTTATCCATGTTTGTTTTTCTATGTTGGTTTTTGCGTTTTGGCCTGGTATGATTCTCAATCAGAGGCAGGTGTCGTTAGTTGTCTCTGATTGAGAATCATACTTAGGTAGCCTTTTTCCACCTGTGTTTCGTGGGTGTTTATTTTCTGTCTGTGTGTATGTCACCAGACAGGACTGTTTCGTTTTGTGTCATTCTCGTTTATCATTAGTTTTGTTCGAGTTTCGTTTTCATTAAAAAGGCATAATGAATACTTACCACGCTGCACCTTGGTCCTCCTCTCTTTCTCCCAACGACGAACGTTACAGAAATGCTTATGGGGGAGGTGTTGCTGAATATATTCAGAGCCATATCCCTGTAATGCTTAGAGATGATCTTATGTCAATTATTATTGAAGTGTTGTGGTTGCAGGTTCACTTGGCACATCTGAAGCCTTTTCTTTTGGGGTGCTGCTATAGGCCACCAAGTGCTAAAAGTCAGAATCTAAATAATGTGTGTGAAATGCCTGATAGCATATGTGATGTAAACAGAGAGGTCTACTTTCTTGGGGACCGGAATATTGACTAGTTTTCATCAAGCTATCCGCTCAAGAGGAAGCTTTTTACTGTAACCAGTACCTGTATTCTGGTTCAGGTTATTAAATCAACCTACCAGGATGTTTAAAACACTGCAGGAACAAGATCATCCACATGAATCGATCACATTTTTTACTAACGCTATAGAACTTTGTTCTAAAGCTGTATCCGTACCCATTAGCGGCAGGGTAGCCTAGTGGTTAGAGGGATGGTGTAGTGGTCTGGGTGTAGCTGGTGCAGAGGAGTCAGGCGCAGGACAGCAAAGATGAGTAACACAAGTAACTTTACTCAAATATTCCAATAACATGTCGTAATACCGAGCCCACAATAACGGACCGAACATACATAAAACAATCACGCACAAAAGACCATGGGGAAAACAGAGGGTTAAATAATGAACATGTAATTGGGGAATTGAAACCAGGTGTGTAAAACAAAGACAAAACAAATGGAAAATGAAAAGTGGATCGGCGATGGCTAGAAGGCCGGTGACATCGACTGCCGAATGCCGCCCGAACAAGGAGAGGGACCGACTTCGGCGGAAGTCGTGACAGTTGGACTAATAACCGAAAGGATGCAAGATCGAATCCCCGAGCTGACAAGGTAAAAATCTGTTGTTCTGCCCCTGAACAAGGCAGTTAACCCACTGTTCCTAGGCCGTCATTGAAAATAAGAATGTTTTTAACTGACTTGCCTAGTTAAATAAAAGGTAAAATTAAAAATTAAAAAATTGCATGCAGTGATCACAATATAGAGGCTGTATTCCAGGAAAGCCACATTCCAACAGCTGAGCCTAAAATAGTGAATAAAAGATCATACAAAATACTTTGCTGTGACTCTTATATGGATGATGTTAAAAATATTTGTTGGTCTGATGTGATTAATGAGGAGCATCCAGACGCTGCACTTAATGAATTTATGAAATTGCTTCTTCCAATTATTGATAAACACGCACCTGTTAAGAAACTGACTGTTCGAACTGTTAAGGCTCCATGGATTGATGAGGAATTGAAAAACTATATGGTTGAAAGAGATGGGGCAAAAGGAGTGGCTAATAAGTCTGCACATCTGACTGGCTTACTTACTGCAAATTGAGAAATTATGTGACTAAACTCAACAAAAGAAGAAACTGTATTATGAAGCCAAGATCAATGATATGAAGAATAATGAAAAAAAAAAACGTTGGAGTAATTTAAATAAAATTATGGGCAGAAAGACAAATTCAACTCCATCTTCCATTGAATCAGACAGCTTATTCATCACAATACCATTTGATTTTGCCAATTATTTGAATGATTATTTCATTGGCAAAGTGGGCAAACTTAGGCAGGAAATGCCAACAACGAACAGTGAGCAATTGTATTCATGCATAAAAAAACATAATGAAAGAAAAGCATTGCAAGTTTGAATTTTGTAATTTCAGTGAAATTTGTGATTTGTCAACCAGCCATTTGTCAACCAGCCATCATTATCGTAGAGCACTCAATCGATTCACTTTATATGTGTGAGTTAGTGTGGGAGAGGTGGGAAAATGATTGTTATCGATCAATAATGACAAACCTTCTGGCATTAACAACTTAGATGGAAAGCTACTGAGGATGGTAGCTGACTCTATAGCCACTCCTATCTGTCATATTTTTAGTCTGAGGAAAGTCTTTGTCCTCAGTCTTTGTCCTAGAGAAAAAAGTATTTGTCCTAGAGGAAAGTCTTTGTCCTCGGGCCTGGAGGGAAGCCAAAGTAAATCCGCTAACCAAGAGTGGTAAAGTGGCCTTTACTGATATTGTGGAAAGTTGCTAGATTAAGGTTTCATACTTTTATTGCATCAAATGGCTGTTTTATGCAACAGAATATAGGATTCTTGTAACTATTGTGTGTGTGTTCCACTGAGGATGGGCCTATGATGTCTTTGGGGATACCGCATTCCAGAGCATGAGTTTATGTTTCTGTTGTATACGGTACCAGGGAGACATGGCTCCAGTATGGAGTTGGGGGGCCAGACACTAGTCTCTACACAATTGTTACGCAAGCCTCTGAGAAGAGGGAACGCAACTCCCTGCTACAACTCAACTCTCTGAAGTGCAAGAGGTATGGACTGTAGGTGCGAGTAAGGATGACACAAAAGCAGAATTTACCGTTTACTAGAATTTATTTTCTTACACGGTAATATGGGGAAAAGGGGCTGGACGGAACCAAAGCAAAGAAAGTAAATATCAAAGTTCCCCCTCTCCTATCTAACCTGCCTACCCACTTAACTTACCTAACTTAACACCGCCTGGTGCCCTAACCAAAATACAGGGGGTGGTCCGCCCAGGTCTTACCTAGTGTGCCTAGACAGTAAATATACTACGGGTATATGTATGCCCTCGGGCCTCTTGCCTAAGCACTCCCAAAGTGCCTTCTCCTTCCCCCCTGGGAACAAACGAAACAGAGTAATTATTAATGATTTCACAAACACTCACAAACACAGGACATAGCAAAACTGCTACCAACAACAACAGTACATACCACACTTTCTGATACACAACCCACACTATATCACAATCTAATTTTTCTCTCAATCTCCAAATCTCTACTCCTTATCTCATCTCTCTCCTCTCTCCTTTCTCAATCTTTTCTCTCTTGGGCAGAACACTGGCTTTTATCTTCAGGTGGCAATGGTGATTAGAGTCAGCTGCTTCTTGACGAGGGGGCGGGGTCAGCTCCAATCACCAATTAGCCTGGGGTTGACCAATCAGCTGGTTGGGGAGTACTTCAGGAAGCCATCTCCTGAAACACACACTCAAATACAAAACAGAACACAGAAACTGGGGAACGTAACAACAATGAAAACTGTTGACACCGCAGACACCTATAATTCACAGCAGACAGTATCTTTCATACAAATCTTAACCTTGTTCATCATGTAGGTTGAAAGGGGTGTATCTTGGCTATAAAATACCTTTACTTTTGTCTCGGGGCTCTCAACAAATCATCTGAGCGTGATTTGTCAACCAGCCATCATTATCGTAGAGCACTCTATCGATTCACTTTATATGTGTGAGTTGTACCTGCTCCCTTATTAATAAGTGATTAAAGATTTAGTTTAAGTATAACTCTGACTTGTGTGATAAGTTTGTCTCTCCTCATTTGATAGTAAAGAAATTAACCACCACACTGGTTCTAACAGCAGACCTATAAGCTTGCTGCCAGCTCTTAGCAAACTGTTGGAGAAAAAAATTGTGTTTGACCAAATACAATGCTATCTCTCTGTAAACAAATTAACAACAGACTTTCAGCATGCTTAGAGAGAAGGGAACTCAACAAAAATGACTGATGATTGGTTGAAAGAAATGGACAATAAGAAGATTATGGGAGCTGTAGTGTTAGATTTCAGTGCAGCCTTTGATATTATTGACCATAACGTGTTGATGAAAAAACATATGTGCCATGGTTTTTCAGCCTCTGCCATATCGTGGATTCAGAGCTATCCATCTAATAGAACTCTTTTAATAGAACTCTTTTTCTTTTAATGGAAGCTTCTCCAATGTCAAATATGTAACGTGTAGTGTACCGCAGGGCAGCTCTCTACTCTCTACCAATGACCTGCCACTGGCATTAAACAAAGCATGTCTGTCCATGTATGCTGATGATTCAACCATATACGCATCAGCAACCACAGCTAATGAAGTCACTGAAACCCTTAACAAAGAGTTGTAGTCTGTTTTGGAATGGGTGGAGAGTATTAAACTGGTCCTGAACATCTCTAAAACTAAGAGCATTGTATTTTGTACAAATCATTCCTTAAGTGGTAGACCTTGTCTGAATCTGGTAATGAATGGTGTGGCTGTTGAACAAGTTGAGGAGCTAGATTACTTGGCGTTGCCTTAGATTGCCAAGTGTCATGGTCAAAACATATAGATTCAATGGTTGTAAAGATGGGGAGAGGTCTAGCCGTAATAAAGAGATGCTTTGCTTTTTTGACACCACTCCAAAAAGCAAGTTCTGCAGGCTCTAGTTTTGTCTAATCTTGATTATTGTCCAGTCGTGTGGTCCAGTGCTGCAAGGAGAGACCTAGTTAATTTTTTTAAAAACAATTTTTAAATGTAACCTTTATTTTTGGTTTGTTAAAATGTGATACGCCATGTGTCATGTCAATTTGTATAGTTTACTTCGCTACTTGAGTCATCGTTCTCTCCGTGCCACATTCCACACAGACCTAGCCCCGCCCCCCGTCACTCAAGGAGCGCATTGGATGTTCCTCAACCACGAGACACTTGCGTTCAGTCTGCACGGTCAATGCACCACATCAACTCACATTTTATTGGTCACATACACATAGTAAGCAGATGTTAATGCGAGTGTAGCGAAATGCTTGTGCTTCTAGTTCTGACCGTGCAGTAATATCTAGCAAGTAATCTGACCATGTCACAACCACTACCTTATACACACACAAGTGTAAAGGAATGAATAAGAATATGTACGTGTAAATATATGGATGAGCGATGGCCGTGCGGCATCGGCAAGATGCAGTAGATGGTATAGAGTACAGTATATACATATATGAGTAATGTAGGGTATGTAAACATTATAAAAAGTGGCATTGTTTAAAGTGACTAGTGATACATTTATTACATCCAATTTTTTATTATTAAAGTGGCCAGAGATTTGAGTCAGTATGTTGGCAGCAGCCACTCAATGTTAGTGATGGCTGTTTAACAGCTTGAAGGCCTTGAGATAGAAGCTGTTTTTCAGTCTCTCGGTCCCAGCTTCGATGCACCTGTACTGACCTCGCCTTCTGGATGATAGCGGGGTGAACAGGCAGTGGCTCGGGTGGTTGTTGTCCTTGATGATCTTTTTGGCCTTCCTGTGACATTGGGTGGTGTAGGTTAGAGGTCGACCGATTATGATATTTCAACGCCAATACCGATTATTGGAGGACCAAAAAAAGCCGATGCCGATTTTTATATATATATTTGTAATAATGACAATTACAACAATACTGAATGAACAATGAACACTTTTATTTTAACTTAATATAATACGTCAATAAAATCAATTTAGTCTCAAATAAATAATGAAACATGTTCAATTTGGTTTAAATAGTGCAAAAACAAAGTGTTGGAGAAGAAAGTAAAAGTGCAGTATGTGCCATGTAAAAAAGCTAACGTTTAAGTTCCTTGCTCAGAACATGAGAACATTTGAAAGCTGGGGGTTCCTTTTAACATGAGTCTTCAATATTCCCAGGTAAGAAGTTTTAGGTTGTAGTTAATATAGCTATCAAATCATAGACTTAGTTATAATATAATAACACACAGAAATACGAGCCTTAGGTCATTAATATGGTCAAATCCGGAAACTATCATTTCGAAAACAAAACGTTTATTCTTTCAGTGAAATACGGAATCGTTCCTTATTTTATCTAACGGGTGGCATCCATACGTCTAAATATTCCTGTTACATTGCACAACCTTCAATGTTATGTCATAATTATGTACAATTCTGCCAAATTAGTTCGCCAGGCGGCCCAAACTGTTGCATATACCTTGACTCTGCGTGCAATGAACGCAAGAGAAGTGACACAATTTGCCTAGTTAAGTTTGCCTGCTAACATGAATTTATTTTAACTAAATATGCAGGTTTAAAAAAATATACTTCTGTGTATATTGATTTTAAGAAAGGCATTGATGTTTATGGTTAGGTACAGTCGTGCAACGATAGTGCTTTTTTCGCAAATTCACTTTTGTTAAATCATCCCCCGTTTGGCGAAGTTGGCTGTCTTTGTTAGGAAGAAATGGTCTTCACACAGTTAGCAACGAGCCAGGTGGCCCAAACTGCTGCATATACCCTGACTCTGTTGCACAGAACGCAAGAGAAGTGACACAATTTCCCTAGTTAATTCATGTTAGCAGGCAATATTAACTAAATATGCAGGTTTAGAAATATATACTTATGTATTGATTTTAAGAAAGGCGTTGATGTTTATGGTTAGGTACACATTGGTGCAACGACAGGGCTTTTTTCACGACTGCGCTTGTTAAATCATCACCCATTTGGCGAAGTAGGCTGTGATTCGATGAGAAATTAACAGGCACCGCATCGATTATATGCAACGCAGGACAAGCTAGATAAACTAGTAATATCATCAACCATGTGTAGTTAACTAGTGATTATGTTAAGATGGATTATTTTTTATAAGATACGTTTAATGCTAGTTAGCACCTTACCTTGGCTCCTTGCTGCACTTGCATAACAGGTAGTCAGCCTGCCACGCAGTCTCCTCGTGGAGTGCAATGTAATCGGCCATAATCGGTGTCCAAAAATGACGATTACCGAATGTTATGAAAACTTGAAATCGGCCCTAATTGGCCATTCCGATTAATCGGTCGACCTCTAGTGACGGTGCACTGGAGGGCAGGTAGTTTGCCGCCGGTGATGCGTTGTGCAGACCTCACTACCCTCTGGAGAGTCTTACGGTTGTGGGCGGAGCAGTTGCCGTACCAGGCGGGGATACAGCCCGACAGGATGCTCTCAATTGTGCATCTGTAAAAGTTTGTGAGTGTTTTTGGTGACAAGCCAAATTTCTTCAGCCTCCTGAGGTTGAAGAGGCGCTGTTGCGCCTTCTTCACCACGCCGTCTGTGTGGGTGGACCATTTCAGTTTGTCCGTGATGTGTACGCCGAGGAACTTAAAACTTTCCCCCTTCTCCACTACTGTCCCGTCGATGTGGATAGCTCCCTCTGCTGTTTCCTGAAGTCCACGATCATCTCCTTTGTTTTGTTGACGTTGAGTGTGAAGTTATTTTCCTGACACCACAATCCGAGGGCCCTCACCTCCTCCCTGTAGGCCGTCTCGTCGTTGTTGGTAATCAAGCCTACCACTGTAGTGTCGTCTGCAAACTTGATGATTGAGTTGGAGGAGTGCATGGCCACGCAGTCATGGGTGAACAGGGAGTACAAGAGAGGGCTGAGAACGCACCCTTGTGGGGCCCAAGTGTTGAGGATCAGCGGGGTGGAGATGTTGTTTCCTACCCTCACAACCTGGGGGGCGGCCCATTAGAAAGTCCAGGACCCAGCAGGGCGGGTTCGAGACCCAGGGTCTCGAGCTTAATGACGAGTTTGGAGGGTACTATGGTGTTAAATGCTGAGCTGTAATCGATGAACAGCATTCTTACATAGGTATTCCTCTTGTCCAGATGGGTTAGGGCAGTGTGATTGCGATTGCGTCGTCTATGGACCTATTGGGGTGGTAAGCAAATTGGAGTGGGTCTAGGGTGTCAGGTAGGGTGGAGGTGATATGATCCTTGACTAGTCTCTCAAAGCAGTTAATGAGTGCTACGGGGCAATAGTCGTTTAGCTCAGTTACCTTAGCTTTCTTGGGAACAGGAACAATGGCGGCCCTCTTGAAGCATGTGGGAACAGCAGACTGGGATAGGGATTAATTGAATATGTCCGTAAACACACCAGTCAGCTTGTCTGCGCATGCTCTGAGGAAGCGGCTAGGAATGCCATTCGGGCCAGCAGCCTGGCAAGGGTTAACACATTTAAATGTTTAACTCACATTGGCTGGGGTGCAGGAGAGCTCACAGGTTTTGGTAGCGGGCCGTGTCAGTGGCACTGTATTGTCCTCAAAGCGAGCAAAGAAGTTGTTTAGTTTGTCTGGGAGCAAGACGTCGGTGTCCGCGACAGGGCTTGTTTTCTTTTTGTAATCCGTGATTGACTGTAAACCCTGCCACATACCTCTCGTGTCTGAGCCGTTCAATTGTGACTCTACTTTGTCTCTATACTGACGCTTAGCTTGTTTGATTGCCTTGCGGAGGGAATAGCTACACTGTTTGTATTCGGTCATGTTTCCGGTCGCCTTGCCATGATTAAAAGCAGTGGTTCGCGGTTTCAGTTTTGCGCGAATGCTGCCAACAATCCACGGTTTCTGGTTGGGGAAGGTTTTAATAGTCACTGTGGGTACAACATCACCGATGCACTTGCTAATAAACTCGCTCACCGAATCAGCGTATACCTCAATGTTGTTGTCTGAGGCTATCCGAAACATATCCCGGTCCATGTGATCGAAGCGATCTTGAAGCGTGGAATCAGATTGGTTGGACCAGCGTTGAACAGACCTGAGCACGGCGTTTCCTATTTTAGTTTCTGTCTATAGGCTGGGAGCAATAAAATGGAGTCGTGGTCAGATTTGCCGAAAGGAGGGCGAGGGAAGACTTCTTCTTTGTTGCGGAAGTTAGAGTAGCAATGATCCAGAATGCTACCAGGCCGGGTCACGCATTCGATAAACTGATAAAATTTAGGGAGCCTTGTTTTCAGATTAGCTTTGTTAAAATCCCCAGCTACAATAAATGCAGCCTCAGGATATGTGGTTCCCAGTTTAAATAGAGTCCAATGAAGTTCTTTCAGGGCCGTTGAGGCGTTGGCTTGGGGGGGGGGGGGGGGGGGGGGGTAGACACGGCTGTGATTATAAATTGAAGAGAATTCTCTTGGTAGATAATGCGGTCGGCATTTGATTGTAAGGAATTCTATGTCAGGTGAACCAAAGGACTTGAGTTCCTGTATGTTGTTATGATCACACCACGACTCGTTAATCATAAGGCATACACCCCCGTTTGTTTCTGTCGGCGCGATGCGTGAAAAAAACGGGTGGCTGTACAGACTCTGATAACGTATCCCGAGTGAGCCATGTTTCCGTGAAGCAGAGAATGTTACAATCTCTGAAGTCTCTCTGGAAGGCAACCCTTGCTCGAATATCGCCTACCTTGTAGTCAAGAGACGACATTGGCGAGTAGTAAACTCGGGAGCGGTGAGCCCGTCTACGGAGCCTGACCAGAAGACCGCTCTGTCTGCGGCGCTGTTTTTTGGGTCGCCTACTGGGATCCGATCCATTGTCATGGGTGGTGGTCCAAACAGAGGACCCGCTTCGGTAAAGCCGTATTCCTGGTCGTAATGTTGGCAAGTTGACGTTGCTCTTATATCCAATAGTTCTTTCCGGCTGTATGTAATAAGACTTAAGATTTCCTGGGGTAACAGTGTAAGAAGTAATTATATAAAAACAAAATACTGCATAGTTTCCTAAGAACGCGAAGCGAGGCGACCATCTCTGTCGGCACCATACTGTCCATGCAACAATGTTGATGACAACAATGCTGTTTTCACTTTGCTTCTTAATATAAATCCACTAGTGTTCTATAATGACACTATTAGTTTGTGTTTCTTACATCAGCAAACAGCTAGTTTGTCTTTTCTTTGCAAGTTGCCCTAAATCCTGTGAGACGCTAATTGTTAGCTGCTAATGCTAATAGATAGCTAGCTAGCTAATAAATGTACTGGGTAAGAGCAAACGTAGCTAGCTAATACAGCCTGATAATACCAGTGATGGTGTAGATCTAAATCAGCATGTTTTTTTGTGCAACAGTACCTTCTAAATCAAAGAGGATGCAAAGCAAGAATATGTTAGCTACATGAACTAGCTAAGAGAAAACATGCAATTATAGGGTCCCCTAGTAAACACTTAATACTTTAGTTCCTACCCTGTCACAATAACTCCTCCCTGGCATTTTAATTAGTTGTCATCTCAAACACTGTATTCAAAGTGCCCACTATTATATTCTAACTGTAGAATTAGAATAGTCATTCTATTTCCATGATTCCAACATTTTTGCTTTATTTCGCAAGTCAAATCGCAATTGCAACATTTGGTTAAAAATAAGTCCTAGATGATTTGCCCATATCGTGCAGCCCTACATGTGTTACGATGTTCGTAATAATGAATGTCGGACCAAGGCGCAGCGCACGTTGAGTTCCACATAATTTAATAAAGAATTTAATAATGAAACTTTATCAAAGACAAAACAAACAAAGAATAAACAAACCGTGACGAAAATGCAGTGCTAACAGGCAACTTAACATAAACAATATCCCATGACCCACAGGTGGAAAAAATGCTACTTAAGTATGATCCCCAATTAGAGACAACAATAACCCGCTGCCTCTAATTGGGAATCAGACAAATCACCAACATAGAAAATGAACCTAGAACCCCACATAGAAAATATAAACTAGAACAACCCCCCAGTCACGCCCTGACCTACTCGACCATAGAAAATAAAAGCTTTCTATGGTCAGGACGTGACAACGTGGCAGTGCGGAAATTATCTCAATTGAGCAGAGGTGTAAAGCACTTAAGTAAAAATACTTTAAAGTACTACTTAAGTAATTTTTTTGGTATCTGTACTTTACTATTTTTAACAACATTCCTAAAAGAAAATACTGTACTTTTTACTCCATACATTTTCCCTGACACCTAAAAGTACTCATTACATTTGGAATGCTTAGCAGGACAGGAAAATGATCCAATACACGCACTTGTCAAGAGAACATCCCTGGTCATCTACTACCTCTGATCTGGAGGACTCACTAAACACAAATGCATTGTTTGTAAATTATGTCTGAGTGTTGGAGTGCGCCCCTGGCTATCTGTAAATCATTTTTTTTAACAAGAAAATGGTGCCATCTGGTTTGCTTAATATGTGCTGAAATGTGTTTTGGTTGAAGTTGAATTGAACAGTATAAAACAATCAGAATGGAGAAAGACATCACTTAGACTGTATGTGTTGCCACACTAGGATCACTCACTACTCATAAAGCACATGTAGAACTTGTATTATTCAACAACTAAAAATACCATCAAATACCATCATACCGTCCAATTTAAAAAAAAAAATACTGTGATATAATATTTTGGCCATATCGCCCAGCCCTAAGCTGGCCCAGAACAGAGCGGCACGTTTTGTTCTTAATTGTAATCAGAGGGCTGATATAAATACAATGCATGCCAGTCTCACTTGGCTAAGAGTTGAGCAGAGACTGACTGCATCACTTATTTTTTATAAGAAACATGAATGTGTTGAAAATCCCAAATTGTTTACATGGCCCTGACACAAACACTTATCCCACCAGACATGCCACCAGGGGTCTTTTCACAGTCCCCAAATCCAGAACAAATTCAAGAAAGTGTACAGTATTATATAGAGCCCTTATTGCATGGAACTTCCTTCCACCTCATATTGCTCAAATAAACAGCAAATCTGGTTTAAAAAAATAGATAAAGCAACACATCGCGGCACAACGTCTCTCCCCTGTTAGTTTGTGTGTATACATTGATATGTAGGCTACATGTGCCTTTTAAATTTATGTAGTTCTGTCCTTGAGCTGTTCTCGTCTATTGATGTTCTGTACTATGTCATTCTGTATTATGTTTTGTGTAGACGCCAGGAAGAGTAGCTGCTGCTTTTGCAACAGCTAATGGGGATCCTAATAAAATACCAAATCCAATGCAGGCCACGGCGACCTGGTCTGTGCTCTGTTACAATCTTAAATCAAGCAGAAGCAATCACTATAGTCTGTCCTTTGAGTAGCCTCTATGCAGACATGAAAGGAAATGTTATTAGCTAAATCAATGTCTTACATCAAATAGTGCGACAAATCCCTCTGCACTGTCGGTTGAGGGACGATAGTCACCTAGGTGTGACGCCACCCGTCGGAAGACAATGAGGGCAAATAGCATAAATGGATTGATGAAAACCTAACGTAAACATATTAGTGTGATGCTAATCCACTCTTTTTGATACAATACAAATATAAGAACACCTTGGCATTTACTGTATATGCCAAAGGGGCGTTATGGCATTGGGCTTGAAAGGGGAAGGCTCTCTCTAGTACCTCTCTCCCTCTATCGTCATGCCTCACTTGAAAGAAACACCAGGGGGTGCCAAATATAAGAGGGAAGTCTTTGATGCCTTGGCCTTTTATCCAGCTTTGATTTCTGAGGTTCATTCAGTACTTCAGTACTTCATTCAGTTTTTGTAATGGTTCCCCAACACATTTCACAACTGTTTCCTTACCATTCCAATTCAAACTGAGTCCAACTATGAACTGACAGGCACCAATAATAAAGTCTATAATACCAGTAAGTTATTTTCTACAGAAAATGTTCATTACATTTGACTTTGTATTTATTTAGGAGACGCACTTATCATTATTGGATATGATGGGTACATTTTTTGATGTGTTGATCATGTGCATGTTCCCAACTGAAGCGTGTCAGTTACGTTATGCATGATTATATAAACTGGGTGGTTCGAGCCCGGAATGCTGATTGGCTGACAGCCATTTCATATCAGAACCTATACCACGGCTATGACAAAACATTTCTTTTTACTGCTCTAATACGTTGGAAAACAGTTTATAATAGCAATAAGGCACCCCGGGGGTTTGTGGTATATGACCAATATACCACGGCTAAGTGCTGTGACCAGGCACCATATACCACACCGCCTCGTACCTTAATGCTTAAATAGCCTATGTTAGTACATAAATAATTAAACAAAACAACTCCCATACAATGGTAAACTATATTACAGAGCATGCCTAATAGCTAGTAGTATAGTTACAGTAGAGTTGCTGCATTACACTTAGCACCAAGGCTAAAATAGAAAAAAACTCCTCACTCCACTCTTGACAAACAAAGCCAATTCCTGAAAGCAACGCACTGTTTTGGGAAAGATTAAGGAATAAGGATTAAGTCGACAAATAAAGACCAGCCTTCACTACTCGTTCCCGTGCTTTCGTTTAATCCATCAAATTATAGTCTAAAGTTTGAAGGATTTTTTTTCTTTTAGACTAATATTATTTAATTCGACCACTCCCACCGCTCCAAACTGAGTGTGAAGAAAATATGAGCATCTGAATCACGGGCAGACAGCTTCATGCTATTGGTTCCCTGGGGATTTACCTGTAAATGGGAGTGCCCATCATCATCATCGTTGTTGTCGAGATGAATTGTTCCTTCCTCTGATCCCTTGTAGAATCCGTTGAAGAATTCGATTGGGAATAACTGAATCAACGTTCCCAGGACTCCAAGCATGGAGCCTATAACGTCGTGGAGCAAGGAGAGAGTAAGCGACTGGCTCAAAGGTAGGCTATTAACGGCGCTTTTTGTGTTTGCCAGGTGCGTTTAATTCGGTTTGCACGCAGGTAGTCTTAAGTAAAGCCGACACAAATCCGCTTGGAAGGGGAGGTGTAGGTGGAATGAGGAAGTGAAGTTGATAATGGCCATTTCATAAAGTGATCGTATGTTTTGTACTGTGTCGCCAAGGAGGACAAGTTGGCCAAAGCGCGAATAGGTTGACAATAGTTCACTTCCTACATGTATCAGTTATTGATTATGTATAACTATTGGAGTGTGCTGTTTTATTAAAGCAGCCAAACGAGTCTACATTACACCAAATACTGAGCTGTCATTTGCAGCGAGTAGAAACCGGACTGGCTACTCAAATGTTTCTGACATTCTTAGAAACTACCACCATTTATATTATTACAGTTCAAGCCTGTAAAGTTACACAACTTCAAAGTTTCTTTCATTTGTTTGTAGGCTAATGTTTTTTGTCAAAAGAGCATTTTTCCATATATGATTAACATGTTGGGCCTACTGCTGCATATGTCATGGCAGAATTTGCAGAACAATCGCCACCTAATTGATGCAAATAATCGTGCTATAGATCTGTCAGGTTAACGTACTTTACTGTTAACATTTAATTGAGGTTTTTGGGGAAAGTCTTTGTCTACCCACAAGAGCGGTTATCATTAGTATCGTTAACTGGCTACATACAGAGTGATAGACATGCGTGCATTTAACAGACAAACGGGCAATAAAACTGGAAATTTGTTTGCAGATATTGTGTAACTTTTGGCTTTTTAATCCAATAGTATAGTCGCTAACCAGGGGTGGGATATTGTCAATGTGGCTTTAAATGGATAGTAGCTGGGAAGCTTTATGTTAATGGAAGGTTTTCGAAGGAACACATAGAAAATGTATGTACTTTCAGAATTGATTGGTGAGCTCATAGGTGGGCTGCAAGCTACTGGTAGCTCGCGATCTACCTGTTCGAGACCCCTGGTGTAGAACATGTTAACATTTTGATGATATGCTTTTTGTTGTACCAGGGAACAGAGAGAAATCTTTAAAACACTCCAGATAGTCTTTGACATTTGATAGCAACTCACCCTCCAGTGTATGTTATGTGATTTGTATATCAAACATGTTTGGCCTTTGGCTTAACCTCTTTGTCTGCATGGTAAATTAATGCCACCCTATTTTTTTCTAATTTGGGTTCAGATTGGACATTTGTTCTGTGTCCTTTGACCTAATGGTAAGGTGACAGCAGGTAAATTATGGCACCTGGCAACTAATATCAAACACTTATTTTTCGTTTTTGACACATTATTTGCCTTGTTTAAGAAACCAATCACAGATGTCTGTTTCATAAGTTTGGACAGGAAAGTACAGTAGGCCTACATTAGAAAACAGAGTAAAGCACAGTTGAGTACAGTGAAGTTTAAACAAGTTAAACACGAGTTTAGTACAGAAAAGTAGAGCACACTAGAGTTGAGTATAATGTACTGAACTCTACTGTACTTTACTGAAACGGAACTTTACTCCACTCTACTGTTCTGTGCTGTACACTACTGAGCTGTAATGCGCTCTACTTTGATATTCAAGCTCGTGAAACATAGACTTGTTCAGATTTGGTCCGGACCAACCAAAATTGGTTGATTAGTCGAATCAAGTGTGTTAGTGCTGGGGCAAAAACTAAAATGTACACATTTGTCACTTATGTTAATAAAAGCTTGAAAAATACTATGATTATCCATGTGTGGTCTCTCTCCAGGTCTGGAAGTCCCTCTCCAGCAGTACCCCTTCACAGAGTGGCAGGTGACTGGTTTGGAACTGCTGCAGCTCTCCTCCGAGGACCTGGAGCGTCTGGGCGTCCAGAAGATTGGCCACCAGGAGCTGATCCTCGAGGCCGTGGAGAAGCTGTGCTCCCTGGTGAGGCCTGGGCTGTTGCTCTCTAGGGGCTGGGTGTCTCATAGTGGTCCTCTATAGCCTAGTTGGTACTGTAGAGCATGGTGCGTGCAACACCACGACAGTGGCTTCGATCCCCAGGACCACCCCAAACATCAAATGTATGCATGCGTGATTAAGTCGCTTTGGGTCAAAGTGGCTGCTAAATGGGATAATATTATTGTTTTTATATATTGATCGAGGGCCCAAGACTAACTTGAGATGTGCATAGAGTTGATAACTTGATCTAAACTAATTCCAGGAGATGATCAAATAATTTTGACATTCTTTGCATTTCATGTCATTTTAATCCGGCACTAAAATAATCTGCCATTACAGCGCCACTGCTTTCCAGGTGGTAATGGCTAATTGTGGAAGGAGGAGATTGGCAATAAAGTCCAGAACCCTCCCAATCTGCCATTGACATCCATGCATTGATGTTTCTTAAGTTAGGATTCAGCCTAGAGAGGCCATTTGCCATAGGGGATACTACTATACATTCTTCTTGGGTTCTATAGTAGGCTAGGGCTGGTGGTACAGTGTGTGCATTGTATGGCTATATGGAATGGCGCCGGGATGTATAGCGGCCGGTTTACTCGCTCTTGACCATTTTTGCGCTGATCGTTACTTTTTTTCCGTACGCTGAAATCACTAACCTTGACATACTGCTCACCTGGGAAACAGGCCCTAATCCCCAACACTCGGAGGAGGAAAAGACGACGATTTAGTGGGCGACGCGGGGAACCCTGATGAAACTATGGCGGCGAGTGAATAAACCTACCTCTGCCCTCTGTTCTATTGGCAAATGTACAATCACTGGGGAACAAACTAGACAAACTCTGTTTGAGACTATCCTATCAACGGACCTGAAGAACTGTAATATCCTATGATTTACAGAGTCGTGGCTGGACGAGGACACGGTTAAAATAAATCTAGACAGGTTTTTCTCTGCATCGGCAGGATAGATCGGCAGCGTCTCGTAAACCTATATGTTTTCAAGCAATTTAAACAATTTAAAGGCAATGCTACCAAATACTAATTGAGTGTATGTAACCTTCTGACCCACTGGGAATGCGATGAAAGAAATAAAAGCTGGAATAAATCATTTTCTCCACTATTATTCTGACATTTCACATTCTTAAAATAAAGTGGTCATCCTAACTGACCTAAGACAGGGCATTTTTACTAGGATTAAATGTCAGGAATTGTGAAACTGAGTTTAAATGTATTTGGCTTAGGTGTATGTAAACTTCCGACTTCAACTGTAGCCTTGTTAATTTCTACTCCCTATATATAGCCCTTTTATTGTTATTCGTTACTCACTGTGCGACTATTTAAATCTGATCTTTAACTCTGCATTGTTGGAAAAGGACCCCTAAGTAAGCATTTCCCTGTTAGTCTATACCTGTTGTCTATGACGCATGTGACGATTAAAATTTGATATGATGGGAAGCGCTAGAGAGACCTTGAGCTGAGTGGAGGAGAGCAACACCCGAGTGCTTCACTCTACAGCTCATCTTTCTACTCCTGTACTGTATTTGCTTCAAGGGTCCTAAACCGGATCATGAACATGAAGTATCCATGTGAGGCCGTTAGTTAGGTAAAGCCTTATAGGTTGTATTCATTATGGAACACCGTAGCTGAACGCTTTACACTGGAAAACGAAAACAAGCTCGTAATGAACACAACCGTGGCTTTAGCTAACAAACGGCCTCATATGGATGTTCAATTTAATTGGACAATTTTAGGTAGTACCTCCCCCCATTTTGGACCATTTTCTTACACTTCGTGCCTACTGAACACCATTCTTCCACGTATGGCATACAGTGGGGTATTTACAGCGGTACGGCACCATTTTCATTTGGGCAAAAGAAACAGAGCTAGAGCTGTAGCTGTAGCAGCAGAAACACAACTCTGGGCCTGTACCAGACAAGATAAGCAACTGGTTTTATTTTAACCTTACAAGTACTCCGCTGACATTCACCAACTATTTCTAGATTGCATCAGAGAGTTGAGTTAAGTTCATGCTCCCTCTGGTGATTTAATATCCTTTCATTATTCTCTCACTTTGCTTGCAGTGAAGTGTGAGCACGTGTGTGAGCGCTGTGTGTGTGTGAGCGCTGTGTGTGTGTGAGCGCTGTGTGTGTGTGTGTTATGTGTATGTGCAGCCAGGTCACCCGTGATACAAGTCAGTATTCAACGTCCGTCCATGTCTGAGGATGTCGGGAGATGATGTGGAAGCTGGCCACTAGGGGCAACAGTAAGCGCTGTTACCTTCAAGTAGGTTTTCGGTTTTGCTATGGTGTTGTGTATGGGGATGGAGGATGAGCGTAAGCACCTGCCTCTGGTGCCAACGGTTCGATGTTCGAATCCAGTGATAGAAAGTTGTTCTTTATATTTTTGTCTGAAGCCTATCCCAAGCCTTAACCCTTATTTTAACCATTCAGAGTTAATGCCTAAACTTAACCTTAAGTACTTTGACATTTGAAGTTTGGAATGACTTCGAAATGTGATGTTTGAGAAACATGCGTGAATGTCTAATTCTGACGTGAGACTGTGAGAGCGTGTGTGTTTGTCTAGACACGCTTCACCTGCCATCAAAGGTGATTATTCCCCGAACACAAAAGAAGCTACCGCTTAATACTTCTCATGCAAATGACTGTATGGGGGAAAGTTTGTTGTCACTGGCAAACGTTCACTTTCTCCTCTCTCTTTTTAAGATGCCCTTCATTCTCTTGCTCCTCAAATGTTGGTATAATGAATTTGGCATTCTGTCTTCTTCCTTTCTCCATTACTTGCTTTTTCTCTCCGAATACTTTCTGGGGAGTCACTCTCAGGACACTAATGTAAACCGAGGACTCTGTTGCACCACTTCCAAGTTCCAGCATGCTTTTGTTTCCCCTGGGAGGATTAATTGACAGACGGTGCCAGGGCCTGTGGGTTTGAGTGGCGTAACCACCAATGTCACGGCTAAGCTGTTGATCCGCTTGTAAAAGTCTGCTGCAGAAAGAACAGAAACCTGACAGGGTTTCTGGCCTTCATGAGTTCACGAAGTGGTCTCCGAGAAGGAGTGCTGATCTAGGATCGAGTCCCTCCTGTGACCTTGTACATTATTAACTAAAAGGTAAAACTGATCCGAGATCAGCACTCTAGATTCACAGGCCCAGGGGATGTGTGTATCAAGCATCTCCGAATAAGAGTGCTCATCTAGCATTGTGTCTCCTCTGTCGTTGTAACGCTATTCATTATTATCTAAAAGGCCAAACTCATCCTAGTTCAGCATTCCTTCTCATTATGAATACAGACCCTGGTCTTTCCTGTGGTTTGAATAAATGGACACAGCATTTAGTGACTGGGTAAGGTCTGACCAGCTCTTGGCTGGTATTTTACTGTAATACTGTTATGGCTTATGGTTAGCCTAATGGAGGTAAAGTTTATGAACAACAAAGGACTCATATTGAGATGAATGGCTACTATGTTAACATGTAGTGTGTGTGCACGCTTCCTTGCTCTCCACTTTTAGTCTGCGTTGGGAGTCTGGGCTGCATAATGTTAGCTCCTCGCTCATGCTGCACAGAAGTTAGCACACTTGACCAATGCGGTCAAGAAATGTTTAAACTGTTCATTACTGTTTGTAGAACACTGTAAAGCGAAGAGATGCCGGTAGCTTCCAGCTTTTGCTAGCTTACAGCTATCATCAATTCATTACACTGGTACTTTGTGATAATATGCAAACTGTAATGCAAAATAATACTGATTTCAAAGCTGATTGCCACAAACGTTATTCATTACCTTAATCGGTCTCTCTCACACACCTCTCCCGAAACATTATCCATTGCACCTGAAGTTAAATAGTTAAACAAAAGTTTGAAATAATACTGTACCTTAATCATAGTGGTCACTTTACAAATGGCAGGCGCATAAAAGAGCAGTGAAACATGGTGCTACGTGATATAAAAAGACAGTAATGCCATTAAGTTGACAGACAGTACAAATATTCAACTCACACACAAGATTAAGTTATATATTAATCCTATTTTTTTTCTTAACCAACTAGAACCCTAAAACAGAACTCAATAGGGTTCGTGTAAAGAAAAAAAAAATACATTGTAGAATAAGAGTGAAAACATAAACTATGAAATAACATATGGAATCATATAGTAACCAAAAAAGTGTTAAACAAATTCTAAAATAAAAATATTCTTCAAAGTAGCTGCCCTTTGCACACTCTTGGCAGTCATCAAGGCAAAGCGTTCTCTCAACCAGCTTCATGAGGTAGTCACCTGGAAGGCATTTCAATTAACAGGTGTGCCTTGTTAATTGTGTAATTTCTTTCCTTTTGAGCCAATCAGTTTGTGTCATGACAAGGTAGGGGTGGTATACAGAAGATTTTGTAAAAGACCAAGTCCATATTATGGCAAGAACAGCTCAAATAAGCAAACCCCCTTTTGCCCTCACAACAGTGCGTGCAGTGCATTCGGAAAGTAGTCAGACCCCTTCCCTTTTACCATATTTTGTTTCGTTACAGCCCTATTCTAAAATTGATTAAATAAATAATCTATATCAAGCTACACACAGTACCCCATAATTACAAAGCGAAAACAGGTTTTTTGAATTCTTTGCAAATGTAATCACAATAAAAAACACACCTTATTTACATGTATTCAGACCCTTTGCGATGACACTTGAAATTGAGCTCAGGTGCATCTTGTTTCCATTGATCATCCTTGAGAAGTTTCTACAACTTGACTGGTGTCCACCTGTGGTAAATTCAATTGATTGGACATGATTTGGAAAGGCACACACCTGTCTGTGAACTCCCAGCAAACTTGGCCCCTGGTTGTCTCAATATCAACAGCCTCACACTGTGTTCCCCTCCCGGTCTCCCTCCCCAGACGTACGGTATGGGTGGGGAGAGCCTGCGCTGCCTGACAGAGAAGCTGCGCATTGTGGTCCACTCCCTGACCATGGGCATCCAGGTCCGCTGGAGGGTGAACCCCTACGACGGGCAGACTGCCACCAGGCTGCCGGCCAGCGTACTGCAGGTGGTGCTGGAGCTCATCACCTCCGCCAAGGGCCTCTTCTCTCTGCTCAACAGGTACATTAAGCAACACTGTTTTACATCACTTCTGTGATGATTTAGGCTGTGTTTTATACAGGCAGCCCAATTCTGATATTTTGGCCAATTATTGGCAAAAGAGCTGATCTGATTGGTCAAAACACCAATTAGTGGAAAAAATATCAGAATTGGGCTGCCTGAGCACTGGACTGAGTTTCACCCCAGTCTTGGGGTGTACTGTATGTAGTAGTTTATAACTTCAATGTATAATATTAAGGGTAGGGTTAATATATGTTCTTAGGCTGTAACCAATCACTATGATGCCATACCATCATGTAAGGTATTTCATTTGCGTAGAAGCACAACATGTTGCCTACTACGTTTTGTAGTGTGGCTTCGATTTTGTACGGACATGGGTTGGGTAACAGCCGTTACTAGGGTGACAGCACAGTGGTTCTCCCTTTGGGTAAGGGGATTGGACAGCCTTTAGAGGCCGCAAGATAATGATACGTTGAGTCATCCTACTTCTCGTGCTGGGACTTGGGAGGGCTAAAGTTGTTGTTAGGCCTTTTTGCTTTGGGTGTACACATAGTGGAAGTGCTCAGCGTATTCGTATCGCCTTGTTGGGTACTCAATGGAGGTCTTTGGAATGCTGATATTAATCTCTTACTTTGCAGCCCCCTCTCTCTCTCTCTCTGCCTCCTTTCAATTTCCTTTCATTCCTACCCACCTCTATCCTAAAGTTATGTAGCTATGATATTTCCCATGGTTTGTGTTCCAACCCTATCATTATACTGTACCTGATTTGCTTATCCTCCCTCATGAATGCGTCATTCAGTTGAGCCATTTCTTTGATTTCCAGATTCATTCATTTATCCCTTTCTCCATTCATTTTGTCCCACCTTATGTTGAAAATACGTGTTTTTGGTTGAAAAGACATAAAAGAGACATATCTCCGTCGTTGTGTGCTCACTGTCTGTGTCCAGGTACCAGTTTGCCCAGCTGAGTGCTTACACGACCAGTAGGAACATCATCACCCACTGTAAAGAGCTGGGGACCACAGTACACAAGGTACGTCTACTGCTCCAATAGGAATCAAACAAAACAGACGGAAACCAGGAGAAACACTTGTTTTTATGAAATAAGAAATACTTTGTTTTTAGGTAGGAGTAACCTAACCAGGAAAAACTCTAGGCCTTATAAACAACATTTTGAAAAAGTACACATTGAATGAGTGGCCTAAATATTCTGGTTTGACCAAACAATACATACCAGAACATTTTTGTTTTTAGAGGAAGCGTACACGAGGCAGTCCAGCTGCTTGTGGGTTAAAAAGCATGCAGCCAACTTCCACAGAGGAACCACCACTGTGTTTTTTTTGGTTTGCTCGTTTAATCGGCCACCGAACACAGCACAACAACAGTAATCTCACTCCTCTGCTATTGTGGAATGCTTGTATAAGCGCCGACCATGCATGCATTCTTTATCTCCAGCATACTTTGAATAGTTTAGGTTTAGGCACCCTGAAGAAGCACAGGTTGACTGCCGAAGGAGTAATTGCTGTTGTTGATATTCTGTGTTTGTGTTTTTGTGATGGGGAAATTTTGTGAGAGTGAGGCAGATGGATGAATGTTTTTAATGTATGGTTAAACTGGTTACTTGTGACTCGTGAGGAAGACGGCCCTGGATTTTTCCGTAGATCGTGCCTGGGGGAGGAGAGAGAGAGCTAGCTAACGGGGGAGGGAGAGAGCTGATTCAAGGGTTTACTGAAACTCAACTTGTAAATCCCTGTAGTTCACCTGCTGTGACCTGCAGTGCAGTCGTGAGACACAGACAGACAGACAGAGGGAGAGAAAGAGGACCCAGGGTTTTATATGTAGTGCTCTTACTTACAGCCCTATTTGCAACTCTGGATTGTCTCCAGCCAAAGTAGGTAATTACACCTCTATAGCTTTGTTTCTTTCTTTACTGCGTTGCAGTAGCTAACTGGTTTATCTGCTTGTTTGTGGTGCGCAGAGTTTGCGTCAATTTAGACGTAGTCTTCCATCATTTTAAGTTTGTTTTCTTGTTCGAAAATTGCTTTGCTTTTTGTTTGCTCGCTTTGCTTTTTTTTGTGGTCCTCTTTTAGTTGTTCGCACAAAACACAAGAGACATGACAATAGACGTTACCTCTTCTTCACAGATCAATACAAAGCTCTTTGAAACGGACTCAAAAGCGTTGCAGCGATGCACACTCATTCAGCACATTCACTGTGTTCCAACGGTAATACTAGCACGTTGTTGACGCCAATTCATGAATATGATGGACTTTCTCTGAGTAAAGCGGCATAGAAATATAATCTACGGTCTACTCATACTATTTCTATGGTAAGAACCCACTACCCCTCAGAAGGGAAGGAAGGTGGGAAGTGAGTGTGTGATGGGCTCTGCGTTAGTACAATGAAGGCCCTTGAGGGATGTTGATGATTTCTAAGGGTATTTTGTACAGCCAAATTCTGGCTTGTTGTTTTTGTCTGAAGTCTGTCCAAACATGAGACTTAAAAGTAATTAGTAAGTGAAACTTTGTCAGACTTCGTCATTACGCCAGATTGTTTTGACGGTGTATTGTTCTACGCTGAAGTCATTGTTTGGTTGGTTCCTGTTTTTGGACCCGGTGAGCAACCACTGCCTGCTTCTATTGTGTGCTTAGGGGTAAGTTGAGCCATCCTTGTTTCTAGGAAACCGTACACAAAATGCATAAATTCATTTTTAAAGTACAAAGTGTTGGTTAGGTGTTAAGCCCGTGTTTAAAAGATGCTTAAAATGATTCAAAGACAAAAAAGCGATTTGTGTTGAATTGTGTTTGGGAAATGAAGACAATTTATTAAACATGGGAATATTTCATTCAGTACAGAAATGTGTAGGCAGCTTACCCTGTCCCTCGGCTCTAATTACCCCGTACCCGGGGTAAGTTGTGCCAAGAGACAGCTTGTCCGACAAAAGCAATGTTTAAAAAAAATTCACATGAATTCTGATTATTTCCAGGGATGCACAACCTGCTCAAATATATGTAATCAAATTTTATTTGTCACATACACATGGTTAGCAGATGTTAATGCGAGTGTAGCGAAATGCTTGTGCTTCTAGTTCCGACAATGCAGTAATAACCAACAAGTAATCTAACCTAACAATTCCACAACTACTACCTTATACACACAAGTGTAAATGGATAAAGAATATGTACATAAAGATATATGAATGAGTGATGGTACAGAATGGCATAGGCAAGATGCAGTAGATGGTATAGAGTACAGTATGTACATATGAGATGAGTAATGTATATACTGTACTCTATATCATCTGCTGCATCTTGCCATCTTTATGTAATACATGTATCACTAGCCACTTTAAACTATGCCACTTTATGTTTATATACCCTACATTACTCATCTCATATGTATATACTGTACTCTATACCATCTACTGCATCTTGCCTATGCCGTTCTGTACCATCACTCATTCATATATCTTTATCCCTTTACACGTGTGTGTGTGTGTATAAGGTAGTAGTTGTGGAATTGTTAGGTAGGAATATAGCTACCTAACAATTGTAGACATTGTTAGAAAGAATACTATATTTCCCTTGACGGAGGGATGCTAAATGTACAAAGAAATTGCTCTACTCTCCCCTAATAATAAATATGTAGGCAATTTAGCAAACGCATAAATCCAAAGCGACTTACTGTACACGCGTGCATACATTCTAGGTACCGGTGGTACCGGGAATGAAACCCACTATCCTGGTGTTGCATGAGCCATACTCTACCAACTGAGCTACAGAGGACCTTTTAGTATAGACCTATAGTCATAGGCCTCTATCATAAGTAGGAATATGTGTATCATTGAGAGATGCTGGATATTAGGGGACAGGATAAAAGACTCGGGTGCTTGCAGAAGGCAGATTTGTCAGTACAATCACTCGAGTCTCAAGGCGAGGTAGCTGAGAGTTATAAGACAGAAAGGTCGGAGTGATGTCCTTCACGGCGGTTTTGTCGTTGAAAAAAAAAAAAAAAGCGTACAGTATATGTCTGAAGTTTATAAGAATTTCTATTACACTCAATCAAAGTAACTTAGGACATCCACACAGGTGGGTTGGTCCTCTCTGCCCATCTCTCAAAGCATCATTTATCAAGTTGATAGCTCTAAGGTCAGCAGAATACACGGACACCCCCCCCCATCCCCCTCATCTACGTACAACAAATTAGCTCTTGGCAACAAAACGCAAATGTCAAATCTCATGTGACCTTGTTTCAGAGGCTGATGCTTTCAATGATTATTACGTTGCTTGTTTCTAGAGAATTGGTTAATCTGTGACAAGGGCCAGACAGATCATGTGTCGTCCCAGAAGACACTCAATTCCTATATAGTGCACTACTTTTGACCAGAGCCCTATGGGCCATCCTTGTTTCCTTGCTATGTAGGGAATAAGGGTGCCGTTTGGCACGTTAACCATGTCTCTCAGGGTCCTCATAGAAAATAATGGACTCTCTTTCATTTCCGGCATGTATGAAAACAGAGGTTTGTGCATGTGTGGTGCATTCATGTGTCTTTGTGTGTGTGTGTGTGTTTTATGTGTGTGTGCGCACGCTCTCTCTCTCTCTATCGCTCTCTCTGTAAGTGCATGTCCGCCCGCCTCCCTCCCTCCCCACTCACAGGGTTTATTTTCTTTGGTGCCCTGAAGGATTTTGTTGGGCCGGGAGTAAGCTGCTGTGATCCTATAGTGCTCCACTGACTAGTGGCTCTGTAGGAATGCAGTGGACAGGCTCACTCGGTACTCTTCTAACTCTGTAGGACTGGAGAGTACAGGACAAGATCGGACCGGAACCGGTTAGGGCAACAGCAAGCAAAGTCCGCTACAGAGAGAGGTACAAACTGGACAGTCTGTGTGTGTGTGGGGGGTGGGGAGAGAGAAAGAGAACAGAAATTCTGAACTCAGCTAATTTAAACGTGAAAAGAGGATCAAGCAAGAGTTGCTTGAAGGAGTCGTATTGAGGTATGTGAGAAGGAGATGGCTAACATAATGCAAAGCTGTTAGTTTTTACATCTGATACGTTTCCAAATGGCCTGATAGTAATAATACAGAAGCTTGACAGTGTATAGGCTATTGTACTTTAGAACATTGAGCATGGCTTCTCTAAGATGTTATGCCGCTTGGAGCTTCTTACTACGGGGAAAGGGGGGGATACCTAGTCAGTTGCACAACTGCATTCAACTGAAATGTGTCTTCTGCGTTCAACCCGACCCCTCTAAATCAGGGAGGTCTGGTTAGTGGTCTGGTCGACATACTACGGTGCATTTGGAAAGTATTCAGACCCCATGACTTCCTCCACATTTTGTTACGTTACAGCACAGGTGTCAAACTCATTCCACGGAGGGCCGAGTGTCTGCGGGTTTTCGCTCCACCCTTGTACTTGATTGATGAATTAACATCACTAATTAGTTAGGAACTCCCCACACCTGGTTGTCTAGGGCTTTATTGAAAGGAAAAAACAAAAACCTGCAGACACTAGGCCCTCCGTGGAATGAGTTTGACACCCCTGCGTTACAGCCTTATTCTAAAATTGATTATATATATTTTTTAACCAATCTACACGCAATACCCCATAATGACAGTGAATAGGTTTCTAGACATTTTAAACGGATACCTTAAATTACATAATTATTCAGACCCTCGAAATTGAGCTCAAGTGCATCCTGTTTCCATTGATCATCCTTTATGTTTCTACAACTTGATTGGAGTCCACCTGTGGTAAATTCAATTGATTGGACATGGTTTGGAAAGGCACACAACCTGTCTATGTAAGATCCCGCAGTTGACAGTGCATGTCAGAGCAAAAACCAAGCCATGAGGTCAAAGGAATTGTCTGTAGAGTGCTGAGACAGGATTGTGTCGAGGCCCAGATCTAGGGAAGGGTACCAAAAAATGTCTGCAGCATTGAAGGTCCCCAAGAACACAGTGGCTTCCATCATTCTTAAATGGAAGATGTTTGTAACCACTAAGACTCTTCCTAGAGCTGTCTGCCTGGCAATCGGGGGAGAAGGGCCTTGGTCAGGGAGGTGACTAGAGTTCCTCTGTGGAGATGGGAGAACCGTCCAGAAGGACAATCATCTCTGCAGCACTCCACCAATCAGGCCTTTATGGTAGAGTGGCCAGACGGAAGCCACGGCTCAGTAAAAGCACATGACAACCCGTTTGGATTTTTCCAAAAGGCACCTAAAGGACTCTCAGACCATGAGAAACAAGATTCTCTGGTCTGATGATACCAAGATTGAACTCTTGAGCCTGAATGCCAAGCGTCACGTCTCGAGGAAACCAGGCACCATCCCTACAGTGAAGCATGGTGGTGGCAACATCATGCTGTGGGGATGTTTTTCAGCAGCAGGGACTGGGAGACTAGTCACGATCGAGGGAAAGATGAATGGAGCAAGGTACAGAGAGATCAGGACCTCAGACTGGGGTGAAGGTTCACTTTACAACATGACAATGACCCTAAGTATACAACCAAGACAACTCAGGATTGGCTTCGGGACAAGTCTCTGAATGTCCTTGAGGGGCCCAGCCAGAGCGCGGTCTTGAAACCGATCGGACAGGACTGTGGGCTCTCCTCCGTGGCCTCCGTAAGACATTTAAACATGTTAACCCTCGCAAGGCTGCCGGCCCAGACACCATCCCTAGCCGTGTCCTCAAAAGCATGCGCAGACCAGCTGGCTGGTGTGTTTACGGACATATTCAATCTCTCCTATCCCAGTCTGCTGTCCCCACATGCTTCAAGATGGCCACCATTGTTGCTGTACAATAGAAGGCAAAAGGAACTGAACTGACTATCGCCCCGAAGCACTCTCTTCTGTCATCATGAAGTGCTTTGAAAGGCCAGTCAAGGATCATATCACCTCCGCCTTACCTGTCACCCTAGACGCATTTCAATTTGCTTACCGCCCCAATAGGTTAACAGACAATGCAATTGCCATAACACTGCACACTGCCCTACCCCATCTGGACAAGAGGAATAACTACGTCAGAATGCTGTTCATTCACTATAACACCATAGTACCCTCCAAGCTCATCATTGAGCTCTGGGTCTTACTTCCTGACGGACCGCCAGTATAGGATGCTTCAAAGTTGTGACTGAGAGACTGAAAGAAGCTGTTTTTCCTCAAGGCCATCAGACTGTTAAATTGCCATCACTAGCCAGCTACTACCCGACTACTCAACCCTGCACCTTAGAGGCTGCTGCCCTATATACATAGACATGGAATCACTGTCCACTTTAATAATGGAACACTAGTCACTCTAATAATGTTTACATGCTGCTTTACTCATCTCATATGTACAGTACCAGTCAAAAGTTTGGACACCTACTCATTCAAGGTTTTTTATTTTATTTTTTAAAATGTTTTACCTTGTAGAGTAATAGTGAAGACATCAAAACTATAAAATAACATATATGGAATCATGTAGTAACCCAAAAAATGTTAAACAAATCAAAATACATTTTATATTTGAGGTTCTTGAAAGTAGCCACCCTTTGCCTTGATGACTGCTTTGCACACTCTTGGCATTATCTCAACCAGCTTCATGAGGTAGTCAACTGGAATGCATTTAAATTAATTTAGATGTTTTGGGATGAGTTGGACCGTGGAGTGAAGGAAAAGCAGCCAACAAGTGCTCAGCATATTTGGGAACTCATTCAAGCTTGTTGGAAGCATTCCGGGTGAAGCTGGTGGAGAGAATGCCAAGAGTGTGCAAAGCTGTCATCTAGGCAGCTACGTGCTTCAACGCATGGCAGTCCAGTTCTGTGAGCTTGTGTGGCCTACCACTTCGCGGCTGAGCCGTTGTTGCTCCTTGATGTTTCCACTTCACAATAACAGCACTTACAGTTGACTGGGGAAGTTCTAGCAGGGCAGACATTTTACTAACTGACTTGTTTGAAAGGTTGCATCCTATGAGGGTGCCATGTTGAAAGTCACTGAGCGCTTCAGTAAGGACATTCTACTGCCAATGTTTGTCTATGGAGATTGCACGGTGCCTGATTTTTATATACCTGTCAGCAACGGGTGTGGCTGAAATATCCGAATCCACTAATTTGAAGCGTCCCCATTTCTTTGTGTATATATAGTGTATCTACCTTAAACTGGATTTTAGTGGGGATTTTTTTATGAAGTTACTTAGATTGACGTACATGAGTCAATAGACTCCTAAGGATTCCAGTGTCAACGACGACTCCTCACTTTGATCACTCATGCTACAGTATACAATGAAGGGAAATGAGACATTTTGAATTTCAAAATATGAATTGTTTCTCGATAATGCAAAGCTTTCTAGAGCCTTTGCCTTACATCATAAGTTAGCATTTGTCGTTCATTAAGGTGAAGTTTTATTGTATTTAGTATTTGGAGTAATTGAGTTAGGAAATGTCGAAAGTAATGATCAAATATAGAGCAAGGAGAAAATGAACTCTTGCTTTTTGTAGTCCCTTCACCATCATTTAAAGAGATATATGCTCCTAATATTTCACATGGGTTGGTTCAGTCAGACCTGGGTTCAAAAACGGTTTGAAATCATTTAAAATGCTTAAGCTGGGCTTGATTGAGCTTGCCTGGCGCAATGGAAGTAATATAATAGTCGCAAAAAAGCAAACCCTACCCATCTGGTACTTTAGACAGTCTGAAGCAAACGCTAAATATATTGGAAATATTTCAAATAGTTGTTGAACCCAGGTCTGGGTTGTTTGGTGTTAGTGTGTTGAAGAAGTGTAATGAGATCCACCCTAGGTATGACCCTCTGTCTTTTAATAGGTTGTTCCTGTCTGCCCTGCTAACAGGGAAAACGTTCTGTCTAATTTAAGGTCAAGAGAAAAAAATACACACGAAGAGGCACAGTGACAAAGTGAACAGAGGTACATAGAAAACAGACATGGGTTAAAAAAAAAATTCTGGATCAAGAAGGGGCTTACAGTGCCTTCAGAAAGTATTCATATCCCTTGACTTATTCCACGTGTGTTGTGTTACAGCCTGAATTCAACATTTATTTAAAAAATAAATGTCTTACCCATCTACACACAATATCTGTTTTTTTATAAATTTATGTTTTCAAATTTATTGAAAATGAAATAGAATAATCTCATACAGTACCAGTCAAAAGTTAGGACACCTACTGATTCAAGGGTTTTTCTTTATTTGTACTCTTTGTGTGCAAAGCTGTTATCAAAGCAATGGGTGGCTACTTTGAAGAATCTGAAAAATAAAATATATTTAGATTTGTTTAACACTTTTGTGGTTAGTACATTGTTCCATATGTGTTATTTCGTCGTTTTGATGTCTTCACTATTATTCTACAATGTAGAAAATAGTAAAAATAAAGAAATACCCTTAGGTGCTGTAAGTATTCAGACCCCTGAGTCAATACTTTGTAGAAGCAACATTGACAGTGATTACAGCTGTGAGTCTTTCTGGGTAAGTCTCTAAGAGCTTTCTACACCTGTATTGTGCAACATTTGCCCATTTTATTATTTTCAAAATCCTTCAAGCTCTATCAAATTGGTTGTTGATCATTGCTAGACAACCATTTTCAGGTCTTGCCATATATTTGTATGTATACTGAACAAAAAATATAAACTCAACATGCAACAATTCTAAAGGTTTTACTGAGTTACAGTTCATAGAAGGAAATTAGTCACTTGAAATAAAGAAATTAGGATGTGGACGTCCTGGGCTGGTGTGGTTACACGTGGTGTGCGGTTGTGAGGCCGGTTGGATGTACTGCCAAATTGTCTAAAACGACGTTATGGTCGAGAAATTAACATTAAACGATCTGGCAACAGCTCTGTTGGACATTCCTGCAGTCCGCCTGTCAATTGCACACTCCCTTAAAACTTGAGACATCTGTGGCATTGTGTTGTATGACAAAACTGCCCATTTTAAAGTGGGCTTTTATTATCCCCAGCACAAGGTGCACCTGTGTAATGATCATGCTGTTTAATCAGCTTCTTGATATGCCACACCTGTCAGGTGGATGGATTATCTTGGCAAAGGAGAAATGCTCACTAACAGGGATGTAAACAAGTTTGTGCACAACATTTCAGAGGAATAAGCTTTTTGTGTGTATGCAATATTTCTGGGATCTTTAATTTCAGCTCATGGAAAATGGGGCCAACACTTTCCATGTTGCGTTTCATATTTTTGTTCGGTACAGATTTAAGTCAAAACTGTAACTTGGGTTACTCAGGAACATTTACTGTTTTCTTGGTAAGCAACTCCAGTATAGATTTGGCCTTGTGTTTTAGGTTATTGTCCTGCTGAAAGGTGAATTAATCTCGCAGTGTCTGGTGGAAAGCAGACTTAACCAGGTTTTCCTCTAGGATTTTGTCTGTGCATAGCTCCATTCCTTTTCATTTTTTTTATCCTGAAAAACTCCCCAGTCCTTAACGATTACAAGCACACCCATAACATTATGCAGCCACCACTATGCTTGAAAATATGGAGAGTGGTATTCAGTAATGTGTTGTATTGGATATGCCCCAAACACAACACTTTGTATTCAGGACAAAAAGTGAATTGCTTTGCCACTTTTTTTGGAGTATTACTTTAGTGCCTTAATGCAAACAGGATGCTATTGGAATATTTTGATTTATGTACAGGCTTCCTTCTTTTTACTCTGTTAATTAGGTTAGTATTGTGGAGTAACTACAATGTTGTTGATCCATCCTTAGTTTTATCCTGTCACAGCCATTAAACTCTGTAACAGTTTTAAAGTCACCATTGGCATCATGGTGAAATACTTCATCCCCGGGAACTGAGTTAGGAAGGACACCTGTATCTTTGTAGTGACTGGGTGTATTGATACACCATCCAAAGTGGAAATAATAACTTCACCATGTTCCAAAGGGATATTCAATGTCTGCTACCAATAGGTACTCTTCTTTGTGTGGTATTGGAAAACCTTCCTGTTTGAAATTCACTGCTCGACTGAGGGACCTTACAGATAATTGTATGTGTGGGGTACAGAGATGAGGTAGTCATTCAAAAATCATGTTAAACACTATTATTGCACACAGATTGAGTCCATGCAATTTATTATGTGACTTGTTAAGCACATTTTTACTTCTGACCTTAGAGTTGCCACAACGAAGTGATTGAGTACTTTTTGACTCAAGACATTTCAGCCTTTTTGTTTTGTATTAATTATAAAAAGAATCGAAAAACATCATTCCAGTTTGACATTATGGGGTATTGTGTGTAAGCCAGTGACAAAAAAAATCTACATTTTAATCTATTTAAAATTTAGTCTATAACAACAAAATGTGGAAAAAGTCAAGGGGTGAGAATACTTTCTGAAGGCACTGTAGGTGGTGAACGTGGCAGGGGACGCGGTCGGCCCGTTGGCCCTGCTAAATTTTAGAGGCCCCCATTTTAGCCATGTAGAGAAATGTTGGCATTTAAGACAATTTCTCCAATCAATGAATCAAATGTATTTATAAAGTCATTTTTTACATAAGCTGATGTCACAGAAACCCAGCCTAAAACCACAAATGGCAAACAATGCAGATGTAGAAGCATGGTGGCTCGGAAAAAGATTTTAGATTTTTTTAAATTTTTTCAAGGGTTGAGATTATAACAGTATGTGGCCAAGATGTTCATAGAAGACCAGCAGGGTCAAATAATCAGTGGTTCTAGAGGGTGCAACAGGTCAGCACCTCAGGAGTAAATGTCAGTTGGCTTTTCATAGCCGAGCATTCAGAGTTAGAGACAGCAGGTGCGGTAGAGAGAGTCGGAATCAGCAGGTCCGCGACAAGGTAGCACGTCTGGTGAACAGGTCAGGGTTCCATAGCCGCAGGCTGAACAGTTGAAACTGGAGTAGCAGCACGACCAGGTGGACTGGGGACAGCAAGGAGTCATCAGGCCAGGTAGTCCTGAGGCAAGGTCCCAGGTCCTCCGGGAGGAGAGGGAGAGAGGGAGAATGCTTAAATTTACCCAGGACACCGGATAAAACAGGATACTTACTCCAGATATAACAAACTGACCCTAGCCCCCCGAAAAAAAAAAAACTATTGCAGTATAAATACTGGAGGCAGATACAGGAGGGGTCGGGAGACAGGGGCCCCGTCCGACAATACCCCCGAACAGGGCCAACCAGGCAGGATATAACAGCCCCCACAGGGGTATCTTTAAACCACCAACTTACTACCCTAAGACAAGGCTGACTATAATGAATCTCCCCCACGGCACGAACCCGAGAGGGGCGCCAACCCGGACAGGAAGATCGTGTCAGTGACTCAACCCACTCGTGACGCACAACTCCTAGGGACGGCATGGAAGAGCACCAGTAAGCCAGTGACTCAGCCCCCATAATAGGGTTTGAGGCAGAGAATCCCAGTGGAGAGAGGGGAACCGGCCAGGCAGAGATAGCGAGGGCGGTCCGTCGCTCCAGTGCCTTTCCATTCACCTTCATACCCCTGGGCCAGACTACACTCAATCATAGGACCTACTGAAGAGATGAGTCTTCAATAAAGACTTAAAGGTTGAGACCGAGTCTGCGTCTCTCACATGGGTAGGCAGACCATTGTAGCATACGTGTAGGTATGTACGGCAGGACCAAATCAGAGATGAGATGGGTAGGAGCAAGCCCATGTAATGCTTTGTAGGTTAGCAGTCAAACCTTGAAATTAGCCCTCGCCTTAACAGGAAGCTAGTGTAGAGGCTAGCACTGGAGTAATATGATCAAATTTTGGGGTTCTAGTCAAGATTCTAGCAGTCGTGTTTAGCACTAACTGAAGTTTATTTACCACCTTCATGCGTGCAGTCTGTGTTATGATGGGGTCTAAAACCAGACCGAAGCGTTTCGTATACATTGTTTGTCTTCAGGAAGGCAGTGAGTTGCTGCGCAACAGCTTTTTCTCAAATCTTTTTGAGGAATTGGAGATTTGATATATACCGATATTTATTTTTTATTATTATTTATTTATTTTAAATTAATTGTATTTATTATTATTTTTTACATTTATTTATTTACATTTTTGTATTTATACACTTTTTTTTAATAATTTTTTTAATTTTATTTGTTTTTATATTTCTGGGTCATGGTTTGGCTTTTTCAAGAGAGGCTTTATTTCTGCCACTTTTAGTGAGTTTGGTACATATGAGGGCCAAGCACAGGAAGCAGCTCTTTCAGTAGTTTAGTTGGAATAGGGTCCAGTATGCAGCTTGAAGGCCATGACTATTTTCATGAATGTGTCAAGAGATATTGGATTTAAAAACTCTCCCTTGGTCCTGGCAGTGTTGTGCAGACTCAGGACAACTGAGCTTTGGAGAAATACGCAGATTTAAAGAGGAGTCTGTAATTTCATTTCTAATGATCATGATCTTTTCGTCAAAGAAGTTCATGAATTTAGCACTGCTGAACTGAAATCCACCCTCTCTTGGGGAATGCTGCTTTTTGACTAGCTTTGCGACAGTATCAATTTTTTGGGGGGATTGTTCTTATGTTCCCCAATTAAGGTATACTTAGCGATATGATGTAGATGCAGAAAGTAAATGCCATAGTGGGTCAATTTGCGCAACAACTACGAGTGTTGAAGCATTAGGCTCAACTTCTCCACTGTTTTGGTGCCCTGGCTTCCACACCTTGCACCTGCTCAGATACTGTGTGTGACTGTGTTAGAGCGAAGTCTTGCATCTCTAGTTTCAATGTCTGCGGTGCTGCTCGTAGCAACGTAATTTCGCTGAGTCTACCTTTAACGCGCAGGGACATTTTTGTCATTTTTAAAGCAAATTTCCTGCAATTCTACAGATATTGCCATGCAGTTGAGAGAACATTGTGCAGTTTTAAAGCATATTTTCTGCAATTCCATGCATTTTGCCATGGCTAATGCTGTGTTCTTTTGCTCAAGCAAAATAACCAAATCTATACTGCTAAAATCATTGTTTTGGACATTTTCATGTGTCATTTGCTGTCAAAGATTATATATTCTTTAAAAAATATACACAGTGGCCAGTTTATTAGGTACACCACCCTGTTCACACATGGTTATCTCCTACAGACAGTGAGTCACATGGCCATGGCTTGTTATATGAAGCAGGCAGCGACACATTCAGTTACTGTTCGATTGAATGTTAGAATGGCGGAAAACAAGTGACCTAAGCGACTTTGAGCGTGGTATGAGCGTCAATGCCAGACGCTCCGATTCCAGTATCTCATTAACGTCTCCTGGGCTTTTCACACAGACAGTCAGCAGATTTTTCCACCTTGCTGGCTCTGGGATTTGAACCGGCGACCTTTCGGTTACTCGCCCAATGCTCTTAGCCGCTAGGCTACCTGCTGTCATATGAGTGGCAATGTGAATTAAACTATTATTAGTAGTACTGTTGATCTCATCCCGAGTGGTGAACATACCATATCAAACACGGCGTAATGAGCCACACGATTCACCTGAGAGCCATATGCAATTATGCAAGTAATTTGGATGAGTAGTGATACTGATATTCATGTACCTATGCATGCAGTGGTGGACAAAGTACCCAATTGTCAATGACTCAAGTAAAAGTCATCCAGTAAAATACTACTTGAGTAAAAGTCTCTAAAGTATTTGGTTTTAAATATAGTTCAGTATCAAAAGTATAAATAATAAATAATTTCAAGTTCCTTATATTAAGCAAACCAGACGGCACCATGTTCTTGTTTTTTCATTTACAGATAGCCAGGGGAACACTCCAACACTCGGACATCATTTACAAGCAAAGCGTTTGTGTTTAGTGAGTCCCCCAGATCAGAGGCAGTAGAGGACCAGGGATGTTCTCTTGATAAGTGTGTGAATTGGACCATTTTTCCTGTCTTGCTGAGCATTCAAAATGTAACATACTTTTGGGTGTCAGGGAAAATGTACGGAGTGAAAAGTACATCATTATTATCTTTAGGAATGTAGTGAAGTAAAAGTTGTCAAAAATATAAAAAGAAAAGTACAGATACCCTAAAAAAAGTATTTTTTACTAACCACATCTGTTTCCTAGACAACTACGAAGCACACACAACATCGATACCACACATGTAGATGAAGCACCGGTGTCCTGGCTAAATTCCAAATCTTTCCCTCATACCATCATGGCCACCTAATCATCCCCAGCTTCCAATTGGCTCATTCACCCCCCCCCCCCCTCCTCTCCCCTGTAACTATTCCCCAGTTGTTGCTTTAAATGAGGAAGTGTTCTCAGTCAACTTACCTGGTAAAATAAATAAATTTGACATGACTATATGGGAGAAGTGAAAATAATGTTTGAGTAGTTTTGCCTAACCTTGTGTTAGAGTAGGGGGGTCTGTCTGATTTGCTGCGAGCACAGACACATATTTTCTCTGAAACTTGTTCCATGGATCTAACAGTTCCTACTCAATCTTTCATTAAATTCCAATGAAGGCGCGGTACGTGTGTGAGACGGCACACAGCCGAAGACCAAGTTTCACGAAGGCTTTATTTATTATAAAAGCAATGGAGTCTTTTAATATTCACTATTCTGCTAAGACGCAACCACAGTTTGTGTGGAACTTATGTTGAGGAAAATTTGAACAGAGAAGTGGAGGGGCCTGTTATGAACAGTGGTGGGTGCTGTGGTGCTTTGGGTCTGGCGTGTATCCATGCAGTACACAAAGCGGAAGTGACACTGAGAAGTGAGCGTAGATTTACACTTGTGCTTTCTCTCACCACACCTAAGAGTAGTTTCAGGGCAGGCAGATGTTCACCCGGGTTTGTGTCCCAAGTGGCACCGTACTTCCTATGTATGAAGGGATATGTAGGGATTAGGGTGCCAATTGGGACACAGGCCCAGAGATGTCATATCCTGTTCTGTGGGTTCACAAATACAGAAGAAAAATGTATCATAGAGGAAGTTGTCATTAGCATTCTTAGGGGGAAGTTTAATCAATATCAGTCATAGAGCTATGCTACAATGCGTCCATTCCTACTCCTTCGATGGTATTAACCCATTGCTAGGGTGTTGGGGCTTTCTTGGTTGGTACATGTATACATTGCAAATTGTAGGTATTTGGTATAAGGTGTTGCCTTTCACTTCTAATTTTAAAGAGACATTCCGCTCCAAAACCAAAGTTTGACCGATGTGTTCAGAGCTCAAAAGCTCAATCCGAAATGAATAAATGTTTTTCCAGATGTGTGGTTCTTCATGACCTCGTCATGAAATTTGACTACCTTCTGATGTAGGTAACCTGATGTAAATGAATCGAACTCAAGCAACTCTCTCTCTCTCCGTTTATCTCTTGCTTTCTCTCTCATGCCACACAAGCTTTAATTCGCTAACTCTAATCCTAGCATTCACTGCTTACAGGAGTTCACAGCATTTACCCTCCCTCACAGGGCAACCCAGTTAAACACACACACACACTCTGTATCTCAGGGAAAAAATGTACCTCCCACTCGCTACTCTATGTTGACATAACCTGGTATCCACATTGCGTAACAGTGACTTTGAATACAATTGGTCTGCCTCTCTAAAAAGGTGTGTTTGTCAATGAAATGACGAGTGAGGTAAATACCGTGAGTGGCCTGGATGGCATGTGTCTCAGTTAGTGTTAGCAGAGAGGCTTGTGGGTTTTGTAGTGCCTCTAGTACTCTTGGATTGTCCACTTCCTGGTCTTTGGGAATGCATCAGGCCTTTTTTTATCAGAGAAAGTGGGACATGAAACCATCAGATCGTCCAATTGTCACATTATACTGCTCTCTGCAAATGGTTTTTCGGTCTCAGCGGGTGTTTTGTATATTATTTGTACGGTTTACGCCTGTCCCTGATCTTGTTGTTTTCACTGTGCTCTTTTGACAGGATTCAACAGTTTACGAGAAAGAAAAGGACATCATCTCCATCGTGAGTACACTCAAATCCACTGCCTTTTCTAAAAACTGTTCCTAATTATTAGTTAAACTCGGTATCCCCCTCCCAGAGTTCAAAGAAACTTGGAATGACCCTGGACAACACCCTGTCATTCTCTGCACAAATCAAAGCAGTGATTCATGCTCTACAACATCCATAGCGTATGACCCTTCCTCACACAGGAAGCGGCGCAGCTCCTAATCCAGGCTTGTGTCATCAACCTTCTCGAATTCTCCCATGTCGCCCCGCTCCTCCGCTTACATCCACTACAAGACTATGGTGCTTTCCTATGGAGCAGCAAGGGGAACTGCTCCTCCCTACCTTCAGGCTATGCTCAAACCCTACACTGCAACACACGCACTCGGCTATGCTCAAACCCTATGGGTGTCAGCTCCTGCTCAGCCCAGTCAAAGCTCTTCTCTGTCCTGGCACCCCAATGGTGGAACCAGCTTCCTCTTGAAGCTAGGACAGCAGAATCCCTTCCCACCTTCCGAAATGTCTAAAAACCTACCTCTTCAATGAATCCCGGAGAACCCCACCGCCCACACACACACACACACAAAAAATCATAGTAGTATTGACTTTACTGATAAGTACTTTATTGAATCGACTGTGATATGTTGTTGTCTCACCCAGCTATCGTAAGGTGAATGTACTAATTGTAAGTCACTCTGGATAAGATTTGTATTAATCAAATTGTAGACCCATATACAATATCAAATATAAGTGAAAGAATTTTTCACATACAACATCTGTCTGTCCCGTCAGTGTCGTCAGTTGGAGGCAGTGTGCGACGAGATCCTGAACTGCAGTCCAGAGGCGCTCCTTACCCACACTGCCCAGCTGGAGAGTGTTGACCTGGTGCCTGTCTCCCCCGGCGACCACCTGGTAACTGGCCCACTGTCAATGTCAAAAATTTTAACCAACCAATCAGATCTGAGACCGGCTTTGGCTAACCAATCAACTGTTATTGGGCTCTGTCTGTTTCTTCCTTTACCTCTGCCACGTCTCCGTCTACCTTTTGGTTAGTCAGGTTGTTCAGAGACAGAGAAAATCAGAACACCTTCTATTGAGCGCCTCCTGCCTCTACCTTCTGTCTCACTAATCTGACATAAGTCCTTTAGGTCAGCCTGGTCGTCCTTTAGGGATGACTCATGTTGTCTCCATCTCTCTCTGCTCTACATTTCGAACATATTACCTCTCTCACTCTCTGTCCTCCTTATTTCCCTTCTGTTCAATCATCATCCTCTGATAATTTCCTCAAACTTCTTGTACACTTTCCTCCAACTCTCACTCACTCTATGCAATTAGTCCTCACTCAACCTCCAGTGTTATACAGTGCCTTCTGAAAGTATTCAGACCCCTTCACATTTTCCACATTTTGTTACATTACAGCCTTATTCTAAAATGGATTAAAAAACATTTCCTCAGCAATCTACACACGATACCCCATAATGACAGTGACATTTTGTTTTTAAAAACAGAAATACCTTATTTACATAAGTATCCAGTCCCTTTGCTATGAGACTTTAAATTGAGCTCAGGTGCACCCTGTTTCCATTGATCATCCTTGAGACATTTCCATAACTTGATTGGAGTCCACCTGTGGTAAATGCAATTGATTGGACATGATATGGAAAGGCACACACCTGTCAAAGGTCCCACAGTTGACGATGTACTGATGTACTGGCCTGTCTCCTGGTAGCGCCTCCATGCTCTGGACACTACGCTGACAGACACAGCAAACCTTCTTGCCACAGCTCGCATTGATGTGCCATCCTGGATGAGCTGCACTACCTGAGCCACTTGTGTGGGTTGTAGACTCCGTCTCATGCTACCACTAGAGTGAGAGCACCGCCAGCATTCAAAAGTGACCAAAACATCAGCCAGGAAGCATAGGAACTGAGAAGTGGTCTGTGGTCACCACCTGCAGAATCACTCTTTTATTGGGGGTGTCTTGCTAATTGCCTATAATTTCCACCTTTTGTCTATTCCATTTGCACAACAGCATGTGAAATGTATTGTCAATCAGTGTTGCTTCCTAAGTGGACAGTTTGATTTCACAGAAGTGTGATTGACTTGGAGTTACTTTGTGTTGTTTAAGTGTTCCCTTTATTTTTTTGAGCAGTGTATATGGCTATACACAGACAAGTTATATTTGTATGATTTAGCATATTTAATTCATCATTACCATTTTGTTTCATAACATGTGACAAACCAATAGCTCACGAGGCTTCTTCTCTCTAAGCTGAGACCTTCAAACTGAGATATCTTTCATTCTCAAAACAAGGTCTGGGCGTACTGCCAAATTGCAGGTACTTATAGTGAGGATTCAGCCACATGCATGAACACAGAAATTGGTTTATTGAACAGCACGTGAATAGAACATAGGAATGAGTTATAAGAAAAGCACAAACATTAAAATTCCCGTTCCGTCCTCTTATCACTTGTGTGATAATAATAATTTTATTTTAATGTAAGAGTTTAGATTTTAGCTTCTATATCAAAATATTCTATACTCCTAAGGTAGGGAACTCAACACCAAAAAAACGGACAATTCATAATTTCAAACCCTTCATTCTGGGTTGTACAATCAAATTAGTATGGTAATACTGTAATCATAATAAAGGTTATATTTCTATTAATGGGAGTGAGTATCAAATGCACTTACATTCTCAAGGGATCTGTAGATTCAGAGGTGAATACATCTTTGTGTTAACCATTGTTTCCATATCTCTTACCACAATCGGGTTGGATTGTCATATGTCTTTTCACTAACTGTCCCTGGGACATCAACTTAGTCAAAATATAAAACCCAGTTGTTTAACAATTCTGCTAAGACTTTCAAAAGGTTGGTGCTTGCTTATCAGCTCAGTGTTCCACATAATGTAAACAGGTTACGGGTTTAGATGACCTTACCCTCAACTTGTTAAAATGAAAAAAATCCTTCACTCATCGTCCGTATCTGCAGGGGGAAATAAGAGCTCATCCAGAGTAGGCAGCTCATTAGTTTCATCATCCTCTGGAGGAGCAGAAAACAGGATAGCTGCTGAAATCTTATCAGCCAGAGAGGCACCGATCGCCTTACAGCATGTTAATAACATTTCACAGGGAAGAGAGAGAACACGTTATAAGTTTCACACCAACCTTGATAAGAATGACGTTGGGGCATGGTTAGTCCAAGCCTCACCTTTCCAAATCATAATTATAACGATTGATAAATTATCAAACCCAAATTTAGAATGACAGTCCTTAGTGCTTCACGTTGGTTCTATTACTTTCATTTAAGAACCTCAACTTGGCACACCAATACTGACAGAATGTGCATTTACATTTACATTGGCATACAGTATATTCATCTTATATTTCTTGCATTAACTTTTCTCATCACTTGTGGTAATGATAGATTGGTATCTCAATGCGTTCTTAGTCTAAATTACTATACATTTCAGTGTGCAGACCTCCACAATCAACCTGATACCCCAAATAAACAATTTTGGATAAGCCTAAATCAATTACGGGCACTGTTGACCAAAGGCACTCGTCCTTCCTGCCATTTCTTCATGTTCTTCTTCAGATAGTGTTTCAGTTCGTCCTTTTAATGGCACATGTTCAAAGTGGATGGCCCTTGATAATGTCTCTCACCTGAGCCGCCACTATCCTTTACAGTCCATTATGTCTTTGTCCATTTTCCTACCAGTACACCAGCAGCATGAGCGACCTTTTGGACTGGATCTCTCTCCAAGGACCCATGTTGCACTCCTGAGAGAAAAAGCATGAGAGAAAAGACAGTTGATAGCTTCGACTGGATGCTGTGTACAGGTTGCTGGCTCGGACTCAGGTCTCACGGTAGAAGTGGTGAAGGACCATTTTGAACGCCATTGTCGCCATTACTTCAGCCGGTTAGAGGGTGTGTTGAGGTTCACATTGTTCTTGGTCAAATTATCTTCCATGCATCTAGATACCATCTATGGTCACCTTCGCCATAACCTCGAGAGAGAGGACAGACCAGAACAACAGTAGTTGAGGGCATTTCTAATTTACTGTATGACAAATTATTATTACTATCTGATTCAGGAAATCCAGACTTCCTAAAACAAATGTAAAAGAGAATAACACCACACAGCTGAGAATAACACAGCTGAGAATAACACCACACAGCTGACCTGTTGCATTGACATACAATTATGTACAAACTGTTCCAAATTTCCCCACTGTGTCTCACAGCCTATTTGAGTTCAGCGTTTACTGGCGGCTAACTACTGTTCCGCAAAAAGCTTATCTTAAATCACAAACAACAGATGACTTAAACACGAGAGCAGTGGACCAAGCCTTGAAGAGTGAGTGGCCTCTAATTTTAAGTCGCAATGCTCAATCCCTCTGTCTTACTTCTTCAAATGACTAAAATATTGGATTGCCATCTGAAAGCCATTTACCATTCACTTTGGTACTTTCATTAGTCTCCATAATCTGTTTACTTCAACCTTGACTCCCTTCTTCCCAATAGGAAGACCTTCTCAATCTACTATGTATATACATGGCGCACTCTCAAACAACATTCTGCTTTTCCCACTATTGCAAGGTTTAAAACAAAACAAAACAAACATGATACTTTTCTCCATATTGGAAGGCATTGTTTCATTTTACTATACCTTCAAAAAGTTAGTCTATTTTATTACTAATATATGTTGGATATTCACTTTCTGCTTCAATATTAATTACATGTCTATTATTTTAAGATTCATATGTAATGCCTTGGAGGGATCAATATGTATTAATTTGGTTAGCACTGTCTCAGTCCCCAGTAGATGGCATGCTGTCCATACTAAGTCTCTACCTAGCACTTTAAACAGTTGAGTAGGTGAATACAGAAAATCATTGGTTCTATTTAACAGGGTATGGGCTTATTTCAAAATGCATTACCAGGGTGGAGGAAATCTTCTAAGCGTTTATAGTTGATTAGGGGTAAATCAAGTCCCGCACAATGCTTTAACCTTATTATACCTCAAATGATCCATAAAGGAACCCCTCTGAACATTTCTCAGAATACTTTTTTACACCACTATAAAAATAATATTTTACAACTTGCACATCCACACGTATGTCTACGTGTGGATGTGCAAGTTGTAAAATATTATTTTTCTATTCTTCTTCAGATCATCATAATAACCTATTATACTCAATATTATGTTACTTTAACTCTAGTTAACTTTTGTGGTACATCACAAATTCCTCCTTTAGGCTAGGGTTCTATTCATACAGGGGTTTAGATATTTTATCACTAGTTCTATTTAACAGCATATTCGGAATTAGTTCTCTTCTTTCATATCTCCATACATAACTCCACTGATGAGTCAAGTTATCCTCATGTAATCTGAAGTCATGTTAACCTCAGACATGTTATCCTCGTTACGAACGAGACACGTTATCCTCTGAGACATTTTACATGTGACATTTCTGAGACGTTATCTCTAACTTTTAGATCCTACAGCTGTGTTGGACAGACCCCTAGATAACGTTATGATCAACTCCCACACAACTGGAAAACGCAGCTCACATTCACTCCATATTCACACTGGAGCTTGTCCCCTGACAGCTCTCAATCACTCAATTCTTAATAGCTAAATTTCAATCCATGTATTATCCAAATTTCAATCAGCTCTTGTTATCCAAATATCAATATTTCAGTTTATTCCATATCTCACAATCACACAACTTTCACTTAGTACTATTCCCAAACACACTCGGTAATCTCATTACCCCGTGTGCATTGTCAATGATTCTCTCCTGTCGTTACTTGCTGTGATCCATATGGATCATCAACGGTTCTCTTGCCGCTACCTGCTATACCTATAACACCCCGTATTCAAATATACCTTGTTATTTTGTAGTGGCTGCAGACAACAAAGACATGTCTTCTAAATGCCTACAGACAGCTCTCAGCGGGGCTTTCCATGGTACCGTTACGCCCTTGCTCTAGTCTTCTCATACAACTAGTGAATAGTCTTCTCTCTATAAGACTATGTGTACCTTTTTATGCGTTACAGGCCTTGATTTAAAATATATATTATACAGATTCATATAAATTTGACTTACTGAAATCAGTTGCCGTCCCTCAATTGTTCGCGGATGATGCACCTCCTCCTGGGCAGCTCACAGTAAGGGTCTGTTCTGGGCGGGTCTCGTCTTTTGGTCAGGCGGGAATTTCCCTCAGACTTCAAAAAATGCGCCCCCGGTTTTCCTCGCAGACCCCCACTGGAAAGCTCAGCAGGCAGAATCAATCATCCTGTTTGTTGACGCCAAATTGTTGTGGAAATTCTTACACAGGGACACTCAGTCAATCATCCTGTTTATTGTCAGCGTGCTAAAGAGGTTCCAATCAACTCAATGCACCATAGTACACACGTCTATCAGGAGCTCTGCCGGGGCAGTCCCAGCAGTTGTCTTATATACGGCTATACACAGTCAAGTTATATTTGCATGATTTAGCATAATTAATTCATCATTACTGTTTTGTTTCATTCATGTGACCGACCAATACTGGTTCATAACATGTGACAGACCAATACCTCACGAGTCTTCTCTCTAAACTGAGACCTTGAAACAGATCTTTCGCTCTCAAAACAAGGTCTGGGCGTACTGCCAAATTGCAGCTGCTGATAGTGAGGATTCGTTCAGTCAGCCACTTGCATGAACACAGAAATTGGTTTGAAAATTCCCAATACAGCATCTTTCAAGACGATTTGATACGAATCTGATACAGGAATGATCCGTTTTAGTTTTAAACAATTTGGTGCGATTCGGTTTGATTAGAGGAACGAATTGATGCAGTTCGATGCACTAACATTTGTTGCACAAACGCATACACATCTCAAGATAAAACAAATCCGATAGTAAGTGCCAAATAAAGTAACAGGGTTGATCACAACAGGGCAACGCACTCGTATCTTAAACACTATGCAAAAGTTACTAATTTGGTGGAACGACCCAAATAATACCCAGGTCTGTTCAAGTCTCATCTGACCATCATTATCATCTCTCCCTTCATTTTCAGTAAACAAGAGCTGGGCCATGTTCATTAGGCACTAAACGTAAGAAAACATACTGAAAGAGGGAAGGACTACCTGAACATGTCCAATAAGAACCGCTTGTCTCCGTTTCTATTGCAAAACGTTTTGCTACGTTGTACGCGCTAATGAATACAACCCTGGAGTCTGAGGGACGCGGCGGTGGCCTTTCAGATTCAGATCTATTTTCAAATCTGCTCCAGTAAATAAGTCATTATTAGAGGCATGTCTGCAAGCCCCAGGAATCATGTGATGTGTGTTGATCGTGGCTGGGCCGTGCATGATCATGATCCACACGGCTCCCCTTAGCGTACCTGCGCAAATATCAAACAGGACCCCAAGGGAGACGTGACATACAGGCAGATCACTATGAATCAGTATGCACCTGTACATACATTAGAGCTAGAGTAGAATGACATAGGATTGGAGGTCTGATTGCTGTGTGAGACGTTGAATGACATCGGCACTGCAGTACTAGAAGGTATTGTGTTGTTGTGGCAGGTTGATGGATGATGGCCGATTTAACTGTAGTACTGACATCAGATTAGCTGGGCACATAACGAAGGGAGTTGCTCTTTATCTTGCTATCTTGTTTTTTTTTCTTCATTTTTTTTCATTCTGTCTTTCTTTTAATGTTGTTTACATTACCATGCTGTCTCCCTTCCAGGGCATTGAGATAACGTCCACTGGCTCCAGTAATCACTACATCACCGGCACCACCTCAGAGGTCAGACTCTTTATTCTCCTCTTCCCCCCCCTCTCAACCCCGTCCTTCAGAGCCCAATGCCATGGGCTCTTACCAAACATTGTCATATAAATGCACTTTAATTTAAACAAACCCCATAGGACTAATGGTTTGCATTACCTTGACATTTAGACGGTCTGCTGTACTGTGTGGGTGGGCGGGTGTACAATCGGGTCTGAAATGACTGATACCCTTGAAAAAAATGAGCAATACTGTATAAAATAAATGATTCAAATACTGAGCTATATTGTATGCTAATAAAATTTGGAAATTATATACTTTTATGCTAATACAATTGCTAAGAGAAAGCGATTTTTGTTTAGCAAAATTGTTGACCACCACAAAGATTCCTATAAATCAAGTGGTCATAAGTTTAGTATTTGATTCCACATTCCTAGCACAAAATGACTACATCAAGCTTGTGACTACAAACTTGTTGCATGCATTTGCAGTTCATTTTGATTCTGTTTCAGAATATTTTCTGCTCAATATTAAATACTTGGTAAATAATGTATTGTCATTTTGGAGTCAATTTGATTTGAAATAAGAATATGTTTCTTAACACTTCTACGTTTTGATGTGTATGCTACCAGGATTACAGATATCCATAAGATAATAGCAGACATTCTAACCTCCCCTGTAATTGGTAATGGTAGCATGTCTTGGGGGTATGTGTAATCACGGTAGCATCCACATTAATGTAGAAGTTTATTTACAGTAAAATGTACTCTAAAATGACACAATACATTACCATTATTTTTATTGGGGACAAAATCATCTGAAACATAACCAAAACAAACTTCAAATACATCCAACAAGCTTGATTTAGTCATTGTGTGCTAGGAATATGGGACCAAATACTAAACTTTTGACAACATTTATTTACGGGAATCTTTAGGGGTGTCATTAGTTTTGACCCCTACTTTTTTGAGAAAAAAGTATTAACTGTTAAACAAAATCGCTTTCTCTGAGCAATTGTATTAGTATAATATAATTTCCCCCATTTTCTTGGTGCATACAATATAGCTCAGTATTTGAATTATTTATTTTTGCTCATCTTTATCAAGGGTGTCAGTAATTTAGTACCCGCCTTATACATTGTGTGTGTGTGTGTTTCTTTGTGTGCACTGTAGATTTCTAAATAACCATTAGTTAATCTAGCTAACATTAGTCTGCCATTCTGTAGAAGGACCGTTGCCAAGTGCAAGTACTCTGTTAAAACCACAAATATCAGTGGATTACCATGGTAGATAGAATCATCAGAAAACATGGACCTCATGGCATCGGCTGTAAGCCAGTATAATGATACCACTATGCACTATAAAGGCATAATGTTTATCACAAGCTGCTACAGTGGGAGGATTGTTCACACCGCTCTCGTCAAAAGTAGTCCGCTATAGGGAATCTGGTGCCGTTTGGGATCCAATGTGGTTGTAACTAATCCTACTGCGTTCGATACGTTATCTAGGTTGATTATTGGGGATTTAGTGTTGTGAAAGAGAACGCCGCTTTAATGGTCATTAGTGGAACGGCTCGCAAGTTAAGCATTTCGCCGTACGTGAGCGTGACAACTTGAATGGTCGTTCGTGAAATATCGAAGTGAAATGTCTTGCTTAATGATGATATTGACTGGTTGAAGCAGGTCACTTTTTTGTGGCCAGGAGTTTTTCCCTGTCAGTTTAGGTGGTTCACATATGTACTCTGCCCTGACTTGGCTGTGTCTGTCTGCTATTACAGTACATGCACAGAGACCTGAATGGAATGGCTGCAATGATTGTGATAGGCGGTTGTTTTTTCCGAACTTACTTGAATGCGCTAATTGTACGTTTCTCTGGATAAGCGCATCTGCTAAATGATACAAATGCACATATAAAATAGAATTCTGATCATTCCTAGGTGGTGCGGCAGGTAGCCTAGTTGGACTAGTAACCGAAAGGTTGCCAGATCGAATCCCCGAGCTGACAATGTAAAGAAAAATCTGTCGTTCTGCCCCTGAACAAGGCAGTTTAACCAACTGTTCCTAGGCTGTCATTGAAAATAAGAATTTGTTCTTAACTGACTTGCCTAGTTAAATAAAATCAATAAATAGGTTGGGGGCTTGGCTATTTTATTACTCTCCCAGTTAGATGAAGGCTTGCCAGGGAAAGGATCGAGGGAACCAAGCTTTAGTACAGGATGGTCTCTTCTCTGGGACAGCCTGGGATAGACATGTGTTTTTCCATGATGTCATGATCAGAATATAGACTGACTCCCCTGGCTACTGCTACTGGAGTCTATCTGAAGCACTTAGTGTGCATGTGCTGTTCTCTCTAGAATGCATACACAGTGCATGCACTTGTGCACGTACAGTATGCATGATTTAGTACACAAGCCCACTCAGGGTCAGAGGTTAAAAGTCTAAGTAAGCATTTCGCTGCTGTTTACGAAGCATGTGACAAAAAAGATTTGATTTGATTACTCTTTTTAACCAATTAAGGTCAGACGTCAAATCCCAGCCATAATGTTACATCTGTCATACATCTATAGTAGTGTGCGTTTGTGTGTTTTTTAATTATTGGCTTGTGTATTTCAGTCACCCGCTGAGTTCTGTGAGAAGATACTGGCTGGGGACGAGGTGATCCAAGTCAATGACCAGATTGTGGTGAGTATTTTGTGTGCTTGTGTGTTACTTGGAACCAAGTCTGGCCTAGCCAAGCACAACTGTATATGAACTCCAACTCCCATGGTGCTCTGCATTGTCAGGTTGGCTGGAGCCGGAAGAACCTAGTGAAGAAACTGAAGGAGAACCCCGGTGGAGTGACGCTGGTCCTCAAGAAGGTCCCCGTGTCACTGAGAAGCAAAGAGACAGCCCAACAGCCCCCCTCGCCACAGGTAGGCTGCTGGAGTTTAGTGGGAAGCATACATTGCGTGCGTGCATACATGCATACATTTTTTATTTATTTTTTTATTTCACCTTTATTTAACCAGGTAGGCTAGTTGAGAACAAGTTCTCATTTGCAACTGCGACCTGGCCAAGATAAAGCATAGCAGTGTGAACAGACAACAACACAGAGTTACACATGGAGTAAACAATAAACAAGTCAATAACATGGTAGAAAAAAGAGAATCTATATATCTATATACAATACAATCTATATACTATATACAAACCCATGCATGTATGGGTGCATACATGCATACATACACGCATACATGCATACATACACATTCACGAGGATGCACACACACACGTTTACACTCAGGCATGTACACCCACCCACCCACCAGCACATACTGAACCAAGGAAACACATCCATTCAGACCTGTAGGCTTTCATAGAGCAGATTCCCTCTGGATAACCTCTGGTCACTTGGGTTTAACTGTTTGTCATCCCCACCTTCAAGCCTTCATGCTCTCACCCTGCCGACTGTCTTGTCTCTGTCTATACAGAAAAACAAATCACGGTCAAATACACACACACAAACACACACATTTTTTCCCTCTCATACACACTCTTCTATCATGCACACACAGCTGACTACTCCGCCACCCCTCGTGACATGACTCAACATGTTAAAGCCAGCCTGCGCTGTAGTCTGAACACTGAGACAGCGAGCCATGTCAGTCAGTCGTGTTTATTGACGCTTGCTCAGGGCCTGTGTGCATGTGTATGTGTGTGCGATACTCCAAGCATAGAATTTTTATAATCCAATAATAATTCTAAGCACATAAAACAATTTACTGGCATGGACAAATAATGGAATTCAGGTATTCAAATGTAAAAAAAAATATATATATATATATATATATATATATCTTAGAATGCACTCCTATATAGATTTTCATACTATATCAGGTATTTAATATATTTTTTAAATATATTGTGTTAAAATAAAGGTATATGTACCTAATTTGCATAAAACGCAACTGGTTTATTGGCATATATGAATATTAAAATAAAGGGGTGGAACAGGGCTGTAACCACCGACAACTTGTTCTCTCTACCCTACCTGCACTCAGCTGTGCTGTCTAGACTGCCTCATTAATTAGTGTTGTCACATTCTCTTGCATAATTTAACAAAAGTGTCAATGGCACAATACCATTGGATTAAAAATCAACACGCTTGGCTGTAGATTATACCTATCGGAACATACTTTACATTGTTTGCGAGATCAGACGTAATATCACTGTAAGCCGAGAATTCATTTTCGGATGTTGCTTTCATTTCAGCGCATCTAATTAATGAACATTTCAACTATATTAAATTGTTGAAAAAATTCTAATCCACACTGTACACCCATCAAAATAGTTATCTTTCTTGTCTTTCTTGTGATGTGTCTCGAGACAGTGCACTAAGTCCCCGATCAAGCTTTAGCATTCTTATAGATGCAACGGAAAGACAGTGTATTCCATTGAGCCCATTTCAGCCATTACCGGGGTGTGTTTGACAGGTCATTACAAACATTTCCACGGTCGTAAAGTGTGAAAAAGTCGCAGGAGTAAAATAAAAGCAATTAATCCAGCGAGATGTAAATGAGAAGTGGATTTTACACCCCTCAAACACAGGAAATATATGGCTGAAAAAGACAGATCCTCAGGTGGGCGGGGCAGGCGCGTTGCTTGTGTGTGAGTGGAGGCTGAAGACAAGGATTTTATGTGGATAATAAAAGCTGCCATTTGTCCTGTGGGTTTGGTCCACAGGGCGCACTGTGGCTCAGCTCACGCACACACACACCGTATTAAAAGGAACTGAGCAGAGTTCACAACTTCACACCCTATCTCTTCATCTGAAGTGGGTGGGGGGGGTTTCACATTTTCTGCTGGCTGGTTTTCAGAAAGAGGAAGAAGAGGAGGAGGAAGAAGAAGAGGGCAACCAGAAACACTCCCTATTTGAGAGAGTAGCAACCTCAGTCAGGTCTCTGTCATTCAGGTGAGTACACACACACCAGACATGAATGCTTCAGTACTTCTTCTGTGTGTATGTATATATAGTGCTGAAATACTCCATTTTACACAACCATTTGAACATATTTTTTGTCTGACGTGTCGGCGACAGGCAGCATGATTCTGTAATAGACCAATGGCTGCGGTCATGTTGCAAATGCAATTAAGGCTGTCATAGACTGTGTCATAGACTGTGTCATAGACTGTGTCATAGACTGTGTCATAGACTGTGTCATAGACTGTGTCATAGACTGTGTCATAGACTGTGTCATAGACTGTGTCATAGACTGTGTCATAGACTGTGTCATAGACTGTGTCATAGACTGTGTCATAGACTGTGTCATAGACTGTGTCATAGACTGTGTCATAGACTGTGTCATAGACTGTGTCATAGACTGTGTCATAGACTGTGTCATAGACTGTCATTGGCCATTTAATATTTGCCCACCCACAGAATACTGGAAACCAACAAAGGCCTGGTGCGTTAGCGCAATACATTTATGTTGTGTCCTGTGCTACTGATTTCCTATGGGAGTGTAGATGAATTCTGACGACTGATGAGTTTTTGTTGAAATTATATATCCAAATTGAATGGCACTTTATTAAAGGGGAAGTTTACCTTAAAATGAAAGTTTGTCAGTTGCTTTCATAATCTCCACAATGGTCTTGCATTGATATTAGTTCATATTCACCACCTCGAAAAAATGCCCTAACTTCATGTGCTGCATTTGTATTTCCTGCTTCAGGGTTCTATATCAATGCTATAGTTTTTGGCCCCTCCCACTCTTTTGTGTGCGTGCGGTGCGTGTGTGAGTTTCTAAACCCAGAGGCCCAACATCCCATGACGTCCGGGAAAGCTTGCGAAGCCGACTGCAGACCAGATTGGGGTTTGAGAAGTGAAACATTCTTTCTTAAGTTGTTCATTTTCTCAATCTAAAGGCACAACCTAGATTCGAGCCAAGTAGCTGAACATGTTATTACGCCAACCTCGTGAAAGTGACACACTGACACGTTTTCATTTTCCTCAAGAACAATTTCATATCGAAAGGAGTGCCTTTTGATTCGATGGCCTGCACATGTGCAGTTCGACCATTACACCCGAGGACGTGTTTCTGCGCATGAGCTTAGTCGCCATGACATCAACTACATGCGCAATGTTGAATTTCTATTAGAAGCCGTTTCTACATATCTTCATTCTAAACCATCTTTGGTGTTAGTGTGACTAAGTGGGCTCCCTCTTCCCCTCCATCCCATGTGTGGTGTGCAGGGGCTGACATATAGTGTTGTGGATGGATAGTGTGAGTGTGGTAAAGTGTGACCCCTCTACCTGTATGTAGGGCTGCAGTTCAAGGGCCAGTGGATATCCAGCCCATGGGCCAGGAGAAGTCGGAGCTGTCCAGCGACAGGGGATTGGACGGCAGCCTGACATACACCTTATGTCCCAGGGGATCCCAGGGGGACATCTCATACCTGTCATCAGGTCGGAACCATAGACATGACCATAAATGGTAGAAGGGTTCCCACTTGATGCTGAAAGGTCAAAGTTAGCTAAATTGTAAACATTTACGAAAACAAAATGTAGCTTTTTGGTCTATATTTAAGGTTAGGCATACGATTAGCAGTGTAGTTAAGTTTAGGGTTAGGTTTAATATCCAATTTACAGAAGAGAAATCAGACGACACCGCTTATCGCCATAACATGTTTCAGTAGATAGCCTACCAGGGCCCTTTTCGGTTGCTCTCGGCATCCAAAACCAGTTGGTAAAAAAAAAAACAGGGAAGAACATTGAAGAATTAAGCAAATAAAGGGAGGAATTTGTCCTTTTTGAAAACTTTTCAAAATATTTTTGCTACTGAACATGACACTAAATTCCAGCTAAAGTAAGACTGTTGGGGACAGAATGTTAGTTGTTGCTGTTAGTAGTGATCATAATTGTGCTGTGTTGTTGTATTAAAAAGTGTTCTCACCTGTGTGTGTGCATGTGTGTCCTAGGAGAAGCCGAAGGTTTGGAGGGGTCCAGGTTCAGCCCCGGGCCGAACGGAAAGGGCTCTGCACCCTCCAGAAGTCCGTCCCCCCGGGTAATAGAACTAGGCAGAGCGAGCATCAGTTCCATCAGTTCCTGTCCTGAGATGGGTGGACACATGGTGAGAGAGAGACACACACTCCATTTTTTGGTAGTGGTTATGATGGCGATGAGGTTAGTTTCTGTAGTCACTCTCTACATGTGATGTTTTAATGGGTTACATTTGAGCTTTTTAGAAAGACCAGTTGGATAGACAATTACGTTTTTTTAGACTGAATTGAATTGAGGACAAGCTCTCTGCTGTTTTAATTTTAGGAGGATAAAGAACAAGAAATGGGGTCTACAAAAGGTAAGTTTGGGTTTTAAAAATCAGTTTTCCTTACTTATTTAGAGTACTTTACATGTACTGTACTTATTTTCGCAGCAGGTACTTTGTGTTACCATAACTTTGACACCCTCTCCCATCTAACCCCACCCCACCCACCCACACACCACCCCCCCCCCCCCCCCCCCCCCCCAGGCACGCGTAAAGCGATGAGCAGGCGGCGTGTGTCGTGCCGTGAGCTGAGTCGGCCCGAGTGTGACGGCTGGCTGTGGAAGAAGAGGAAGGAGAGCAGTGTGTTCATGACCCAGAAGTGGCAGCGCTTCTGGTTCGTCCTCAAGGGCCCCTCTCTCTATTGGTACACCAGTCAGCAGGTGAGGTCCTTTGTTTTATTTGTTATAAATATTAACTGTTCTATTAACTGTATGTATTAACTGTTTTATTAGTTAGAACTATGTTACCGGTTTTAACCCAGTTGAGCCCCCCCCAACTCCCCACTCATCCCCCCTCAAAAAGGGTCAGGGGAAGAAAACACTTATACACAAACCTACACAATCATGTAAGGTGCTTTAATATTCCAGGACTTGATAACTGTTCAGGAGGGTGCATACAGAATTGTGTAGATTATATGGTATTGTGTAGAATAGGCAGGATTGTCTGTCATGAAGAAAATGTTGAGTCGTGGCAGCTTCATTCATAACATTTCTATGGAAAGGTTTCACTTCACTGAACATACCCCAAGTGAACACAGTCGTATAAGTTCGTTCATCTTATTGCGTCGACAGAGACCATGCACATGAATCGGCATTCTACGCCTCACGTCAATGTACAGTAAAAGTGCTTGTGTAAAAGTTCATTTTCATCTGCAGTCCTTGGACAGGCTACAGCAGATAATAGACAATGTGCTATTATATCATATTATACACTGTATCTCATTGGCAGGTTTATGCACATAATGTGATGGAGGCCCAATAATAACATGGCTCCGATAGTTGCATTTATCACTATGACTGATGGTATTATTGCATTTGGTTGTGGTTGCAAACGGTTCTGTTTTATCTAGCTCAACAGGTTTACACTGTGCAATGTGATTTGGCATTATCTGTATGTATTTTATGCCTGGTAATTGTGATGAGCATTGCCTCTTAGGAGGCAGTCCTTATCAAAATTGCCATGTGCAAAATATGTCAGAAAATGTTTTTCAACGTCTTGTGCTCACTGGAATTGCAGTAGCCTGGTAAAGTGGACTGAACACTCATATGGTTCATTGTGGAGTAACCAGGCTATCATGGCTGCAGTAGTTGTGTTTGATTAACCTATTTCTTTCTTTGTAATCGTCAGGAGGAGAAAGCGGAGGGCCTGGTTAAGATCTCCAGCTACAACATAGAGGGCGCAGGAGAACACAAGAGGAAGTAGTGAGTATTCATGTCGGATGGAGTGTCTAGTGTGATAAGACAAGATATTTAGGTGTGGCAGGTAGCCTAGTGGTTAGAGCGTTGGGCCAGTAACCGAACGGTTGCTAGATCGAATCTCCGAGCTGACGAGGTAAAAATCTGTCGTTCTGCCCCTGAATCAGGCACTGTTCCAAGGCTGTCATTGTAAATAATAATTTGTTCTAAACTGACTTGCCTAGTTAAATAAAAATAACATGTAGGATTCACTGTTTGATGGTACCTGACCTACTGGAGTCCCATCTGGGTGTATGAAATCAGGCGCAATGGAATCATCCTAAATTTGAAAGTCCCATCCATCTGACACTCCAGACAGCCGCAAAGTAAATATTTTGAATATTATTTTAAACCAGATTTGGATTTAACCCTTATATTATTAGATTGCAATGCAAGCCCAGTGTAATGTACATCAGCAAAAAAGGGAACTGCTATATACGTTTCTAAGAGTGCAGTGTTTCCCCTATATTCATTTAGCTGCCGCTACTCCAAAAAATCGAATAAAAATATATTATTTTGTTGAAAATAATTTTCTAAATGGTAAAACTTTTTCAGTGTATAAGCAATTAAAACCAGATATAAAGTATGAAGTAAAGATAATGGAGCCACATATATTTTTTTAACAATCACCAAAATAAACTTAGATAGTCCGGGAGAATCAAAAATATCAAGAATGTCATGTCATGAGGCACACATTGATTTTGTTATGTTTGAGTCACTCAGATAGCATAAGAACATGGCATAAGCCATGGCAAAATTGGAGAATTGCAGCACATTAGCTTTAAAACAGCTACACTTTGTCTCTGCAGCAAAGAGTAGGGCCTCTAAAAATATTGGTCAGAGGCAAACACTGAAATGTCATATCTACCAACTACCATATCTACCATCAATTTAGCAGACCTTCTTACTAATACCATTCTGTCAAAGTGGGAATAAGTAGTAACATCCCCCATCTCTTATTGTAGGGGTAGCTAGCTTAGCGGTAGCTAGCGTAGTCATAACTTATTTTATTCATATTTTTCTTTGGGGGGTAGATCAGCTTTAATATTGCAGATATATTGTAGCTTCCATCAATGTAATTGTCTGTATAATTTCCAATCCCCCATTATATTTTTTGTAAATACATTGTACATGTATCCACATGCATTATACATATTTATTTTTTATATATTTTCCTTTATGTTCCCCTAAACCTACCACCCCTCCCCTAATTGGAGTAAACTAATGGACAACAGTACTTAGGCTTCTACTTCCAGGTTATACATACTATGTATATTGTACGGACACAATATATTTTACAATAGTTACCTTTTTAAAATGTATTTTTATGCCATCCTTCACTTACCCTCAACCCATCCCATCTATTTCTAAAGACCATCCAGTTTTGATGTCTATTTTCCACATATTTTTCAAATGTGCTGTGATGTTTCACAAAAGTTCTGAACCTTTTTCTATTCTCGTAGTTTCTACAGATAGTAAATTTAAAGATAATGCTTTTAGCAAAAATGTTTATATTATTGATCAATTGACTAAAACTTTTCAAATCACCCAGCAGTAACCCTAACCCTAAACAAATTATCTAATGGTTGTCTCGTCGCAGAAAAATCTGCAGAGCTAGGATGGTTGTATCTCCCATATACCGTGCATATGGAAAGTAGTCAGACCCCTACTCTTTTTCCACATTTTGTTACAGCCGTATTCTAATCCTCATCAATCTACACACATTACCCCATAATGACAAAGTGAAAAGAGATTTTTTTGAAATTTTTGCAAATGTATTAAAAAACAGAAATACCTTATTTACATAAGTATTCAGACCATTTGCTATGAGACTTGAAATTTGAGCCCAGGTGTGTCCTGTTTCCATTGCTCATCCTTGATATGTTTCTACAACTTTATTGTAGACCGCCTATGGTAAATTCAATTGATTGGACATGATTTGAAAAGGTCCCACAGTTGACAGTGCATGTCAGAGATAAAACTAAGCCATGAGGTCGAAGGAATTGTCCGTAGAGCTCAGAGACAGAACCTGATGGTCACGCTGACAGAGCTCCAGAGTTCCTCTGTGGAGATGGGAGAAACTTTCAGAAGAACAACCATCTCTGCAGCACTACACCAATCAGGCCTTTATGGTAGAGTAGCCAGACAGAAGACACTCCTCAGTAAAAGGCACATGACAGCCCGCTTGGAGTTTGCCAAATGGCACCTAAAGGTCTCCCAGACCATGTGAAAGAAGATTCTCTGGTTTGATGAAACCAAGATGGAACTCTTTGGCCTGAATGCCAATCGTCACGTCTGGAGGAAACCTGGCACCATTCCTACGGTGAAGCATAGTAGTGGCAGCATCAGACTCAGACTGTGGCGAAGGTTCACCTTCCAACAGGACAATGACCCTAAGCAGACAGCCAAGACAACGCCGGAATTGCTTCGGGACAAGTCTCTATGTCCTTGAGTGGCCCAGCCAGAGCCCAGACTTGAACCCGATTTTAACATTTCTGGAGAGACCTGAAAATAGCTGTGCAGCGATGCTCCCCATCCAACCTGACAGATTGAGAGAATCTGCAGAGAAGAATGGGAGAAACTCCCCAAATACAGGTGTGCCAAGCTTGTAGCGTCATAACCAAGAAAACTCAAGGCTGTAATCACTGCCAAAGGTGCTTCAACAAAGTACTGTACTGAGTAAAGGGTCTGAATACTTATGTAAATATGATATTTCTGTTTTTCTTTTTTTGTAAATTTGCAAAAAATTCTAAACCTGTTTTTACTTTGTCATTATGGGGTATTGTGTGTAGATGATTAATGAAGGGAAAAAACTATTGAATCCATTTTTGAATAAGGATGTAACATAACAAAATGTGGAAAAAGTCAAGGGGTCTGAATACTTTTCGAATGCACTGTATATACCGTTCTATTGGTTGCAAGAATTATGTATCATAATATAAATTGGAAAATGATAAGTTTTGAATCCGACGTTGTTTTGTGTATCGGCTCATAAACCATGTGCCATAGAATCAGTACATCAAAAATCTCATCCCAACTATTTTGCAATCTATATGACACAGCTGTCGATTTTTTGGGGGGGTCCTTAAATGAAACTGGTATACTTTTTTATTTATCACAATTTTCTTTAACCGATTTTGGTCTTTTAATGCCGACAGACAAGTTCCTTACTATTTCCCCCTTCCACTTCCCTTCCTTGATTTTTGTGTTGATGCTGCAATTAGTTGGTTGTAATTTTGGGTAGAGCAGACGTTTCCATATAGTTAGCTGCATGTGTGAAATAACTCCACCAGTCCTATTCATGATATAATTTACAAAGATTATACCTTTATTTTATTATTATTCCCAAAATAATGTTTTTTTATTTTGATTTTGATCAATTAGTATATTTGAGTTTAACCATAATATTTGTTGTATTATTTGTTCTGTCTTTTCTGGTGAATTAAACTGAAATACAACCAACTTTTTATGTCTTGTCTTAAAAACTGGGATATTTTGGAGATGATTTCATTTTCAAATAACCGAAAGTGAGATGTTGTAATCTGAATAAAGGGAAAAGACCATTCTTGAACAAGGGGTGAGACATTCTTACTAATTTGCTAGAGAACCAGTTCGGATTTAAGTATGACTTTTGTATGACTGACGCCTTTAGTGAGAGGTCTAATGTTTTAATATTTAATAATTTCTGCCCTCCAAATTCATATTAATGATATAAACAGGCCCCTTCAATTTTGTCTGGTTTTCCGTTAAAAATAAAATTGAATCTTTTTTGCTCATATAATTTAAAAAACATTTAAATTTAAACATGCTAGGTGTAGGCAAGGCCATAAGCAAATAGGTAAACTGGGATATGACTAAAGAGTTAATCAGGGTGATTTTTCCACAAGTATGTTCCTTTCCATGGTAGCAAGATCTTGTCTATTTTTTGCACATTTTCTATAAAAATGTATTGTAGTGAACTTGGTATTCATATCTTGAAATAAAAATAATGAGTATGTCCACATCACCGTCAGACCATTTTATTGGTAAGCAACACGGTAATGTAAAACATTTTTTAGGGGGCGATCCAATACATAATATAGTACACTCATCATGATTTGGTTGCAATCCAGAGAGGTTAGAAAAAGTATCTAGATTCTCTGAGGCTGTGGACCCGTAACTTAATTATAATTTCTCTCGCTCTCTCTGTCGCTCTCCTTTCTCTCTCTCTCTCGCTCTCTCCCTCTGTTTCTCTACCTCTCGCTCTCCTTCTCCCAGTGTCTTCCAAATGTGCCACCAGCGCTTCCAGACTTTCTTCTTCGCCGCCGAGAACGTCAATGACATGACCAAGTAAGTGTGACAGATTATGAACACGCACACAGTGTGCTAATACACACACACACACACACTAGGGATGGGCACGATTAATTTGAATATCGAAACGGATGCTAGTATTCGATTGCTTGCGAGAGTATTAATTCTTTAGGAAAAACAAGGCAACAGTAAACAAGCCGTCGCCCACGAAGGATGCAGCCCCCCCTCCCCCATGCTAACAAACATAGCAAATGCTAGCTTAAATGCTCATGAGCGCATGCAAACATTTGATACAGTCTCTGACATAAATTATTTCCCAACTCATAAAGTTATAAAAGTAACTCGAAAATGCTACTCAGTTTGCCGCACGCACAAAACATATATTAGACAGCAAGGCTCTTGATCCAGGAAGGGATTCTCTGCTCTTACTAATAGAAGCTTGATTTTGCAAGACGCTAACCACTTAGCTAGCTAGATAACTAGCTACTAAGTTAGCAAACCAAATGCACAACTGCAGAGCATTTAGGACATTTCTGTGAGCTCTAAAAGTATTGGGACAGTGACACATTTGTTTGTTGTTTTGGCTCTGTACTCCAGCACTGTGGATTTGAAATGATACGATGATGTTAAAGTACAGACTGACAGCTTTAATTTGAAGGTATTTTCATCCACGTCGGGTGTTAGACGCACAAATATCATACCCCGAAGACATGCTAACTTCTCACCATTTCAATAACAGGGGAGGTTAGCATTCTTCGGGGGGGGGGGTATGATTTTTGTGTGTCCGTAACTTTCTCACACATTATTCACGGTTCATTGAGGATTATCTGTAATTATTCTAACATCCATATTAATGTGCAGTTAGAAACATATATTCTATTCTTATTTACAATAAAAGTGACTCCAAAATTACACAATACATTAATTACCATTCATTAATATTGGGCACAAAATAATCTGAAACGCAACCAAAACAAACATAAAATGCATCCAACAAGTTTGTAGAGTCACAAGCTTGATGTAATCATTGCATGCTATGAATATGGGACCAAATACTTCACTTTTTACTACTTTAATAAACATAAGTGAATTTGTCCCAATAAATGGTTCACACCATATGGTTGAAAATACCCCAAAATGAAAGCTGACAGGCTAAAGCTTCACTTTAACATCGTAATCATTGTATCATTTCAAATCCAAAGTGCTAGAGTACAGAGCAAAAACTAAAAATGTCACTGTCACAATACTTTTGGAGCTCACTGTATAAGATATCTATCTGGCAAACATTTACTTGTCAATTCCATACTGTAGCTAGATCACCTGGTGCGTGCTGCAGAACAGTGAGTGACTTAAGGCTCCGGTCTCTTGTCATTGTGTGCTTGTGAACGTGACTGGGGACTACAGGTAAGCTTTATAATAAAAAATGTGACCGGTGAAATGCTTTATCTCCTAACGTATTGCACAAGTTGACTGCAGGCATTTACTTAAAAAGTAGCACCAAATATTCATTATTTATTTAAAAAATTAAAACTTAAAAGAAATAGTTTCAATGCTATTCATGGTATTGAAAAAGCATGCCGTGGCTACTTCCAAATACCCCGGTATACAGTATATACGGTCTACCTTCCAAGCCTACAACTGAGGATTCCCCATAGAAACGACGATAGATATGTCCCAGGGATTTGATTTGCATACACTTATTATTCAAATGCATTGAAACGATGTAGCGTGGCGTCTTCTAATTCAATCGTTTTTTAGGCAAAGAATCAGTGATGTTGGTTGGTCGGTCAGGCAAGGTTGTTAAGTCTTACAGGTGTGGCATACCAGGGGGTTTGGTCAAAACGTTTACTCCGACACGGACAGAGTAGGATTAGCTCGGTTTCAAGGGTGTTTAGTTGAACAACAAACCAAAAGGTCTCCCCCATGAGACCCTCTCCGGGATACCGTCTTCTGGGCTCCGGGTCTTGCTGTATCCTGTGGGGAACAAAAACGGAACTCCCTCCTTTTACCTCTGGAACCTTCCCCAACTATACGGGGAGTCACCTTTCTTCCCCCAGTCCCTCCTCCCATGTGCTGCTCTTCTGGCAGCTTTATGGGACCTGTCCAGCTGGTGAGCAATCAGCCCTTGATTACTCACCAACCACAATCAGCCCCAATTAGTCCTGGCATGTCCAGCAGAGGGAGCCATCGCCTTGTGATGTATACTCCGTCTGTCACCATGCCTTGACGAGTCTCCCCCTGGTGGCTGACCTGCTGTACGCCACATAGGTTACAACCATGGTCAGTGATGGCTCTTACTTAGGTTATTATATCAGACATGGGTCACGTTAGCCTTGTCCCAGATCTGTTTGTGCTTTCTTTCCAACTCCATTCCTGTCATTGTCACGTGGCACAAACATATCAGAGACTAGGCCATAAAGAGAAAGGCTAGCCGGTGATTGTCAAGCAAATAACTGCAGGTTTCACACGGTAATTGGCTGTTAATTAGCATAAACACGTTTAGTATCTCCTGGCTTCCATAGCCTACAAGCCACTGATGCAGACCTTTGGAACATCTCCATTTTAAAAAGTCAACTAAATCCATTATTTATTTTAGACAGTTCTAAGGAAACATGATATGAAGCAAATGTTGTCTATTTCAAATAAAATATCATTTTATTATTCACATACACATATTCAGCAGATGTTATTGCGGGTGTAGCGAAATGCTACACCCGAGCCTTCCAACAGTCTTGAAGGAGTTCCCACATGCTGAGTACTTGTTGGCTGCTTTTCCTTCACTCTGCGGTCCAACTCAACCCAAACCATCTCAATTGGGTTGAAGTCAGGTGATTGTGGGGGCCAGGTCATCTGATGCAGTCATCCATCACTCTCCTTGGTGAAATAGCCCTTACACAACAAGTACTCAGCATATGTGGGAACTCCTTCAAGCTAGTTGGAAAAGCAATACAGGTGAAGCTGGTTGAGAGAATGCCACGAGTGTGCAAAGCTGTCATCGAGGCAAAGGGTAGCTACTTTGATGAATCCAAACATTTTGTTTAACACTTTTTTTGGTTACTACATGATTCTGTATGTGTTATTTCATAGTTTTGATGTCTTCACTATTATTCTATAATGTAGAAAATAGTACAAATAAAGACAAATCCTTGAATGAGTAGGTGTGTCCAAACTTCTGACTGGTACTGTATGTGTGATATTAGTTTTGATTTAGAATGGACCATTATCATGCACCTGTCTAGGTACAGGGGCATGGGGAAGAAAATACATGTCATCTATGTACTTAAATAGCGAATGGAGGACGCTTACCCATTATTCATTTTCATGCCAGCCAGGTAGGCTATACTACTGTTGTAAAGCAAAGCAATGTGCTTTATATTAGGAAATAGGGCTGGGCGATATGATAGATATCGTGTAACGATAGAGGTTTTTCTATTGTTTCATATTATGGTCTATCGTTTATTTCGTTGTGTCGCAAGTCACACTTTTTATGGCAATATGTTTCGTCAATTGGACGGCTCTTTGCGTTCTTTGCAACACAAACAAACATGGAGGAGAGAGAACGTGACACAGATCACGGAGACACTGAGCTCGTACGTAAAATAGGGGCTACTTCAGCCGCATGGACGTGGTTTGGGTATGAAAAGTCTGACACGGACCAAAAAAACGCCCTTTGCAAAATATGCAGCAGGCCGGTCCCGACAACAGGCTCAAACACCACAAATCTAGTTTCCACTTACGCAAGAATCATGTGGAACAGTACGGGGAGTCTACGGATGAGACCCCAAAAAGTAAAACCGAGTGCTCATAACAAACCCCCGACTCAGACGTTGCAAGAGGCTTTTGCTCACGGCACGCCATATGGCAAAGAATCACGAAGTTGGAAGGAGATAACAGCTGCCATTACAACTTACATCTGCAAAGACATGGCCCCAATTTACACGGTCGAGAAACGGGGGTTTCTTGAGTTGGTGCTAGTACTCGACCCAAGGTACCCTATGCAAATTGATATGTGACACATATTAATACCAAAATAACATGCAAAACAGGCAAGCACCCAAAAATATATTTTTATTTTAAGCCTATATTTATTTTGTTTGCAGCTGTAGTTGAAGTGTTTTCTATTTACCTTTTAAAGATTTCATACATTTATATTTTGTTAAAATGCTTAATTCAAAATTTGCACAAAGGTTCTAACTAAAAGGAGAAATAATCAAATATGAATAAGTACCTTTTATTTGTTGAGTAAAATTCAAAATGTAATAAGAAATAGGCCTTTACATGTGGTCATTTTATATAAACAATTTATTCATTGAATTTACAGAATGTGCTGTATGTTATCGGGATATGAAATTACCTATATCGGGGTATGAGATTTTGGCCATATCGCCCAGCCTTATTAGGAAAGTTGATAAATAAATATAAACTCAGCAAAAAAAGAAACATCCCTTTTTCAGGACCCTGTCTTTCAAAGATAATTAGTAAAAATCAAAATGACTTCACAGATCTTCATTGTAAAGGGTTTCAACACTGTTTCCCATGCTTGTTCAATGAACCATAAACAATTAATGAATATGCACCTGTGGAATGGTCATTAAGACACTAACCGCTTACAATTAGGCAATTAAGGTCACAGTTATGAAAACTTAGGACACTAAAGAGGCCTTTCTACTGACTCTAAAAAACACAAAAAGAAAGATGCCCAGGGTCCCTGCTCATCTGCGTGAATGTGCCTTGGGCATGCTGCAAGGAGGCATGAGGACTGCAGATGTGGCCAGGGCAATAAATGGAAATACTGTGAGATGCCTAAGACAGCGCTACAGGGAGACAGGACGGACAGCTGTTCATCCTCGCAGTGGCAGACCACTTGTAACAACACCTGCACAGGATCAGTACATCCGAACATCACACCTGCGGGACAGGTACAGGATGGCAAAAACAACTGCCCGAGTTACGCCAGGAACGCACAATCCCTCCGTCAGTGGTCAGACTGTCCGCAATAGGCTGAGAGGCTGGACTGAGGGCTTGTAGGCCTGTTGTAAGGCAGGTCCTAACAAGACATCACTGGCAACAACGTCGCCTATGGGCACAAACCCACTGTCGCTGGACCAGACAGGACTGGCAAAAAGTGCTCTTCACTGACGAGTCACAGTTTTGTCTCACCAGGGGTGATGGTTGGATTCGCATTTAACGTCGAAGGAATGAGCGTTACACCGAGGCCTGTACTCTGGTGCAGGATTGATTTGGAGATGGCGGGTCCGTCATGGTCTGGGGCATTGTGTCACAGCATCATCGAACTGAGCTGTTGTCATTGCAGGCAATTTCAACACTGTGCATTCCTCCTCCCTCGTGGTACCCTTCCTGCAGGCTCATCCTGACATGACCCTCCAGCATGAAAATGCCACCAGCCATACTGCTCATTCTGTGTGTGATTTCCTGCAAGACAGGAATGTCAGTGTTCTGCCATGGCCAGCGAAGAGCCCGGATCTCAATCCCATTGAACACGTCTGGGACCTGTTGGATCGGAGGGTTAGGGCCATTCCCCTCAGAAATGTCCGGGAACTTGCAGGTGCCTTGTGAGAGTGGGGTAACATCTCACAGCAAGAACTGGCAAATCTGGTGCAGTCCATGAAGAGGAGATGCACTGCAGTACTTAATGCAGCTGGTGGCCACACCAGATACTGACTGTTACTTTTGATTTTGACCCCCCTTTGTTCAGGGACACCTTATTCAATTTATGTTAGTCACATGTTTGTGGAACTTGTTCAGTTTATGTCTCAGTTGTTGAATTTTGTTATGTTCATACAAATATTTACACGTTTGCTGAAAATAAACGCAGTTGACAGTGAGAGGACTTTTTTTTTTTTTTTTTTTTTTTTTTTTTTTTTTGTAGGCCTGGCCTGTAGAAATTTGATGGGATCCACCTTTTTTCAATAGAGGCCAATTCTAAACTTTGTTTTCTCACGCAATTGCATAGCCTGTAGAAATATTGCGCAACATTAGCTCATGGGCACTCATGATTTTGATTACATTTGCATTGATGTCAGAGTGATTAGAGGGACAATAGAGTGCTGAGTACCAGGCAGTTAGCGAGTTTGGTAGGCTACTAATGACCATCAGAGCTTGGAGAAGCCTAATTACCATGACTAAACGGTCACATGGAATTTGACTGCTGTCATAACTCGTGCCCGCCGGTGTGGTGGTAATACGGTCACCGTAACAGTCCTATACGTCACATTAGGTTTTATTGGACAAACAGGAACATTATGATGGTATGGGTTGTTTGATATCACTTCCACTCCCCTGTAATCACTGCTGTGTGACAGAATCAACAATAGATTGAATCTCTCTGTCCCACTCACTAAGTCTTGCTCTGAAACATTAAACCGCTGTTATCCCTGTCTGTGCCACGGTCTGGTGCTGTCTCTCTCGCGCACACACACGCTTAAAGCAGAGCCTTTATCTCTTAGACCACACATGGTTTGATCACAGGCAGGTAAGGTAAAGCGAGGTATGAGTACTGACTTCTGAGCATATACAGTAGTCTTCGCTGCCACCTAGTGGTTTGTTAGTACTACAGAAATAGGCAGAGAATTACATCCGTTTTTTTTTGTTCCAGTTTAAAATAAAGACTTGTGGGCATAAGCTGAATTTTCTTTTCTGAAATGATCACAGTGGGGTAGTTGGTTGCTTGGAGGAAGTTCAAAGTGCATGACTATATATAACAACGATGTTTTCCCAGTAGCCTGCTTAGCCTCACAGTCGTTCGTTCAACATGTGGTCTTTTTCGGGAACTCTTCCCTCCAGTGTTTTCTCCGCGTTTCTAATGAGTGCTAATAGCGGCTTGATGGCCCGGTCCGTATTTATAAAGCGTCTCAAAGTAGGAGGGCCGATCTAGGATCAGCTTCCCCCCCGTCTGTGTATTCATTCTTCAGGCTCTGATCAGGCCCTACACCCAAACAAGGGCACTGCGTTCATCCACCTCTGGCCTGCTCGCCTCCCTACCACTGAGGAAGTACAGTTCCCGCTCAGCCCAGTCAAAACTGTTCGCTGCTCTGGCACCCCAATGGTGGAACAAACTCCCTCACGACGCCAGGACAGCGGAGTCAATCACCACCTTCCGGAGACACCTGAAACCCCACCTCTTCAAGGAATACCTAGGATAAAGCAATCCTTCTGCCCCCCCCCCCCCCCCCCCCCCCCCTTAAAAGATCTAGATGCACTATTGTAAAGTGGCTGTTCCACTGGATGTCATAAGGTGAATGCACCAATTTGTAAGTCGCTCTGGATAAGAGCGTCTGCTAAATGACTTAAATGTAAATGTAAATGTAATATGATCTAAAAAGCTCCTCTTCATTTTTTTTTACAATACAATACATCCACGTACAGTTGAAGTCGGAAGTTTTACATGCACTTGGTTGTAGTCATTAAAACAAAATTTTCAACCACTCCACACATTTCTTGTTAACAAACTATAGTTTTGGCAAGTCGGTTAGCACATCTACTTTGCATGACACAAGTAATTTTTCCAACAATTGTTTACAGGCAGATTATTTCACTTATAATTCACTGTATCACAATTCCGGTGGGTCAGAAGTTTACATACAGTAAGTTGACTGTCTTTGAACAGCTTGGAAAATTCCAGAAAATGATGTCATGGCTTTAGAAACTTCTGATAGGCTAATTGACATCATTACAGTCAATCGGAGGTGTACCTGTGGAGGTATTTCAAGGCCTACCTTCAAACTCAGTCCCTCTTTGCTTGACATCATGGGGAAATCAGCCAAGACCTCAGAAAAACAATTGTAGACCTCCAAAAGTCTGGTTCATCCTTGGGAGCAATTTCCAAACACCTGAAGGAACCAAATGTATTTGGCTAAGGTCTATGGAAACTTCCGACTTCAACTGTACAAACGACAACATACAGACACACTCAATCATACACATCATCACCCACCTGCTCACACCCCCATATCTCCAGCACCGCATCACTCGACACCCCTTGGCCTCAAACTGCACCATTTAGTTTCTTCTGCCGCCCACACACACTCAGCATTTAGATAATAAAGCATTTGACCTTTCCATCTAGATCAGTACTCCTAATAGTTTTATGAATACAAGCCCCGGAGTGAATGCTGTCTCTTCCTCTGCAGGTGGATCAACTGTCTGATTTCAGCCATCCAAAAACACAAGAAGTTCCACAAAGGGCCACCGGACAGCGAAGAGGGTAGGAGAAGCTTTACATGAAGTCTTGAGATTTTGATTGGATGATAAGATGTGTATTTTGTCACCATTTTCCATCTTAGAGTTGTCCCTGACAGTAGCCAAATCAAAAAATACATTAGAGGCTGGTTTCCCAGCCTACTACTGGACTAGTTTAAATGGAGATTCTCCATTGTGCATGATTTTGCTTATCTTTGTCTGGGTAACTAAACAAATGAGTTTAAAAAAAAAAAGAGAGAGATTTAGATACAGTTGAAGTCAGAAGATTACATACACCTAAGCCAAATACATTTAAACTCAGTTTTTCCACAGTTACAGACATTTCATCCAAGAAATATTCCCTGTCTTTGGTCAGTTAGGATCACAACTTTATTTTAAGAATGTGAAATGTCAGAATAATAGTTGAGAGTGATTTATTTCAGCTTTTAATTCTTTCATCACATTCCCAGTGGGTCAGAAGTTTACATACACTCAATTAGTATTTGGTAGCATTGCCTTTAAATTGTTTAATTTGGGTCAAACGTGTCGGTTAGCCTTCCACAAGCTTCCCACAATAAGTTGGGTGAATTTTGGCCCATTCCTCCTGACAGAGCTGGTGTAACTGAGTCAGGTTTGTAGGCCGCCTCGCTCGCAAACGCTTTTTCACTTCTGCCCACAAATTTTCAATAGGATTGAGGTCAGGGCTTTGTGATGGCCACTCCAATACCTTGACTTTGTTGTCCTTAAGCCATTTTGCCACAACTTGGGAAGTATGCTTAGGGTCATTGTCCATTTGGAAGACCCATTTGTGACCAAGCTTTAACTTCTTGACTGATGTCTTGATGTTGCTTCAATTTATCCACATAATTTTCCTTCCTTGTGATGCCATCTATTTTGTGAGGTGCACCAGTCCCTCCTGCAGCAAAGCACCCCCACAACATGATGCTTCACGGTTGCGATGGTGTTCTTCGGCCTGCAAGCCTCCCCCTTTTTTCTCCAAACATAACGATGGTCATTATTACATTTCATTTACATTTTTTTTTTTTTTTTGTCATTTAGCAGACGCTCTTATCCAGAGCGACTTACAGTAGAGTGCATACATTTTATTAAATTTGTACATACTGAGACAAGGATATCCCTGCCGGCCAAACCCTCCCTAACCCAGAAGACGCTATGCCAATTGTGTGTCGCCCCACGGACCTCCCGGTTGCTGCCGGCTGCGACAGAGCCTGGGCGCGAACCCAGCCCAGCCTGGGCGCGTACCCAGAGACTCTGGTGGCGCAGCTAGCACTGCGATGCAGTGCCCTTAGACCACTGCGCCACCCGGGAGGCCAAACAGTTTTATTTTTGTTTCATCAGAGCAGAGGACATTTCTCCAAAAAGTACGATCTTTGTCCCCATGTGCAGTTGCAAACCGTAGTCTGGCTTTTTTATGGCGGTTTTGGAGCAGTGGCATCTTCCTTGCTGAGCGGCCTTTTTAGGTTATGTCGATATAGGACTCGTTTTAATGTGGCTATTGGTACTTTTGTACCAGTTTCCTCCAGCATCTTCACAAGGTCCTTTGCTGTTGTTCTGGGATTGATTTGCACTTTTCGCACCAAAGTACATTCATCTCTAGGAGACAACGCATCTCCTTCCTGAGTGGTATGACGGCTGCGTGGTCCCATGGCGATTATACTTGCGTACTATTGTGCGTACAGATGGACGTGGTACCTTCAGGCGTTTGGAAATTGCTCCCAATGATGAACCAGACTTGTAGAGGTCTACAAAAAGAAAATCTGAGGTCTTGGCTGATTTCTTTTGCTTTTCCCATGATGTCAAGCAAGAGGCACTGAGTATGAAGGTCGGCCTTGAAGTACATCCACAGGTACATCTCCGATAGGCTAATTGACGTAATTTGAGTATTCTAAAGCCATGACATCATTTTCTGGAATTTTCCAAGCTGTTCAAAGACACAGTCAACTTACCGCATGTAAACTTCTGACCCACTGGAATTGTTATACAGTGCATTTTAAGTGAAATAATCTGTCTGTAAACAATTGTTGGAAAAAGTACTTGTGTCATACACAAAGTATATGTCCTAACCAACTTGCCAAAACTATAGTTTGTTAACAAGAAATTTGTGGAGTTGTTGAAACACTTAGGTTGGAGTCATTAAAACTCGTTTATGTAAACTTCTGAGTTCAACTGTATATGTGTGTATATATATAATAATCAAATCAAATTTTATTTGTCACGTGCTGAATATAACATGTGTAGACCTTAGCGTGAAATGTTTACTTACAAGCGCTTAACCAACAATGCAGTTTTAAAAATAGTTATTTTTAATAAATTATCTTAAGTAAAAAAATGCAATAATAATAATAATACTTCATTATTATTATTAACACAATAAAATAACAATAACGGTACAACAATCGGTGCTGGTGCCGGGGTACAGGTTAGTCGAGGTAATTTCTGCGGGGTACAGGTTAGTCGAGGTAATTTCTGCGGGGTACAGGTTAGTCGAGGTAATTTCTGCGGGGTACAGGTTAGTCGAGGTAATTTCTACATTTAGGTAGGGGTAAAGTGACTATGCATAGATAATAAACAGTTAGTAGCAGCAGTGTAAAAACAAAGTGGGGTGAGGTGTCAATGCAAGTAGTCCGGGTGGCCATTTGATTAATTGTTCAGCAGTTTTGTGGCTTGGGGGTAGAAGCTGTTAAGGATCCTTTTGGACCTAGACTTGGTTCTCTGGTACCGCTTGCCGTGCGGTAGGAGAGAGAGAACAGTCTATGACTTTAGGCCGTCCTCTGACACTGCCTAGTATATAGGTCCTGGATGGCAGGAAGCTTGGACCCAGTGATGTACTGGGCCGTACGCACTACCCTCTGTAGCGCCTTACGGTCGGATGCCGAGCAGTTGCCATACCAGGCGGTGATGCAACCGGCCATGATGCTCTCAGTGGTGCAGCTGTAGAACTGTTTGAGGATCTAGGGACACATGCCAAATATTTTCAGTCTCCTGTGGGGGAAAAGGTGTTGTCGTGCCCTCTTCACGACGTTCTTGGTGTGTTTGGACCATGATAGTTTGTTGGTGATGTGGACACCAAGGAACTCTCGACCCGCTCCACTACAGCCCTGTTGATGTGAAAGGGGGTGTGTTCGGCCCTTAATTCCCTGTAGTCCACTATCAGCTCCTTTGTCTTGCTAACGTTGAGGGAGAGGTTGTTGTCCTGGCACCACACTGCCAGGTCTCTGACCTCCTCCCTATAGGTTGTCTCATCGTTGTCTGTTATATAAAAAAAAATACATAGATAAAACAAAAATAATATATATACATAGTACCAGTCAAAAGGGTTTTTCTTTATTTTTACTATTTTCTACATTGTAGAATAATAGTGAAGACCTCAACACTAGTAACATAACACATATGGAATCATGTAGTAACCAAATAAGTGTTAAACAAATCTACATTTATTTTATATTTGAGATTCTTCAAAGTAGCCACCCTTTGCCTTGACAGCTTTGCAGACTGTGACATTTAATTTTTTCATTTTTAATACGTAAATTTGAAATATGTTCTAAAAACCTGTTTTTGCATTGTCATTATGGGGTATTGTGTGTCGATATATATTTTTCAAATCCATTTTAGAGTCTGGCAGTAACATAACAAAATGTGGAAATAGTCAAGGGATCTGAATACTTTCCGAATGCACCGTATATATTCATAATAATGTATGCCATTTAGCTGAGTTTTTTATCCAAATCCACTAACAGTCGTGTGTGCATACATTGTTTCCCGTAAAGGTGTCCCCAGCGGGAATCGAACCCACGACCCTTGGCGTTGTAAGCGCAATTGTCTGGACAACTGGTGTGGAAATAATAATGCTAAGGTTGATTTGTGTCTTTGTGAACAGAGTGTTACAGTGAGACAGAGTCAGAAGATGAGGGGTCTTCTCCTTCACCACACAGAAACAAGATCTACACGGTGAGGAGAAGCACACACAAACACATGCATTGTTTCTGTCTTTTTGCGTTTTGATGTCTGCCTTATTCTGCACTGTACTATTCTTTTTTAAATTTGATTGTTTATTGCTGCACTTGTCTCTTGTTGCTTGCCAGGCCATCATCGTACCGGTACCGACTAAAACTCTTGGCTATAGTAGTGCCGTAGAATAGAGGTCCAAGTCAGAACTCTCCCTAGTCTGCCACACTTACCTGTTCTCTGTTTCTGCTCTTGTTCTCTCTCTCTCTCTCTCTACCTCTCTTTCTGTCCTTCCCTCCATCCACTCATAAAAAAAGCAAGTGATGTTCCATACTAATCTAATGTGTTGTGTTTGATGGACAACAGAAAACCCTGTCCAACACACTGCCTCGGTCCAGGAAGGACAAGGACAAGGGCAAGGACAAGGCCAAGGACAAAGAGAAGAAGGACAAGATGCACGTTCCTGGTCCACCCACAGGGCGCAGCAGAAGCCCAGGTACTGTATGGTAGAGCGCAGCACTTCGGTTTCACCACAAGGTAGAGTAAGAGAGTCCATATAGGCCTATAGGGGGTTCCATTGATGGATACGTTTTAATTTCCGCCAGATGGCCTCAATGTTCTGGGGGATTCGCCAGCTTCATCATGGATGTTGTCTGCCTGTCTCTCCCCAGTGTCTTCAAATTGTGCCACCAGGGATTCTATAATGTGTTTATTTGTCTGCCTCCTTTGTGTCATGATATCTAATCAGCCCCCCCTCTTTCTCAATAAGTCGTATTGGTGTCGAAAGCATGACAAAATACAATGCCAAAAGGGAATTACAACAACCACATATTCTCTCTCTCGCTCAGTGAATGCAAGGAGTGTTTTGTAGTTGACAGGTGGTGTGGAGGGCTCTGTCCTTACTTAGTTTCTTGATTCTTTCCATGGTCATCGCTTTAAAAAGATATATATATATAAAATATGGTGGAGGGTTAGTTTAGCGTACCCACTGTTTATGTTTTGTCAAAGTTAGGCAGGAAGAGGACGGAATTGTAGTTTCCTGGGGGTTGTGTGGTGTGCCGCGATGGCCTCGCGGCCTAGCACGGCGGAGACACTGTCGTGACGGCATGGAATCAGGTGTGTTTCTGAGGATGGAGTTAAGGTGGATGAGGTTCTGCTCACGGTCGGTGAACAGGTAGGATCTGAATTGAAACATTCCGCATCCAGAATGAATGTGTTCATGAAAAGAGTACATTTGGTGGGTAGGCTGATTGCTAGTGGAATATTTGTACGGGATGTGTTGGTGCCAATTTCACTCCTTCGACTAGGGTGGTAGTTGCGAATCTGATCATGTTTATTACGGCTTAAAGAGCCGAGTTGGGTTTGGTAAGTTTGCTAGTTGTTTTCGTGTACTGTCGGCAGGTTTTCAGGCAGATGCCGTTTAGCATGTTGCTAGTTCCGGAGGCAAGTGTTCATGTTTCTGAATAAAACATTAGCAACAGTTAAAAGTGAATTTTAAAGTGAGGCATGGAGAGGGGCTCTACACGGGGTTTGCCAGCACAGATAGTCTACGTTGCTTTAAGTGTGGGGATTTGGGGGCATAAGAGCTTTGCGTGCCCACATAAAGGCCGTAGACAAGGTGAGGGTACAAGCGCCAGTGGGGAAAATTGAGGTCAACATGTAGTGGGCCTTGAGATGCATATTGTGGTGTGTTGTAGATGAGGCTGGGTCTAGTCAGGCTATAGATTGTGGTGTATCTGAGGCTTGGTCTAGTCATGCTATGGATGGTGGTATAGCTGAGTCTGGGCCTAGTCAGGTTATGGATGGTGGTGTAGCTGAGTCTGGGCCTAGTCAGGTTATGGATGGTGGTGTAGCTGAGTCTGGGCCTAGTCAGGTTATGGATGGTGGTGTAGCTGAGTCTGGGCCTAGTCAGGTTATGGATGGTGGTGTAGCTGAGTCTGGACGTAGTCAGGTTATGGATGAGGGTATAGCTGAGTCTGGGCCTAGTCAGGTTATGGATGGTGGTGTAGCTGAGTCTGGGCCTAGTCAGGTTATGGAGGGTGGTGTAGCTGAGTCTGGGCCTAGTCAGGTTATGGATGGTGGTGTAGCTGAGTCTGGGCCTAGTCAGGTTATGGATGGTGGTGTAGCTGAGTCTGGGCCTAGTCAGGTTATGGATGGTGGTGTAGCTGAGTCTGGGCGTAGTCAGGTTATGGATGGTGGTGTAGCTGAGTCTGGGCCTAGTCAGGTTATGGAGGGTGGTGTAGCTGAGTCTGGGCCTAGTCAGGTTATGGATGGTGGTGTAGCTGAGTCTGGGCGTAGTCAGGTTATGGATGGTGGTGTAGCTGAGTCTGGGCCTAGTCAGGTTATGGATGAGGGTGTAGCTGAGACTGGGCCTAGTCAAGTTATGCTCGTGGATGAGGGGAGTATAGTGGGGAAGTGCAAGCGACTAGGGGCGGTGGATGAGGGTGTCAAGCGGAAGAGGAAAAAGGGGGAGAAGAAAGGTGGGAGTGTAGACCCTGGTGTGGTCGATGGCACTAAGGAACCTTTGCCTCGTGCTGGGGGGGGGGGTCCCGACTAGAGAGAAAGGGCAGGTGGTCGAGATGGGAGATGGAGATGAGGAGGAGGAAGGTGACTCTGAGGAAGAGGAGGCTTTCTTTTCAGACTACTCCTCAATGGGTACGGAGTTGACAGCCATTCAGGCAGAGGGGTCAAAGTACACAGTGAAGGAACTGTCAAGGTTCCTGAATGAGACTAAAGGGAAAAAGGTTCATCTTGAAGCTTTTTTTGCGATCCGGGAAAGTTTCTAAGATCCGTACATCATGTTAGTTCTGCAGGAGACATACGGTGATGTGGTGAATTAAATCAATTGGGGGCTCTGGTGGAAAGGGGCAAGTGTACTGAGCCATGGAACAAATGGTGGTAGTCCTTTTTGCACTGGGTCTGGCTGTTAAATTGTGCTCCTCCAATGGAGGTGTGTAGGGGTAGACTGCTTGTAGTAAAAGCAGAAGGGGTTTTGTTCTTATTCATGTGTATGCACCTAACACAGGGAGAGAGCGTTTGGGTATCTTAGACAGGAACTCTCACAGGTAGCGCCTGAGGAGATGCTGGTGGTCGGCAGGGACTGGAACATTTACGAAAGATAGAAATGGGGAGGAGCCTCCTTCAGCCTCAGTGGGGGTGTTAAGGGACATCAATAAGCAGTTTGACCTAGTGGATGTTTGGAGAGCTAGACATCTCAACACAAGACAGTATACATGGATGAAGGTCTTTGGGGTTAGGGTGAGTGCAGCCAGACTAGATCGCTTTTACATGTCCAGGAATCAGAGCAATAGGCTGTTGGGCGCTACCATTCTCCTGGTGGTTTTTTTGGATCACCACATAACCATGGCTCGGCTGTCTATTTCACCAGGGCCTCGGCAGGTATCTTACTGGAAGTTTCATGTAAAGCTCTTACAAGATGCCACCTTTTTGCTTAGGTTTATAGATTTTTCGGGAACGGTGGGCGGCAGTGAAAAGAGGAGTGAGTCTGAGTCAATGGTGGGATGTGGGAAAAGTCCAAATTCAGCTTTTCTGTCAACAGTAATTAGCTCTCTCATCCTCAGAGGCTAGGAGAGTATTGGGGGGAACTCGAGCGTTGTATTAGTGAGATGGAGGTAGAGATGGTGGGGCAAGGCAATGTAGGCCTTAAGGCTAATTTAGCTGAATTACGTAGGGACCTGGGTAGTTTTTTTCCCAGGTTAAAGTTTTTAAGGTTTTGCAGCGAAAACACAGTATATATTTATGTTAGCTCACCACAATAGCCAAACACACAACGCCATGTTTTCACCGCAAACATAGCTTTCACAAAACGCACAAATAGGGATAAAATTAATTGCTAACCTTTGAACAACTTCATCAGATGACAGTCTTATAACATCATGTTATACAATACATTTATGTTTTGTTCGAAAATTTGCATATTTATAGCTACAAATCTTGGTTTTACATTGTGAATACAGCGCCATAATGCACCAAATTGTCTGGAGAAATTTTGGACAGTCACGTAATCTAACCAAAAAACTCATCATAAACTTTACTAAAAAATACATGTTGTACAGCAAATGAAAGATACACTGGTTCTTAATGCAACCGCTGTGTTAGATTTTTAAAAATTACTTTAGTACAAAGTACAGCTGCAATATTCTGAGACAGCGCCCAGCCATTCTCCGCCATGGTGGAGCCAACATATTCCACAAAAATACGAAATAACATCATAAATATTCTCTTACCTTTGATGATCTTCCATCAGAATGTAGTGCAAGGAGTCCTAGTTCCTCAATAAATCGTTGTTTTGTTTTAGAATGTCCATTTCTTCTGTCGAATTAGCAACTTTGGCTAGCATTGTGGCGCGCACATGTCCATCAACTCTTGGCGCATGGAACGAAAAATTCCAAAAGTCACAATAAACGTTGAATAAACTGGTCAAACTCAGTTGAAAATCCATCTTTATGATGTTTTTCTCATATGTATCCAATAAAGTCCAAGACGGAGCATTTCGTCGTGTATACCTAATGCATTTCAGAAAACAATGTGGTGTTCCCTGGTGCGCAGCTAAATACTGCCATTAGGGCGCACCTGTCACTCCAAAAGCTCTCATTCGGTCTCACATCAACCTAGACACCCCATTCAACATTCTACTGCCTGTTGACATCTAGTGGAAGGCGTATGAAGTGCATACAGATCCATAAATATAAGGCAATTGAATAGGCAAGCCCTTAGAGCCCCATTTTCAGAATTTTCACTTCCTGTTTGGAAGTTTGCTGCCAAAGGAGTTCTGTTTTACTCACAGATATAATTCAAACAGTTCTAGAAACTTCAGAGTGTTTTCTATCCAATAGTAATAATAATATGCATATCGTATGATCTAGAACAGAGTACGAGGCCGTTTAATGTGGGCACAATTTTTTCCCAAAGTGAAAACAGCGCCCCCTATTTCCAAGAGGTTAAGAGCTAGCTTCTCCATACTCAAGTAGATGGACGCTCCCAGCTCCTACTTCTTTGGTTTGAAAAGACAGAGCGGGGAAGCCAAGGGTATGCATTGTCTGCGGATGTCAGATGGGCAGGTGACCTCTGTGGTGTGGGAGATGCGGGAGCGGACTGTGGAGTTTTATATAGTTCTATAGGGCAGAACTGTGTCATCCTGTATGTGTGCTCAGGTTTTGTTTGCAGAACTCCCTAAGCTCTCTCTGGCACAGAGGAATGAAATGGACATTCCCCTGTTGTCCCATGAACTGGCAGAGGCCAGTTGTTGTCCCCCAGTGCACGGCTGGACTCACAGTGGAGTCGATGAACTCACAGTGGAGTTTTATAAAAACAATCTGGGGGATAATTGGACTGGACTTCTTTTGTGTGGGGTTGTGAAGGGCTTTAACATTTTGGGGGTGTACCTGGGGTCGGAGAGGTGGGTCAAGAAAAACTGGGAGGGGCTGTCAACAGGCAGTGGTGTCAAGACTGGCCAGGTGGAGGTGGCTCCTGTCCCAAGTGTTATATAGAGGGAGGGTGCTGATAATCAACAACCTGGCGGCATCCTCCCTGTGGCATAAACTGGCTGTCGTCAATCCCCCCGCCGCAGACCTGCAACGCAAGCTGGTGGATTCTCTCTGGTTGGGCCATCACTGGCTGAGGGCGGCAGTGTTGTAGATGTCCGTCCACGAAGGACGACAGGGACTGGTGGAACTGGAGAGCAGAGTGGCTGCATTCCGACTAAAGGCAGCACAGAGACTTCTGTACCATACTGATGTCGGCTGGAGGGAACCACCATGCGCGCTGCTGGCGGATTAGGGTTGGACCGGCAGGAGAGGCTGACTACAGCAGGTCTCTCTGATTTTTACTCTGCGGCGCTGAGGGCCTGGCAGCTGCTAAGGCCCACACTAGAAGGGGGTGCGGGGCCTGTGCTGTGGGTGTGGGAGGGGCCTATCTTCCACAATCCTGCCATCCTTTTGAGATCGGTTCAGTCGGCCACCTTGCAGAAGCAACTGATGGCAGTAGCGGGTTTACTAAGTCTGGGTGACCTGCGACTGCTGGGAGAGGAGGGGTGGAAAACCCCGGAAGTCCTGGCACAACAAACAGGACTAACATCTCTTAGGCTGCGGGAGAGATTCCTGGAGGAGGTCCAGGAGGCACTGTCTGAGCCGGTAAGGGTGGTGTTTGAGCTGCCAAAGGGGGTTGGGCCACCAACGCTTGTGACGGCAGAGACTGGGGACTGGCAAGGGGGTATGGAGGACTTGTTGGACTTTAACACTCCAAGCCTGGGGGGGTTTGTCCGTGTGAGAGGTTGGGGGTGGAGTTCAATGTCGGGATGTTTATAATGGGGTACATGTATTTGAATAAAGAAAAGGACAAATGTGTGTTGTTGAATTTTCTGTTTGCTCTGGCAAAGTTGGCTATTTGGCGAACAAGGAGGAACGGGGTCAAAGTTGGGGGGATAACAGACCCTTTACTAGTATTTAATGAGTTCTATAAAATGATTAAAAGTCTGTCGGGGAAGCCATCTGTATCGCTGGGGAAGATGGGTTGGATATACGGTTATGGAAGTGGTGAGGTTTTGGATATAGTGATGTGTGATTTTGTATCGTGAGGTAGAGGGCAAGGTGAGTATGCAGCACGAGGGATGTTTGTTTTTTAAAGAGGGGTGGGGTGGTGCAGTTTTAATGAAATGAGGATGTATCATTAAAGAAAGACAAAAGGTGTGTGTGTGTCTCTCTCTCTCTCTCTCTCTCTCTGTACATCTCCCTCCCACCAGGAGCTCCGGAGGATGAGATGGGAGTGCTGTTCCACCGGCTGAATGAGGGTGGCGTGTCCCTGATCGGCAGCGACAAGCTCACAACTCACGACCACTTCCGCAAGTCCTTCATCCGGCGCAACAAGAACCCGGTCATTAACGAGAAGGCCCACAGACTCCGCGTGCTGCAGAGCACCCTCAAGGTTCGGGTCGACCCTCAGAGCTTCTTCAGCTAAGCAGTGTCCCCTGGACTTGACCTACATCGCCACTTATGTCTGCTCCTTATGTGTACTCCTTATTTGAACACTTTTGTATAAGTGCCCTATATGGGTATTATATCCGCAATCTCTTTCATACAATTTGAGCAATTTCTAAATTGGGTTGTCTTTGAAAGAAGATCTCTTTCCACAAGTGGTTTTCCCCATGACCTAGAATGTGAAAGGAACAGTTACAGCAGGAGGAATGGCCCTGTCTGTGTGACTTCACCTGCGAAAAACTCCTGGCCCCAGTTATAGTGTACTAATATGAACATTTCATTTACTATTATGATGCCAAAAAAATGCAAATGACCATCTGTTCTCAATGTGCTTCTAGGATAAAGAGGCGGAGCTCCAACTCCTTAACAAGGTTCTGGAGGACTCTGGTCTGACGTCACAAAAGTACCGCCAGTGGAAAGAACATAACGAAGACCTTCACCTGGTGATCGAGAGACTGGCTGTCCAACGGGCCAAGGCAAGGGCGGGGTATGAAGAGGACCAGGACACACCCCCCGAACCGTCGCCCGGGAAGCAGGTCGCTGTGGAGACGGGGGGTGTGTGTGGACTGAGCCTCAGTGACGGGGAGATGCTGGTCGATGCGGAGCCGTTGTTGTCGAGCCCGGTGATGAATGTGGGTGACTTGGATGTGGAGCCACAGTCGGAACACTCATCGACTGCTGAGAGCAGCGCAGACCAACAGAGCAGCAACACAGCCAACGTAGCTAGTCAAGCTAGCCCAGATAATTACTTCTACATATGAGACACCAATGGACTGATCTGATGATGGTTTTTTCTAGTTTCCATCAGTGATTATTATAAGGGCCTGGTGTTTCTCCCAACCATATGACCTAAGCAGGAAAAACTCATGGCTCTAGTTACAGCTGTGATACGTTCTATTGAGGTTTTTCTGGGTCAGTAAAAAGTGCTCCGTAAAAAGTGTGGCCCCTCAGGATTTTTGCTTGGTTTTTGTTGATATAGGAAAGATGGGCTTTGTCTATCCAAACTTGAATTCGGTATTCATATAACAAAAAACTAACAATTTTGCCAAGTATCACTCTATTGATAGATATATACTGTATTCATGGGATATTATGGTCTGTCTTAGTTTTCTACTATTGCATTATTATTGCAGATTTTAAAGGAGATTTTACAGGTAAATTATATCTACCGGTATGTGCTTTATGCCTGTTATGTACATAGAATTTTAAATGTCATGTAACAAGATGTATTGGCGATTTTTAAACTTAGATTGTATGTATTTTTGCACAGAATAAGGTCCGATCTTGCCACGTAATGAACATTGTTATTATAGATCAAAGACAATTATTCATTTTAATCTGAGGTTAACGTTGAAGACTGTTCCAAGATGTGTTCCCAAGTGTGTGTGCATACGTGCTTGTTTTCAGCTGGGTTTGTCCAATGCATCTTGAATACACTGATGGTACAAAACATTAGGAACACCTTCCTACTATTGAGTTGCACCCCCTTTTTGCACTCAGAACAGCCTCAATTCTTCGGCATGGACTTTACAAGGTGTCGAAAGCTGGCCTGTGTCGACTCCCATGCTTCCCACCGTTGTCAAGTTGGCTGGATGTCCTTTGAGTGCTGGACCATTCTTGATACACACTGGGAAACTGTTGGGTGTGAAAACCCTGGCGCCTACTACCATGCCCTGTTCAAAGGCACATAAATATTTTGCGCATTCACCCTCTGAATGGCACACATACACAATCCATGTCTCAATTGTCTTGAGGCTTAAAAATCCTTATTTACCCTGTCTCTTCCCCTTCATCTGAAGTGTGTTTAACAAATGACATCAATAAGGGATCAGCTTTCACCTGATCAGTCCATATCCTAATGTTTTGTACACTCAAGTGTAAATTGATTCAATATATTCTGATTGAGCGATAGCGATCCTCACTGGTGACTGAGCAAGCGAATGCTGTAAAGAACAAAATGATGAACGCTTAAATTTGCTCAAAGTTTAATGATGTCATTCAAGTAGCCATCGTCCTACACTCTTAGAACAAAAGGGTTCCAAAGGGGTTATTTTGCTGTCTCCATAGGAGAACCCATTTTGGTTCCAGGGGGAAAGAACCCTTTTTGGTTTCAGGTAGCACCCCTTTGGGTTCAAAAAACAGTTCTACCTGTAACCAAAAAGGGTTCTTCAAAGGGTCAAAGACCATCTTCAGTCCATCTACATGCACAGTTACTCGTACACCTCTGTGTCCCGCTTGTTCTTCAGCTGTGAGCAGGAGGGACTTCGGGGCCGAATCTTGAAGCTGAGCAGCAGCGCCGTTCCACCCAGCACCTGTACACATCCCCCCACCCAGACAAGGAGAGCGACCCGGCCCGGGTGCAGAGGAAGCTGGGGGCAGCCTATGATGAGGTCTGTGGGGGGGTGTCTGCTCCAGCTGTGTGTGTTGTGATGTCCTATGTGATGATGAAACTGTCAATAAAATGACATTACAATTATTGATGAAATTTGTATTGATATTTGTCTGGGACTTTAGTTTAGCATTCACTGCTGAAAAAAAGTGATGAGGTAAGTGTTGACAAGGTTGTGGTAAAACTCTCAAATTTGTATTTGTCACATTCTTTGTAAACCACAGGTGTAGACTAACAGTGGGATGCTTACTTATGGGCTCTTCCCAACAATACAGCAAGAAAGAAAAGGTAATACCATGAGGAATGAATACACAATTAGTAACTTGGCTGTATATACAGGGTATTTGCTAAAATTTGCATGATAAGAGGGCTGCTTCTGATAATTACTTTGGAAATCAACACAATTGGGAACAACATTGTTACCTCTAGTATCAACTGGTGCCTACTTGTTTTTGGTAATGAACCTCAAACAAACAAGCGGTTAATAGGTTGCTGCTGTATACAATGTTACAATGTAATTTATCAGTAAATATATTGAACTGAATATCAACGTAACATGAAAAGTGTTGGTCCCCTGTTTCATGAGCTGAAATAAAAGATCCCAGAAATGTTCCATACACACAAAAATCTGAATTCTCTCAAATGTTATGCACAAATTTGTTTACATCCCTGTTAGTGAGCCTTTTATCCTTTGCCAAGATAATCCATCCACCTGACCGGTAATTGCATATCAAGAAGCTGATTAAACATGTTCATTGCACAGGTGCACCTTGTGCTGGGACAATAAGTCTCCAACGTCATTTTAGAGAATTTGGCAGTACGTCCAACTGGCCTCGCAACCGCAGACCACGTGCAAGGACCTTCACATACGGCTTCTTCATCTGTGGGATCGTCTGAGACCAGCCACCCGGACAGCTGAGGAAACAGGAGTATTTCTGTCTGTAATAAAGCCCCTTTGTGGGGGAGACCGAACCCAGGCCCACCCATGGCTGCGCCCCTGCCCAGTCATGTGAAATCCATAGATTAGGGCCTATTGAATGTATTTAAATTGACTGATTTTCTTACATGAACTGTATATTTTTGTTCAGTAAACATTTCTGTGCTGTTAGATCGATTTTATCACTGACAGGTTTGAATATTGTTTAGTTCCCTACGTTTCCTCCTCAAATAGTTCTCCAAGACACTCGCTGCCATGCAGTGGTGTAGTCCAGGGTTTTCCAACTTTGTTCTGGTGCCCCCCTGGGGGCATGTTTAGTGTTTTCCCCCTAGCACTACACAGCTGATTCAAATAATCTAAGCTTGATGATGAGTTGCTTATTAGAATCGGCTTTTGGGGCAAAAACCGAAACGCGGCCCCAGGAAAGTTTCTAAAATGCCAAAATGCTCAGCGGTTTCATAGACAGAGACGGAAATATCCATTCTAAATTTAGAAAGAGGTGAAATAATAGATGCAACAACTGTTATGGGTTGCTAATATGACTAGGATCATGCATTTGGCTGCAAGACAATGAAAGAAAGTTCATTTGAAAACCAATAGAACAGAATAGCCATATGAGGAAGTCTTACAAATAATTGCCCTAGTGTTTCTATGGTGGGATTTTGGCTATAGTCTACTTTGCAGCAAGGTAAGACATGCCTCATAATATGAAGTAAAACATCCAGGTTTCAAACAACTAAGAAACAGGACAAATATAGTGATAATAATGATAGACCTAACCGTCTTCTGGTAGATGGAAAGGCTTTCAAAAACGTTCGGAATTAAATATTAACTAGCTACAAAGTAGCATATGCCTTCCTGGCAGAATGATGTCATGATTGTTTGCATCAATCTTTGGTCACTTGTTTTGCAATCTCCATCTCGTGCATAGCCGCGGGAAGTAGGGGTGCTGAGGGTGCCCGCTGAAAAATCGGAATATATATACACTGCTCAAAAAAATAAAGGGAACACTTAAAACACATAATGTAACTCCAAGTCAATCACACTTCTGTGAAATCAAACTGTCCACTTAGGAAGCAACACTGATTGACAATACATTTCACATGCTGTTGTGCAAATTGAATAGACAACAGGTGGAAATTATAGGCAATTAGCAAGACACCCCCAATAAAGGAGTGGTTATGCAGGTGGTGACCACAGACCACTTCTCAGTTCCTATGCTTCCTGGCTGATGTTTTGGTCACTTTTGAATGCTGGCTGGCGGTGCTTTCACTCTAGTGGTAGCATGAGACGGAGTCTACAACCCACACAAGTGGCTCAGGTAGTGCAGCTCATCCAGGATGGCACATCAATGCGAGCTGTGGCAAGAAGGTTTGCTGTGTCTGTCAGCGTAGTGTCCAGAGCATGGAGGCGCTACCAGGAGACAGGCCAGTACATCAGGAGACGTGGAGGAGGCCGTAGGAGGGCAACAACCCAGCAGCAGGACCGCTACCTCCGCCTTTGTGCAAGGAGGAGCAGGAGGAGCACTGCCAGAGCCCTGTGACCTCCAGCAGGCCACAAATGTGCATGTGTCTGCTCAAACGGTCAGAAACAGACTCCATGAGGGTGGTATGAGGGCCCGACGTCCACAGGTGGGGGTTGTGCTTACAGCCCAACACCGTGCAGGACGTTTGGCATTTGCCAGAGAACACCAAGATTGGCAAATTCGCCACTGGCGCCCTGTGCTCTTCACAGATGAAAGCAGGTTCACACTGAGCACGTGACAGACGTGACAGAGTCTGGAGACGCCGTGGAGAACCTTCTGCTGCTTGCAACATCCTCCAGCATGACCGGTTTGGCGGTGGGTCAGTCATGGTGTGGGGTGGCATTTCTTTGGGGGGCCGCACAGCCCTCCATGTGCTCGCCAGAGGTAGCCTGACTGCCATTAGGTACCGAGATGAGATCCTCAGACCCCTTGTGAGACCATATGCTGGTGCGGTTGGCCCTGGGTTCCTCCTAATGCAAGACATTGCTAGTCCTCATGTGGCTGGAGTGTGTCAGCAGTTCCTGCAAGAGGAAGGCATTGATGCTATGGACTGGCCCGCCCGTTCCCCAGACCTGAATCCAATTGATCACATCTGGGACATCATGTCTCGCTCCATCCACCAACGCCACGTTGCACCACAGACTGTCCAGAAGTTGGCGGATGCTTTAGTCCAGGTCTGGGAGGAGATGCCTCAGGAGACCATCCGCCACCTCATCAGGAGCATGCCCAGGCGTTGTAGGGAGGTCATACAGGCACGTGGAGGCCACACACACTACTGAGCCTCATTTTGACTTGTTTCAAGGACATTACATCAAAGTTGGATCAGCCTGTAGTGTGGTTTTCCACTTTAATTTTGAGTGTGACTCCAAATCCAGACCTCCATGGATTGATAAATTTGATTTCCATTGATAATTTTTGTGTGATTTTGTTGTCAGCACATTCAACTATGTAAAGAAAAAAGTATTTAATAAGAATATTTCATTCATTCAGATCTAGGATGTGTTATTTTAGTGTTCCCTTTATTTTTTTGAGCAGTGTATATTTTTTAATGTAAATGCTCATGTGTGCTACACAAACAACAGCTGTAGGTGCCTGCACAATTAAATTAAAGGGTAACTACCCCAAAAAATCTAGTAAAGTTATTGGATTTTTCCCAGACATCAAAAGTGGTCTCCCAGATGTGGTTTAACTTTGAGAGCAAAAACCTGAACAATTTTGAAAAAGAGAAACCTGTGGATTGCGGACTCAGTTGGCAGTTTCATTGATCTATTTCAATAATAGCCTACTATTAGCCAACTTGCACAGTATAGATTAGGTTGGCTTGACTGTGACAGACCAATATGGGATTTATAATTTTCGGTAATCCAGAGTGTATGTCACTGTTTGTTATAGAATGTTTAACATGGGGCGTCTTTCCTTCGCCGGGTGGGCCGTTTGGAAAATTGTTGCCAAAATTAGAGTATACCCACTTCTCCAGGCACCACTACACCACTGCTGTGATGGTTACCTCCCCGACAAAAACTTGTACATGTCAATGGACAGGACGGGTGCCAGTGTGTATGAATTTTGATGAGCAATGTGTTTGGGTTTTTATTGGCAATTCTTCCTCATTGTTTGAATTGGCAAAAGGATCTTTGTGCTCGGCCAAGAACACAAATATTAAGATAAAAGTGGTAGCGCATATCTTTACAAACCCACCCGTTCCATGTGTCTAAAGACACTTAAACATATTTCATTAATAATTACCCTCTTTGCAGGTCTCAAAACAGGATGTCCGTATAGGGCTCAATTAACTAGGCTACAGTACTTCACAGCCTGTTGAAAGTTAGCCTATAATTAGCTTTCTTTATCGTTAGTCCCTGAAGGCAGCTTGTGCTTAGAGGATTACACAGCATTTACACTATACAAGCGGCACTCGCCTAGCCATGTTAGCCTCGCCCTCATGTGGGTACCAAGCAAGCTAAGTCGTGCTACATATCAACAGCCATTGTCAGCCAGTCCAGTAGGGATTGGAAGTTATGGTGAGCTTTGATTGGTCACTCGCGATATTGCGGAGGATTTGAATACAGTTCCTTTTCCCCCAACTTTAGTCCCGCCCTGTTCAGCTCCCTCGCTCATGCTCGCATCTGGGCCCGCCCACTCCGCTTCTCTCGCTTTCCTTCCATTGAAAGTGAATGGCTTCCGATGTTTCACCGTGCATTGGCGCTTCCTAGTGTAAATGGCCCGTTACACAGCAGGACCTGTCAACAGAAAGCATCTCAGAGTAGGAGTGCTGCTCTATGATAAGGTCCCTGTGGTCTAAATGTCTACTGTAAACTGATCCTAGATTTGCACTGCATGCTTAATGAATACAGGCCCAGGAATCTAGGTGTAGCCTAGTGTAAGTAGGGCTTATAATTGTAAGTACATGCTAGATTCTTCCAAGGTCTTGTCACATGTTTACTAGTCAGTTTCAATGAAATACCCATGGCCCTTTCTGTTTCAGTGGGATGCAATAAGTCCACCACAGGAGTGCACTGGTTTTTCAACACTAATAATTTCAATGCTGCAGACCTCATCTCTCAGCCCCCTCTGTATACTAACACCTACTGGAGACCTCATCTCTCAGCCCACTCTGTACACTCATCCCCCTCTGTATACTACCACCTACTGGAGACCTCATCTCTCAGCCCCCTCTGTATACTACCACCTACTGGAGACCTCATCTCTCAGCCCCCTCTGTATACTACCACCTACTGGAGACCACATCTCTCAGCCCCCCCCCCCCCCCCCCTCATCTCTCAGGCGCTCAGTGACGAACTGCCAAGGGAAAACAAATCCCCTCTTTCAATTAGCTCCTGGATGCTTCTCTTTCTATTGGCTTGTGACTACTTCCTCGTTCTACGGGTCGCAGAAGCAGCCATATTTTTTAAAACTTAATTTCGATTTGCCTATCTGAATCATAATATCCTACAGTTCCTGCTTTATATGCTTATAAGTATTTTATTTTGTGGAGGGCTGTTTGTGTCACTATCTCATTTTTTTTTATTGTCTTGTTTATTTCATTATATTTGGGAGACAACGACTTTAACCATATTTTGTATTATTGAAATATTATAAATTATGTTGGATGATGACAAGGGGAGAGGGGCATGGGAGATGAGGGTGAGGGGCCTGAGAAATGAGGTCTCCAGTAGGTGTCAGTATAGAGAGAGGCCTGAGAAATGAGGGGCCTGAGAGATGAGGTGGACCCCTCTAGATCATTTGGAAAAATCAAGATTTCGCAATTGTTTGCAGCTTTGGAATTTCACAAGGGGAGGTGACATTTGGGCCATAGACTTGCCCATACCTTGCAAAGAGAGGGGGTGGAGCTACTGCCCTGCTTCCACTTAAATGTTCTAACAAGTCTGCAGTCTGCCCCCAGAACTTAATCGAGCATCTGATGCAATTACGCAAGATTTTAGTTCTGACTTTCCGAGATGATGTGCATTATATTCTGTTATATGTGCGTGCGTGCGTGCCAGTTCCGTCTTCACACAGACACTGTTATTGTTGACTTTTCAGCCAGTGTTGACAGTGTGAATTGTGAATATTACAGTTTTACTAAATAATCACTACAAACTCCGATGACAGTGTTTGTTGCACAGTTAACAAACCTCTTTATTCACAGTAGAATCATAGTAGCAATACATTACATACTGACAACTATTATACAGTTCCAAATGACATCGAACTAATTTGTTTTCCCCTTATATTATCTCTACACTACAAACAGTATAAACATCTTGATAAAATCTTCACAGTTATCAATAGGATTTGGCATCTGTAATGTATGCCTGACTTAAAATGCTATACAATTCGTGATTTAATTCTTTATTGAGGTATTGTCAAAAATGGTCAACAACTAACACTGCTTCTAAAGCTTAAGTCCTAAATATGCTCTTAGATCTAAGATTATCCCTAAATCATATACATTTAGTTTGATACAGAAGTAGTAGGGTCTACTGTGTGTTCAAATATTGTGTCCGACAGAAACTATGACTTAATGAAAATCAGGAAAGAAAGAGAAAAACAGAAATAGTATTAGGCAAAAGGCATGGGTAGTAGGCTACTACAACTACCTGCAAGGCTGACATCAAAACATTGCTTTGTGACAGTTATACACTTTTTTGCAGTTAAAGGCAACATGAATACTTTTTGAAGGTTAGCATCTCCAAGTAAAACACAACAGTGCCATACAGCTTCCTTTACAAAAGTTAAAGTTCATCATCCTTCATTACACCCTCAATTATACTTTAGTTCAAAACTAACAAAAGACTCCCACCACTGAACCCAGGGGCAGAATGGCCAGCTGACTTTTCGGGTACATTTTTAGACCAGCATCCCTTTCTAGCTTGTTTGTTTTGCACAAATTGATCATTATTTAGCTAATAATGGGGGCTTCAAGGAAAAAAATTGTCCGGTTTGGGGGCCTCGAGGAAAACAATGGCCAGTGTTTTAGAAATGCCAGTGCCAATTTCTGGTCCCAGTCTACCCCTGGTGTCGACCTGAACCTTACTGTGTTGGCTTAGATATTTTCTTTTCACAATGTCCTTTCCAGCATTGTTCTAGCAACTACGGTGGAAACATACCAAGCAATTGCAGTACAGCTCGGTTCGGCTCGGCTTGGTTTTGTAGTGTTAAGGGTGAATCCAATCTATCATCTTCACTCACAGTAACTCTCCCCCAGTCTCCACTAACAGCTGACGTCATACACCTCTGTGTCCTGCTTGTTCTTCAGTTGTGAGCAGAAGGTACAGGAGGGACATCTGGGCCGAATCTTGAAGCTGAGCAGTAGCGCCACCCCCCCAACCACCTGTACACATCCCCCCACCCAGCCGAAGTAGAGCGACCCGGCCGGGTAGAGAGTGAGCTGTGGCAGCCTATGATGAGGTCTGTGGGGGGGTGTCTGCTCCATCCCCAGAATTCCCAGGTTGTGTGTGTACACCCCCAGGGCGGTTAGACTCAGCAGGCCTGACAGCGCCACTAGCAGGCCTCCCGCCGCCACCACGCTTCTCAGAGGCAGGTCGGTCCAGCACCTCACCCCCACACTGGCCAGCACAATGCCGGCACCACACAGGAACAAGGAGCTGAGTACAAGGCCTTGCGCCAGCCTCACCTGTGGGTCGCTCTGGTAGGCGCCTTCTACTGGCCAGCACTGCTTCAGCTCCGAGTGGGCCACCTGTAGGCAGCTCTCCCATAGGCCATCGGTGCGCAGGAGGAGGTGGGGCTCAGCCCCAGCCACACCCACTAGCTGGGTCTGCCCCTCCCTCCACTGGGGCGTGATGGCTGCCATGAAGATCAGCACCAGGCCCAGAGGGGCGAACACGATGCCCATCACCATGGAGGCCGGGGTTTGCATGCTGCTGCTGGGTAGTTTCGGAGGGATTTCTGGCGAAGGGCGTCCTGGATGGGCTTCTGGGTAATGTTCGACTCTAAGTGATGGTGGTTGTGAAGGTCGACCTGTGGTGTAGGTTGACCTTGTTCAGAGAAAAGGGATGGTGGATCTGAGATGGTGGCCAGGTGAGTCACAGACAGTAGACGTTAGTCACACCTTGAGGTATGGACACCGTCAAGCTACAAGGAGGAAAGAGGAGACATAAGACATTACCTCACCCAGTACAAAACCTCTGACCACAAACTCCAATTGATATGAGAGAGAGAGAGAGAGAGAGAGAGAGAGAGAGAGAGAGAGAGAGAGAGAGAGAGAGAGAGAGAGAGAGAGAGAGAGAGAGATGAGAGAGAGAGAGAGAGAGAGAGAGAGGAGAGAGAGAGAGAGAGAGAGAGAGGGAAGAGAGAGAGAGAGAGAGAGAGAGATGAGAGAGGAGAGAGAGAGAGAGAGAGAGAGGAGAGGAGAGAGAGAGAGAGAGAGAGAGAGAGAGAGAGAGAGAGAGAGAGAGAGGAGAGAGAGAGCTCATATGGCTTCAGTGGTCTGCTGGAGACTAGGAGAATCTGATGCCCCTCTGTTGCTAAGATACACTAACCTGGCCAGTCTCACAGCTGCTTTATTACACTTAGAAACTCGGATTGAAAGATACATTAGTCAATGAGTGTGTGAGTGCATGTATATTCATACAGTTGAAGTCGGAAGTTTACATACACTTAGGTTGGAGTCATTAAAACTCGTTTTTCAACCACTAGTTTTGGAAAGTCAGTTAGGACATCTACTTTGTGCATGACACAAGTAATTTTTCCAACAATTGTTTACAGACAGATTATTTCACTGTATCTCAATTCCAGTGGGTCAGAAGTTTACATACACTAAGTTGACTGTGCCTTAATTAAACAGTTTGGAAAATTCCAGAAAATAATGTCATGGCTTTAGAAGCTTCTGATAGGCTAATTTACATCATTTGAGTCAATTAGAGGTGTACCTGTGGATGTACTTCAAGGCCTACCTTCAAACTCAATGCCTCTTGCTTGACATCATGGGAAAATCAAAAGAAATCAGCCAAGACCTCTTTTTTTTGTAGGACCTCCACAAGNCACAGCTGCTTTATTACACTTAGAAACTCGGATTGAAAGATACATTAGTCAATGAGTGTGTGAGTGCATGTATATTCATACAGTTGAAGTCGGAAGTTTACATACACTTAGGTTGGAGTCATTAAAACTCGTTTTTCAACCACTAGTTTTGGAAAGTCAGTTAGGACATCTACTTTGTGCATGACACAAGTAATTTTTCCAACAATTGTTTACAGACAGATTATTTCACTGTATCTCAATTCCAGTGGGTCAGAAGTTTACATACACTAAGTTGACTGTGCCTTAATTAAACAGTTTGGAAAATTCCAGAAAATAATGTCATGGCTTTAGAAGCTTCTGATAGGCTAATTTACATCATTTGAGTCAATTAGAGGTGTACCTGTGGATGTACTTCAAGGCCTACCTTCAAACTCAATGCCTCTTGCTTGACATCATGGGAAAATCAAAAGAAATCAGCCAAGACCTCTTTTTTTTGTAGACCTCCACAAGTCTGGTTCATCCTTGGGAGTAATTTCCAAATGTCTGAAGGTACCACATTCATCTGTACAAACAATAGTACGCAAGTATAAACACCATGGGACCACACAGCCATCATACCGCTCAGGAAGGAGATGCGTTCTGTCTCCTAGAGATGAACGTACTTTGGTGCGAAAAGTGCAAATCAATCCCAGAACAACAGCAAAGGACCTTGTGAAGATGCTGGAGGAAACAGGTACAAAAGTATCTATATCCACAGTAAAACGAGTCCTATGTCGACATAACCTGAAAGGCCGCTCAGCAAGGAAGAAGCCACTACTCCAACACCGCCATAAAAATGGACAATGACCCTAAGCATACTTCCAAAGTTGTGGCAAAATGGCTTAAGGACAACAATGTCAAGGTATTGGAGTGGCCATCACAAAGCCCTGACCTCAATCCTATAGAAAATTTGTGGGCAGAACTGAAAAAGCGTGTGCGAGCAAGGAGGCCTACAATCCTGACTCAGATACACCAGCTCTGTCAGGAGGAATGGGCCATAATTCACCCAACTTATTGTGGGAAGCTTGTGGAAGGCTACCTGAAATGTTTGACCCAAGTTAAACAATTTAAAGGCAAAGCTACCAAATACTAATTGAGTGTATGTAAACTTCTGACCCACTGGGAATGTGAAGAAAGAAATAAAAGCTGAAATTAATCATTCTCTCTACTATTATTTTGACATTTCACATTCTTAAAATAAAGTTGTGATCCTAACTGACCAAAGACAGGAATTTTTACTGGGATTAAATGTCAGGAATTGTGGAAAAACTGAGTTTAAATGTATTTGGCTAAGGTGTATGTAAACTTCCGACTTCAAGTGTGTGTGTGTGTGTGTGTGTGTGTGTGTGTGTGTGTGTGTGTGTGTGTGTGTGTGTGTGTGTGTGTGTGTGTGTGTGTGTGTGTGTGTGTGTGTGTGTGTGTGTGTGTGTGTGTGTGTGTGTGTGTGTGTGTTATACTTTTTGGTAGGGATAGTGAAGAACAGTGAGATGTGACCTTATATTGTGGTTATATTGTATATATATATTATACAGTCACCATCATATGGTGCGTAGGGCTACATGACAAATGTTATAAAGAGGTGTTCTAATCAAAGACATCAAGGCCATGGTCAGTAGGGCACACCATATTGAAGTGTTTTGAAATTGAAAATAAAAATGAGCATTTCTTATTAGTCAAGTCCATGTGGTCCCTCCTTATTTTCAGATTTTTTTTCTCAACTTGGTGCCCGATAACACAATATGTGACAGTTTTTTATCCACCCCAAGATAATTACCCTCTTAGTTAATAGCAATCTAAAAGTATTCCCTTCATGATTTGCCACATAATAGCAATTACCACACATGCATTAGACATTTGATACATTGTGTAAAGTGCTACAAGGCATCTAATTGCGTTGTGTGTGACATTATCATATTAGCATCTAAGTGGCTGCCATCATAGAAATAGAATTACTAGAAGGGACATTCCCATTCAAGCCAATTATGCCATAATGGTTGGACTGGTAATTATTTTTCTATGACTGCCATACAGCAGATACAGATGCTGCTAGGCTGCAGCGTAGAGCGTTTGAAACAGTTGCTCGGTCTGTGTCTCTTTGATTCTTCACTGTTTCTGGTGATTTATTTATTGAAGAAGAAGTCCTACTGAGCCCCTTCCTACTGGTAGTGTGTGTGTTTATGAATTTGTGATTGCGTACATGCACGTGGGTGTGTTTGTAGCACTTTCACTCCCGCTACTTTGGATTAACCTTGTTGTGTATTTCTATTTCCCCTAACGCTGCTGTGTGTGTCTGTATGTGGATCAGACTAATTACAGACAACATGGGGAGATTGCAATGGGAGTTTGTCTGCAGCCTCCCAGGCAGATTGTTGATCTGTGGGTGTGGATGCTGGGTGGATGAGAGTACATTGATGCTCTGGGGAGATGATATAATAATTGTTAATTAAAAAATGGTTACTCAATTGCATACTCCTCTCTCCTCGGGTTATCACTAGTTAACACAGCCAAAAGTCAAAATTGGCTGTATCGTAAAAAAAATAATGAAAACAAAAATTCACTTTTTGGTGTTAATTTAAGGTTAGGGTTGGGCATAATGTTAGCATTGTGGTTAAGGTTAGGGTTCATTTTAGGTTCAAAAGGACATTTTAAGATGAGAAATTGTAGAAATAGGCACGGTTTAAGACTTTGTGGCTGTGGTAACTAGTGACGACCTCACACAGTTCCTCCATGCTGTTTGTTCTCTCAGCGTGCTGTCAATTCATGCACAACAGATTCTTACAAAACAATAAGGATGTTGCTTTCCACGTTGCTTGCAAGCATAAATCCAGATATTATCTCTATTATAGGCTACTATTAGTTTCTGTGTATTTCTCTCTGCAAAATATGACATGAGCCAAACATAATGCTAATCGCTATTATGGCTGGCTAGCTAAATGCTATTTAGCTAAATGCATTATCTTGGACAAAGCAAACCTTACATCTAATACAGGTTGCTACCAGTGGTGGTGTAGATCAGCATTGTCTGTGCAACGGCATGTTCTGAATCAAATAGCCTATTTTAAAATCTTTGTTTAAATGCAACACCTATTCGAATGTGATTAGGGTCCCCTGGGAACCAGTGACCAACACTTTGGTTCCTACCCTGTCATTACTGCCACCTGGCTTTTTCATTTGTTGTCATGCCAAATAACAAATGACATGCCAATGTAGCCAATAACCATGCCAATAATCATTCTATTTTTATGATTCTGTCACGTCTACTCCCGCTCCCCCTCTCTGGCGTTCGACTTTGCCGGTTTACTAATCACTGGCTCTGACAACGTTCATTACGCACACCTAGCACCATTGTTATGCGCACCTGCGCCTCATCATGAGACACACCTGGACCCCAGCATTTCACTGATTACCTCCCCTACATCTGTCACTCCCATTCCCCAGGTAGTATTGGTTATGTGATCCATGTCCAGATGCTACTCTTGGTTCGTATCGTTCCATGTATTATTAAACTCACTCCCTGCTTCTCGACTCCGAGCGTCTCTGTCACAGAACACTGCCTCAACAAATGGAAGCAGTAGGGAATCAGAACATCTCCCAGGCGGTGAAACGAAAAGGGATATCTACTTCATCTGCACCACGACCAGCTGGCGCAACTGGGACGGCTATGGAGGAGGTCCTTTGCGTTCTTCGACGTCTCGAACATACCCGAGAGGTGCTACCTTCAACTAGCGGAAGATACTCTACCACCAGTCAACCCAGCAAGCCAGGACACCAGTCCATTCAGCAGCCCGCCCAGGTTAGCGATGCCCGTTTGTACATCTCGGACAAATGATGGAACCCCATCTAAATGCTGTGGCTTCCCACTCCAGTGCTCCCTCTATTTTACGCACCAGACGGACCCCTCGATGGTGGGAGCTCCCATGTTTGCCACGGTTATTTCTCTGCTGGCTGGGCGGGCATTGGAGTGGGCTACGGCCATCTGGCTCTGTTCAGAGGTATCTTCGATCATCCGCTGGAGGGCAGAGAGGGGGGTGAGCACTTATTCCAACTACGGCAGGATGACCAGACCGCTGCCGAGTACGCGCTCACCTTCCGGACAGTAGCAGCATCCAGCGGATGGAATGAGCCAGCGGAGGTCCAGACGGAACTGGCATGTTGTGATGACAACCTCTCCTTGGATGCACTCATTGCGATGGCCATCCGTCTAGATAACCTACTTCAGGAGCGTCGGTACCCTCATCGCTTCTCTCCCTCCTTCAGTGACCACTCTGGATCAGAGCCTGAACCCATGGAGGTAGGGGTCACACGCCTCCTTGCAGCTGAGCGACGCAGACGGAAACAACTGGGGCTCTGTCCCTATTGTGGTCAAGGGGGGCATCAGCTTCAGCAGTGTCTGGTACGTCACAACTCGGGATACACAAGAGCAGAAGGATGGTCTCGTGATCTTCCACCTCCCGAGGCAGGTGTGAGTATCCCATCTTCATCATTTTCTGCCAAACCCTTTTTAGTGTCGCTCACATTAGCTATCTGTCCCTCATGTACTGTTTCTACAGCGCTAGTGTATTCTGGTGCAGCGGGGAACTTTATTGACCAGACCCTTGCCTCCTCTCTGAACATCACCTCATACCCCCTCTCCGTTTCCGGTTTCAGCCCTTGATAATTGTCCACTAAGATCCGGCACACACCACCACACCACTCACCCTCACCGTGGAGTCCATTAATCATGAAAACATTCCCTTCATCATTAGTGCACCAGCTCACAAGATCATCCTTGGCCTCCCATGGCTCTGACACCATAATCCCACCATCTCAAAGTCGAGGATGAGAATCACGGCCTGGGCAACTGAATGCCGGAGGACCTGCTTCCCATCCCCTCTCGAGTCGTAGCCCCTGACATTCACCAGGCTCTGGAGAGGGAACACGCACCCACTACCTGACCTCCTGAGCGCATCTACATTCCCACAGGGACAAGGGATCGGCTGCTGACCTGGGTGCACACAGCTGTTGTTGCTGGTCATCCAGGGATCACCCGTACTCTTCAAGCTCTCCGAAAAGTATTGGTGGCCCACCTTGGCCCAGGACGTTATTCGCTAGGTCAACTCCTGTTCAATGTGTGACAAACTAAATCCCACCGGCACGCTCCAGCAGGGAAACTCCTTCCCGTGCCTCAGCATCCCTGGTCTCATCTATCCATTGATTTTTGTCACTGATCTCCCCTCTGATGGTTTCACCACCATTTTGGTGGTTGTGGCTAGATTCTCCAAATCCTGTAGTGTTATCCCTCTCTCTGGTCTCCCTACTGCTCTCAGGTCACTGAGGCACTGTTCCAGCAGGTCTACCGGCATTAAGGCCTTCCGGAGGACTCGTCTCCGAGCGTGGCCCCCAATTCACATCACGTGTATGGAGAACCTTCATGGAGATGATCAGGGTCATGGTCAGCCTCTCTTCCAGGGATAGGCCTCAGTCTAACGGGCAGGTGGAGAGGATGAACCAGGAGCTGGGAAGGTTCCTGAGGAGCCACTGCCAGGACCAGCAGGGGAAGTGGGCCCGATTCCTTCCCTGGGCGGAGTATGCCTAGAATTTGTTACGTCACTCCTCCAATGGGCTGACTCCCTTCCAGTCTGTTCTGGGTTATCAGCCGGCCCTGGCTCCGTGGACCCCGGGCCCGACGAAAGCTCCTGCGGTGGATGAGTGGTTAAGACACGCAGAAGTGTGGAGCGATGCCCACAACAGGGAGGCTCCCGTGTTCCATCCTGGTGACCACGTCTGGTCCTCTACCAGGAACCTCCCACTCCGCCTGCCCTGCAAGAAACTGAGCCCCCTGTTTGTGGGGCAGTACAAGGTTCTCCGGAGGGTCAACAAGGTGATGAATAGATTACAACTCAATAGTGACTAATGTATCTCACCTTCCTTTCATGTCTCCCTTCTCAGGCCAGTGATTCCTAGTCCCCTGGCTGTCACGTCTACTTCTGTCCCCCTTCGACAGTTTACTAATCATTGGCTCTGACAACCTTCATTACGCACAACTGGCACCATCGTTACACGCACCTGCACCTCATGAGACACACTTGGACTCCACCATTTCACTGATTATCTGTCACTCCCTTAGTTCCATTCCCCAGGCAGTATTGGTTGTGTTTCATGTCTAGACGCTACTCTTTGTATCGTTCCATGTTTCTTGTATTACTAAACACACCTGCTTCTCGTTTCCCAGCATCTCTGTTACAGATTCCAACTGTTGACCGAAGTGTGTTGCTCTACACTGAGTGTACAAAACATTACTAATATTGAGTTGCACTCCCTTTTGCCCTCAGAGCAGACTCAATTCATCGGTATGGACTCTGAGGTGTCGAAAGCGTTCCACAGGGATGCTGGCCCATGTTGACTCCAATGCTTCCCACAGTTGTGTCATGTTGGCTGGATGTCCTTGGGTGGTGGACCATTTTTGATGCACATGGGAAACTGTCGAGTGTGGAAAACCCGATCAGAATTGCAGTTCTGGACAGGCACATACTACCATACCCCGTTCAAAGGCACTTCAATATTCTGTGGTGTTCATAACTCTTATGAGTGCTCCAAACTTTTTTTTAAATTAGGAGCACCAGTGATACCAGTGAAAAATATTAATTTAGAGCCCTGCTTGTGACTGGCTTCGATTCCATCAGATTGAGCGTTAACCCGCATTGGCATTCATCCGCATAGTGGATGTTTTGGTGAGGTTAGAAGTGTAACTGTGGTATGAGCAGACAAATAGGTGAGCGGCTGCTCTTGTGTCAAAACACTCCCCTATTATTCCTACCACGTTAGAAGTTTGAAATTGCGATAGAAAGTGTAGGCTAATGCATGTTTTCATGTTTAGTTGATGGGGGATGTATAGCCTATCAGTCTTATCTGTCTTAAACAACAGAGCATCACGCATTTAAGTGTTTGAACGTGTAGCGCAGCTGCATGAAATTCTAATGAGGCTGCATGAGATTTGTCGTATAAAGTCGGTGGTTTTGTTGCATCCAATAGCAGTGTCCGCGATTAACTAGCGTAAGGAGCTGCTTGTGGATTTGACAGCTCTACATCTAGTTCCAACTCAGACATGGCCAAAAGAACCCTACGCGGGTGTCGGCTAGCGCGGATCTGATAGAATCTAGCCCTGAGTGAACATGGGCACTTGGGCAGCGACATTTTCACGAACAGCATCTGGCTTTATCGTTGTCGTTTATTTTTGATCCTGGCATTATCACTGAATAATGGATGATATACCACAAATTCAGCACATACAGTATGACCGCTGTTGACCAATTAAAGTAGCTGTCCCGTGTTCCAGATAGCTGAGAAATATGGCTTAAAGGCCCAATGCAGCGGTTTTTATATCAATATCAAATAATTTCTGGGTAACAATGGAGTAATAGATTTCCAATAAAAAATGTTTTTTTGCTAAAATGTCTCTATCAAAAATTTTGCTAGGACTGTTTGGGAGTGGTGGGGAGGGGAAAATGTGAAACTAGCTGTTATTGGCAGAGAGATTTGGAAATCTCTTTGTTATTGGTCTATTTGCCGCATGATAATCTCACAATGAAAAGCCGAAACTCTTGCCCATGCAAACCTGCTGATTAGAATGTCTTGTGTAGATTATATTTTCAATGAGCAACTATCAGGAAATATCACTGTTAAAAAACATCGGACTTTTACAGTGTTCGTACAAAACACAGGGAAACTGAATTTTGACTGCACTGGGTCTTTAAAATGAGTTACAATATGAATTAACTCGATGTTCCAGAACAGCTTCAATGCGCCTTGCATTGATTCGACAAGTGTCTGGAAATCTATGGGAGGGATTTAATTTGGTGTTTTGTTGATGGTGGTGGAAAACACTGTCTCAGTATTCAATTGGATTGAGATCTGGTTAGTGAGACCCCTCTTTAAAAGTCACTGAGATCTCTTCTAGCCATGCCATCCAAAAGAATGGGCAACTGGGCATGTTTATACATGACCCTAAGCATGATGGTTTGTTTGAATTTCTAAATTAACTCAGGAACCGCACCTGTGTGGAAGCACCTGCTTTCTATATACTTTGTATCCCTCATTTACTCAAGTGTTTCCTTTATTTTGGCAGTTACCAGCTTAATAGGTTTCATCTTGACATCCAACTTCTAGCTACAAACCACAGGGTTTGAAATAGAAGGGAATGGCGAGATGGCTGTGTGGAGGATCTGCCTTGACTTGCTTTCTTGTTAGCCAGCTAGCTACACTGAACAAAAATATAAACTCAACATGCAACAATTAAAAAGATTTGAGTGAGTTAGTGAGTCATATAAGGAAATCAGTCAATTAAAATAAATTCATTAGGCCCTAATATGTAGATATCACATGAGTGGGAATACAGATATCTGATGGTCACAGATACCTAAAAAAAAAAGGTAGGGGCGTGGATCAGAAAACCAGTCAGTATCTGCCTCATGCAGAATGACACATTTCTTTCGCATGGACTTGATCAGACTGTTGATTGTGGCCTGTGGAATGTTGTACCACTCCTCTTCAATGGCTGTGCGAAGTTGCTGGATATTGGCGGGAACTGGAACACACTGTTGTACACGTCGATCCAGAGCATCCAAAACATGCTCAATGGGTGACATGTCTGGTGAGTATGCAGGCCATGGAAGAACTGGGACATTTTCAGCTTCCAAGATTTGTGTACAGATCCTTACAACATGGGGCCTTGCATTATCATGCTGAAACATGAGATGAATGGCACAACAATGGGCCTCAGGATCTCATCACAGTATCTCTGTGCATTCAATTTGCCATCGATAAAATGCAATTTTGTTCATTGGTTGTAATTATGCCTGCCCATGTCATAACCCCACTGCCACCATGGGGTACTCTGTTCACAACGTTGACATGAGCAAACCGCTCGCCGACACCACGCCATACGTCTGCCATCTGCCCAGTACAGTTGAAACCGGGATTCATTCGTGAAGAGCACACTTTTCCAGCATGCCAGTGGCCATCAAAGGTGAGCATTTTCCCACTGAAGTCGGTTACGTCGCTGAACTGCAGTCAGGTCACGACCCTGGTGAGGACGACAAGCACGCAGATAAGCTTCCCAGAGACAGTTTCTGACAGTTTGTGCAGAAATTCTTCGATTGTGCAAACCCACAGTTTCATCAGCTGTCCAGGTGGCTGGTCTCAGCCATGTGAAGATGCTGGATGTGGAGGTTCTGGGCTTGTGTGGTTACACGTGGAGAAATGCTAACTAACAGGGATGTAAACAAATTTGTGCTCAAAATTTTAGAGAAATAAGCTTTTAGTGCATAAGAAAAAAAACATTGATTTATTTTTGTTCAGCTCATGAAACATGGCACCGACACTTTACATGTTGCATTTATATTTTTGTTCGGTATAGCTAAGTTTGCCACCGTTCTAGCTAACTACTTCTAAACAAAGAATATAATGTCATGTTGCAAGCAGATTTCAAGCATTTTTTGAAACAGTCTTTTTTCTGCAAGTAAAGGACGAATCAGCAACTTTATTTGGGTATGAGTTAACAGAATGAGCTTTTAAAAATGAGATTTCTTGGGACAATTACTTTAACCTACTTTACACTTTCACTCTGGCAGGTATTGGAAACTGTGACATATTCACCAGAAATGTTATTACAGTGGCGTGTGAAAGTATTATTCCTAATTTGTTGCCTTACAACCTGGAATTAAAATGGATTATTTGTGGGGTTTGTATCATTTGATTTACACAACATACCTACCACTTTCAAGATGCAAAATAGTTTTTATTGTGAAACAAACAAGAAATTAGACAAAAAACGGAAAACTTGAGCGTGCATAACTATTCACCCCCCCAAAGTCAATACTTTGTAGAGCCACCTTTTGCAGCAATTACAGCTGCAAGTCTCTTGGGGTATGTCTCTATAAGCTTAGCACATCTAGCCACTGGGATTTTTGCCCATTCTTCAAGGCAAAACTGCTCCAGCTCTTTCAAGTTGGATGGGTTCCGCTGGTGTACTGCAAAATTTAAGTCATACCACAGATTCTCAACTGGATTGAGGTCTGGGCTTTGACTAGGCCATTCCAAGACATTTAAATGTTTCCCCTTAAACCACTCGAGTATGCTAAAGCATTGTCCTGCTGGAAGGTGAACCTCCATCCCAGTCTCAAATCTCTGGCAGACTGAAACAGGTTTCCCTCAAGAATTTCCCTGTATTTAGCGCCATCCATCATTCCTTCAATTCTGAACAGTTTCCCAGTATCTGCCGATGAAAAACATCTCCACAGCATGATGCTGCCACCACCATGCTTCACTGTGGGGATGGGGTTCTCGGAGTGATACACCATGACAGCGCTATACACAAGGGGTGGAGGTACCCACAGGACAAACAGAATAATTAGTCTGAGGAGAGATTAAATAGCATTAATAGCATTGTTGGGTTTGCGCCAGACATCGTGTTTTCCTTGATGGCCAAAAAGCAGAATTTCTGTCTCATTTGACCAGAATCCCTTCTTCCATATGTTTGGGGAGTCTCCCACATGCCTTTTGGTGAACACCAAACGTGTTTGGTTATTATTTTCTTTAAGCAATTGCTTTTTTCTGGCCACTCTTCTGTAAAGCACAGCTCTGGAGTGTACGGCTTAAAGTGGTCCTATGGACAGATACTCCAATCTCCACTGTGGAGCTTTGCAGCTCCTTCAGGGTTATCTTTGGTCTCTTTGTTGCCTCTCTGAATAATGCCCTCCTTGCCTGGTCTGTGAGTTTTGGTGTGCGGCCCTCTCTTGGCAGGTTTGTTGTGGTGCCATATTCTTACATTTTTTAAATAATGGATGGGATGTTCAAAGTTTCAGATATTTTTTATAACCCAACACTGATCTGTACTTCACCACAACTTTGTCCCTGACCTGTTTTGAGAGAGCTCCTTGGTCTTCATGATGCCACTTGCTTGGTGGTGCCCCTTGTGGTGTAGCAGATTCTGGGGCCTTTCAGAACAGGTGTATCTGTTCTGAGATCATGTGACAGATCATGTGACACTGAGATTGCACACAGGTGGACTTTATTTAACCATTTATGTGACTTCTGAAGGTAATTGGTCGCACCAGATCTTATTTAGGGATTTCATAGCAAAGGGGTTGAATACACATCTACGCACCACTTTTCCATTTTTAAATTAGTTATTTTTTCTCATTTCACTTCACCAATTTGGACTATTTTGTGTATGTCCATTACATGAAATCCAAATAAAAATCTATTTAAATTACAGGTTGTAATGCCACAATATAGGAAAAACGCCAAGGAGGATGAATACTTTGCAAGGCACTGTAATTTATCATTTTGAATCATAGAAAGTTCCAAACTTTTAAAAGTAATTTCTATCATTTTCCCTCTCATTCTTTTGACATGCTCACCTTCATGGCTACCCAAAGATGATCACTTACAAATGAGCAAATGCGGCCCCTGATGACACCTGTGTCTCTAAGGCTGTGTTTAAACAGGCAGCCCCATTCGGATATTCTGCCAAAAGATCAGAGTTGGGCTGTCTGTGTAAATGCTGTCTGTGTAAATGCAGCCTAAGACACTGAGCAGCAGGAAACATTTTACATAAGATACAGGAGTTGGCATAGCAACTTTCAGAATAATAATCAAAAAACTATTAGAAATGCGATTAAGGTTTGAATTGAAAGGTGAGGACCAGAGAGGAAGAGGTGAAGCGAAAAGGGTAACTCGGTCCACAATCGGTCTCCTCCAGAAGGTGGCGTTTAAAAAGAAAAAATTGCCCACCAAGCGAGTCGTTTTGTATGGAGGTCAATGAGAGAATGTCGAATTTGGTCCCCAGAAACTGTAATGGCTTATTTGCTATGTGAGGCTTATTTGATTGAATATAAGTTTTGTGATGTTTAGGTTGTTACGAATGTACTAATATAAGTACACACACGTGGCATACCGGCAACTTTTAGAAAAACTATTTTATATGGCGTTGTGCCTGTTTTTCACACTATCTTCCTTCTCATTGGCTAGAATGGTCCCACATGGTATCGCTTCGTCTCTCCTGCCTCTTCCTCTCTGAGGACAGCGAATCCCATTGTTAGACATGAGACTTGACCATCTCGTCATTATATGCGTATCATTGTGACGACTCAATACTCTCTCTAAGCGTGTTTTGTTTCTCATGAAATGTTCTATGATTCACAAACATCCTACATCCACACACACTCGTTCCCTCATTAGCTGTCATATTGATTGCACTGCAAGACAAATATAATTAGAAGGACACACTTACCATTCAGGTGAGGCAGTAGCGGGCTCCACGTCTTGCCTGCTCCTGCTCCTCCTCCTCTGTCCGTCTGTACGTCTTACGCTATTCTCTCTAGTAGGATCCTATGCTTGCCCTATGCATCTCTTACCCTTTTCTCTCTCCTCCCCTCTTTCTCTTGTCTCGATCACGGGTCACAGGAGGATGGCTGTGTTAGATTTCAGATGTAGCCGAGTGTGCATTCAGCCTCTCTCTCTCTCCCACTTCTATGTCTCCCGCTCTCTCTTTCCTTCTGTCTCTCTCATCTCTGGTACCCACCTGATTCACAAACCCTCTCTTGCTGCCTTTCTCTTCTCTTTTATTCCTCTCTCTTCCCATCTCCCTCTCTCGCTCCCTCTCCCCCTCTCTGTCTCCTCTTCGGTACCCAGTGTAGGATGCACAAACACTCTACATAGGTACGTGTGCTGCCTGCTATATAAGTTGTGTCCGCACTAGAAGCAGCTCGCATGCTGGAACAAAAGGGTAAGGATAAGGACGAGGCAAGAGGGTTCATCCAATAAACTGGCTAAACAGACAGACAGGCACACACGTGCACATACACACAGACTCACGCATACAGTACACTCATGTATAGACACACACGCTCAAGAGGATAGAGATACTTAACCTTATTGTTAACGGAATAAGAATTTGGTTTGTGATGTCTGACATAAAATAAGCAGACAGGGCTAGACACACACTTGTACTATGTATTAAGCAACAAGCTCTCACAGTCTCACTGTAGAATTGGATGTTTATCCGTGTTTCTCCAAACGTCAAATTTCGAAGTGTCTTTGACACTCTGGGTTGACTCCTTCAGAGTCCTCCTGCTCAGTATCATTCCGTTAATCAAAACATCACATTTTGAAGTTGCTCCAAATGTCAAATTTGTAAGGTTAAGGGTTAACGTTTGGGATAGGTCTAAAACCAAAAAACATGGAGTGAACACTCAACCTTCTGATCCAGAGTCATGGGATTATTGGCAAAACCCAAGCCTACTTGATGGCAATAGCGCTCACTGTTGCCCCTAGTAGCCGGTTTTAAAGGCATTTCCCGGCATCCTGAGGACATGGATAGACATGCAATTTTGAAGTCACTCTTGAGCAATCTGTCTGGTATTAACCCAGCTAGCACATTTGGTTCCTTGGATGTTGTGGGGACGTATGTTTTTGGTTTCCCATTGGTTCTGGGAACGAAGTGATACGTTTCCTGACCGGCAAAATTGAACGTTTTTAAAATGTTCTGAGACCGTAAGTGAAAATTCTGCCTGTTCTGGGAACGTTCATTTTTTGGTTGCAGGGAGGTTCTGAGAACGGAAATTATTGGTTATTTGAAGGTAATTAAATAACGTTCTGAGAACATGTTTCAATAAGACTTAATAACACTTCTAACTGAAATTCCCACCGAAGAAACATATGGTTCCCAGAATGTTGTGGGAAGGTTGTATTCAAAATAACCATAGGACAACCACTCTCTCACCAACCTCGAAGAAACATATAGTTCTCAGAACGTTACGTGCTAGCTGGAAAGGGCCTGTGCTATAGGCTATAGGCCTGCACTGGTCTAGGGTATTCTTATCATGTCCTCATTCAGTAAGATTTGAGTTGACGTGAATTCATCTTAAGTCATCTTCAAACTTTAGCATACTAATCCCACTAAAAGACAACGCATCTTTTATTTCGTATATTTTTGATTTTCTTTCAAAAACAAAAAAACTAAGAAGAGTATCAATACAAAAGGATCGCCATGCTAAAATCATAATATACACTACAGGGATATAGACAGAGAATTGAAATGTTGCAAAAACATACAAATAAACTTAACTGAAAGATTTTGATAGGGGTTGATCAGGTATCAAGTGGTTCAGGCACAGTGGCTTAGGGGGAAAATGTGATGGTTATAATACAGAAATGTGTACAGTCCTCTACGAAAGAAGGCCACTCAGGTTTTTGTGAAGGCAATACTCGCTGAAGTGGGAAATGTGTGACTTTGGTTCTAAAAAAAGTCCCTGGTTGGAGAATTCTAGGGTGTGAAACTAACCGGCTACAGCATTATACTATTGGTAGCACGATTATAGAAAACATTATGGTCAGAGAAGTACACAGATGTAGGATCTTAATTGGAAATTGGAAATCTTAACAGGAAATTTTAAACTCGTAGTGTATTTGAGGTTTAAAAAGGGTTTTTAAAGTTTGTAACTTCCACTTAGAAATGTCACTTGATTTTCCCTTACGCAAAATGTATCAACCCCTACAAAAATGTCAATTTATTCCCTGTTGCTGCAGGATTATTTTCCTGCTGTAGCAAACTGGCACAAATTAAGATCCTACATCTGTAATATAATGAAAAACATATATAATCCAACACAATGGCATCATTCCCATTACTTGAGATCCCTTGGAAGAAATTATAAGTACATGAAAAGCAGCAAGAATGGCAGTCTTTGGAAAAGTTGACAACATACATGGACGGTATGTCCCCTGAAATGGAAATGCATAGCTTTGGATGTTTGTGGAAAATGGGTTATGCTATCGCTGTATGTCTCCTCAAAGGGACAACTCATATGTCATATTCATTTCTATTTACATCAAATATTTACAGCATAATTCATCAGAATCGCTCTGTTATAAAATATATACTACAGTAAAAAGTCATAAGAGGGTTAAATTGTATTTACAAAGGCAGTGACTGGCATCGGTATAAAGCTCTTGGTCTGAAGTCGGTTCGATGGTTGAACTGATGGTGGGTGTAGCTTGTCTTCTTTGGCCCCATTGGTCTTTGCCCTCTTGGGCTAGCCAATAGAGTCTCTCACAGAGTAATGCTTAAAAAGTTGAAATCGGCAGGCAGTTTGATTGGCCACGCTTTGCAATGGGGTGGGCCCGAACATCAAAAATGTCCGCCCCCTCTCTTCATAACTCCATGAGAGTGACCTGGAACTGACCGCACATGATTTCAGAGATCTCTATGAGGAATGCTGAGTGGTTGCTGTAGTGTTCAATGATGTTGTCATCCATGTTGACGAAAATCCTGAAAAACAAAACAGACAAATAACAGATTCATGTCTTGTAGGGGGGAAACCTTTACGTAAAATACCAGTTTTCTGCTGTCTGGCTGATACATTTTGTAGTCACGAAACAAAAGAGTGAGAAGCCTACAATTCCCTCAACGCTGCAGACAATTAAATCAGGCCAGACTCCTTTTCCCATAGGGCCACCTGTCTTTACGGTAAGTAAAGCTCTGTTGATAATCAAGCGACTGCCTGCTCACGCTACCCGGAGGGAAGGGACTGATTGAAGACTATAAGCGAAATGAGACATAACCTGTTGGGTTCTCCATTCAAACCTCAGGGCAAACTCAACTTCAGTCAAAGTTATTAAAGCCTTTCAGACAGTGTGACAGAATAACCACACAACATTCTAGGTGACAGTGATCTACTCCATCAAGTCAGCTTCAACAGATTACTGCCTCGGAACACGTTAGTTACACATCTTCATTGGTATGAATGCTTGTGTGAAGACACATACAGCAGGCCTACTTTACTACTAGTGGTAGATCTGAAGCTTAGGGAAATGTCAGCTATTCAGTAAAAATAAATACCTTCAATGTACACTATAAAATTAGAATAGTACAGATTTTTTCCCCCAAAGACTATGGTGGCGTCCAAATACGCCACGTTCTAAATAGAAGGCATATTAGTTATGCGAAAAGAGTATGTTTTATAGTATGTGAAATGTCTAAAAATCGAGTATGGTTTAAAGGTGCAATATGCACAAACAGTTCTGCCATTTTCTGGTTGCTAAAATTCAAATAGTTCATGTGACAAAACAAGCAAGTGTAGAGAATCATTGTACCATCTAAAGTGCTGTGAAATATTTTTTCAACAACCAAAAATACTGTATTTTCAGCTTTTTGAAGCTGGTGTACAAAACCAAATGTAAAAGATGCAAAAACTAAACTTAATTATGGGAACCATAGAAATATCGCACATAGAACAGATCTACCACTTAGACTTGGTTTCAATGAGAATGACAGATCTATATACCTCACATTTCTATGTGAATTTGATCAGGTTGCCCAAAAAGTTACATGTTGCAGATTTAAATGCCAGGATGCTATACTCATTACTGGTTTTCATCTAGTAGAACTTGCTGCACACTATTAAGGAAAATAATTGTCTTTCCAGACTTGTGTGTGTTTGATAAAGACCTTCGATAATGAAATAAGCGGACGTGCTGTGACCAAATGAACGAATGGCGGGAATCAACGCAATTGCACATTAGATGACAGGTTCTCAGGATGGGTGAGCCTAGTACGTTGATATTTGTTGATAACTGCATTCGTTTTTACTAAACAGTACGTTCTAAATAGTATGTAGTACAATGAGTACATAGTATGACATTTGAGTAAGTATTTGGCAAGACCAATTTCGGACACGGCCTAAGGATCAAGCATTGAAAACAAAATGGCCACCATTATTTAATTTCATGGTTGACATGCTGCCAATAGGGAGACCAGCTCTTCTTCAAAGGCTAGTCCTATTTAATGTCAACCACCTGGCCTCCACATTGTTGCTCAATAAGGCGCCACCCTCTTTTCACTCTCTGTAAATAGACCAGAACACTTCTTGGTGTAGCTATGGGATGGGTAGATCAGATTAGAGGAACATAAATACTGTAAAGTAAAAGAATAGGGTGACTCATCCAGCCTAGTTTTAAAATCTTTCCGTCCTGTGTTTTTTGGAAGAGCTGCAATTATCACATTCCGGAAGACAGAGCTAGCTAGCTCACCTAGCCGGTCTGTCAACTTTAGTTGCCTTCCTTACAGAGGAAAGACCAAAATTCAACTTAGATTCAACCTAGTTGACAAGTTTTGCTTGTCAACAATCAAGTTATCAAGATATGTAACTTTCAAAATACAGAAATCATCCCACATGATGCATTTTGCAGCATTATACAGGAATGATTTCACTATTTTGAATGTTATATACGCTACATGACTAAAAGTATGTGGACACCTGCTCGTCGAACATCTCATTCCAAAATTATAGGCATTAATATGGAGTTGGTACCCCTTTGCTGCTATAATAGCCTCCACTCTTCTGGGAAGGCTGTCCACTAGATGTCGGAACATTGCTGCGGGGACTTGCTTCCATTCAACCACAAGAGCATCAGTGAGGTCGGGCACTGATGTTGGGCTATTAGGTCTGGCTCGGAGTCGGTGTTCCAATTCATCCCAAAGGTGTTCGATGGGGTTGAGGTCAGGGTTCCGTGCAGGCCCGTCAAGTTCTTCCACACCAGTCTCGACAAACCATTTCTCTATGGACCTCACTTTGTGCACGTGGTCATTGTCATGCTGAAACAGGAAATCGATTTCCTCAAACTGTTACCAAAGTTGAAAGCACAAAATCGTCTAGAATGTCATTGTATGCTTTAGCATTAAGATTTCACCAGCAGCATACCACCTTGCATACCACTGCTGGCTTGCTTCTGAACCTAAGCAGGGTTGGTCCTGGTCAGTCCCTGGATGGGAGTCCAGATGCTGCTGGAAGTGGTGTTGGAGGGCCAGTAGGAGGCACTCTTTCCTCTGGTCTTAAAAATATCCCAATACCCAAGGGCAGTGATTGGGGACACTGCCCTATGTATGGTGCTGTCTTTCGGATGAGATGTTAAATGGGTATCCTGACTCTGTGGTCACTAAAGATCCCATGGCACTTATCGTAAGAGTAGGGATGTTAACCCCGGTGTCCTGGCTAAGATCCCAATCTGTCCTTCAAACCATCACGGTCACCTAATAATCCCCAGTTTACAATTGGCTCATTCATTCCTCTCCCCTGTAACTATTCCCCAGGTCGTTGCTGTGAATGAGAATGTGTTCAGTCAACTTCCCTGGAAAAATAACAGATAAAAAAATTCCTTTCACTGGGACTAAGGTGTAGAGCCCAAACAATGAAAAACAGCCCCAGGTCATTATCCTCCTCCACTGAACTTTACAGATGGCACTATGCAGTCGGGCAGGTAGCGTTCTCCTGGCATCCGCCAAACTCAGATTTGTCCATCAGATGGTGAGGTGTGATTTATCCCTCTAGAGAACGTGTTTCCAATGGCGGCGAGCTTTACACCACTCAAGCTGACGCGTGGAATTACGCATGGTGATCTTAGACTGCTCGGCCATGGAAACCCATTTCATGAAGCTCCCGAAGAACAGTTCTTGTGCTGATGTCACTTCCAGAGGCAGTTGGGAACTCGGTACTGAGGTGTTGCAACCGAGGACAGGCGATTTTTACGCGCTTCTGCAGTCCCGTACTGTGAGCTTGTGCGGCCTAGCAATTCGCGGCTGAACCGTTGTTGCTCGTAGATGTTTCCACTTCCCAATAACAGCACTTACAGTTGACCGAGGAAGCTCTAGCAGGGCAGAAATTTGATTAACTGACTTGTTGGAAATGTGGCGTCCTATGACGGTGCCACGTTGAAAGTCACTGAGCTCTTCAGTAAGGCCATTCTACTGCCAATGTTTGTCTATGGAGATTGTATGGCTGTGTGCTCGATTTTATACACTTGTCAGCAACAGGTGTGAATGAAATAGCCAAATCCACTAATTTGACTTTTGTATATTTGGTGCATCTTGAAAACATGATTGCTGACAAGTAACACTTTTTGTAACTATGTCAACAATAGACTCATTCTTTTTGGGGTGGACTTTTCCTTTAAACAAATCTGAACAATTTCCCTTCAACTCAGTCTTGGTAACGTTACATGCTAATACTATTGGTAATTATGTAGCATAGCTAATGCTGACACTTATTCCTCCTGATGTAAACAAAAAACAACAACAGAAAAACACAGATCAATGCAGGGCCTCGGTTTAAGAAGTAACTTACCCTCTTTTGCATTTCTTGTAGATGTTCCCGATGGTGTCCTGTTGCATGACGTACTTTTCAGAAATCTGAGAAAGGAACAAGCGAGAGATGAGTGTCACTGTCAACTCCACGGGATCTTCTCCTGGTTGCTGGATGAGATGCTTGGAGGATGACAACAAGGCTGGGTAAGGAAGGAATAAGTATCGTGAATGTACCACCTACCGCTTGTCTTAGGCCTTTCAGGGTTGGGCTGCTGAGCATGAGAGCATCGAACACTTCCTCCGACTCTGTTCTCACGTACAGGAGCACTGCAAAACAAGATAACAGAATACTTCAGGTTGTGTGCGCCAGACAAGGACCACAGCAGTACTTTGTTTTGCATATTGACCACTTATTCTTTGCCTCATACTAGATGTATTGTCTGTACAACAGGTTTGGGTTTGGCCAATTCCATTTCAATTCAGGAAGTACACTATTTTCAATTCAAGAATTCTTCTTTACCTCGTTGTTGCTCCTCGCATCTGGCCTGCTTGCTTGGTGGCGGGCTACCATTGCTTTGTTCCAGTTTATCACGGTAAAGTCTCTTCAGTGAGCTCTTCTCAACCTCCTCCAACGTTGTGGGGGGTGCCTACACAGAGAAAAGGAGATAAGTAAAACGATTGGGTACAACTTCTCCATCGAATGTTGTTGCTTCATTTCCCATCCCAGTCATTGTATGGTTGCAACAGTCATGAGTATGAATGCTGTTATCATAAATCTGTAGATGTGCACATGAATGGTGACGCAGATGCCGATAGATAAAAGGTTCCCGACAAAGATGTTCGTCTAACTACCAGAGATGTTTGTTTCACAACCTGTCAGCGAGTCACATTGTATATTATAGGACAGAACATTTCCAGACTCTTTTACGAGTCAAGTTAATGCTAATGTCCCTCCCCTCTAAAGAAGCTGACCTTATCTAAGAAAGTTATCTAAGACATTTTCTTTGAGAGGTGGAATTATTTATGATACTCAAGTCTTGAACCCCCCCCCCCCCACCTCCAAAATGCAAGGTACCCCCTTCACCTTTAGCCTAAATTAGGTCACATCTCCACCTTACTTTCCTCTCTTAAAGCTGTGAAAATGTATAGGATCTATGTACTGTCTAGTAAGTGTGTGTTTATTAACACTAGGGAAATAATGCTGGAAAGGGCTGGAAAGGGGCTGGCATGCAACCCTTACTAGGCAGACTGAGCACACACACACACTCTCCTTCCCCACTCCCTAAATCCCAGACTGTGGGAACTAAAGGCCTGTCAGGACAGCAGCCCTTACCACTTCCACTGGCTTGTGTCAACAACACTGAAAAGGGGGACTTGTGTGTGTGCCAGGTGTGTGTGTGTGTGTCTTTGTCTAAGCCCCCGCAGGTTAATCCGTGTGTCAGTCACACTTGAGTCGAGTTTCGAGTCGAGGAAACTGAACGACCCACCAATTAGATCGTCTGATCTCGGGCGTCTGTCTCTCCTCACTCTCCCTGACACTCTCCCCATCCCAACCCACTTTTCCCACAACATTTTTTCCCACACTATCCCTTTTCCCCCCCCTCTGTGTGCCACAGCCTGGAGCTAAAGTCCAGGGATAGCAGGGAACATGACTTAACTCACTGTTGTGGTGGTGAACTCCAAGATCCCTCAATCCCAGAAAAAGAGAGAGAGAGAGAAAAAGAGAAAGGAAAATAAAGGGGGCGTGGATAAGGGATGGGGGGAACCTACCAAGCCGCAGCGCTGCATGTTGGAGAGGTGCATCTCTGGGATGAAGAGTACAGGGTTGGTGACGTGGTCCTCCAGGGTCTTGAAGAAGGTGCTGCCACTTCCCATTGAGCTGGACACTACTGACTTGTTGGCTGAGGAGGGAGAGGAGAACACTGGGTTAGAATTGGCGTTATAGACTGGCCTAAGATATAAAGGACTGGTTTACCGGGTGCTCTTTAGTTTATGAGTAAGGTTTACCTGAGTGTAGGAAACTGGCTCTATGACATTGTAATGCACCACTAGTTATTCTCTTTAAGAAAGAATAGGATGCTATTCAAATGGGGCTAAATCCCCAAATTCTAATTTTGTTAGAAACCCATGGTGTTAAATTACAATCACAGGCTTAAAATACAGGATGTATTTCTTGCTTGGGTTAGTGTCTTGCTCCACTGCTGATCTAGTCAGAGTACATTTTCAATCACGTAATGGCGTTGAGTTGGACTTGGGAAGGCCAAGCTTCATGATGAAAACAAATTGCTGAAAGATACCCAAACTGTAACTAAATTCCTTATTTGCATGTTCTGACACACACCATGATGTATTGGTGGATTATTTGTTGGTGGATGTAGGTTGTCATTATTTAAGAGTAATATTTAAGAGTAATAGTAATAAGAGCCTGAGGTAGACTTACTGTTGTTGCTTGAGTCAATGACTGTCTTGACCCTCCTCTTGCTCTTCTTCCTCTCTTCATCCCTCATCTTCCTCTCTGCACCCTGAGGAAAAAGACAGACGGTCACAACTCTACTCTGACACTTTTACTCCTCATTTAACAAAATGAGTCATCCGTACAACAGGTGCATTTCTTTGAAAAAAAACAAAAAAAAACAAATAAATCAATGTTTATGTCATGGATGAGCATAGCTAGCACAGTGGGTAGAGATCTTTACTGACCTTATCGCAGAAGATTTTGATCTGGCAGGCCGCTCTGTGGATGAGGCGGTTGGTGCCGCTGCGGAAATCATAGGTGTCGATCTGGAGGTTGAGAGGAAGCCCCTTCACCCCCTTCTGAGAGGAGAAGTCTGTGCTCAGAGAGTTAATGCCAATGTACACCTGGAGGAGAGAGAGAAGAAGAGGGTTAACAGGATATCAGACAACAGTCGAATTGGAACTTTCTAGAACAGTTTTGCTGCCCTGCAGCACTTTCCTGTCGTCAAATGACCTACTGGCCTCATGGGTGAAATGTTATTCATAATGAATGAACATTATTTTTAAAAAGCCGCAGAAAATACAGTGTATCTTTGTCAAACGGTTTTGCTATATTTCAATCTTCTTTGATTTATGTAAAGTGTAATATTGGGATGCAAACTCAACATTGAATACATTTCAACTCTATATCTGACATGGTACAGGTGTCTTCTTTTTTGTAGGCCCATAACCATGTGTGGGAAGTGTATATTTTGTTTCACTGTAGATTTGTTTAAGACTACCAAGAAACACTCTGTGTGACCCTGATTTAGCCCACTGCAGTAAAAGGTTAAAGGTCCTTGCATAGCAATTGGAACCTTAAAAATCATTAAAGCATTTTTTCAATTTAACCTTCATTTAACTAAGCAAGTCAGTTAAGAACAAATTCTTATTTACAGTGACGGCCTACGACAAGAGAGACAACACAACACTACATAAAGAGAGACCTAAGACAACAACATAGCAAGGCAGCGACATATGACAACACAGCATGGTAGCAACACAACATGACAACAACATGGTAGTAACACAACATGGTAGCAGCACAAAACATCGTACAAACATTATTGGGCACGAACAACAGCACAAAGGGCAAGAAGTTAGAGACAACAATATGTCCCACAAAGCAGCCACAACTGTCAGTAAGAGTGTCCATGATTGAGTCTTTGAATGAAGAGATTGAGATAAAACTATCCAGTTTGAGTGTTTGTTGCAGCTCGTTCCAGTCGCTGGCTGGGGACCTTTAACAAAATGTAACTGGCAGAACGGGTGTTGTATGTGGAGGATGAGGGCTGCAGTAGGTATCTCAGATAGGGGGGAGTGAGGCCTAAAATGGGTTTATAAATAAGCATCAACCAGTGGTTCTTGCAACGGGTATACAGAGATGACCAGTTTACAGAGGAGTATAGAGTGCAGCGATGTTTCCTATAAGGAACATTGGTAGCGTTGACACAATTCGCAATTGTTTTACTAAACAAACGCTAGAAGTCTATGGACACATGGTGTAATGACACCTTTTTGGATTGGAAACCCCCTCCAATGTGGACAAATGTACAGCGGTACAGTATAGCAGAAAAGTCTAGAATGTTTCCACACTGGTCGGGTCTTGGTAAGGTTTTAGGATATGAGAGGCATTGATTTGAACATACTATTGTGATCGGCCAGGAGTGGAAAGGGATGGTTGTGACAACAAGTGCCTTCTGTGTTTATTAAAAGGAGTTTTTCTCTTTTCTCTCTCATTCCTTCCAACCCGTCCTTTCCCTTCTCTCTCTCTCTTTCTCATTCTCATTCCCTCTCCCTCACCTGCAGTGAGTTTTATTGCCCCACCCTTATACCCTGGGGGGCAGTGTGCAGATTGCAGTAAGCACTCTCGACGTGACGCTCTTCCTTTGTGGTGACAGGCGCACCGGGGCAGCCGCATGCCAGGGATTCCTTCCCTCCCAACCCTCAGCGCTCCTTCATCGCCCCATTTCAGCTCAATGGGTAGCGCGGCTATAATAGGGGTGCGCCAAGCGTTACGACATCATCTGTGTGTGTGCCAGTGTGCGTGTTTTCCACTGTTGCTTCAGTTTCCTCGCCGCTTTTACCTTAGCTTCCTCATTGGGGTTCCAGATGAAGGATAAAGCGTTGAAGGCCACCTCTTCCACGTGGCTGATGCCACTGAATACCTCTTTGTAGTCCGCTAGAAGATAAATAGAAAGATATTGATTTAGTTCAGAGAAATCTCTGGAACCATTGGAATAGTTATTGTCTTTCGTTGAAGTGGTTATCTGCTCTGAAAAGATACAGGCTTACAAAAAGCAACAGCAAAAACAACTGATAAAACAATTCTTCCAGTCGCTGGCATTTTTTGTTGTAGATGTTGACCTATGGCATTTATCCATGACATTCTTCAGAGAAGACAACGGGGAAAATCTCGTAACTGTCTGTTTCTATACTATACTATCTGTTTGTGTGTAAGACGGTCAACGTTGCGGTGCCATACCGATGTCAATGACTCTCTGCTTAACGGTCGGCTGCCGTGCGTGCCAGTGATTCCAGCACCTCAGCTGAATCTCTGCGCTCTTGTCGTTCTCAAACACCGCCATGACCACCGTCTGGACAAAGAGAGCCACAAAAAGAGAGAGAGAGAAAGAAGAGAAAATAGGAAAAGAGAGAGAGAGCGAGCGAGAGCCATCAGACAAGGTACATTTTGTGTAGGTTATACGTCTTTGTTGGTGCGTCGTCGACTTTGAGAAAGGCACAACTGGGCACGTTTTATTCAGACATCAGACCCTGTTATCATAATTCTAAATCCTCAGTTCTCTCCTGGTATTGTCACCAACTATTAGCAGGGCTTGTGTGTGCTCTCTTTTTACTTGACAAAAGAGAGGGTTGTCACACAGGCTATTGGCACCACACCTCTCCCCCTGTTCTCCTTCTGACTTAGTCTTTTAGTCACAAAGAACTCAGGGCCTGACTAACTGGCTGACATGCATTGGGTTTGGCCCCGCCAGATGAAATATGCAATGGCCCGAGTACTGAGCCTGGTGGAACTCCAAACCCGAAATCACTCGTCACAGAAAGAGAGAAAAAGTTTCCCACCCCAATTCACCACGACTTGGTTCAGACAGTCAACAATGTTGAACCGAGAGATTTTTTTTTCCCCTCGGGAGATTCCTAAGGAACATACTTTCACTGGGGTTGTGTCAGACAGAACATCCTATGGGTAGAGGAAATGTTCTTGGGTGATGTCATCAAAGCTTGACTCACCTTGACTTTGTTGGAGATCAGGCTGGCTGAGCTATCCACCCCCTGAAGGGAGATGGGGTAGAACTGGCCCTTGTTGAGGTAAACCATGGGCAGCTCGGACGACTTGTATTGGATGGCTTGAGGGGCTCCCAGAATGAACTGGAAATTGTTCCTGGAGACAGAAAAGAACAGAGAAGAATGTTAATGCACAGCATTATGCTTTGCTATTGGAATTTTACCCCCATTGCTTTATAATTTATACACAGCTCAATTATATGAATTGTCTTTAGCCTAATAAGCATTAGCGATACTGGGCGTACAATAGTTCAGTGTTCAAGCTGACGTGATGACTTCGCAGTTGGTGTTCTAGTTTGATCTGACTCTCGGGGCAAATAGCTACCTGTATCTCTCTGGAGGAGATTTGCTGTACGAGTCCGAGTAAACTGGGCTGTGCTGCTCGGCAAATGGATCGCTGTAGGGTAGAGTCTGCTTCAGGGCAACAAAGGAAGAAATGTGAGAAGAGGGAATATGAAAAGGACAAAAAGAAGTAGAGAGATGGAGGGAGGGAGGGTAACTAGAAGTGAAGGGGGAGATGAGACATTGCCAGAGATGAAAATGTACAAAGGACAACACCAGTTGTGATATAGACAAAAAAAAACAAGATGGCTCTTCTTACCTCAGTGGTGGCCTCAGGGAAGGCTGTCTCTGTGGGCCACTTCTGGGAGAGCAAGGAGTTGAAGATGTTGTTGATGACCTGCTTGTCGTAGGTGTCGGCACTGGGGGTGAGAGGGAGAGGGTTTTGGGGGACAGAGGGGGGACAGAGGGGGGACAGCTTGCTGTTCAGCTCCAGCGCCTCCTGGGGGTGGTTGGAGGAAATGTTCTCGGACAGCAGCTTCATAATGTTGGCTGGCGTCTCCAGGGAGACCAGCTCGGGGGAGGAGCCAATCATAGTCCTGGATTGGGGGGAGGGGGAGGAGTTTAGATACAGGACCAACCCAATTCGCCACCCCTTTGATTGACATTCAATGAAATCAATGGCGTTGTTTGACAAATAGTACTCTCGTGAGAAACACTGATTGTCAATAGTACTTCCTTCCTTCAAATAAACTCCAGCTCTTTTATGCAGTAGCAGATACAGCAGCACACATGCACACAATTACAGACTCAAAATATGTGTCAAAGTCAATAAAACATGAAGAAAGCCAGTTTAGCTCTCAGAGTCCACTAAGCACACAATGCTACTGAAAGTGAACTAAACAGAGCTGGGCAGGAACTGTTTACTGCCTAATCCTGGAATGTTTTCTCTCTTTCTATAAGTTTCTCTGTGGGACTGACTGCTGTGTTTGACGGGACAACAGCGTGCCCCACCGACGGCCATTTTCCAACCCAGACAAAAGGGAGGGTGAGAGAGCGGCAGAGCTGGGGCTGCTTCTCCTTTGTGAGTCAGAGGGTTGTTCGGGAGAGGGAGGAGGATGATGAGAAGGAGGTGTACCACGGCCCATAATCCCTTGGGGCTCTGTTTGACATGGGGATTAGCCACCAGCTCACCCAACTCTAACCTCACCAAAGCCTTGCCCTGCCTCTACCGCTTGACTCCATGTCAATGGGCTTGACTTCATGACATGGGAACTCCTAATACCACCCGGCAACCACTTAAAATCCCTTTACCCCTTTATCTGTCCCATAAGCACACCCCTTTAGTGTCTGCCTCTCTCCCTAGATTGACAGGTGGCTATCTCAATCAAGTCCATACTCTTGGTAGTGTTAATAATGGCTCAGAAGTCAATCTTACCTCTCTGATGGCTTGTACGTACTACTGCCTCGGCTGCATGCAACCATTTTCTGCTCTTTGGGTGTCTGTGAAAGTGAAACACCAACCGTGAGTACTGATACAGCACAATATCTATACATAGGACTCAAACAGGTGGTATAACACACAGACACACAGTTACCTTGCACTGGTCGTATGTGAGTAGGCTGTCTGGGTAGGCCCAGGAGTCCATGATGTAGTTGTTGTAGCGCTGGTAGTTGAAGCTCTCGTTCTGAAGGACCAGTCCCAGAGTCCTGCAGCAAACAGACCAGGAGAAACATCACATTCATAAACGTACATTATAGATTTATGACAGATCAAAATGGTAGGCTTCCCATTCAGAATGTGGCATGACAGTGAAGGGTTTAGTAATTCAATTCCTCTTCTTTTTTTTTTTTATTGTAAAATAATATATTAGAAAGGCAACAATGAGCATGTTTTGGCTATAGAAGGGCCTGTTTACCTGTGCATTAGAAATGCAAGGCTTTTACAGTGTGATCATCTGCATGGTAATAACAACCTTAAGTACTGCACATACCTGCCTCTGGAGGGTTTCCATTGCAAAACCACAGATCGTAATAAGATTTGGCTGCAAGTGTCAGAGAAGTTCAACATGCCAGGGGCCAAGAGCTCATGTACACACAAACACGCCTTGTACGACCTCGACGTGATCAAATTACCTCGGAACTTGTATGGTGTTTTTTTTTTTTTTTAGGAAAGAAAGAAACAACTTATTTGATTTGAGCCTTTCCCTTCCTGGGAGCATAGCGATTTCTAAAGTAAACATTTCAGGACCGGAGCGCTCACCTGGGAGTCCCTGGGTTTCAATACTGCCAAAAGGCCAGAAACAAAACAAGCGATTTAGGGGAAGGATGAGTTCATCCTCAGACCAGGATAAACAGAGAGAAAAGCAGGATTTGTTTTGGGAATTTCCTTGCTACTGGGAAGGGGATAAACCTTCTCCTGTAAGTTGTCCTGAAATGGCCAGCATGCAAACAGTGCAGGTTTACCTATGGGCTACCACATCATGTGCTAACAACAGAGGAAGACTCCAGGCATTGACAGCCGACTATGTTCGATTAGGAGAGAGGGAGAATGGAAAGAAAAATACCTAAGTTATTACGATCCAACCCAAACTCTTAATGACTGTCACAATAAGGTATATTAGCATCAAATAAGACCGTGTGATCACCTATACGGCTTATATAATTCCATACAACTGTTTACTAAAATGCTTCATCTCAAAACTGCAACCCACCACTGTTCTAAGATACACCTGTCTCTCCGTGTACGCTCACTCACCTCAGTACACTGTAACACCACATTATATCTCATTAGCTACTCTCCTTTCCCTAAATAATGCTCAATACAGATGTTACAATAGAGAATCCCGGTCTAGAGTTTCACTACTACACTGTTATGTAATTCAACTCATTACACATTGTCATTAACCAGCCCCTCTAAGACATTCGGGGGATACCCGTTTCTCTCTCCCCATTGTGTGTTGTACCCCCTGGGTTAGTGTCAACACGGCTTATGACAGGCCAGTTTAAATCACGAGCCGGCTTAAATTCACAACATAGTGGGGAGAGAGAGGGAATGTCAAATATAAAATGGAGAAACCTGACACACACTTTTCTAAAAACACACCTTTCACATGGGGGTCTCATTACACAATGTAAAGAGAGAAAGAGAAGGGGGGCCCCCGAGTGGCTGATTTCTCACCCTCTCGCTGGAAGTCTAAGTGGCTCAAACTACTGTACAACAGAAGATGAATGAACAAGTCAACGCTTGCATGATTTTCGATTTTGGCCCTCCTGGCCAAAAAATGGCCCTCCTGGCCCTAAAATTTAGATGAAAATTATAAATGGAAGGGAACATGTTGCAGAATCAACAGCAGTTTCAGCCAAAGGCCTTACATCTGGTCATTCTAACCAACCAATACACTTGACTATACGACTGGTTGCATTTCACCTTGGAAGTTAAACCACAAGGCACAAGTCAGATTGGGGCCAGATGAACAACTAACTCCACTACCCCCCCCCCCCCCACCCCCTCTGTTGTTGACTATCTGAAATGTCAACGTGGATGAGCAAGTTTTTAAAACGAAACGACGACAAAAAAAGAGATCATGCTCATGGGCCCCCAACTCCCTCATCAGGAAACTGGGTCAACTCAACATGAGAATCGAGGGCTGCACCATCCACTCCAACTCCACAGTCAGGAACCTTGGTGTTTTATTTGACCCCACTCTGTCATTTCAACCCCACATCCGGAACATCACCAAAATCAGACTTCTTCCAACTCAACAACACCTCACGACTCAGACCCTCTCTCGCTGACCCCATTGTTGAAACCCTCATTCATGCTTTTGTTTTATCACACTTGGATTACTGCAACGCCATTCTCTACAGACTCCCCGCCAAAACCACTGGGCAGACTTCAACATATCAAAATTCAGCTGCACGGGTCCTCACACAAACCAAACCTTGGGGACCACATCACCCTCAACTACACTGGTTCCCGGTTCACATCAGGATCGCATTCAAATTGCTCACGCTCACCTACAAAGCACTTAATGGACTGGCGCCCACATACCTTACTGACCTCCTGCACCCCTTCACTCCCACCTGTTCCCTGCGCTCCTCTGACACTGGCCTCCTCACCATCCCCCGCGCCAGTCTCCGCTCCATGGGAGACCTGGCTTTTAGCAGTGCAACTCTGGAACTCCCTACCGCTCCATGTCAGAACCTTGCAATCCATACATAAATTCAAGTCCACACCAAAAGACACAGCTCTTCACACCTGCTAACCCGGATTCTCTGTCGTCTTAGCTCTAATCCTCCATCTAGTTCACTTTCTGTCCTCATGTTCAGTGTTCTCCCTGGTGAGTCTGTCATCATGTTTAGTGTTCTCCCTGGTGAGTCTGTCCTCATGTTTAGTGTTCTCCCTGGTGAGTCTGTCGTCATGTTTAGTGTTCTCCCTGGTGAGTCTGTCGTCATGTTTAGTGTTCTCCCTGGTGAGTCTGTCATCATGTTTAGTGTTCTCCCTGGTTAGTCTGTCATCATGTTTAGTGTTCTCCCTGGTGAGTCTGTCATCATGTTTAGTGTTCTCCCTGGTGAGTCTGTCATCATGTTTAGTGTTCTCCCTGGTTAATCTGTCATCATGTTTAGTGTTCTCCCTGGTTAGTCTGTTATCATGTTTAGTGTTCTCCCTGGTGAGTCTGTCATCATGTTTAGTGTTCTCCCTGGTTAGTCTGTCCTCATGTTTAGTGTTCTCCCTGGTTAGTCTGTCCTCATGTTTAGTGTTATTTTATATACTTACTTATTTTAATGTGTGATTTTAACTATTTTTATCCTGCTGATTTTCTTGTGTGTGTAAAGTGACTTTGGGTGTCGTTAAAAGCGTTTAAATAAAATGTATTATTACAATTCCAAACACGTTTCCCTTAAATAACACATTCTGGCATGAAACACCAACTCCAACCCCATAGCATGTCACAGAAAAAATTGTCAACTTACTCAATCTCTTTGGTCATGACTCCTTTCCAAGACAGTAGATCTCAGGCTTCTTTAGGTAAAGTCTCCTCTAGTGTGTATGTGTTTGTGTGTTCTTTTGAAAGGCTGTCAGTCAGTCTTAGTAGAGAGAAGCAGACTTGTCCCGCTGAGGGAGCTTGTTTGATTCCTGTCCACACCGGCTCCCAACATTTATTTCATGCCGACAGGTAGCTTTCCTCACTCACTCCTGATTGGCCGAGGGCTCTGGAGACAGGTGCCTGATAGGACAGGTGTGGATGGGTTAACTGTTTCAGTGCTGGTGAGAAACCAGATGTGAGTGGTGGGTACTTAGCAGGACAATGCTGGGCAGCGTTTCACGCATCTCATTGAGAGTTAAAGAAAATAGTGAGATTGGCTTCTCCAAGGTGTGAAATGCTTCTTATTTAGAGTGGTAAACCAAATAGTTTTTGCAGGAACTAGGCTTTAAAATGGTAACGTTAATTCAGTATCATTATTTTCTCTCTCGGAGTCTACAGTGTTGTGAACTGGTGGTGTTGGTGCCCTTGTGTTTGTCATTATCATTGGCAAAACTATTTGATGGGAGTAGCTGGGGGTAGTGGTTCAATACTTTATATTTGAGTAGGATTTGTAAGGATGTGTTACATTGCATATTGAATTATCCAAAAGAGGCACATAATAAAGATTAGAATATGTTCCCTATAAAGAAAGTCATTTTCATGTGCTTAGTGAATTTCTGCTATAGTTTACTAAAAACATTTGCTGATTTACATTTTTTAGAATTCGGTTAGGATTTTTTCTGGTTTGAATTTTGCATTTCAATAAAGGTGACGTGTATTATTTCAAATCTGGAAAGAAATCCGAGTGAGAGTTCATGATTCTCAAAAGCAGTACATCTTTACATATTTCACATATAATATGAAATATCACACACATAGAGTACCAGTCAAAAGTTTGGACTCGCCTACTCATTCAAGAGTTTTTCTAGTAATAGTGAAGACATCAAAACTATGAAATAACACATATGGAATCATGTAGTAACAAAAAAAATGGTGGCTACATTGAAGAATCTAAAATCAAAAATATATTTGGATTTATACATGTTTCCATGTATTATTTCCATGTGTTATTTCATAGTTCTGATGTCTTCACTATTATTCTACAGTGTAGAAAACAGTAAAAAAAATAAAGGAAAAACCCTTGAATGTGTACGTGTCCAAACTTTTGACTGGTACTGTATATTATATTTGAATGTAGTGTATTTCTTTAGGCTTATTACCATGTGATTACAGAGGAAACTAAATGACAGATGAATAAGAAAGGGGGTCAGCCCATCCAGCACAGACCACAACATACAAATTATATGATACCTTACTTTCTTCACAATTATTTCACAATGAGTTATGAATTGAGTTAAACAGAAATCGGTGTTTTTAATCAGGATCTTCTTAGATTGTTACAACGATACGGCTCTTCCAGGCAAACGTGCACTGGCCTCATCCACCCACACAGTTTCCGTTCCTTTCTGAATTACCAAAAAGAAAAACACATAGGCATCTCAGAGTAGAGGGGCTGATTTAGGATCAGCTGTGCCTTTTAGATCATAATAAATATGATTAATGGATGGATGGACTTAAAATGTAATTGATCCGGACTCTGGTGTAAACATGCCTTTCTGACCATCTGTGCACTGAAGATAAATGAATATGTAATGCATGCATCTGTAAGGGTGTATACTGTATGTGTGTGTGTCCCTCTGTCTGTATGTGTGTATGCATGTGTATGTGTGTTTGTGTGCGTGCGTGCTTTTGTGTGTGTGTGTGTGTGTGTGTGTGTGTATACGTGTTTCTGTGTGTGTTTTCTGTTCCTGGGACCTCAGGGCATCTGGCGTGGAGACACATAAGGGTGTGTGCTCTGAGACTTGCCCCTCCCCCCCGCCCCCCCACTCACACACAAACCCTCTCACACACAGAGACACACACCCTCACACACACCGAGGCCTGAGGGCAAGTTGGATGTAAAATCAGATCAAAAGAGAAAGAGAGAAAATGCACTGAGTGACACACCTCTGGGTTAAATACGGAAGACACATTTCGGTTGAATGCATTCAGATGTGCAACTGACTAGGTATCTACTTTCCCTAGTTCAGCAAAATAAGAAATTATGAAACATTTAAAAAAGTTATCCTTTTAAGATAAAACTATACTAAATATATTCACATTTCACCAAATGCCTGATTAAAACACTGTTTTGCAATGAAGGTCTAAAGTAGTCTCAACAACTCACTCTAGGCTAGCAACATGGTGTAGCCAGAGGACAGCTATTCCCTGTAAATATTGTTTTCTTGATTTTTGAAGTTTCATTTTTGTGTCGGGTTAGTGCCATTTATTTCAAGTTGCATTGCTAACTTTAGTAGCAATTGCTAATGTTAGCTAGCTACCAGAGTGCAGTTTTCTCAGCCAGAATGTACAACAATGTATTGGATTTTTTTGTTGAAGAACCCCATTCATTGCCCACATCAGATTCAAGCTTCTTGGAAAAAGCTGCATCGATCATGTAATGGACGAATGTCTGCATATTCAAACTGCGCAACACAACGAGGAGGTAAGAAGAAACGGTCACAAGCAGCTTATCGGCAAGAGTTGGCTTTTAGGGCCACAATGAGAGGGAAAGTTCAGCTAACAAGGACAACTACAAGGAACTTGCAGAGGTAATTGCGTTTTACGATGCTTTACTTGCTCATTTCATAAATGGAGCAGTGGCCGAGGCTACACTTAAACATTAGAGATCTGACATGCTGTATTGGTTGAAAACAAGACCATTTTTTCAGTCTGATCAACTGTAGGCTACCAATAAGAGCAGATGCATACAGCCTATGCGCCCTGTCCATCTGGTCAGAGTAAACAAATTGGTAACTCTATGTATTTATAGTCCATTTATTTGTCAGGAGAAAATGTGAATGTGATCCATTTAGAATTGGGCTGCCTAGGCTACCTATACCTTTTCAATCCAAAATTATTACCTGGAATTAGTCAACATAATAGTGATCATAGACTGTGAGTTCATGTTATTGCATAAGCCAGCATGATGCAAACATGCATAAAGCAAGCTCAGCCCTGTGAGTTAAATTGTCTCAGTTGTTGTCTCTCTGTCTGGGTAGAGGAAAACCCCCCTTATATAGGGGGGGTTTTATATATAGGGGGGGTTATATACATAACTCATATGAACTAGTATGAGGTTGCTGCAGTTTGACAGGCTTTTCATCTACCACTCTGGGACCAACGGTGCCACCAGTCTGCTCACAGTTGTCAGTTATTGTCAGGTATGTGGATGATCCTGGCTATATTCAGGAACAATTCTTGGGCTCCTTTGATCTGTCAAGTGGGTGAGATGTGCAGGTCTGTGTTTGACGTTGTGACATCTGAGATGTCTGCGTTTTAACTTCATGGAGAAACGTGTTGCCCAAACCTATGAGGGTACTGATTTGATTTGCTTTAATGGAATGTACCTGCTATTTGTATTGAAAGCCAAGTCCCCTCCTGTTCCCTGATTAAGAGGGTGATGACTACTCCACTCCACTACCATTGTCAACTTTCTCCTGACATGAACTGAAGCCACGTCTCATGTACCTGCTCATCCACTGGCACATTGAATGTGAGTAGACCTGTCCATTTTCTCTCGTCACTGTATGTGGTCAATCACATTCGCAAACACAATCACATTATTACACATCAGTGATTTTACTCCTTGCTTGGACTAACTCATTCTTAGCTCTTTTGTCTAACTGTGTAGTGCGTTGTGTTATTGTTTTTTCTTTGTCTTCCCAGTCAAATCCTGTCCTGCCCTCAGTGGAAGTTGAGCTCTTCTTCAACACCATCCATCCATGACGAGCCTGTCCTGCTCTGAAGCCAAGGAACACCTCAAACCCTGTCCTGCATTGAAGTCAAGCCTCTGAACACCTCAACGCATGCCTCATACCCTCATTCAATCACTGCTGTGATCCCTTTTCCAACACTGTGTAAGAAGCTCTCTCATTCCCATTCCCCATAATATTGTACTACTAATGTCTTTATTAACTTGTTTAGGTTAAGATAATTAGTCTTTGGCGATTTTTGAAACACGCTTTGCCGTCTCAGTGGTCCGCACCTATACCGTAGATCTCCCTTCCTCCTCAATTTTCCAAGTCACCAGTCTCCACTGCACTGTATGATCATTAAATGCTTCTTTTTTTTGTTTGCAGACACTGATTTGAATTAGATACTGTAGCATCTTTGAATGTATGGCGCGACAGGGCTCTCTACATAGCAGAATATTTGTTAGTGGCATACCATGTAAAGATGCCTGAACATATTGTTCATGGAGAATTCTCCACAGATCTGTGTGCAATTATTCAGCCAACTAGTGATCTGGTTTCCGTTCAATCACTTTGCCTACTTCTGAATTGATGTTTCGCAGTGCATCGCAGTGCTAGCTGTGCAACTAGAGATCCTGGTTCGAGTCCAGGCTCTGTCGCAGCCGGCCGTGACTGAGAGACTCATGGGGCGGTGCACAATTGGCCCAGCGTCGTCTGGCTTAGGGGAGGGTTGGCCGGCAGTGATGTTCTTGTCCAATCGCGCACTAGTGACTCCTGTGGCGGGCCGGGCACAATGCACGCTGACACAGTCGCCAGGTGTACGGTGTTTCCTCCGACACATTGGTGCGGCTGACTTCCGGGTTAAGCAGGCATTGTCAAGAAGCAGTGCGGCTTGGCTGGGTTGTGTTTTGGAGTCCATACGGGAGTTGAAGCGATGGGACAAGACTATAACAATACCACGAAATTGGGGGAGAAAAAGGGCTAAAAAAACAAAAATAATTATAAAATAAATTTACAAAAAAAACATTATGGGATATTAGCAGGATCCTTTACAGTTACTTTCAATCCCTCAGTGGAGATGAAGCATAACATATGAAATCAGGTATGCAAGCTGGAATGAGTCAAAGAGAAATACAACAAAGAGAATAACAACTTACTGTCAAAGCAACCTTGCATACTGTCAGACACCCACCACCCTTTAGCCTCAACACTTTCCCACTGTTGTCTCAATCCTACATCTTTCTTGAAACTTCTGATGAGAAGAGATGGCGAGTTTGACATTTTTTTCTCCCGATGGTAGATTGATTTGAGAAGCAAATAAATGTAAATTAAACCTGCCTGTTTAGTGTTGAAGCATCTAGAGAGAGGAGAGAAGTGAGAAGCTTTTCCAGGAAATAGAAACAATGCCATGGCATCTGCAACAACCTCAGAGAGAGAAAGAGAGAGGAAGGAGAGAGTCAAGTGGGCGAAGTAGAACGAAAGAGAAAGAGAGAGGGAATGGGACGATAGAGAATGGGAGAGACAAAGGGAGAGACAAAGGGAGATAGTACCAAAAAGAATGATGGGTTGAAAGAGAGGGCCTTTTGCACAATACAGCCCCTGACAGCTATTCGTTCACCTTTCATCACCTCTCCCTGGGCGTGGACGGCCTCTCCTTTCAGGTGTGGGACTCTCGCTCTGTCCCTCTCTCTCTCTGCCCTTCTCTCTGATTATGGAAGTGATATTAACATATTAGTTATTAGGTTACAGAGAGCTGGTAGTCCTATCCACCAAACTACCAGGTGTGAAACAGGGAAGGGACTCAGGGGGTATGCTAATTTGGTATACGAGCCAACCTAACTCACTCTATTAAATTAATCAAAACAGGAACCTTTTACATTTGGCTAGACATTCAAAAGGAAATGATCTTAACATAGAAAAATGTCCTCCTGTGTGCTACCTATATCCTCCCACTAGAATCCCCATACTTTAATGAAGACAGCTTCTCAATCCGGGTAGGAGGAAATCAATCATTTCCAGGCCCAGGGACATATATTAGTCTGTGGCGACCTAAATGCCAGAACCAGATAAAGAACCTGACACTCTCAGCACACAGGGGGGAAAACACCTGCCTGGAGGTGACAGCATTCCCTCCCCCATATGTCCCTCTAGGCACAACTACAACAACATAACCAACAAAATCTCCTGCAGCTCTGTCGCACGCTGGGTATGTACATAGTCAATGGTAGGCTTTGAGGGGACTCCTATGGTAGGTACACCTATAGCTCATCTCTTGGTAGTAGTACTGTAGACTACTTTATCACTGACATCAACCCAGAGTCTCTCAGAGCGTTCACAGTCAGCCCACTGACACCTCTATCAGATCACAGCAAAATCACAGTCTACTTGAACAGAGCATTACTCAATCATGAGGCATCAAAGCCAAAGGAACTGAAAAATATTAAGAAATGCTATAGATGGAAGGACTGTAGCGTGGAAACCTACCAAAAAACAAATAGTCAACAACAAATTCAATCCCTTTTAGACAACTTCCTGGACAAAACATTCCACTCTAATAGTGAAGGTGTAAACTTGGCAGTAGAAAATCTAAACAGTATATTTGACCTCTCAGCTTCCCTATCAAATCTAAAAATGTCAAATAGAAAACCCCCAAAAAATTAACAATGACAAATGGTTTGATGAAGAATGTAAAAAACCTAAGAAAGAAATGGAGAAACCTATCCAACCAAAAACATAGAAACATAGAGAAGTCTACGCCTTCACTATTGTGAATCACTAAAACAATACAGAAATACGTTACGGAAAAAGAAGGAACAGCACGTCAGAAATCAGAAATTCTTCAGTAATTGAAGAATCCATAGACTCTAACCACTTCTGGGAAAATTGGACAACAAACAGCACGAAGAGTTGTCTATCCAAAATGGAGATGTTTGGGTAAACCACTTCTCCAATCTTTTTGGCCCTATAACAACGAACAAACAGCAAAAACATGATCAAATACAAATCTTAGAATCAACTATTAAAGACTACCAGAACCCACTGGATTCTCCAATTGCATTGAATGAACTACAGGACAAAATACAAACCCTCCAACCCAAAAAGGCCAGTGGTGTTGATGGTATCCTCAATGAATTGATAAAATATACAGACAACAAATTCCAATTGGCTAAACTTAAACTCTTTAACATCATCCTTAGCTCTGGCATCTTCCCCAATATTTGGAAGCAAGGACTGATCACCCCAATCAACAAAAGTGGTATAACACTGATGCTGTGGGGCCTCCCGAGTGGCACAGTGGTCTAAGGAACTGCATCGTAGTGCAAGCTGTGAGATCCTGGTTGGAGTCCAGGCTCTGTTGCAGCCGGCCACGACCGGCATGGGGTGGCGCACAATTGGCCCAGCGTCGTCCGGATTAGGGGAAGATTTGGCCGGCAGGGATGTCCTTGTCCCATCGTGCACTAGCGACTCCTGTGGCGGGCCAAGCGCATGCACGGTGACACGGTCGCCAGGTGTACGGTGTTTCCTCCGACACATTGGTGTGGCTGGCTTCCGGGTTAAGCGGGCATTATGTCAAGGAGCAGTGCAGCTTGGTTGTGTTGTGTTTAGGAGGACGCACGGCTCTCGGCCTTCACATCTCCCGAGTCTGTACGGGAGTTGCAGCGATGAGACAAAACTGTAACTACCAATTGGATATCACGAAATTGGGGAGAAAAATGGCAAAAAAAAATTACAAATAAAAAAATTGCCGCTGTGAGTCGAGAAGCAGGTGCAGGTGAAACGTTTAATAAAACAACAAACATGAAAACGAGACAGCGTAACAGTGGCAAAATAGCATGAACACAGGAACAATACCGACTGAGGAAGGAACCCAAGGGAGTGATAGATAAAGGGAAGGTAATCAGGGAGGTAATAGAGTCCAGGTGAGTATCCTAATGATCTGCAGGTGCGCGTAATGATGGATGCCAGGTGTGCGTAATGATGAATCCCAGAACCGGTGGTTAGTACTCCGGCAACGTCGAACGCCGGAAGGGAGGAGCAGGAGTAGACGTGACAAGTGGAGACAAATTTGACCCCGATAACTATCGTGGGATATGTGTCAACAGCAACCCTGGGAAAATCCTCTGCATTATCATTAACAGCAGATTCGTACATTTCCTCAGTAAAAACAATGTACTGAGCAAATGTCAAATTGTTTTTTTTACCAAATTACCGTACGACAGACCACGTATTCACCCTGCACACCCTAGTTGACAAACAAACAAACCAAAACAAAGCTAAAGTTTTCTCATGCTTTGTTGATTTAAAAAAAGCCTTTGATTCAATTTGGCATGAGGGTCTGCCATACAAATTGATGGAAAGTGGTGTTGGGGACAAAACATACAACATTATAAAATCCATGTACACAAACAACAAGTGTGCGGTTAAAATTGGCAAAAAACACACACATTTCTTTCCATAGGGCCGTGGGGTGAGACAGGGATTTGGCTTTAAGCCCCATCCTCTTCACCATATATATCAACAAATTGGCGAGGGCACTAGAACAGTCCGCAGCACCCAGCCTTACCCTACTAGAATCTGTTGTCAAATGTCTACTGTTTGCTGATGATCTGGTGCTTCTGTCACCAACCAAGGAGAGCCTACAGCAGCGCAAAAATCTTCTGCACAGATTCAGCCAGACCTGGGCCCTGAAAGTAAATCTCAGTAAGACAGTCGCCAGGACCACAAATACAAATTCCATCTAGACACCGTTGCCCTAGAGCACACAAAAAAACGATACATAACTCAGCCTAAACATCAACGCCACAGGTAACTTCCATAAAGCTGTGAACGAGCTGAGCGAGCTATGCAATCAAAAGGAACGTAAACTTCGACATACCAATTAGGATCTGGCTAAAAAATACTTGAATCTGTTATAGAACCCATTGCCTTTAGGGTTTGTGAGGTCTGGGGTCCGCTCACCAACCAAGAATTCACAAAATGGGACAAACACCAAATTGATACTCTGCATGCAGAATTCTGCAAAAATATCCTTAGTGTACAACGTAAAACACCAAATAATGCATGCAGAGCAGAACTAGGCCGATACCCGCTAATTATCAAAATCCAGAAAAGAGCCGTTAAATTTTACAATCACCTAAAAGGAAGCGATTCCCAAACCTTCCATAACCAAGCCATCACCTACAGAGAGATGAACCTGGAGAAGAGTCCCCTAAGCAAGCTAGTCCTGGGGCTCTGTTCACAAACACAAACAGACCCCACAGAGCCCCAGGACAGCAACACAATTAGACCCAACCAAATCATGAGAAACAAAAAGATAATTACTTGACACATTGGAAAGAAACTGAGCAATCTAGAATGCTATTTGGCCTTAAACAGAGAGTACACAGTGGCGGAATACCTTACCACTGTGACTGACCCAAACTTAACGAAAACTTTGACAATGTACAGACTCAGTGAGCATAGCCTTGCTATTGAGAAAGGCCGCCGTAAGGCAGACCTGGCTCTCAAGAGAAGACAGGCTATGTGCACACTGCCCATAAAATGAGGTGGAAAATGAGCTTGACTTCCTAAACTCCTGCCAAATGTATGACCATATTAGAGACACATTTTTCTCCCAGATTACACAGATCCACAAAGAATTTGAAAAAACAAACCCAATTTTGACAAACTTCCCTATCTACTGGGTGAAATACCACAGTGTGCCATCATAGCAGCAAGATTTGTGACCTGTTGTCACAAGGGCAACCAGTGAAGAACTATTGTAAATAGTACTTTTTGTACTTTAACTATTTGCACATCGCTACAACACTGTATAAAGACATGATATGACATTTGAAATGTCTTTATTCTTTTGGAACTTCTGTGAGTGTAATGTTTACTGTTCATTTTCATTGTTTATTTCACTTTTGTTTATTATTTATTTAATTAACTTGCTTTGGCAATGTTAACATATGTTTCCCATGCCAATAAAGCCCTTGAATTGAATAGAGAGAGAGAGAGTGTTCCCTTTCTCTTGTTACGGGTTGAGGTGTTGAACAGGCCTCTGGCGGACCTACAGAGAGTTGTTCAACAATTCAACCTGTTAGATAAAGATTAGATTTGAGAAGAATTTTAGGAGACTTGAGTGCTCTGAGTGAAAGCAGGAAGAACACTTGAAAGTGCTCCACAGTGACTGTCCATCCATCCCAACCTGGTGAAACGAATGAGTGGTGGTGTTATTCTCTGAGAGTGTGGAGGTGTTAACGGCCCCATCAAGACACAGATCAAGTCTGCAGCTCAGCTCCACTACAGGGTGTGAATAGAAAAGGTGTGCTCCCCTTTCACGCCTTGAAACTGCACTACGGACTGTTCGGCGCCGTCTGTCTATCTGTCTGTCCGCCTGCCTGTTTTACTTGCCTGTCTGTGTGTCTGTCTGGCGTACGTGTGCGCACACATACGTATATATGTGTGTGTGTGTGTGTGTGTGTGTGCAGTCATGCATGAGTACAAGCAAACAGACATGTCAGGGGGTGTCTCTACGCCCCACTTCCGCTGAGAAGGGGCTCTCTCATTGCCTTTCCCTCCCGCTCTATCTTTCCCTCTCTCAGTAACTCTCTTTCTCTTCCTTTCTTCAGTCCTTCCATTGCTAAAGACAACAAGCCCCCACTCTCCCACTAAGCCTTGTCTGAAACTTAGAGCTAACCTCTAATCCTGTACTATTTTCATATGAATTACATTTTTTTTAAACTTTCGTTTAGTTTGGACTATTTTGAACATTTTCGGATATTTTGTGGAAAGCCGTAACAGAGGCCTACAACTTCTTTTAGAACAGAACTCGTATATTTTTATAACAAATGAGGTATTGTACATGCAAATATGAAACACAATAATATACAGATCACAAAGAAAAACCTTTGCAAACGTTAAAAGAGCTACATTCACATGTGGCATCTTAAGCTGGCTAAGGGCTGGATTCAAGCCGTATCGCGGAAGACCTGTGTTAAAATGTGCAGGTCATTTCCGTTTGAGCCGACACATGCAGCGTGTAGCGTGAACGCGGTCTCCACGAACACGGGAACATTGCCTTTAAATTTCAATCGAGCTACAACGCAGATCTCCAGTAACACTTCTGCGATACGGATTGAATCCAACCCTACCTCTCAATCTATTTTTAATGGGTAGCTTGTCAAGGAGGTATTTGTGCAGATGGTGGTGTACGACGCTCGAACCCTGGAGCGTGCCATTCCCTCTTGTGAGAACAACGTGTCCACCTGTTACCTTAAGCTAAAGGAATTGACCTGAATACCCAAACTCCTTCTTTCCCTCTCTCCTTTCTTCTCTGCCCTTTTTTTAGTTATCAGCAAATCTGTGGTTATCAGTCCCTGTATCTATTCGAGCCCTCGCTTACAAGACAGTGGTAATCCAAACAACGCCACCGCCCTGAATGCTGGACCCCGCTGCATCCCGGTGGACCTTGGGGCCACCCACGGGTGTGTGTGTGTATGGAGAAGACAGGGGGTCTGCTATCGTGACGCCTGGCAGGTGCTTTTGGCGCTACAGGTGTTATGTGATCGTATGCATGCACTCTCAGGTAGAGAGCTGTCTTGTCAATGTATTTGCTTTAGCCAGGCACAGAGCCCTGAGAGAGAAGACACGACAGACCCTACTAGCACCCCTCTCCAACCCCTGCTCTCCTTCACAGGCTCCCAGCAACCCCACATGGGCTCCAGAAAGTCGGGGGAAGGACGAAGGATGGATGGGGGGGGGCTGCCACTTACCACTTCAAATCCCCAACCATTGCAACACATTCTGGCTGTTGAGTAGCCATGGGGAATGTATGGAGTTTTAATACAGTTGTTGGTGTTGCCCAATACTGCCATATGCATTTCTATTAGACTGAAAATCAATGGAGAAAGGGGCCTATGACTCACCTTAGCGTTAACACAGGATAGGCTTAGCCATGCCCCGCAGGCCTCACGAACCAACCATTCCGTGACAGTGCTAGAAATACAGTCCATGACCAAAATCATGTGGACACCTGCTCGTTGAACATCTCATTCCAAAATCACGGGCCTTAATATGGAGTTGGTCCCCCCTTTGCTGCTATAACAGCCTCCACTCTTCTGGGAAGGCTTTCCACTAGATGTTGGGACATTTCTGTGGGGACTTGCTTCCATTCAGCCACAAGAGCATTAGTGAGGTCGGGCACTGATGTTGGGCGATTAGGCCTGGCTCGCAGATGGCGTTCCAATTCATCCCATAGGTGTTCGATGGGTTTGAGGTCAGGGATCTGTGCAGGCCACTCAAGTTCTTCACTAGAACTAAGGGACCTAGCCCGAACCATGAAAAACAGCCCCAGACCATTATTCCTCCTCCACCAAACATTACAGCTGGGCAGGTAGCGTTCTCCTGGCATCCACCAAACCCAGATTTGACCGTCGGACTGTGTGATTAATCTCTCCAGAGAACGCATTTCCAATGCTCCCGATTCTAATAGTGGCGAGCTTTACACCACTCCAACCAACGCTTGTCATTGCGCATGTTGATTTTAGGCTTGTGTGTGGCTGCTCGGGCATGGAAACCCATTTCATGAAGCTTCCGACGAACAGTTCTTGTGACGTTGCTTCCAGAGGCTGTTTGGAACTCAATAATGAGAATTATGGCACTGAGCCTTTTTCTAAAATATTTTATGAGTTGGAGAACACATTGCGAGGGATCGTAGAACACATTGCGAGGGATCGTAGAACACATTGCGAGGGATCGTAGAACAGTCGTCCGTACAGAATCCTTCCAGAACCTTGATATCCTTCGTCTGCGCTTATGGACTGCCCTCTTCAATTCAAACCACAGGTTTTCAATGGGTTTCATGTCCGGAGACTGAGATGGCCATTGCAAAATGTTGATTTTTGTGGCAAATTAACAATTTCTTTGTGGAGTTTGATGTGTGCTTGGTGCTGTCTTGCTGGATGACGTGACGATAGAGCACACCCGTTATACATTTTTTTTGTTTTACAAATTAATTTGTTTGTTTCTTTTGATTCTATGCTTGATATTATGTTTTTTTTAATATATTATGTTTGTGTGTTTTGCCTGCTTATATACACTACCGGTCAAAAGTTTTAGAACACCTAGTCATTCAAGGGGTTTTCTCGATTTTAACAATTTTCTACATGTAGAATAATAGTGAAGACATCAAAACTATGAAATAACACATTGGGAATCATGTAGTAACTGTCACGCCCTGACCTTAGAGAGCAGTTTTATTTCTCTATTTGGTTAGGTCAGGGTGTGATTTGGGGTGGGTGTTCTATGTTCTCTATTTCTTTGTGTTTGGCCGAGTGTGGTTCACAATCAGAGGCAGCTGTCTTTCATTGTCTCTGATTGGGGATCATACTTAGGCAGCCCTTTTTTCCCTCCTTCAGTGTGGGATCTTGTCTTTGTTTGAGTGCATGTAGTTTGCACGACGAAGCTGTTCGTTCGTTGTATTGTTTGTTTTTTCTTGGTGGAACATTTAATTAAAAGAATGTACGCCTACCACGCTGCACCTTGGTCTCCTTCCGACAACAAACGTTACAGTAACCAAAAAAGTGTTAAACAAATCAAAATATTTTATATTTGAGATTCTTCAAATAGCCACCCTTTGCATTGATGACAGCTTTGCAAACACTTGGCATTCTCTCAACCAGCTTCATGAGGTAGTCTCCTGGAATGCATTTCAATAACAGGTGTGCCTTCTTAAATGTTAATTTGTGGAATTTCTTTCCTTCTTAATGTGTTTGAGGCAATCAGTTGCGTTGTGACAGGGTAGGGGTGGTATACAGAAGATAACCCTATTTGGTAAAATACCAAGTCCATATTATGGCAAGAACAGCTCAAATAAGCAAAGAGAAACGCTTCACAGAGTTCAAGTAACAGACACATCTCAACATCAACTGTTCAGAGGAGACAGTGTGAATCAGACCTTCATGGTCGAATTGCTGCAAAGAAACCACTACTAAAGGACACCAGTCGTAAAGAGGGCACAACAAAACCTTATCCCCCTCAGGAGACTGAAAAGATTTGGCATGGGTCCCCAGATCCTCTGGGGAAACATAAGCTACGCCTAGCTAGCACTGCAGTGCATAAAATGGAGTGAGTAGTTGACTCAGAGAGAGAAAGACCATATTTTAACAGTTTTCAAAAAATGTATTTCTTCAAAAATGATTTTTTATTATCACTTACTTACAGTAGGTAGCAAATTCAGCTGGCTAGTTTAGCCTACTCAAACACCCGGCTCAAACAGAGGGATCCTATGTTAGCTAGCTGGCTATGACTATTCAACCCAACACTGTGTAACGGTAATCCTCCTCCTCTTCATCAGACGAGGAGGAGTAGTGATCGAACCAAGGCGCAGCGTAGTGAAATGACATAATTTATTGAACACGACGGAAAAACAAACTAAACTTACATAAACAAACAAAACAAATAAACGATGCAGACAGACCTGAACGACGAACTTACATATAACGTGAAGAACGCAATGAACAGGAACAGACTACATAAAACGAACAAACCGCATACAGTCCCGTATGGTGCAAACATATACACAAACACAGGAGACAACCACCCACAACGAACACTGTGAAAACGCCTACCTAAATATGACTCTTAATTAGAGGAACGCCAAACACCTGCCTCTAATTAAGAGCCATACCAGGCAACCCAATAAACCAACACAGAAACAGAAAACATAGAATGCCCACCCAAACTCACGTCCTGACCAACTAACAAATATAACAAACTAACATAAATAGGTCAGGAACGTGACACACTAGAACTCTTCCAAGTCAAGGTAAGCTTTTGGTTGAATTAATTACAACATGCTCATTCAAAGTAAACATTCTCCAGTGAATTATTTAGACCTTTACCAAACATGCCTGCAAACCGATTCAATGGGATTTAAATGTAACACCCCTAATCTCTGACTATTTCAGAAAACACACACACTTTTTAACAGCTTCGGGAGCATTCGAGTCGGTCACACCCAGAGAGCGAAGCTTGATTAATCTCTCTGGCTGGTTTCAGTCCAGTGCAGAGCCATAGAGCCCTACCTATTACAGCCCTAAAGGAACTTGGCTCCAGGCTGCAGTAGTTAACATGATCCAAGTTAGCAGCCCTGCAGCCACAGGCCCAATCTGGCAACCCTGAGGGCAAAATGCTGTGATAGCACAGACACCTCCTACTAGCGACAACAATTACTACCAATTTTCTGCCTGGTTTTGCAGCAGCAGATACTTAAAAGATATTGTTCTCTAAGTGAAATGTGAGAGGGACAGCTGGTGTTTCAACACACGCTCCACTGAGAAAAAATATATGATTCCAACTAAATGCAGGAATTTGGTGAGATGACCTTTTTGACATTTGGCATGTTTGAAGCTTTAAGGGATATGAAAATGAATCGTCGGTGCATTTGTTTCCTGTTATGAGTTTAAGAAAAACATGCCTTGTGTATGTATGTATGTGTGTGTGTGTGTGTGTGTGTGTGTGTGTGTGTGTGTGTGTGTTTACATGTTTGTGCACGGAAAGGGAGATAAACAAAAACTTTACAAATGACCAGATGTGTTATGGAATAGACAGTGTAATCGTCTTTCTGGGAAATGTCTGTAAATCAGGTGTGTGGGTGTGCGTGCTGTGTGAAACTCCTTATCACACTGTCAAATGGACCAAAAGCAAGAACCACTGATTCAGACATAGCGTGCAGTACTCTGCTCTTCCTTCTCTCCCTCTTACGATAACCATCTCCCTCCTTCTCTTCTTCTTCCCCCCTTCCCTCCCTCCACCCCCTCCACTTTCTTTATGGATGACTTGCGATATTCCCGTGGGATAGTGAGGCCAGAGTGCTTTCCAGGCTTTCCATGGCCTCGTTGTTGCCTCATCCCAAATCACCTGCAGGGAACATGTTCAGTCAGACCACCTCGCATTCTGGAAGAGTACAGTATCACTGCTCGAAACCGGGCCCTTACCTGGCCGTGGGACACAGGCGATCCCCTCCTCCTCAAACAGACACTATATCCTCTCTCTCTTTCGCTCTATCGCGAGGGCTTCTTTCGAGATGCTCGCGCCCAGTTTCAGTCTACGTGTCTCGTCTTGTCCTGTAGTCGAACGAGAAACACACTCCCTTTCTTCTCAATCTTGTTAAATAAATCTGTGTGTGTACGTGTGTGTGTGTGTGCGTTAATCATACGCCTGGGCCAAAGTGGGGCGCGACGTCTCCATTGTTCATTCACAAAAGCTGATGTCATTATTTACTATTTCCTACATTGTAGAATAATAGTGAAGACATTAACACTATGAAATAACACATATGGAATCATGTAGTAACCAAAAAAGTGATAAACTTCTTCGGGATCGGTGTCCCTTACACGGGACGGTTGAGCTAACGTAGGCTAATGCGATTAGCATGAGGTTGTAAGTAACAAGAAAATGTCCCAGGACATAGACATATCTGATATTGGCAGAAAGCTTATATTCTTGTTAATCTAACTGCACTGTTCAATTTACAGTAGCTATTACAGTGAAATTATGCCATGCTATTGTTTGAGGAGAGTGCACAATTTTGAACATGAAAAGTTATTAATAAACAAATTAGGCACATTTGGGCAGTCTTGATACAACATTTTTAACAGAAATGCAACGGTTCATTTGTCACGTTCCTGACCTTATTTCCTTTATTTTGTCTTTGTTTAGTATGGTCAGGGCGTGAGTTGGGGTGGGCATTCTATGTTATGTGTTTCTATGTTGGGTTCAACGTATTAGCCTGATATGGTTCTCAATTAGAAAAACCATTAAAAACAATTAGAAAAACCATAAAACCATTTTGTGACCACTCGTGCCCTGTGAATGGGTGCATTGATACCCTATGGGGGCATAGCCATGGTAGCCAAAGTAATGGGAAACTGGGCCTGCCCAGCATTTTTATACACGACCCTAAGCATTATGGGATGTTAAAAGCTTAGGAATTGCTCAGGAAACAAACCTTTGTGGAATCCCCTGCTTTCAATATACACTGCTCAAAAAAATAAAGGGAACACTTAAACAACACAATGTAACTCCAAGTCAATCACACTTCTGTGAAATCAAACTGTCCACTTAGGAAGCAACACTGATTGACAATACATTTGACATGCTGTTGTGCAAATGGAATAGACAACAGGTGGAAATTATAGGCAATTAGCAAGACACCCTCAATAAAGGAGTGATTCTGCAGGTGGTGACCACAGACCACTTCTCAGTTCCTATGCTTCCTGGCTGGTGTTTTGGTCACTTTTGAATGCTGGCGGTGCTTTCACTCTAGTGGTAGCATGAGACGGAGTCTACAACCCACACAAGTGGCTCAGGTAGTGCAGCTCATCCAGGATGGCACATCAATGCAAGCTGTGGCAAGAAGGTTTGCTGTGTCTGTCAGCGTAGTGTCCAGAGCATGGAGGCGCTACAAGGAGACAGGTCAGTACATCAGGAGACGTGGAGGAGGCCGTAGGAGGGCAACAACCCAGCAGCAGGACCGCTACCTCCGCCTTTGTGCAAGGAGGAGCAGGAGGAGCACTGCCAGAGCCCTGCAAAATGACCTCCAGCAGGCCACAAATGTGCATGTGTCTGCTCAAACGGTCAGAAACAGACTCCATGAGGGTGGTATGAGGGCCCGACGTCCACAGGTGGGGGTTGTGCTTACAGCCCAACACCGTGCAGGACGTTTGGCATTTGCCAGAGAACACCAAGATTGGCAAATTTGCCACTGGCGCCCTGTGCTCTTCACAGATGAAAGCAGGTTCACACTGAGCACATGTGACAGACGTGACAGAGTCTGGAGACGCCGTGGAGAACGTTCTGCTGCCTGCAACATCCTCCAGCATGACCGGTTTGGCGGTGGGTCAGTCATGGTGTGGGGTGGCATTTCTTTGGGGGGCCGCACAGCCCTCCATGTGCTCGCCAGAGGTAGCCTGACTGCCATTAGGTACCGAGATGAGATCCTCAGACCCCTTGTGAGACCATATGCTGGTGCGGTTGGCCCTGGGCTCCTCCTAATGCAAGACAATGCTAGACCTCATGTGGCTGGAGTGTGTCAGCAGTTCCTGCAAGAGGAAGGCATTGATGCTATGGACTGGCCTGCCCGTTCCCCAGACCTGAATCCAATTGAGCACATCTGGGACATCATGTCTCGCTCCATCCACCAACGCCACGTTGCACCACAGACTGTCCAGGAGTTGGCGGATGCTTTAGTCCAGGTCTGGGAGGAGATCCCTCAGGACACCATCCGCCACCTCATCAGGAGCATGCCCAGGCGTTGTAGGGAGGTCATACAGGCACATGGAGGCCACACATACACTACTGAGCCTCATTTTGACTTGTTTTAAGGACATTACATCAAAGTTGGATCAGCCTGTAGTGTGGTTTTCCACTTTAATTTTGTGTCACTCCAAATCCAGACCTTCATGGGTTGATAAATTTGATTTCCATTGATAATTTTTGTGTGAGTTTGTTGTCAGCACATTCAACTATGTAAAGAAAAAAGTATTTAATAAGAATAGTTCATTCATTCAGATCTAGGATGTGTTATTTTAGTGTTCCCTTTATTTTTTTGAGCAGTGTACTTTGTATCCCTCATTTACTCAAGTCTTTCCTTTATTTTGGCAGTTACCTGTACATACAGTGGGGTCCGGAATTATTGGATCCCTTGATAAAGATGAGCAAAAGAGACTAGAAAATAAATAATACAAATACTGAGTAAAAGATAGGGGTCAAAATATTGGATCCCCTGTATTCAATAGTCCAGCAGCCTCTCCTTGCGAGGATGACACTAGAGATTAGAGAATACATTGGGAGGGATCTTAGACCAGTCTAAGCCTTTCAAAAGAACAACGCATATGTAGGAAGTACCTCATCCCTAATGTAAAATATGGTGGTGGATCTTTGATGTTATGGGGCTATTTTGCTTCCACTGGTCCTGGGGCCCTTGTCAACGTCAACGGCATCATGAACTTTGCCAAGTACCAGGACATTTTAGAACAGAACCTGATTGAATCTGCCAGGAGGCCTAAACATGTCCGCAAGTGGATCTTCCAGCAAGACAGTAACCCCAAGCACACATCAAAATCCATAAATAAATGGTTAATTGACCACAAAATCAACATTTTGCAATGGCCATCGCAGTCTGCGGACCTGAACCCCATTGAAAACCTGTGGTTTGAATTGAAGAGGGCAGTCCATAAGCGCAGACAAAGGATATCAAGGATCTGGAAATATTCTGTATGGAAGAATGGTCTAAGTTCCCTCCCAATGTGTTCTCCAATCTTATAAAACATTTTAGAAAAACAGTGTTGTTATCCTCTTAAGGGGGGGGGGGGGGGGGGGGGGGGGTGTTGAATTATTGAAAACAGGGGATCCAATAATATTAACCCCCATATTTTTTAGGTTTTTAAAATGATTTGTTAAAACAACATCTATTTCTCTAAGCAATTGTATTAGTATAAAATAATAGTAAAAAATGAATTGGGGGAAGATCCAATATAAGTCTTTTTTGCTCATCTTTATCAAGGGATCCAATAATTCGGGCAACCACTGTATTTCTCTACAGAAGGAACGCATGCACCTCAACCCAGCATGAACTAAAAGGGAATCAGATGTTCAACTCAGGGACTTCAAAATCTCAAAAAGCTTTTTTACACCAGTACATTTCAACAGGTGACTGTCCCGGGAAAGAGTAACGAAAAAGGACCACTCTGTGTCTGCATTTATTTACAGGACAAGCAAACAGGCTTCGTTTTCTGTGTCTTCGGGTAAGAAAATATTTCTGGGATCTCTAGTCATACCAGAGGTACACATTTTATGTCATGTAAAACTCTGACATGTAAGAATTTGACAACTTAATTAACAGAAATTGTTTTTATGTGTGGTAAATAATGTGAGGAGCATGTAGGTAACCTGAGTGGAGCAGCCAGCACCAGCTGGCATAAGGTGACATCAGACATGCACCTGCTATTGTGTGACTCAAGTACCTCCTGAATGAATGCACCTGTCAGGGAGAGAGGGAGGGAGAGGGATGGAGAGAGAAAAATAAGAAAAAAAAGGGAGGGGAGCGAGGGGCTACTGCCTTCAAGACAAATGTGTCCTGTCATTATGTAAAACAGCACAAATCAAGATGGAGGCTGAATGAAAGTATGGAGGAGATGGGAGGAGGAGGACAGGGTGGGGGAGACTTAGAGGAGAAGAAGGAAGAGGGGTGTTCACTTGTCCTCTGCTCTGCAACAAGTTCAACCTGAATCTAAAACTAACAAAAGGCAGGGATTGTAAGGTGCTGAAAATATGAAGGAACAAGCAAACAAAACACACGTTTTTTTTTACAGTCCTCTGTTCACTCCGCTCTCCTCTTTCTTCTCAGGTTTCAGCTGAGGTTTTCTGTCCCGGAGCAGTGTCTTCAGTCCCCGAAACAAGCAAAGATTGACAGGATAAAGTGTCATTGGCAGACTCTGACAAAGTTTATGCAGCCATACGGGCAGCAGGGCAACAAGCATGCAGGCGACATCCGCACACGCACACACACACACACACACACACACACACACACACACACACACACACACACACACACAACCGAATACCGCACCCTAACACCTACACTTAAATATACAGTCACTCGCTCACTTTGGTATATACGTTCAAACAGCCATACTAAATCAAGCACTAAGTAACACTCTACACACACAAACCCTAATACAAATGATCTTCTGCCCCATAAAGAAAGTGTTATGAAGAAATGGCAAAATAGGAGTTTTAAGATTAGGACGTATGCATGGATAGGCTAAACACAATCCACAATGTATGAACACCTACACTCCAAACACGTCTTAGAGGACGCTTCCAGAACCACATACAGGTGTTTAACATCTAAGCTAAGGTCAAAAGGTAAGACAGTGAGTTTCTCTTCTCTCCTCATGGCTTGAACCCAGAGAGAACCCTATCCTTGATCCGTGCATGGTTTCGGATCAGGGCTCTCAAAACACTGTCATAGTGTTACAGTGGTACAGTTATGGCAACAGCGTGCCGTTGCTACTGTGACAGACATCTGGACAGACTCACACACGCACAAACACATGCGGACGCATGAGAACGCACGCACACACACGCACGCACACACACGCACCCAGAAGAAGCAAGACACATCCCTTAATTAAACGCCAAAATCTCACATTTGTACTCAGCCTAATTATAGTACTTATGCCATTAAGAATCTCCAGCCCGTTGACCCCTCTTTTTCTAATGAGCAGGTATGGCTGCATGAGCTCACTATCGCTATGCCAGAACAATACATTGTAGGGCTTATGGACCTGACAGGTTAACTAAGTGCAACAGCAGGAATTTGAGTGGCTTTGTCAAAGTCGTAATGGTTACAGTTTAGGGGACTAATGATCCATATCATGTTCTATGTGGCAGGGTGCTGGAATTGTGCCGCCTTCAGAAATATGTGTTTTGTGTGGGTTTGTTTGGTAACTCAATACGGTCAAGACAATTGGGCTTTATTATGTGGCTGGCCTGGCATTTGATAGGTAGTGTACTCTATTGTAGGGCTAGTGATATGGGGACGTTGAGGTTGCACGTTTTTACTTATAATAGATTGTACTGGACCGGCATAGCAGCTATTGAGGAGTAGAAGGAATGTAGTAACGAATTCTACATTTCAAGACATCAAGGAAAATACGCTCGTTCGATAGTGAGCAGCAACTGTTCTAAATGCTTGTGTAACGTCCACTCAATGGGACTTTTGACTCCTCAACCAGTAAAAGTTATGAGACCCAAAAATCCCATTTTAATTACTTGAGCGGTCTAATAATAATAACACATTTGAAAGAGTCAGTGGCACATACCACCGAAACCAATGTTCCCGATAGGTGCATGCCCAAAAACCCAAAGAACGATTCAATCAATGAAGTCACACTCAAGTCATAGGTATGCATAAAATCCCACCCAAATCGTTCCTCAAACGTTTCTGAACTTCCTACTAACATTGTCACTGTCACCTTTATAAATCAAAGCCACCGTATTCCTAAACGTGCAGGGAGTCAAGCCTGGACAGGTAGAGAGGATTTGAGAAAAACGCCTGCTCTGCCATTACCTAACCTCGTAATGACACTACATTCTCCGCAAAAAGGAGTATCACCTCATTGCTCAAAAAGAAACTAACCAGCCTTCCTGAAAAAGTGACATGCACACAGTAATAATGCTTTCCCCTTGTTCTCCCAACGTACATGCATTCTTGAGCCGTGATTAAGGGACGTATGTACGGCCCGCCTGCGGGCTTGTTTGCTTTTTGAAACTGGTTTGTCGGATACACTTTAGAGACACTTGTCATTAACACCAACGTTCGTGCATTCCTCTGGAGACGGTGGGCATCGCCCACGCATGGTAAGGAACTGACAACCGCGGCTGAGTGACTTACATCTGGTTATACATGAGAAAATACGAATAATATGGAGAACACACGTACAGCAGAGACACGCGCACATTCATGCACACACACACACACAATGTATGTCATGAGGATGCTTTATGTCAATCACATGCTTTATTTCCCAAACATACCGAATAAAACACAATATGTCACCCCCCCCCCAAAGATTATGTGAAATAATAGATGCTCTGAAATCTGGTTTCTCCCTCTTGTAAATGAGAGGACTCCCACACATCTCCACTGATCCCAACACTTTACTTTGACACTGCATCTGTCAAGCGCATTAGACCAACACAAACACCTCACCCACAACCATGACCCTGCGAGTCACAGCTTCAACTAGGGCTAAAGAAATGACACAGCCCTTCTCCAGTCCTCCCAATCAAACCCCCAGTCATACAACCACATGCAGCTTGCCTCAAACCTCAACCAGGAGGAAGTTGTTAGCATTCGAAGCAAATACAATAACAGGTTATTGGAGGATTTTGGGCATTGGCGGATTGATCCATCCTTAGCCTAAGCCCCTGGAGGCTGCCATAGGCAAGTGCTGTAGAAATTCCAACGGTTATTATAGGTGGGCGGATACAGGTGGTGAACTGAACTGGTCGGTCCACTATGCAGTATGAATGACCCTCTAAGGCCCCGGGTAGGATGCGCCCCCTCTCCCCTTTGGCGCATAGCCCCAGGACCCCAACCCACCCACCCACAAACTCATATACAGACAGACAGACAGACAGAGACAGAGACAGAGACAGAGACAGAGACAGAGACAGAGACAGAGACAGAGACAGAGACAGAGACAGAGACAGACAGACAGAGACAGACAGAGACAGACAGACAGAGACAGAGACAGACAGACAGACAGACAGACAGACAGACCAGGTCTCAGTACGGAGACCAAGGCTCTAAGCTCCTCCTAACTCTATGGAGATCAATGCCTGTGCTGTGCACCTGTAAACAACCTCTGGAGAATGCCTTATGCCATCTATTATCTCTCACCGGGATACATATCTGTGACCCATAATGACGTGTTCCATTTGGGCATTCACATAACTCATGTTAAGTGGCGATATTGTTTGACAGGTGTGATTTGCTCAGGGGGAACAGCTTTGAAGTTTTGGAGGGAGATATTTGCATCACAGGAGGCTGCTGAGGGGAGGACAGCTCATAAAAAAGGCTGGAACGGAGCGAATGGAATGGCATCAAACACATGGAAACCATGTGTTGGATGTATTTGATACCACTTCACTTATTCCGCTCCAGCCAATACTTTGAGCCCCTCCTCCCAAATGAAGGTGCCACCAACCTCCTGTGATTTGCATGATGCCTTTTGTGGGTCATTTTAAGCCAACCCCATGACTATTTCATATAGAGCAGGTATTCCCAAACTGGGGGTACGCCAAATAAAAACGTGATTCCCATTTTCTTTTTAAATATACATATATATATATATATATTTTTTAAATTCTTCTTCATATTTTCAAACAGTCCATTTATATTTTATCACCTGTGTAGCCTTGTTTCACTGCCAAACATTATATTACACCATGTGTTCAGTGAAATATCAAATACAGGTAGCCTCGTCAAATAATTAACATCCAATCACATTAACCGTTAATATATGCCTATTATTATTACTATTGGATAGAAAACACTCTGCCGTTTCTAAAACTGTTTGAATGATGTCTGTGAGTATAACAGAACTCATATGGCAGGCAAACTTCCAAACAGGAAGTGGAAATTCTGAGGCTGGTGTTTTTTCTACTCATTCAAATCCCAGGAAGATATGGATTTGTTTGCACGTCCTACGCCTTCCACTAGATGTCAACAGTCGGTAGAACATTGAATGAAGTTTATACTGTGATGTGGGACCGGATGGGAGGTGTTTCAGTCAGTGGTCTGGCAGATTGCCAGGTCCTGGTCACGCGCATTCCTCATAATATCGCCTTGCGTTCCATAACTTTTACAGACACGAAGGAATGCTCCGGTTGGAACGTTATTGGATATATATGATAACAACATCCTGAAGATTGATTATCTACTTACTTTGAGAAGTTTATTCGACCTGTGATATAACTTTTTGAAGTTTTCGTCCGACGTTATGCGTGACTTGTGCGAGCGTTTGGATGTGTACTAAACGCGCTAGCAAAAGTAGCTATTTGGAAATAAATAATTGACATTATCGAACAAAACAACAATTTATTGTCGAACTAGGATTCCTGGGAATGCATTCTGATGAAGATAATCAAAGGTAAGGGAATATTTATGATGTAATTTCGTATTTCTGTTGACTCCAACATGGCGGAGAAATGTTATTATTTATATTTGAGCGCCGTCTCAGATTATTGCATGGTGTGCTTTTTCCGTAAAGTTTTTTTGAAATCTGACACAGCGGTTGCATTAAGAACAAGTATATCTTTAATTATATGTAAAACATGTATCTTTCATCAAAGTGTATGATGAGTATTTCTGTTATTTGACGTGGCCCTCTGCAATTTCTCCGGATATTTTGGAGGCATTTCTGAACATGGCGCCAATGTAAACGAAGATTTTTGGATATAAATATGCACATTATCGAACAAAGAATACATGTATTGTGTAACATGAAGTGTGTCATCTGATGAAGATCATCAAAGGTTAGTGATTCATTTTATCTCTATTTCTGTGACTCCTATCTTTGGCTGGGAAAATGGCTGTATGTTTTTTGAACTTGGTGGTGATCTAACATAATCATATGTTGTGTTTTCGCTGTAAAGCATTTTTTAAATCGGACACGATGGGTAGATTAACAAGATGTTTATCTTTCATTTGCTGTATTGGACTTGTTAATATGTGAAAGTTTTATATTTCAAAAAAATATTTTTGAATATTCCGCGCTACATTTTCAGCGGAATGTTGCGGTGGGGGGGGGGTTCGCTAGCGGAACGTGTGTCCTAGAAAGGTTAAAGCAAGGCACCTGAACTCTCGTGTATTTTCTGCACTATGCAATGATATGGGCAGTGACCATGTAACACTTTTACAACATAAGGAAGTGCGCTGGTTAGGGGCAAAGTATTGACACGTTTTTTTAAATTGAGAGACGAGCTTAAAGTTTTCTTTACTGACCATCATTTTCACTTGTCTGACCGCTTGCATGATGACGAGTTTCTCACACGACTGGCTTATGTGGGTGATGTTTTTTCTCCCCTGAATGATCTGAATCGAGGATAACAGGGACTCTCCACAACTATATTCAATGTGCGGTACAAAATTGAGGCTATGATTAAGAAGTTGCAGCTCTTCTCTGTCTGCATTAACAAGGACAACACACAGGTCTTTCCATCATTGTATGATTTTTTTATGTGCAAATTCACTCAAGCTTACGGACAACGTCAAATGTGATATTGCGAAGCACCTAAGTGAGTTGGGTGCGCAATTACGCAGGTACTTTCCCGAAACAGATGACACAAACAACTGGATTCGTTATCCTTTTCAAGCCCTGCCTCCAGTCCACTTACCGACATCTGAACAAGAGAGCCTCATCGAAATTGCAACAAGCGGTTCTGTGAAAATTTTATTTAATCAGAAGCCACTGCCAGATTTCTGTATTGGGCTGCGCTCAGAGTATCCTGCCTTGGCAAATCGCACCGTTAGGTCACTGATGCCCTTTGCAACCACGTACCTATGTGAGAGGATTCTCGGCCCTCACTAGCATGGAAACTAAATACAGGCACAGACTGTGTGTGGAAAATTATTTAAGACTGAGACTCTCTCCAATACAACCCAACATTGCAGAGTGATCTGTATCCTTTCAAGCACACCCTTCTCATTTTAACCTGACTTGACAAACAAGACGAACTGGCAACAGACAAATAGAGAACACAGGTATAAGTACCCAGGGGATAATGGGGAATTTGGGCGACACCTGGAGGGGGGTGGAGACAAGCACAAGGACAGGTGAAACAGATCAGGGCATGACAATACCCCCACCCCCTTCTAGGGACGCCCCCTGGCATCCTACATGGGCGCATACCTGGTTGACCGGGGTGCCGGCAGTGGAAGTCGGCAATGAGGGCTGGGTCCAGGATGTCTCTAGCAGGGATGCAGCACCTCTCCTTCGGGCCATAACACTCCCAGTCAACCAGGGCCTAGAAACCCCTGCCCCGCGGTTGAACACTCAGAAGGCATCTCACCGTGTATGCAGGATGGCCATCGATGACATGGGGAGGAGGGGTGGGCCTGGAAACGGAAGACAAAGGGTGTCACGCCCTGGCCTTAGTATTATTTGTTTTATTTATTATTTTAGTTAGGTCAGGGTGTGACATGGGGTATGTGTGTATTTTGGGGTATTATATGGTAGAGGGGGTGTTGGTTGTAGTTTATGGTTTTGTGTTGAGTGTATGTGTCTAGCTGTGTCTATGTTGGGTGTAGTTGTCTAGGAAAGTCTATGGTGGCCGGAATGGGTTCTCAATTAGAGACAGCTGATTTCGGTTGTCTCTAATTGGGAGCCATATTTAAGGCTGCCATAGGCTTTAGCTGTTTGTGGGTCATTGTATATGTCTATGTCGACGTTTATTAGCTTCACGGTCGTTTTATTGTTTTGTTAGTGTGTAAGTGTTTTTGTTTCGTTTTGCCTTCGTCATCAATAAAAGTGAGATGGCTTATTTTCCAAATGCTGCGTTTTGGTCCGTCAATCCTCCACACGATCGTGACAAAGGGCTGTGAGACACGGGCTTAATCCTAGACACATGGAACGTAGGGTGAATACGGAGGTACGGGGTAACAAAAGACGAACAGCAGTGGAACTAAGGACCCTAGAGATGGGGAACGGGCCGATAAACCGGGGGGAGAGTTTGCGGAATTCCACCCGAAGGGGCGAATCCCGGGTGGACAGCCATACCTTCTGCCCGAGACGATGCCGGGGAGCCAGGGTCCAATGGCGATCCGCCTGTCGTTGATACCTGGAGGTGGTCTTGAGGAGGGCCGACCGGGCTCTCCTCCAGGTACGACAAACATCTGGGCAGAAGGTATGCCAACCTCCTCTTCCTGCTCAGGGAAGAGCAGGGGCTGATACCCCAGAGAACACTCAAAAGGAGATAGGCCTGTGGCAGAGGGAAGGGTGTTGCGGGCGTATTCGAACCACACCAGCTGCTGGCTCCAGGAGGTCGGGTTGGCGGAGACCAGGCAGCGCAGGGTAGTCTCCAGATTCTAGTTGCCTCGCTCTGACTGGCCGTTGGACTGGGGGTGGAATCCGGAGGACAGGCTGGTCGACGACCCAATGAGGGTGCAGAACGCCTTCCAAAACCGAGATGAGAACTGAGGGCCCCGGTCAGAGACCATGTCGACCGATAGTCCATGGATCAGGAAGACATGCTGCACTATGAGCTGGGCCGTCTCCTTGGCAGGGGGTGGTTCGGGGAGAGGAATGAAGTGGGCGGCTTTGGAAAACTGATCCACCACAGTCAGGATGGCAGTGTTGCCGTCAGATGGGGGAAGACACGTGACAAAGTCCAGGGAGATGTGGGTCCAGGGATGGTGAAGGACAGGCAGAGGTTGGAGGAGACCAGCCGAATGCAGAGACATCAGGGACCATGGTGGGCCACCAAAAGCGTTGTCGCACAAAAGCCAGGGTCTGGCGAGAGTCCGGATGGCAGGCCAGTCTGGAGGAGTTTCGGCTGGGGAAGCTGTGCCTCCTGAACCGGTTTCCCTATACCCCAGCTGAGTGCCGTCACCAGGCACGAGGTGGAAAGGATGGTCTTGGGCTCCGGGGTAATAGCCGTGGGGCTATAACGGCAAGACAGTGCGTCCGGCTTGACATTCTTGGATATGAGAGGGAGAAGTTGAATCATGTGAACAGCAGGGCCCATTTAGCTTGCCTGGAGTTGAGGCATTTGGCGGTGCGGAGCTACTCCAGATTTTTGTTGACGGTCCAAATAATGAAGGGGTGTTCCGCCTCTTCCAGCCAGTGCCTCCATTCATCCAACGCCATCTTCACTGCGAGAAGCTCACAATTTCCCACATCATAGTTTTTCTCCATGGCGTTGAGGCGACGGGAGAAGAAGGCGCAGGGATGTAGCTTCAGGTCCAGGGCAGAACGCTGGGACAGGACCATCCCCACTCCTACAATCGACGATCGGCCTCCACCACAAATTGACGGGAAGGGTCAGGATGAACCAGGATGGGAGCAGTGTTTCAGGTCCCGGAAGGCCCAGTTAGCAGCATGGGAACACATGAACAGAAACTTGGGAGAGGTGAGTGCTGACAGGGAGAAGCCAGGGTGCTGTAACCCCGGATGATAGAAGTTGGCGAACCCCAGGTAACGTTGCAGCTGCACCCTGGACGTAGGCTGAGGCCAATCTACCACCACTCTCACCTTCCCGGGATCCATCTGGACACTCCCAGTGGAGATGATGTACCCCAGAAAGGGGATGGTGCGTAGGCGGAAATCCCAGAGGGGACGGGGGGACACGACCCCCCCATCCTGGGAAAAATATGATTTGTCCCCCCCAATATATCACTGTAAACATAACTATGTAATTTCAATAATATTAATAATACGCAATGAAAGCACTTATGCTGATTATAGACACTTAATAGCGCGTTTTTAAGTTTCACAAGATTGCAACCCCCGCCCTTTGCCTCACCGTGGTTTGATCCACTGCCAGTTCTTTAGCTTGCAAGGTAATAGAGGGTTCGTATCTACTGTCCGAAAGGCACTCAATGTACGTAACTGACGTGAGGTAATCCAGTCAATCGCGCCATAGCAATGTATATATATTTTTTAATGTTGCAGGGTTCACACACTAGCTGAATTTGCAGAGCTAGCGCGCAAACTAAAGCAAACATTAACTATCAAGCTAGCTAGTACCTATTCCATTTATGTGGCGTTGTCAAAGATGGAATATTTGCTATCGTCAGTTTATTCCAAGATTAGCATGCAGCTGTAGTGCTTCAAAGTCCCTGTGATAAGGTTAGCGATAAACTGAAGTCCAAACTGAACAGAACTACACTCTCTTATACCATTGTCTTAAATATATTTAATGGTCTCGTTGCAAAAGCCCCAAAAAATGTTTTTCACCTTTATTTAACCAGGTAGCAAAGATTATAGCAAACACCACAGAAACGGAATTGGTGCTCACTAGCTTTGCAAATGCAGCTATTGTTGGAAGCCTGCTAATATGAAACAAACTATGTTAAAATGTCAAAACGTTGCAGCCTGTGTTGTGTAAATATGTGTGTGTGCAGCTAGACCGGCCAGCCAGCCAGCCAGGTAGAAACATGTCAGAAAAAAGTAAAAAGACGGACATCAGAGTATTTTTCAGTACACCAAAACGCAAAGTAAGAACTCTAGTAGCCTAATATCTCAAAGACGAGTTGATAAAATGTTCACAAGAAAGAAGTGAAATGCTAATGGAAATGTTTCACAATGATATCATTAGGCAGAGCAGGCAACAGATGGCACACAGACAGCAGAGCTGGGGACAGATGGGCAGGGACAGACTGGCAGAGACAGGGAGTCTCAGGTAGGTTTGTTGAGTCTTTCTTTGGCAACATTATGAAAGGTTCTCATTTTTTTTGATTTGTAAAATAGGGACATAATTGGAAAATGCCATGGATACCCCAACTCAACTTAAACTGGTGACTAAACTAAGTTTTATTAAAGGCAATTGTATTGCTGTTTTGATTAATTGTGTTGTTTTGGGTACCGGTAGTTAGGAGTACAGCAAACACCTTATTTCTTTTCTAGGAGACAGACTGTGAGTCAGTGAGGGTGGTTGAAAGGGAAAGAGCCAAGGAGAGAGACTTCAGAGGACAGTGTCACAGCCACGGCAGGACCAGGTGTCACCCTTGTTGCCAGCAGCACCAGTATAGGGGACAGTGGCACAGCATCGTCCAGTTACCTCAGTGATGGCACAAAACCATATCAGCCACACCCACAATTTATAGAACCGCAAACTCTTGCAAACAGAGTGTTGACGTTTCAAGAGAGATGGTTTCGCGATTTCCCCTGGCTACATTATAATCCATCAATAAAAGGAGTGTTGTGTTTTCACTGTAGCCAAGGGTTTTCAAGCCAGCCATCTTTTGGCCAAAGAGCAGATGCTGCCTTCATTAGTGCAGGATTTAGGAACTGGAGAAAAGCCATTGAAAAATTCACAGCACATCAAAACTGCCAAACCCACCGCCACTTTGTAACTGTAACAGCACACCAGCTAAATCCAATCAGTGTCCAGTTATCCAGCGCGTGGGGTAAACAGCAGGAGGACGCAAGGCATTGCTTGATGAAAATTGTTAGTTCGGTGCGGCATCGTGTCTTTAGAGGCCACACGGATGACAGTGGGAATTTATACCAGCTTTTGAAACTCAGGGCAGAAGAGGATGATCCCATTTTACTGAAGTGGTTAACAGAGCGTACCACAATGTACAAAGGCCCCAAAGCACAGAATGAAATTCTGAACATCATGGCCAATACAGTCATTCGAGGCATTGCAGCTGAGATTAGGTCTCTTCCGATTGTACAATTTTCATTAATTGTTGACGGTACTCAAGATGTCTCTGGTGCTGAACAGGAGAGTGTCTGTCTGCGTTATGTTGACCATGACCTTGTCCCTCACGAGGAGTTTATTGGGCTGTACAGGGTGTCGGAGACAACAGGCGAGGGCATTGCGAAAGTGGCAACTGATGTGTTGTTGAGGCTCAATTTGCCCATGTCTGGCTTACGTGGGCAGAGTTACGATGGTGCCTCAAACATGGCAGGAAAATACACAGGTGCACAGGCAATTGTTGGACATAGGGGTTTCAGGGTGGTCAGATTTGTATCTTTGGACGTGGCAATTGATTCAAACATGCTCTTAAACTTTCCTGACTGGCCATAGAGGACACCTAACTGATGGACCCAAGAAAGGGAATCCCGGATCAGTGAGGAGGCAGCAGCCATTAGCCCTCTATGTCCATTGTAGAGCACACTGTGTAAATCTGATTACACAGGCTGGCTGCTCAGCCTCCCCACTGATCCGGGATTCCCTTTCTTGGGTCCATCAGTTAGGTGTCCTCTATGGCCAGTCAGGAAAGTTTAAGAGCATGTTTGAATCAATTGCCACGTCCAAAGATACAAATCTGACCACCCTGAAACCCCTATGTCCAACAAGGTGGACTGTGCGGAATACTGCTATTAGAGCTGTGCTAGGGCAGTATGAGCGGGTACTAAGCAGCCTAGAGGAGATGGCAAAAACTGCATCCAAGACAGCTTCAACTGCCAGTGGCTTATTCAAGCACTTCAGCAAAGGCAAGACTGTGTTGGGCCTCACACTTGCCTCTGCTGTTCTTGGAGAGCTTGAATGTCTAAACATTTCACTGCAGAAGAAAACTCAGACTGTCTCTGGTATGCAGGCTGCAGTCGAGTGTGTGCGGTCATCTCTTAGGGGCAAGGGAAATGACGAAAGCTACCTTGCACTGTATGAGAAAGCAACAACTTTGATTGACTCTTGAATCCATTGAGACACACTCAAGACGATTTGCTGGCAAAGCAGTGGATCACTATAGGGCAGAATTATTTTAAGTGTTGGATGGTGTGGAGGTTCAGTTTGGCGACCGTTTTGACCAGGACAGTCTAAACGTCCTGCAAAAGTTGGAAAGAGCGCTTCTCACGGGGGAGTTGGATGAGTCTCTAGATCAGTACCCTGAGCTGAACATAGATTCTCTTTCAGTGCAGATCCCTCTCTTTCACAACAAATACCCCTGTAGCAGCAGTGGAGAGGCAGCAGAGGTCCTCAGGAGGCTTCCAGTGGAGGTGCGGGGGTTGTTTGACCAAGTTGAGGTGCTGATCAGAATTTTGTTTGTGGTGCCAGTGTCTTCATGTGAGGCTGAGAGGAGTTTCAGTGCACTCCGCAGGTTAAAGACTTGGCTACGGGCTAGCATGGGCCAAGAGAGACTGAACGGCGTAGTTGTCTGTAATGTACATAAAGACAGGCTGGACAGTCTCAAGAGGGAAAATATCTGCCAGCAATTTGTTGGATCCATTGAAACCCGCAAACATATGTTCGGTTCTTTTGTTCAGTAGTGTGTATAGCAGTGGTTCTCAACCTTTTTTGGGTACTGGAACCCCTGCATATTTTGAGGCAAGGCAGGCAAGGTTTTCAGCGGTCCTCAGGGACCACCACCCCCTCTATATTATATGTAAACTTACTGGAAACCTTGTGGTACTGACTACATTCATTACACTTTTTTATTTCACGGACACCTTGCAATTAGTCCATGGATCCCTGTTTGAGAACCCCTGGTGTAATTGATATTTGTTCTTTTGTTTAGTAGTTTTCAGTTTTTAGTACATGACAGTACAATTACAAATTATTTATTTCATGTTATTTTATTTAAAATTGCATACTTTGTGTGACATACTTGTCCATTGCTGCTGTTTGAAGAGTTGAGACACTGACTGAAGGATATTTTGTTTGATTTATTTGGGTTTTTCATTGAAGTAGTTATTTTGCTTTTAGAACTGTACTTATTTTAAGCTTTTTGTTCTTGTAAAGATATTGTAGTAGACTCAGGCCAGGCGCACATATTTAATGACTATATAAATGTATCACAAAGTCAAATTAAAAGGTCAATTCAATACGGAGACCAACTTTGTGAAGGTTCTCAATGGAGATTCTTTACGATGAGATCACACCATGTTCATTGTATTTATGAAAACTACTCCCATACAGTGTACAGTACCATTGCCGCCTACTGGCCTTTCTTGATATTGCTGGTTGTAAGTACGAATACCTGCATACATACTGGACTGATAAGGAACACTGCTATAACTATTATTAGTAGTAGTATTATAATGATTTAAACAAGTTGGGACAACCCTTCAGTTAACTACTGTACCTAACAATTATCCAGTAGTAGTGATTTATGGTCCCTCAATATACATTTAACATATTACAACGTAGGCTGTGTTACAGCCCTACTTTTGGTGTCCCCCTCAGGAATTGCTCCTGAGAAAATTTCATGTAATTGTCCCCTCCAAGGTTGATATCAGATTTTCGCCGCTGGGATGGTGGAGCAATGGAACTCGTACTTCTCTGACTTAACAAACAACTGGTTCTCCAGGAGGCTTTGAAGAACCTGTCAGACGTGGAGCACATGTTCTTGGGGGGAGCGGGAGAAGACGACGATGTCATCAATGTAGACAAAGTTGAACCGATTCAACATGTCACGGAGAACATCATTTACCAGAGCCTGGAACACAGCAGGGGCGTTGGTGAGGCCGAATGACATGACCAAAAACTCATTGTGGCTGCTGGCTGTGTTGAAGGCGGTCTTCCATTCATCCCCCTCCCGTATCCGCACCAGGTGGTAGGCGTTCCGTAGATCCAGCTTGGAAAACACAGCGGCCCCCTGGAGCGGCTCGAAGGCCGAGGAGATGAGTGGTAGCGCGTAGCGGTTCTTCACCGTTGTCATTGAATCCCTGGTAGTCGAAGCACGGGTCTTGACTGTAAGATCTTATGCTTCACGGAGACGCGGCTGAACGACGACAACATCAACATACAGCTGGCTGGTTATACAATGTACCGGCAGGATAGAAAAGCGGCGTCTGGTAAGACAAGGGGTGGAGGTCTATGTAATTTTGTAAACAACAGCTGGTGCACGATATCTAAGGAAGTCTCGAGCAATTGCTCACCAGAGGTAGAGTTTCTCATGATAAGCTGTAGACCACAATTCCTACCGAGAGAGTTTTCAACTGTATTCTTTGTAGCTGATTACATACCACCACATTCAGAGGCTGACACTAACCTAGCATTGAACTAGCTGATTTCCGCCATAAGAAAACAAGAAAGCGCTCACCCAGAGGCGGCGTTAGTAGCCGGGGACTTTAATGCAGGGAAACTTAAATCAGTTTTACCTCATTTCTATCAGCATGTTAACCTGTTGAGGCTGGGGGCGCTGTTGTCACTATTTATGCTAATCGTGTAATTTTTGAAACGGCTTCCCACAAAATTCTTGATCGTACAATATGCATATTATTATTATTATTGGATAGAAAACAGTCTATAGTTTCTATAGGAGTTGAAATTTTGTCTCTAAGTGGAACAGAACCCATTCTACAGCAATTTCCCTGACATGGAGTCAGATTTCAGAAATGTTGGCCCCTGATCTGGAGTCAGTTAAAAGGCCACAGTTATTGCTATGAGTATACGGACACTGCTTACGTCTTCCCCTGGATGCCTTTACGTGATGACGATTTGAATGGGGTCGATTGCGCGTTCACAGGCACTACAAATTAAAAAACCCTGTAGCTAGTCACTCTTTTGGAGCTGCGTCATGCGCCTGGAGGACACCGACCCGCACCTGTTCCAAGCATTAGTGGAGGGAGTAATATTACTCTGGTCATGTTTCTACTCGTTATAGGAGTTAAAAACATCATAAGGTAGTTAATTTAAAGCGTTTTATAGCAATTTATATCCGTTTAGTGCGATTTTGGGACATTTATTTCTGAAACGCTGTGAATCGCTGGGCACGCTTCCAGTTCATCCCGAACGCAGTTGGCATTTCCACATGGCAAGAGGACAGCTTTCCACCAAAAGACGATTAGACCCAAGAAAGGATCCTTTGCCCAAGATACTGATGGAAGAACAGCTCAAAGTAGGACATTTTTATTATGATAAATCGTGTTTCTGTCGAAAAATGTTAGTGGCTTAGGACGCCATGTTTTTTGACGTAGCTTCGCTTGGCGCAAACTGTATTGAAAAGTAAGGATAATTTAAAAAATGTAATTCCGCGATTGTATTAAGAATTAAATTGTCTATCAATCCCTGTCCACCCTATATTTTTTAGTCACGTTTATGAGTATTTATGTATAAGAGTAGATCACTGTCTAATATGGCGCACGGACATTTTCTCACCAGCTGGGCTACATTTCACATTGTCTAACCATGATTTTGGTGGCTAAATATGCACATTTTCGAACAAACTGTATATGTATGTTGTAATGTGATGTTACAGGGGTGTCATCTGAAGAATTCTGAGAAGGTTAGTGAAAAAAATAATATATTTTGGCGATGTTGACGTTATCGCTCTCTTTGGCTAGAATCAATGCTGGGCTGCTATGTGCTATGTGCTATGCTAATATAACGATTTATTGTGTTTTCGCTGTAAGACACTTAGAAAATCTGAAATATTGTCTGTATTCACAGGATCTGTGTCTTTCGATTAGTGTATGCTGTGTATTTTTACGAAATGTTTGATGATTAGTAAGTAGGTAAACACGTTGCTCTATGTAGTTATTCTAGTCCATTTGTGACGGTGGGTGCAATTGTAACCTATGCCATCTACCTGAAATATGCACATTTTTCTAACAAAACCTATCCCATACCATAAATATGTTATCAGACTGTCATCTGATGAGTTTTTTTCTTGGTTAGGGGCTATAAATATCTTAGTTTAGCCGAATTGGTGATAGCTACTGGTGTTGGTGGACAAATAAAAGATGGTGGATTATGCTAATGTGTTTTTAGCTAATAGATTTACATCTTTACATATTGTGTCTTCCCTGTAAAACATTTTAAAAATCGGACATGTTGGCTGGATTCACAAGATCTGTGTCTTTCATTAGCTGTATTGGACTTTAATGTGTGAAAGTTAAATATTTAAAAAAAAAATTTTTTTTGAATTTCGCGGCTCTGCCTTTTCAGTGGGGGGGGGGGGGGGGGAGTGCCGCTAGCGGCACCCTCATCCTAGACAGGTTAACCTGTTTGGCGTGCAAGCCTGACGTCGGTACACTTATGACAACAGCCAGCTCAAAGTGCAGGGTGCGAAATTCAAAAGATATTTTTTTTAAATATTTAACTTTCACACATTAACAAGTCCAAGACACCAGATGAAAGGTACACATCTTGTGAATCAAGCCAACATGTCCGATTTTTTAAAATGTTTTACAGGGAAGACACAATATGTAAATCTATTAGCTAACCACGTTAGCAAAAGACCACTATTTTTACTCCATCAGTTTTTTACTACATCAGTAGTTATCACAAATTCGGCCAAATAAAGATATAAATAGCCACTAACCAAGAAACAACTTCATCAGATGACAGTCTTATAACATATTTATTGTATAGCATATGTTTTGTTAGAAAAATGTGCATATTTCAGGTATAAATCATAGTTTACATTGCAGCTACAGTCAGAAATTGCACCGAAAGCAGACAAAAAAATTACAGACACCAACGCCAAATAACTAAATACTCATCATAAAACATTTCTGAAAAATACATAGTGTACAGCAATTGAAAGACAGGCATCTTGTGATTCCAGACAATATTTCAGATTTATCAAGTGTTTTACAGCGAAAACACAATATAGCGTTATATTAGCTTAGCATAATAGCAAACATAACAACAGCATTGATTCAAGGCAAAAATAGCTATAACGTATAAACCACCAAAATATATTAATTGTTTCACTAACCTTCTCAGAATTCTTCAGATTACAGTCCTGTAACATCATATTACACAATGCATATAGAGTTTGTTCGAAAATGTGCATATTTAGCGGCACAAATCGTGCTTATACAATGAGAATAGTGTCCATAACGTCAAGCAATCTGTCCGGCGCCATCTTGTAAAGGCACCTTTTCTTATCGAAAACTATTCATAAACTTGACTAAAAAAATACAGGTTGGACAGCAATTGAAAGACAAATTAGTTCTTAATACAATCGCTGAATTACATTTTTAAAATTAACCTTACTGCGCAATACAGGCTGCGATAACGCAAGGCTACACTGCAGGAAATGGCGTCATATGCATTTGACATTTTTCAACAGAACAATGAATTATCAGCATAAATAGTTCTTACTTTTCAATGAACTCCCATCAGAATCTTGGGAAATGTGTCCTTTGTCCAAAAGAATCGTTGCTAGGTTGGAGAACGTCGTCTTCAACGTTGCAATTAGCAGTAAACAATAGCCATGTGGGCCAGAGATACACAACTTCCTAAAACGTCACGAAAATAAATACCTGAAAATCGCAATATACTGACAAACTGATATAATTCGGTTTAAAATAACAACATTACGATGTCTTCAACACCTATATCGAATAAAAACAGAGCCGGATATATCTAGGAGCTAATACGGGAGCTTCTAAAATGACATGCCAAGACCCTCCCTGCGTCAGAGCGAACAGTGGAAAGATGGGACACTTCGGTTCCAAGCAATTTATAACCTTTGGGACCTACGTAGAAACTCCATTTCAACTCTCCCTATTCGCTGACACCCAGTGGAAGGCGTATGCAGTGCATCTCAACCAATAGAGGACAGGCAAATTAATACACAGGTCTCAGAACAGCCAGCAAAATTCTGCATTCTGACATACACATAGGAAAATTGCTCTAAGTCCAGTTCTGTTTCACCCACAGATATAATTCAAACGGTTTTAGAAACTAGAGAGTGTTTTCTATCCAATAGTAATAATAATATGCATATTGAACGAGCAAGAATTGAGTACGAGGCCTTTTTGAAATGGGCACCTTTTATCTGGCTACTCAATACTGCCCCTTGAGCCCAAAGAGGTTAAATGTGCAACCAGAGGGAAAATAACTCTGGACCTCCTATACTCGACACACAGAGATGCATACAAAGCTCTCCCTCACCCTCCATTTGGAAAATCTGACCATAATTCCATCCTCCTGATTCCTGCTTACAAGCAAAAATTAAAGCAGGAAGCACCAGTGACTAGAACAATAAAAAAAGTGGTCAGATGAAGCAGATGCTAAGCTACATGACTGTTTTGCTAGCAAAGACAGGAATATGTCCCGGGATTCCTCCAATGGCATTGAGGAGTACACCACATCTGTCATTGGCTTCATCAATAAGTGCATCGATGACGTCATCCCCACGTCATCCCCTACAGGCAGCATTCGCACTGAGCTAAAGGCTAGAGCTGCCGATTTCAAGGAGCGGGACTCTAACCCGAAAGCTTATAAGAAATCCCGCTATGCCCCTTAAACTGTAACGGCAGATTTCCTCCTCTTCGTCTGAAGAGGAAGTGTAGCAGGGGTCGGACCAAGACGCAACGTGGTAAGTGTCCATGTTTTAATAGAACAAACTGAACAAGACACTAATACAAAATAACAAAGTAACCTAACCGAAAACAGTCCCGTGTGGCACGAACACTAACACAGGAAACAATCACCCACAAACCAATAGTGAAAACAGGCTACCTAAATATGGTTCCCAATCAGAGACAATGAAAAACACCTGCCTCTGATTGAGAACCATATCAGGCCAAATGACAAACCTAAACATAGAAACACAGAACATAGAATATACCCACCCAGCTCACGTCCTGACCAAATAAATAAAGACTAAACAAAGGAAATAAGGTCAGGAACGTGACACAAACAGGCAAAGCGTCAATACAGGACTAAGATCGAGTCGTACTACACCGGCTTTGATGCTCGTTGGATGTGGCAGAGCCTGCAAACCATTACAGACTACAAAGGGAAGCACAGCTGAGAGTTGCCCAGTGACACGAGCCTACCGGATGAGTTAAACTACTTCTATGCTCGCTTCGAGGCAAAGAACACTGAAACATGCATGAGAGCACCAGCTGTACTGGAAGACTGTGTGATCACGCTCTCCGCAGCCGATGTGAGTTAGACCTTTAGACAGGTCAACATTCACAAGGCTGCAGGGCCAGACAGATTACCAGGACGTGTATTGCGAGCATGCGCTGGTCAACTGGCAAGTGTCTTCACTGACATTTTCAACCTCTCCCTGTCCGAGTCTGTAACACCAACATGTTTTAAGCAGACCACCATAGTGCCTGTGCTCAAGAACACTAAGGTAACCTGGCTAAATGACTACCTACCCGTAGCACTCACATCTGTAGCCATGAAGTGCTTTGAAAGTCTGGTCATGGCTCACATCAACACCATCATCCCAGAAACCCTAGACCCACTCCAATTTGCATACCGCCCCAACAGATGCACAGATGATGCCGTCTCTATTGCACTCCACACTGCCCTTTCCCACCTGGACAAAACAAACCTATGTGAGAATGCTATTCATTGACTACAGCTCAGCGTTCGACACCATAGTGCCCTCAAAGCTCATCAATAAGCTAAGGACCCTGGGACTAAACACCCTCTGCAACTGGATCCTGGACTTCCTGACAGGCCGCCCCTAGGTGGTAAGGGTAGGTAACAACACATCTGCGACGCTGATCCTCAACACAGGGGCCCCTCAGGGGTGCGTGCTCAGCCCCCTCATATACTCCCTGTTCACTCATGACTCCATGGCCAGGCCCGACTCCAACACCATCATTAAACTTGCAGATGACACAACAATGGTAGGCCTGATGACCGACAACAACAAGACAGCCTATAGGGGGGAGACCAGAGACCTGGCCGTGTGGTGCCAGGACAACAACCTCTCCCTCAACGTGATCAAGACAAAGGAGATGATTGTCGACTACAGGAAGAAGAGGACCGAGCATGCCCCCATGCAGTGGCTGCAGTGGAGCAGGTTGAGAACTTCAAGTTCCTTGGTGTCCACATTCCCAACAAACTAACATGGTCCAAAGCACACCATGAGAGTCGTGAAAAGGGCCTGAGAAAACCTATTCCCCCTCAGGAGACTGAAAAGATTTGGCATGGGTCCTCAGATCCTCAAAAGTTTCTACAGCTGCACCATCAAGCGCATTCTGACTGGTTGCATCACTGCCTGGTATGGCAACTGCTCGGCCTCCGACCGCAAGGCACTACAGAGGGTAGTGCGAACGGCCCAATACATCACGGGGCCCGACCTCCATTCCAGGTGGTGTCAGAGGAAGGCCCTAAGAATTGTCAAAGACTCCAGCCACCCTAGTCATAGACTGTTCTCTCTGCTACCGCACGGCAAGTGGTACCGGAGTGCCAAGTCTAGGTCCAAGAGGCTTCTAAACAACTTCTACCCACAAGCCATAAGACTCCTGAACATCTAGTCAAATGGCTAGCCAGACTATTTACATTGACCCCCCCTCTCCTCTCCACACCACTGCCACTCTCTGTTGTCATCTATGCATAGTCACTTTAATTCACTCTACCTACATGTACATACTACCTCAACTAACCAGTACCCCCGCACATTGACTGTACTGGCACCCCCCTGTATATATTGTTATTTTTTACTGCTGCTCTTTAATTACTTGTTACTTTTATCTCTTATTCTTATCTGTCTTTTTTGAACCTCCACTGTTGGTTACGGGCTCATAAGTAAGCATTTCACTGTAAGGTCTACACCTGTTGTATTCGGCGCATTTGACAAATAAAATTGGATTTGATTCGGAGGCAAGGTGGAATCCCTGGACGTGCGAACAAAGTCAAATTTCTTCTCCCTCCATCGTTCCCGTAGTTGCCCATCGATTCCGATGGTCAAAGCAATGAGTTCTGTGGGTAACTCCAGAGCAGCAAGCTTGTCCTTGACCTCCTCTGAGACGCTGTGCACGATCAACAGTTCTTCCTGGTTACAAGCACTGTCCGCTGCCAACGTGCGGAAATCCATAGTCGGCCACACCGCAGGAGTCCTGCTGAAACTGGATTAGATTCTGGGCTGCTTCTTTCCTGGAGAATGTGGCGTAAAAAAACTTCTTTACCTCTCCCACAAACCCCTCCAGACTAACGCATATTGTTCCCATACAGCAGTAGCCCAGGTGAGAGCCCTCCCGGACATCAGCGTGATGAGATGGATCGATCTAAGATAGCCTGAGGGGAAGGAGGAGGGCTGAAGCTCGAAAATGAGGGCACACTGAGCTAGAAACGCCTGACAGGGGCTCGACAAACAGAGAACACAGGTATAAGTACCTAGGGGATAATGGGGAAGATGGGCGACACCTGGAGGGGGGTGGAGACAAACACAAGGACAGGTGAAACAGATCAGGGCGTGACAGGTAATAATGCCCAACTACCTTTAGTGGGATTGCTCTCCCTCGGCCATCCCAATTGCCCTTTGCAAATTGTCTGACTTGCAAAATCTGAATGACTAATATTGGGGGATCTTAACCTGAATTGGTTGATGCCAGTATCAGATCAACTGATCAACAAAGAGACACTTTAAAACTTTCAATGAGCAACATTTTCTGTGTTACTTGGGGTTGTATGGTTGGGAGGGTGTGTCCTTTAGCTCTGATTCGGATAAGGCCCTAAATGTTTTACCGCTCTGTTTAACTCTATTGCAGTTAAGCCTGACCCATATAAGAGATTAAGGGCAGATCTAACTGATGCTTCACGCATGAATTGTCTGAAAGATTTCATGAAAATAATCGCAGTTGAGGCTAAGGCTAGATTGACTGATTCTACCTCTGATTGGCAGTCCTTCAGACATTTGAGAAATCAAATCAAATTATATTTGTCACATGCGCGGAAAACAACAGCTGTAGACCTTACCTTGACATGCTTACTTACAAGCCCTTAAAACCTCTTAAGGATTGGCCCCTTTTTTTTCAATTTTCACCTAAAATGACATACCCAAATCTAACTGCCTGTAGCTCAGGCCCTGAAGCAAGGATATGCATATTCTTGGTACCATTTGAAAGGAAACACTTTGAAGTTTGTGGAACTGTGAAAGGAATGCAGGTTATTAGATCTGGTAAAAGATAATACAAATACAAAAAAACTTTTTTTTTGTATTTTCTTGTACCATCATCTTTGAAATGCAAGAGAAAGGCCATATTGTATTATTCCAGCCCAGAATAGAAATTAACCAATAATGCAGAATTTTTTAAAGTAAGAACTTATTTATAAAAAAAATAAATAAAAAAAATGAAAGTAAGAAAAAAATGAACACAATAAAAGAACGAGGCTATATACAGGGGGTACCGGTACCCAGTCAATGTGAGGGGGTACAGGTTAGACGATGTAATTGAGGTAATATGTAAATGTGGGCAGGGGTATTTATTGATAAGCTGTATGCATTGATAATAAACAGCGAGTAGCGGCAGCATAAAAAAGGGGTCAATGCAAATAGTCTGTGTAGCCAACTGTTTAGCAGTCTTATGGCTTGGTGGTAGAAGCTATTAAGGATCCTTTTGGACCTAGACTTGGTGCTCTGGCACCGCTTGCCGTGCGGTAGCAGAGAGAACAGTCTATGACTAGGGTGGCTGGAGTCTTCAACACCTTTTAGGGCCTTCCTCTGACAACGCCTGGTATAGAGGTCCTGGATGGCAGGAAGCTTTGCCCCAGTGATGTACTGTGCCGTACGCACTACCCTCTGCAGCGTCTTGCAATTGGATGCAGAACAGTTGCCATTCCAAGCAGTGATGCAACCAGTCAGAATGCTCTTGAGCTGCTCCACTACAGTCCCATCAATGTGAAAGGGGGTGTGCTCAGCCCTCCTTTTCCTGTAGTTCACGATCAGCTCTTTTGTCTTGCTCATGTTGAGGGAGATGTTGTTGTCCTGGCACCACACTGCCAGGTCTCTGACCTCCTCCCTATATGCTGTCTCATTGTTGTTGGTGATCAGGCCTACCACTGTTGTGTCATCGGAAAACTTAATGATGGTGTTGGAGTTGTACGTAGCCATTGTGAGTGAACAGGGAGTATAGGAGGAGACTAAGCATGCATCCGAGGCCACCCCTTGTCTTACCAGAGGTTGATGTTCTTGCCAATGCACAGAAAAGCCAGCCAACTGTATATTATCCATGTCGGTGAATCATAAGATATTACAGTTTTTAAGGTCCCGTTGGTAGGATAGTCCCGAACGGAGCTCATCCAGTTTATTCTCCAGTGATTGCAAATTTGCCAGTAGGACGGATGGTAAAGGCGGATTATCCACTCGCCGACAAATTCTCACCAAGCCCCAGGATCTGCGCCCACTGTATCGGTGTCTCCTCTTCATGTGGATGACAGGGATTCGGGCCAGGTCCAGGAGGAGCCGTAAATCTTTCGCCTCCGATTCGTAAAAAAAAAAGCTATTTTCAGTCATAATTATTATTATTTTTATTTTTATTTAACCATTATTTAACTAGGCAAGTCAGTTAAGAACAAATTCTTATTTACAACGACGGCCTACCGGAGAACAGAGACGGTGGCAGAAACATTACGTACAACAAAAGTTACAAACAGCACAATAATACACACAGAATAGCACAATTAGTCATACCCTCCGGGCACCGTTATTAGATAGATGGAAATCCAGCTAAATTCTGGAAAGTGGTCAAATCTATGAAAAACAATTACACACCGTCATTGCCCCAGCAGGTTATGACAGCCTCTGGTCCCATAACAGACACAAATAACATTTGTGATGCTTTTAATAGCCCTTTTCCTAGAGGGGGTCCTTTATTCACTGCTAGACAGATAGCAGAGAATGATGCACTTCCAAGCACTTACTCTTTAAAAAAAAATTTGAACCATTTTATGTCAATGAAGTATTAAAAAACATCCACAGGAACCGATTCGCTTGATCCCTTTCGACTGCAGCTCTCTGTCCCCCCTGTTGTAAAACCTTTGACCCACATTTTTTTATTTAACAATTGCTTCTGGTGCTATCCCTAAGATCTGGAAGGCGGCGCATGTCCTCCCCCCTTTACAAAGTGGAGATCCTTCTCACCTAGATCAAGACCACCCAATTTCTAAACTATCTTGCCTTGCAAAAATATTAGAATCACTGGCAAACACTCATCTAAGAACTATTTTTAACTTCAAATGAGGCTGTCTGTTTCAGACCTGGACACAGCACTGTTTCCGCAGCTCTGCTTGTCTTAAATGATACATTAAATTGCTTAGATCATAGGAATCACTGTGCTGTCATATTTATAGACCTATCCAAGGCCTTTAATACGGCCCACCATCCCCTACTCATTCAAATGGGGCTCGACCAGGCATCTTGCAAGTGGTTTGGGGAATATATGTCAGACAGGAAGCAATGTGTGCTTTTTGATGGTGTCAAGTCAAGTTATCGCGATGTTACTAAAGGTGTTCTGCAGGGGTCAATTGTGGGACCTGTCCTCTTTACTATGTATATACAGTGTATTCGGAAAGTATTCAGACCCCTTGATTTCCACCCAACATTTTGCCAAACTGACCAATCAGGGGAGAAGGGCCTTAGTCAGGGAGATGTGTCGCGCTGCATGAGGCAAATCAAAAGGTTGGCTGGTCCTCATTAAAGTCCCGTAGATCATTTCATTACTCCCTTTTTGATTACAAAGCTCTACCACACACGCTTTCGACCGACCTCACTTCACTGCTAAAATGTCTAAATATCAGACAGCAAACACTTTCACAGGGATGGTTAACTCTTCAGGATCCACTAGTACGTACCGATCTAGGTAAATCCTAATTCAGTTTTAGGTTAGTGACCCCCCCAATTTGTTGTATTGTTGTCCTCAGGGAACCATTGTAAATGAGACCCTGATGTCAATGGGTTCCCCTAAATAAATTAAAGTCAAATAAAATACATTAGAACAAGTGAAAAATTGACATGGTCATGTGAAAATGTATTTATAGAAACACTCTCTCTGGTACATATTGAAAAAATCGAGTCATAACTATGCATTTAATGCATGCATCGAGTCATAAATATGCAGGCATCCATCCACCTCTCTCTCTAACTACCCACCCAGCCATCCATTCACATGGGCTTTAGAATTTGCTGTGGAAAGGGGGCATACAAAGTCCTGAAAGCCAAGGCAATCTTTTCACAAATCGTTTCCAAATTGTCAAATGTTGCCAGTGCAAGGAAATGCGTCACTGCAATGGCCCTGTGTATTGTCCTCAAAATGTCACAATAAATATGTGATTACCTAAGAAGCATTACCCATATTGAGAATAGGAGGGGACAGATGATGAATCCAGTCCATCAAAATATGCAGCGACCTACCTGAGGGTTGTCGGGTTGATGTAACATCTGGGCTCTTTCTAGAAGAGATGGTATCTTTCATTTTCATTTATATTTCTTCAGATGTGTTGATTTCTAGCTTCTGCATTGAGATGAAAAGATAAGGATTTCTGCCATTTTTTTCATCCATGTCAGTATCCCATATCTGCCCATATCTGGCAGGCTATGTATCCTGCTGTGGAAACAAAAAATATATTTCATCCATGTGAATATGCCAATTTGAGTGTTTTGTGTTTGTTATTCACCGTGTCTCATAGCATCATTGTCATGGGCTTTGTCAATCATTGTCAATACTGGCTACATGTCCCCACTGACCAGGAGAGTCTATGGGCAATTTCTGTGTAAAAACTCTGCTCTCTATGCAAAGTGATAGTACACTTCAAAGTGCAAATTGACAACGTATGACATCATCCCCCATGTGAGGGAATAGCCTTCCTGTGTTCTTGTTGTGCTAAACCCAAGACACAGGGTAGTTTTGATTATTAGTATAAATAATTGTTTGCTTCAGAGGTGTTATCATCAATTAAACACATCACATTTCTTTTTATTTGTCTGTTCATTATGCATTTATAATGCTATTCGGCTACTCAAGTTAAGGAGGATACTTTCCATGATCAAATAGTCTACAAAATAAAGACCAGGAAAATAAACTATGTAGCATCGCTCCCTCTACTGGATAAAACAAATACTGAAGATATTGTGTGTGGTTGAAGTTGAGGATGACAATGTTCAGTTCTTTTTTCCTCCTTTTTTGTGAGCAGCTTTTTACTTTATTGTCTTTTTTCAAGGGGGGGGGGGGGTTACAGGTTAAAAGAAAAAGTCAAAGAAATGCTTACAAAAATAACCCCAAACCATTCCCTCCCTCACTCCCTGTCCACATCCCCGACCTGATGAAAGCATGCCCCCCACCGTTTCTCATCTCACCCGGAAACCGAGGTTGCCCATCAGTCCCCATCCCACCCATTCATTCTCGCTGTCATTAATTAGAATGTGATATCTTCCAATAGTAACTGTATCGACTTGTTAAACGGGAGAGAGTGAGGTGGTCGCCATCTTAGAGGCAAAAACAATTTGCTGCGGTAATCTTCTCTGATTGATTGAGAGATTCAAGGAGATGTCATCATTAAGTAACATGAGCATTGAATATTTAAGTACATACAGTTGAAGTCGGAAATTTACATACATTTAGGTTGGAGTCACTAAAACTTTTCAACAACTCCACAAACGTCTTGTTAACAAACTATAGTTTTGGCAAGTCGGTTAGGACATCTACTTTGTGCATGACACAAGTCATTTTTCCAACAATTGTTTACAGACAGATTATTTCACTTATAATTCACTGTATCACAACTCCAGTGGTCCAGAAATTTACATACACTAAGTTGACTGTGCCTTTAAACAGCTTGGAAAATTCCAGAAAATGATGTCATGGCTTTAGAAGATTCTGATAGTCTAATTGACATTATTTGAGTCAATTGGAGGTGTACCTGTGGATGTATGTCAAGGCCTACCTTCAAACTCAGTGCCTCTTGGCTTGACATCATGGGAAAATCAAAAGAAATCAGCAAAGACCTCAGAAAAAAGATTGTAGACCTCCACAAGTCTGGTTCATCCTTGGAGCAATTTCCAAATTACTGAAGGTACCACGTTCATCAATACAAACAATAGTACAATAGTACTTACAATAATAAGTATAAACATCATGGGACCACGCAGCCGTCATACTGCTCAGGAAGGAGACGCGTTCTGTCTCCTAGAGATGAATGTACTTTGGTGTGAAAAGTGCAAATCAATCACAGAACAACAGCAAAGGACCCTGTGAAGATGCTGGAGGAAACAGGTACAAAAGTATCTATATCCACAGTAAAACGAGTCCGATATCGATATAACCTGAAAGTCCGCTCAGCAAGGAAGAAGCCACTGCTCCAAAACCGCCATAAAAAAGCCAGACTACGGTTTGCAACTGCACATGGGGACAAAGATTGTACCTTTTGGAGAAATGTCCTCTGGTCTGATGAAACAAAACTAGAACTGTTTGGCCATAATGAACATTGTTATGTTTGGAGGAAAAAGGGGGAGGCTTGCAAGCCGAAGAACACCATCCCAACAGTGAAGCACGGGGGTGGCAGCATCATGTTGTGGGGGTGCTTTGCTGCAGGAGGGACTGGTGTGCTTCATAAAATAGATGGCATCATGAGGGAGGAAAATAATGTGGATATATTGAAGCAACATCTCAAGACATCAATCAGGATGTTAAAGCTTGGTCACAAATGGGTCTTCCAAATGGACAATGACACCAAGCATACTTCCAAAGTTGTGGCAAATTGACTTAAGGACAACAAAGTCAAGCTATTGGAGTGGCCATCACAAAGCCCTGACCTCAATCCCATAGAAAACATGTGGGCAGAACTGAAAAAGCATGTGCGAGCAAGGAGGCCTACAAACCTGACTCAGTTATACCAGCTCTGTCTGGAGGAATGGGCAAAAATTCACCCAACTTATTATGGGAAGCTTGTGGAAGGCTACCTGAAACATTTGACCCAAGTTAAACAATTTCAATGCAACGCTACCAAATACTAACTGAGTGTATGTAAACTTCTGACCCACTGGGAATGTGATGAAAAAAATAAAAGCTGAAATAAATCTCTCTCTACTATTATTCTGACATTCTTAAAATAAAGTGGTGATCCTAACTGACCTAAGTTGTAAATATAGAAATAAGGAGTGTCCTAGTAAAGTGTATGTATCTTTCAAATCGTGGAACGTTCTCAAACCACATTTGGACCATTGGGAGGATGCAAAAGGCCACCCTCCAGATCGCAAGGCATTGCTGTGAAATATTAGAGTATGGGCATGCCATTTTGATTCCCAGTTACATTGTTTTTCAATGTTGTGGCAAATAGAAATTGTGTGACCAATCATAGGACCAACGAATAGTTGACATTGTTTAAGGGACATATCAGTGAAGACCACCTTTCCAGGGCAGTTGGAGGCACCATATTTCTCTTTTTTTCTCAGCCAGGGGGAAGAATAATTATGTCTAAACCAATAGGATGGGGCAAAATGCTAGTGGCTGGAAATACAATTTAAAGTTTGGTACGAATAGTCCACCTACGTCTTTCCCTCTTTGTAAATGTGTTAATTTTATCCGGAATCGTTTACCTTATCATATACATTTTGAAACCACACTATTTTATCCCAATAGGCAGAAGGAGGGGCCATGGGAAACATTGAACTACAGAAATCCAGCCGTGGCAATATAACAGATATTCTGCCGGTTAAAGCAACTGGGACATTATTCCATCTACTGAGGTTGGATTGAATAGATTTTTTTTTCTCGGGAAAATACGAAATGTAGGTTACAACATGAATGTAATCTATTTGCTTATTCGCCACAAATAAACATTAAGCTCCTGCCTGTGTGGCTGCCTGTCTGTCTGTCTGCCTGTCGGTCTGAGATTCTGAATCTTATCACAACTGTGACATGAGTAGCCTATTGTATCTCCATCATTCATTGTTTCAGTGCTACTTTACCATGGCTTTTCTCAAATCCCCTGACAATCTATTTCTACTAAACAAAACTTGTCAGTCACCATGACTCATCATATAGAACAGGTGGACTGGCGTGATCCTTGTGTGTTCTTAAAACAGAGGACACAAATAGTTGTATCCTCTGTCATCAGCAGGCACACCCCCCCCCCCCCCCCCCCCTCCTCTCCTCCTGACCTGCCTTATTAAAGCCACAATAGCAGGGAATGTGTACGGAACCAGTAGCTTTGACGCAACGCAGAGCCTGTCAAATGCCTGTAGGAGTGTTTGACACAAAAGGAAAGCATTTGTTTCGTTCAGCAAAAGTTAGAGATGACTGATGGCATCAGATTATCATTATCTTTCTCCGTTTTTCCGCCCAGTTTTTAATAATAGCCACCATGGAAAAGTACAACACACAGGCAGAACATACTGCAGTATCATACAAGTCACAGGTATGTTGTGTGTGGATAGAAGAATTGGGATAAAACTTTATAACTTTAAACTCTGTAGTGGTTATTTGTCATAATTTGTTCTCCCATATTGATGAATATGTTTTTTATATAGGTAAAAACCTGGAGTACTTCATGCTGTATATAATAAACGCACCTGCCTTCCTTTAGGTCTATGGTAGCTCCCAAAAACCCATGTGGGGTATACCCAGTTTTCAGCCGCCTCCCCTTGGGTTCTCAGTTGATGTTACTGATTACAGCTGGCTCTCGTGTGAACTACAATCCCGACGCTCTGTTTAATCTCGACGCTCTGTCTAAATGCAAATACACTTCATTTGCGATATGGTTTTGGAAACCTTTGGAACGAACTTTTCATATTAGCGAGAAAACCTTTCAAATACAAAAGATACAGTACACTTACTGAGCACAGTTAAGCAAAGTTGCACCCGTCTGTTTTTCTTGGGGCAAGTTTTCTTGAGTCTACGCCTCTTCAGATTGGTTAACAGTACTACTCCTAGTAGAAATGGGAATTAGGGTAAGGATTCTTCAATGAAGAGTTTGTTCAACGAGAGACGACTAGTTTTCATGCACATTTTTTCACTTGAGAAATACTGCACCAAACATCTTAGTCAGATGTAAAATTGCGCAAATAAGACCTCCTCGGAAAAAACTTAAAATGATATACTGTATATGATTTATCTTCGATTAATTCATACTATTTCGATTAAGTGTTAAAGCGATGTTGCAGCTACGGTGGCTCAAGAGAGACAAACAGCAGTAATATAGCACTTTGGAGTCTGGAAGGGCAAAGGGGCATATGCTCTGCACAGGTAGACTGCGTTTAGACAAGAAGCCCAATAATAAATAAAAAATTCACAAATTGCATGGTGTTTTGACCAATCTGATCAACCCTGTGAAAACATCTGATGTAATTGGTCAAAATACCAATTAATGGAGGGGAAAAAATCTGAATTGGGCTGCCTGTGTAAATGCAGACAGCCATAGAGCCCAATCTGTGCATGTGCCTGGTTTAGACTGTCATGGTTCCACCTGTCACCAGAGGGCGGCAGAGACCTGTCATGTTCCACCTGTCAACAGAGGGCGGCAGAGACCTGTCATGTTTCACCTGTCACCAGAGGGTGGCAGAGACCGTTTTAGAGACTATGACACAGGTGTTTTCTTTTTAAGCAATAATGCACGAGAAGGTGTGGTATATGGCCAATATACCGTGGCTAAGGGCTGTTCTTATGCATGACGCAATGCGGGGTGACTGGATACAGCCTGAAGCCATGGTATATTGGCCATATACCACAAACCTTAGAGGTGCATTATTGCCATTATAAACTGGTTACAAATGTAATTAGAGCAGTAAAAATACATGTTTTGTCATACCCATGGTATACGGTCTGATATACCATGACTGTCAGCCAATCAGCATTCAGTGCACGAACCACCCAGTTTATAATACTAATTATAAACTGGGGGGGGGGGGTTCAAGCCCTGAATGCTGATAGGTTAAAACAACGTTCCAGCCGGTGTCTATTCCACAAGTTACCAACGGGCCTTATTGCTTAATTATACAACAGGTGGGTGTAATCCTGAATGCTGATTGGTTAAAACCACATTCCAGCCAGTGTCTATTCCACAAGTTACCAGCTGCTAAATCTATGATGTTAAAATGCCTACTTACTCTGTTCCATCTGACTGCGCAATCCACTGTCTCATCAGTCCAGCCAGGCTCTTTATAAACGTGATCTCCACTATAAAAAGCATCTAGACGTTATCTCACATTTCTTTTCGACTAACATTTTGTTTTCAACAGCGGAGATTTGTACAAACCTTGCTGTCTGTCTTTCTGACATTTGCAACATTGTTTCAATATACAAATTCGATCTCCAGCTGTCCCATAGTAATGAACGTGTCTGGACGAGACAGACAGGCAGGCAGAGTTTCTCAGCCAGTCGAAATCATGAATCAGCTGGCATCATTTTTATGGATATATACAAAGAAATGTCAAGTGAAAAAAAGGTTAAACGAAACAAAGTACAACTAGTTTCCAGTCTTTCCAGCTTCAGTTTGAAGTGATTGTGTTAGCTGTGTTGTTGGCTAACTCCTCTGAACAACAGTGTCCTGAGGAGGGAGCACATTTTCTACGCCAGGCGAAATCGCACCTCATTAGCTCATTTTTATGTAAGTATCCAAATAAATGTCACAAGAAAACTGCTTAAACAAATGCACTTTGCTGTTATTCTGGCTCGACTTCGCTCGACTTCGGCCTAACAACACCCGTGCCAATACATCCTCCAAACCCCGGGCATTTTCAATGAATTATGATTCCCTTTTAAGAGAGGTGTGTTTCTGTTACCCTTTGAGGAAGCTTGATTCGTTTGCCGTGTGCGCTTTTCTCCTGAGTACGTTTTCGAGTCCTAGTGTTACTTTGTACCTTCTGTTGAAATGTTTTCCAGTAAAGTATTTATGTGTATCCTATAGCGCTCAGGCGGCAGCCAGCTTCGTGAATAGACGGTATAATGTTTAATAACAATTACTGCCTATCTGAATGGGCTAGGTCTATGGTTTCGTCCCTTATGTAGCCTTTTTGTTGCCTATTTGAAGAAAGGGCGTGTTAGCGGGGCCTACTGTACGCCAATATGTGACAGTGCAACAGCAACTAATCATATCCTGCAAAATTAACAACATAGGCAAGAAAACAATGTATTGTTGAATTATTGGCAATCATTTACATTAGCAATTACTTTCTTAAGTGAATTTGTCATCTTTATTTGCAAGCTGCACAAACAATTTGGGCATGCAACTTCAATCTGGTAGAAGGTACTGTAAGGCGCAACAGAACATTGTACTGTCTACACTCGGTTTGTTGTTTACATTAAAACTTTTTCATTGAATGGATTTTAATCTGAACTAAAGTTTTGTTGCTAAGGATTCCACGACACGGTTAGCCTTTACGGCTGGGACTGCAAGTTTGTGTTTCTTTTTTTGCGTGGATTCCGCGAGTGCTAGCTGGCTGTACTACAGACACCTGTCGTCGTCATGGGAAAGATTCATTGTTATCTTTTCGTAAAACAACTGGTTGCAGTAAAGAGCCAATCCGGATACTAAGCAGATCCTGAGGGAAATCGACGAGTACGAACAGCTTTACGCTATGGAGGAACAACATACTCCATCGTGGAAAGATCCGACCACCTCACAAAATAACTTTAACCCGACAAAAAAAGAAAAACAGATTTATCTACAGACACTGATGATTTACTTACCATTGAGGTAGCTGGAATCTGACTGGAATGGCTGGAATCCATGCAACACTGGAAAAGTTGTGTGAGGAGGTAGCAGGGCTGAGGGGAGTTTGGAGTTCAGCCAGAGTGAAATTCTCATGTTCCAAAGAGAAAACAAGACACTCACAGCCAAGGTAAAAATCCACGAATCCAACATGGATTGTCTACTCAGGGAAAACAGAGTGATGAAGGAGTCACTACTAGATATACAAAGTCGTAACATGCGTGAAAATCAATTTTTTTCTGGAATTCCTGAGGGCGCATCCAATAATCCAGAGGGCGCGATCAGAGAATTCATGCAATCCGCCTTGAAACTTCCTATAGAGACTGTAAACAAGGTGGTTTTCCACCGAGTACACAGACTTGGAGCTCGGAGCAACAAGACCAAGGGTCCCCGACCGATCATCGCAAAATTTGAACACTACCAAAAAAAGGAGCTGATCAAAAGCAGGGGGAGGGAGCTTAAAGGGACCAAATTCGGTCTCAATGACCAATTTCCAAGAGAAATAAACAAACGTCGCAAGAGACTGTATCCGGTACAAAGACAACAGAGGGAGAATGGTAAGCGTGCCTTTATCATTGTGGACAAACTCTTTATAGATGGACAGCTATTCCCGAGAGAGCTCTATAACATCGTGGCTGTACTAAATTCTACAGGGACTTCAGGTTACGGAAAAAAAGAAGGTATGGGAACTGTAAAAATATCTGAACATTATGAAGTGGATATGAACACACACGTACTCAATTACATGCTTGCTTACACATACGGACTTATACATACACACACACACACCTTCTCTCACTCTCTCTTTCTCTCTTTTCTCTTCTCTTCTCTATTGTCGAGAACTGTTTTATAATTGAATGTGATTATTGTTTGTCTATCTTTTTTATGTATTTGTCTACAAGTTCATATATGTTTACAACAAGCAAGGGGAAGATATCAGAATAGGGGCATTGGGGATAAATAACATATTGTATGCAATAAATGTATATGTACTGTAGTGAAGCCGTCTCTAGAGTAATACAAGGTCTCTTTCATAATCATGTGAAACGTCAATTGCTAGGATGTGTTTTTCAATTATGTTGAAGGTAATTATGATGCAACTATGATGGTGATAAGATATGGATTACAATTATCATAATGAATATTAAGGCTATACGCACTACATGTTACACACATAGACACTCAACCATGCAAATTGGCAGAGTTATTATTTATTTGGACATCACACATTATAGTCTTACTCTTATACAGACATCGTACACACTCTCACTATATCACATCCAATATCATACACATCGACCTACTCAGATTTGTTACACATATAATAGCTTGTCTCAATTTTCTAATATCTTTGGCATTGGCTCACAGGCAAACAGGCAAAGGAATAAAACAAATACTACTAGAACCTATTTCTTGAATTCTACATATCAGACACTTGAAAGCTCTGGTTTTGATCGTCATAATACCGCTGATGGCAGTAACTTTACAAGCACTAATTATGGTAAATTTAGACTGAGAATAGTATCTAGTTATTGTAAGGGGTGAAATAAGTATAGCTAGTAATAATTGTAACGGTTTAGCAGATTGTCACGACTTCCGCCGATGTTGGTCCCTCTCCTTGTTCGGGCGGTGTTCGGCGGTCGACATCACCGACCTTCTAGCCATCGCTGATCCATTTTTCATTTTCCATTGGTTTTGTCTTGTCTCACATCACACCTGGTTTCAATCTCATCATTACATGTTGTGTATTTAACCCTCTGTTTTACCTCATGTCTTTGTCGGTGATTGTTCGTTGTATGTATAGGTGCTATGTCTGTTATGGTGTGCGACGGGTTTTATTGACCCACTTTTCTTTATTTTGGATACGTTGGTTTTTGGAGTTTGAGTTTTCATTAACCTGTCTAGGATGAGGGTGCCGCTAGCGGCACTCCCCCCCCACCCCCACTGAAAAGGCAGAGCCGCGAAATTCAAAAAAAATATTTTTTTTAAATATTTAACTTTCACACATTAAAGTCCAATACAGCTAATGAAAGACACAGATCTTGTGAATCCAGCCAACATGTCCGATTTTTTAAATGTTTTACAGGGAAGACACAATATGTAAAGATGTAAATCTATTACCTAAAAACACATTAGCATAATCCACCATCTTTTATTTGTCCACCAACACCAGTAGCTATCACCAATTCGGCTAAACTAAGATATTTATAGCCCCTAACCAAGAAAAAAACTCATCAGATGACAGTCTGATAACATATTTATGGTATGGGATAGGTTTTGTTAGAAAAATGTGCATATTTCAGGTAGATGGCATAGGTTACAATTGCACCCACCGTCACAAATGGACTAGAATAACTACATAGAGCAACGTGTTTACCTACTTACTAATCATCAAACATTTCGTAAAAATACACAGCATACACTAATCGAAAGACACAGATCCTGTGAATACAGACAATATTTCAGATTTTCTAAGTGTCTTACAGCGAAAACACAATAAATCGTTATATTAGCATAGCACATAGCACATAGCAGCCCAGCATTGATTCTAGCCAAAGTGAGCGATAACGTCAACATCGCCAAAATATATTAATTTTTTCACTAACCTTCTCAGAATTCTTCAGATGACACTCCTGTAACATCATATTACACAATCCTGTAACGGCTGTCGCTCTCCTCATCCTCGGACGAGGAGAGGAGAGAAGGATCATCAGACCAAAATGCAGCTTCAGGGAAATAAGCCATCCTTTTATTTACACGACGATGGCAACACGAAACACAAAACACTTTCAAATTTACAAAACAAGAAAACGACGTCGACGAAACCTGAACATAAACTTACATAACTAAACATAAACTCACGGACAGGAAACAGACGACATCAAAATGAACGAACAGCCAAACAGTCCCGTATGGTATCGACACGACACAGACACGGAAGACAATCACCCACAAACAAACAGTGAGAACGCCCTACCTAAATATGACTCTTAATTAGAGGAAAACGCAAACCACCTGCCTCTAATTAAGAGCCATACCAGGCAACCCAAAACCAACATAGAAACAGATAACATAGACTGCCCACCCAAAACACATGCCCTGACCATAAACACATAAAAAACAACATAAAACAGGTCAGGACCGTTACAGAGCCCCCCCCTCAAGGTGCGAACGCCGGGCGCACCAGCACAAAGTCCAGGGGAGGGTCTGGGTGGGCAGTTGACCACGGTGGTGGCTCCGGCTCTGGACGCTGTCCCCACACCACCATAGTCACTCCCCGCTTCAGTCTTCCCCTCCCAATGACCACCCTAAAACTCACATCCCCTAAATAAACGGCCAGCACCGGGACAAGGGGCAGCACCGGGACAAGGGGCAGCACCGGGACAAGGGGCAGCACCGGGACAAGGGGCAGCACCGGGACAAGGGGCAGCACCGGGACAAGGGGCAGGTCCCGGCTGATATACTCTGGCAGATCCTGGCTGAGGGACTCTGGCAGGTCTATGCAGGCTGACGGCTCTCGACGCTCATGGCAGGCTGACGGCTCTCGACGCTCATGGCAGGCTGACGGCTCTCGACGCTCATGGCAGGCTGACGGCTCTCGACGCTCATGGCAGGCTGACGGCTCTCGACGCTCATGGCGCTCTGACGGCTCTGGCTGCTCATGGCTCTCTGACGGCTCTGGCTGCTCATGGCTCTCTGACGGCTCTGGCAGATCCTGTCTGGTTGGCGGCTCTGGCAGATCCCGTCTGGTTGGCGGCTCTGGCAGATCCCGTCTGGCGGGCGGCTCTGGCAGATCCTGTCTGGCGGGCGGCTCTGGCAGATCCTGTCTGGCGGGCGGCTCTAGCGGCTCCTGTCTGGCTGACGGCTCTAGCGGCTCCTGTCTGGCGGATGGCTCTGTAGGCTCATGGCAGACGGGCGGCTTTGCAGGCTCATGGCAGACGGGCGGCTTTGCAGGCTCCTGGCAGACGGATGGCTCAGACGGCGCTGGGGAGACGGATGGCTCAGATGGCGCTGGGGAGACGGATGGCTCAGATGGCGCTGGGGAGACAGATGGCTCAGATGGCGCTGGTGAGACGGATGGCTCTGGCCGGATACGGCGCACTGTAGACGTGGTGCCGGAACTGGAGGCACCGTGCTAATGATAAGCACCTTCCTACTAGTGCGGGGAGCAGGGACAGGGCACACTGTATTCTCAAAGCCCACTCTATAACTGATGCATGGTACCGGCACTGGTGACGCCGGGCTGAGGACAAGCACATCAGGATTAGTAGGGGGAGAAGATACAGTGTGTACAGGGCTCTGAAGACGCACTGGTAGCTTAGTGCGTGGGGCCGGAACTGGAGGCACCGGGCTAGATACACGCACTACAGGGAGAGTGCGTGGAGGAGGAACAGGGCTCAGGATACGCACTGGTAGCCTAGTGCGTAGTGTAGACACTGTAGGTACTAGGCTGGGGCGGGGAGGTGGTGCCGGAAATACCGGACCGTGGAGGCGTACTGGCTCTCTTGAGCATTGAGCCTGCCCAACCTTACCTGGTTGAATGCTCCCGGTTGCCCGACCAGTGCGGGGAGGTGGAATAACCCGCACCGGGCTATGTAGGCGAACCGGGGAAACCATGCGTAAGGCCGGTGCCATGTATGCCGGCCCGAGGAGACGCACTGGAGACCAGACACGTTGAGCCGGCCTCATGACACCTGGCTCAATACCCAATCTAGCCCTACCAGTGCGGGGAGGTGGAATAACCCGCACTGGGCTATGCACTCGTACAGGAGACACCGTGCGCTCTACTGCGTAACACGGCGCCTGCCCGTACTCCCGCTCTCCACGGTAAGCCTGGGAAGTGGGCGCAGGTCTCCTACCTGCCCTTGGCCCACTACCTCCTAGCCCCCCCCAAGAAATTTTTGGGAATTACGGGCTTTTTGGGCTTCCGTGCCAGACGCGTTCCCTCATAGCTCCGGTTCCTCTCTCCGGTAGCCTCTGCTCTCCTCAGTGCCTCCAGCTGTTCCCATGGGAGGCGATCTCTACCAGCCAGGATCTCCTCCCATGTGTAGACACCTTTTCCATCCAATAAATCGTCCCATGTCCATTGCTCCTTCTTCTCCTGTCCCTTACTCCGTTTATTTTTCCCTTGCCGCTTGGTCTTAGCGTGGTGGGTGATTCTGTAACGGCTGTCGCTCTCCTCATCCTCGGACGAGGTGAGGAGAGAAGGATCTTCAGACCAAAATACAGCTTCAGGGAAATAAGCCATCTTTATTATGAATACGACGATGGCAACACGAAACACAAAACACTTTCAAATTTACAAAACAAGAAAACGACGTTGACGAAACCTGAACATAAACTTACATAACTACACGTAAACTCACGGACAGGAAACAGACGACATCGAAACGAAAACGAACAGCCAAACAGTCCCGTATGGTACATACATTACACGACACAGGAGACAATCACCCACAAACAAACAGTGAGAACGCCCTACCTAAATATGACTCTTAATTAGAGGAAAACGCAAACCACCTGCCTCTAATCAAGAGCCATACCAGGCAACCCAAAACCAACATAGAAACAGATAACATAGACTGCCCACCCAAAACTAACGCCCTGACCAATTACACATACAAAAACAACATAAAACTGGTCAGGACCGTTACAAATCCATATAGAGTTTGATCGAAAATGTGCATATTTAGCCACCAAAATCATGGTTAGACAATGTGAAATGTAGCCCAGCTGGTGAGAAAATGTCCGTGCGCCATATTAGACAGTGATCTACTCTTATACATAAATACTCATAAACGTGACTAAAAAATATAGGGTGGACAGGGATTGATAGACAATTTAATTCTTAATACAATCGCGGAATTACATTTTTTAAATTATCCTTACTTTTCAATACAGTTTGCGCCAAGCGAAGCTACGTCAAAAAACATGGCGTCCTAAGCCACTAACATTTTTCGACAGAAACACGATTTATCATAATAAAAATGTCCTACTTTGAGCTGTTCTTCCATCAGTATCTTGGGCAAAGGATCCTTTCTTGGGTCTAATCGTCTTTTGGTGGAAAGCTGTCCTCTTGCCATGTGGAAATGCCAACTGCGTTCGGGATGAACTGGAAGCGTGCCCAGCAATTCACAGCGTTTCAGAAATAAATGTCCCAAAATCGCACTAAACGGATATAAATTGCTATAAAACGCTTTAAATTAACTACCTTATGATGTTTTTAACTCCTATAACGAGTAGAAACATGACCAGAGAAATATTACTCCCTCCACTAATGCTTGGAACAGGTGCGGGTCGGTGTCCTCCACGCGCACCAAAAGACTTACTAGCTACAGGGTTTTTTAATTTATAGTGCCTGTGAACGCGCAATCGACCCCATTCAAATCGTCATCACGTAAAGGCATCCAGGGGAAGACGTAAGCAGTGTCCGTATACTCATAGCAATAACTGTGGCCTTTTAACTGACTCCAGATCAGGGGCCAACATTTCTGAAATCTGACTCCATGTCAGGGAAATTGCTGTAGAATGGGTTCTGTTCCACTTAGAGACAAAATTTCAACTCCTATAGAAACTATAGACTGTTTTCTATCCAATAATAATAATAATATGCATATTGTACGATCAAGAATTTTGTGGGAAGCCGTTTCAAAAATTACACGATTAGCATAAATAGTGACAACAGCGCCCCCAGCCTCAACAGGTTAAATACTCAGTTTATACCAAGTTCGTTCTCCTGCGCCTGACTTCCCTGCCACCAGCACGCACCACATTACACAGATTATAAAAAATGAAGATCAGTCTTTACATGGCTAAAATAAAATTAATATAACATATACTGTTTACAGGAAACTCACTCTATATCCTTAGATGAAGTTGAGTGGAAAAGGGAATGGTGTGGTGAAATACTTTTCTGTCATGGACAAAGGAACTCAAAAGGTGTGATATTAATTAAGAAAAATGTTGATCTGAATGTGCAAATAGTCAGGAATGATTCGCAAGGAAGGTGGATCCTTTTGAATATGAAAGTGGACGAAAAAGAGATTTGGCTCATTAATCTATATGGTCCAAATCAGGATGATCCACACTTCTTCAAAAACAACAATTTATTGAACTTACAGGCAACAGATGATCTAATCATTATGGTAGGAGACTATAACACAGTGCTAAGTACCTCAATGGACCGTAAAGGTAATCACTCAACAAACTATCATCACCGTGCCCTTAAGGAAATCACAAATATTATGGACACATTAGAAATAGTAGATATTTGGAGACTAAAAAACCCTGACCTAGTGGCTATACTTACATGGAGGAGACTTAATCAAGCTAGTCGTCTTGACTACTTTCTTGTCTCTTTCTCTCTTGCATCAAAGGTTAAAAAAGTTTTAATAGGAGAAAGAATGCGATCGGATCATCATCTAAATGGCACTCTTAAATGTAATCAAAGTTTACTGGAGGACAACTTATTTTTAACTAAGACAAAATAATTTATAACTGAATTTTTCCGGTATAATATAGGTTCAGCAAATCCCCTTATTGTTTGGGATACCGTTATGTACCTTCAGGGTCATTCAATTCAATATTCATCAATAATAAAAAAGCAGTTTCTGGCTAAAGAGACAAGACTAACAAGGGAAATCCATGAACTAATAGTACAGGTAGATAGCAATAAAAACGATACTAGAGATACAAAATAAGTTAGAGGAAAAACAAAAAGAACTTCAGGAACTTATTCAAGAATGATGTAATGTAATCTAATACAAAAATAAAGCAAACTGATGGAATATGGAGAAAAATTCTTCATGAATCTCCAATACAGGAACTCGTAACAAAAATAATTTGCAGAAACTCGTTACTGAAGACGGAATCATCTATGATTCTCCTAATTATATTTTAAAAGGGGAAGCTAATTATTTCAGGCAGATGTTGTCACGCCCTGACCATAGTTTGCTTTGCATGTTTCTATGTTTTGTTTGGTCAGGGTGTGATCTGAGTGGGCATTCTATGTTGTATGTCTATGTTGTATGTCTAGCGGCTGGAAGCCAGATAGGCAGCCCCAAAAAATATTTTTTTGGGGGGGAACATGGGGAGTGTGGTTAAGTCAGGTAGGAGACCTGAGCCAACTTACCGGGGACACCGTAGGCAGGCATAGCCCGGTGCGGTACATAGCAGCGCCTCGTATCGGCCGGGCTAGAGTGGGTATCGAGTCAGGTGCCATGAAGCCGGCTCAGCGTATCTCGTCTCCAGTGCGTCTCCTCGGGCCGGGGTACATGGCACCAGCCCTACGCATGGTGTCCCCGGTTCACCAGCACAGCCCAGTGCGGGCTATTCCACCTCGCCGCACTGGCCTGGCCACGGGGAGCATTCAGCCGGGTAGGGTTGGCAGGCTCGGTGCTCGAGACCTGTAGTGCACCTCCATGGTCCGGTCTATCCAGTGCCACCTCCACGCACCAGGCCTCCGGTGGCAGCCCCCCGCACCAGGCTGTCTCTCCGTCTCCTCACTACAGGTGCTCCCGCTTGCTCAGCGCCGCCCGAGCCTCCCGCCTGTCCGGCGCCGTCAGAGCCGTCCGTCAGTCCAGAGGCGCTCCTCAGTCCAGTGGGGCCCTTTAGTAGGGTTGCCAGTTCAAGGTTGGCGGCGAGGGTCGCCGCTCCTAAGAGGCCACTGAAGCGGGTAATGACTATGGTGGAGTGGGGTCCACGTCCCGTGCCAGAGCCGCCACCGCGGACAGATGCCCACCCAGACCCTCCCCTATAGGTTTAGGTTTTGCGGCCGGAGTCCGCAGCTTGGGGGGTGGGGGGGTACTGTCACGCCCTGACCATGGTTTGCTTTGTATGTTTCTATGTTTTGTTTGGTCAGGGTGTGATCTGAGTGGGCATTATATGTTGTATGTCTAGTTTGTCTAAGTGTAGTGTTTTGTGTCATGCACTTTATTCGATAGCGTCACGTTCGTTGTTTGTTATTTATGTTAGTTCGTTCAGTGTTCTCTTTTCTAAATAAATTCAAGATGAACACTTACCATGCTGCATATTGGTCCTCCGATCCTTCCAACTACTCCTCCTTAGAAGAGGAGGAAGACGAACGTGACAGATGTTCTCTATTCCGTCTCATCCTTTCCCGCTGAATGAAGATTATGGTAAGGAATTCTTTCCAAATAATATATAAAATGGAAAATTAACAAATGTACAGAAAGATCAGTGCGAAGGCCAAATTACAGAGGAAGAACTTTTTGAGGCTATTAAATCCTTTCAGTCTGGAAAATCCCCAGGGCTTGATGGCATACCGGTAGAGGTATATCAAGTATTTTTTATATACTAAACGCTCCATTGTTAGATTGTTTTAATAACAACTTGTCAGGGTTGTGTGTGGAGAATACTTGGAGTCAAACGCAGGACACAGGTGTTGAGCGAAACCACAGAGTTTTACTCAAGATAAATGCACAATTCCACAAATGGAACATAAACAGATACGAACACGTATCAAATACAACACCTAACGCACAAACAATCACGGACAAACAGAAATGAAAGCCAGAGGGTTAAATAGGGAACATGATGGGGGAATTGAAACCAGGTGTGTATAATACAGACAAAACAAAACGAAACTGAAAAGTGGATCGATGGCGACTAGAAAGCCGGTGACGTCGACTGCCGAACACCACCCGAACAAGGAGAAAGGCCGACTTCGGCGGAAGTCATGACACTACTCCTTTAGAAATGGTAGTCTGTCAGGTACTCAGCAGGAAGGTCTGATTTCTCTATTATTAAAACAAGACCCAGTTGGCAAATATAAAGACTCGGTCTATCTAAAAAACTGGAGGCCCCTTACACTTCAATGTTGTGATGCAAAAATACTAGCAAAATGCATAGCACTCAGAATTAAAAGGGTTTTACCAGGTATTGTTCATTCTGATCAGACAGGTTTTTTACATGGACGATACATTGTAGATAATATACGACAACTACTAGAAATAATAGAACATCATGAAACATATAAGAAGCCAGGAATGGTATTTATAGCGGATTTTGAAAAGGCATTTGATAAAGTAAGACTGGATTTTATTCATAAATGCCTGGATTTTTTCAATTTCGGTAATTCTCTTATAAAATAGGCAAAAATAATGTATAGCAACCCCAGGTGTAAAATAGTAAATAATGGCTACTTTTCAGAGTTTTGAATTGTCAAGAGGAGTTAAACAAAAGTGTCCGCTATCACCATATCTATTCGTTATGGACATCGAAATGCTAGCTATTAAAATCAGATCCAATAACAGCATTAGAGGATTAGAAATCCAAGGCTTAAAAACAAAGGTGTCCATGTATGCCGATGACTCAAGTTTTATATTAAGTCCGCAAGCTAGATCCTTGCAATGTCTCATTTGAAGATCTAGATAACTTTGCTGTACTCCTTGGACTAAAACCTAATTATGATAAGTGTACAATATTACGTATTGGATCGTTAAATGCAACTTTTACATTACCCTGCAGTTTACCTATAAAATGGGCTGATGGTGAAGTAGACATACTCGGTATTCATATCACAAAAGATATAAATAAGCTCTCCACAATGAATTTCCATAGAAAACTCGTAAGATCCTGCAACCATGGAGAGGTAAATACCTGTCTATTTATGGAAAAATTGCCCTGATTAACTCCTTAGTCATATCTCAGTTTACTCACTTACTTATGGAGCTGCCTACTCCTGATGATTCGTTTTTCAAATCATATGAGCAAAAAATATTTCGCTTTATCTGGGACGCTAAACCAGACAACATAAAACATGCTTATCTATATAATGCATATGAATTGGGTGGGTTGAGATTATTAAATATGAAAGCACTAAAACTCTCTCTAAAAGCTTCACTCATTCAAAAGTGTTATTTGAACCCTAAATTTGAACCCTAAAAATGGCCTTTTTGCTTTTGTGCAGATTGCCATGTCTCATTTTTGATTAATTGAAAATGATACTTTTTTCAAAGTATCTCTCTTTTTCAAACAAGCATTGCAGATCTGGCTACAATTTCAATTTCATCCCCCTGAAAAGAGAGAACAAACATTACAACAAATATTATGGCTGAACTCAAATGTGCTCACTGATAAAATACCTGTATTTATGGGAAAGATGTTTGAAAAGGGTATTTTGTTCTTAAATTATATTGTAAATTGGAATGGTAGAGTTATGTCCGTCATTGAGTTATCAGAATTGTACAGAAAGGTCTGCTCAATCCACGAGTACAACCAGTTGATTACAGCATTACCCAAAAATGGAGGAGGTAGGTGGCAACGGGAGGAGGTAGGGAACTGGTCTGTCTGCTCAATATAAAGGATCAAAACTTGCGGAGGAATAAAAATAACATACATAGAAAAGTATACCAGTTTAATTTGAGGACCAGAATGTTGACAACAGTGCCATACAGATTGGACAAAAGCTGGGAAGAGATTTTTGATGTACCGATTCCATGGTACAGGGTCGGTATGCGTTGATATATAAAACAACCCAAGATTCAAGACTTTGTGCTTTCCAGCTAAAACAATTATATAGAATTCTTGCAACCGACAAAATGTTGAATATTTGGGGCATACAATCACTGCAGATATTTTTGGTGAGGATACAGAATCAATATGTCACGATCGTGTGGTGGATTGACGGACCAAAATGCAGCTTTTGGAAAATAAGCCATCTTCTTTTATTAAACAACACGAAGATGAACACGACACAAAAACACTTTAACAAAACAACAAAATAACAAAACGACCGTGAAGCTACAAACGTTGTGCACATACAAACAGGCTACAAACGTTCTTACATAGACAGAAAACGAACTATACTTGAATAACTACAAAACAACAAACGACGTAGACGCACCTGAACATAAGAACTTACGTATAACGAAGAACGCATGAAAACAGGAACAGACTACAAAAACCGAACAAACAAAACCGAAACAGTCCCATGTGGCGTAACATCACACAGACACAGGAGACAACCACCCACAAACAAACAGTGTGAAAACACCTACCTTAATATGGCTCTCAATCAGAGGAAATGAAAACCACCTGCCTCTAATTGAGAGCCATATCAGGTCACCCTTAAACCAACATAGAAACAGAAAACATAGACTGCCCACCCAAACTCACGTCCTGACCAGCTAACACATACACAAACTAACAGAAAACAGGTCAGGAACGTGACACAATAGACCATTTGCTTTGGTATGGGAAGGCCAGCATGCCGGAGTCGCCTCTTCACTGTTGATGTTGAGACTGGTGTTTTGCAAGCACTATTTAATGAAGCTGCCAGTTGAGGACTTGTGAGGCGTCTATTTCTCAAACTGGACACTCTAATGTACTTGTCCTCTTGCTGAGTTGTGCACTCCTCCCACTCCTCTTTCTATTCTGGTTAGAGACATTTTGCGGTGTTCTGTGAAGGGAGTAGTACACAGCGTTGTACGAGATCTTCAGTTTTTTGGCAATTTATCGCATGGAATAGCCTTCATTTCTCAGAACAAGAGTAGACTGACGAGTTTCAGAATAAAGTTCTTTGTTTCTGGACATTTTGAGCCTGTAATCGCACCCACAAATGCTGATACTCCAGATACTCAACTAGTCTAAAGAAGGCCAGTTTTATTGCTTCTTTAATCAGAACAACAGTTTTCAGCTGTGCTAACAATGGTAAAAGGGTTTTCTAATGATTAATTAGCCTTTTAAAATGATAAACTTGAATTAGCGAACACAGCGTGCCATTGGAACACAGGAGTGATGGTTACTGATAATGGGCCTCTGTACGCCTATGTAGATATTCCATTACAAAATCTGCCGTTTCCAGCTACAATAGTCATTTACAACAATAACAGTGTCTACACTGTATATCTGATCAATTTGGTGTTATTTTAATGGACAAATAAATGTGCTTTTCTTTCAAAAACAAGGACATTTCTAAGTGACCCCAAACGTTTGAACGGTAGAGTATGTTGCGTAGAAATGCGAAGAGGGTGGCCAGCAGAGATAGGTGGGAGGGGCTGAGGGAAGCTGAGGGTTGGGATGCGGAATTGGAGACAAGTGGGAGTGGAGTTTCTTGGCGGGGGATAGAATGACGGTCAAAGATAAAAGTATAAAAAATCGAAATAAAACAAAAATTACGTTTAAATCGCACTGAGGGGCAGTGTTTTACAGCTAATGCCGGTTTGCCTGAGGCTGATGCCGTGCGGGTGTTTGTACACATGTATATACAGACACTCTCATTCAAATGCACATACACGGACACACACACACATGTAAATAGTGCCGAACATGCACTCAAACATATTCAGTTGACCTTGCTGTTATGATTTTTGTTGTCTTCAGTTTTTTGCATTGTTGTTTTCTGTTTGCCTTTTGTCTTTCACTTTTTTTTCTTTTCATTTTCTTGTTATGGGGGGTGGGGAATGTTTTTTTAATGTTATTTTTCTCTGGGAGGGTCTCAGATGGTTGAGGGGCAGCTCTTGGGGAACTGGGGGGAGGGGGGGGGGATCTTGGAGGGCTGGTAGCCTGGCGGTTGGGAGCTTGAGCCGGTGGGTGATGGATGGCTGGTTCGGGTCCTTGTTTTTGACCTTGCGGGAGATCTGTCGACGTGCCCTTGAGCAGGGTGTTGACCCTGGTTGCTTCTGTGTGTCGCTCTGGATGGGAGTCTGTTAGATGACTAATGTGATGTAGTTGTTGAGCGGCTTCACTGCAAGTATATTGTATGTTTCAGATACTCAAAAACAACAACAACAAATAATTACCAAAAGGGTTATAAACTGTTATTTTTTTTACTTTTTGTTTTAACGTGTTTTATTAACATGCTTGAATCGTCAAGTAGTAGTTGGAGATATGGTCTAAAATGCACAATGATTCAATGTGTGGATTTGATTTAAAACTGAAGGAACTGGGGGAAGAGACGTAGAATAACGCCATATTTATTGTGTTGAAAGCATAATATGAGGGTTGAGAGGCTTTATTTGAGTTGTCTTGGTGTTGAGGATGGATTTGACACCATTTTCTGCTCTTTTAATACAAATAATTTTAAGTAGGGATCTAGCTGCATTTATTCTGTGGACTACTAGGATATTGAATGTTTTGGGTTGCATAAATATTATTACAATTTCTATGTATCGCTGTGCAAGCAAAGCCAATATGAAAAGAATTTCTATGGGTAATTAGAGAGGTGAATTAGAATAGACTACAGACTTTACTGGTCAAAGCTTATTGTTTGTCATTCTGGCAGAATGGCAGAACCATGAGCTCACAGAATCCCATTGTGTTTGCTTCTTATAACCCTTAACCTCATTGCCATATTGCTGTTGTATTGTGCACTGGGTAAAGCTAATAAATATTATACTACTGATGTTCATTCAAAAGATTAACGTATGACCATATAAAACATCAAATCTATGAAAGGGTTCCCAAATACACAGATTATCCATTATATTGACCAGATACTCTAGTGGCCGCTCTAACAATGAAAATAAATGACTTCAAAAATGGAAGGCAGTCGGGAGGAGGCATGATCAGGTGGGACCATTCTAGCCAATGAGAGGGCACAACCGTTTCCACTAGTTACCACAGCTACAAAGTCAAAATTAGCCATTATTGTAAAAAAAAATAAAAAAAATATCATGAGCTTTTTAGTCTTCATTTAAGGTTATCGTTAGGTATAAGGTTAGTAGTGTGTTTAGGGTTATGTTTAAAATCACATTTAAAGAAGATAAATTGTAAAAATAGGGTTTATGACCTTGTGGCTGTGGTGACTAGTAACAACTTGGCCCAACTCCCATATAAAGTGTTTTTAATTACTTTTAATGATAACTTTGACACCTTCTGGAAACAGAAGATACTCCACAGGAATGACGGAGTCCATCCAAATCATCTTGGCTCCTGGACACATTTCAAGGCTGTGTTGAAACAATGACTTATCAATGACCAAAGACCAGCTCAGCTAATCCCTCCCATTGTGACAATGAGTCGTCATAATGCTGCATCAAATGTACATTATCCTAAGGGCATTGGCAGACACAATGTAAGTAACTTAATTTATGTCCCCCTAATTGCCCTGAATACCTTTGTTAATCCTACTGCTATTTGATGCAGTAATCATGAGCCTATGAACCAGAGTTACACTGTTAGCACTGTGCCCTAGTAGGTAAAACCACTTTGTGCAGCTCACCCTGCACTATTTTATTTATTTATTTCACCTTTATTTAACCAGGTAGGCAAATTGAGAACTATCAAGTCTACTTCTGATAAGCTTCCCAGTAAAGCATTAAAAACAATCAAACAACACAGAAAAGTGCTAAAAAAATGGCCCATATTAACATATGCAGCCTGAGAAACAAGGAAGGTACATGAAATTAATAACTTGCTTGTAACAGATGACATCTCTGACTATCTCTGAAACGCACTTAGATAATACCTTTGATGATACAGTGGTAACAATACATGGTTATAACATCTACCGAAAACACAGAAATGCCAAAGAAGGCGGTGTTGCGGTCTATATTCAGAACCACATTCCTGTAAAGCTTAGAACAGATCTAATGTTAAATACTGTTGAAGTAATATGGCTACAGGTTCATCTGCCTCACCTAAAGCCCATTCTTGTGGGAAGCTGCTATAGACCACCAAGTGCTAACAGTCAGTATCTGGATAATACGTATGTGTGAAATGCTTGATAATGTATGTGATATCAACAGAGAAGTATATTTTCTGGGTGATTTAAATATTGACTGACTCTCATCAAGCTGCCCACTAAAGAAAAAAATTAAAACCGTAACCATTGCCTGCAACCTGGTTCAGGTTGTCAGTCAACCTACCAGGGTATTTACAAACAGCACAGGAATGAAATCATCAACATGTATTGATCACATCTTTACTAACGCTGCAGAAATTTGCTTTAAAGCAGTATCCAAATCCATAGGATGTAGTGATCACAATATAGTAGCCATATCTAAGAAAACCAAAGTTCCAGAGGCTGGGCCTCATAAGAGGTCATACAATAGTTTTTGTAGTGATTCATATGATGTAAAGAATCTGTGGTGTGTAATGAGGAGCAACCAGACTCTGCACATTTATGAAATTGCTTATTCCAGTTACTAATAAGCACTCACCCATTAAAAACGTATTTAGGATCGGTGGGTCCGCCACCGGACGGTTGAGCTAACGTGGACTAATGCGATTAGCATGAGGTTGTAAGTAACAATAACATTTCCCAGGACATAGCCATATCTGATATTGGCAGAAAGCTTAAATTCTTGTTAATCTAACTGCACTGTCCAATTTACAGTAGCTATTACAGTGAAAGAATACCATGCTATTGTTTGAGGAGAGTGCACAGTTATGAACTTGAAAAGTTATCAATAAACCAATTAGCCACATTTGGGAAGTCTTGATACAATATTTTGAACAGAAATGCAATGGTTCAATGGATCAGTCTATAACTTTGCACATACACTGCTGCCATCTAGTGGCCAAAATATAAATTGCACCAGGGCTGGAATAATACATTATGGCCTTTCTCTTGCATTTAAAAGACGATGGTACAAAACAAATACAAAAAAAGGTTAGTTTTTTCTTTGTATTTTCTTTTACCAGATTGAATGTGTTATAATCTCTTACATTCATTTCACATTTCCACAAACTTCAAGTGTTTCCTTTCAAATGGTATCAAGAATATGCATATCCTCGCTTCAATGCCTGAGCTTCAGGCAGTTAGATTTGGGTCATTTTTGTCATTTTAGCCAAAAATGTAATTAAAGGGTCCGATCCTTAATTAAGAGGTTTTTCAGAAAATTACTGTAAAAACTGTTAAATACCCTTGGTTTGATGAGGAATTGAAAAATTGTATGGTTGAGAGGGATGAGGCAAAAGGTATGGCAAATAAGTCTGGCAGCCCAACTGATTGGCAAACGTACTGCAAATTAAGAAATCATGTGACTAAGCTAAATAAAAATAAACTAAACTATGAAACAAAGATAAATGAAATAAAGAATGATAGCCAAACCCTTCGGAGCACCTTAAATACATTTATGGGGGAAAAAGTGGTAGAGGTGAGAAATTGTTGTTGTCTATCAACAATGACAAGCCACCGGGGTCTGACAATCTGGATGGAAAATTACTGAGGATAATAGCGAACGACATTGCCACTCCTATTTGCCACATCGTCAGTTTAAGCCTACTAGAAAGTGTGTGCCCTCAGGCCTGAAGGGAAGCTAAAGTCATTCCGCTACCCAAGAATAGTAAAGCCCCCTTTACTGGCTCAAATAGCCGACCAATCAGCCTGTTACCAACCCTTAGTAAACTTCTGTAAAAAATGGTGTTTGGCCAGATACAGTGCTATTTCACAGTAACCAAATTGATAACATATTTTCAGCAAACACACTCAACAAGCACAGCACTTACACAAATTACTGATGATTGGCTGAGAGAAATTTATGATAAAATTATTGTGGAGGCTGTCTTGTTAGACTGCAGTGCAGCTTTTGACATTATCGATCATAGTCTGCTGCTGGAAAAATGTATGTGTTATGGCTTTACACCCCCTGCTATAATGTGGATGAAGGGTTACTTGTCTAACAGAACACAGAGGGTGTTCTTTAATGGAAGCCTCTCAAACATAATCCAGGTAGAAGCAGGAATTCCCCATGGTAGCTGTTTAGGCCCCTTGCTTTTTTCAATCTTTACTAACGACATGCCACTTGCTTTGAATAAGGCCAGTGTGTCTATGTATGCGGATGACTCAACACAATACACGTCAGCTACAACAGCAACTGAAATGACTGCAACACTTAACAAAGAGTTGCAGTTAGCTTCAGAATGGGTAGAAAGGAATAAGTTAGTACTAAATATTTCCAAAACTAAAAGCATTGTATTTGGGACAAATCATTCACTAAACCTTGAACCTCAACTACATGGAAATTGAGCAAGTTGAGATGTCATGGTCAAAACATATTGATGCAACAGTAGCTAAGATGGGGAGAAGTCTGTCCATAGTCCTGAATGTATTGTAATGTTTTTAAATTGTATAAACTGCCTTCATTTTGCTGGACCCCAGGAAGAGTAGTGGCTGCTTTGGCAGCAGCTAATGGGGATCAATAATAAATACAAATACAAATAGGGTGAAGCATGGTGGTGGCAGCATCATGCTGTGGGTATGTTTTTCAGCGGCAGGGATTGGGAGACTAGTCAGGATCGAGGGAAAGATGAACGGAGCAAAGTAGAGAGATCCTTGATGAAAACCTGCTCCAGAGTGCTCAGGACCTAAGACTGGGACGAACGTTCACCTTCCAACAGGACTACGACCTTAAGCACACAGCGAAGACAACGCAGAAGTGGCTTGGGGACAAGACTCTGAATATCCTTGAGTGGCCCAGCCAGAGCCCGGACTTGACCCATTCTAACATCTCTGGAGAGACCTGAAAACAGCTGTGCAGCGATGCTCCCCATCGAAGCTGACAGAGCTTGAGAGGATCTGCAGAGAAGAATATGAGAAACTCCCTAAATACAAGTGTGCCAAGCTTGTAGTGTCATACCCAAGAAGACTAGAGGCTGTAATTGCTGCCAAAGGTGGTTCAACAGTCCTGAGTAAAGGGTCTGAATACTTGTGATATTTCAAAAGAAAAATATATTTTTCTTTTATTTCTAAAAACCTGTTTTTGCTTTGTCATTATGGGGTATTATGTATAGATTGATGAGGGGGGGGATGATTTAATCCATTTTAGAATATTGCTGCAACATAACAAAATGTGGAAAAAGTCAAAGGGGTCTGAATATTTTCCAAATGCACTTGTTAGTGCTTGCGACTGGATGTGTGGTTCTGTATGATAGCCACATTAGCAGCTAATTAGCATTTAATTTTCGGGGGGGTACTTACAGCCCAATAAATTGATAAAAGTTACCTTCTCCGAGAGAGATTTGCACCGTTATCAAAACATCACGCCAGGGTAAGCCTACACCAAACACAGACCTTATATGAAGTTGTTTAAAAATCCCAGACAAAAAATTAATTGTGAAAAAATGATTGGAACCACTTCTGTGTTTTACCGCTAGGTTTTATGGGTATTATGACTCATACTGTGGTACTCAATATGGCCGAGTCTAACCGAACCACAGACTGAATGGCAAACACTTCCAGCTGATTGCAAGGAAATGTGCTTCGGTCGACTACATTCGGCTATTGTTTACATATTGTAATGTAACAGGCAGCAAGCGCTGCTTGAACCCTCGACCTATCCCGAAGCCCAGTGCACCATCGACTGTGCCACAAAAGCATGCTTGAGTAGCAGAGTCGATATCCACGCTTATAAACCAGGGTCGCTACAATATTGTGCATCATGTGCAATGAATCAAAAGACAAGTGACAGAACCTACCAGCGGCGCAAAAAGTCAGGTAAGCAACACTTTTTAGGGGAGATTTTTTTTTGTGCCCACGCAGCTGAAACAGGACTAGTAAAGGGCCATTCTGATTTTTCAGGGGGTGCTGCAGCACCCTCAGCATCCCTACTTCCCGCGGCTGTCCACCTCCTACCACCAAAAGGAACAACAGCATGTACAACCGGTAAAGTAACCTCAAATGCCATTTTATTCAACATTCTGGCTTGTTGAGACTATTGCAGCCTTTTTTAACAGCGACTTCTTTCAGACTGATATCCATGGAGTAACCATGGTAACAGTCTGATGTTTTGGCAAGGATAAAAGGTGAACCACTTTCCTGGTAGCACTATCAGTTATCCCGAGTTGAACTCAGAATTTAAATTAAAATGTAACTCCTCAATCCTGTTTCGAAGTATATGGCTCAGAATGGCCCGGTTCCAAAATGAATACATTTTTCACCCCTCGCTGTAACGGCTCTCGTTGGTGGTAGGAAGAGTAGACCAAAGCGCAGCGTGGAAAGTGTTCATGATTACTTTTATTCGAAAAACACTCAAGCAAAATAACCAAAGCGAAAACGAAAGCGCACGGTTCTGTCAGGCTAAGACACTAAACAGAAAACAAGATCCCACAAAACCCAAAAGGAAAATGACAATTTATATATGATCCCCAATCAGAGACAACGATAGACATCTGCCTCTGATTGGGAACCACACTCGGCCAAACACAAAGAAATAGAAAACAGAGACTTTCCCACCCGAGTCACACCCTGGCCTAACCAAACATAGAGAATAATAAGGATCTCTAAGGTCAGGGCGTGACACTCGCAAACTACGTCTACCTGGGCGCCGGGCCAGATTAATATAATCCACTCATGGATGGAGTTTACCTCCTTTCGTTTCAGCTCAGCTCGCATTAAACTTTTCTGGCAGCTCTGTAACAAAAAACGGTATACATTGTAGCTTTTAGAGAGATTACATTGTTACAGCCTTGCGTTGTTGACATGCTGTGCAGTTTTGACTAGGCTACACAATATTGTTGTTGCCTATATAGGCTATATTCTGTGCTTTGGAAAGAAATGTACCAGTATGTGAGTTGTATTTCATCACACAATGTGTGATTAAATTGTACGAATTGTAAATACATAAGGACTAATCATCTATTCAGGCTGGGTAGTGTTTCAACTATATCTTATCAGCCACCAGGGGTCATCCTATCCGACCACAGCGTTTGAAATGACCCTCTATTGACTTATTCATGTAGGGCTACACTCTTAGAAAAAAAGGGTTCCTCGGTTGTCCCCATCGGACTACCCTTTTTGGTTCCAGGTAGAACCCACCCTTTTTGACTCCAGGTAGAAGATCTACCTGAAACAAAAAGAGTTCTTCAAAGGGCTGTCCTATGGTGACAGCCGAATAACCCTTTAAGGTTCTAGATAGCACTTTTCCCCGCCTAAGAACCTAGTTTAAATGCTAGTGTTGAGGTCTTATAATGGGAAACATGTATACGGAAAAAAGGAATATCTGCAGCATTTGGTTTGATCAATATCCTCATCACTTGTTGTCTAGTATGCCTACTGCCTGACTGACATAATAATAGATAGATTAGAACAGTAAGACCATGCAAGGAGCAAGGAAATTACAACATCAATGTCATATAGATCGATTATTTGATTACTTTAAAAAAGTAAAAATATCAATACTTTATTTCTGTATCTCTCTCTTTCTTTCTCTCCAGTCTTGTCCCTGCTAGTGCCCCAGTAGGGGGGCCTCCTCTCCACCTAGCAGCTCACCTCTACCCCTCTGTTCCCTGTCCCTGGGCCTGGCTGACCATGCTGCAGGAGGGGGCCAAAGCCTGGAAGAGGCTTACAACATAGACCCTGAAAGACGGAGGAAGAGGACATGGTATGTGGGGAGGATGAAGACAAAGTGGAGAAGATGATGGACCTCAGTGACCTGCCCAAGCCCTGTTCGCCTTCAGGGTCCACGAGGCCTTGTTCGAGGAGGACCGCCACCGGGTGAGACTAGTGGTGATGTCACTTCCTGTTTCAGATGTGCCACACCCCCTGGTTGACTTGTAGGCTAAACTAAATTAAGGCCGTTAGGAAGCAATTCACCCAAAATGTTGTTTTGATTTAGCATGTGTGTGCACGCATGCATGCGTGTGTTATGTATCTGACTATCCATGCATGTGTGTGTTACCTTACATGAGTTCTGTCCGTCTCCCAACCACAGATTCAGTTCTCCACAAATAGCATGATGTCATTACCTATCGAGAAATCGCACCCCACACAGCCTATCCCCAGCCTGGCCAAATTCAGTCATCTCTCCCACAGTGGCTGCCAATGGCCCAGGAAGTACACCTGCTGCTACAAGGTTTATTGGTGACACATATGCCAGGGAACATCCCATGCTGGGGTCTGATATAATGACTCACACCCTATCCCTAGATGAGCCACTTGCCATATTCAGTCACATTATATCATTGTATGCATGCACATGTGGTTAGCTCGGCCTTAGCATGTGCATGCATGCACTTCTTTCATGAACACGCACACGTACACACACACACACACACACACTCACACACATGCATAATCACGCACACATGCATTCAAGCACACAGACACACACACACCACCTAAGCTGAACCTATGGGCCATGTGCCCCTCTGTGACACAGTTGGTGGATCAAGGCCTGTCACATCTTTATCTACCAGGGATGAAACACAGCCCAGGCTGTCTAAAATAAAATACTTTTTAATTTTCTGCCCCTCTAATCCAATTAGACTGTCCCAGCATCCATCCCTCCATCTGGCATGCCTCACATTCCTCTCTCTCTCACTCCCTCTCTCTCTTGATTCTTTACCTCTATATTTCACTCACTCAGTTCCCGCTCTTGTTTCCTCACTCGCTCCTTTCAATTCCCCCTGCACTCTTTTTGTCTCTCCTTTTCATTCTCGCTCTCTCCCACTCTCTGTCTCCTTGGACAAATGATAACCAACACACAAGCAGGCAACAAAAAAATGGCACACAAATAAGTGAATCACTCTCACTTTGTGAATTTGGTTGGTTGTACACCCTTTGCTCCTTGCAGTTGAATCCGCCCCCCTTCCCTCCCCATCCTTTGATTCCTTTTAAGTAGAAATGCCACCCCCTCCCACTTCAATTAACGGATATCAACACATTGTCACCGTACACTGCATTTGAATAGGCCTGACTAAAAATAACCATTTCAACACTTATTTGAATATTCGAAAACTGTGAACGAAATGAGAAGGTAACCTTTCAAAGGTTATGGGGGAAAACTCTCGATGCCCCCGCATGTGAATGTTGTAAGTAAGAGAGTAGGTGGTCATTGTATCCATGAACACACACAATCACACAGACGTCCATTAACATACAGTTCAAGCACACACACATAAACCCACACACATACAAACCCACACACAAGCGCTGTATGTCCCAAATTTACAGTTGAAGTCAGAAGTTTACATACACTAAGGTTGGAATTATTAAAACTCGTTTTTCAGCCACTCCACAAATTTCTTGTTAACAAACTATAGTTTTGGCAAGTCGATTACTTTGTGCGTCTACTTTGTGCATGACACAAGTCATTTTTCCAACAATTGTTTACAGACAGATTGTTTCACTTATAATTCCCTGTATCACAATTCCAGTCAGTCAGAAGTTTACATACACTAAGTTAACTGTGCCTTTAAACAGCATGGAAAATTCCAGAAAATGATGTCATGGATTTAGAAGCTTCTGATAAGCTAATTGACATAATTTGAGTCAATTGGAGGTGTACCTGTGGATGTATGTCAAGGCCTACCTTCAAACTCAGTGCCTCTTTGCTTGACATCATGGGAAAATCAAAAGAAATCAGCCAAGACCTCAGAAAAAAATTGTAGACCTCCACAAGTCTGGTTCATCCTCGGGAGCAATTTCCAAACGCCCGAAGCTACCACATTCATCTGTACAAACAATAGTACGCAAGTATAAACACCATGGGACCACACAGCCGTCATACCGCTCAGGAAGGAGACACGTTCTGTCTCCTAGAGATGAACGTACTTTGGTGCGAAAAATGCAAATCAATCCCAGAACAACAGCAAAGGACCTTGTGAAGATGCTGGAGAAAACAGGTACAAAAGTATCTATATGCACAGTAAAACAAGTCCTATATCGACATAACCTGAAAAGCCGCTCAGCAAGGAAGAAGCCACTGCTCCAACACCACCATAGAAAAGCAAGACTACGGTTTGCAACTGCACATGGGGACAAAGATCGTACTTTTTGGAGAAATGTCCTCTGGTCTGATGAAATAAAAATAGAACTGCTTGGACATAATGACCACTGTTATGTTTGGAGGAAAAAGGTGGATGCTTGCAAGCCGAAGAACACCATCCCAACCGTGAAGCACAGGGGTGGGAGCATCATGTTGTGGGGGTGCTTTGCTATAGGAGGGACTGGTGCACTTCACAAAATTGATGGCTTCATGAGGCAGGAAAATTATGTGGCTATATTGAAGCAACATCTCAAGACATCAGTCAGGAAGTTAAAGCTTGGTCGCAAATGGGTCTTCCAAATGGACAATGACCCCAAGCATACTTCCAAAGTTGTGGCAAAATGGCTTAAGGACAACAAAGTCAAGGTATTGGAGTGGCCACCACAAAGCCCTAACCTCAATCCCATAGAAAATTGTGGGCAGAACTGAAAAAGCGTGTGCGAGCAAGGAGGCCTACAATCCTGACTCAGTTACACCAGCTCTGTCAGGAGGAATGGGCCAAAATTCACCCAACTTATTGTGGGAAGCTTGTGGAAGGCTACCCGAAACATTTGACCCAAGTTAAACAATTTAAAGGCAATGCTACGAAATATTAATTGAGTCTATATAAATTTCTGACCCACTGGGAATGTGATGAAAGAAATAAAAGCTGTTATTATTGACATTTCACATTCTTAAAATAAAGTGGTCATCATAACTGACCTAAGACAGGGAATCTTTACTAGGATTATATGGCAGGAATTGTGAAAAACTGAGTTTAATGTATTTGGCTAAGGTAAACTTCCAACTTCAACTGTAATATCTTTGTTGCTTCCATTCCCTGTTTAAATCTCTGGTGCATTGATTCTTTCTCATCTGTAAGAACTCACATCCCAATCCCAGCCTTTCTCCTACTTACCAGCGAGACAACATTCTAGAGTCAGACACACGTGGTAAGTGTGGGCTAGTCTGCCACTGTAAACAGGTACTGTAGGGCTCTGTAGTCGGAGCAAGACGTGCCATAGCTTTATCAAATGCTCTTAAGAACTGCAAAGAGCTTTTCCCCCCAGCTGCATTGGCAAAGGGAAAAACCTAGTGACACACTTTCTTTATCTGAATTATATTTCCGTGACCTACTCTCAGCAAAAATAGAAAGGACTTAGATTTTTTTTTAATTACGCTTAATTCTACCTAGAAGTTATGGCGGCCCAGTCTTTCCTCCCCGTCGTTATGAAGTGATAGCCTCATGGTAATTCTTTATTTTACAGCCCAATTTCAGCTAGTACTTACCTTATATTTACATAGAAACTATGTGGGAATAATGTCTAGCGCTTACCTCAAAGAATTCAACACAATTGGTAACTACCCGTACCAAATGGTACATAGAATATAAAATAATAAAATAGAAAATAGAATAGATTAGTAAGCAGTGGGCTGTAAAACAAAGCTCTACCCAACTCATTTATTTAGTTTGTATTTTATATGAATTGCCCTAGATTTGCTGCACTTGTTATTACACGGATAGAAATTTCTGTCTAAGGAAGGTCACGCATGATGAGGCTATGCTGATGAGGGGTGTGTGAGGGAGTTTTTGGTTAGTAATGAGAGACAAGAATGGGAGGGGTGGTGGTGGAGGGGAGGAGGTAAAGGTCAGTAAAGGCTATTAAGACTTCTCATGTCTTATACAGTCCGTGCCAGCAGCCTAATCAGATGCTCTCAGTGCGGCTGACAGGAACAATACTTGTAGGCTACTTTCACTGCCTATCATGATTAAAGTAGAACCCCCATCCCAAAACCATAAGACAATGCTCTTTGTGGTACAGACATACTGCAATGAAACAGTAGCAGAGCATTGGTAGTGCAAAAAAAAGTGATTTATTAGTATCTACATACAATCTAGTGCTTTGAACACCAGCAAAATCTAATACATAGTAGTTATATTAAGCTTAACTATACTGAATACATTTTCCATTTGCACAAAAAAGCTTATTTTTCTCAGATTTTGTCCACAAATTTGTTTACATCCATGTTAATGAGCATTTATTTTTGGCAAGATCATCCATACACCTGACAGGTGTGGCATATCAAGAAGCTGATTAAACAACGTGATCATTACACAGGTGCAGTAAAAGGCCGCTCTAAAATGTGAAATTTTGTCACACAACACAATGCCAGGGATTTCTCAAGTTTTGAGGGAGCGTGCAATTGGCATGCTGACAGCAGGAATGTCCACCAGAGCTGTTGTCAGATAATGTAATGTTCCTTTCTCTACTATAAGCCACCTCCAACATAATTTTTGAGAATTTGGCAGTATATCCAACCGGCCTCACAACCGCAGTCCACGTGTAACCACGCCAGTCCAGGACCTCCACATCCGTCTTCTTCACCTGCGGGATCATCTGAGACCAGCCACCCGGACAGCTGATAAAACTGTGGGTTTGCACAACCGAATAATTTCTGCGCAAACTGTCAGAAACCGTCTCAGGGAAGCTCATCTGCGTGCTCGTCATCCTCACCAGGGTCTTGACCTGACTGCAGTTCGACGTTGTAACTGACTTCAGTGGGCAAATGCTCCCCTTCGATGGCCACTGGCATGCTGGAGAAGTGTGCTCTTCACTGATGAATCCCGGTTTCAACTGTACTGGGCAGATGGCAGACAGTGAGTATGGCGTTGTGTGCGTGAATAACTTTCTGCTGTCAATGTTGTGAACGGAGTGCCACATGGTGGCGGTGCGGTTATGGTATGGGCAGGGATAAGCTAAGGACAATGAACACAATAGCATTTTATTGATGGCAATATGAATGCACAGAGATATCGTGTTGCGATCCTGAGGGCCATTGTCGTGCCATTCATCCCCCCCGCCATCACCTCATGTTTGAGCATGATTATGCACGGCCCCATGTCGCAAGGATTTGTACACAATTCCTGGAAGATGAAAAATGTCCCAGTTCTTCCATGACCTGCATACTCACCAGACATGTCACCCATTGAGCATGTTTGGGATGCTCTGGATCAACGTATAGTTTGGGATGCTCTGGATCGACGTGTACGACAGCGTGTTCCAGTTCCCGCCAATATCCAGAAATTTCGCACAGCCATTGAAGAGGAGTGGGACAACATTCCACAAGCCACAATCAACAGCCTGATCAACTCTATGCGAAGGAGATGTGTCGAGCTGCATGAGGCAAATGGTCACACCAGATATTGACTGTTTTCTGATCCACGCCACTACCTTTCTTTTTTTTTTAAAGGTATCTGTGACCAACAGATGCGTATCTGTATTCCCAGTCATGTGAAATCCATAGATTATGGGCTAATTCATTTATTTGAAATGACTGATTTCGTTATATGAACTGCAACTCAGAAAAATCTTTGAAATGGTTGCATGTTGCATTTATATTTTTGTTCAGGAGTAACATCATCGCCCTGATTGCATTGTCATTGTGCACTGTGCCATGTAACCCTCAACTCCGCATTACAATTAGTCAGAGTGGTTAGGATCAATTCGAATTCAAAAGAGTCAATTCAGGGAGTAAACTGAAATTCCAATTTAATAACTGAGAACATTGCTTTTATTTTCAGTGACTTCACAATAGACCGAAGAGGATAAACAATTACAAAAGTTCATACGTTATTTTTTATTTCATCACTTCCCGATTTGATCGAAACCCTGCAATTTGTGCTATAGTACGATTTAGTGAAGGCACAGCATTGACTGTTTGTACAGTTGGGAAGCAGCAGAGCCATATAGACCAGAGTTCAGTGTTGTGGCCTGTGTTTGTTTGTATCTAGAACCGAGAGATTAAAGCCAGTCTGAAGGATAAAGGTAATATTGGATTGAGCTCCTGTGCTGCGTGTGTTATGTTGTCCGTCTATTTTTGGGTCTCTGTCCCGTAGGGGGAACGTGCGGGAGGGCGCACAGAGAGCTGAAGGTCACCCACGATGCACTGTTGCAGAGTGTGTCCATCGTCCATTCCTCCGGAAGACTTCTGGAAGTCTTTGGTGAGGTAAGCCTTACTCATAGTCAAGTTCATGGTCTTGTAATGGCTGACCTCAGCATCCACAAGGAAAACTTGAGCACGTCTGTCACAAGACATAATGATGGCCTTACAAACAAACAAAAACACTTCAAAATTGCAGTTGAGAATAACGTTTTCACCTCAATTGTGAATTGCGGTTTCACATGGGAAATTTCAATAAACGCTACTTTGTTAAAGTTCGATAACCAAAGTTTTATGCAGGTTGTTGTTTTTGAAGGAGGGGATGACATTTAAAGTACACTGTCATTGTGTTCTTTGGAAAGGACATCGTCTTGTTCTTTGCTTATGCCTTTTGCCGCTGCAATTTGCCTGGCAGGGAGTCTTGCTGGAGGATGAAAAATCTATGTATTACACTCTCTGTTCCTCTCTTTTTCTATTTTTCTATCTCCCCCTATGTCTCTTTCTATCCACTTATCCCTGTATGTATCCACATCTCTTGCCCTTAATTACTCTCCATCTCTCTTTTATCCCTTCTCTCTCAAGCTCTATTTATTCCTCTCCTGTCATTTCAATCTCTCTGCCTCTCTCTCTCTAAAGGTACAGTCTATTTTTAATTCCCTGGCATGTTAGCTACAGTTCAAGTCGGAAGTTTACTTAAACTAAGATTGGAGTCATTAAAACTTGTTGTTAAACTACTCCACAAATTTCTTGTTAACAAACTATAGTTTTGGCAAGTCTGTTAGGACATCTAGTTTGTGCCTGACACGAGTAATTTTTCCAACAATTGTTTACAGACAGATTATTTCACTGTATCACAATTCCAGTGGATCAGAAGTTCACATACACTAAATTGACTGTGCCTTTAAACAGCTTGGAAAATTACAGAAAATGATTTCATGGCTTTAGAAGCTTCTGATAGGCTAATTGAAATAATTTGAGTCAATTGGAGGTGTACCTGTGGATGTATGTCAAGGCCTACCTTCAAACTCAGTGCCTCTTGCTTGACATCATGGGAAAATCAAAAGAAATCAACCAAGACCTCAGAAAATAAATTGTAGACATCCACAAGTCTGGTTCATCCTTGGGAGCAATTTCCAAACACATGAAGATAACACGTTCATCTGTACAAACAATAGTACGCAAGTATAAACACCATGGGACCACACAGCCGTCATACCACTCAGGAAGGAGCGGTTCTGTCTCCTAGAGATGAATGTACTTTGGTGCGAAAAGTGCAAATCAATCCCAGAACAGCAGCAAAGGACATTGTGAAGATGCTGGAGGAAACAGGTACAAAAGTATCTATATCCACAGTAAACGAGTCCTATATCGACATAACTTGAAAGGCCGTTCAGCAAGGAAGAAGCCACTGCCCCAACACCGCCATAAAAAAGCCAGACTACAGTTTGCAAATGCACATGGGGACAAAGATCGTACTTTATGGAGAAATGTCCTCTGGTCTGATGAAACAAAAATAGAACTGTTTGGCCATAATGACCATTGTTATGTTTGGAGGAAGAAGGGGGAGGCTTGCAAGCCGGAGAACACCATCCCAACCATGAAGCACGGGGGTGGCAGCATCATGTTGTGGGGGTGCATTGCTATAGGAGGGACTGGTGCACCTCACAAATGGATGGCATCATGAGGAGGGGAAATTATGTGGTTATATTGAAACAACATCTCAAGACATCAGTCAGGAAGTTAAAGCTTAGTCACAAATGGGTCTTCCAAATGGACAATGACCCCAAGCATACTTCCAAAGTTGTGGCAAAATGGCTTAAGGACAACAAAGTCAAGGTATTGGAGTGGCCATCACAAAGCCCTGACCTCAATCCCATAGAACATTTTTGGGCAGAACTGAAAAAGCCTGTGCGAGCAAGGAGGCCTACAAACCTGACACCAGCTCTGTCAGGAGGAATGGGCCAAAATTCAACCAACTTATTGTGGGAAGCTTGTGGAAGGCTACCCGAAACATTTGACCCAAGTTAAACAATTTAAAGGCAATGCTATCAAATACTAATTGAGTGTATGTAAACTTCTGACCCACTGGGAATGTGATGAAAGAAATAAAAGCTGAAATAAATCTCTCTACTATTATTCTGACATTTCACATTCTTAAAATAAAGTGGTGATCGTAACTGACCTAAAACAGGGATTTTTTACTCGGATTAAATGTCAGGATTGTTAAAAACTGAGTGTAAACGTATTTGGCTAAGGTGTATGTAAACGTCCGACTTCAACTGTAGATCTCGTAGTGGCATTGTAAAAACAGGAGAGAGACTAAAAAGGAATGGGAGCACATTCTATCCTTAAGCAAATGAGCCTGTGGGTTTCGTAAATAACAATGCTACTTCCCTCTGTCTGCTTGCCTCGTGAAAATGACACGCTTAAGTCTTGGAACACTGTGCCGTCTTCAACATTTGTTTATCCTCTTGTCTTTCCAGCTGCTGGCTATTCAGGCTGACATACAGTGCATTTGGAAAGTATACAGACCCCTTACAGACATTACAGCCTTATTCTAAAATGGATTAAATAAATAAATACATCATTATCAATCTACACACAATAGATTTTTAGACATTTCTGGAGATTTATTCAAATAAACAGAAATACCTTATTTACATAAGTATTAAGACCCTTTGCTATGAGACTCGAAATTGAGCTCAGGTGCATCCCGTTTCCAATGATCATCCTTGAGATGTTTCTACAACTTGATTGGAGTCCACCTGTGGGAAATTCAATTGATTGGACATGATTTGGAAAGACACACACCTGTCTATATAAGGTCCCACAGTTGACAGTGCATGTCAGAGCAAAAACCATGCCATGAGGTCGAAGTAATTGTCCGTAGAGCTCCGAGACAGGATTGTGTCGAGGCACAAATCTGGGGAAGGGTACCAAGAACTTTCTGCAGCGTTGAAGGTCCCCAAGAACACAGTGGCCTCCATCATTTTTAAATGGAAGAAGTTTGGAAAAACCAAGACTCTTCCTAGAGCTGGCCGCCCGGCTAAACTGAGCAATCAGGGGAGAAGATGACCAAGAACCCAATGGTCACTCTGACAGAACTCCAGAGTTCTGTCAGAGTGACCATTGGAGATGGGAGAACCTTCCAGAAGGACAACCATCTCTACAGCACTCCACCAATCAGGCCTTTATGATAGAGCGGCCAGACGGAAGCCACTCCTCAGTAAAAGGCACTTGACAGCCTACTTGGAGTTTGCCAAAGGGCACCTAAAGGACTCAGACTATGAGAAACAAGATTCTCTGGTCTGATGAAACCGAGATTGAACTCTTTGGCCTGAATGCAAAGCGTCACGTCTGGAGGGAACCTGGCACCATCCTTACAGGATGTCATTGAGTGGCCCAGCCAGAGCCCGGACTTGAACCTGATCGAACATCTCTGGAGAGACCTGAAATAGCTGTGCATCAACGCTCCCCATCCAACCTGACAGAGCTTGAGAGGATCTGCAGAGAAGAAAGGGAGAAACTCCAAGTAGAGTTGTGCCAAGCTTGTAGTGTCATACCCAAGAAGACTCGAGGCTGTAATCGCTGCCAAAGGTGCTTCAAAAAAGCACTGAGTAAAGGGTCATGAATACTTATGTAAATGTGATATTTTCAGGTTTTTTATATACATTTGCAAATAATTCTTAAAACCTGTTTTGCTTTGTCATTATGGGGTATTCTGTGTAGATTGATGAGGGGGGAAAATGAACGAAAGATTACTTAAAGGGTTCTCCTATGAGGACAGCCAAATAGCACTGTAAGGTTCTAGATAGCACCTGTCTTTCTAATAGTGTACATTACGCGTTATAATGCATTTTCAAGGAATACTCTTCCTATCATTTGGTCAGTACTTGTCTTCCTCGGCTGTGCTCTCATCCAGGTTTGTCCTCTGCACCTTGCTTCTCGCTATCTCTTTCTCGTTCTTGCTTTTTCTCTGTTCCCCATGACTCTCTCTCTCTCCCCCCTCCTTTCTCTGTTTCTCTCTCTTTCTCTCTCCTCTCTTTAACGCTGTATGTTCTTTCTCTCTCTGCTCTCTCCATTCTTTCTTTCTTATTCCCTTCCCCTCTCTCCCCACATGCTCCCTTTCTCTCTCGCTGTCTCCCCCTGGCTCCCTATGCCTGTACTTGGCTGCTTTGCTTTATTATTAGCTCGGCCTAAATTACGGCAGCTGCAGTGGCGCCAGGGGGTGGCTGAGCAGGGCCGAGTGAGGAAGTGTGGCACTGGCAGCCTCCATCGCTGCGAGGGCACAGTGATGGTGTGTGTATGTGTATGTGTGTGTGTGGAGGGGGGGGGGGGGGGGGGGGTACAGTGCTGTTTTTAGGCATAAGCGACATACGGGAGCCCCCAACGAAAAAATGAAGTCAGTCGGGGTCTCAACTTACTGTTAGTTAGGATAGTCGAATACACAACGTTCAATTTTGACATTTGGTAGCACATCAACAGTTTACCTCTTGTTATGTCAGTATCTGACTGTCATTCAATTAGCCCATGTCCGCTAACAACTTATAGACTGCTAGGTAATTTATCCTAACCAGCCGTCTAAAGCTAAAGCTTGTAGTAATCATGGCCGAATTACTGACCGTATTCCTGACCTCCAGGGGGCCCCCAAGTCACTCTCACTCAGATATCATATGAACATGGCAAAATGTGTAGAATTGCAGGAAATTAGCTTTAAAACTGCCAATATGTTTCTCCAGCCTATGGCGAAATGTGAACGGCAGGAAATTTGCTTTGAAACTGTGAAATGTTCTCGCCGTCCCATGGCAAAATGTGTAGAATTGCAGGACATGCCAACCAAAGAAACAGCTCTGGGGGGTTGTGTGTGTGTGTGTGTGTGTGTGTGTGTGTGTGTGTGTGTGTGTGTGTGTGTGTGTGTGTGTGTGTGTGAGAGACCCTGTACAGACAGACTTTACGATACGTTGCCGGTAAAGAAAATCAGGCAATGTTTTTAAGAGCCCAGTTTATACAGTTTAATTTACCACGTTATTGCCAGGATAAGCCTATTATATCTCCTGTGCACATGCCTGCAAGTTTAGGAGTGGGAGCAGATATGGGCTGTTGTAGGTGGACATCTATTTGAATAAATCCATTGAATATACACCATAACAAAGAAATCCATTATTCATTTGTTGTAGGCAGGTCATAGGAAATATTATAAGACGAATAAAATATATTTTCAAAAGAATAGAATGGCATATTTTGAGTTGAATGATGTTTCTGGTCTGTGGAAGCCTACATGCTAAATGTCTGCACCATGCATATGAAATCAATAGTTCAACTATTTTGTTTATTAAAACAGACAAGAATATCATGAAAAATAACTGAATAAAATACAAATAATATTTTTTCCATAGAACAGAACTTTCCATGGAAGTCATACAGTAATTTTAAAAAAGGGATATTTTGAAACAGAGCCCAAGCTTTTTTGGGCTCTGTTTGGGCTCTGTCTTACGTTGTCACGTTGCTGACCTGTTTTTCCTTTTTCTTGTGTTTATTTAGTTGGTCAGGGCGTGAGTTGGGGTGGGTTGTCGGTGTTATTTTCTATGTTGGGTTGTTTGTGTTCGGCCGGGTATGATTCTCAATCAGAGACAGCTATCAATCGTTGTCCCTGATTGAGAATCATACATAGGCAGCCTGTGATTCACGTGGTTTCTGTGGGTGTTTGTATCGCGTGTCTGGGTTAGTACCACACGGGACTGTTTGCGGTTTGTCACGTTTGTTGTTTTGTATGTTGAAGTGTTCAGTCTGTTTTCATTAAATATGAACACTAACCACTCTGCATATTGGTCTGATCCTTCTCGCCTCTCCTCCTCGTCCGAGGAGGAGGATTACAACGATCGTAACAAACGTTGAGAGTAGGCTTATCTTCATCATGATACCGATAGAAAATAATAAGAATCTACACTACCGTTCAAAAGTTTAGAGTCAGTTACAAATGTCCTTGTTTTTGAAAGAAAAGCACATGTTTTGTCCATTTAAAAGAGCTTAAAATTGATCAGAAATACCATGTAGGCATTAGAAAAACCCTTTTCAATTATGTTAGCACAGCTGAAAACATGTTGTTCGGATTAAAGAAGCAATAAAACTGGCCTTCTTTAGACTAGTTGAGTATCTGGAGCATCAGCATTTGTACGTTCGATTCAGTGTAGACATTGTAAATGTCTTCCGGAGGACGTCCTCCAACCTATCAGAGCTCTTGCAGCATGAACTGACATGTTGTCCATCCAATCAAAGAATCAGAGAAGGAATCTAGTACTGAAAGCATAAGCTACAGCTAGCTAGCACTGCAGTGCATAAAATATGGTCAGTAGTTGACTCAAAGAGAAAGACAGTACTTGGAACAGTTGAACAAATAAATGTATTCAAAAGAGAGAGATATTTTGTTCACTTTGACTTGGCCTACTATGCAGCTAGCTAGTTTATCCTACACAAACACTCGGCTCAAACAGAGAGGGATGCAATGTTAGTTAGCTGGCTATGGCTATCCAACACTAGAAGTCTTCCAAGTCAAGGAACAATTTTGGTTTTATTCACTTATTGCCACCGTGGCCCACCGGTGTAACTGCTAAACTGCTTGCTTCTGACCGTACACTGTATTGCATGATTGTAGCGGGTTTACTAATGAGTTAGTTCTAGTAGCTATGTTTTTTTTAATCGTGTTTTGAGGGGGTTCTTAAAATTGTAATGTCTTAAAGTAATGATGGACTGTCATTTCTCTTTGCTTATTCGAGCTGTTCTTGCCATAATACGGACTTGGTCTTTGACCAAATAGAGCTATCTTCTGTATACCACCCCTACCTTGTCACAACACAACTGATTGGCTCAAACGCATTAAGAAGGAAAGAAATTCCACAAATTAACTTTTAACAAGGCACACCTGTTAATTGAAGTGCATTCAATTAACTTCATGTGACTACATGAAGCTGGTTGAGATCATGCCAAGAGTTTGCAAAGCTGTCATCAATGCAAAGTGTGGCTACTTTGAAGAATATAAAATATATTTTGATTTGTATAACACTTTTTAGGTTACTACATGATTCCATATGTGTTATTTCATAGTTTTGATGTCTTCTACAATGTAGTGTCCAAACTTTATTTATTTAAAAAATATACATATTTTCCTTTATTATTTGCCCCTAACCCCTCCCCTAATTGGAGTAAACTAATGGACAACACAATGTATTTTACAATCGTTATCTTTTTCTTTTTCTTTTTGATTTTACAATCGTTATCTGTCAGCTACCCTCAACTCCTCCCATTTATCTCTGAAGACCATCCAATTTGATTTCTATTTGCCATATATTTTTAACTTTGCTGTTTAACAAAAGTTCGGAACCTATATACATTTTACAGACACAGTATACAGTTGAAGTCGGAAGTTTACATACACCTTAGCCAAATACATTTAAACTAAATTTTTCACAAATCCTGACATTTAATAATAGTAAAAATTCCCTGTCTTGGGTCAGTTAGGATCACCACTTCATTTTAAGAATGTGAAATGTCAGAATAATAGTAGAGAGAGTGATTTATTTCAGCTTTTATTTCTTTCACCACATTCCCAGTGGGTCAGAAGTTTACATACGCTGAATTAGTATTTGGTAGCATTGCCTTTAAATTGTTTAACTTGGGTCAAACATTTTGGGTTGCCTTCCACAAGCTTCCCACAATAAGTTGTGTGACTTTTGGCCCATTCCTCCTGACAGAGCTGGTGTAACTGAGTCAGGATTGTAGGCCTCCTTGCTCGCACACGCTTTTTCAGTTCTGCCCACAAATGTTCTATGGGATCGAGGTCAGGGCTTTGTAATGGCCACTCCAATACCTTGACTTTGTTGTCCTTAAGCCATTTTGCCACAACTTTGGAAGTATGCTTGGGGTCTTTGTCCATTTTGAAGACCCATTTGCGACCAAGCTTTAACTTCCTGACTTGAGATGTTGCTTCAATATATCCACATAATTTCCCCTCCTCATGATGCCATCAATTTTGTGAAGTGCACCAGTTCTCCTGCATCTAAGCACCCCCACACCATGATGCTACCACCCCCGTGCTTCACAGTTGGGATGGTGTTCTTCGGCTTGCAAGCCTCCACCTTTCTCCTCCAAACATAAGGACGGTCATTATGGCCAAACAGTTCTATTTTTGTTTCATCAGACCAGAGGACATTTCTCCAAAAAGTACGATCTTTGTACCCATTTGCAGTTGCAAACCGTAGTCTGGCTTTTTTATGGCGGTTTTGGAGCAGTGGCTTCTTCCTTGCTTCCTTCAGGTTGTCAATATAGGACTCGTTTTACTGTGGATATAGATACTTTTGTACTTGTTTCCTCCAGCATCTTCACAAGGTCCTTTGCTGCTGTTCTGGGATTGATTTGCACTTTTCGCACCAAAGTAGGCTCATGTCTAGGAGACAGAACGCGTCTCCTTCCTGAGCAGTATGACGGCTGCATGGTCCCATGGTGTTTATACTTGCGTACTATTGTTTGTACAGGTGAATGCGGTACCTTCAGGCGTTTGGAAATTGCTCCCGAGGATGAACCAGACTTGTGGAGGTCTACAATTTTTTTATGAGATCTTGGCTGATTACTTTTGATTTTCCCATGATGTCAAGCAAAGAGGCACTGAGTTTGAAGGTAGGCCTTGAAATACATCCACAGGTACACCTCCAATTGACTCAAATTATGTCAATTAGAATATCATAAGCTTCTAAAGCCATGAAATCATTTTCTGGAATTTTCCAAGCTGTTTAAAGGCACAGTCAATTTAGTGTATGTAAACTTCTGACCCACTGGATTTGTGGGTGAAATAATCTGTGAAATAATCTGTCTGTAAACAATTGTTGGAATAAATACTTGTGTCATGCACAAAGTAGATGTCCTACCCAACTTGCCAAAACTATAGTTTGTTCACAAGAAATGTGTGGAGTGGTTAAAAAACAAGTTTTAATGACTCCAACCTAAGTGTATGTAAACTTCCAACTTCAACTGTATTTTACACGAGTTATCTTGTTGTTTTTAGTCCCACTCTTCAGCTCCACTCAACCCTTTCATCTATTTCTTAACATCATCCATTTTTTAAATTATATTTGCCATTTATTTTTCAATTGTGCTGAGATGTTTCACAAAAGTTCTGAATCTTTCTATTCTCATAGTTTCTACAGATTGTAAATACATTTTTTTCTAAAAGTATTATTATATTGTTGATCGATTAACTATGACTTTTAGAATCACCCAGCAGTGCTATTTGCAGAGTTAGCTCCAGGTAAATGTTGCAATTCTTCAGCTATTCCTGAACGTGCGACATAAAACAAGCTACATATGGACAGTACAAAACAGAGCCAGCAAAATCTGCAGAGCTGGGATGGTTGTATCCCCATATATATAGCGTTCTATTGATTGCAAGAATTTTGTATAATCATTTAAATTGAAAAACTCTTAAGTTCTGAATCGGTCGTCGTTTTGCGAATCAGTTCATATACCAAGTGCCATGGAATCGTAAATCGAAAATCTATTCCCAACTATTTTGCAATCTATATTGCACAGCTGTAAATGTTTTGGTACTTAAATTCAACTGGTATACTTTTTTTTATTTATCACAATTTTCTTCAACCAATGTTGGTCTATAACGCAGAGAAGTTCCTTACTATTTCCCCCTTGCCTCTTCCATTTTTGGTAATGTTGCAATTAGTTGGTTGTACTTTTGAGTAGAGCAGACATTTCCATATTTTTGTTAGCTGCATGTGTGGCATAACTCCACCAGTCCTATTTAGGATATCATTTACAAAGATTATACTGTCCTAAAAAAATGTATTTCGCGTAAAAAAAATGTTTTATTCAATTAGTTTGAGTTTAACCATCACTTTTGTTGTATTATTCGAAAAGTATTTAGACCCTTGACTTTTTGTTACGTTACAGCCTTCTAAAATGGTTTAAATTGTTTTCCCCCTCATCCATCTACACACAATACCCCATAATGACAAAGCAAAAACAGGTTTTTAGAGATTTTTGCAAATGTATATAAAAAACTGAAATTACATTTACATAAGTATTCAGACCCTTTACTCAGTACATTGTTGAAGCACCTTTGGCAGCAATCACAGCTATAAGCTAGAAGTTTGGCACAACTCTACTTGGAGTTTCTCCCATTCTTCTCTGCAGATCCTCTCAAGCTCTGTCAGGTTGGATGGGGAGCGTTGATGCACAGCTATTTCAGGTCTCTCCAGAGATGTTTGATCAGGTTCAAGTCCGGGCTCTGGCTGGGCCACTCAAGGACATCCTGTAGGGATGGTGCCAGGTTTCCTCCATACGTGACGCTTTGCATTCAGGCCAAAGAGTTCAATCTCGGTTTCATCAGACCAGAGAATCTTGTTTCTCATGGTCTGAGTCCTTTAGGTGCCTTTTGGCAAACTCCAAGGGGGCTGTCATGTGCCTTTTACTGAGGAGTGGCTTCCGTCTGGCCACTCTACCATAAAGGCCTGATTGGTGGAGTGCTGTAGAGATGGTTGTCCTTCTGGAAGGTTCTCCCATCTCCACAGACGAACTCTGGAAATCTGTCAGAGTGACCATCGAGTTCTTGGTCATCTTCTCCCCTGATTGCTCAGTTTGGCCGGGCGGCCAGCTCTAGGAAGAGTCTTGTTTTTTCCAAACTTCTTCCATTTAAGAATGATGGAGGCCACTGTGTTCTTGGGGACCTTCAATGCTGCAGAAAGGTCTTGGTACCCTTCCCCAGTACTTTGTTGAAGCACCTTTGTTGAAGCACCAATCCTGTCTCGGAGCTCTACGGACAATTCCTTCGACCTCAAACTGTAGCTTAATTTTTGCTCTGACATGCACTGTCAACTGTGGGACCTTATATAGACAGCTGTGTGCCTTTCCAAATCATGTCCAATCAATTGAATTTACCACAGGTGGACTCCAATCAAGTTGTAGAAACATCTCTAGGATGATCATTGGAAACGGGATGCACCTGAGCTCAATTTCGAGTCTGCAACGGGTCTGAACACTTATGTGAATAAGGTATTTCTGTTAATTTTTTATTTTTAATGCATTTGCCAAAATAAAAAAATAACTGTTTTTGCTTTGTCATTATGGCTATTGTGTGTAGATTGATGAGGAATAATAATATTTAATACATTTTAGAATAAGGCTGTAAAGTAACAAAATGTGGAAAAAGTCAAGAGGTCTGAATACTTTCCAAATGCACTGTAGTTAAACTGGGTTTTGACTAAAGAGTTAATCAGGGTGATTTTTCCACAAATAGACAGGTATTTTCCTTTCGGTGGTCGCTAGATTTTATCAGTTCTTGCTCAATTGCTAATAAAATGTATTGTAGTGAGAATTTCTTTGCTACGGGATATGAAAACTGAGTATGTCCACATCACCATCAGACCATTTTGTTGGTAAACTACACGGTAATATAAAAGTTCTGTTTTTTTGTGATCCAATACATAATATAGTACACTTATCATAATTTGGTTGTAATCCAGAGAGGTTACAAAAAGTATCTAGAGGCCTCAATGAGGCTGTGCAGTGTTCCAAGTTGTGGATTTAAAGAAAACATAAATCCCCAGCGTACACCTTTGTTTTTAAGCCCTGGATTTCCAGCCCCTTGATATTATTGTTGGATCTGATTTTAATAGCGAACACTTTGATGGCCGAAGTAAATAGACATGCCGATTGTGGACAACCTTGTTTGACTCTTCTTGACAGTTGAATTGTTTCTGAGAAGTAGCCATTATTTATTATTTTACACATAGGGTTACTATACATAACTTTAACCCATTGTATAAGAGATTCTCCAAAACTGAAATATTCCAGGCATTTATGTATAAATTCCAGGCGTACTTTATCAAAATACTTTAAGTCAGCTATGAATACCAGGCCATTTTTGATAGTGTTCTAATGTTCCCAGTACTTGTCTTATATTATCTCCAGTGTATCGTCTATGTAAAAAAAACTTTGATTAGAATTAATAATATCAGACAATAACTTTTTAATTCTATACTCTATGTATTTTGCTATTATTGTTTTCAAGCGTAATAGGCCTCCAATATTTTAATTGGACTGGATCTTTATATTTACCACTTGGGTCCTTTCAGTAATAATGAAATCAGACCTTCTTGTTGAGTATCTGATAATCTACCATTTCTATAATAGTGATTAAAACATGCTAATAACGGTACTCTGAGCACATCAAAAAGGTTTGGTATACCTCAACTGGTATGCCATTTAGCCTAGGAGTTTTCCCGGATGTAAATGCTTTAATTGCATCAAGTTCTTCCTCTGTAATTTGGCCTTCACGTAAGTGTTTCTGTATGGCTGTTAATTTGACATTATTCATAGAAGAAAATCCATAGAATCAACTTCGGTTAGTGGAGATAGAGAAGACTGAAACGAAAACATATGCTTAAAGTACTTGGCTTCCTCTTTCAAAATATAGTGTGGTGAATCATGGGTGACTCCATGACTTGTAACACGTTTCAGTAGATTCTTTGTGGTAGCATTTCTATGTTGAAAGTAAAAAAAAAAAATTGGTGCATTTTTCCCTTTATTCCATCCAGTTCACTTTATTTTGACAATATATTACACTTAATCTTTCTTGAATAAGTTTGTCCATTTATTTTTGTTTTCTCTCTAACTTATTCTGTGCCTCTCTGGTACAGTTTTTATTGATATCTATCTGTACTGGTATTCCTTCTTATCAGGTATCAAGATAGGACTCAGATGCAAACCGTGTTGAAGTAACAATGTTTATTACAGCAACAGGGGCAAAGGTACAGGACAACAGGCAGGCTCAGGTCAGGCAGAGGTCGGTAATCCAGAGGTATGGCAAAGGTACAGGACGGCAGGTAGGCTCAGGGTCAGGGGTAGGCAGAGTGGTCAGGCGGGTGGGTACAGGGTCAGGACAGGCAAGGGTCAAAAGCCAGGAGGACGAGAAAAGAAACTGGGGAAAAGCAGGAGCTGATACAAAAACGCGGGTAGGCTTGACAAACAAGACGAACTGGCAACAGACAAACAGAGAACACAGGTATAAATACACAAGGGATAATGGGGAAGTTGGAGCCAATCACACAGACAGGTGAAACAGATCAGGGTGTGAAACGTCTATTTCTTTTGTTAATATGGATATAAATATCTTTTGACCTAAATTGCTTTTGTTTTAGAGATGGGTATTGAATTGCATGGCCTCTTATAGACACATTTAAAAGTATCCCATAAAATAAGGATATGATGTACCTATGTTATGTCAGAAAAAGTAAGTTGTAAATTATTCTGTCCTAGTTAAAAACAAGTTATAATCCAATAGGCTTTGGTTTAATTTCCAAAATTCTCGCCCTCGTAGAAAATCAATTATTTGATAGTCCGACCACATTCTGTCCCCATCAACACTTTTTAAAAACTTTTGGTGTCAGTGAGAATGACATAAGAAGGTAGTGAAGACGACTAGCTTAATTGAACCCCCGCCATGTATATCTCACTAGGTCAGGATATTTAAGCCTCGCTCATCATTAAGCTTGAGGCCCTGGGTCTGAACCCCGCCCTGTGCAACTGGGTGCTGGACTTCCTGACGGGCTGCCCCCAGGTGGTTTAGGTGGGAAACAACATCTCCACTTCGCTGAGTCTCAGCAATGGGGCACGCAAGAGTGCTTGCTCAGCCTCTTCCTGTACTCCCTGTTCACCCATGACTGTGTGGCCACGCACGCGTCCAACTCAATCATCAAGGTTGCAGACGACACAACAGTAGTAGGCTTGATTACCAACAATGACGAGACAGCCTACAGGGAGGAGGTGAGGGCTCTGGGAGTTTGGTGCCAGGAAAATAACCTCTCACTCAACGTCAGCAAAGGAGAAGATCGTGAACTTCAGGAAACAGCAGAGGGAGCACCCCCCCATCCATATCGGAAGGACCGCAGTGGAGAAGGTGGAAAGCCTCAAGATCCTCAGCGTACACATCACTGACAAACTGAAATGGTCCACCAAAACAGACAGTGTGGTGAAGAAGGCATAACAGCACCTTTTCAACCTCAGGAGGCTGGAGAAATTTGGCTTGGCACCTAAAACCCTCACAAACGTTTACAGATACACAATTGAGAGCATCCTGTCGGGCTGTATCACCACCTGGTACGGCAACTACACTGCCCGCAACCGCAGGTCTGTCCCAGAGGGTGGTGCGGTCTGCCCAACGCATCACCGGGGGCAAACGTCCTGCCCTCCAGGACACCTACAGCACCCGATGTCACAGGAAGGGCAAGAAAATCATCAAGGACAACAACCACCCAATCCACTGCCTGTTCACCCCACTATCATTCAGAAGGCGAGGTCAGTACAGGTGCATCAAAGCTGGCACCGAGAGACTGAAAAACAGCTTCTATCTCAAGGCCATCAGACTGTTAAATAGCCATCCCTAGCACATTAGAGGCTGCTGCCTATATACATAGACTTGAAATCACTGGCCGCTTTAAGACATGGAACACCAGTCACTTTAATAATGTTTACATATTTTGCATTACTCATCTCATTTGTTTATACTGTATTCTATTCTACTATATCTTAGTCTATGCCGCTCTGACATTGCTCGTCCATATAGTTATATATTCTTAATTCCATTCCCTTAGATTTGTGTGTATTGTTGTGAAATTGTTAGATATTACTTGTTAGATATTACTGCACTGTTGGAGCTAGAAATACAAGCATTTCGCTACACCCGCAATAACATCCACTAAACACGTGTATGTGACCAATAGAATTTGAAGGTCAGTCAATCTGGAACATTTCAAGAACTTTGAAAGCTTCTTAAAGTGCAGTCGCAAAAACCATCAAGCACTTTGTTGAAACTGGCTCTCATGAGGACTGCCACAGGAAAGGAAGAGCCAGAGTTACCTTTGCTGCAGAGGATATGTTCATTAGAGTTAACTACACCTCAGATAGCAGCCCAAATAAATGCCTCAGAGTTCAAGTAACAGACACATCTCAAAATCAACTGTTCAAAGGCTGCATGAATCAGGCATTCATAGTGGAATTGCTGTAAAGAAAGCATTACTAAAGGAAACCAATAAGACGAAGAGACTTGCTTGGGCCAAGAACCACGAGCAATGGACATTTGATCAGTGGAAATCTGTCCTTTGGTCTGATGAGTCCAAATTTGAGATTTTTGGTTTCAACCGCTGTCTTTGGATGATCTCTGCATGGCTGGCTCCCTACATGAAGCATGGAGGAGGAGGTGTGATAGTGTGGGGGTGCTTTGCTGGTGACACTGTCTGTGATTTATTTAGAATTCATGGCACACTTAACCAGCATGGCTACCACAGCATTCTGCAGCGATGGTTTGCGCTTCGTGGGACTATCATCTGTTTTTCAACAGGACAATGACCCAACATACCTCCAGGCGGTGTAAGGGCTATCTGACCAAGATGGAGAGTGATGGAGTGCTGCATCAGATGACCTGGCCTCCACAATCACCCGACCTCAAACCAATTGAGATGGTTTGGGATGAGTTGGACCTCAGAGTGAAGGAAAAGCAGCCAACAAGTGCTCATCAGACGCAATAAGAAGGAAATAAATTCAACAAATTAACTTTTAACAAGGCACATCTGTTAATTGAAATGCATTCCAGGTGACTACCTCATGAAGCTGGTTGAGAGAATGCCAAGCGCGTGCAAAGCTGTCATCAAGGCAAAGGGTGGCTACTTTGAAGAATATAAAATATATTTAGATTTGTTTAACACTTTTTTTGGTTACTACATGATTCCATGTGTTATTTCATAGTTTTGATGTCGTCACTATTATTCTACAATGTAGAAAATAGTAAAAAAATAAAACCCTTCCCAAATAGGCATAGGCCTACATAATTGGGAATTGAAACGATCCACAGCAAAAAAATGTAAATAAGCTAATGATCCTTTGTGGCTAAGTCATGCTCCCTGGTGAAATATTTTGAATTATTTCACTTAGACAGGATATATAATATATAATTTTGCTAAAACATCAATTTACTTTAGGGCAATCCAGCATCCTAACAGTGCACCCGCCAACCTTCCTTTCCAATTCACAAGAGGCTGAAACCAGAGGTCTGTATTTAATGACGAGACGCTCGTGTCTCCGACCTAACAATGGGAGTCTGTGTCCCAAAGGTGGGAAGGCAGGTGACAAGCTTAGGTCTGCATATTATGCCCATAGAAACGCATAGAGCTTATTCTGGACAGATTTTGGCGAGAGTGAGCCCTTTCGCTTTGCCTCTTCTCTGCTGAAACTGTCACCCGAGAAAGCATCTGAGTGATTGAAACAGTGCCCCTATATATGTAGCCCATGTAGGTGATGCTGTTTTGCCAGAAATCATATGACATGCCATACTCTTGGTTCAAACAGCACCAGATACATTTTCTACACGTACTGAGACAGAGGGGCGCTGTTTTGTTCGCTCGGATGCTTTAAAACCTGTTTGGGAAAGGGTGCAGCATTTTCACTTTGGATGAATTGGTGCCCATAGTGAACTGCCTCCTACTCTGTCCCAGATGATAATATATGCATATTATTGTTACTATTGGATATAAAACACTCTGAAGTTTTTAAAACTGTTTGAATTATGTCTGTGAGTATAACAGAACTCATATGGCAGGCAAACTTCCAAACAGGAAGTGAGAATTCTGAGAAGGGTCGATGTGAAAGTCATCACCTATTCAATTCTCTGTAATATATGGATCTGTTTGCACTTCCTACGCCTTCCACTAGATGTCAACAGTCTGTAGAACGTGGAATGAAGCCTCTAGTGTGATGTGGGGCCGGATGGGAGCTATTTGAGTCAGTGGTCTGGCAGAATGCTAGTTTCTGGTCACGAGCGCTAGTCATGAAATGGCATTGTGTGCCATTACTTATACAGACATGAAGAAATGCTCCGGTTGGAACGTTATTGGATATATATGATAACAACATCCTGAAGATTGATTCTCTACTAAGTTTGACCAGTTTATTCGACTTGTAATATAACTTTTTGAAGTTTTCGTCCGACGTTTGCCTGAATCTGCGCCAGCGTTTGGACACGTGTACTACACATGCTAGCTAAAGTTGCTAATTGGACATAAGTAATGGACATTATCGAACAAAACAACAATTTATTGTGGAACTAGGATTCCTGGCATTGCATTCTGATGAAGATAATCAAAGGTAAGGGAATATTTATGATGTAATTTCGTATTTCTGTTGACTCCAACATGGCGGAGAAATTGTTAAATCTGAGCGCCGTCTCACATTATTGCATGGTGTGCTTATAAAAAAAAAATATAAATCTGACACAGCGGTTGCATTAAGAACAAGTGTGTCTTTAATTATATGTCAAACATGTATCTTTCATCAAAGTTTATGATGAGTATTTCTGTTATTTGACGTGGCTCTCTGTAATTACTCTGGATATTTTGGAAGCATTTCTGAACATGGCGCCAATGTAAACCGAGACATTATCGAACAAAACATAAATGTATTGTGTAACATGATGTCCTATGAGTGTCATCTGATGAAGATTATCAAAGGTTAGTGATTAATTTCATCTCTATTTCTGCTTTTGTGAGACTATTTAAAAAACATTTTTTTTAAATCGGACACGATGGGTAGATTAACAAGATGTTTATCTTTCATTTGCTGTATTGGACTTGTTAATGTGTGAAAGTTACAAATTTCAAAAAAATAATTTTGAATTTCGCGCGCTGCTAGCGGAACCCCTGGGCGAGAAAAGTTAACTGAGATTGATGTGTCTTTCTGTCGGTGCACATCTCACACCATGCCCAAACCGGACTCGCGCGTGCGTCCACCATCGTGCACAAATTGATTTTGTCCCCTCACACCAAACACGATCCCGACACGCAGGTTGAAATATCAAAACAAACTCTGAACCAATTATATTAATTTGGGTACAGGTCGAAAAGCATTAAGCATTTATGGATTGCAGTTGCTAGCTAATTTGTCCTATTTAGCTAGCTTGCTGTTGCTAGCTAATTTGTCCTGGGATATAAACGTTGAGTTGTTATTTTACCTGAAATGCACAAGGTCCTCTACCCCGACAATTAATCCACATATAGAACTGTCAACCGAATCATTTCTAGTCATCTCTCTTCTTCCAGGCTTTTTCTTCTTTGGACTTTATATGGCGATTGGCACCTAACTTTCATAATAAGGTGTATTACCACGACCGACCAACCAACCTCAGTTCATCTTTCAATCACCCATGTGGGTATAACCAATGAGGAGATGGCACGTAGGTATCTGCTTCTATAAACCAATGAGGGGATGGGAGAGGCAGGACTTGCACCGCGTTCAGCATCACAAATAGAACTGACTTCTATTTTAGCGCATGGCAACGCAGATGCTCATTGGCGCTCGCGAGCAGTGTAGGTGCAATGATTGAATAACATGTATGTGTATATTTATTTTGCAACGCTCGCAAACGCGACGCGAGCGGTGTGGTCAGCATGTCAGCCAAATAAATAATCAATATTTCAATATTTTATTTGGACGGGCAAGGAGGTACGGCAGGGCGGGCCAGGCCACCTAAGGCCCGCCCATAACGCCGACCCTGGTACAATCAACTTTAGGGACAGTTCTTTGTGTACTTCTGTGGTCTGAAGTAACCTTTTATGAGTGGATCATCTATTTTTTTTTTTTTTTTTTTTTTTTACCTTTATTTAACTAGGCAAGTCAGTTAAGAACAAATTCTTATTTTCAATGACGGCTTAGGAACAGTGGGTTAACTGCCTGTTCAGGGGCAGAACGACAGATTTGTACCTTGTCAGCTCGGGGATTTGAACTTGCAACCTTCCGGTTACTAGTCCAACGCTCTAACCACTAGGCTACGCTGCCGCCCCATAAAACCGCCCCGTGTGACAATTTTAGGTCCCCTATTAATCAAGGATCTGGTGAAGGGAATGACGGTTGAATATCCAGGACACTCTCAAAATATATTTAATTGCAATTCATAGAGTAAAAATATTCATTTCTCAGATATATTTGCAAGGAGGATAAACCCCTCTGAGAACACTGGATTAATGAGGATAGATGATGGTTTTATTCCAAATAGATTTTAAGATGAGTTTAGAAAATGCTGACTGAGATCATTTGCAATTAGTAAGAAAACTCTAAAGGGGAGCACATCCTCAATCTACTCATTTTTATAATAATTGCATGATATTACTAATAGAAAGTAGTACTATGATAATGGATCAAAAAGTGTAACACCATCCCATTCGATTATATTCTATTCCATTCTACTCTAGTAACATAGTGCTTCTTAGTCAATTCACACTCTAACAGCGGGGTCATAGCCTCAGGCCGGTCAGAACCAGATTGCGCCACCCCAGTTAACAGTGGATAATATCTGGCTCGCATGGTTGTCTGTCTGTCTCTGTGCCCTGTGGTAAATTACATGACAGACAGACAGCCCACTCCCTCCAGCCTATTGCCTACTCATCATGGCTTATGACAACTTGTATTGTCTTAGCTAGTGAATGATGAAACTGAGAGCTTGTGCTGGAGTTGTGGAGTGTGAGGTAATGCAATACTGAAGTCTGTCGGAAGTTTGGGCCAATCAGATGATGTTGAGAGAGAGAATGCACATGTCACATATCATCATAATGAGTAAGGGAGATATGACAATTGTGGCAAGTTATTGTACTACATACAGGCTGCTTCTGCAAGGTCCACAACATATTAGCAGGCTATACTGGATTTGTCTGGATTGTTCTGTATTTGCACCAGGCACTTTACGATCAAATGCATTGGGAACATTATAATGACAAAGTACTACTGTGGCATATAGACAGCCTACCCCATGAATAGATATTCAGTAGTGTCACTACACATGTTGTGGGAAAGGATGGGTATATAACAGGAGCATGCATATCACTTGAATTTGAGTAAACCCAAACGGACTTATTTCATTTGATTGAGCATGGTGCGTTCTATGTCAGAGAGAAAGTAGCCTAGGCCTATTCTATGGAACCAAGACATTATCAAATTCAATTCCAGGCTATTTTTGTGGACTGTGCTATAGGCAGTCCTGATTATTATTGTTGGGTGAAGTAGGCCTAGGATACATCATTTCAGAGTTCTTTTCGCAGTTATGTTCATGGACTAAACGAGAAGGAGAAATAAATAAAGGGAGGCAGTTAGAAACGCACCGTAGGCTACTGGCTGCAGTGCCTCCTCCCTACAGCATCGCTAAACGAACAAATGAAGCATGACGTCAGTGTTGTGCCTGAGCGCGCGCTGGTTGGTGCGCTCGCGAGCGTCTCTGACGGTCGTTCTGTATTGGAGCGGTGTAGGAGTGAGAGTTTACAGCTGCAGCATCACTTCATGTAGCGCACCCAAACTGCGAGGACACCACTTCATCCGAAGCAAACCCATTGGAGTGTACAATCACCTGCGAGGCGGTGACTGCACTTTCTCTGAAGCAGACAAGAAACCAACGAAATATTTTCTTTATTTATTTATTAGCTACGAAAGGGAATGCCATCTATAAATATGAAACTGGAGATGGTGACCATCATCGCCTGCGAGGTAGATACCGACGTGTTTACGTCCGACAAAATGCAGGTAGGCCAACAGTTTCATAAAACCGCACGTTCAGTATTTTGATTATATTTTTCGTTTTGTGCTCCGAATTACGCATGACCGGCTTTTCTGCATGGCCCAAAGTGCCTGTCCTGATGACGTTTTATGGAGTCACCCGTTCACCATGGATATTTATCAATGAAACCGCAGTTCGTCAAGATGCACGTCCTGAATGCGCATGGATGTCCTCGATTTCATAATTGATTGACGTTTGTGAGGTTGGAGAAGTGGGGACGGGAGGGCGGACAAAAAAGCCTCATGCAGTAGGCTATACTTTTTTTTTTACTGTATGCGCCTCAGACTACTATCTCACCACAAGTCAGTTTTGGTACGCAAGTTACATGATTAAATGCAAAGCGGGTGAAGGGGGGGGGGGGGGGGTTATCGAAATTCAGATTTCTTTTAGACGCAGTGTCGGAGTCGGACCCCCCTCAACCCTCCCCTTTTCAGCATTGCAGGGGCGCGAGACTGCTACTTTAGGGAGCGCATCCATCGAATCCAACGGTCACGGGGCAGACGATGTCGGTACTTATATGCCCAAACGTTGTAGCCTTGGAATAAGAAAATGCTAATAATTCATTGAAATGCCGCACATATGTTGTTCAAATGGTTCATTGTGGATCAAGGCTGGCAATTGTATTGTCCATTGCAGAGAACAGCGCGTGCCGTGCAAGAACAACAAGGTATTAGGAGACTAAGTCTTTCCTAAATACAGTTATGCAGTCTGAACAGAGGTCTTATGCTATGCAAAAGTAAACGGTAGCTCTGCCATGGCCTCAATAAACACAAACATTATGCATGTGTGCTCGTGCAAACACTCACACACACACCTCCGACTCCAAAAACAAAGCACTTATTTTTTTTGACATTCAAACCTGAGCTCTACATTTCGTAACTCTTCACCTCACTGACTCACAAAACCCTACTACCACTGGGGATGCTCGTGAAATCATGCAATGCAGGGGAGCGCGCGCAGGCTCATGTTGGAATAGGATGGCACAAAGAACAAGACTAATCCGTGTTTCTGGCAGACTGGGCACGAGAGGACAGGGGTTTGGGGGGGAAAGATTAGCGGGGCATGCACGTGGTTGGGGAACACTGATTGAGATCATCTCTCCCAGGCAGCTTGCGTTTTGGTTCGTTGTTTCAAAAATCATTCAAGGATGCCTCATCTGTTGTCTTTGTGTTCTTTCTCCCTTTATTCATCCAAAGCAGTGGTCACCAACCTTTTCTGAGTCAAGATCATTTTCGCAGTCAAAAAGCAAGCTGAGATCTACTGCTCAGATTTGTACTTTTTACGTTAACCTCACACAAACAGTTTTCTAGGAATGATGTATGGGCAGTAGGCCTAATACATTATAGCATATTGGCTATATGATTGGCCTGACAATATTTTTAATCAGCCCATATTATATTTCAAAACTCGAGCTTTGATAACAAAATAGATCATTTGGTTTAGCACTTGTGAGGCACTGTGGAGCATGAATTGAAATGGCCTGCGAAAGTTTTCACCCCCTTTGGCATTTTTCCTATTTTGTTGCCTTACAACCTGTAATTAAAATGGATTTTTGGGGGGGTTGTATCATTTGATTTACACAACATGCCTACCACTTTGAAGACAATTTTTTTTTTCTTGTGAAACAAACAAGAAATAAGACAAAAAAACAGAACTTGAGCATGCATAACTATTCACCCCCCCAAAATCAATACTTTGTAGAACCACCTTTTGCAGCAATTACAGCTGCAAACCTCTTGGGGTATGTCTCTATAAGCTTGGCACATCTAGCCACTTGGATTTTTGCCCATTCTTCAAGGCAAACTGCTCCAGCTCCTTCAAGTTGGATGGGTTCCGCTGGTGTACAGCAATCTTTAAATCATACCACAGATTCTCAATTGGATTGAGGTCTGGGCTTTGACTAGGCCATTGCAATACATTTAAATGTTTCCCCTTAAACCACTCGAGTGTTGCTTTAGCACTATTCTTAGGGTCATTGTCCTGCTGGAAGGTGAACCTCCGTCCCAGTGTCACATCTCTGGAAGACCAAATACAGGTTTCCCTCAAGAATTTCCCTGTATTTAGCGCCATCCATCATTCCTTCAATGACCAGTTTCCCAGTCCCTGTTGATGAAAAACATCCCACAGCATGATGCTGCCAACCCCATGCTTCACTGTGGGGATGGGGTTCTCGGGGTGATGAGAGGTGTTGGGTTTGCGCCAGACATAGCGTTTTCCTTGATGGCCAAAAAGCTACATTTGCCTAGAGTACCTTCTTCCATATGTATGTGGAGTCTTCCACATGCCTTTTGGCAAGCAAACGTGTTTGCTTATTCTTTCCTTAAGCAATGGCTTTTTTTCTAGGGCTTTAAGTGGTCCTATGGACAGATACTCCAATCTCCAATGTGGAGCTTTGCAGCTCCTTCAGGGTTATCTTTGGTCTCGTTGTTGCCTCGCTGAATAATGCCCTCCTTACCTGGTCTGTGAGTTTTGGTGTGCGGCCCTCTCTTGCCAGGTTTGTTATGGTGCCATATTCTTTCTTTTTTTATAATGGATTTAAAGGTGCTCCGTGGGATGTTCAAAGTTTCAGATATTTTTTTATAAACCCAACCCTGATCTGTACTTCTCCACAACTTTGTCCCTGACCTGTTTGGAAAGCTCCTTGGTCTTCATGGTGCCGCTTGTATGGTGTTTCCCTTGCTGAGTGGTGTTGCAGACTCTGGGGCCTTTCAGAACAGGTGTATATATACTGAGACCATGTGACAGATAGATTGCACACAGGTGGACTTTATTTAACTAATTATGTGACTTCTGAAGGTAATTGGTTGGACCAGATCTTATTTAGCGGCTTCATAGCAAAGGGGGTGAATACATATGCACGCACCACTTTTCCGTAAAATTATTATTATTATTTTTTTAACAAGTAATTTTTTAAATTTCACTTCACCAATTTGGACTATTTTGTGTATGTCCATTACATGAAATCCAAATAAAAATAAATTTAAATGACAGGTTGTAATGCAACAAAATAGGAAAAACGCCAAGGGGGATGAATACTTTTGCAAGGCACTGTACCTGCATCTGATGGTCAACGAGGTCAAATCATGACGTCAGTGATTTTCAGGTCGAAAAGTCAGAGCTCTAGAAAGATGCCAGAGTTTCCGACTTGAAATTCCGAGTTGGATGACCGTTCAAAACGATTTTTCCCAACCGCCTCTCACGGTCCCTGCTCTCTCCTTCCTTTCCTCCGGTGAGACTGACCAGAGAGAGGGGACACCGTTTCCACCTGATAGCGTCACACCGCATCTGCCTCATGCACAAATTCATGTTCCTATGACTAGAGAAATGAAATATTCCTTAATATTAAAATCGACATGACGAGCTGCTAATAATAATAATAAAACGCAGGGCTGTCGATACTTGGCTACTCATTCATTGCAGCTGCAGCCCGAGCGGAAGTATGGAGAAGCGCGTTTTGTAATAGTGTTGAATAAAACAGAGACAGTGCTGAATATAAACTTAAACATGAACTCACACATAAAAACAGCAGCTCTTTGCTGTATTCGTTGAGTCTCTCTGTGGTCATGGTTTTAAAAGTTCTTAAATCTTACGTAGACTAGTAGCCTATTAAACTTGGCTGTGGCCAGGGTCATGGAAGCTCTGTAGTCAAGGTGATTTGAGCTATCCGATTGCGCAGCGCGGTAGGTGCACTCGATTTAGTCCCAGATTTGCCGGTCCGCCGGGTAGGCGGAGTTTGTCTAATGGGAACACTTTACTTACTCGGTTGGCGACCACTGATCTAAAGTGATAGATGCCTGATAATATCCCGCTGCTTCACCGCTGTTAGTCTGGGTAAACTGAACTAATATAGGCTGTGGTGAACCGTGGACTGGATTGACAGTCAATAACATAAATATTATAGCATGGAGTTTGAAGCTATAGCTGATATTTAAATGTTACCCAGCTAGCACAATCTAGAGGCGAAAGAAACACACACCTATTTAGGCGAGGTGCTGGCTAGCGGAGTGGAACACTTATAAAAAATAAAGGAGAGCCGCACACTCTAGGAGCTGAGATGCAAAAATATTTATGTCCAACATTTCGACAGACAAGCTGTCTTCATCAGGGTATAATTGTCAGAGTCGTGTGTATAGGTGGCAGGGAAGTCAGGCGCAGGAGAGTCAAACGGAGTGTAAAATGGAGTCTTTTAATGAAAGTCCAAACACATGCTCCATAACACTAATAAGAAACGAACAAACAAATTATGGGTACGAAGACCCGTCGCGCACCTATACACATAAAAAACAATACTAACAAGAAACAATCTCTGACAAAGACATGAGGGGAAACAGAGGGTTAAATACACAAGAGGTAATGGATGGGATTGAAAACAGGTGTGTGGGAAGACAAGACAAAACCAATGGAAAATGAAAAATGGATCGATGATGGCTAGAAGACCGGTGACTCGACCGCCGAACACCGCCCGAACAAGGAGAGGCAACGACTTCGGCAGAAGTCGTGACAATAATGACAAACACTGCGGGATGACTCATTTATATAGTGTCAAAAGACACACACAGGTGTCTGTAATCATGGCCGGGTGTGGCCTGATATCATTAGTTAATTCTCATATATTAAAATAGCATACAAAAAACATAAATGAATAGCATACGATCATAGATACAATTTGGCTACATAAGCCTACAGACATGTACAATAGCAAAATCACAATAATCAGAGGAATGGCTTCAGATCAAAGCCTACGTTCAGACAGCTAGCACAAAACATTCGTGTGACGTTTCCGAAAGGTTCTCCTTTGGTTATTCGAAAAACAACTTTCCCATTTACGTTCTGGGAATAAAAATGTGTTAGCTGGGTAGGCTATCTTGTCGAGGTGTCTTGTCTTGAGCCAAGGAGCCAGTGTAGGAATTGAGAGACAGTGTGTGATGATATTGTTGCTGGTTAATACTGATACAGTGTCTGGTTGTGTATGATACTATGCTGTCCATCTGGACGTGTGGTTCATAGCCAACCTAGAACTGATACTGTTCTGAATCTGCCATGCAGGCTATGAAATCTGAAGGAATTGCTACCTACAATATCCTACTAAGCGTATATCTAGTTCTGGTCCAGGCGGTGCGTTCCTCTACTAACAGTGTTTGTGGAGGAACATGCAATAACGCCCTGGACCAGAGCTAGCTTTTAGCTTGCAGTCTGTTTCGAGATGATTATACTATGTTTTTCCGATTGCCACTGGTCTAGGATTAGTCAGTCAGAAGGACTGGTTGGGTCTTTTCTTAATAGTATAGGCTGAACCTGTGGTTTTAGGTTAGTAATGCCAATTGATAGCCTGGTCCCTGATCTGTTTGTGCCGTATTGCCAACGCCTATGGTTATTGTCATGCCATCGCAAACAGATCTGGGACCAGGCTAGTTAATTTAGTGCTGTGCCCGGTGTTTTTGTGCCAGTGACGCTAACTGGTGCTTACAGGGTTAGTTTAAGTATATGGCTGGCCTGGTCTGTGTGGTGGTTTGTAACACTGTTACCTGGAAAATATAGAGCAACATCAGCGGATTAAATGTGAAGATCACAGGAATGAGCTACATGAACAGGCTCTCTCGCGTTAGACAGCATAGACACGTACATACATGCACACACGCGCACACAAATGAACATAGAAAGTACAAACACACACACATGCAGATGGGCAGTAATTCTGTTACAATGTATTTAAAATATGTATTTAAATTACTTCTGAGTATTTTGTAACTTAAATTACATTGGGCTGAAATGCACTCCAATGTATTTTGTAACAAGATACCTTCGAGAGCTGTAATTTCTATACCATTTTTTTTTTATTATAGCAGTTCACATTTTGTGGCTCACTTTCACCCTGCATTGGTATCAAAAGTCTGATGACACTATGGTGTGATAAAAGGGTTTGCTAAATGAACTAAATATAAATGTACACTACCGTTCAAAAGTTTGGGGTCACTTAGAAATGTCCTTGTTTTTGAAAGGAAAGCAGATTTTTTGTCCATTTAAAATAACATCAAATTCATCAGAAATACAGTGAAGACATTGTTAATGTTGTAAATTACTATTGTAGCTGGAAGCCGCAGATTTTTAATGGAATATCTACATAGGTGTACAGAGGCTCATTATCACCAACCATCACGCCTGTGTTCCAATGGCACGTGGTGTTAGCTAATCCAAGTTTATCATTTTAAAAAGCTAATTGATCATTAGAATTGATAAATTGTATGTTTGATAGGGATGAGGCAAAAGGTATCACATAACTCTGGCAGCCCAATCGATTGGCAAACGTACTGCAAATTAAGAAATCATGTGAATAAACTAAATAAAAATAAACTATACTATGAAACAAACATAAATTATATAAAGAATGATAGTAGAAAGCTTTGGAGCACCTTAAATGACATTTTGGGAAAAAAGCCATCTCGGCTCCTTCATTCATTGAATCAGATGGCTTATTCATCACAAAACGATCGCTAAACCCACTGATATTGCCAACTAGTTTAATGACATTTTCATTGGCAAGATAAGAAAACTTAGGCATGACATGCAAGCAACAAAAGCTGACACTACATCATTGTAGGGCAGATTGCAGAGGTCTTGAAAAAGAAGGGTCAACACTGCAAATATTGACTCTTTGCATCAACTTCATGTAATTGTCAATAAAATCCTTTGACACTTGTGAAAAGTGTGTAATTATACTTCAGTGTTCCATAGTAACATATGTCAAAAATATGTAAAGAAACTGAAGCAGCAAACTTGTGGAAATTAATATTTGTGTCATTCTCAAAACTTTTGGCCATGACTGTACATAGTATTTCTGACCTAATTCTGAAAGACAAGCATTGTACTTTTGAATTCTGTAAAATTAGTGTGGAAGAGGTGAAAAAATGATTGTTGTCTATCAACAATGACAAGCCACCGGGGTATGACAATCTGGGTGGAAAATTACTGAGGATAATAGCGGACGATATTGCCACTCCTATTTACCATTTTTTTAATTTAAGTCTATTAGAAAGTGTGTGCCCTCAGGCCTGGAGGGAAGCAAAAGTCATTCCGCTACCCAAGAATATTAAAGCCCCATTTACTGGCTCAAATAGCCGACCAATCAGCCTGTTACCAACCCTTAGTGAACTTCTGGAAAAACTGTGTTTGACCAGATACAATGCTATTTTATATTAAACAAAATTACAACAGACTTTCAGCACTCTCATTGAGAAGGACATTCAACAAGCACAGCACTTAAACAAATGCTTTGTTAGACTTCAGTTCAGCGTTTGACATTATCGATCATAGTCTGCTGCTGGAAAAACTTGTGTTATGGCTTTACACCCCCTGCTATATTGTGGATAAAGATTTACTTGTCTAACAAAACACAGAGGGTGTTCTTTAATGGAAGCCTCTTCAACATAATCCAGGTAGAATCAGGAATTCCCCAGGGCAACTGTTTAGGCCCCTTACTGTTTAGGCCCCTTACTAACGACTTTGAGTAAAGCCAGTGTGTATGCCAGTGTGGATGACTCAACACTATACACGTCAGTTACTACAGCAACTGAAATGACTGCAACACTTAACAAAGATCTGCAGTTAGTTTCAGAATGGGTGGCAAGGTATAAGTTAGTCCTAAATATTTCCAAACCTAAAAGCATTGTATTTGGGACAAATCATTCACTAAACCCTAAACCTCAACTACATCTCGTAATGAATGATGTGAAAATTTAGCAAGTTGAGGTGACTTAACCTGTTTTGCGTGCAAGCCCGACGTCGGTACACTTATGACAACAGCCACTTCAAGTGCAGGGCGCGAAATTCAAAAGATATATTTTTTTAAATATTTAACTTTCACACATTAACAAGTCCAATACAGCATATGAAAGGTACACATCTCGTGAATCCAGCCAACATGTCCGATTTTTAAAATGTTTTACAGGGAAGACAAAATATGTAAATCTATTAGCTAACCACGTTAGCAAAAGACTCCACTTTTATTACTCCATCAGTTTTTGACTCCATCAGTAGCTATCACAAATTCGGCCAAATAAAGATATAAATAGCCACTAACCAAGAAACAACCTCATCAGATGACAGTCTGATAACATATTTATTGTATAGCATATGTTTTTTTTGAAAAATGCATATTTCAGGTATAAATCATAGTTTACATTGCAGCTACATTCAGAAATTGCACCGAAAGCAGCCATAATATTTACAGACACCAACGTCAAATACCTAATTACACATCATAAAACATTTCTGAAAAATACATAGTGTACAGCAAATGAAAGACAGGCATCTTGTGATGCCAGACAATATTTCTGATTTATTAAGTGTTTTACAGCGAAAACAAAATGTAGCATTACATTAGCTTAGCACAATAGCCAGAAACACTTGGGCGCCGGCGACTACGACAGATAAATGAAATAACATCATAAATTGGGTCTTACTTTTGCTGATCTTTCATCAGAATGTTGAACAAGGTGTCCTTTGTCCAGATGAGTCGTTGTTTGGATTCAGAATGGCAACTTTCTCTCTCCATTTAGCAAGCGCGCTAGCCGGGTTGCATGGATCTCTCCATGTAAACAAACGGAAGAGAACGGAACACGGCAAAACTCCCGAAAAAATTTCAATAATCTGATGAAACTATATTGAAAAAACATACTTTACGATGATATGGTGACATGTATCAAATAAAATCAAAGCCGGAAATAATAGTCGTCTATAACGTCAGCAAAACAAAAGGCAACCCCACTGTCCAAATCGCGTTCTTCAGAGTACCGGAAATGGGGTACACGCCATTCCAAGAGGATTTATTCCATCCCAGATCGAGATAATCACCTCATTTCTTCTCTCACAGCCTTCTTGACACCCAGAGGAAGGTGTATGACGTGCATGTATACTAATAGCTCTTGTGCCCATTTATAGGCAGGAAGAGGAAGAGAGCATCGATTTCAGACTTTGAACTTCCGGGTCAGGAAAAGTGCTGCAGAATGAGTTCTGTTTCACTCAGAGAAATAATTCAAACGGTTTTAGAAACTAGAGAGTGTTTTTTAATAATATGCATATTGTACGAGCAAGAATTGAGTACGAGGCCGTTTGAAATGGACACATTTTATCAGGCTACTCAATACTGCCCCTTGCAGCCATAAGAAGTTAACTGCTTGGAGTAACCCTGTATTGTAAACTGTCATGGTCAAAACATATTGATACAACAGTAGCTAAGATGAGGAGAAGTATGTCCATAATAAAGCTCTGTTCTGCCTTCTTAACAACACTATCAACAAGGCAGGTCCTACAGGCCCTAGTTTTGTCGCACCTAGACTAAAGTTCAGTAGTGTGGTCAGGTGCCCCAAAGAGGGACTTAGGAAAATTGCAGTTGGCTCAGAAAAGGGCAGCATGGCTGGCCCTTGAAAGTACATGGAGATCTAACACTAATGATATGCTTGTCAATCTCTCATGGCTAAAAGTGGAAGAGAGATTGACATCATCACTACTTGTTTTTGTAAGAAGTGTTGACCGCTGAATGTACTGAGCTGTCTGTTTAAACTGCACAGCTCTGACATCCATGCATACCCCACAAGACATGCCACTAGAGGTTTCTTCATAATCCCCAAGTCCAGAACAGACTATGGGAGGCACACAGTACTACATAGAGCCATGACTACATGGAACTCTATATGGAACTCTTTTCCACATCAGGTAACTGATGCAAGCAGTAGAATCAGATTTTTTTTTTAAACAGGTAAAAATATACCTTATAGAACAGCGGGGACTGTGAAGCGACACACACAAATGTACAGACACACACATACATTGTAATATTGTTGTATGGTGGTATTATACATGTTGTATATGGCAGCAGCTAATGGGGATCCCTAATGAATACAAATACAGGAGAAGCATTTGAACATCTTTTTTTTTAATCAAAATGCTTTTTTTGGCAGTAATGCATTCTGGAACATGTGCACTTTCATGTGCCTTAATAACTAACTTGTATGCCATCTGTGAATACAAATAAAATTGTTACATTACGAGCCTAGTTGGTTTAGCCACGGAAAATGCCAGGAACCTTCCCGCTAGCCATGATTTACTGACACAATGGATGGGCTGGACATGCCAGGAGATGAGTGTGGATTGGTCTGCCATGTAGCGTGCTTCTGTCTATAACCTGAGCTGCTCATGTTGGTGTTGATAGTCCTTTCAACCGCAGCTTTTTTTAAAGATATAACGTTAGCCATCGAGAACTACAAATGTTTTACTACTTTCTCAACAACATTGATGCCCTGTATTTAGCAGGCGCTATCGACAGATAAGTTGGAAAAAGTAGTGATGTGCTACTTTCTGCACACGCCACGGTCAGTGTGACCCGGAGTGACTTGACACAACGCTGGCCAAACAAGATGTAGCTTGAAACAAAACAGAGATAAATGGCCGTGAAGCGTTCATTCATTTACACGGGTAAGAGGTCTAGCTACATTTTCCGATATTACACATTTCAAATTTTGGCAGGAAGTCGTTTTCATTTCAAGTTAAAGCGTACTGTTAGCTGGCAAACGTTAGCTTGCTGGCTCGCTAGCTAACATTACATGTATGATCTGTGTAGTAATATTTTTCGAATCAGAAACCGTTTGCATTGCTAGTTATAGCCTAATGTTAGTTAGCTAACATTGCACCTAGCTGGTTAGCTTTATCTACCTGCCGATTCATACTACAGCTATGACAATGTTTGTATTGGTAGTAGTATGAGTTGAGATTATTCCGGTTCATTGTTTAGCTAGCTAGCTACATGTCTAAACAAAAGACTCTACTTTGGCCAGATTATTACATGACCATCAAGTTAGCCAGGTGTGTCTGGGAGTGATTATGGCCATCTATTGTATTTCATGAACATGTGTACATGTCTCGACAATAATGACCCATCTACTTAGCTAGATTTGGCTGGGGGGTGGTTATAGCATTTCTTTCACATGACCCATCAATTTAGACAAGTGTGTCTGGGTAAGCATCATCTAATAATGATAAAATGTTTATAAAATATTTTTATCTGGACGTTTTCTGTTTTTCCTATTGATACTTTAAAAGTAACCATTTCATTGTACTGTTTACACCTTCTGTATTCTGTGAATGTGAATTTGATATTGTGTGTGTTTACCAGAAACGGTAATGTGAAGAAGAACATGGCCTGCACCAAAGTCAGATTAGGATATAGGCTAAGGACTAGATAAAGCGTATTTTTACCTGGAGTTTTACCTTATTTGTAGGCTACTACTTTTACCACTTTTAGTCTTGTTAACTACACTACTTACTCTGTTTAGCATATGGCCTCACATGTGAAGCCTTAAAGAGATGGGGGGATAAGGTTTAAGAGGGTGTGAACGATGCTGAATGGGTGGAGACAATGAAGAGCTCTGCAGTAGGTGTACCGGACCATTCAAGGGCCATTTTCTCAAAAGTGGAGTTACAAGTTTATCAACTTTCAAAGCAGAATTATTTTCCCATTGTTCCTCAACTGCAGTGCATGATATACTATTTTCTAGTCTTTACTTTTATCCAATGTAAAAAAAAAAAACACCATTAAAAATGTTGCTATGTAGGACTGAATCCAGGTGGAGGGTCACAAATAACTTCCCCTTATAGTGTGGCTCACTAGGTAGATCAATGCGCTTGCAACTCCAGGGTTGTGGGTTTGATTCCCACGAGGGACCACTATAAAAATGTATGAACTCACTACTGTAAGTTGCTCTGGGTAAGAGTGTCTGCTAAATGACTAAAATGTAAAACAAATGAAAAAAGAAACAACACATTATGTGACCTTCACACACATGCACAAACACACTCCACATACATTATATCGGATCACATGTACATGCGCTCTCTCTTTCACAGTAGTGACAGGATGGAAAAAGGTAATTGTTGTATATTCCCTCTGCCAGCAAACCTCCATCCATCCAGACTAAATCCCAGGCCTGTAGAACCCTACTTTCTTTCCATCAGCATGTGGTCTGCCTGTCTGTTCCCAAGCCTATCATCATAACAATGGCAGCTGTCTGTGTCACTTGTACCTCTGACTACCGCCCTGGAAACTCAGGGGAGAGCTTTGAGGAGCCACATCTTTTTGATGCCTGGCCAGCTCACTTGAACTCCTGTATGGTCTATGTTTTTGCTGAGGTCTGTGTTTTGGCCTCTTGCCTATTTATCAAGCACGTACCAATGGTATATTCAATGTGGATGTGTCAAAACGTCATGTATGAAATTATATTTGATTGAAAACATGGAACATTTGGATTGCTGTTTGGCTTGCTTTAGTAAGGTCATCGTATCATCTTCAAAAACCTGCATTGATAAAAAATCTATCCATATTTCAAACAATCAGCAACCTATTAGCAAGGTTGCACTCAGCAAGCCCTCACGAAGTGCAGGCACTTGCTCGATGATATAACTATTCTGAAACAGCTCTGTAGAGGTTTGCATCGCTATAGTAGAGAGATATAACAAACCGCGTGTGTCAGTCAAACAGGTATAGGAGAGGGGGAAGAGTGGCGGATGAAGCGGATGGCCGTATTATGTTCTGTCCAGGTGGGAAACCAGATCTGGCCCTGGCAGGTGGACAAGGCCTAGGCCCCTGGTGCACCTGTGTATAACTCTGATAGCCTAGTCCAGAGTAGGGGGCTCAGGTGTTCACCGCTCTCAGTCTGTGGATATGTCGATCTGGGCCACGGTCGTCTCACATTCCCCCGAAACCTTAGAGAGACTCTGGGTCTCAGGTGTCACGTAAAAGGTTAGGACGATGTCCGCTGGAGTGACGTAGAAGAAAAACACAAAGAATAAAAGTCTCCGACTCCTATCGTTGGCGTTGTGTTGGGATACAAGAGCCAAGACAACAGGGTTGTGAGATGATAAGGTGAAGGCTAAAGAAAAAGCTTTTTATCCACTGAAGTGGAGATTTTTTGGGGATCAATGGCAGGATGACATAGTAACTTTCATGGCTACCACTTTGTTGCCATGTAAAAGCATCATCTGAAATTAACGTTTCAGAGCTTTCATTTGGATAAGGCATCAGTGCCTTTACATCACACAGTATGCCAATAGAAACAGCTCCATTTAAAAAATAAAATAAAATCCAGGAGCAAATTCTATTTATATTTATGAAAATGTTCATATTTTGAGTCTCTCCGCTAGCAAGGGCCATTGTAAGCTCAACGGAGTCATTCAATTTGTGTAGTTGGAGTCCTACCATCATGATTGGTGCAATACTTCAAATAATATCAAGTGAACGATGGCTTACTGTAGGCGTTGATGTTGTAGCCGAGGATATGGATACTGAGTATAGTCGTCTGTCAATCTGTCAGTCTGTCAGTTAAATAACCTCTACAGCGCTCCATAGTCCTGAATTACCGCATTAAAAAGAGACGGCACAAATCTTCAGACCAGGCCATTACTAGGCCTAGCTCACAACCAAGGTGACACACAAAGCGACACGCGAGGGAGAGAGCTTCATTACATTCGCTGCTGAGGCGTAAGGTGAGTGACCCGCCATCACAGCATCTTCTGGAGGATGTTGTCAGGGTTATGTCAACCATTGGAAGTTTGGGAAGGATATTGATGATGAAGATTATGAAAGAAATTGTCTTTCACAGTGAAATAGCTAAATGACAGATTGGTAATAGGATTAATTTCTCCCCACAGCTATAAACTCATTTCAATCTATGAAGTACGGAGCGAGTCCTCAGAGGCCTTTTCGTCTCGCCCGTCAATACCATCAGTGTTTCCAATTTAACAACTTTGTTGCTATATGTAGGGAGTTTTCATACCCCTCCAATTACTTTTATTGGTAAAAGATTCTAGCGACAAAATGTAGCTACTTTTCAGGCTGCCTTTGGGGAGTTTTGACACAGAGGGTTTCTATGGTTTTGATAGCATTTAGTGAATTTTCCCACAAAATTCTGCCTCAAACTAGAGTGGGAGAAGCTGTTTGTGCAACAGAAGTCACAGCAACGGCACACACAGGCAGAGAAGCACAAGGGGAGGGGGTGTGCGGCGGGAGAAGGGGGCGAAAACGTTATTCGGGGACTGCAGCAGCAAGGCAAATTGGTGCAGTGACGTTGTCGCGGCAACAGCAACGCGTAATCTAGCGATTTCTAGCGAAAAATCAAGGGGCCAATAGCGGATCTCACTGAAAAATGGTTGACAACACTGGATACTGCTCCCACTTCCGTATTGATCCCACAGCAATTACATGCCCGTTTTGCCTGCTTTTTAGTTGCCCGCTTTGCAGCGCTGAAGGCTAGGCTAAGAGCATAGTGCAGCTAGGTCTGAAGCATTAGCATATGAGGCTCTAGGTAGCCTTACTGCCATTTGTCATGAGTTGTTTTGGTGCATTGTTGTTTTGTAGCGCTGAAGGCTAGACTAACGTGCTGACTATACTGGCCACACGCACCAGACGCGATCATGACACTCAGGTTAAAATACAAAAAACAACTGTGAACCAACTATATTAATTTGGCGGCAGGTCGAAACACACATGAAACATTCATCGACATTTAAGTAGCTAGCTATCTGTTGCTAGCTAGTTTGGCCTGGGAGATGAACATTGGTTTGTTATTTTACCTGACATTCATATGGTCCTCTTTTTAGCTGGTTCTTTGTAGAATTCTGACTTGGAGTCATACAAAATCGTGGGTTTCTCTATGCCGATGATTAATCCACAGATAAAAAGGAAAATCTAGTTCGTTTTTAGTTATTAATTAATCTTTCAAGCATCCACGTGGGTTTGTATCTTCCTGATCCATGTTCTATTTTAGCGCTTAGCTACACAGACGCTCTTTCACGTGTGTGGGTGAAATGGTGGAATAACATGTATGTGTACATTTATTTTGCGACAGTCCAGACCAAATCTGAACCAATCATAGATGTCTATGTATCACAGGTTTGGACAGCACATTAGAGCACTGCAGAGTACATTACAGTTCAATACATTATAGTCACGTAGAGTATAGTACAGTACGTTACAGAGTACAGTCAAGTATAGTTCAGTACAGTACATTTAGAGTAAAGTACAGCACATATTGTATTGTACTGTACCCTACTTTACTGTACTGTTCTCTAATGTACTCTACTGAACTAAACTGTACTGAACTAAACTCTACTGTACTGTAATGTGTTGTCCAAACTTGTGAAACAAATACTTCCGGTCTGGACTGACCAAATTTGGTCTTGTTTTGGGGCGGAGTAATACCCAGCTTGCTTTGCAAGTGTTGTTTTTTTACATTTATTTTTCTACATTTCATTTTACATTTTGTGCTTTTAGCAAATGGTATTTTTCAGAGTGACTTACAGTCAGTGGATAAACAACCACATGTCAGAGCAACAAAAGCCTTTCTGTAACTGTTGCTGAGAATGTTATTGTAGCTGTGTGTTCTTTTTTATTACATTTTTTGGGTCTGAAAACTTTGAAAATTATCAATGCTAGTTTTAAAGCTTAAAAAAAAGTTACATAAGTGCATGTGACAGATGGGAGGCAACTTTTCCTCTAAGCTGCGCGGGTGCTCCCACCTCCTGGACTGCCGCACAGAATAAATGCCATGTTGCGCAGAGACGCAAGAGTTCGAACTTTACTGAGTTCGCCCCATTAGTTTGCACTACATAGATCAACTTTATTTCTATGATCGAATCAACATGATATCAGCCCCTTTTCAATGCAACAAACCAAGACAAATCTAACTTGGCAAGATTGAGGATGTGATTTTGCTGTAGACTGAGCCAGAGCAACGGAGTAGAATTCTATTGGCAGGGGTGGCCCATGAGCTGTCTTTCAGTCACCCACGATTGAATGCACTTTTCAGATCAGATCAAATTGTGCGTGTGCACATTTGTTGATATTATTTGCTCGTTAGTGAGTTATTAGCCCAGTTATAGATAAGTATTGGTCAGCAATGGGGAGTTACTGCTTCGTACAAGTGCAAGAGGTAAAAGGAGCAGTGTTGTATTTTGAGACAGAATATGCAAATAAGCTAATAGGTAGAGGGGTAGCCTACATTGTTTAATTCTCTGTATGGTAATAATAATTAATTGTCTTTTGTAAAGTGGTTTCTTGCATCATGCAACACAATGCAATGTACAGTGTCACATGGTGTTACAGACCAAGTAAAAAATCATGAGGTAACGTTTTTAAAAGTCTCATGCAATCAGTGGCGACCAGTCATTCATGGCCCCACATTTTTTGACTCCCTCCCCCCGAAAAAATAACAAATTTGGGGGGGCTTGCCTGTTTTGCATGTTATTTTGGTATTAATACGTGTCGCATATCAGTTTGCAAACAATGTAAAAATGATATATCATTGAGTTAATAAAGCCTTATACAAACATGGTCTCTTTTTTGTTTTCTTGAGTAAGGCAGCTCCAAAATGCAGGAGTTTCAGCCTAGCTTAGTGCTTTCTGTGGTGGTGGGGCAAGCCAGCAGAAAATACGGAGCGTTGCGCCGTGATTGGCTCAGTGTTCTGTCGCTCATGGGGACACTACGTCACTGCCAAGTCTAAGGGGAGACCTCGATAATTCTAGCCCCTTGGGTGCTGCCATAGAGTTACATTAGAAGTGTCCATCCAAGAAGGCTCAATGTCATTGGCCACAGATAAAATGTCAAATCACGTTATATCTACAGTAGCTTTGATTGGACTGATCTTAGCTAGCAGTCATCATCATGAATCAAGTCAACAATCTACTGGCAAATCCATTTTAATCCTTGTCATATGATGAGAAATAATTAAGAGAAATGATAGATAAAACGTATTGGTGCTCTTCGGCCATTGGAATAAACATTATACAACAAGTTGGTAATCGTAAATTTAACAATGAGTGGTTTGGAAGGAGTCAGTGGCTAACTGATTTACATGCTAAAATCGCCACTGCGTGCAATGTAGGCAGTGAACACCACATATAGGCTACTGTAGGCTATATCATAGAAATCAAAGCTATTTCCATGTGAAAATGTGATGGGATTTGCTCCATTGGTTTTGTTGGTAGGCCTATTATGCTCAAATAGCCACAATAGCCTATTGGCTACTGTCTAAAACTGTAAGGGTAAAGCATCAGTGTTAACTGTAAACACGCGCCGGAAGTTGAACAAAATTCTCACAACTTTCAAGTTTCCGATACCAAACATTTGCTCTGTGCCCCAAAACATTACAGGGAAGATTGATGGGAGGAATATAATGTTTTCTGCATTGACATGTAGAAATAAATGATTGTATGTACTGTTGAAATTTGGCCAACGTAAAATACGTTCTTTAAAAGTCGGGAAGAGATGTATTTTCAACATTCAATCAGAACCAAAAAATAAATGTGATTTTAACGTTTGGAAAAGACACCCCAAAAAGTATTTTTAACTTCATTTTTCTCACTGGGTAAGGCTTAAGTGCTGCTTGGCTAAGGTGTGTTTTTGGTTTGTTATAGTCTGTAGCATTAGCACATGAGGGAAAAGCTATCCACTCTGAGGTAAATGCTGAGGTAAATTACTCTGAGGTAAATTATAGCGTCTGGTGGAGTTGTCCAGACTAGTCTGTGGTTAGTGGTTCCCAGAGGCGCCAACCTCAGGCCTCACCCAGTGTGTCAATCTTCCCACTGGAAGATTCAGACAGTAAACAAGTGTTAGTCTGGGCACTAACACCCTCCTCCCTGCTCTACAAGCCAGTACCAGGGGATAACATTGTGCTAACACCAAACAAACACTCCCATCATTCATTATGACACGGATTATTTTAGAACTGTGAAATTCTAATCTAGAATCTTTCAAAGCTACCCTTTCCTGCCACCTTATTGTCTGGTAGGTGAGATTAGAGATATCTCCTCTGACTTGAGGAAGTGTAGTTTGTATGCGTGCGTGAGAGTGTGTCCGCACACACAAAGATAACAGGTGGATCACTCAACTGCTCCCATCATCCCCTGACCTGCTTTGATTGGCTCCAGCACACCTGACAGGGGGACTGTAATTAAAAAAGATTCTTGGCACACTTAAGAGATAGATTTCCTTAATTATTTCAGAACACTCTATTTTTAGTTTAAAGTCCTTACTGAATCCTTCCGGGCGGCATGGCCTAGATTGTTGGTTTTCACCCAAATCTCCCGCAGTGGATGAGAGTCTCTTCAGTTTGTCCTTAAGTAAAGCCCTGCCTCTAGCTCTGATTACCAGCTGACTTGGCGGATATCGGTTTTTGGCTAGCCATTCAGGGTCATATTAGGGCACACTGTAGCAAAATGTTTTGCAACTGAAAACTAAAAACCAGTGTTTCTTATTGGACATGTTCAGGTAGGCCCTCTCTGTTTCAGTCCGCTTTCTTCCATTTGGTGCCTAATGAAAACAACCCAGGCTATAAACAAGTTCCAAACTGGTAGACGACAGCCAGCGACTGCTCTCTCCACTCTCTTGCTATTGAACGCTCCCCCGCCTGCTGATTTAACTCGATTATGTAACGCAACATGTCAGCCGATGGAGTGTGCAGCTGCGGAAGTGTTTTACGATGTCTCACATCGTGTGATCTATAAAATGACAGTAGGCCCATTAGCCGAGAGGCTTTTTTTTGGACGAGTGTCGCTCATGCATTTATCAGACATGGAGGATCAAGCCAATGTTATGGTGAGATGACCACCATCAGTTTATTTCCACTGATAAAGCATGTTCAAGGCTTATGTCGTCAGAAAACATTTAGTCAACATTATGTTGACCTTGCAAAATATTAAATGTCTGAGGCTTTAATACAGATGACGACCTATTTTTTAAATGTTGTATATGTTTTCAAGCAGTAGGGAAAATGACTGCTTGAACTTTGCTATATACTTTTATGTTTACAGAATCCAGTGCAGCCCTGCTGTTTCTGTATTATCCTGGTTTGACTGCTGCATCAGTGTGTGTGTGTGTGTGTGTGTGTGTGTGTGTGTGTGTGTGTGTGTGTGTGTGTGTGTGTGTGTGTGTGTGTGTGTGTGTGTGTGTGTGTGTGTGTGTGTTTTTTGTTTGTTTTACTATCCTTGTGGGGACCAGACACAAGGATCACAAGGATATTAAAACAAATAAAATTCAGACAAGTGGGGACATTTCGCCAGTCCCCACAAGAAAAAAAGGCTATTTTAGGTTTAGGGGTTAGGGTTACAAATATGGTTAGGGTTAGAGTTAGGAGTTCGGGGTTAAGGTTAGGTTTAGGGTTAGGTTATGGGTTAGGGTTAGAGAAAATAGGATTTTGAATGGGAATCAATTGTTTGGTCCCCACAAGGATAGTAAAACAAACGTGTGTGTGTATGTGTGTTTACTCGGCTAGCAGAGCAGTATGGGCCCGGCCAATCGTCACTGAGCCACATGCTAATCTAAACCAACTCACTCATACTTTAACATAACACAGCATACAGCCACATAGTGAGTGTATGTGTGTTCCCCTCTCATCCACACTAACACCGTAGAGACAGCTAATTTAAATTCCATTTCTAACTTAATTTCCTGTCTTCCTATCTGTGTCATCTTGGTGCTGATGAATGTGAGTCAAGGCGGTGTCCCGTTGTTACAGCCATGACAGCTTTTCCATTACCATCAGGAAAATGACCGTCTCATTACCCACAGGGCAATCTGCTAAAAGATGGGATTGTGTCACTCGTCTCTGTCTGTCTCTCTCTCTCTCTCTCTCTTGGCTAATTTGGGCCAGCTCATTGGCCGGCCGAAGTAACCTGGAGTGTTTCATAAAGGTGACATGGGGAGGTAGTGGAGGAGCACGGGTAAAGCGGTAATGGCCATCTTTTCTCTTGGAGCTCTTGGGGAGCCAGACTTTGGCCACGTTTCAATGTCCAATGTCCATACTACCATAGGCTACTACTTAGAATGGATGCCAAATGGATTGCTTCATACTAAGTGTTATATTCTAGTGTGGCTATTGGCTATTGTAACAGAGCCTGTTGTCTGTCTCTGACTTGGCTTTTTCTGGGGCTATTCCCCCTCCATTATAGAGTAGGAGACCAACTCATTACTCATTGGCCTTGTGGTCGGAGTGTCCGCCCTGAGATTGGAAGGATGGGAGTTTGATCCTCATCCGAGTCATACCAATGACTTGTAAAAATGGGGCCTGGTGAGTTTCTGCTTGGCACTCAGCAGTAACGAGCTCGATTGGGGGTAAGGCCCTGCGATAGACTAGCGTCCTGTACTTGTACATCAAGCTGGCCTCACTCTACAGCACGTGTCAAGCTCATTCGACGGAGCGTGGAGTGTCTGAGGGTTTTCGCTCATCCCTTGTAACTGATTGATGAAATAAGGTCACTAATTAGTAAGGGACTCGGCTCACCTGCTGTCAGAAATCAGCAGACACTAGGCCCTCCGTGGAACGGGTTTGACACCCCTGCCCTACAGAAACAGGCTCCTACTCCTAAAAGCCGTTTCGGCTCGCTCAAGCCAAGCCTTGTGACTTACGTATGTACAGTACATTCACATGATCCGAACAGTCATTCAGCCTTACTTGTTCTTTCCCGTTACTTCATCTCGTGACACAAAATGTACCCCAAGTCGCTGCACAATGTTACCTCCATGAAGTTAGAGGAACAGGGCCCACAGCGGCCATCTCTGATTTTAAAAAAAAGTCACCTTTGAGAGAGTCAAAAACAAGAACAGCTTGTTCTGTTTTCCTCATACTCATCCTTTGTCCACCATGTCTTCATGCTTCTCTCTTACTGTGGATAGGAGGTTCAGTGGGGTGTGTGTTTGTGTGTGTGTGTGCGCGTGCGTGCGTGCTCGTGCGAGTGAGTGGTTTTGTGTGTACTTATGTGTTAGCGTGTGTGTGTTCTACACCTTGGATTAAAAAGACCCGGTCAGTCTTCCTTGACAGGCCACACGGTCGTCCGTCAGCTCCAATTGGGTTCGAGGTGCGTTACCTGTCACATTATTTTGCCCGTGCCCACATGACCCCTTATTTATGAGAGAACAAATCCTCAGGTTACATCAGAGCCCAGATGAGAAATTAAGTTATCAGTACAGGCACCACCGCTGCTCTGAGGCTTGCTATACTGACAGTCAAAATGACACTTGTCAAATAATCACAGCATGAGCCTGGTCTAATATGCAAGTCCTCTTTAGCTCAGTTGGTAGAGCATGGCCCTTCGGTTCAATTCCCGGGACCACCCGTACGTAAAATGTATCCTTGCATGATGGTAAGTCCGCTAAATGGCATATATTATTATATTTGAAGTTGCTCTGGATAAGATTTGATTGTAATAAGGCGCTCTGAAGAAGAGTGTCTGCTAAATGACTAAAATGCAAATGTGAAATGTATGTTTGAGTACCAGTCTGATCATGCCAACTCCTTGTCACACATTTTCATGCCAAACTATTTTGTCTTGCAAATGACAGCCTACAGCAATGGCAGTTGGCAAGAGCACAAACATATCTGGGACCAGGCTACTAAGACTTAACATAGAGCCTTTGATTCCATAAGTGTGTTGTAATACATCACTAAGATATTGAGCTTGATGAACCCTATGACATTGGCGAGTAGGTGGCTAGTAGTAGTATTACAGTGCACATGCACAGTCCAGCCCTGGGTCTTGTACACAGTTACAAAGGGGTTTAGACTGCAGTTTGCTATGAAGCCACCCATTTTCAACGGAATTCTGGATTCAGTAGCAAGTGATGACTCTGCTCGCATATTTGTTTTTTTACCTGTCACGCCCTGACCATAGAGAGACTTTTTATTCTCTATTTTGGTTAGGTTGGGGTGTGACTAGGGTGGGTAATCTAGGTTGTTTTATTTCTATGTTGGCCTGGTATGGTTCCCAATCAGAGGCAGCTGTTTATCATTGTCTCTGATTGGGGATCATATTTAGGCAGCCATTTCCCCACTGTGTTTTGTGGGATCTTGTTTAAGTGTAGTTGCCCGTGAGCATAGCATAGCTTCATGTATCGTTTGCTTTAAAAAAAATTGTTCTGTGTGTTTCACGAATAAAAAGATGTGGAACCCATATCACGCTGCGCCTTGGTCCGAATGTTATTTCGACGATCGTGACATTACCCCGTTTTGAGTTTTTCAGAAGTCAACTATAGAAATTAAAACTTACTTCTGAAAAACTCAAAAGGGGTAAAAACAAGTGGAGAGGGGAACTGTTTACAGGGGAACCAGGAAGTACCAGGAGTAGAAGCTGAGATGTCTCTCTGCTACTAGTATAGCTCTGATTGACCATTTGTTTAATAATAGAGAGAAGATTTCCTGCTCTAGTATACGAGCTGAGTCTCCACTTGCTACTGAATCTGGAAAATGGGTGGCTTCATAGCGAACTGCAGCGCCCCATTCTGAGTGCCCTTTCTGGATCCAGAGTGCCAGAGTCCCTTCTATACGCTCACTGTATGGTAACAAGTGGTGCGTTTTTGCGAAGTGGTGTGATCATTCCTTACCAAAGCTTTACATTTGAGATCCTATGCTTTTTGCTGGATCTTCTGGACAGAGCAAAGGCTTTCTCCACTGTAAAGGTCTATTTAGCGCTATCTCGGCCTTTCATATAGGCTTCAACAACAACACAGTAGGGAGGCATCCCACCTGTTGTCTTGCTTTATGAAGGAGCCTCCAAGCCTTTAGCCACATTTTGGGACCTACAGTGCCTTGCAAAAGTATTCATCCCCCTTGGCATTTTTCCTATTTTGTTGCATTACAACCTGTAATTTAAATGGATTTTTATTTGGATTTCATGTAATGGACCACTCCCTTGGTTATGAAGCCCCTAAATAAGATCTGGTGCAACCAATTACCTTCAGAAGTCACATAATTAGTTAAATAAAGTCCATCTGTGTGAAATCTAAGTGTCACATGATCTCAGTAAATATACACCTGTTCTGAAAGGCCCCAGAGTCTGCAACACCACTAAGCAAGGGGCACCACCAAGCAAGCGGCACCATGATGACCTAGGGGCTCTCCAAACAGGTCAGGGACACAGTTGTGGAGAAGTAAAGATCAGGGTTGGGTTATAAAAAAATATATTTGAACATCCCACGGAGCACTATTAAATCTGTTATTAAAAAATTTAAAGAATATGGCATCACAACAAACCTGCCAAGAGAGGGCCGCCCACCAAAACTCACGGACCAGGTAAGGAGGGCATTAATCAGAGATGCAACAAAGAGACCAAAAATAACCCTGAAGGAGCTGCAAAGCTCCACAGCAGAGATTGGAGTATCTGTCCATAGGACCACTTTAAGCTGTACACTCCACGGAGCTGGGCTTTACGGAAGAGTGTCCAGAAAAAAAAGCAATTGTTTAAAGAAAAGAATAAGCAAACACGTTTGGTGTTTGCCAAAAGGCATGTGGGAGACTCCCCAAACATATGGAAGAAGGTACTCTGGTCAGATGAGACTAAAATGTAGCTTTTTGGCCATCAAGGAAAACGCTATGTCTGGCGCAAACCCAACACCTCTAATCACCCTGAGAACCCCATCCCCACGGTGAAGCATGGGGGTGGCAGCATCATGCTGTGGGGATGTTTTTCATTGGTAGGGACTGGGAAACTGGTCAGAATTGAAAGAATGATGGATTGCACTAGATACACGGAAATTCTTTAGGGAAACCTGTGTTTGGTCATCCAGAGATTTGAGACTGGGACGGAGGTTCACCTTCCAGCAGGACAATGACCCTAAGCATACTGCTAAAGCAACACTCAAGTGGTTTAACGGGAAATATTTAATTGTCTTGGAATGGCCTAGTCGAAGCCCAGACCTCAATCCAATTGAGAATCTATGGTATGATTTAAAGATTGCAGATTTAAAGATTGCAGTACCGTTGGATAGTGGAGGCTATTATACTGGCTTATAATAGCAAGGCCACTGGAGGGCCTGAGGGCTCATTTCACTAGAGGTATGGCTACCTCTTGGGCACTTTTCAAAGGCATCTCTGTACAGGAGATTTGTGATGTGGCATGTTGGGCCACCCCGCATACATTTGAGTTTTTTCCAACTGGAGGTGACTGCACCTTCTTTGGCAGTCAGTATCAGAGCCTCTGACCTCCAGTATCAGAGCCTCTGAGGCGTGATGATGTTGGACCCTGGCTTCGAAGAGCTTGTCTGCGATACGGAGTTGGCCAAATCCCACAGTGAGACATGGGAACGAGTATTTGAAAGAGAACCCAAGGTGACTTGTGTAACCCCAATTCTCTGAGAATATGAGTGAGATGCTCGCAAGAGCGCAAGGAAGAGAGACATGCTTGAGAATGACCAGAGGGTGTATTGAATGGCGCCTTATAAAGTGGGAGGGGCTCACCTCATTCGCCACTCAACCTGTGCGTCTCCGACAGATGTTGTGTGATTGGTTCTGCCGTAGTGATCCGCCTATCCAGCGATACCATAGTGAGACATCTCAATCATATTCTCAGAGAACCGGGGTAACTTTGAGTTTAGCCTCAAACTGTGCCAAGGAATCAGGTTTAGAGGATTCATGTCCCACATTGAGTGGCAGTTTTGTCGAGTCGCCTGCCAAGTGACTATCCTCTTGCCAATATCACATATATTGTAGGAGATATGTTTTGTTGCTATGGAACTACTGTGTGTGGCTGCTAAGGGCTAGGACTGGTACTGGAAGGATGTATCAAAGTCTGTGTGGTCCAGGATGTAGAATTGAAATGAGTGTTGTCATTGGCTGGAAGGATGTACAACATTTGTTTGGTCCAGGAAGTGGAATTGAAATTAGTGTTGTCATTGGCTGGGAAAGGTTGTCTGTGAAAGTGCTGCCCACGCATACACACCATTCCTGGCCCACTCTACCATGACAGCTTTTGAGTGGCGCTGCATTATGCAATATTTAGCTTGAGTTTCATCTATTTATATTTGACTACCACTGGGAGAGATTGACTCACAGGCACAGCCATAACAATATTATGTGATCACCAGTCTTACAGTGAGGTAAGATGGAACTGTGAACTGAGGAGTTGAACACAGTTGTTGGGTCATAGATGGGGTGATGTGTGTCACTGTTTTCCGTCTGGGTAGTGGTTGCCTATGCTAGTTTCAAGTGCTAGTTATCAAGCGTGGCTGACAGTCTGCGATTGATATCTATTGAAATTGAAAGTGGATTAAGCTGGTAAAGTCAAACATCACAACACTTTCTAAACCACTCTGGTGACAAACACCTTTTTCTTTGTCGCCATTCGTCCACATGGCTGCTGGCTTCGCTATCACCAGAAATATTGTGACGATTGCCAATTATTTTGTTTTTGTAAGGACCCAAAAAACAGAGGTAGTAGGGGAACCTATTCAAGTAAGTAAATACATTTGTTTTATGTAAAACAAACCATTTATTATTAGCTAGCTAGCAGGCAACAGCAGGCCACTTTGTAGGCTGACTCAACTGAGCTGCTAACTTAAAACACACTGTTCAGCTAAATGAATTAAATATCATCAGTTAGCTATCTAGCTGTCTTGCTGTAAATTCAAAACACCATCTTCAAATGCATTTGTAAATAACAGCCATGGAAGAGGCTGAAATTGCAGCTCCAGCTGTCTGTAAAGAGAGAGTGTAGGCTACTGGATAGTGCAGGTAATTTTGTGGGGGGACATTATGAAAAGATTCTCCAGTTCCAGTCCCTAGAGGTGAAAACTTTGAGGACAGAGCAACATAATATTCAGTGCTGTCTAATTTGAGTATAATGAAGTATGTTTCTTTGTGAGGTTTTCAGTCCTCGGATATGTTAAGCTGTGAAAGCCTGTTTGCAGATGAAAAAAGAGGTCCCAATGAATGTCCCAAGATACTAAGGGTATGTCCTATATGCCATGGGTTATACGTGTAGGCAAATGTTGTTTACAAAAATACAGTTAAATACATCACAAACAATGTATGAACCAATTACAATTGGAGCAAGCCAACCATGCTGGATGTCTGCTAGATGTGCAGGGTTCTGCTTCAGCCCAGCAATAACATACCTGATTCAACTTATTCAATCTAATGAGTTGATAATCAAGTGTGCTATTGCTGGGCTGGAATAGAAGTTTCCTCACCCAGTAGATCAGGGATCAGTGGAGCAAGGTTGGCCACATATGGAGTTTTTTTTGTTAACCAGAAATGATGCCTTAGTAATAAAAGCCTACTTGTTACTACTCAATTATATATTGTTGTTTAGACTAAGATGTCTAATCTTTGCATACGAGTTAGCTTATTTGTACACTTTGAAGTGATGAAGTGTTGATTCTTTGAAGTTACGTTGTTAAGTTGCATTGCTTGCTGTTTGGGGTTTTAGGCTGGGTTTCTGTACAGCACTTTGAGATATCAGCTGATGTACGAAGGGCTATATAAATACATTTGATTTGATTTAAGTGTTTAAACTTGTTTTAATTGTTGAACTATTATTCAAAATGAACTAATGTCAGAGTTGATTAATCACATCTCAATCCTTTAATAAAGAGGGGAGGGGGTTCTTTCTCTAATGTTTCTGTGTGGTATTCTCAAATGAACATGTCCTTTTTGGCTAGTTGTAAGATCTTCAATCTCTTTTATTTGATTGGTACTCTTGTGAATCCATTTTTGCAGCTTAAGAAGACACTTATTTCTTAGAATGAGAACAAGTTGCCTATTCCTGATGTAAATAAAAGATGTGTATGCTCATTGTACATGTATAAAACACAGACAGAACATGACAGTCTGTGGCTAAAATGCTGCTAGCGGTACGTGGTACGAGACAAACTGAGCATCCATTTTCCACAATCATGTTCATTGATACTCTCGTTCTAGTAGTGTCTGCTCTATTCTACATTTTGGGAGTTGAGACATAAAAAGGGTGTCGTTAGAAAGGTTAAGTTCTCGTCTGTAGCGAGTTTAAACTGCATGTTGTCAGAGAGGAAGAAGTTATCGTTCGTCGTTGTCAGTGGCAGGGGGAGGGGCTTGGTGTCTGTGTGCGAGTGGCCTGCACAGAGCCCTGACCTCAACCCCATTGAACACCTTTAGGATTCATTGGAACGCCGAATGTGAGCCAGGCCTAACCGCCCAACATCAGTGGCCCGACCTCACGAATGCGCTTGTGGCTGAGTGGAAGCAAGTCTCCACAGCAATGTTCCAACTTCTAGTGGAAAACCTTCCCAGAAGATTTAAGGCTGTTAAAAGGGGAGACCAACTCCATATTAATACCCATGATTTTGGAATGAGATGTTTGACGAGCAGGTATCCACATACGTTTGGTCTTGTGGTGTAGCTAGTAGCTAGCTAGTTATACCTAGGTAGCTTACAAGGTTAGCTGACTTCTCAAAACGAACCTCATTGTGGCTAGCTACTTCTTGTCCCTCATGCTAGCCTTTACAGGCAAATATCACATCAGAAACGTCAACATTTAAAAAATATTGATATGGCCAGCATTGAAGACCATTTCTCCCCTTTTCCTGCAGCTTTAGCTAATCTCGAAATGACAGAGAAATGCTGTGAAAACCAGTCTGCTGCAAACGTTCTAAAATGTTTTGTCACCAGGGCTTGTTATGTTGCCATTTTCTGTCCTCACACGCTGGTGCTCCTATGGCGCTCTTCTGGTGAGCACCTTTGGAGCTTCGCCCAAGCAAGGCATTTGATTTGTTTGACGTATTGTGAGGCGCAGTGGTGGAAAAAGTACCCAATTTTCACACTTGAGTAAAAGTAAAGATACCTTAAAAGAAAATGAATCAAGTAAAAGTGAAAGTCACCCCGTAAAATACTACTTGAGTAAAAGTCTAAAAGTATTTGGTTTTAAATGTACTTAAGTATCAAAAGTAGAAGTATAAATCATAAAAGAAATGTTATTTTAAGCAAACCAGACCGATTTCTTGATTTTTATTTATTTACAGATAGCCATGGGCACACTCCAACAACTGAGACATAATTTACAAGCGAAGCTTTGGTGTTTAGTGAGTCCACCAGATCAGAGGCAGTTGGGATGACCAGGGATGTTCTCTTGATAAGTGCGTGAATTAGACCATTTTCCTGTCCTGCTAAGTATTAAACATGTAACGAGTACCTGTTTTCCCGTTTTAGGGAATCCTGGTTCGCGACGAGGCTAACCACAGCATATCAGGTGATTGGTGACAGAGCTGAAACTGACAGGGGTCACAAAACAGCCATAACTCAAGTACTGGATGAATGTAGCCTACTGTAATAGGGTTTGATATGCAACCCAATTCCTGGCAGCTCAACATCAGGAGGACTTTGGTATATCCATGATGTTTTTGTGTGTGTGTTTTCCACGTGGTAGTCATGGGTGTTGATGATGGTAGTCTAGAATTAACCGCAGGGGGTTCACCACTACTCGTTCAGTACAGAGGCTCTGAGTGGAAAAGTAGTCCCTATGTCAGGGGGTTGGCACGGCTACAGACTGAAGGGCGGAGTCAAGACACAGAAACATAAATTGCACCATTTTCTTGGCTTATGAATGGAAAGGCCCTTGTATGGTGAGTTAAACACCAATCAGATGTGCCCCGATAGTGAATCTAGCCCTGGCTGGAAAGCAGATAGGGAAATTCACATGGGGATTGCAGCTTATTCACTTTTCCACAGTTTACGCTCTTTATCAACCTGTTACTGTCAGTGTCTCATACCTTGACACTTCCGTATCCCCATATCAACGTGGTACAAACGTGTATGTGTTTGACGATACCTTTGGAACAAGAGGTGAATTACGTCTTATGCTCTTGTACCAATAGTAAAGTCTGACACGTACGTGTACCAGTACCAATATTATTGGTATTTTAGCATTTCCATTTGAAGGAGTAATCATTATTTAGTGTGATAGTAAACGCTTCAATCAATCAATTGTGTCCGGAAGACTATGATATGTATGTGATTGAGAGTCTTTCTGTTTAGCTGAATTCAATAACAGTTGCTCTAACCCAAAATGGCACAGCCGAGCCGACCAAAAGGAAGACGGCACCAGATCCTTTTAAATGATGCCTATAGTTTCATGGCTACCTTTCTTCCCTCTCTCAAAAACAGGTTTGATGAGAGAGAAAGAATAGTCTCCTTGAATGCTCTATCTGTGGAGCGTGCTGTGAGAAAGCCCCCTGTATCGACTAGCCAGCCTCCACCTTCCCTGGTCTCTTCCCAGTTACTGGCTCCCGACAGAGTCCATCGATTGAATTCACAGCTAAAATGTCACTCTGTCCAAGCAGCGAGAGAGACAGCAAGATAGGGGGAGAGGGAGAGAGAGAGAGAGAGAGAGAGAGAGGGATGGAGAGAGAGGGAGAACATTGAGAAAAAGAGGGCGTTGGAGGGAGAAAAGAGAGAGGTTGGGAGATAGGGAGAGGAGAGCCTTGATAGCATCTGGAGGGCCAGAAGGATTCAGATGGGAAATCTAATTTCCTTACCAAACACAGCAGTGGATGGGCAGAGGAACACCATGGTTACCCCTGATATATATATATATATACAGTATATATATACACTACTCCAAAAAATAAAGGGAACACTTAAACAACACAATGTAACTCCAAGTCAATCACACTTCTATGAAATCAAACTGTCCACTTAGGAAGCAACACTGATTGACAATAAATTTCACATGCTGTTGTGCACTTCAGCATGTGAACAGCATGTGAACAGTGAACATTGCACAACAGCATCTTTTGCCCTCAGAACAGCCTCAATTAGTTTGTGCATGAACTACAAGGTGTGGAAAGCGTTCCACAGGAATGCTGGCCCGTGTTGACTCAAATGCTTCCCACAGTTGTGTCAAGTTGACTGGATGTCCTTTGGGTGGTGGACCATTCTTGATACATACGGGAAACTGTTGAGCGTGAAAAACCATCAGTGTTGCAATTCTTGACACGCTCAAACCGGTGCACATGGCACCTACTACCATTACACGTTCAAAGGCACTATAAATCTTTTGTCTTGCCCATTCACTCACTGAATGGCACAGATATACAATCCATGTCTCAATTCTCAAGGCTTAAAAATCCTTCTTTAACCGGTCTCCTCCCCTTCATCTGCACTGATGGAAGTGGATTTAACAGGTGACATCAATAAGGGGTCATAGCTTTCACCTAGATTCACCTGGTCAGTCTATGTCATGGAAATAGCAGGTGTTTTTAATGTTTTCTACACTCAGTGTATATATACACACTATAAATACAAAAGTATGTGGATTAGTCCACTTCAAATTAGTGGATTCGGCTATTTCAGATACTATTTCACATACTTTTGGGCATATACACACTACATGACCAAAATGGACACCTGCTCATCTATCATCTAATTCCAAAATCATGGGCATTAATATGGAGTTGGTCCCCCCTTTGCTTCTATAACATTCTCCACCCTTCTGGGAAGGCTTTCCACTAGATTTTGGAACAATCCTGCGGGGACTTGCTTCCATTCAGCCACGAGAGCATTAGTGAGGTCGGGCATTGATGTTGGGCGATTAGGTCTGGCTCGCAGTCGGCGTTCCAATTCATACCAAGGGTGTTCATTGGGGTTGAGGTATGGGCTCTGTGCAGGCCAGTCAAGTTCTTCCACACCGATCTCGACAAACCATTTCTCTATTGACCTCGCTTTGTGCATGGGGGCATTGTCATGCTGAAACAGGAAAGGGCCTTCCCCAAACTGTTGCCACAAAGTTGGAAGCACAGAATCATCTAGAATGTCATTGTATGCTGTGGCATTAAGATTTCCCATCACTAGAACTAGCCCGAACCATGAACAACAGCCCCAGACCATTATTCCTCCTCCACCAAACTTTACAGTTAGCACTATGCATTTGGGCAGGTAGCGTTCTCCTGACGTCTGCCAAACCCAGATTCGCCCGTCGGACTACCAGATGGTGAAGCGTGATTCATCACTCCAGAGAACACGTTTCCTCTGCTGAGTCCAATGGCGGTGAACTTTACACCCCTCCAGCTGACGCTTGGCATTGCGCATGGTGATCTTAGGCTTAGGCTGCTCAGCCATAGAAATCCATTTCATGGATCTCCCGACGAACACTTCTTGTGCTGGCGTAGCTTCCGGAGGCTGTTTGGAACTCATTAGTGAGTGTTGCAACCAAGGACAGATGATTTTTATGCACTTTAGCACTCGTGGTCCCGTTTTGTGAGCTTGTGTGGCCACAAGCTCACTCCACAATCACCCGACCTCAACCAAATTGAGTAAAAGAAAAGCAGCCAACAAGTGCTAAGCATATGTGGGAACTCCATCAAGACTGTTGGAAAAGCATTCCAGGTGAAGTTGGTTGAGAGAATGCCAAGAGTGTGCAAAGCTGTCATCAAGGCAAAAAATAAATAATTTGATTTGTTTAACACTTTTTTGTTTACTACATGATTCCATATGTGTTATTTCATAGTTTTGATGTCTTCACTATTATTCTACAATGTGGAAAATAGTAAAAAATAAAGAAAAATACTTGAATGAGTAGGTGTGTGCAATCTTTTGACTAGTACTGTATATTAATGTATATAGAGTCAAGAAACTGCTTATTTTCTTAAAAAGTTCGTAATGTCACGATTTCGAAGCTACAGTGCATTCAGAAAGTATTCAGACACCTTGACTTCTTCCAAATTTTGTTACGTTACAGCTTTATTCTAAAATGGATGAAATATTTTTTCCCTCATCAATCTACACACAATACCCCATAATGACGAAACGAAAACATGTTTTTGACATTTTTCCAAATGTATTAAAAATAAAAAACAGAAATCCCTTATTTAGGTAAGTATTCAGACCCTTTGCTATGAGACTCGAAATTGAGCTCAGGTGAATCCTGTTTCCATTGATTATCCTTGATGTTTCTACAACTTGATGGTGTCCACATGTGGTAAATTCAATTGATTGGACATGATTTGGAAAGGCACACACCTGTCTATATAAGGTCTCACAGTTGACAATGCATGTCAGAGCAAAAACCAAGCCTTGAGGTCGAAGGAATTGCCCCATAGAGCTCCGAGACAGGATTGTGTCGAGGCACAGATCTGCTGGAAGGGTACCAAAAAATGTCTGCAGCGTTGAAGGTCACCAAGAACACAGTGGCTTCCATCATTCTTAAATGTAAGAAGTTTGGAACCACTAAGCCTCTTCCTAGAGCTGGCTGCCCGGCCAAACTGAGCAATCGGGGAGAAGGACCTTGTTCAAGGAGGTGACCAAGAACCCAATGGTCACTATGACAGAGCTCCAGAGTTCCTCTGTGGAGATGGGAGAACCTTCCAGAAGTACATCCATCTCTGCAGCACTCCACCAATCAGGCCTTTATGGTAGAGTGGCCAGACGGAAGCCACTTCTCAGTAAAAGGCACTTGACAGCCTGTTTGGAGTTTGCCAAAAGGCACCTGAAAGACTCACCATCCCTAAGGTGAATTATGGTGGTGGTAGCATCATGCTCTGGGGATGTTTTTCAGTGGCAGGGACTGGGAGAGAGAGAGATCCTTGATGAAAACCTCAGGACCTCAGACTGTGGCGAAGGTTCACCAACGACCCTGAGTACACAGCCAAGACAACGCAGGATTGGCTTCGGGACAAGTCTCTGAATGTCCTTGAGTGGTCCAGCCAGAGCCCGGATTTGAACCCGATCGAACATCTCTGGAGAGACCTGAAAATAGCTGTGCAGCAATGCTTCCCATCCAAGCTGACAGAGCTTGAGAGGATCTGCAGAGAAGAATGGGAGAAACTCCCCAAATACAGGTGTGCCAAGCTTGTAGCGTCATACCGAAGAAGACTCAAGGCTGTAATCACTTCCAAAGGTGTTTCAACAAAGTACTAAGTAAAGGGTCTGAATAGTTTTTATTTTTAATACATTTGCACACAAAAAATACAAACCTGTTTTTGCTTTGTCTTTATGAGGTATTGTGTGTAGGTTGATGAGAAAGAAACAACAATTTTATTCATTTTAGAATAAGACTGTAACGTAACAAAATGTGGAAAAAGTCAAGGGGTCTGAATACTTTTCCAAATGCACTGTATAATATATCTGATATACACTATAATTTTTACAAAAAGTCTGCCTTTTCCAGGCTGCTTAGTGAACAACAGGGGAGGGTGACCTGGAAAGTTGGAAACCTCAAATTTCACAATCCAACATGTCCGCCAGTCCAGAAAATCCAATAGGCGTAGCAGATGCCGCTAGAGTGCTACCACAACAGAGGATGGGCCACAAGAGAGGAACTATGACACATGACACCCCTATGTCCCCTATTGCTCAAATGACAAGATCATATTCTGTTTCAAATGGCTGAATAATTGATTCACCCACCCTTTTCACTACTCCCATCTCTCCCACTGTTTGTCTGCTCCCTTTGATGAATTAGTAGAATATATACTATATTGTCCCTTTTGTCCCTTTTTGTTTTCAGCCTAATCTTAACCCTCCCCATAATGCACACATTCACGTGTATCACACACACACAAGGCACAGGGTCAGCCATGGAGCAGCATCTATGGATGTAGAGTTTATAATAATTACATTAATCGATTGCATTTATATATCACCTTTCCAGATGCTCAAATCCCTGTAAAGGGGGGAACACACCTCTAGAGCTATGCTGCAGTGTAGAGATATGCTACCTTGCTAAAAATGCCTGAAATGCTTAATGGTGACATTTCAGGACAGGTGCAGGATCGACTCCAGTCTAAAATGGCCCCCTTTTTTTTCTCCCAGGAGCGGTTTGAGGCCTTGTTCAGGATCTATGACGAGCAGACGTCCTTCCAGATGTTCAAGAGCTTCAGGCGAGTCCGCATCAGTTTCAGCACTCCGGAAGCGGCCGCCCGCGCTCGTGTCGAGCTCCACGAGACCGAGTTCAACGGGAAGCAGCTCGAGCTTAACTTTGCCCAGGTGAGTGAACTTGGTTTAAGGTTTGTTTTGTAATGGAAAACTAAAATGAATGTTTTTAAAGTCTAGATTGCATAGTCCGTCCATTTTTCAGTGTTTCTTTTTCAATTTGGTACCTAATAAACACGACCCCAGGTGTTACAGAAGCCCCGTTTATACCTGGTTCTAACATGCAGCCTTTGTCACATTCAGATTGTTCCCACATTTTCAGACAGGTGTAGACGATTAACAGACACATTGTGAACTGTTTGTGATCAGATCTTCCTGACCACTTCCGGAGGTAGTCAGGCACGCATTTTGTCAGGATATCTTACATGTGTCGATGGATCAGGACAGTAAAACCATTTAAATCATCATTATTCCACCTTATGAAATCATTGACAGGTGGCACCATTGACTTATGCATCAACATGCATCTTAAAATAAATAAATAAATAAATATTATTTTTGAAATAATAGCTGTAAAATAATTTGCATACAGGGAGGGACCAGGAAATTTGGTCACAATCCAGACACTATTCCGCAACAAGCCTCGACTCATTCCGCCATTCGTACCCTAGTAAAACTGACTATCCTACCGATCCTTGACTTCGGCGATGTCATCTACAAAATAGCTTCCAATACTCTACTCAGCAAATTGGATGTAGTCTATCACAGTGCCATCCGTTTTGTTACCAAAGCGCCTTATACCACCCACCACTGCGACCTGTATGCTCTAGTCGGCTGGCCCTCGCTACATATTCGTCGCCAGACCCACTGGCTCCAGGTCATCTATAAGTCTAAGCTAGGTAAAGCTACGCCTTACCTCAGCTCACTGGTCACGGTAACAACACCCACCGAGCGCGCTCCAGCAAGTATATCTCACTTGTCATCCCCAAAGTCAACACCTCCTTTGGCCACCTTTCCTTCCAGTTCTCTGCGGCCAGTGACTGGAACGAATTGCAAAAATCGCTGAAGCTGGAGACTTACATTTCCCTCACTAACTTTAACCTGTCTAGGATCAGCGTGGCGCTAGCGGCACACCCCCCCCCCCCCCACTGAAAAACCAGTGCCGCGAAATTCAAAAAAAATATTTTTTTAAAATATTTAACTTTCACACATTAAAGTCCAATACAGCTAATGAAAGACACAGATCTTATGAATCCAGTCAACATTTCCGATTTTTAAAATGTTTTACAGGGAAGACACAATATGTAAAGATGTACATCTATTACCTAAAAACACATTAGCATATTCCACCATCTTTTATTTGTCCACCAACACCAGTAGCCATCACCAATTCGGCTAAACTAAGATATTTATAGCCCCTAACCAACAAAAAAACTCATTAGATGACAGTCTGATAACATATTTATGGTATGGGATAGGTTTTGTTAGAAAAAAGTGCATATTTCAGGTATATGGCATAGTTTACAATTGCACCCACCATCACAAATGGACTAGAATAATTACAATGAGCAACGTGTTTACCTAACTACTAATCATCAAACATTTCGTAAAAATACACAGCATACACGAATCGAAAGACACAGATCCTGTGAATACAGACAATATTTCAGATTTTCTAAGTGTCTTACAGCGAAAACACAATAAATCGTTATATTAGCGTAGCACATAGCACATAGCAGCCCAGCATTGATTCTAGCCAAAGTGAGCGATAAAAGTCAACATCGCCAAAAGATATTAATTTTTTCACTAACCTTCTCAGAATTCTTCCGATGACACTCCTGTAACATCACATTACAACATGCATATACAGTTTGATCGAAAATGTTTATATTTAGCCACCAAAATCATGGTTAGACAATGTGAAATGTAGACAAGCTGGTAAAGAAAACGTCCTTGCGCCACTTAGACAGTGATCTACTCTTATACATAAATACTCATAAACGTGACTAAAAAATATAGGGTGGACAGGGATTGATAGACAATTTAATTCTTAATACAATTGCGTTATTACATTTTTTAATTTATCCTTACTTTTCAATACAGTTTGCGCCAAGCGAAGCTACGTCAAAAAACATGGCGTCCTAAGCCACTAAAATGTTTCGACAGAAACACGATTTATCATAATAAAAATGTCCTACCTTGAGCTGTTCTTCCATCAGTATCTTGGGCAAAGGATCCTTTCTTGGGAGAAATCGTCTTTTGGTGGAAAGCTGTCCTCTTGCCATGTGGAAATGTCAACTACGTTCGGGATGAACTGAAAAGCGTTCCCAACTTTTCACATCGTTGCAAAAATAAATGTCCCAAAATCGCACTAAACGGATATAAATTGCTATAAAACGCTTTAAATTAACTACTTTGTGATGTTTGTAACTCCTATAACGAGTGAAAAGATGACCGGAGAAATATAACAGGCTAAACTAATGCTTGGAACAGGAGAGGGTCGGTGTCTTCCACGCGCGTTACGCAGCAAGAAAAGACTTGCTAGCTAAAGGTTTTTTTCATTTGTAGTGCCTGTGAACGAGCAATCGAGCCCGTTGGAATCGTCATCACGTAAAGGCATCCAGGGGAAGACGTAAGAAGTGTCCGTATAGTCATAGCAACGACAGTGCCCGTTTAAATGACTTCAGAAAAGTGGCCAACGTTTCTCAAATCTGACTCCATGTCAGGGAAATTGCTGTAGAATGGGCTCTGTTCCACTTAGAGACAAAATTTCAACTCCTATAGAAACTATAGACTGTTTTCTATCCAATAATAATAATAATATGCATATTGTACGATCAAGGATTTTGTGGGAAGCCGTTTAAAAAATTAGCCACATTAGCATAAATAGTCTAAACAGCGCCCCCATCCCCAACAGGTTAAACATCAGCTATCTGAGCAGCTAACCGATCGCTGCAGCTGTACATAGTCCATCTGTAAATAGCCCACCCAATCTACCTACCTCATCCCCATATTGTTTTTATTTACTTTGCTGCTCTTTTGCACACCAGTATCACTACTTACACACCATCTGCTCATCATCATCTGCTCATCTATCACTCCAGTGTTAATCTGCTAAATTGTAATTACTTTGCTACTATGGCCTATTTATTGCCTTACCTCCTGATGCCATTTGCACACACTGAATATAGACTTTCTTTTATTTCTATTGTGTTATTGACTGTACGCTTGTTTATTCCATGTGTAACTCTGTGTTGTTATTTGTGTTGCACTGCTTTGCTTTATCTTGGCCAGGTTGCAGTTGTAAATGAGAACTTGTTCTCAACTAGTTTACCTGGTTAAATAAAGGTGAAATAAAATAAACAATTATTTTAAAAAGACACAGTGGACGGATATGAAACACATTTTAATGTGTAGACATGTTTCAGAAAATGTGGGCACAATATCAGAATGAGGACAAAATCAGGACAAAAGGACACTTGTTAGCACCAGGTATAAATTAGGCTTATAGCATAGACATTAAAACCAGTAGATAGTGATGTCATCCACGTATTCCTATGGAAAACTCCAGATGGCATGTGAAGCTGGAAATATTTTAATTTGAAGCACGCCATATTGTTGAATGGAATGGCACCCCAAAATCACTAAGCATCATGGTGAAAGTGGCCTTAAGAGAGTCAACCTATGTGGCCTAAGAGTCAACCTATGGCATGAGGGGGTGAGTTTCCTCGTAGCCTGCTGGCCCTTGATTGGTCTATGTCAGCACGTGGTACTGTGTGACAACAAAATAGTAGTCAGAAAGGATCACTATTTAACCCATATGAATAAACCCTGTCTAAGCCGAGGTGGGGGGGGGGGGGGGGTCTACTATGCTATAAGGAATTGTTTTAAGAAGGTCATACCAAGGATCTTTTTGCTATTTGATTTTGAATTGTAAAACTCCTTTTAAGTATAAAAAAGTATACTTTTTATATATTTAACTGACTGCTATTAGCCAATACAAACACATGGAAGAACAGAATCTAAAGGAAGTTTGTTCTGAAGTGTCTGTCCTCGATCTGAGAGATATAAGAAAGATCAGGAAACTTTTTTTTTTACATGTACAGTTGAAGTCGGAAGTTTACATACACTTAGGTTGGAGTCATTAAAACTTGTTTTTCAACCACTCCACAAATTTCTTGTTAACAAACTATAGTTTTGGCAAGTCGGTTAGGACATCTACTTTGTGCATGACACAAGCAATTTTTCCAACAATTGTTTACACACAGATTATTTCACTTATAATTCACTGTATCCTAATTCCATTGGGTCAGAAGTTTACATACAATAAGTTGACTGTGCCTTTACACAGCCTGGGAAATTCCAGAAAATGATTTCATGGCTTTAGAAGCTTCTGATAGGCTAATTGACATAATTTGAGTCAATTGGAAGTGTACCTGTGGATGTATTTCAAGGTCTACCTTCAAACTTAGTGCCTCTTTGCTTGACATTATGGGAAAATCAAAAGGAATCAGCCAAGACCTCAGAAAAAAATTATAGACCTCCACAAGTCTGGTTCATCCTTGGGAGAAATTTCCAATCGCCTGAAGGTACCGCGTTTATCTGTACAAACAATAGTACGCAAGTATAAACACCATGGGGCCACGCAGCCGTCATACCGCTCAGGAAGGAGATGCGTTCCTAGAGATGAACGAACTTTGGTGCGAAAGGTGCAAATCAATCCCAGAACAACCGCAAAGGACCTTGTGAAGATACTGGAGGAAACAGGTACAAAATTATCTATATCCACAGTAAAACGAGTCCTATATCGACATAACCTGAAAGGCCGCTCAGCAAGGAAGAAGCCACTGCTCCAAAACCGCCATAAAAAAGCCAGACTACGGTTTGCAACTGCACATGGGGACAAAGATCGTACTTTTTGGAGAAATGTCCTCTGGTCTGATGAAACAAAAATAGAACTGTTTGGCCATAATGATCATCGTTATGTTTGGAGGAAAAAGGGGGTGAATTGCATGCCGAAGAACAACATCCCAACCGTGAAGCACGGGGGTGGCAGCATCATGTTGTGAGGGTGCTTTGCTGCAGGAGGACTGGTGCACTTCACAAAATAGATGGCATCATGGGGCAGGAAAATTATGTGGATATATTGAAGCAACATCAGTCAGGAAGTTAAAGCTTGGTCGTAAATGGGTCTTCCAAATGGACAATGACCCCAAGCATACTTCCAAAGTTGTGGCAAAATGGCTTAAGGACAACAAAGTGAAGGTATTGGAGTGGCCATCACAATGCCCTGACCTCAATCCCATAGATTGTGGGCAGAACTGAAAAAGCGTGTGCGAGCAAGGAGGCCTACAATCCTGACTCAGTTACACCAGCTCTGTCAGGAGGAATGGGCCAAAATTCACCCAACTTATTGTGGGAAGCTTGTGGAAGGCTACCCAAAACGTTTGACCCAAGTTAAACAATTTAAAGGCAATGCTACCAAATACTAATTGAGTGTATGTAAACTTCTGACCCAGTGGGAATGTGATGAAAGAAATGAAAGCTGAAATAAATCATTCTCTCTACTATTATTCTGACATTTCACATTCTTAAAATGAAGTGGTGATCCTAACTGACCTAAGACAAGGAATTTTTACAAGGATTGAATGTCAGGAATTGTGAAAAACTGAGTTTAAATGTATTTGGCTAAGTTGTTTGTCTAACTTCCGACTTCAACTGTATTTATCCCCATATTTCTGGCACTAAACAGTCCCCATATATACAATATATATACAAAAGTTTGTGGACACCCCTTCAAATTAGTGGATTTGGCTATTTCAGCCACAGCCGTTGCTGACAGGTGTATACAATTGAGCACACAGCCATGCAATCTCCGTAGACAAAAGTTGTCAGTAGAACGGCCTCACCGAAGAGCTCAGTGACTCTGGAAGCAACGTCAGCACGAACTGTTCGTTGGTAACTTAATGAAATGGGTTTCCATGGCCGAGCGGCCGCACACGAGCCTAAAATCACCATGCGCAATGCCAAGCGTCGGCTGGAGTGTTGTAATGCTCACCACCATTGGACTCTGGAGCAGTGGAAACGCGTTGTCTGGAGTGATGAATCATGTTTCACCATCTGGCAGTCTGACGGACAAATCTGGGTTTGGCGGATGCCAGGAAAACGCTACCTGCCTGAATGCATAGTGCCAACTGTGAAGTTTGGTGGAGGAGGAATAATGGTCTGCGGCTGTTTTTCATGGTTCGGGCTAGGCACCATAGTTCCAGTGATGGTAAATCTTAATGCTACAGCATACAATGACATTCTCGACGATTCTGTGCTTCCAACTTTGTGGCAACAGTTTGGGGAAGGCCCTTTCCTGTTTCAGCATGACGATGTCCCTGTGCACAAAGCAAGGTCCATACAGAAATGGTTTGTCGAGATCGTGTGGAAGAACTTGACTGGCCTGCACAGAGCCCTGACCTCAACCCTATCGAATACCTTTGGGATGAGTTGAAACGCCGACTGCGAACCAGGGCTAATCGGCCAACATCAGTGCCTGACCTCACTAATGCTCTCGTGGCTGAATGGAAGCAATTTCCCGCAGCAATGTTCCAACATCTAGTGGAAAGCCTTCCCAGAAGAGTGGAGGCTGTTATAGCAGCAAAGGGGGACCAACTCCATATTAATGCCCATGATTTTGGAATAAGATGTTCGACGAGCAGGTGTCCACCTACTTTTGGTCATGTAGTGTACTTCCGTTCATCTTTTCAACTTGTACCGGGGGACCTTCAGACCACTTTTTTTTTAGGAAAACAGCTGACAGGTACGTATTCGAGAGAGTGTCACCTTTCCACAGAGGGATCATGTTGATGTGTAGCCCAGACTGTTCGATTGTAGGGGTCATAGAGCAAAACAGAGCCCACCATCATGTTCGTGAGAGTCTTCCCTTTCGATAGAGGGGTCATAATAGTTTGTAGGCCAAACAGTTCCGGATGCTATCGCCGATTTTGTGATAAGACCTATATGTGGAGTGCAATGTACTACGAAGATAGAGCCCGGCACATGCCATTGGCAGCTGCTCCCATTTAAGTACTTTCCCAAGTACTTTATTTTCACTGGTTCCACAAGAGAGATGTTTCATATGCAAGATACAAGACACACAGCCTTGTGGTGCAGGTTGAATCAAAGTACTCGGGAGGAGCATATTTGTGTGCAGCCTTTCTTTCTCTATTTCTATACTGTACTCTCCCCATTGAGAATGTAGTGGCCTCTGAGCTAGACCTGACCTCGTCCTCCACTCACAATGGGTTCAGGTCCCTCAGTCGGAGGTTTTTCTGCAGCGTTGTCATTAGTTCCAAATGTTTTCCCTCTTGTGTCGTTGCAAGTGTGCGTGTGTCTTTGTGTGTCTCTCCACAGGCATTGTGTATGTGTGCGCGAGTGTGTTCTGTGTTTGTGCGTGAGTGTGTGTTTTGTGTTTGCCTGTGTGTGGTCGGGCGTGCGTCCTTGTGTGTATTGTGTGTGTGTGTGTGTGTGTGTGTGTGTGTGTGTGTGTGTGTGTGTGTGTGTGTGAGGGAGTGGGTTCTGCTAATGACTACTATCCTTGGTTGTGCTCAGCATGTGTTTGTTCTGAGTGTATTTTCTACGTGGGTGGGCCGCTAAGGGGACTAACCATGTCACAACTTCCGCCGAAGTCGGTTCCTCTCCTTGTTCGGGCGGCGTTCGGCGGTCGACGTCACCGGTTTTCTAGCCATCGCCGATCCACCTTTCATTTTCCATTTGTTTTGTCTTGTTTTCCCACACACCTGGTTTACATTCCCTCATTTCGTGACGTGTATATAACCCTCTGTTCCCCCCATGTCTGTGTGTGGAATTGTTTGTTGTAAAGTGTATGTGCACTTCAGACTGGTTTGCTCCGGGTTATTTCAACCCATATTTTGTTGTTCTGGTAGCCGTTGGTTTTTCCTCATTAAACTGCTCCGGTTATTACCCAGTTCTGCTCTCCTGCGCCTGACTTCCCTGCAGCCAGTCACGCACCTCTTACAAACCAACGTGTTAGGGATTGGCATTTGACATTTTTAGTCACTTTTTTTATGCAACAATGCCTCATATCATAAACATTACAGATAACAAATCCTAGTTGCTCAATTGCCCCATATACATTCAGCCAATAAAAAAAGCAAGTGCCATTTAAGATTAATTTATTGAAACCGTAATATCAACTGGTTATATTGTATAGTGAAACACAATCTTCAAAAAGGCAGTAACCTCAGCAGTGGCACTTCATTTTTGAAATTTAACTAGGCAAGTCAGTTAAAAACAAATTCTTACTTTCAATGACAGCGGGTTAACTGCCTTATTCAGGGGTAGAATGACAGATTTGTACCTTGTCAGGTCAGGGATTTGAACTTGCAACCTTTCGGTTACTAGTCCAACGCTCTAACCACTAGGCTACGCTGCCACCTATTGTAGAAGCCTATGGCTGTGCAATGGCATAACCTTGTTTTGTTGAGCAGACAAGAACCTCTCAAGGTCTTATCACAGTCAAGACAAACCTATTTTATAGTAAAAAGAAAAAAAACATGATGTAATATAACAGAATAAAATAGAACATACAAATTCAACAAGTTGCTAGTCCTAAGGTATATGCACCTCGCGCGTCTGGAACAGTCATTCTCACAGGGTGATCATTTGAAACGGGGCTCGGTTTGGTGAGTTGAAAGACCATTTTTTTCAGGGTTACAAACCAAAATGTGTCTACAGTTCGATTTAGTTTATTCTGCCTGTTCTTTGGAATTTTCGAAAAGGATGAACAATTCCACATTGAACATGGCATGATGATGAATTACTACCTATGTAGGCCTCTGCTTAATGATTCTGATAAAAAATAGACTCTGTCTTTATCAAACTAAAGTTTTTGCTTATTTTCAGTGTGGAACCTGTCTATGGGTTATAGCCTAGGCTAACCAATTGGAAATGGCACGAGCAGTTGGCAAAGTAGCCTAAGCTGAAAATAGACGGGAAGCAATTATTCCAAAACTGCAGCTCATTGTTGGAACACATATTTTCCTACTTCAATTAGCCAGTCCATTTTGAATTTGTGATGAAACTGTCGTCATTTGGCAAGGAATGTAGCGTGTGTAGTATCCCATCAGTTAGATGCATTCATCTCTGTATGCCTAACAGGAGCTTGTGTGCGCACTCAGCACACGTGTGTAGAGGGAGCGGTCGGGAACGCAATTGAGTGAATGAGACATGGCGGGGAAAGGAAATGTAGGGAGAAGAACTGTCTGATGCTTGGCTTGGTTTCTTTTTTGTTGTGCCCTGCAAATGCACATGTACAAATGGAACACTAGGGTCAAAGCAAATTAACATCGTCTTCAAGACAACAACAAAAATTCGGACAGGCACTAAGCACATTCCACCAAATAATTAAACAGTATATGAAAAAAATGTGATCTCTGGTTAAAAATCGAGCTTTGATGTCTGTTCGAGTACTCGATTACTCTTGTCCATCTCTACATCGAGTGCGTGTATTATATAGATATGATCCAGTACATAGTGTTCCAACATAAAGAGCCAACAGGATGAGAACACAGTGTGCTTCCTATACAACAGCAGCCGGGGTGTATTCATTAATGCACAACGTAGCATTAATGTTTTCTACTTTAATGTTTCCAGCATTGCATTGTTTTTAACATTTTCCATTTGTGTGTCCAAATGAACATGATCCGTTCTGACATGCCCCTCTCTCCTCACCTCCTCTCTCCCCCTCTATAGGTTCAGAACTCTGGGGAGGACATAGACAAGTCGTACCTGGCCCCTCCCGCGCCCGTCAAACAGTTCCTCATCTCGCCCCCCGCCTCGCCGGCCGTGGGCTGGGGCCAGAGCGAAGACGCAACGCCCGTCATCAACTACGACCTGCTGTGTGCTGTGGCCAAGCTAGGCCCAGGTCAGTACACACACACTTTACACACACTCTTGCGCGCACACACACGAACACACACGTATAAATACATATATAGACACATACGCACACAAATGCACGTGTCACATACTTACGTACGTACTCACAAATACACACCATCTTGCAAACACACACACACACGCTACCCTTTTTATAAACATTTACTAAAATTGTTAACTGAACTGAGCTCATCAGCTTTATCTGCTGTGGTATCATGAGAATCATAGGCTAACAGTAAGGTCACAAGAAGGGCACCAATTAGCATTCAAGCATACAACTGCTTTGTGCAGCATGCTGGATGGTTGTCTAAGTATGAATGTCCATCAGAAATAGAGATTCATCCTCAGACTATATATTATGTTCTCGAATGCCTCTTTCTTATGGCATCCATACTTCTCTGTCTGTCTGTCTGGCTGAGTAAAGGACTAGCGTTTGCAGACAGACGGTGGCCTTTGAGAGATGCCCGCCATGTCAAACAGGGGTTAATGACACCTGTGTTGGCGTAATGACACCTGTGTTGGACTAATGACACCTGTGTTCTTTCTACTGGGGTCAGGAGGGTCACATGGTTTACTAAGTCACCAAGCTCCCAGGATTATTCACTGTGTGCGTCCCAATAATATGTCCTTTCTCCTGATGTGTGCGCTCATACACAACTCCCCACAAATGTTAAAACATTGGGCTAGAGGGAGTTTCCACTGTTATTCTTACACCAGTTATTTCCTTCTAAGTCCACGAAGGGAAGGGAACCAACAATTGCACACTTCAGGAGGAAGGACAGATTCAAAGACCCTTGCCATCTGTAAAAAAAAAAAAAAAAAAAAAAAGGAGACACTTCTAAGATATACAAACTTAACAGAAGACGCTGTATGATGGTAGTCAGTTACACCATCATATGTTTTTAATAGGCCCACGTGACCTGATCCAAGAAACTCCTGGCCAGTTGTCAGGAAAAGGCCTGGTCCCTAGATATATTATAGGTGTGTGTTCTTCACTCTACATGTGTGTCAATAAGTTTGTGTGTGAAGTGTCTTTTCATCCAGACATCAGTACCATTTTGAGTGCTTCTCTTGTAGTCTACCCTAGAACATTAAGGGCTGTAAAACGAGATATAGCCTATGCCATTTAGCCTTGCCTCTGACAAGGCTTCATTTCAAATGCACCACCACCACCCCCTCTAATGCATTAAAAGAACAATCATGATTCCCACATTACATGATTTACCATGTTGAAGCCCAGACCACCGCTCCACTCACTGTTACTATGGTAACAGGAGGAGGCATCAGGAAATAGAGCTGACGCTTGTTTGGGCTTCTTTAGCCTGCCTCGGATTCAGATTAGTGCTTTGCTGCAGTGTGGCGCCCTAGCACTCTCTGCTGGCCGCCTATGGTAGTGACCTCCTCGAGACAAAATAGGGCCTTGTTTTTCCTGTCAGACAGTGGTGTGGGAAACCTCTTATCACGTTTCCCTCTGCCCTGTCTGGTCTTCATGGCAACCGTGATACAATCTGCATGCGTATTTGAGGGCAGTTGTGATGTGAGCATTGGTGTTGCCTCGTCGGTATTAAATAGAACATTGAGGCCCTGCCCACCTTTGGGGAAAACAACATGTGGTTACCTTGGTTACCCAATTGGCTCACAGCAAAAACATAACCTTTTTCAAACGCAATTTTCTTGTTTTGTTCTTGTTTTAGTCAATAACAAAACTACATTTAAGAAATGTACAAAATGTCAAGGTTACTTTTCAACATTGCCTGCTCCCAAGCATTTTCACTGCTTAGAAAAATGTAATATTGTAGGGCTTTCTTCATGCCCCTTTTCATGACGGTGCTAACATTAAGCCACGTGAGGGCTTCCTTCATGCCCCTTTTCATGAAGGTGCTAACATTAAGCCACGTGAGGGCTTCCTTCATGCCAATTTTCATGACGGTGCTAACATTAAGCCACGTGAGTGCTTCCTTCATGCCAATTTTCATGACAGTGCTAACATTAAGCCACGTGAGTGCTAGCTATCTACCAAGCAGAGCTTTAAGCTGTTGAAGAGGATGGGCACGCCCCCTGGTCATGGCATTCTGCCAGGGTGTGGAGTCCCTACATAAGACATTGCAGTAACTCCTTGTGTCTACCAAAGGTGGCTCCTTACAGGGAGACAGCATTGTGGAGCTGGTCTGTGCCTGCTGGGTCAGTCATGGCCAGTTCGTACTATCAGAACTGAGGATAAGACCCAGATGCAGACAGCCAGAGTCACAGATGTTTACTGACCCAAACAGGGGGCAGGCAAAAGACAGGTCAAAGGCAGGCAGAGGTCCGTAATCCAGGTCAGTGTCAATAAGGTACAGAACAGCAGACAGGCTCAGGGTCAGGTCAGGCAGAATGGTCAGAACCGACAAACTGGCAACAGACAATCAGAGAACACAGGTATAAATGCACTGGGGATAATGATGTGACACCTGGAGGGGGGTGGAGACAAGTACAAGACAGGTGAAACAGATCAGGGTGTCACGTTCCTGACCTATTTTTATGTTATTTTGATTATGTTTAGTTGGTCAGGGCGTGAGTTGGGGTGGGCATTGTATGTTGTGTGTGTTTGGTTAGTCCATGGGTGTTGTATGTGTATGGGATAGTGTTTGTTAGGTTGTCTAGTTATGTCTATGGCTGCCTGGATTGGGTCTCAATCAGAGACAGCTGTCATTCATTTGTCTCTGATTGGGAGCCAGATTTAAGGTAGCCATAGGCAGTAGGCTTTTGTGGGTGTTTGTTCCTGTGTCCACACAGGACAGTTGAAGGTTAGTCACGTTTGTTGTTTTGTAGTTTTGTAGTGTCTTGTTTTGCTGTGTTCATTAAAAGATGGCTTATTTCCCTCAATCCGCATCTTGGTCCTATCCATGCTCCTCCTCGTTTGAGGAGGAGAACAACATTGACTGCCTTTACAGAAACACCCACCACAACAGGACCAAGCGGATTGAGGAGAGAGAAAAGGAACTACAGCAATGGGGAAAAGAGGAATGGACTTGGGAGGAGATTCTGGACGGAGAAGGACCCTGGGCAGAACCAGAGGAGTGTCGCCGCCCCAAAGCGGAGCTGGAGGCAGCAAAGGCGGAGAGGAGGTTTTATGAGGCAAAAGCAAGGCGGAGAGGCTGGAAGCCTGAGAGGCTCACCCAAAAATTTCTTGGGGGGGGCTAAAGGGGAGTGTGGTGAAGCCGGGTTGGATACCTGAGCCAACTCCCCGGGCTTGCCGTGGAGTAAGAGGGCGTCGTACTGGTCAGACACCGTGTTATGCGGTAAAGCGCACGGTGCCCCCAGTACGCGTGCTTAGCCCAGTGCGGGCTATTCCACCTTGCCGCACTGGGAGGGCTAGGTTGGGCATCGAGCCGAGTGCCATGAAGCCGGCCCAACGTATCTGGTCTCCAGTACGTCTCCTCGGGCCGGCGTACATGGCACCAGCCTTACAGGTGGTGTCCCCGGTTCGCCTGCATAGCCCAGTGCGGGCTATTCCACCTCGCCGCACTGGCAGGGCTACGGGGACCATTCAACCTGGTAGGGTTGGGGAGGCTCGGTGCTCAAGAGCACGTGTCCTCCTTCACGGTCCGGTATATCCGGCGCCACCTTCCCACCCCAGCTCAGTACCACCAGTGCCTACACCACGCACCAGGCTTCCAGTGCATCTCCAGAGCCCTGTTCCTCTTCCACGCACTCTCCCTATGGTGCGGGTCTCCAGCCCGGTGCCTCCAGTTCCGGTACCACGCACCAGGCCTGGAGTGCGCCACGAGAGTCCAGTGTGCCCAGTTCCTGTTCCCCGCACTCGCTCTGAGGTGCGTGCCCACGGCCCGGTGCCTCCAGTTCCGGTACCACGCACCAGGCCTATAGTGCGTCTCAGCCGGCCAGAGTCTGCCGTCTGCCTAGCGCCAGAGCCGTCCTGCCATGACCAGCCAGAGCCGTCCTGCCATGACCAGCCAGAGCCGTCCAGCCAGGACCTGCCAGAGCCGTCCAGCCAGGACCTGCCAGAGCCGTCCAGCCAGGACCTGCCAGAGCCGTCCAGCCAGGACCTGCCAGAGCCGTCCAGCCAGGATCTGCCGGAGCCGTCCAGCCAGGACCTGCCGGAGTCCCTCAGCCAGGACCTGCCGGAGTCCCTCAGCCAGGACCTGCCGGAGTCCCTCAGCCAGGACCTGCCGGAGTCCCTCAGCCAGGACCTGCCGGAGTCCCTCAGCCAGGACCTGCCGGAGTCCCTCAGCCAGGACCTGCCGGAGTCCCTCAGCCAGGACCTGCCGGAGTCCCTCAGCCAGGACCTGCCGGAGTCCCTACGCCCGGACCTGCCGGAGTCCCTACGCCCGGACCTGCCGGAGTCCCTACGCCCGGACCTGCCGGAGTCCCTACGCCCGGACCTGCCGGAGTCCCTCAGCCCGGACCTGCCGGAGTCCCTCAGCCCGGACCTGCCGGAGTCCCTCAGCCCGGACCTGCCGGAGTCCCTCAGCCCGGACCTGCCGGAGTCCCTCAGCCCGGACCTGCCGGAGTCCCTCAGCCCGGACCTGCCGGAGTCCCTCAGCCCGGACCTGCCGGAGTCCCTCAGCCCGGACCTGCCGGAGTCCCTCAGCCAGGACCTGCCGGAGTCCCTCAGCCAGGACCTGCCGGAGTCCCTCAGCCAGGACCTGCCGGAGTCCCTCAGCCAGGACCTGCCGGAGTCCCTCAGCCAGGACCTGCCGGAGTCCCTCAGCCAGGACCTGCCGGAGTCCCTCAGCCAGGACCTGCCGGAGTCCCTCAGCCAGGACCTGCCGGAGTCCCTCAGCCAGGACCTGCCGGAGTCCCTCAGCCAGGACCTGCCGCCCCTTGTCCCGGTGCCGCCCCTTGTCCCGGTGCCGCCCCTTGTCCCGGTGCCGCCCCTTGTCCCGGTGCCGCCCCTTGTCCCGGTGCCGCCCCTTGTCCCGGTGCCGCCCCTTGTCCCGGTGCCGCCCCTTGTCCCGGTGCCGCCCCTTGTCCCGGTGCCGCCCCTTGTCCCGGTGCCGCCCCTTGTCCCGGTGCCGCCCCTTGTCCCGGTGCCGCCCCTTATCCCGGTGCCGCCCCTTATCCCGGTGCCGCCCCTTATCCCGGTGCTGCCCCTTATCCCGATGCTGCCCCTTATCCCGATGCTGCCCATTCAGTTAGGTGGGTTTAGTTGGAGGGTGGTCATTGGGTGGGGGATACGGAAGCGGGGAGTGACTATGGTGGTGGGGGGACAGCGTCCAGAGCCGGAGCCACCACCGTGGACAGATGCCCACCCAGACCCTCCCCTAGACTTTTGGTGGTGCGTTCGGAGTACGCACCTTGAGGGGGGGGTTATGTCACGTTCCTGACCTATTTTTATGTTATTTTGATTATGTTTAGTTGGTCAGGGCGTGAGTTGGGGTGGGCATTGTATGTTGTGTGTGTTTGGTTAGTCCATGGGTGTTGTATGTGTATGGGATAGTGTTTGTTAGGTTGTCTAGTTATGTCTATGGCTGCCTGGATTGGGTCTCAGAGACAGCTGTCATTCATTTGTCTCTGATTGGGAGCCAGATTTAAGGTAGCCATAGGCAGTAGGCTTTTGTGGGTGTTTGTTCCTGTGTCCACACAGGACAGTTGAAGGTTAGTCACGTTTGTTGTTTTGTAGTTTTGTAGTGTCTTGTTTTGCTGTGTTCATTAAAAGATGGCTTATTTCCCTCAATCCGCATCTTGGTCCTATCCAAGCTCCTCCTCGTTTGAGGAGGAGAACAACATTGACTGCCTTTACACAGGGTGTGAAAGTACCCTACAATTACATCTGCAACCATGTGCATGTGAGTAATAAACTCATCTAAAAATGAATATATTCTAATCTAGCCAAGACCAACAACACAAACATAAAGCTAGTAGTAAGTAGTAAGTGGAGTTACAAACACAGACTATACTAAACAAGCTATGATTAAATGTTTTCCACACCCATAGCTATGTGAAGCTTACTTGGACACGGTGTCCCCACTCTCCCACTCTTCCACACCGAATAGCCTGAAGCCAGAAGGCTATTCTCGCAGGCTCTATTTCCTGACGTGGACGCATTGCGAACCAATGGTCAGGCTTTTTTTACCTGTTTACATTCACATTGAACAACCCAGCAGCTTTTCGGGAAGTTTTGTAATTTCTGTATAGCAAAAGATCGATGACGAAGTTGGCTCTTTTTACAACGGGGGTCAATGGGAATTAATGTTTGTTTTCCCAAATTTGTGGACAAATTCCTTCTTATGACACGAATACCGAAGTATATCAAATCTTGATATCCGTGTTATTCCACCTCTATTTGAAACATTATACTGGCTGTATATTTTAAGAATCATATAACGTTAGTAACATTTGTTCCATGCGATGTAATATTTATAACGTGTTATATATTCTCCAGTAGCCAATTCTCTAGTTGTTTGGCACATGATAGCAACAGACAGTTTGATCCTATCCTATCTTGCAGTACATTTCATTAGGCTGCAGCCAGCCAGTGTTGCAACAGCTGATAACATTGGCCATTGGGTACCACCGGTCATTGCAGGAGAGTTCCGTCTGTCAGGAAGGGTTCTACATGGACCCCTGAAGAGTTCTACCTGGAACCAAAAGGGGTTCTTCAAAGAGTTCTCTTATGGGGACAGCTGAAGAACCCTTTTAGGTTCTAGATAGAACCCTTTTTTCTAGGCTTGCATCTGTTCCTGGAGTCGGTTGACTCGCTTCACTCTGCTTCAGTGGGAGATCCGACATTCAGGGGCTCATCTAATCAAAATATTGAAACTGGAATGCTGATGTAGGCCTGTTGATGCATGTGTAGCACTGTAAAAGGCAAATAAAGTGCTGTATCTGGTGTATTAGTCTTTCTCTTTTTTTCCCTCTCCCTCACTCTCTTTCTCTCCCTTTCTCTCCCTCCCTGTCTTCCCCCCCCCCCCCCCCCTCCTCCATCCTTGCCTCCCCGCTCCCTCTCTAGGGGAGAATTATGAGCTGCACGCGGGCACGGAGTCGACCCCCAGTGTTGTAGTGCAGGTGTGCGACAGCGACGCCGAAGACGACAACAACGCCGAAGCGCGTCCCAAGCAGAGACAGCAGATTGTCCAAACCCGGCGCCCCGATGGACCACCGCGAGTCCTCAACTAGGACCCTCCACTTCGGACCCCACTCCTACAACCCCAAAAAACACGCACCTAGACCTGTCTCCTCTGTCTCTGCACTCGCAGAGCACAATGAGACAACGCCCCTCATTTCAATTCAACCAAAAACAAACAAACGACAAACATTTGGTGGTGTTTGTGGACGGAGCGTGGCTATTGGATGGAATGAGGCGGCCTGGCCTGTATGGATGATGGAGGATGGATGAGATTCACACACACACTCATCACACTCAAAGGAAAGGGAGGGAGGGATAACGGAACCCTTGACCCTTACTCAGCCAGGGGCGGTAATGTAACACCTTGTCCCCCTAAAGCAGGCACACTGTCATAGAATCATACACTCAGCTCTCATATGTGCTCGTACTGTAGTAGTTCCGCTAGTCTGACCTCTCCTTCTTCTTTCCTTCTTACGTCATTGGTTAGTCGTGTGCAATGGACTTCGGGGACATGCAATACTTCCGAAGAGAGATTTTGGTTGTTCTTCTTCTGCTCTTTTATCTTATCAGCTGATTGGTTGTTTCTGCTATCACAGAATCAGGATTGATTGCCTGGTATTCCTCTTGTCTGCATGTATATATGAGTTCTTCTGAGAAAAATACTTACTACAGAGACTCAAATACTAAACTACTGTATGAAGCAAAGGAACCTATCGAGGTCACACACTACATAACAAAAGGTCGCCATGTGGTAACAACAAAGTTGCGGTGGTGTTTGCATTTTCTTCATTTGTTCTGCTTCTGTCTTCTTCTTTTTTTTTAAATCAGAGCTGTGTATGTCGGTTTTTGCTGAACTAGATGTGTATTCTTCCTCTTAACATGTATTTGATACAACAAACAATCGCTTTTTTTTTTTGCATGCTTACTTACTATAGTCGGCAGCTGAAGCGTTTTATACTGGTCCAGACGACAGGGAAATGGGATGGCGCTTTTGAAGACACGCATATCTCTAGTTTTATAGTGTCAAGTGAGAGGGGAGAGGCTGGCTGAGCAAGATATAAGACTGAGAGTGAAAGAAATCTTTACAGTGTGAGTAAAGGTCTAAGAGTAGGCCTCTCTCTTGAAGCCTAATAGTTGGGCTTTGGGATAGGAGTAAAAGCTAGCGTTAATCTTCAAGAGTGTTGATGTTTTTTCAGGGGGTATTTTTATGATTCCCATCTTTCCGGTAATGGTTTTTGGTTCTTGTTATGATATCAACCCAGTTTATATATATATATATATATATATATATATGTGTGTCTGTTTTTCTTCTTCTGAGACCTATATTGCTTGTTTTGCAATGAAAATCTCGAGATCTCTGGAGCTACACTGAAGGAATGTCCTGAATTTCCTCTGTCAGCTCTTAAGAGTTGAAGACCGCTTCTTAGTTCTCGCTGTAAATAGCTGAATAGTCAGTAGGTTGAAATAGTCCATTAGGTTTTAATGATTGACATTAAGCGTTGCTGAGAAAGTGAAAATTGTTAATTGGCCTCCTTGCCTCTGGAGATATCAACCAAAGCCTTCGTCTCACCTTGCAGTCGCAACACAAATCATTGGAAACTCAAGAAACTCAAGAGAAATGTATTGATTTGAATCACTCCAGTTTGGAAAACTGCTGCATTCACAGTTGTTACTTTGCTCTCCCCCCAAAAAAGTTATTACCAACTCCTAAATAAATAAAGTGTGCTTTTAGCCATTTAGCCAATTATTTTAGGAGTAACTTTTTCCAGAATGTTCGATTTTTCTCCCCACTATGCACCTTGAATAAAATAAAAAAATGTGATGCCAAGTGTCTGTCATTACAATGATTTCATGCCATAAAAAGTCCTTATGTTTTAGTTTTGTCACAGAAACATATTTCATACAGTGAGACTGTTGAATACAGACTATTCCATGTTGAGTCCTTGATTTTATTCCCATCCTGAAAAGGTGTTTTGAATCTAGTCCTTTTTTTTTCTTCTAAATTAAAGCCCAAGCATTGAGGTGGAGTGTTCAAGTGTTCAATACAGTACATTTGGCCTCAGTGGTGAACGTAAACCTTATCCGTGTTAGAAAGCATTAAAAATGACTTATTTTTTGCTCATATTTGTAAAGAAATGATGGTCTCTTTGCATGCGAGCACTTTTTCTGCATTTTTTTTTATCCTTGTAAGATGCAGTCTTGCTAGAGAGAACGCTCCTCGTCGACGTTATTTTCTTTCTGTTCTTTTTTTAAAAATCTTCTGTTTTTCAAGATAAACACCTGGGAAGCCTTCTCACCAACAGAGCAGTGTGAGTCCAACACTCAAATGATCTGAATTCCACCTCTCGCTAATGGGGTTTTGAAGGCCCGGAGTCCTTTGGATATAAGTGTACTACTGAATAGGTGTGGAAGGAAGAACAGGAAAACTTGTCTTTTGACAGGATAGATGGTTGACAGAACAAATGTGTGTTTTTGTTTCAGTGCTTGTCTCTGGAACATACTTCCATGTGCAAGCGTTGTCCTTTCAGAGGTGACTTCTAAAAACGAAGCCGGCAGCAAGTGTTGAAGTGCACCATAATGGCATAAGCAGTTTTTAGTTTTGCTGACTGGTGAAAATATTGATGATTGATGACAATGATGATGATTATGTTGATGATGCTTATCTGATGTTTTTTACTGTCTTTGAAACTGGGTGCATTTTTGGTCACTGTTGAAAAGAGAAAACGTATATTTATGTATATATGCCAAGTGTTTTTGTTGCCGAGACCAGTTCCAGCGTGCATAAAAAAATTGTGGCTTCTACTTTTATGTTGATGTAAAGATTTTAAAAAGCTTAGTCCTGAAATGCTCGATCAAATCAATTCTCATTGCGTCGTGTTGAAAATTTACTCTGTTTGAATGTTTTTTTGGAAAGTCTACAATACAAAAAGGTCAATACCGTCCGTTATTGTTGTATACTGTTCTGTTGAAATCTGAATATTGTGTATTGTACTGTAGTTATCCAAAAAACAAAGTAGCAATCAAGCAATAATTTACAGTTATATACTGGTATCTGTATTTCATGTTATGTACTAATTTCCAGAGTGGTTTTCTCTGACTGTTACAACAGTACTTGCTTATTTGTGTAGTATGATTGTCATTTGTTTCACATAGAGAAATATATAAAGAACTATTCTTAAAGAAGTTTGGAGTTTGTGTGTTTTTTAAGTTCCGGTATGATGTATTTTTTCCTTTTGCTCTAAATGTATCTTCAAATATTTGACATATAGTATACTTGTACTATATACTACCAGTGGTGGGAAAAGTACCCAATTGTCATACTTGAGTAAAAGTAAAGATATCTTAAAAGAAAATGACTCAAGTAAAAGTGAAATTCACCCAGTAAAATGCTAGTTCAGAAAAAGTCTAAAAGTATTTATTTTTAAATATACTTAAGTTTTAAAAGTAAATGTAATTGCTAGAATATACTTAAGTATCAAAAGTAAAAGCATAAATAATTTCAAATTCCTTATATTAAGCAAACCAGACAGCATCATTTTCTTTCTTTCTTTTATTTACTGATAGTCAGGGGAACACTCCAACACTCAGACATCATTTACAAACAAAGCATTTGTGTTTAGTGAGTCCGCCAGATCAGAGGCAGTAGAGATTACCAGGGATCTTCTCTTGATAACTGAGAATTGGACCATTTTCCTGTCCTACTAAGCAATCAAAATGTAATCAGTATTTTAGGGTGTCAGGGAAAATGTATGGCGTAAAAAGTACATTAGGACTGTAGTGAAGTAAAAGTAAAAGTTGTCAAAAATATAAATAGTAAAGTACAGATACCCCAGGAAACGACTTAAGTTAAGTAGTACTTTAAAGTATTTTTAATTAAGTACTTTACACCACTGTACAGTATACTACTAAACTATAGTACTACTGGAAATATACTGCTACAAGTATAGCGTGAAAGATGGATCTCATTTCATGTTTTGAACCAGTAGCTGTTGCACAGACAGTCAACAGTGCCAACTGTTCTCTTGTTTGAAGGTCAATATTGTCATTGTCAACCTTTTCAATCGCTTTCATACTTAATAGTTAGTTAGCCCGTTACCTGAATGTCTTTTCTAACGTGACTGAATTCTCAACGGATTGATTACTCTAAGCTGAACATCAAAAAGTCTTTAGCACTGCAGTGCAGTGTCTGGTAGAACTATCCGGACGACTCAGTCTTTTTAAACCTCGTTGTATCAACACTGTCATGCATGAAACAATAACTTTTTTAGATTCAATTCATCGTCAGATACAATTCCCAACAACTTTTTCACAGAAGGAGTTTTAACAGATGCTCATTCACAGGAAGAAATATGTATGTAAACAAATCTGTTCTAATTGTTACATGTAATAGGTATGCCAGCAGCATACCACCCTGCATACCACTGCAGGCTTGCTTCTGAAGCTAAGCAGGGTTGGTCCTGGTCAGTCCCTGGATGGGAGACCAGATGGTGTTGGAGGGCCAGTAGGAGGCACTCTTTCCTCTGGTCAATTTTTTTAAATATATATCCCAATGCCCCAGGGCAGTGATTGGGGACACTGCCCTGTGTAGGGTGCCGTCTTTCGGATGGGACGTTAAACGGGTGTCCTGACTCTCTGAGGTCATTAAAGATCCCATGGCACTTATTGTAAGAGTAGGGGTGTTAACCCCGGTGTCCTGGCTAAATTCCCAATCTGGCCCTCAAACCATCATGGTCACCTAATAATCCCCAGTTTACAATTGGCTCATTCATCCCCCTCCTCTCCCCTGTAACTATTCCCCAGGTCGTTGCTGCAAATGAGAACGTGTTCTCAGTCAACTTACCTGGTAAAATAATGGTAAAACAAAAAAAAAAAGTATGATTGGTCTGGCTACTGTCCTTAATAGTGAACACTGCTTTTACCCATATTTCACATAAATCTATCAACCTATGTTTAATCAAAAGCATAAAAGGCTGCTGAAAGCTATATGGTTGCATTTGACATCACAGCTCAAAATAAAGTGGCATTAACATGGTAATAGTATGGTAACACGTTATAGTTACTCACCATACATTATATTGCCCAGATACCCCTTAATTTCAGTGTAATTATATTCTTGTTTTAGGGTAATACCCCATACAGTGCCTTCAGAAACTATTCACACCCCTTTACTTTTTCCAAATGTTATTGTTACAGCCTGAATTAAACATTTACTACATTTAGATTTTGTGTCACATCTACACACAATACCCCATAATGTAAAAGTGGATTTGTTTGTTGTTGATTTTTTTTAAAGCAAATTATTTAAAAATGAAAAGGTCAAATGTCTTGAGTCAATAAGTATTCAACCCCTTTGTTATGGCAAGCCTCAATAAGTTTGACGAACATTTGCTTAAAGGAAAGATTCACCCATTTTGAATGTTATATTGTTTTTGTGCATCCCTGAGCTATTTTCTATTGATTCCTTGTGTCATTTCATGTTTTTATGTAAATCGGACCTATTGCCATTCAAGCAGGCAGAAATATAACCGGTATGCTTGAACAGAGTTGGATACACACATGAAATGAGCTGGAGAATCGATAGAACATTGCTTAGAGATGCACAAAAACAATATAACATTCAAAATGGGTGAATCTTTCCTTTAACAAACCACAAATTCCAAACCAGAAGCCATGGATTACGGGCAACACCGCACCGAGCAAAAGGCTAGAGCTGCTGCTTTCAAGGAGCTGGACTCTAATCCGGACACTTATAAGAAATCCTGCTTTGCCCTCAGACGAATAATCAAACAGGCAAAGCGTAAATGCAGGACTAAGATTGAATCCTACTACACCGGCTGTGACACTTGTCAGATGTGGAAGGGCTTGCAAACTATTACTGACTACAAAGGGAAACACAGCCGGGAGCTGCCCAGTGACACAAGCCTACCAGATGAGCTAAATGCCTTCCGTGCAACACTGAAGCATGCATGAGAGCACCAGCTGTTTCGGACGACTGTGTGATCACGCTCTCAGTAGCCAATGCGAGCAAGACCTTTAAACAGGTCAACATTCACAAGGCCATGGGGCCAGACGGATTACAAAGGTGTAACAGTATAAACTTTACGTCATCCCCTCGCCCGGACACGGGCGCGAACCAGGGAACCTCTGCACACATCAACAACGGTTGCCCACGAAGCATCGTTACCCATCGCTCCACAAAGGCCGCGGCCCTTGCAGAGCAAGGGGCAACACTACTTAAAGTCTCAGAGCAAGTGACGTAACTGATTGAAATGCTACTAGCGCGTACCCGCTAACTAGCTAGCCATTTCACATCCGTTACACTCACCCCCCTTTCAACCTCCTCCTTTGCCGCAGCAACCAGTGATCTGGGTCAACAGCATCAATGTAACAGAATAACTTTACATCGTCCCCTCGCCCCGACACGGGCGCGAACCAGGGAACCTCTGCACACATCAACAACGGTTGCCCACGAAGCATCGTTACCCATCGCTCCACAAAGGCCGCGGCCCTTGCAGAGCAAGGGGAAACCCTACTTAAAGTCTCAGAGCAAGTGACGTAACTGATTGAAATGCTACTAGCGCGTACCCGCTAACTAGCTAGCCATTTCACATCAGTTACAAAGGCATGTACTCACAATGCAGAGAGAAGAAAAATAGCAAAACAATAGAAAAGTAAAACACGTAAAATAAAAAGAATTAATAGATACACAATGCGTAATGACAACTTGGCTATATACAAGGGGTATCAGCACCCAGTCAATGTGCAGAGGTACGAGGTAATTTAGGTAAATACACTACATGATCAAAAGTATGCTCGTCAAACATCTCATTCCAAAATCATGGGCATTAATATGGAGTTGATCCCCCCGTTGCTGCTATAACACTCTTCTGGGACAGCTTTCCAGTAGATGTTGGAACATTGCTGCGTGACTTGCTTCCATTCAGCCACAAGAGTATTAGTGAGGTCGGGCACTGATGTTGGGCGATTAGGCCTGGCTTGCAGTCGGCGTTCCAATTCATCCCAAAGGTGTTCGATGGGGTTGAGGTCAGGACTCTGTGCAGGCCAGTCAAGTTCTTCCACACTGATCTCGACAAAACACATCTGTATGGACCTCGGTTTGTGCACGGGGGTGTTGTCATGCTCAAACAAGAAAGGGCCTTCCCCAAACTGTTGCCACAAAGTTGGAAGCACAGAATCGTCTAGAATGTCATTGCATGCTGAAGCGTTAACATTTCCCTTCACTGGAAGTAAGGGGCCTAACCATGAAAAACCGCCCCAAATTTTACAGTTGGCACCATGCATTCTCCTGGCATCCGCCAAACCCAGATTCGTCCATCAGACTGCCAGATGGTCAAACGTGATTCATCATTCCAGAGAACGCGTTTCCACTGCTCCAGAGTCCAATGGCGGAGAGCTTTACACCACTCCAGCCGACGCTTGGCATTGCACATGGTGATCTTAAGCTTGTATGCGGCTGCTCGGCCATGGAAACCCATTTCATGAAGTCCCCGACGAACAATTGTTGTGCTGATGTTGCTTCCGGAGGCAGTTTTGGAACTCGGTAGTGAGTGTTGCAACCGAGGACAGACGATATGTACACGCTTCAGCACTCAGCGGTCTCGTTCTGTGAGCTTGTGTGGCCTACCACTTCGCGGCTGCTCCTAGACATTTCCACTTCAGAATAACATTTGACCGAGGCAGCTCTAGCAGGGCAGACATTTTACGAACTGACTTGTTGGAAAGGTGGTATCCTATGATGGTGCCACATTGAAAGTCACTGAGCTCTTCAGTAAGGCCATTCTACTGCCAATGTTTGTCTAAGCATGGCTTGGTGCTCGATTTGATACACCTGTCAGCAACGGGTTTGGATGAAATAGCCAAATCTACTAATTTGAAGGGGTGTCCACATAGTTTTGTATATATAGTGTATATACAGTATATGGTTCCTTCCTAGGTTCCTGCCTTTCTAGGGAGTTTTATATATATATATGTAACTGAAAAAATTATAATGGGCAAATATTGCACAATCAAGTTGTTACAGACTTACCCAAAAAGATTCACAGCTGTAATCGCTGCCAAAGGTTTCTAACATGTATTGACTCAGGGGGGTGAATACTTATCTAATCAAGAGACACTGAGTATACTAAACATTAAGAACACCTGCTCTTTCCCTGACAGACTGACCAAGATAATCCAGGTGAAACCTATGATCTCTTATTGATGTCACTTGTTAAATCCACTTCAAATCAGTGTAGATGAAGGTGGAGGAGATACGTTAAAGAAGGAGTTTTAAGTCTTGAGAAAATTGAGACATGGCTTGTGTTAAAAGTTAAACAATTTAAAGGCAATGCTACCAAATACTAATTGAGTGTATGTAAACTTCTGACCTACTGGGAATGTGATGAAATAAAAAAAAGCTTAAATAAATCACTCTACTATTAATCTGACATTTCATATTCTTAAAATAAAGTGATGATCCTAACTGACCTAAGACAGGGAATTTTTTTACTAGGATTAAATGTGCCATTCAGAGGGTGAACAGGCAAGACAAAATATGTAAGTGCCTTTGAACGGGTAGTAGGTGCCAGGCGCACCGGTTTGTGTCAAGAACTGTTTCTGGGTTATTCACGCTCAACAGTTTCCTGTGTGTTCAAGAATGGTCCAACAGCCAACTTGACCAAACTGTGGGAAGCACAGGGGGTGCAACTCAGTAGGTCAAATCAAATTGTGTTTGTCATATGTGCCGAATACAACCTTACAGTGAAATGCTTACTACAAACCCTTAACCGACAATGCAGTTTTAAGAAAATACAACAACAACAAAAAGTAATTAGAGAGCAGCAGTAAATAATAATAGTGGGGCTATATACAGGGGGTACTGGTACAGAGCCAATGTCAATGTGCGGGGTCACCGGTGTCGAGGTAATTGAGGTAATATATACATGTAGGTATAGTTATTAGGTGTTCCTAATGTTTGGTATACTCAGTGTATATTAGTGTTTTATTTTTGATTAATACAAAAAAAGTTTGAACTTTGCACGCACTTTTACGTTACAGAGTATTTTGTCTAGATCGTTGACCAAAAATGACAATTAAATCCATTTTAATACTACTTTGAAACACAACAAAACTTGGAAAAAGTCAAGTGAAAACTTTCTGAAGGAACTGTACATAAAAAGAGGAACAACATCCGAACAACAGTAACTTGTGCTAGAAGTTAAGGTTTGGAAAATAGATTCATTGGTATATTGGTCAACATAATACCGTGATAGTAGGTATATTTGAAGAGTTTTTTTCCAAAACACGATATCCACCCATTTTTCACATTTGTGTTTTTTCATCGGAAATGGTTTCTTACTGTTCTCAGATGTTATATTCTTAGATTTGGTGTGTGAACATGTTTTTTGTTTGTTTGCAAAACCCTATAATGTAATAACGCTATATTATATTCATTGTTTAGGTGGAACGGAATGTTTGTATCCTGTATATTTATTTAACTGTGATATGTGGTTCTCACCTAGCTATCTTAAGATGAATGAACTTTAGATAAAACATGTAAGTCACTTTAGATAAGAACATCTGCTAAATGACTAAAATATCAACAACAATAAAATACAATCTTTTTTAAACTTTTCTCCCCAATTTTGTGGTATCCAATTGGTATTTACAGTCTGTCCCATCGCTACAACTCCCGTACGGACTCGGGAGAGGCGAAGGTCGAAAGCCATGCATCCTGGGAAACACGACCCTGCCAAGCCGCACTGCTTCTTGACACACTGCTCGCTTAACCCGGAAGGCAGCTGCAACAATGTGTCGGATGAAACACTGTACAACTGACGACCATGTCAGCATGCATTTGAAATTTGTATTTATAATGGATCCCCATTACTCTTCCTGGGGTCCAGCAACATTAAGGCAGTTTATACAATTTTAAAACATTACAATACATTCACAGATTTCACAACACATCCTCAGGCATTCGCCCGGCCTGCCACAGGAGTCACTAGAGCGCGATGGGACAAGGACATCCTGGCCAGCCAAACCCTCCCCTAGCCCGGACGACGCTGGACCAATTGTACGTCTCCTCATGGATCGAACCCGGATCTGTAGTGATGCTTCAAGCACTGCAGTGCCTTAGACTGCTGTGCTACTCGGGAGGCCCCCAAATGTAAATGATTTACATAACAGATCTCATACTACTAAAAATAAAATTGTCACAAATGTATAATTTGTAAATTTCTTTACAAAAATGTAGTTATTCGTAACATTTGACTGTGTAAAACCTAGCTGTGCTACTTATTTATCTAAGAGTGAGGTGGATATATAGCATTTTGCAAAAAAACATGATTATTTGTCTCTGAAATAAACCATTAAGCGATAGATTTTAAACAAATGCATGTCTGTCATTGAACAACCCTATGATTAGATAGTGAAAAACACCAATGTCTTCTATAATTGATTTGTGTGACATATCCCAAAACCTTAGAAGCTGTATGTTTCTGGGACATCTCTTCTCTTACATTGATTGACTGTTGTGCAACAGTGTTGTCGGCCTCTGTGTGTTAGATAGAGGGTGCCCAGGAACATGAATGATTGTCATCCCATTTTTAAAAAAAATAAAAAATCGTCCCTCATCCTCTTCAACTTTTTCTCAGTCACTTCAAAAATACAGGCGTGCTTCCTAACTCAGTTGCCGGAGAGCAAGGCCAATAGTGACTTTAAAACAGTTCCAGAGTTTCATGGCTGTCATAGGAGAAAACTGAGGATGGATTAACAACATTCTAGTTACTCCACAATACTAACATAAACGACAGACTGAACAGAAGGAACAGAATAGAAATATTCCAAACATGCATCCTGCATGCAATAAGGCACTAAAGCAAAGTGGCAACGAAAATAACTTTCTGTCCTGAATACAAAGCGTAATGTATGGGGCAAATCCAACACAAACCATCACTGACTACCACTCTTCATATTTTCAAGCATGGTGGTGGCTGCATCGTGTTATGGGTATGGAGTTCTTTAGGATTAAAATGAATGGAACAGAGCTAAGCACATGCAAAATCCTAGAGGAAAACCTGGTTCTGTCTGCTTTCCAACAGACACTGGGAGCCAATTTCAGGACAATAATCTAAAACACAAGGCCAAATATACACTGGAGTTGCTTACCAAGACGACATTGAATGTTCCTGACCGGCGTAGTTACAGTTTTGTCTTAAATCGTCTTGAAAATCTATGACAAGACATGAAAATGGCTGTCTAGCAATGATCAACAACCAACTTGACAAAGTTTGAAGAATTTTTTAAATAATAATGTGGGGGCCAGTGGCACAGTGGTCTAAGGCACTGAATCGCAGTGCTTAAGGCGTCACTACTGGGTCGGGTTCGATCCCAGGCTGTGTCGTAGCCGGCCGTGACCGGGAGACCCATGAGGTGGCACACAATCGGCCCAGCGTCGTTAGGGGAGGGTTTAGCCGGCCGGGATGTCCTTGTCCCATCGCGCTCTAGCGACTCCTTGTGGTGGGTTGGGTGCATGCACGCTGACTGCGGTCACCAGTTGTATGGTGTTTCCTCTGATACATTGGTGACTCTGGCTTCCGGGTTAAGCACGCAGTGTGTCAAGAAACAATGCGGCTTGGCAGGGTCGTGTTCCGGAAGACGCATGGCTCTCAACCATCACCTCTCCCAAGTCCGTACGGGGGTTGCAGCGATGGGACAAGACTGTAATTACCAATTTGATATCACAAAAAAGGAGGTAAAAAGTCAAGTCAAAAATTTTGTGCAAATATTGTACAATCCAGGTGTGCAAAGCTCTTAGAGACTTACAAAGAAAGACTCACAGATGTAATCAGTGATCCTAACATGTATTGACTGAGGGGTGTGAAGACATAAGTAAATTAGATATTTATTTATTTTATTTTCAATAATTTGAAAAAACATTTCTAAAAACATGTTTTCACTTTGTCATTATGGGGTATTGTGTGTGAGATAGAGAAAAATATATTTAATCAATTTTGAACTCAGGCTGTGACACAATAAAATGTGGAATAAGTCAAGGGGTATGAATTACGCCATATATTATGGGGTAACTGTGTGAATGATATCTACTTTTCCCAGTTAGGAGATGGATTATGACCTAATGGAAAGACCCAGGTGTGTTTACCCTCATGCATCAAGCTGGTGATTGATCAGCTCCATTCCTATTGCTCTACAGGACTGGTTGTACTTTCCCCACACACACACGAAGGCATGCACACACACACACACACACATCACCTTTCCATGCTATGTCTCAAAGGACCAGTGTACAACAGAGGTATGACCACTACCACCATGAAAAACATCTGTGTCGTAGTTTATACACTTGGAAGAATGTGAGCTTCTCACTCCTTTCCAGCACGTGTAGAAATCCAGTCTGTGTGGAGGCGTGTTCTGCTTCATGTCTTCTAAGATACATCCCAACTGACACCCTATCGCCCTATGGGCCCTTGTCAAAAGAAGTGCACTACATCTGGAATAGGCTACCATTTGGGACACAGCCCTAGTCTTGCCCACAGCCCTTCTCTTTGTTGTGGGGAATTCCCCAGCACAATACCCCCCAGTGTTTTACTCAGAAGGAAGTTATGCTGAATGGGATAGTTCACCTGCACCAACTATGAGGATCATTGTATCAAATAACAAGCAATGGGTGTCAATGTATTGTGGTCATAGTCACTACATTTTAAAATCACAGGCAAAACATACAACAGATTAAGCCGATAACACTTTTTCAATGGAGATGCTCCTCCTCTTGCTTTTTAGTCAGAGAGTAGGCTTACTGTAATCTGTGTCCTGGAAACTAGTGTTTTGGAGTAAGAATATAATCTTTCATGGGCTAAATTAGTATAATGGGGCAAATGAATTGACAGAACATATAGGCCCTATATCGATTTATTTATTCCAGGTCCCTGTCATATCATACCTCTTCTGTCTGCCTTGGCCACGTTGAAAATAAGCTGTTAATGCCATAAAGAGATGAAGGCAGACGACGGAGGCTAATGTCAACACTTGAACCTATACCTCGTGATGGGAGAAGTGCACAAAGGTTGCCTTGCTATTGTAAAGACGCTTTGACTCCCCTTTGACCGTACTGAAGTAGCAGATTTCTGTTTGTCTAGAATATATAGAAACTTGAATAGGGAACATCATGTACGTACTGCATGGAATACTTTGTACTCTCTGTAGGGGCTAAACGAGCAATCAATTGAGCCATATGGTGGTGTGATATGTCAATGGCAACAAACCAAAAATGGATACAGATAAATAGTCAGGAATATGACATAACCAATCTCTGAAGAGCAGCATGGTGTTCACTATCAATGATTAATCGTTAACTCAATTAAACCTTGAAAAGCAATTCATCAGTTATTAATCAGTAATACATCAACAAACAGCGGTCACTGCATCCCCTGCCGACTGTTTGTATTGTAGTGAGATCAAAACAAAAGGCATACCATTTTGAACGATGCATTCATTCTTCTCCTGTGTCTGTATGAAATCCGATCCAAATCTTTAGAACTGGCTAAAGTAATGATTCCTGATGATAAAAACATTTTTCTACCTGTGAATTTGGGGATTGCGCAAGCAGCCAGGCAAACAGAGTTTATCCTCTTGGGAGCAGGCAGCAGAACAATACCTGTCCACTTTAATGAAGCTTAGTTACACTTTCTCATTGAAGAGCGAAAGTAATTAGCTACCCTTAAAGAAAAATCACATGATTTCGCATTGTAATTTCACATGTGAAATCATGTGAAAGCGTGTTTTTGGAACACATCACCTGTGATCACGTTTTCCCATGTGTAGTTTCATGTTATCACATTAACTTCACATAAGATCACACGTGATCACATTCATGTGTTTTCCCCGTAAGGGTACTGCCTCAACCTAGCCTCCACATGTAAACAGTCTTGGGTTCAAATACTATTTGAAATCATTTCAAATACTTCATCTGGGCTTGATTGAGTTTGCCTGGTTTAACGGATCAATCGAATAGTTCCCAAACTGAAAACCCCGCCCATTTCGTACTCCAGAAAGGTTAGAGGAAACGCAAAGAAGTTTTTGAAATATTTAGAATAGTATTTGAACCCAGGCGTGCAGGTAACATGAGGCTAACCGCTAGAGGCTAACCGCTAGAGGCTAACAGCTAGAGGCTAACAGCTAGAGGCTAACAGCTAGAGGCGAACAGCTAGAGGCGAACAGCTAGAGGCGAACAGCTAGAGGCGAACAGCTAGAGGCTAACAGCTAGCGTGTCTATTGAATAGTTGGCACGGCTAGGAAAGCCACTGTTGCCTGTCATTGGATCTGGTGAGAAGAGAGGAGAAAGGAGGAGAGAAAAGACAATTCTTCACAGAGAGAAAAAGCATGCTTCCATTCAGCGAGACACTTCTTGGGCAAGCCTTTCATTGAGGCTGTTTGTCTTAGTAATGAATATCCCCCATGGGATGAGGGCTGTGGCTTTCTGAAAGGGATAAGGCACGCCATTACATACAGTGCCTTCAGAAAGTATACACACCCCTCGACTTTTTCCACATTTTGCTTTGTTACGGCCTGAATTTAAAATGGATTCAATTGAGATGTTGTGTCACTGGCCTATATACAATACCCCATAACGTTAAAGTGGATTTTTTTTACAAATAAATTAAAGAAGAATAGCTGAAATGTCTTGAGTCAGTAAGTATTCAGCCACGTTGTTATGGCAACGCCTAAATACAGTAAGTTCAGGAGTAAAACGTTGCTTAACAAGTCACATAATAAGTTGCATGGACTCTGTGTGCAATAATAATGTTTACCATTATTTTTTGAATGACTACCCCATCTCTGTACCCCACACATACACATGCCTCGCAAAGAAGGGCACCTATTGGTAGATGGGTAAAGATACAATAAAAAGCAGACATTGAATATCCCTTTTAGCATGGTGAAGTTATGAGTTATACTTTGGATGGTGTATCAATACACCAAGTGACAAAGATACGGACATCCTGCCTAACTGAGTTGCTGAAAAGGAAGGAAACCGCTCAGGGATTAATACAGTTAAAGAGTTTAATGGCTGCGATAAGAGAAAATAGGATGAATCAACAATGTTGTAGTTACTCCACAATACTAACATAAATGACAAAGTGAAAAGAAGGAAGCCTGTACATGAAACAAATATTCCAAACGATGCATCCTGTTTTGCAATAAGGCACTAAAGTAAAACTGCAAAATATGTGGCAAAGAGATTAACTTTATGTCCTGAATACAAAACGTTATGTCTGGGGCAAATCCAACACAACACATCACTGAATACCACTCTTCATATTTTCAAGAATGGTAGTGGCTGCATCATGTTATGTGTATGCTTGTATTTGGCAAGGACTAGGGATTAGAGAAAAACCTGGTTCAGTCTGCTTTCCAACAGACACTGGGACACAACTTCAACTTTCAGCAGGACAATAACTTAATTAAAACACAAGGCCAACTATTCACTAAGCTGCTTACAGTTTTGACTTAAAACAGTTTGAAAATCTATGGGAAGACTTGAAAATGGCTGTCTAGCAATGAACAACCAACTTGACAGAGCTCAAAGAATTAAAAAAATGATAATGTGCAAATATTGTGGTGTGCAAAGTTCATTGAGACTTACCCAGAAAGACTCACAGCTGTAATCGCTCCCAAAGGTGATTCTAACATGTATTGACTCAGGAGTAAATGAGATATTTCTGTATTTCATTTTCAATAAATGTACAAACATTTCTAAAAACATGTTTTCACTTTGTCATTATGGGGTAATGTGTGTACTGTAGATGGGTAAGAAAATAAGATATTTAATACATTTTCTATTCAGGCTGTAACACTGCAAAATGTGGAATAAGTCAGGTATGAATAATTTCTGAAGGCACTTTACATCACATTATTTTGATTGTTTCTAGTCATTTAGTTAGTGACCAATCCAAAACATCCATTAATTCCTTGAAGTTACGGGCAATGGAACGTTTCAGAGAGACTTCATACAATGAACACACACACACACACAGAGACAAAGACAAACACTGCATTTACAGAGTTTTACAGAGTTCCATCCTTACATGGACTGTAATGGTTTTTGTCTTTCGAGGTTGGGGCACCCCCCCCCCCCCCCCCCCCCCCCCACACACACACACACACACACACACACACACACACACACACACACACACACACACACACACACACACACACACACACACACACACACACACACACACACACACACACACACAATGATACACAGACAAAGCCGCACCCTCTGGATGCAATTGAGAACTCCAGGGATTTGAGACAGGCAGGCTGGAGCAGAGGTATAGCTAGGCAGGCACCCTGAGACTGGAGGAGCGTCGTTTTAATCAATGCATGCAGCAGTGGCCAAGGCACGCCTAGGGCCAGGCAGTCGGACCTGAAAAACAAGCTGCTCAGAATTACAGTTACCAAGCAGCGTGGCGTCCAGCCTCTAGATACCACACTCTACAGAGAAGCAACAGAAACCATCCAACCAACCAACATTCTGTTGTGTTTTCTCTTCTCCCAACACCGTGCGTGAAGTGTGTGTAGTTTCTGCGGGTCGTCTGACTTTTTGAACGCTTTTCACTTTCAAGTAGCTTTTTTTTCTTCTACTTCGTTTGGCAAAGTAGCCCACTCCTCTCTACTCCAATCCCAGTTTCTGAGTGGACTATGTCCCCTGTGGCTGAGGGAGTGGGGGCCAGGTGCTTCTCCTGAGGCTCCTGGAAGAAACGTTCCTGGAAGAAAATCCGAGACAGTTAGGTGAGCAATCTGAAAGAGGGAAAAGTAGTGACAAAAGGTCTCTCACTTTCTTCCCCATATACTCTATCTCTACCAGTCTGCTGGGTCTCTGTGGTGTCTTTATGTGAGTTGGTTACTATACTGACTCACAGACAAGCTAATCTGGGAGTGGGCTAGAACTGGCAAGGGGAGGGGGTGGGGGAGGGGGGTAAGTCCTAGACGACGTGGCGACTGACATGCAGCAGGTGAGTCTCAGGTGGAACGCCGAAGTCAGAATAGCTGACATTCCAGAGAGGGGTAGTAAAAGATTTGGAATACTAGTTGCGCTGCTATTACGGCTGAAACATAAAGTTTGATGTCTTGTTCTCACTCTTCCTTTCTGGGTCGGATAGCTGATTCATGGGAACGTTAAGGTAACGTTACCGAGGCGCTTATCACCACGTTGATGGTTGAAGGGGACTGGGAAAGATCAATGCTTTGGGATAGAGGCTGACAAGGTAGCATTATGAGATGACTTTTTCTGAAAATAAGTTTTCACTTCTTGGATTTGACATGTCATATCATTTACAGAGGGTGGAATATGTTGAGTTATTATTTTGTCAACATGTCATGACATATGTCATCAAAATCAAAAACATACCAGATGAATGAATGACGAAATCCTTCAATATTCATTCAAATTTTTGGGGTCGATCTTTCTTATGAAAGCAGTAAAAACATTTTACAATCAACTATTATTCCCATATAGCATATTTGTTTCACATTGAAATGACAAAATGTACCGTGTAATTATAGTACATAGCTTAATGTGTACATTTTCTTGTATATGAAGACTGCTTCCTCTCAGTATTGTTCTAAAAGTAGATCAGTGACCTGCCATTCTGCTGTCCTTGGCTTCTCTCCAGTTGCTACAGAAAAGGTCATCGAGTCCTTGAGTTTTTTGAGGATGCTATTCTACACACAGTTCCACTATATTTAAGTGGTTTTATAAACTCAATATGTGCCTAATATCAAATGAATAGTGTTAGATCGTACCAGATGAACGTCTTGTTGCACAGTTCATCGTTGGAAGTCTCGTTTTGTGGAATCCTATAAATATATTTTTGTCACATACTGTACATCAGTAGTCAATTTCATATATATATATATATATATATACATATGACGGTGCCATGTTGAAAGTCACTGAGCTCTTCAGTAAGGCCATTCTACTGCCAATGTTTGTCTATGGAGATTGCATGGCTGTGTGCTCAAGCACACATCGAGCTTAAAAATCCAGAAAATCACATTGTATGATTTTTAAGTAATTAAATTGCATTTTATTGCATGACATAAGTATTTGAAAACTTACCAACCAGTAAGAATTCCGTCTCTCACAGACCTGTTAGTTTTTCTTTAAGAAGCCCTCCTGTTCTCCACTCATAACCTGAATTAACTGCACCTGTTTGAACTCGTTACCTGTATAAAAGACACCTGTCCACACACTCAATCAAACATACTCCAACCTCTCCACAATGGCCAAGACCAGAGAGCTGTGTAAGGCCATCAGGGATAAAATTGTAGACCTGCACAAGGCTGGGATGGGCTACAGGACAATAGGCAAGCAGCTTGGTGAGAAGGCAACAACTGTTGGCGCAATTATTAGAAAATGGAAGAAGTTCAAGATGACGGTCAATCACCCTTGGTCTGGGGCTCCATGCAAGATCTCACCTCGTGGGGCATCAATGATCATGAGGAAGGTAAGGGATCAGCCCAGAACTACACGGCAGGACCTGGTCAATGACCTGAAGAGAGCTGGGACCACAGTCTCAAAGAAAACCGTTAGTAACACACTACACCGTCATGGATTAAAATCCAGCAGCGCACGCAAGGTCCCCCTGCTCAAGCCAGCGCATGTCCAGGGCCGTCTGAAGTTTGCCAATGACCATCTGGATGATCCAGAGGAGGAATGGGAGAAGGTCATCTGGTCTGATGAAACAAAAATAGAGCTTTTTGGTCTAAACTCCACTCGCCGTGTTTGGAGGAAGAAGAAGGATGAGTACAACCCCAAGAACACCATCCCAACCGTGTCGCATGGAGGTGGAAACATCATTCTTTGGCGATGCTTTTCTGCAAAGGGGACAGGACGACTGCACCGTATTGAGGTGAGGATGGATGGGGCCGTGTATCGCGAGATCTTGGCCAACAACCTCCTTCCCTCAGTAAGAGCATTGAAGATGGGTCGTGGCTGGGTCTTCCAGCATGACAACGACCCGAAACACACAGCCAGGGCAACTAAGGAGTGGCTCCGTAAGAAGCATCTCAAGGTCCTGGAGTGGCCTAGCCAGTCTCCAGACCTGAACCCAATAGCAAATCTTTGGAGGGAGCTGAAAGTCCGTATTGCCCAGGGACAGCCCCGAAACCTGAAGGATCTGGAGAAGGTCTGTATGGAGGAGTGGGCCAAAATCCCTGCTGCCGTGTGTGCAAACCTGGTCAAGAACTACAGGAAACATACGATCTCTGTAATTGCAAACAAAGGTTTATGTACCAAATATTAAGTTCTGCTTTTCTGATGTGTCAAATACTTATGTCATGCAATAAAATGTGAATTAATTACTTAAAAATCATACAATGTGATTATCTGGATTTTTTTTAAGATTCTGTCTCTCACAGTTGAAGTGTACCTATGATAAAAAAATTACAGACCTCTACATGCTTTGTAAGTAGGAAAACCTGCAAAATCGGCAGTGTATCAAATACTTGTTCTCCCCACTGTCTATATATATGTATATATATAGTACCATATAGTACCATAGTACCAGTCAAAAGTTTGGACACACCTACTCATTCAAGGGTTTTTCTTTATTTTTACTATTTTCGACATTGTAAAATAATAGTGAAGATATTAAAACTATGAAATAACACTTAGGTCAGTCAATCCAGAAAATTTCAAGAACTTTGAAAGTTTCTTCAAGTGCTGTCGCAAAAATCGTCAAGCGATATGATGAAACTGGCTTCCATGAGGACCGCCACAGGAAAGGAAGACCTAGAGTTACCTCTGCTGCCACAGAGGATAAGTTCATTAGAGTTACCAGCCTCAGAAATTGCAGCCCAAATAAATGCTTAAGAGTTCAAGTAATAGACACATCTCAACATCAAATGTTCAGACTGTGTGAATCAGGCCTTCATGGTCGCAGTGCTTCAAAGAAACCACTACTAAAGGACACCAATAAGAAGAGACTTGGTTGGGCCAAGAAACATGAGAAATGGACATTAGACCGGTGGAAATTGATGAGTCCAAATTTGAGATGTTTGGTTCAACCACTGTGTCTTTGAGATGCAGAGTAGGTGAACGGATGATCTCTGCATGTGTGGTTCCCACCGTGAAGCATGATGGAGGAGGTGTGGGGGTGCTTTGCTGGTGACACTCTCTGTGATTTATTTAGAATTCAAGGATCACTTAACCAGCATGGCTACCAAAGCATTCTGCAGTGATACGCCATCCCGTATGGTTTGAGCTTAGTGGGACTATCCTTTGTTTTTCAACAGGACAATGACCAAACACACCTCCAGGCTGTGTAAGGGTTATTGACCAAGAAGAAGAGTGATGGAGTGCTGCATCAGATGACCTGGCCTCCACAATCACCCACCCTCAACCCACTTGAGATAGTTTGGGATGAGTTGGACCGCAGATTGAAGGAAAAGCAGCCAACAAGTGCTCAGTATATGTGGAAACTCCTTCAAGACTATTGGAAAAGCATTCCAGGTGAAGCTGGTTGAGAGAATGCCAAGACTGTGCAATGCTGTCATCAAGGCAAAGGGTGACTACTTTGAAGAATCTGAAATATATTTTGATTTGTTTAACACTTTTTTGGTTACTACATGATTCCATATGTGTTATTTCATAGTTTTGATGTCTTCACTATTATTCTACAATGTAGAAAATAGTACAAATGAAGAAAAACCCTTGAATGAGTAGGTCTGTCCAAACTTTTGACTGGTGCTGTATATATGCTAGATTTTATACACCTGTCAGCAACAATGTGGCTGAAATAGCCTAATCCACTAATTTGAAGGGGTGTCCACATACGTTTGTGTATATATATTTGTGTACAAAACATTAAGAACACCCTCCTAATATTGAGTTGGATTCACCAGGTCATGGAAACAGCAGGTGTTCTTAATGTTTTGTAAACTCAGTGGATATACAGGAAGTGCCAGAAATCCCTATGTTGATACATTTAATAAATTTTGCCATTCCAGATAAATTCTTAATTTTTTACATAATTTAGTTGCAAGATTAAACATCACCCTGATTTTGGATTTGGATACAATACATTCTCATCACTTCTAGAAGCTTCTAGATCTTGTGACTCTCAGTAAAGGCAATGCTTAAATGGTTGAGTGCCTGGGGCCTAGATGGTGCTCTTCAAGGATCAAGCCACTGGGGCCTGAAAAGTGGGCTGTAGGTGACAATTAATCAAACCTGCAGTGGAAAACTAGGAACCAATGAAAGTTTTCTGTAGTTTTAGCGTGTGACGAGGGGCCCGAACATTGCTGACGTTATTGCTTCGTGCCCTAATATGAAGAGTGGAACGACTAGGTGCACCTGTGCCATATTGACTGGTTCAATATTGACTCAGACCTTCATTTGATTAAGGTTGCTCACTGTACTGTGGGTTAAATCAGGGCATTTTTTTATTTTAAATAGAGGAAACTAAATTGTACTGCGGCGCTTGTCCGTTGGAAGTCAATTGTATGAAAAGAACAATAAAACATGATTTGTTTGCAGAGGGAAATGGAGAGGATATTATGCTTACAATGGGGATTTGTGGTTTGTGGAACAACATACAGTACACACATGCGGCTGGAAGGGTCAGAGAGGGGTTCGAGAGAAGTATAGATGGAAAAGAGGAAGAACAGCAAATAGAACAAAAGGTACAGTTGAAGTCAGAGTTTATAGTCGGGTTTACGTTCAGTGGACTATTCCCGCTGGGCACAGACGTCAGTTCAATGTCTAGTTTTGATTTCCATTTGGTTGAGTTTGTCAACTAACCTGAATTCAACGTGAAATCAACAAAAAACGTCACCATCTCATTGAATGTAGGTTAAAAGTCTGTTGAAAAAAAGACGAAATGCCCTTTACGTTGATGACTTTTTGCAAATTCAATCAGTTTTCCAAGTTGATTCAACGTCATCACATTGATTTTGGTTAAAAATACGTGGAAACAACGTTGATTCAACCAGTTTTTGCCCAGTGGGTTGGTTGTTGAATAAGTTCAGGTGTAAGGTAGGTCATTGCTAGCCTGGTTAATGCAATGCAGTGTTCAGTCTAGTTTAACCAGGTTTTGTCACTGCTGGCCTACTGTGCTATAGTTGAGCAAATTTTCTCAACGTTTCAATACCAATGGCATATGGTTGCTTATTGATCTCCAAACGTCCAGAGAATATCCCTAGAACGTCCGTGACTCACCTATACAGCATGTGATCCATTAGTTATCAATGGCTGTTACCTCAGTAAATAGCAAAGCTGATAAATAGAGTATGTCATTAGTAATCGCCCATGGCCTAATGTTGAGTCAACATGAGAGAGTTGTGTGATGTTTGCTGCAGAATTAGGAGACAGATGAAGTGTGGCAAAATTGGAATTGGAAACATTAGTTGAGGTAAATCTTGCCCTATTTTTTTCTGTTTCTGAAAATAAGACTATTTGTCAGTTGGCTGAGATATTGTTTCAAAAAGTTGAGAGTTAAAATGTATTTATTTGCACCTATGGCCCAATCTAATTCCAGCTGTACAGACCACATCTCCCTGTCTGGCATCAGTTGAGTTTAATGGGAAAGCCATGTGTGAGGGGCGGGAGGGGGGGTCGTAAACTACATTTCACCTATCTTCCTGATTGCCCAGCTCAAAAAGGGATATCATCCTAGAGTGGCCCTGGAAGTGAAATTCTGACTGCTGACCTCTGAGTGAACCTGGCAGTGGGTGTTGTCACCAGGCAGAGAGTACCCGGAAGCACTGGTCTGGAGCCAGCTTTTAAATATTGTTGTGATGGTTTTAGTTAGTTTTGTAGTTGTTAAGGCAGGTCCAGAATCAGATCAGTAGCCTATAGTTATACCTTGCTTAGTAGGATATGGCACAGGCTGTCACAGAGGTAGTTAGGATAGTGTTGGGCATTGGACTCTGTTAACCTGAGGGGTTTTAAATAAATCTCAGATACTGGCTGAGACGGCAATACTGTCTTGGTTCCATCATATCCGTGGGTAACACCAAAAATGGTTGATAAAGGGACAGTTCACCCAAATAACAAAATTACGCATCTGCTTCCTTACCCTGTAAGGAGTCTTTGGACAAGAGACATGCAATCCATTTGTTTACTTGGCTGCTGTCAACAAATGCTAACTTAAGTCACGTTAATATACCCTAAGTTAGCATGGGATAACAACAACATTATTTGATTCAGTCTTACCCATGGGCAACACAGAGAATGGTTCACCAAGGAGGTGTACCACTGATCCTTCGACTCACTTTTCTATTACGTTATTGCGGTTTTGTTAGAGCAAGGGTGTCTTACCAAGCATTGAGAACGTCAACAAAAGATCTTGAGAAGGAATAGGATCTGGCATTCTAGGATAATTGTTCTTCTTTGCACTTATAATCTACTGTAAAGATATATGAAATGAGGGCTAGCATGATGACATGAATGGTTGTTGATTCATAAGGGTTGGATTGAAAGCAAATAATATCCCACTTAAATTGTGATTCATTTACAATATAAAGTCAGTCACTACGGAGACTTTTAAACACTTCCGATCTGTGTGTTAAATCCAACATGATCTCACTCGCTAGAGACCATGCTGTATGGAGACTCAGTGCTGATCTAGGATCTGTCCATACAATGTTATTCATTGTACTCCTACTCCGAGGCACTTTGTGGATACGGACCCTGGTCTGATCAATGGAGACAATACTCTACTGGCTTGTGTTTTAAACAATGTGCTACATAGTTTTCCCTCAGGGTTAGTGTCTATCTATCAGAAATACTGTTTATGTAGAAGTTGACTTTTCCAGCCAATGGATGGCTTATTATAAGTGGCCAATTGATTGGTTGATGAATTGATAAACTTGATTGGCTGTTACTATTTCGGGAAGAAGTTGCTATGAGGCTGTTATGCTGATAGCGGTGAAGCAGAGACTAGACACTTCACTGCCAACATGTTCATCACTCTGGACAGTAGTTTGGATTTATGGAAAACAGACGTGGGGCCTCCCTGGTCCTGCCCCTGAACAGTTCTACTAGGCTTTTTATCAGTAGAGGAGGCAGCTACGCTCCCAGCGTGGAAAATATAATTGCTGTTGTGAAATTGTGGTGGTGAATCCATTTGAATGTAATCAGCTAGGAATAGTGCTGGCTTTTTGTTTCTCTGAGTGTGTGAGTGTGTGTGTGTGTGCGCGGGCGTGCAAGCAAGCATCCGTGCGTATGAGCGTGCACGTGTGTGTGCGTGAGAATGTGCGCGGGAGCAGTACTAGTGGAACAGAGTCTGATCTTCCGTGTTCCAGAGTTTTGAGCTTTTTATAGCCAATGCAAATGTTGTTCTCTTTTGAAGCACCTGTTCAGATAAATGGGGGTCAATAAGGCGCTAGCTCAACCACCCAGCATGAGATGTGAGACTATTCATTTGTTCTCCATAATATCATATACAGTGCAATCGGAAAGTATTCAGACCCCTTTGACTTTTTCCACATTTTGTTACATTACAGCCTTATTCTAAAATGGATTAAATTGTTGTTTCCCCACATCATTTTGCACACAATACCCCATAATGATGAGCAAAAACATGTTTTTAGAAAATGTAGCAAAATTATTACAAATAAAAAACTGAAATATCATATTTACTTAAGTAGTCAGACCCTTTACTCAGTACTTTGGCTGTGATTACAGCCTCAAGTCTTACACCTGTATTTTGGGAGTTGCTCCTATTCTTCTCTGCAGATCCTCTTAAAGCTCTGTCAGGTTGGATGGGGAGCGTCTCTGCACAGCTATTTTCCGGTCTCTCCAGAGATGTTCGATCGGGTACAAGTCTGGGCTCTGGCTGGGCCACTTAAGGACATTCAGAGACTTGTGCCGAAGTCACTCCTGCGTTGTCTTGGCTGTGTGTTAGGATCGTTGTCCTGTTGGAAGGTGAACATTCGCCCCAGTCTGAGCTACTGAGTGCTCTGGAGCAGGTTTTCACCAAGGACCTTTCTGTACTTTTTGCTTCGTTCATCTTTTCCTCAATCCTAACTAGTCTCCCAGTCCCTGCAGCTGAAAAAAATCCCCACAGCATGATGCTTCACGGTAGGCTTGGCATTCAGGCCAAAGAGTTCAATCTTGGTTTCATCAGACCAGACAATCTTGTTTTCTCATGGTCTGCGAGTCCATTAGGTGTCTTTTGGCAAACTCCAAGCGGGCTGTCATGTGCCTTTTACTTCCATCTGACCACTCTACCATAAAGGCCTGATTGGTGGAGTGCTGTAGAGATGGTTGTCCTTCTGGAAGGTTCTCCCATCTCCAAAGAGGAACTCTGGAGCTTTGTCAGAGTAATCATTGGGTTCTTGGACATCTCCCTGACCAAAACCCTTCTCCCCCGATTGGCCAGCTCTAGGAAGAGTCTTGGTGGTTCTTCCATTTAAGAATGATGGAGGCCACTGTGTTCTTGGGGACCTTCAATGCTGCAGATATTTTTTGGTACCCTTCCCCAGATCTGTGCCTCGACACAATCATGTCTCGGCATCAGGTATCAAGGTAAGACCCAGATGGACACTGTTTCAAAGTAATAATGTTTATTACAGCAACAGGGGCAAAGGTACAGGACGGCGGGCAGGCTCAGGGTCAGGTCAAGCAGAGGTTGGTAATCCAGAGGTGGGGCAAAGGTACAGAACGGCAGGCAGGCTCAGGGTCAGACAGAGAACACAGGTATAAATTCACAGGGGATAAAGCGGAAGATGGGCGACACCTGGAGGGGGGTGGAGACAATCACAAAGTCAGGTGAAACAGATCAGGGTGTGACACTCTGAGCTCTACGGACAATTCCTTCGACCTTGGTTTCTGCTCTGACATGCACTGTCAACTGTGGGACCTTATATAGACAGGTGTGTGCCTTTCCAAATCATGGCCAATCAATTGAATTTACAACCAATCAAGTTTTAGAAACATCTCAAGGATGACAAATGGAAACAGGATTCACCTGAGCTCAATGTCGAGTGTCATAGCAAAGGGTCTGAACACTTATCTAAATAAGGCATTTCTGTTTTTTTTAACTATACATTTGCAAAAATGTCTAAAAACCTGCTTTCGCTTTGTCATTATCCGGTATTATGTCTAGATTGATGAGGGGGAAAAAACGATTTAATCCATTTTAGAATAAGGCTGTAACAAAATGTGAAAAAAGTCAAGGGGTCTGAATACTTTCCTAATGCACTGTAGCTTTGAAATCATGACATTATGAACTTCTGAAGAAAATAATCAGTTTCTCGACTCATAAACGGGCTTTCTAGAAGGGAGTGCGTGGCGAATGGCTATGCAACCGCATGACACAGCACGACAACGTGAATTTGATTGGCCAAGAATACCCATGCTTCGAGCATTATGCATTTCTCCATTCATTTCCCCCACTGTTTACCATCTCCTTCCTTCGTATAAATATATCTGATACTTATTTTCTACTACAAAGATCTGGTCAAAGGTCAAATCATGAATGAGGCAGAGTGAAAGCGAGACAAGATACACTACAAAACACTCAATCTCTAGAGGAAAAGGGAGACATCCATGTCCTGTTTCTACTCAGTGAAACACTGTGTATAGCTAAGGCCATACAAACTAAATTCTATGTTTAACGGATGCCCCTCGAAATGAAATGAAAACGTGCTCGGCTTTCCTCACAAAAAATAAGTTATTAACGTTTGTAGCGAGCACCTCAATCAACAACAGTTTTTAAATCAGCATTTAGAAAGGGAATTCCAAAAGGAAATAATGGGAAGGTTTCGTGCCAAAAGAGATAGCACTGGCTGTAGCATCTGTATTGTTCTGTATATCTATGTAACTATATTCAATTGATGATTGATGATCACTTCCCCAACATGATACGTCCATAAGATAATTGTAACCAAGTAAATTCATTTCAATATGGTGACTAATTGCAGCTTTTGTCTTGTCATGTGGAAGGCCACGGAAATATTTCATCCATATTTACTATGACATCACAGATCTTCAACGTCTGCACATTTTGTTTTGATGTAGGTGTTCACAGTTTAGGTGTTCACAATGTCATCATCTTCACAATGTCATAGTGGAAAAAAAATGGGGCAATCTTGGCATTCTTGGAAAAAAATGGATGTGTAACATTTAGAGTGATGCACAATATGTTGTAAAATATGTTGTATAATATGCACCAAGGTAACAGACAGAGGATATGACGTAAACAAGGTTATTTTATTTTGATCAGGGCCGGTCTGTAACGATCGTTGTTGGAAGGATTGGACCAAGGTGCAGCGTGGAAGGCGTTCATCATGTTTATTAATGTGAACCAGCAACAAAACAATAAAGAGTAACAAAAGGAACGTGCAGCTTTGTAGTGCAAAAAGGCTACAATACAAAAATAAGATCCCACCCACAACAGGTGGAAAAAAGGCTGCCTAAATATGATCCCCAATCAGAGACAACGATAAACAGCTGCCTCTGATTGGGAACCACACTAGGCCAACCTAGAAACGGAAAACTAGAATGCCCACCCTAATCACACCCTGACCTAACCAAATAGAGAAATAACAGGATCTCTAAGGTCAGGGCGTGACACCGTCAGTCAAACATGCGACTGGAAACTTGTTTCCTGGGAAATGAACGATACAGACACGGGAACGAGGAGAAACATATAGTATCACCGATATAAATATAATTGATGATATTTCTATGGTACTGTATCACCACTCCATTATACAATATGGTTCATGCTCAGGTATAGCCTAAATGGGTGCCCAAGGTAGGGCAACTTCATTCCAGTGGCTTTTGCCATGTGTTCATTAATTCATTCCACCCACTTGTATTCTGTCTTTCTCCGTCCACTCTTTCTCTTCCTTTCTCTATTTTCCTCGCCCCTTTTGTTGGCGAGGATATGGCAGGCGTTACTCAGGTGGCTCTTGAACTCATAAAATGTAGTACGTTAATGACTCTGACTCATGACAATCTCCATGCTTAGATTTAAAATGTCTATGCTGCAGGCACATCGTTAATGTGACAGACCCTCTGCAGGGTGACACCAAACGCTAAGTTCATTAACAATCATCTAACAATAACCATCGTCTAACAATAACCACTCTCTCGCAGGGTGACGCCAAGTTCATTAGCAATCATCTAACGATTACCTATGTAATATAAAAAAAAAAAAGTTTTTTATATGAAATGTGGAATTTTATTGCAGATATACAGTATCCTCTTTGCATGACACGTTTGTACCTTTTGAATGCACCCAACTGTAGTCAGAGGGAATCCTAATCATCAATGTGAAGGTTGACTGCAGGTCCCGGGAATCATCAGATGTCACGCTGCATGTTTTCTCTGTCTGCACACAGGATATTGTTGAAGATGACTTCAACTGTCTCACCTGTGACCAACTTCACTACAGTATTCTCCAATGCCACGATCACCACCAAGTCCAATGAACAAATACTCACTCAGAGTAAGTGGGCGTGTGTGTACATGCGTGTGTTGTGTGCGTACATGCATGTGTACTGTATGGGACCTGGCTGGTGTGTGTGAGAACTGTTAGTTAACACAATTTTATTAGCAGTTTTTTGTTACATTTCAGAAGTGAATAAACTATTCGTAATAGTTTCACAGTGACACCAAGTAGTAGTAATCATTTAACACAACGCCTCCCCAAATGAAATTTGAAATCAATAGGAAATTATAGCCATAGTTAAGATAAGCATGTGCTTCTAAATAACATCACATACATCTACAATCCCTCCACAACAATGCTATCAACAATGCCATAAACAATGAGAGGCAGCATGCTAGATGGCTAACGAATGAATGTTGATGACAGTATACTAAATGACCATTCACTCTCACAAATAAATAACATTGTTACCTCTTTGCTCATTTCCCCAGGTTCAGGGGCTATGATTGCTGTCATTGTCATTGGGATCATTATCCTTCTAACCATACTGCTTGTCATCCTGAGGACATACAACAGGTCAGGCTGCATTTCATATAAATAGGCCTCAATTACATTCTCAGTGACACAGTCAGCCATTGCAGGTTCCCTTTCAGTTATTTGTTTCAAAATCTCACAGTGGGATTCACCAGAATCTCTAGAAGCTCGAAGAACCAATCACAGAGACAGACAGGTCTAGTGGTAAACAAGATGAGCCCCTCCCCTCATACTGAAGAGCCACTAGCCTGACCTCTGGTCATTCTCATCTCTCTTCCTCATCACGAAGAGTACTACTCTAGGCTGCTCAGCACGACTTGATCTGTTTTCAGGTTCAACTGTTCACAGGTGTGCTGCAAGGTTACGCCGCCAAGCGCAGGTTTTTCAGCTCTTGTCTTCTGCGTCACTGGTACTTCCTGTTTGAGTTTTTGCTTGTAAGCCGGAATCAGAAGGATAGAGTTATGGTCTGATTTGCCAAAGAGAGGGCCTTTTATGTGTTTCTGTATGTGGAGTAAAGTTGATCTAGAGTTTTGTTGCCTCTAGTTGCGCAGGTGACATGCTGGTAAAAATGAGTTAAAACGGAGTGTCAGCATCGGTTCGTTGTGATAAAAAGACAGCTACGAAAAATATACATAAACTCTCCTGGTAAATAATATGGTCGGCAGCTTATCATGCGGTATTCTAACTCAGAATCAAAAACGTGAGACTTCCGTAACATTAGAGATCGCACACCAGCTGTTGTTAACAAACAGACACACCTCTCCCCCTCCCGCCTTACCCAAGTCTGCCGTCTGGTCTTGACAATGCATATAAAAACCAGCGAGTTGTATATCCATGTCCTCGTTCAGCCACGACTCCGAGAAACATAGGATACTACGGTTTTTCAGGACCCGTTGATAGTATAGTCTCGAACAGAGATGACCCAGTTTCTCTCCAGTGACTGCACGTTTGCCAACAAAACAGAGGGCATTGGTGGTCTACATGCTCACCGACGTAATCTCGCCGCCTCGCTTGCCTCTCTTTTGCCGCCGCTTCCTCTTTCGAGTCACAGGGATCAGGGCCTGGTACGTGGTAAGTAGAACATCCAGAGCTGCTGACTCGTTGAAGTAGAAAACTTCATCCAAAACGAGGTTAGTGATCTGTGGAGCAGAGCACAATTACTTTCACTTGTGCGACTCATGTCCCGGGCGTGCTAAATGTAGGAGCGGACTTATTGTCCAGAGCGAATCATCATCCCGGGGAATGGAAACCATCCCCAAGTGGTGAAACACGTCTTCTCCTATAAAGCCTCATACTCCCCACTCAGAGTGAGGGAAGAACGCTCGTTTCTCATCTTGGCAGCCCCTCGATGGCCAGGCAAGCTCTGGTTAGCAGAGATCATTATCCTGCTGTACGACGAGCCCTGGCAACTCCCGTTATACAGGGATATTCTGATCCAAGTGAACTGAGACATTGTCCACCCTCACCTGCAACACCATGGCCCTCTGGGCCTGGCCCATGAGGTTCAATCTGGATGTGACAGGCCTGCCTCTTTGAGTCATTGACTATGCACAGTGCCAGGGCCCCTTCTACACGCTCGCTGCATGAAAACAAGTGGTGCATTTTTTAGAAGCGGTGTGACCAAAAACAGATAATTCCTTACCAATGTTCTGTATCCGCGGTGTTATGCTTTTTGCAGGACCTTATGGACAGGGGAAAGGCTTTATCCACTGTTAAGGTCTATCTAGCCGCTATCTCGGCCTGTCATATAGGCTTCAACAATAACATGGTGGGAAAACACCCCCTGTTATGTTGTTTCATGAAGGGGGCACAGACTTTTTAGCTGCCGGAAAGTGTGGAGATATATGTCCTTTAACACTGTTTTTACATTTGCAAAGAGAGTGAGTGTCTACAGTTTGCCCGGGGCTTTTCCAAGGTTTCCTTGTTGCCCAACCCTGCCTTGATGCCTAAGGTCAGGGCAATAACAATTTTCTTGCCTTGGAGCTTGTGGTTTTCCACCCACCGCCTTTCACTTCGACCAAAGAAGAGCGGTTCCACCGTTCGTGTCCAGTATGCGCGTTGCACATAGAACAAGAGCTTTACGCAAGAGCAACCAACTCTTTGTGGCCTTGGTGCCTCCCTGCAAGGGAAGGCCCTTCTCTCATCAATGGTTATCACATTGGATTGTGGAAGCTATTATGTTGGAAGGGGGTTACAGCCTCCAAAAGGCCTGAGGGCTCACTCCATTAGAAGTATGGCTACTTCTTGGGCGCTGTTTAACAGGAATCTCCTTGCAGGAGATTTACGATGCGGCTTGTTTGGCAACCCCTCAAACTTTTATGAGGTTCTACAGGCTAGACTTGACTGCGCATTCCTTGGTGCATGCTGCCCATTCTTCTGAGAGCATGTGCGATACGGGAGTTGGCCATATCCCACTGTGAGATATCAAAACAAGATATCTCTGATATTATCAGTGCGATATCTCACCACATTCCCCTACTCACAAGAGTGTGAGGAAGTTTGACATGCTCGAAAATGACCAACGGGCAAGTATCTCCGACAGATGTGTGTGATTGGTTCTTCGAGGGCTGTACAATTGAAAAGTAAACTCACACACCTATAGTGTTACAAGGTGCACGGAGAAAAACTGAAAACACTGAATATAAAGCAAAACTCCTGCACACTGGTGATCCTGATGCTTCAGAAAATATTATGGATCTCATAGAATAACTGTGCTATAACAACTCAATTATGTTTTAGCAAATGTATGATTGAGTGTATATGTTCTGCTAATCCAGATGCTATTGAGTTTTTGTGATTAGTCTTTAGAAATTAACTAGACTTTTAAAATGCAATGTATTATCTATTTCGCTATAGTGAGGGCTTTGACAGGTTACATTATCAGGAAAAACTCAGGGCCCTGAGATGGATCTTTATATGTATTTTACCCTTCACCAGGCGGACACATGCGTCCAGAGTGCTGGGTACAGGCTCCAAAGGGCCACCTCGACAGAAGATGTCCTCTTCCACAGTGCAGACCAGCATGCCCTTGGGGAATTCTGTGTCTGGAAGCTTTGCGCTGTCAAGTAGTATGTCCGAAAATGGATTCCGGCTGCCCCGAGTGGAACTAAACAGCCTGGACCAAAACAACTTGGCGCAACAAAGCAGAATCAGCGATTCGACAGTAGTCACCATACATGATACTCCATCACTAGGGAATACATAGCAGGCCGCTAACTTATTGGACAGGTGACAAATTCAGCATATAATGCTTGGAAAGGAAACCTTTATTATGAACAAAGTGGTTCTATAGGAACGCAATGAATATGCATGGGCACTCCTGTGGACATAAACAATTGCTTTCTTGACTACAGTGTTCAGAACATGGACAAAATGATCCTGCTGTCTGTGCATTTGCAACTATGCTACCAACAACCACGAGGATAAGCGTTGGAGGAGAGATGTGTACAAGATTTACGGCATGAACATGGTTTCACGTCTAGTTTTTCTGTGTGCGTACATTTCTGCGAGGGAGTTGTTCACAGGGTTTTACATTTTTTCACATTATTCTGATGTAAGATTATTATAATTTTTTTTATTTGAATAATGTTGTGGTTTTCAGGAAAAATCATGAGAATGTTTCTGTGAAAAGTCGATACTGGTTTGAATCCCTGTGGAGATCTAGATAGCATACAATTATGAAATAATAAGTCGCAATTAGTTTGATTCCAAAGGATTTTGCAATATTCACTCACCCTATCCTGTGATTATTTTAGCTTGTTGTTATTTCATTGAAATGAATATTGAAAATAAATATTGATATTTCTAAAAGCGTGTGCATGTTTCTGCGTGAATATGATTACATTTGCATTTCGTAATTTACAGTGCATTCGGAAAGTGTTCAGACCTGTCAGATCTCCCCAAGGAGATGTGGATGTGGAGTCAGGCGCAGGAGAAACAAGTTCCAAAGAAAAGGGTGTTTGTTTTAACTAGCTCAAAAAACAACAGGAACACCGGACTACAGCAATAGCCACGAAAACCCCACTCAGACACAGTCTATGGGAAAAAACACCTGTAAAACATGAGCTAATGAAAACGAAACCCAAACTCACTGACAGTTCAAACGAAAACAATCTCGCACAAAACCCCAAAGGAAATGTCGAATTAAATACCCCCCCTAATTAACCAAAATGAAACCAGGTGAAACACAAAACAGACATAACCAAAATAAAATAAAAAAGGATCGGTGGCAGCTAGTAGACCAGCGACGACGACCGCGGAGCGAACAGGGAGAGGAGCCACCTTCGGTGGAAGTCGTGACAGTACCCCCCCCCCCCTGATGCGCGGCTCCCACGGCGTGCCGATGCCAGCCTGGAGGATGACCCGGAGGGCGAGGCGCAGGGCGATCAGGATGGAGGCGGTGGAACTCACCCAGCAGAGATGGGTCCAAGATGTCCCCCACCGGCACCCAGCACCTCTTCTCCGGACCGTACCCCTCCCAATCCACGAGGTACTGCAGGCCCTCCACCCGACGTCTAGAGTCCAGGATGTACAGTGTACGCCGGACCCCCCTCGATATCCAGGGGGGGCGGAGGGACCTCCCGCACCTCAATGTCCTGTAGTGGACCAGCTACCACCGGCCTGAGGAGAGACACATGAAACGAGGAGTTAATACGATAGTAAGAGGGGAGTTGTAACCTATAACACACCTCGTTTATTCTCCTCAGGACTTTAAATGGCCCCACAAACCGCGGACCCAGCTTCCGGCAGGGCAAGCGGAGAGGCAGGTTTCGGGTCGAGAGCCAGACCCTGTCCCCTGGTGCGAACACGGGGGCCTCACTACGCTGGCGGTCACCTTCTGTCGCCCACCGGCCCGTTTAAGGGATTCCTGGACGGCTCCCCAGGTCTCCTTTGAGCGCTGCACCCAATCCTCCACCGCAGGAGCCTCGGTCTGACTCTGATGCCACGGTACCAGGACCGGCTGATAGCCCAACACGTACTGAAACGGCGACAGGTCCGTGGAGGAGTGGCGAAGTGAATTCTGGGCAATCTCGGCCCATGGGCGACTGCCGAGCGCCAAGCGCCGCCCGAACAGGGAGAGGAGCCACCTTCGGTGGAAGTCGTGACAAGACCCCTTTACATTTTACACATTTTGTTACGTGACAGCCGTATTCTAAAATGGATTACATCGTTTTTTCCCCCTCATCAATCTACACACAATATCTCATAATGATAAAGGTTTTTAGACATTTTTGCAAGTAAAAAATATATTTAAAAAATGAAATATCACATTTACATAAGTATTCAGACCCTTTACTCAGTACTTTGTTTGAAGCACTTTGGCAGCGATTACAGCCTCCAGTCTTCTTGGGTATGACGTTACAAGCTTGGCACACCTGTATTTTGGGAGTTTCTCCCATTCTTCTCTGCAGATCCTCTCAAGCACTGCCAGGTTGGATGGGAAGCGTTGCTACACAGCTATTTTCAGGTCTCTCCAGAGATGTTTGATTGGGTTCAAGTCCGGGCTCTGGTTGGGCCACTCAAGGACATTCAGAGACTTGTCCCGAAGCCAATCCTGCGTTGTCTTGGCTGTGTGCTTAGGGTCATTGTCCTGTTGGAAGGTGAACCTTCGCCCCCAGTCTGAGGTCCTGAGCACTCTGGAGCAGGTTTTCATCAAGGATCTCTCTGTACTTTGCTCCGTTCATCTTTCCCTTCGACCCTGACTAGTCTCCCAGTATCTGCCGCTGAAAAACATCCCCAAGGCATGATGCTGCCTCCACCATGCTGCACCGTAGGGATAATGCCAGGTTTCCTTTAGACGTGACGCTTGGCATTCAGGCCAAATAGGTCAATCTTGGTTTCATCAGACCAGAGACTCTTGTTTCTCATGGTCTGAGAGTCCTTTAGGTACCTTTTGGCAAGCGGGCTGTCTTCCGTCTGGCCACTGTAGCATAAAAGCCTGATTGTTGGAGTGCTGCAGAGATGGTTGTCCTTCTGGAAGGTTCTCCCATCTCCACAGAGGAACTCTGGACCATCGGTTTCTTGGTCACTTCACTGACCAAGGCCCTTCTCCCCCGATTGCTTAGTTTGGCCGGGGGGCCACAGCTCTATGAAATCTTAGTGGTTCCAAACTTCTTCCATTTAATAATGATGGAGGCCACTGTGTTCTTGGGGACCTTCAATGCACTGTAGCAGACAGAGGTAAAATGTGTTTTATATTAGTAGATATTTGTTCTTCTCTCATCAATAGCTATTTAACCAAGTATGCAATGACTATGAAAATGGTATACTCTGAATCAGGGGTGGATGGAGAAAAATCCACACTTTAGATTTGTATAAATGTAGATTTATTTTTATTTTTCAGATTTCAATCTTCAATAACTTTCAAAAAAAGCATGCCATGTCTATGGAAATGATATATTCTGAATCAGGGGAGGATGGAGAAAAATCTACACCATTTAGATTTTTATGGGGGAGGGGTTCAATCTTTAATAGCTCAAACAATTGAATCAGAAAATATCATTTTTCATGGTCATGGCACGCTTTGTTTAAGAGCTATTGAAGATTGTTAAGAGCTATTGAAGATTGAAATCTGAAGATAAAAAAATAAGAAATATATGTTAACTAAAAAAAAAAAATTCTACATCCTCCCCTAATTCAGAATATATCGTTTTCATAGTCGTGGCACGCTTTGCTTAAGAGCTATTGCCGAGAGAAAACCGAATATCCACCAAATATCCAATATAAAAAAAAATGTGCCTCGGCATTTTTTTGTACAAGTGACTGGCAACTGAAAGATTCAGTGCCCTCATCTGGTAGAAAGTAGCCATTGGCAGAATTCTGAGGCTGCATTACAGATCTCCATTAGTTTCAAGTTGCAATATGTTTGGGAGTCATTTAAAGTGGAACTGACAGCATTTTAGCAACATTACATCTTATTCAAATCTGTTCATATTCACCCTCAGGAAGAATGACATGTATTTTAATTTTTGAGAAGTGAGATCTTAGATATTGTAACGCTCAAAGAGTGAATGGGTGTAGAGTCAGGCGCAGAGGATACGGGAAAAAACACGCTTTAATGTCCAACCAAAAAAGGTACAAAAGGTAACGCCGAACATAGAGATTTGAACATACACTCCACCTAAGTACACTCTGGTATCAAACCGGACAGCGGAAAACCCATATAAATAAACACCTCTCAACATACAGAAACAAGCCCGCACAAACGGGCTAATCGAACTTAAATAACAACCACCCCAAAACCCCAACAAGGAACAGGTGAAAACAATTAGACAAAACCAAACGAAAAGGGAAAAAAAGATCGGTGGCAGCTAGTAGACCGGTGACGACGATGGCCGAGCGCCACCCGAACGGGAAGGGGAGCCAATTTCGGTGATATTCGTGACAGATCTGGTCATTTTCATACTTTCATGGAATGTTTGGGAATGATGTGGAATAAAGTATTTGTGAAAATTCTTTAGAAGCCGTGGGTTGGACAATTGATAGTACATTTTTACATTATGTAATGTTCACTTGAATAGAAACAGTGCTGTACTGAACGACCAGTTGACAAACTGGGAGGTGTTGGGTTGTGGGTTGGGGAACACTGTCAGCATGGCCACTGCCCTTTAAATATGTCACTCATTGCTTCAGCCCACACCTTGCCACACACACCAAACATAAGCAAAAATAGGTCAAAGGCTGTTCAAGAACATACAAGAACGTTTTTGGGAAACGTGTTAATCTGTACAAACCATTCCGCATCGTAGCAAACGTTCAAGCGAACTGAATGGACCTCCGCACCGGACTTTACACAGACCTGTGCACCATAGTCAAGCAGAGCTACAGTAGGCTTATATGCAAATAAGCTATTTGGCCATCATTCACTTTGAACTGGACTGTGTGTTTGCAGGCACTAGCAACAGCGGCACTTTAGATCATTAGAAAGCATTTGCCAAAAGCCACAAAATACAAATACCTAAATCGATTTCTGCCAATATGTAAATACCACAGGAGTCAGCTTACACTTGGGAACTTTACAGTCCTATTGCTCAAATAACCATGAAGAGCACAGGAGGTTGGTGCCACCTTCATTGGGGAGGATGGGCTCGTGGTAACGGCTGGAACTGAATAAGTGGAAGCAAAAAAGGGGTGGAGGCAGCAAATATTACCAGGCCAGCTGTGATTTACAACCTAATACCAAGAAATGTATTGGTGAATGAGTTATATTTGCTTGAATTTCCTAGTTAAATAAAGGTTAAATAAAATCAAATAAAAATACCTATTAAATCTGGCATTAATGTCTTACTCTATGTCATGGAATTTTGAGTGAAATAGAACCTATTTTTAAAAACCTCTTATAAAGTTGGTGTTCTAGCATAAACTGGGAATTTGATATTTTTGACTGATATGATTGTCTGTTTGTTTTATATCTGCAAAGTACTTCAAACTGTCTGTTCCAGTTTAAGATGTTACAGTAAATTGATTAAGACCATAATGGTTGACCAAATATATATATTTACATTTTATGCTTTTATTTCGCTTCTGAAATAAAACTATCAGATATAATTACTACGTTTGACGGAGTGTTCAGCCAACGTTGTAGAACTGTTTACCGTAGGTGACTTGAATGCGACTCAGTACTCGTGTTTAACAATGGTGTCCGTGGGTAAGTACAGTAACTAGCGAGTAAATCGGGTATACTAGCGTAGCTATATACTTACACATTGCTCTCTAACAGTCCTTATTTATTGTATTAGTCATACAATGAAACCGAGCTTGCTGAATTTATTATTTACTGAGGTTATAATAACTGTGATTACAAGAGAAAACGAATTAGCGAGGGCTTTGCTAGGCAGCTTCCGGGTAGCATTATCTAGCTAAGGGAAAGTCAAAAGTTAGTAACTTGTAGCTAGCTTTCAATCAATTTATAAAAGAGTTTGAACATATTTACATGAACGTTAAATGCACACGTTTTGAACAGTTCAACAGACCGTGGGGAAATATGTATGTGTAACACCTGTTGTGTAAAATACATATTGAGCAAATGTCATAAGCTAGAGAGTTTTATCTTTTTGTACTCTCACTTTTCTGGCCATAATGACAAATCAAATGTTATTGGTCACATACACGTGATTAGCAGATGTTATTGCGGGTGTAGCGAAATGCTTGTGCATCTAGCTCGACAGTGCAGTAATATCTAACAAATTACACAACATATACCCACTACACACAAATCTAAGTAGGAATGAATTAAGACTATATACATTTGGAAGAGCGATGTCAGAGCGGAATGGAATGGACTAAGATAGAAGTATGGAATACAGTATGTGAGATGAGTAATGCAAGATATGTAAACATTAAGTGAATGAGATACCGTAGAATAGTATAGAACAGTATATACATATGAGATGAGTAATGCCAGATATGTACACCTTATTAAAGTTACTAGTGTTCCATTCCTTAAAGTGGCCAGTGATTTCTAGACTGCCTATAGGCAGCAGCCTCTAATGTGCTAGTGATGGCTGTTTAACAATCTGATGGCCTTGAGATAGAAGCTGTTTTTCAGTCTCTCGGGCCCAGCTTTGATGCACCTGTACTGACATTGCCTTCTGGATGATAGCAGGGTGAACAGGCAGTGGCTCGGGTGGTTAATGTCCTTGATGATCTTTTTGGCCTTCCTGTGACATCAGGTGCTGTAGGTGTCCTGGAGGGCGGGTAGTTTTCCCCTGGTAATGCGTCGGGGAGACCGCACCACCCTCTGGGGAGCCTTGTGGTTGCGGACGGTACAGTTGACGTACCAGGCGGTGATACAGCCTGACAGGATGCTTTCAATTGTGCATCTGTAAAAGTCTGAGGGTTTTAGGTGACAAGGCAAATATAATAATTGAGTGGTTGTTGGCAGTGCACATAGGCATTGTTGTTTGTCCAACATGAGTACCATTATCAACTGAAATTGTGTTTATCCTAAACTTATAATTAACAGTTTGAATCCAATTTAATCAAGACAGATGATTGACAGACATTTCATTTCTAGTGGAGGTACTATGCCTCCTGTTGGTAGCTGTGCTGTGGGGCTGCACCAACCCATTTCTGAAGAGAGGCACAGAGGGGATTGAACATGTGAAAAATGATAACAAGTTTCTTCAGTTCCTGGCAGAGGTTAAGTTCCTGTTTTTAAACATCAAGGTAAATTGACACTTGTATTTGGAGAGGGACTAAAACTTTTTCCATTTAGGCCTATAGTCTTGTATGTAATTCTTAATTGATGCAAATGCACTTTCCATGCTTTTCCTGTTATTTATAGCAGATGTAGCCTAAGTGTCCCTTTACATTTGCAGTACCTGATACCATTCCTACTGAATCAGAGTGGGTCCTTGGTGTACTACTTCACTCTTGCCACCACAGGTTAGCTACATCTTACTACTAAGACATGTTGAACTACAGTATGACTGTTTTACACATCGACCGCTCACAATCTCATCCTCCTCAGGTTTCTCTTATCTCCAAATCACATGATTGAAATTGCCCCTAGATGCAGATTTTTCTTCCTCACCCTTTCCCCCCCCCCCCCCCCTCCTCCCCTCATACAGATCTGTCTCTGGCTGTGCCCGTGGCCAACTCCCTCACCTTCCTCTTCACCATGCTCACTGGGAAGCTACTCGGGGAGGAGTTTGGAGGGAAAGGTAAGTGTTGTGTGGTTATGATGTCACCACTCTCCAAACATAATGGCACACATTCTACAACATTGCCATCGCTCTCTGGGCTGTTTGGTTAGCCTTAGCACACATAGCATTGAGAATTGTCTCATTTTTCACACGCTGTCTCTGTGTGTTTGTTTGTTGCAGGAGCTGTTGGAGGAATGGTCCTCACCATGGTGGGCATCACTCTATGCATAGCGAGCTCCATCAGTGAGACTGAGAGCAAGGGGCAGCAGAATGGCACGAAGGTCTCACCATAGAAATAGATACCGTATCAGCACAGTACTGTATATCTCTATGGGTCTCGCTCTAAAAAAGGATGACTGGACACATTTTAAAAAGGTTCTATCCCATACCACCTAGTTCAAGTTATTGTTTCTTGTCTAGGGTACTTTCTATAGGCTTAGTTATGTCTTCAATAGAAGTGACTTTATGCCACATAACATATTTCAACTACAGCGGTGTTTAGGCTATCCAAAGGGACCAAAGCATATCGCTGTAGAACACAACATTTTGTAACAGATAATGAAAATGAGAGCTTCTTATTGGACAAGTTCAAGTAGTAAGCTACCTCCCCAGTCCCTGTTTCAAAACGTTTTCTCCCTACTGGACACAATCCTGACCTATACCAGCCAGGCAGTAGAGTGATTGGACAATATGTAGAAGAGAATGCAAATGAGCTTAGTGGGAACTCATCATGAACAATGTTGTGGCTCCCACACCTTATAACAACTGTGACAGTGTTCAAGTAGGGTTTATTCCAGCCGGGGTCCAGATGTATTGCCTATCTAGTTAATGCCGAGCCAGCCATTCTTGCCACTTTGCTGGCATGCTGTGTGAATACTGCCCATAGAAACACTAGGCTATAGGCCTATAGAAGACCACAGTCAATGTGTTAGTGTTGAAAATAGACCAACTAGAGTTCACATCTTGAAATCACAGTGCTGCTACTGTATACCAAGGTCAGAGAAACCGTTATTACATTGTAATGTCTTAATGTAACTTATTTTGATATGAAACTACGAAGGCGTTCCATGCAAGGTGATATGTTGAGTGTGGAAAAACTGTAGTCTGCTGTTTTATTGCACTTTTTTTTCAGAAATAATGGCATTTAACACAAAAAGCTTATACTGTACAATCAGAGGACGTTGCTGTTTTTTGTAAGATAAAATATTTCATATTGTATATTTCCAAGTTTATTTTGATGAAGAGGAATTCTTTACATTCAATGTACACTACCGTTCAAAAGTTTGGGGTCACTTAGAATTTTCTTTATACACTTTTTTTTAAAGCAAATTTTTGGTCCATTAAAATAACATCAAATTGATCAGAAATACAGTGTAGACATTGTTAATGTTGTAAATGACTATTGTAGCGGGAAACGGCAGATAAAAAAAATGGAATATCTACATAGGCGTACAGAGGCCCATTATCAGCAACCATCACTCCTGTGTTCCAATGGCACGTTGTGTTAGCCTTTTAAAATGATACATTTAGATTAGCTAATTGATCATTAGAAAACCCTTTTACCATTGTTAGCACAGCTGAAAACTGATGTTCTGATTAAAGAAGCAATAAAACTGGTTAGTTGAGTATCTGGAGCATCAGCAATTGTGGGTTCGATTACAGGCTCAAAATGGCCAGAAACAAAGAACTTTCTTCTGAAACTCGTCAGTCTATAACTACTATGAGAAATTAAGGCTATTCCATGCGAGAAATTGCCAAGAAACTGATGATCTCGTGCAACGCTATGTACTACTCCCTTCAAAAGTAAATTTGTGGAATTTCTTTCCTTAATGCGTTTGAGCCAATCAGTTGTGTTGTGACAAGGAAGGAAGAGTGTGCAAAGCTGTCATCAAGGCAAAGGGTGGCTACTTAAACAAATCAAAATATATTTGAGTTTCTTCTAACACTTTTTTGGTTACTACTTGTTTCCAAATGTGCTATTTCGTAGTTTTGATATCTTCACTAAAATTCTACAATGTAGAAAATAGTCAAAAATAAAAACAAATCCTGGAATGAGTATATTTGTCCAAACTTTTGACTGGTACTGTATGTATACAGTTGAATTCTGAAGTTTGCATACACCTTAGCCAAAACTGAGTTTAACTGTATTTTCACAATTCCGGACATTTAATCCTAGTAAAAATTCCTTGTTTTAGGTCAGTTAGGATCACCACTTTTTTTAAGAATGTGAAATGTCCGAATAATAGTAGAGAGAATGATTTATTTCAGCTTTTATTTCTTTCATCACATTCCCAGTGGGTCAGAAGTTTACATACACTCAAGTAGTATTTGGTAGCATTGCCTTTAAATTGTTTAACCTGGGTCAAATGTTCCTGGTAGCCTTCCACAAGCTCCCCACAATAAGTTGGGTGAATGTTGGCCCATTCCTCCTGACAGAGCTGGTGACAGGTTTGTAGGCCTCCTTGCTCGCACACGCTTTTTCAGTTCTGCCGACAAATTTTCTATAGGATTGAGGTCAAGGCTGGCCACTCCAATACCTTGACTTTGTTGTCCTTAAGCCATTTGCCACAACTTTGGATGTATGCTTAGGGTCATTGTCCATTTGGAAGACCCATTTGCGACCAAGCTTTAACTTCCTGACTGATGTCTTGAGATGTTGCTTCAATATATCCACATAATTTTCCATACTAAGGATGCCATCTATTTTGTGAAGTGCACCAGTCCCTCCTGCAGCAAAGCACCCCCACAACATGATGCTGCCACCCCCGTGCTTCATGGTTGGGATGGTGTTCTTTGGCTTGCAAGCCTCCCCCTTTTTCCTCCAAACATAACGATGGTCATTATGGCCAAACAGTTCTATTTTTGTTTCATCAGACAAAATCAAATTTTATTTGTCACATACACATGGTTAGCAGATGTTAATGCGAGTGTAGCGAAATGCTTGTGCTTCTAGTTCCGACCATGCAGTAATAGCTAACAAGTAATCTAACCTAACAATTTCACAACAACTACCTTATACACACAAGTGTAAAGGAATGCATAAGAATATGTACATACAAATATATGAATGAGCGATGGCCGAACGGCATAGGCAAGATGCAGTAGATGGTATAGAGTACAGTATATACATATGAGATGAGTAATGTAGGGTATGTAAACATTATATAAAGTGGCATTGTTTAATCCAAAATTATAAACTTGGATTAGCGAACACAACGTGTCATTGGAACACAGGAGTGATGGTTGCTGATAATTGACCTCTGTACGCCTATGTAGATATTCCATAAAAAATCTGCCATTTCCAGCTACAATAGTCATTCACAACATTAACAATGTCTACACTGTATTTTTGATCATTTTGATGTTATTTTAATGGACACAAAAAAGTAGCTTTTCTTTCAAAAACAAGGACATTTAAGTGACCCCAAACTTTTGAAAGGTAGTATATGTTTGGTTAAAAAAATGTTGAAGAGAAGTCTTTCAACATCTTGTGTTCACTGTGATAAAACCTCATGTTACTCAAGGAATAAAGCGATCCCAGAAAGAAACACACCTGATCTCTGCTGTTGGAATGAGGAGGATCTCTGCCAATTAGACCCTCATCCTCCACTCTCTCTGCCACTCTCTAAAAGATAAACACAACAACACATATTCCAGTTTGCTAAACTATACACCAGACCAACAAACCTTACATACAGTTGAAGTCGGAAGTTCACATCCACTTAGGTTGGAGTCATTAAAACTCGTTTTTCAATCACTCCACAAATTTCTTGTTAACAAACTATAATTTTGGCAAGTCGGTTAGGACATCTACTTTGTGCATGACAAGTCATTTTTCCAACAATTGTTTACAGACAGATTATTTCACTGTATCACAATTCCAGTGGGTCAGAAGTTTACATACACTAAATTGACTGTGCCTTTAAACAGCTTGGAAAATTCCAGAAAATGATGTCATGGCTTTAGAAGCTTGATAGGCTAATTGACATAATTTGAGTCAATTGGAGGTGTACCTGTGGATGTTTTTCAAACCTTCAAACTCAGTGCCTCTTTGCTTGACATCATGGGAAAATCAAATGAAATCAACCAAGACCTCAGTAAAAAATTGTAGACCTCCACAAGTCTGGATCATCGTGGGAGCAATTTCCAAACGCCTTCATCTGTACCACCTTCATCTGTACAAACAATAGTACGCAAGTATAAACACCATCATACCGCTCAGGAAGGAGACGTGTTCTGTCTCCAAGAGATGAACGTACTTTGATGCGAAAAGTGCAAATCAATGCCAGAACAACAGCAAAGGACCTTGTGAAGATGCTGGAAGAAACAGGTACAAAATTATCTATATCCACAGTAAAACGAGTCCTATAATCAACATAACCTGAAAGGCCGCTCAGCAAGGAGGAAGCCACTGCTCCAAAACCACCATAAAAAAGAGAGACTACGGTTTGCAACTGCACATGGGGACAAAGATCATACTTTTTGGAGTAATGTCCTCTGGTCTGATGAAACAAAAATAGAGCTGTTTGGCCATAATGACCATCGTTATGTTTGGAGGAAAAAGGGGGGAGGCTTGCAAGCGGAAGAACACCCTATCCCAACCGTGAAGCACGGGGGTGGCAACATGTTGTGGGGGTGCTTTGCTGCAAGAGGGACTGGTGCACTTCATAAAATAGATGGCATCAGAGGATGGAACATTATGTGGATACATTAAAGCAACATCACGACATCTGTCAGGAAGTTCAGAAAACCAGTCAGTATCTGGTGTGACCACCATTTGCCTTATGCAGTGTGACACATCTCCTTCACATAGTTGATCAGGCTGTTGATTGTGGCCTGTGGAATGTTCTCCAACTCCAATTCAATGGTTTTACAAAGTTGCTGGATATTTGCAGAAACTGGAACACGCTGTTGTACATGTCGATCCATAGCATCCCAAACATGCTCAATGGGTGACACTTCTGGTGAGTATGCAGGCCATGGAAGAACAGACATTTTCAGCTTCCAGGAATTGTGTACAGATCTTTGCGACATGGGGCCGTGCATTATCATGCTGAAATACGTGGTGATGGTGGCGGATGAATGACACGACAATGGGTCTCAGGATCTCGTCACAGTATCTCTGTGCATTCAAATTGCCATCGATAAAATGCAATAGTGTTCGTTGTCCATAGCTTATGCCTGCCCATGCTATAACCCCACCGCCACCATGGGGCACTTTGTTCACAATGTTGACATTAGCAAACCGCTCGCCCAAAATATGCCCTACACGTGTTTTGCGGTTGTGAGGCTGGTAGGACGTACTTCCAAATTCTCTGAAACGATGTTGGAGGCGGCTTATGATAGAGAAACAAACATTCATTTCTTAGGCAACAGCTCTGGTGGACATTCCTGCAGTCAGCATGCAAAGTGCACACTCCCTAAAAACTTGAGACATCTATGGCATTGTGTTGTGTGACAAAACTGCACATTTTAGAGTGGCCTTTTATTGTCCCAAGCACAGTATAATCAGCTTCTTGAGATGCCACACCTGTCAGGTGGATGGATTATCTTGGCAAAGGACAAATGCTCACTAACAGGGATATGAACAAATTTGTGCACAAAATGTTAGACAAAGAAGCTTATTGTGAGCTTATCTTTTATTTCAGCTCATGAAACATGGGACCAACACTTTACATGTTGCATTTATATATTTTATCAGTATAATATACCTCATACATCATTTCAAGGAGAGAAGTGAAAGATGGTCCAATTACACTGCTTAAGGGAAGAAATAACAGCTCAAACTTAATCCCCAGAGGGAAATTTGGTTGCAGGCAGGGGTAACATGTTAAAAAAACAGATAGTACATAGATTTATTTTCTTCTTCAGGCAATAGAATGCATGCGAAAATCAGATACTGCACCATTTCATTCCCTATCCCTACTTGGGCCAAGTGTTTAACATGTTTTAGCCGGTGGGTACAAAGGAGTGCTTGTATCAGTTGCTTTTTAGTCTGGTTTGCATCTGGAACCTGAGGGTTAGAAGTTGGAACGCGGAGTGGAGCGGGTGGTTGCTGTCCTGGAACGGAGGACTTTGGGTAAGGAGGACAATAGAGTGGAGGAGAGAAAAGAGGTATACCTGGTCAACAGGGAGATCTACTGCTGTGTTCTCATCTTCCAGCACCTCCTCGGCCCCCTGCACCTCCTCTCTCCTCCTCCGTACACATCCTTTGAACACACTGGCCTGGACTGCATTGCACACACACACAGAGACATGAACGATCAATCATCGTAAGTGTGTACAGACACAATCATGAATACAATACTTTATACTATGCCAGGGGTCTCAAACATGTGGCCCAGGGGCTACATCATGCCCACAAGTTGCTTTCTTGTGGTTCCACTTCTGATATCTAATTCCTATTCAAATCAGGCCCTCTGTGAGAACAGCAAGACTGACACTGCCCCCCAGGTAATTTGAGTTTGTGTTCTTACCTGGTCCACTCCTTGGCAGAGGCCTAGGTTGGGCTCTGTTCCTCACTGGTCTGGCGTAGAAGATAGCGCTCACCTCCTTCTTTGGTCACCTTTGGATGGCTGGGAGTGTCGTCTTCCCTACTTCATCCCCCGTTGACTTCACCCTCCGTCCGACTGGAACCACAACATCAGAGTTGTGTTCATTAGACACCAAATGGAAGAAAACAGACAAACAGGGCGGGGCTACCTGGACTTATAAGAAAAGCACATTTTCACTACATTTTTGCTACAGTGTTTCGACTGTACCTCTGGAGAGTCCAGGAGAGCAGAGTCCCTGTATCTGTCCTCAGGGCCCCTGGCTGCCTTCCTGCCCTGAGCAAGACAAAGGGAGACCGTGTGTACCTTTATTACCACGCTCAATTGTCCTACAGACAAAATAAATATAAAATATGAATCAGTAGATGATAAGCACAGAGTAGCTTACCTCATATCTCCTTGACAGCCTTCTAATTCCAGGGTAAATTCTGGAAAATAATGGAAAATTGAAATTCATGTAATATAGATATTTTATTAAATATTAAATATTAAATATTTTATTTAGAATAAAATACACACACTAGTCTTAGTCTTGTCTGTCTAAAAGCGGTTCTATTGTCAGTTTCTCTCAAACGTCTGTATGATGATAATTCCATCCATACATCTCAGTGGCTTTAGGAACCGACAGCTCGACATAGGGAAGCTTCTTGAACCTCTCTGCTCCCACTGCCAGCTCATCTGCGCTGGACACGGTCACACCCTCTAGAGTGCACAGCCTAAGAGGTAGCAGGGTCAACGGTCAGGGGGTCACTAATGGGGTCAGAGAGCCTCTAGCCTTTCGGGGGCCCTAAGTGAGATTTGGTTGGCGGCAACAACAAAAAATCTAAATTGTAAACTTAATTTCCTGCATTTCATACCCATTTTGCCATGGGGAGTAGAGAAATGTTGCAGTTTTAATTTATGCAATTCTACACATTTTGCCATCGGGCGGAGAGAAGTTAGGCAATTTTTTATAACACATTTCATGCATTTCTACTCATTTTGCCATGGGGCAGAGAGACATTTTTTGTTTTACTTAGCTGACATTGCTAATTGTTAGCTGACATAGCTAATTAACTGACGGTCAGTGACTGACATAACAAAAGGAGACCTGCTGAAGCAGAACCAAGTTCTGAAATTCCACCTTGTGTATTCTACTATTCTAACTCTTAACACTGAGTTCCTATTTTTTGGGGTCGTGGGCCCCCTGGCGACCGCTTATGTCGCTTATGCCTGGAGCCTGCCCTGGAGAGACTGTCATCTGTGTACCATTAGGTCATTAGACTGCCATTACCTGTAATAGGTCAAACATGCTGTGAGGGTGTGACAGCTGTGTTGTCCTATGTGATCAGTCTCAGTGTGTTTCTATGCGTGCCTGTATGAGTATGTGTGGTGTGTGTGTGTGCGTTTGTGTCTGACCATTCATAATCTCAAATAGTACACACATTGCACATAGAAACATACAACTTATTTGTGTGCGTTCCTCTACAGTGTTTTCCACAATGGAGATCTCCTCTGCTTCCCATTCCGGTTCATCATTCCCAGGACCTGGCAGCGAGACCTGGATCAGATCCTCGGTCTAATCACAGAGAAGGCCAATTTACACACTGGAGCCGTGCGCAGTGAGACGGTTAATAGGGAAACTCACTTTACGATACAGGGTAGAGGAATATACTTTCTCCATTTTGCTGACACATTCGCTCTGTGGAGTAATATTGCCTAGGACAAAAAGATAACAGAATACTTTACAAATAAACTACAGCACTGTAGTTCTAGATAGATTTGTGAGTCAGAAAAAAAGACAAGGCAGAAATACAACCTCCTCTGAGCAGTGAATGCCAAATAATACAATTTGATAAACAATCATTAATATAGCAACTATCCCATTTGATATGATTTGACACCAGGTAGTTAAGAGCGTTGGGCCAGTAACTGAAAGGTTGTTGGTTCAAATCTCAAGACGTCTAGGTGAAAAATCAGTCTGTGCCTTTTGAGCAAGGCACTTAATTCTAATTGCTTGTGTAGGTTGCTCTGGATCAGAGCGTCTGCTAAATGACTCAAATGTCAAATACCAATTGTATTAATTACAGAACATTCACCCACAGACATTTCACAATATCACTTATGGCCACGCACCCTTCAGTCATAGGGCAGTGTCCATGGCAACACACATCATCATCCTGGCCAATAACACATCTACATAGACAGATTGAGTGCCCCACTTGAATGAATAACTAACAATATAGCCACTCCGTCCACAAAACGGCCACTGACCTTACTGTTAGGTCCAGAGGCTATTGAGGCAAGCCCTGTTAATATCACTCATTGTTTCTGACCACATAATGTAACAATAAATCAATACTTCAAACTAAACCTAGCCATAGACAGATAATGTTTCTACAGTGTTTTCACTTTGATGTGGTACTATGCAACGTTGTTGTATTTCAACCGAGCGGTAGGCATGGGGGCTGCCAGTGAGGGGCTGCGTACAGATGTAGGATCTTAATTTCATGACTCTTTTGTTGCAGCACAGCAGGAAATGCAAACTTGTTTAAAAAAGTTTGCTGGGTTTTTAAAGGTTTGTAATTTCCACTTTGAAAATTCAGACTTGATTTGCCCTAATGAAAAATGTATTAACCCCAATAAAAATGGCCATGAATTATAATCCACATGCTAATTCACATTTCCTGTTGCTGCAGGATTATTTACCTGCTGTGGCAAACTGGCTCAAACTAAGATCCTACATCTGTAGGCTGTGTATCAGGCCTTCCCAGGCATGTTCAGAGCCCTGATAACACAGTGGCAAAACAACATCTGTGCCAACCCAAGTGTCACACAATTGCCTTTCTACTGTTTCATATTAACTCAGTGGTGTAGAGAAAGAATGCTGACGGGCAAGTTATGGTGGCCTTTCTGGTCCCAGTCAGATAATGGAGATTTATATTATTTTTAGGAGTACGATATTGCTCCAAAGCAGTACACACACTCCACAGCTGAAAATTAAATACATTCATATCTTGCTATCCAACCAATTGGACTGAATAAAAAGCAAGCACTTTCCATTGTGCGGAAAACATATAACCCTAACCCTAATGAGATGCTGCGCTTGAAATGGCCTTGTATGACAAGCATCCGTGACACGTCCGAGAGTCCTTGCATAATATTACCTCATCAAGACAAGATCTGTCCTCCTTTGATATACGAATGTATCTGATGATAGAGAGAGCTATTGAAATGGGCCAACAATTACCTAAGACACTGGGTGACAGCTTGAATACAGCACAGAACATTGATGTTTTGATGTTATTATGGGTGCTTATTTTCATATTTGTTTTGGTACCGGTTCTGATCCACCTGATTTGAGTGGGTGTGCTAGCGTGACCATCTCCCTCGGAGCGTTCCAGTGGCGAGTCCGAGATGGTTTAGGCATGGACTAACGAGTGATGGACCCGGCGGAGAGCCGCCACACACAGAAAACCATACTGAACCTTACCTGAGCTCCTTCTCTGGGTACAGGCTGCGTCTTCAACCCTGTGGTCAAATAACTGTATGGAGGGTTCACACGTCATCACCGACGTCAATGAGACATAGAACGCTTGACCCATGTCTGTATGAAAATATTTGCATAATAGTTTACTAGCTTCATGTGCATTAGGCACACAATGCATACATCACATAGGAAACGTTCATTCGGACCAAATAATGTAACCTACTGGAGCTAGACATTTACACACGTCATGATAGACATACATGGTAGACATGAATAAATGGACCGATGCCATTGAACATACAGGGGTAGAATTAAGACAATTTCTAGAGAATTCATAATTCTGCCTGGTAGACTACTACTCACTCCAGCTTCTTGAACCTCTCAAAAGACTGCAGCTACGTACTTGGCCCCGGTCTGGAGGTCATGCAGCTCCCTGACCCTGACGGGGGTGTACAGGGTCCTCACGGCTAGTGGAGCCTGGATGCAGTGGGTCACGTCATTGAGGAATGCCTCCATGGTGGCCACCTGTCGATGGTTGACCACGAACCTCCTGCCAGAGTAGGAGTCACCGTTCATGTAGACCATCACGCTCTTGACCGGAGGCAGGAGTTGCTGACCCACTAGAAGCCATTTCACCAGATGCTGTCTTTGTCCCCATCTGCTCGGGGTCTAACACACCACCTCTCATACACTCAAACCTTAGAAGGCTAGAAGAGTGTCGAAATGTTTGAATTAGAAGGTGAGACCCCCTTCTGTTGTTGTGTTCTGTGTGGTGGTCTCTCACAGCTCTGGACTCTCCCGCTGCTATCTCTCTCTCTCTCTCACACACACATCTCTGGCGGCTGTGAGTATTTCCTGGTTGCCATGGCAGCAGGGCCAGCAATGACTGGCTTTGTGGGCAAAACCATCAGCAGCAACGAACGACAAGAGGGAGAATACAGGAGCAATAGTCAGAGAGCAAGGGGACAGTGTTGTAAGCTGAATAAAGAAACCATAAAACAATGCATCATCTTAAAAAAAACACACACAAAAAAAAACATACAAAACCTGTGGAAATTGACATGGTCAAATTCACAAGTGAAGCCTAATGGTAGTTCTGTAGTATGTACAACGGAAACAGTACTTAAAGCTCAGGGATAACCCCTCTACAATAGGTTAGGCTCTGGGAGTTGACTTGAGGGAGTTGGAATACCTTTTCCATTCATCCATTTCAAACATTCTCCCTTGCTTGACCTTGTATGGGCTGTCAAGAAAGCAGCTTTGGTGTTGTCGATATCCCCACAAACAAGGACAGTATGTTGAACTGTATAACTGCACTTTAATGATTGTATTGAGTATGTGGTCTCAATGGGAAATACGAGCTTGCGTGGATCACCTGAGATAAACTAAAGGCAGCAGGAATTCCCTTGAATCTCACCCATATCTTATTTGAAAACAACGGAGATCACCATAGTTATATGGAACGATGAAGACAATAGCAGTGACGTAAAGCGACATCACATATAGCACTGACAGCAACAACATAAGTATTATTGTTAAAAAACATAGCTTGAATATATTATTTGACCACGTCATCAATGGATAGTTACACACATAAACATTATTCATAATATGTTTCCCCCAAACATTCACTCTGTGCCACTCAAACACATCTTGAATAAATACCCCCCCCCCAAAATTATACATTTAATTATACCCCTCCCACTGTGGGATAGCTAGATTAATTTATTTGGTATATGATTATTTATGTATCGTTAACATAATTTCATTTATCAACATGGGGAAAGATTCAGTCCTTCAGATCATTGTCCAGTTTAGAGAAACAGCCTCTCCTTGGTCCTCTGCCATTAGGAAATATTCAGTCTCTCTTTCAGTGACAGGTACTGAGAGAGAGAAGAGAAAGATAATGCAATTGTTAACCTTGCATTGAATATTGGTCTTATTCTTCAACACAATCAATGAAAACAATGCGCCAAATGACATAAAATTTGAGAAAACGGCTTTCACTTTTTTACGGCTGGCAATAGCTTGTTGAAGCCATAGCATCTCCATGGCCAGATTGTTCCTGTGTAGCTGCAAGGCTTCGGGGGTATGGGGCTCGTCCTGGGCCAGACTACGCCACCGCTGGGAACCTGGGAAAAGGCAGACACGTTCAGAGCAAGTCATTAACTTACATGCCCTAAAAACAATGAGTATAAAGTCTCTAAAAACAAGCATATTTGGATTCACACACACTACACTTTTATTTGACCCACCTTACCTTTCTCAAAACAACCATAGCTCACATCTCGACCCAGACTGCTCCAGACAGTGGTCGTATCCCCTGTGCTCTCCAGCATGCCTCCTCCATCCAGCTGCTCAACCTGACTGCTCTCAGTCTCCCCCTCACCCCCAGGTGGACAAGAAGAAGGACTGGGTGAGCCCCTGGAGATGGATGCCTGTCCATGGCTGTAGGGGTCATCTCTCTCCGGTTCTAGCCTATCAGACATAAGCTGTGCCCCTTCTCTCTCCCCTGGCTGCTCCAGAGGATGGCTTCCCCTGTCTGCTGCTTCTTCCACATGTTTTTTGGTGAAGATACCAGATGGGCCATCCTGTATGGTAGAGTACAATAACATTTGTTAGATACACAAACTGTGCAGAAAATGACAGGCAGAACTTACGGTCTTCGACAGAATGGCAAACTCATCAAGGATCTCAACCACCCTAGCCACGGTTTGTTCACCACGCTACCAGAAGGTGGAGACAGTACAGGTGCATCAAAGCTGGGGTCGAGAGGTTGAAAAACAGCTTCTATTTCCAGGCCATCAGACTGTTAAATAGTCACCACTAGCCGGCCTCCACCTAGTACCCGGCCCTGAACTTTAGTACCATCCGGTACTCAGCCCTGCACCTTAGAGACTGCTGCCCTATGTACATAGTCATTGAACACTGGTCACTTTAATCGTGTTTATACATTGTTTTACCCACTTCACATGTATATACACTGTATTCTAATGAAGGCACAACCTATATAACTACTGCTGTACCTTTTCTATTCATATACTGTCACTCCATAATGTCTATACACACACACACACTATCATATACACTACCGGTCAAAAGTTTTAGAACACCTACTCATTCAAGGGTTTATCTCTAATTTTACTATTTTCTACATTGTAGAATAATAGTGAAGACATCAAACCTATGAAATAACACATATGGAATCATGTAGTAACCAAAACAGTGTTGAACAAATCAAAATATATTTTATATTTGATTCTTCAAATAGCCACCCTTTGCCTTATTGGGTTCTGAGATTATGATATATACTTAGTCATGTCACTGAGGGAGAGAGGGTCATTTATAACGTTTACATTATATCAGGGATCCTATTGAAATATTGAGTGCTTAGGGCTTCACCAGAAGATAATGGTAATCTGCAGGAGGAAGGTACAGTTGAAGTCGGAAGTTTACAGACACTTAGGTTGGAGTCATTAAAACTAGTTTTTCAACCACTCCACACATTCCTTGTCAACAAACTATAGTTTTGGCAAGTTAGGACATCTAAAACGAGTCCTATAATCAACATAACCTGAAAGGCCGCTCAGCAAGGAGGAAGCCACTGCTTCAAAACCACCATAAAAAAGCCAGACTACGGTTTGCAACTGCACATGGGGACAAAGATCGTACTTTTTGGAGAAATGTCCTCTGGTCTGATGAAACAAAAATAGAACTGTTTGGTCATAATGACCATCGTTATGTTTGGAGGAAAAAGGGGGAGGCTTGCAAGCCAAAGAACACCATCCCAACCGTGAAGCACGGGGGTGGCAGCATCATGTTGTGGGGGTGCTTTGCTGCAGGAGGGACTGGTGCACCTCACAAAATAGATGGCATCATGAGGGAGGAAAATGATGTGGATATATTGAAACAACATCTCAAGACATCAGTCAAGAAGTTAAAGCTTGGTCGCAAATGCGTCTTCCGAATGGACAATGACCCTAAGCATACTTCTAAAGTTGTGGCAAAATGACTTAAGGACAACAAAGTCAAGGTATTGGAGTGGCCATCGCAAAGCCTTGACCTCAATCCTATAGACAATTTGTCGGCAGAACTGAAAAATCGTGCGGGCAAGGAGGCCTACAAACCTGACTCAGTTATACCAGCTCTGTCAGGAGGAATGGGCCAAAATTTCATCCAACTTATTGTGGCAAGCTTGTGGAAGGCTACCCGAAACATTTGACCCAAGTTAAACAATTTAAAGGCAATCCTTCCAAATACTAATTGAGTGTATGTAAACTTCTGACCCACTGGGAATGTGATGAAAGAAATAAAAGCTGAAATAAATAATTCTCTACTATTATTCTGACATTTCACATTCTTAAAATAAAGTGGTGATCCTAACTGACCTAAGACAGGCAATTTTTACTCGGATTAAATGTCAGGAATTGTGAAAAACTGAGTTTAAATGTATTTGGTTTAGGTGTATGTAAACTTCCAACTTCATTTCCAAGTTTAAATAAGTTGAACAGCTATTGTTCAAGAGGGGGGACTGTTGGGTTCTGAGAATATGTAATATACTTATTCATGTCACTGAGGGAGAGAGGGTAATGTATAACATTTACATTATATCAGGGATCCTATTGAAATTAATTTGTGTAATTCCTTTTGTTCTTAATGCATTTGAGCCAATCAGTTGTGTTGTGATAAGGCGGTGGTGGGGTGGGGTGGGGGGTGGGGTGTATACAGAAGAAAGCCCTATTTGGTAAAAGAGCACGTCCATATTATAGCAAGAACTCAAATAAGCAAAGAGAAATTACTTTAAGACATGAAGGTCAGTCAATCAGGAACATTTCAAGAACTTTGAAAGTGCAGTCGCAAAAACCATCAAGCGCTCATCTCTGGTCTGATGAGTCAAATTTGAGATGTTTGGTTCCAACAACCGTACCTTTGAGACACAGAGTAGGTGAACGGATGATCTCAGCATATGTGGTTCCCACCGCAAAGCATGATGGAGGAGGTGTGGGGGTGCTTTGCTGGTGACACTCTCTGTGATTTATTTAGAATTCAAGGCTCACTTAACTAGAATGGCTACCACAGCATTCTGCAGCAATACGCCACCCCACCCGGTTTGAGCTAAGTGGAACTATCCTTTGTTTTTCAACAGGACAATGACCCAATACACCTCCAGGCTGTGTAAGGGCTATTTGACCAAGAGGACGAGTGATGGAGTGCAGCATCAGATTACTTGGCCTGCACAATCACCAACCTCAACCCAATTGGGATGGTTTGGGATGAGTTGGACCGCAGAGTGAAGGAAAAGCAGCCAACAAGTGCTCAGCATATGTGGGAACTCCTTCAAGACTGTTAGAAAAGCATTCCTCATGAAGCTGGTTGAGCTGGCTGGTTCGCGATAACATCTGCAAAATGTGTGTACACATCCAATAACATTCGATTTGAAACCCTAAAATGCTTACGTCTTTGAAGTGAGGAATGGCAATAATGTTCCCCTTCCAATCTAAATGGTTCACTCCTCCATCGATATCTCTCACAATGTCCTCAAACTCTGAACGTGCGCAGTTGATCTCCTTTCTCATCAGATATCCACGAGCGCGTGCCTGTGGGAAAGGGATGAGGTGACCACTGTGTTAAGTGTTAGCTACAAAACCTGGTGAGGTTAAACTTGTTAGCTAGTAGTAGTGTAGCAATTGACAACTAGAGCTAGGTTTGAGCCAACAACCATTCAGTAACAGGGAGAGCAGATTACCACCTCTGCCATTAAGGTCCCTCCAGACCTATTGGCAGGGGCTGTTGTATACAGAATGGCACTGGCCACATTATTCCACCTCTCCGGAGAAGCCTCTATTCCCAATGAAACACTTCCATCAAATGAAGGAGGCTTTTGGGATAATCGACCTACCGTTAGAGCATGGGTACAGCTAGGGCATGAACAAACAATTAGCTACTGTACTGTATGTTACAGAGCATGTTGTAGTACACTTTCCTACTGTGCCATAAAGGTCCAGACCGTTTGGCAGAGTACATTCAAATACAGGGAATCTACACTATCATAAAAAGCTAGCTACATACATTTAGTGAATACAACCCTGTTCAACAGAGACTGTAGTTAGCTACAATACTGTATTTAGCTAGCAGCTAGAACGCATCGTTTAACGTTAGTTAGTAACTTAGTTAGTAACCTCCCACCCACACTCATTCCCCACTGCCAGCCAACACTAGCTAAAGTTAGCTTTGAAGCTGCTTTCAAACAACATGCACGCAGCTATAGTAGCAAGACAACACGGTTAAGCAAACGGGCATTATTTGTTTGGAGACGCCAGCTAGTTAGTTAGCTAGTTAGCTGTTTTTACCTGAAATAGTATAAAAATCCACTCGCTTCCCTCCATTGCTATGGTAACGAGGCAAAGTGCGCGGGAAATAAACCGATTTTTGTTCCTTTTCCGGGGTCACAACACGTCAAGTGAAAATGAAAAGTCCCTTCGTGAAAAGTGTAATTTAAAATATATATCAACATCTCCTTATAAGTTGGAAACACGTCTATATTTCTAATATATTCAAAGCTATTATTAGTCATTTCTGCGTTATGTCGTTATTGGTGTTTATTTTGAAAAATATGTGAGCGACCCCGGAAGTACTTATTTTTGCAAACTTTGTAACGCTACCGCTGTCCAAAAATATTTGGCTGTCGGGTTGCCGCATGGCTTCTTGCTAAAAATCAACGCCACACGCGAAAATGAGTGGTGTGAACCAAATGACTTTGTTCCAGACGTGGGGAGCATCTGTTCCGCAAAAGGTTAGTCAAACGAATAATGTAAAGAAGTCTTCCGGGCGACGAAAAACAACCCAAAACAGCAGGGGCAGCACAGCAGCCTCAGTCAAGACTCAGAAGAGGGCGACTGGTATAACTTTGCCACCCCCGGCGCCCCGTAACACGCTATGGGGTGAATTTGATCAAGGGTCCACAGCTGACAACGAGGTGAGAGATGTCGAGGAGGTTGCTGCTGCTGATGAAGATGATGATGATTTAATGGTAGTTGCTGTTTATGAGGCGGAAAAGTCTTTGCAAATTGATGGAAACGTTGGACAACAGAGTGAACACACAACAAATGTTGAGAGTACTTGTCTCACACAGATGAGCTCAAGTGGATCAACATATTACAAAGACTTCCCTGGCCTTGACAGCTCCTCTGCAAAGGTATGGATCTACCCCACCAACTATCCCATAAGGGACTACCAACTAAAGATATCGGAGGCAGCTTTATTTCAGAATACGCTGGTATGCCTCCCCACTGGCCTGGGCAAGACTTTTATTGCTGCTGTGGTAATGTACAACTTTTATCGATGGTATCCATCTGGAAAGATCGTTTTCATGGCACCAACAAAACCGCTGGTGGCACAACAAATAGAAGCGTGCTACAAAGTGATGGGTATTCCACAGACACACATGGCAGAGTTGACGGGTAAGTTGCCACACATGTACCTTAAACGCGTTTAAACAGGGCCATGGCAAGGCTATAAAACGTCTCTTGTCTGACATTTCCAGTCCTTTTCCACCAGGGAGCACGCAGGCTCAGCAGAGGCAGGAACTGTGGAGGTCCAGGCGCGTCTTCTTCCTCACTCCCCAGGTGTTGGTGAACGACCTGTCTCGAGCTACCTGCCCCGCGCTGCACGTCAAGTGTGTGGTGATTGACGAGGCTCACAAGGCACTGGGGAATCATGCCTATTGCCAGGTATCTAACACTTAAAACCATACCTGGGAATGTTTCTGCTTTAACTAAGGACGTTTGTGTTGAACTTTCCATTTATGTCAATGACCATTACAGACCAGAGGTAAGCTATTTCACCACTGTTCTATAACTGATACTGGCTCCAGTTACCACCAGGGGAATTGATTGATTGATAGAATTTAATAGATGATTAAAAGTAATTAACATTGACATTGACATTAAAAGACAAAATTACATGCATACAATAAAACACAATACAGCCCAGATGCTTATTTTAATTGCTGTCCCCAAAATCAAATCGAATCCTATGTTATTGGTCACATGCAGATGTTATTGCTGGTGTAGCGAAATGCTTGTGTTTCTAGCTCTGACAGTGCAGTAATATCTAACAAATAATATCTTAACAATTTCACAACATATACCCAATACACACAAATCTAAGTAAAGGAATAGAATTATGAGTATTTAAATATATGGGCGAGCAATGTCAGTGGCACAGACTAAGATACAGCAGAATAGAATACAGTATATACATATGAGAGGGGTAATGCAAAATATGTAAACATTATTAAAGTGACTGGTGTTCCATTTATTAAAGTGGCCAGTGATTTCAAGTCTATGTATATAGGGCAGCAGCCTCTAATGTGCTGGTGATGGCAGCAATAATTATCAACAGCAGAGGTGCCCGTTTGAGAGGCCTTGTGAGAAAAATACCCCCAATCAAACCGCCATGTTATTTCTCAGATATTGTTTTTGTGACACCTTAAAGCTATTCTCTATTTAGACTGTTAAATTGCGGGAATAATGGGATGTTATCGCTGCTTCTCTCCTCAGGTGGTGAGACAGTTGGGGAGCCAGACTCAACAGTTTCGCATCCTGGCACTCAGCGCCACGCCAGGTGGAGACTCAAATGTGAGCAGCACAGCCTCTTCCACAACACTCTGAGGATGTTTACCACTATTATTTTGACCTTATGATGCTTGCAAAAGGGTGTTAAATGGACTAACATGACATTATGCACTGGCATTATGTAATGATGTACCACTTCAACCATTTACAAGAGAACAGAAATTATATTCCACCTCAATAGTATTCACGTTATGTAGGATTATCACCCAAATGACCTACTTCTTAGAAATCTATCAGCTCACTCGGGACTGTCTTCCTCTGCAGTCAGTGCAGCAAGTCATATCCAACCTGCTGATCTCCCACATTGAGCTGCGGTCTGAAGAGAGCCCTGACATCCAGGCCCACTCCCACCAGCGCAGCCTGGAGAAGGTGGTGGTTCCCTTGGGGGAGTCGCTGGCCGGGCACCAGGCCCTCTACCTACAGGTAGGCACCATAGATCCTCTCATATCAGACTTGGCGGCACAGATTGTTTTCCTGGAAATGTGATGTAGCTTATGTCAACTAGAAAGGTAAACAGTGTTCCTATCTGTATGACAGCTGTAGAGCCTTCCAAAACACAATAATAACGTCTATATTTTGTTAGCTTTTTGAACTTTGTGGTGAAGGAGTGGGTTCTGAGGCTGGTTCCCTTTTGACCCTGGGTTATGTGATATTTGTGTTGGTGCACTGTCACCATCTTCTGGCAGAGATTTGTTTTTGCAGGATGTTTTTTTCAACTCTACCGTACTTGGAAGTAAACATTCTCTTTTGCCATCTCCGTGTGGTACAACTTAATTCATTATTTCTAACAATTTAGTGAGAAGCTGCATACCAGCGTGCACTGTGGTTGTTCGTCAATGTACTGTTGTGCCCATTTCAGACTAATTGGTCTCAATTGGCTGGAGTGGTAGAATGTTGTGGCTGTAGAGCAAAGGGCCAATCCACCAGCTACTCCTCCAGCACTGTACCTCCAACCTCAATCACTGTCACCTGTCAAGGTGCTCCCCATGATCCAGCATTCCAGACAGCCTCTGGCGAGGAGGAGACTGGACTCGTGTGGTGCACCTCTTGTCTGATGTGCTCAATTTCCAAAGTTACTCTCATGGTTTATGGTCTAGACAAGATGACATGGCCTCAACATTGACTAACTCAAAGTAGGTTTGCCTCAGCAAGCATTGCCTTCATGGTCTAGACTAGTTGCTCTCAACATCGACTAACCGTAGTAGGTTTGCCTACTCCCTGGGCGCCTCATTGCATAATATCAATGTAACTGCCTGAGCCTACTTGAGGCTCCATGATATATTGTGCATGGTTCCCGCTTGTGAGGGATTGTGTTTCACACAAGTAATTGAGCCCACAATTATTCCCTTGTCATGTGAAAGAATATTTGTTCCCATTCCCTCTTTTGTAGGTTATGTATTTTGGGTGTGAATTGAGTAATTTGGCAGACATGTCAGATGTTCCCTCTGGAGATTTCCTGCTCCCTCAGGCACTAAGCTGGGGCTTAGTAACCTCATATGCCCCCATCTCACCTTCAGGTTTTGAATAGCCTTCAGCATGGTGCCATTTCCATGCTCACTGGTGCCAGATAGGTTTGAAACTAAACTTTACAGCTGTGGATCTGCTTCCGTGTGTCTGAACATGACTAATCAAGCTTTTTTTGTATACTGGTAGTCTAGGTTATTATTGGGAAATATCCATTCTCACCATCATGGCTGAAATCACACAGCGAAGACTTAATACCATTTTTTATTTCTTAATGTTTGGTTTCTTTAACAAAACAATCAATAAATCCACAGCTCTCATCGTTGCACTTCCTCAAAAATGTTTACTGTACAGAACACTTTTACAAATCACAGGGGGGAAAAAATGGCAAAACCCTCCAAATTGTATCCACTCCAACTGGATGTTCCCAAATGACCAGTCTGTTAGACATGGAGTTCAAATCTTTAAGCATGTTCCAATTCTGTGCACATTAGGCTCGTTAACATTATATCCTACTTGGTGTCTACATCATCTGATTCCGGCCAGCAAAACAACAAGCTTAGTGTAAAAAGCTGCAAAGGCCAAACAGTTAGCCTAATAACCACCCCTGGAACAACTTGGTTAAAAGGTGCGTGTTATATCACTATGCTGATCATAAAATTATGGGGCCGACGATTTCTCAGAACTACATTTAGACTGGACTTGGCGATTTGAAGTGATTGAGATCCTGTTTACATGCTGCTGAATGTGGTGAAATAATGGTTATGAATGGCCATTAACCCACACTGGGCAATGAGAAAGATGATCTTCTGAACAAGTCTTCACACAGTGATGATTTGGCAAGGTACTGACGTACAGTACTGTCTGTGACTAGCGTCATCACAGCTACTTTACTATATAGTCCGGTGTTAAGCAGTATAGGCCTAATTCTCCTCTAAAACAAGAATGACCGATCTATGTATTGTTGAGTCAACAAAATAGATGATACAGATGATCACTTAGACGTTAAATCAATCCACTTAGTCATTGGTTTTATGACAAAATATTTGTGAAGATAGAAAATACCTCCTAAAAATCGTATTTTGAGTTCATGGATTTTCGTTAAATTGGGTATAGATAATGTGGTGAACTAAAAAACAATGAACTTTTCTTAGAATAAAAATACAAAGCACATCAGTGCGTGTATACGATAGGTTGCTCTATGCTTTTCCTCTCTTTTCAATGTTACTTGTTTCTCATCAGCAGTGGCAGGTAACTTGCACCAACATTGACACAAAGCAATGTCTGGATTGGAACAGTATGTAAAGAGACAGAAATACGTAATATTGTACTGTAGTTTGAACAGCTTGTCTTTAAGCAGGGTTTTTCTGTATCAAAAAGAGGCTTAGGTGGTAGGCATGGCAGGGGACCGGTCAGGCTGTCGGTGTGGCTGAATTTCAGAGAATTTGAGCCCCCCCCCCCCCCATCTAGCAGATTTTTTTTTTGCATTTAAGCTGATTTCTGGCAATTCTACACATTTTGCCATGCAGCTGAGAAATGTTGCAGTTTAAAGCACATTTCTTGCAATTCTACATTTTGCCATGCCGCTGAGAGAATTTTGCAGTTTTAAAGGTAGACTTAGTGATATGACGTAGATGCAGAAAGTAAACAGCATAGTGGGTACATTTCCGTTCTTTTGGTTCCGTGGCGCCCACGTTGTAAGAGTGAAGCGAACCCGTGCACATGTGCAGATACTGTGTATGACTGTGAGAGCGATATTTGCGCTGCTGCTTGTGGCATTGTCATTTAGCTGAGTCTACCTTTTTTAAAAGCTAATTTCCTACAGTGCTATGCATTTTGCCATGGCTAATGTGTTATTATGCTCTAAAACTAAATCTATACTGCTAAATTAATAGTTTACATTTTTATTTCCTTTAGGTGATTGTTAGTTCGCAAAAATAAAAAAATATATAGGTCCATTATCTAGTTTTAGTAGTTTAAGTTTATACTGAAATCATTTTTCCATCGCCCAAAAAGTTATCCCCCCCCCAAATAATATTTTTCACTGTTTGGACTTAGGCAACCGGAAAAAACATTTAGGCAGCCCGCCCAAGGATTAATGGCAGAAGAAACCCCGGCTTTAAGAATGAGGAATGCGTTGACTCTGATCATAGAGAAATGTAGTATGCGGCAGATAGCATGCTTGATTGTCATACAGCAAAGGTCAGTGATTTTGGTTTGTAGTAATGCTTTTTTTTCTCCTTCTCTTTCTCGCAGTGCTTTGGCGGTATAGCGGGGTATTTGGAAAAAGCCACGATTGTTTTTCAATACTGTCAAAACTATTTATTGTATATTTATATCTTTTAAGTTAATACCTGCAGTCAACTTGTGCAATATGTTAGGAGATAAAGCAGATTGTGTTCTTCATTTCACCTGTCACATTATGAAGCTTTACCGTAGTTCCCCAGAACAGTTGAGCTAATCATTTTTGTTTGTAAGTAGCACAATGGGATAAAGCTAGTGCTTGTGAGTCCAGCTGGGCATTTGGTTTGTCTTGTTAGTTAGCTAAGTAAGTGAATGGGCAGGGTATCGTATAGTGCTAGCTTTCTGCCGTGTTTGAGAAGTCAAAGAGCTTTGGATGGGTATCTTGATTTCCTTGCGTTTATTTTTTTTTACCTTCTCGGTCAGTCTACTCCTGCCGCCTATTTATCCGAGCGAAGCAGGCAGACCCGTTGCCCTAGCGACTCCACATAGACACCGCTGTACACATACCACTCCCTTATGACAAGCATGCTTCAAAACATTGTTCATTTGCACAATGTCTCTCGTTCACATTTGCTCGTAAATGTCCAAACTGACAAAAAGACATTCGGTAGCTACTACCTATACTTGTTTAACTTTGATGCTGGATTGCTTGTCTTTGCGCTCGTTAGCATATTTAGCTAGCAGCTGCTATTGAAATTCGCTTTTAGTTTGTGCTAATTTTGTTAGCCTTCTGGTAATAGACGCACAATGGGCATTGTTTTAGTGCCCCCTTGTGTACTAAGGCGGTAATACTCTAAATCCTGGGATGAGAGAAGGACTGTATGACGATATGAAAATCTGGATACCGCACAACCCTAGTGTTTATACATTGACTGTTGGCCGATTCAATACATGTTTATATAGATCTGTGTTTGTCTATATGTCGTTATGTTGCATCTCCAGTGTTTCCTTGACAGAAATAAAATGGCCTGCTTTACATACACTTATTTATTGCTAATAAATCCACCCTCCTATCGCATTAAATTGTCTAAAGTTGGTAGTTATCATGGTGAAGATTGCAATTAGGTCCCCCCCCCCACCTAACTCTGACTGGAATAGGTGTCATCGTTCAGGATTGTTAATTGCTTGGTAAAGATTCAAGTTCTTTGAGGTTTACAGTGACTGGTGCAAGAATTAGATATCCACCCACTTTCCACAAAATATCAAGTAAACGTCACTTGGCTCCTCACCTTTAGGAGGAGGTCAAGACTATGTGAGGAGAAAACAGAGGTGCAGAGTAACATCAGTAGTTGGCCTATCAAAAAAGGTGCTAACCCTTGAGTCAGTTTCTGCGGCCCCACAAATCTAATTAGCTTAAAAAAAAAACATAAAAATTACGTTAGAAATATCCTTTTGCTTGGGCTGCGTCTCAATCCACCGCATCCGCCAAATTCGGCCTTCCGCAGCTGCGGTGAAAAGTGGCAGCAGCGCCACAGAGGTGTTTGTCAGATCATGAGACATCCCGAAAAATCGTTCTTCTCACGGTCTAGTGTTTGGCCTACAAACTATGACCCCTCTAAGGTGAGACTCCAACACGTCGGTGATTTTTGCGCTCAAAATGAATGCAAGTTAAATATAGCATACACTGAGTGTACAACACATGTAAGGACACCTGCTCTTTCCATGACAGACTGACCAAGTGAATCTAGGTGAAAGCTATGATCCCTTATTGATGTCACTTGTTAAATCCACTTCGATTAGTGTAGATGAAGGGGAGGAGACAGGTTAAAGAAGGATTTAAGCCTTGAGACATGGATTGTGGAGTGGTGTTAGGTACTTAAGTAAAAATACTTGAAAGTACTACTTAAGTTTTTTTTGTTTGGGCTATCTGTACATTACTATTCATATTTGACAAATTTTACTTCACTACATTCCGTAAGAAAATAATGTACTTTTTACTCCATACATTTTCCCTGACACCCAAAAGTACTCGTTACATTTTGAATGCTTAGCAGAACAGGAAAATGGTCCAATTCCCACACTTATCAAGAGAACATCGCTGGTCATCCCTACTGCCTCTGATATGGTGGACTCACTAAACACATGCTTCATTTATAAATTGTTGGGGCGTGACCCTGGCTATTCATCAGTAATACAAATGGTGCCGTCTGGTTTGCTTAATATAAGGAATTTGAAATGATTTATACTTTAACTTTTGATACTTAAGCATATTTTAGCAATTACATTCTACTTTTGATATTTAAAACCAAATACTTTTAGACTTAAGATTTTACTGAGTGACTCACATTTACTTGAGTCCTTTTCGATTAAGGTATCTTTACTTTTACTCGTATGACAATTGGGTACTTTTTTCACCACTGGGATTGTGTATGTGTGCCATTTGAGGTTGAATGGGCAAGACAAAAAGATTTGTGCCTTTGAGAGTGGTATAGTAGTAGGTGCCAGGCACACCGGTTTGTGTCAGGAACTACAACCTGCTGTGTTTTTCACGCTCAACAGTTTCCTGTGTGTATCAATAATGGTCCACCACCCAAAGGACATCTGCCAACTTGGCACAACTGTGGGAAGCATTGGAGTCAACATGGGCCAGCATCCCTGTGGAACGCTTTCGACACCATGACACCTTGTAGAGTCCGTGTTCCGAGGCATTTGAGGCATTTGAGGGCAAACTGCGGGGTTCAACTCAATATTAGGAAGGTGTCCATAATGTTTTGTACACGTGTGTATGGAAGTAGTTTAGTGCCTAAAAAAGGGGTTAAATGTGTCAAAATATAACCCGTTTCCTGATCTCAGATATAAGACAGACACTTCAAAACAAACTTCCAGTTGATGTTTTACTATGTTTTTCCTTGTATGAATCTGTAATTCAATGTGTTTATGGGCTAATAGCAGTAAGGCCAAATTCAATGTTTCATCAAATAATTTCATATTTTTGGGTCCTAAAATCGAATATCTAAGTGATCCTTTGTATGACCATCTTAAAACAATTCCATATGTTAGCTTAGTAGAACCCCCACCCTCCTCTTCCAGGTTTAGACTCTAGAGGATCAATGGACCCAAATGATGCAGCCTTGCACAGAACTGGTGATAACCTTTTTTCAGCAAAGTCCCAAAGTCTCTTCTCTCTCTAAAATGGGAAGGGGTTTCCATTAGGGGTGAATCGGTAGGGTCAGATAAGGACGGGGTGTTGGGTGGGTCAAGTTCAGGAGGAGAGGTCAAGGTTAGGCTGGCCCTCAAGGCTGCTCCAGGAACCAAATCTCGTTCTGTCGGTTTACCGCCGCGGGGTTTGTGTAGCCGGCGACAATGAATGAGCCATTCACGCAAATGGCGGGGGAGTCGAGCACTTCCGCCATGGTGCGGATCTCGTTGATGATGGTCACCTCGTTCGTAGCACCAGCGAAGGTCCTGGAGCGAGAAAGGGGCACATAGGAACCTAATGAGATTTGATTCAAGTAATGGAGCTGTGCGTTTAAGGTATTTTAACCTCCCTACTCATTCTGCTGTATAAAATCCAATGAGATTGTCCAATACAATATGCCATGAAAGTGAATGTCACAATAGGCTAAATGGAAACACGACTGCAGCCACTTTGTCATATTTGGAAGCATGATGCAACCATATGATGTCTAGCAAAAAGTGTTGGGGTGGTGGCTGATTTGACTGAAATAATGTAAATAACTTTAGCTAGTTAGTCTCTCTTGTGACTGACTTAACAAATGTTTGTGTCCAATAGAGTAGCTAGCTAGTTACATGAGATTTGGTTCCGAGATTCCCAGTAAGCTAACTGCAGGCCTAAACAGCTTGTTAGAAACTGAACTTGTTCATGCCGCAAACTGACAAAGTGGCTCCAGTAATGATTACAATTTGACATTAACGTATCTACTTCCATATTGTATTGTCATAAAATATATCAGGCAGCACAACATAATCGCAAACTCTTACCTTGTGTATACAATAGTGGCAGGCCATTCCTCAATGCTTATTTCAGTGTCAGAAGGCTGGGGTGGCTGGGCTTGGTATTCTGTGGGCAGGTAGTAGGCCACAGTGACGTCACTAGACAAGACCGAGTGGTTCTCGTCCGTGCGGATCACCGTCAGGATAGGGATGGTCAAACCCAGATAGGTACCTAAGGACAGGACATGAACAACCAAGAGTCTGCAGTAGATTTGGCGAAACAAGGATGACGTTCGAAGAACAAAGACTCACTGACTACTGTAAAGGCTTTGGACTCACCTGAGGAGTTCTGCTGGCAGATGTATCTCATGAGCTTCATGAAACCGTAACAGATGCTCTGCTCGTAGGTGTCCTCGTGAACCGTGATGCACGCCCAGTGGGCCTTCTCATAGTGTCTCTTCTCATAAAGCACGTCCCCACACTGTATAGACGGACACAAAGGCTCAGGCTCATGCATTTGGCTGGGTCACTATTAATGATGCGCGGATCAGCGGTTTGTTCACCGGCCCGCAATTGCTAATAACCCATCCACAACCACTCGAGTGGCCCAGCCAGAGACAGACTTGAACCCGATCGAACATCCGAGGCATGAATATAGCTGCGCAGCGACATTTCCCCCTTCCATTCTGACAGAGCTTGAGAGGTTCCGCAGAGAAGAATGTGAGAAACTCCCCAAATACAGGTGTGCCAAGATGACTCGAGGCTGTAATCGCTGCCAAAGGTGCTAACATTCAGAAAGTATTCTGAACCCTTGACTTTCCACATTGTTGTGTTACAGCCTTATTCTAAAATTGATTAAATTGTCCCCTGCCCATAATGACAAAGCAAAAACAGGTTTTTAGAAATGTTAGCATTTACTCAGTACTTTGTTGAAGCACCTTTGGCAGCGATTACAGCCTCGAGTCTTCTTGGCACACCTGTATTTGGGGAGTTCCTCCCATTCTTCGCAGATCCTCAAGCTCTGTCAGGTTGGATGGCAGGTTGGCTGCACAGCTATTTTCAGGTCTCAACACAGATGTTCGATCGGGTTCAAGTCCGTCTCTGGCTGGGCCACTCAAGGACATTCAGAGACTTGTCCCGTAGCCAGTTCTGCGTTGTCTTGGCTGTGTGCTTAGTCATTGTCCTGTTGGAAGGTGAGCTTTCTCCCCAGTCTGAGGTCCTGAGCACTTTGGAGCAGGTTTTTAATCAAGGATTTCTACTTTGCTCCATTAATCTTTCCCTCAAATCTGACTAGTCTCCCAGTCCCTGCTGCTGAAAAATATCCCCACAGCATGATGCCGCCACCACCATTCTTCACCATAGGGATGGTGCCAGGTTTCCTCCAGATGTGACGCTTGGCATTCAGGCCGAAGAGTTGAATCTTGTTTCTCATGGTCTGAGTCCTTTAGGTGCCTTTTGGCAAACTCCAAGCAGCTGTCATGTTGCTTTTTCTGAGTAGTGGCTTCACTATGGCCACTCTACCATAAAGGCCTGATTGGTGGAGTGCTGCAGAGATGGTTGTCCTAATGGAAGATTCTCCCATCTCCAAAGAGGAACTTTGGAGGTCTGTCAGAGTGACCATCGGGATCTTGGTCACATCCCTGACCAAGGCCCTTCTACCCCGGTTGCTCAGTTTGGCCGGGCGGCCAGCTCTAGGAAGAGTCTTGGTGGTTCCAAACTTCTTTAATTTAAGAATGATGGAGGCCACTGTTTTCTTGGGGACCTTCAATGCTGCAGAAATGTTTTTGTACCCTTCCCCAGATCTGTGCCTCGACACAATCCTGTCTCGGAGCTCTACGGACAATTCCTTTTGACCTCATGGCTTGGATTTTACTGACATGCACTGTCAACTGTGGGACCTTATATAGACTGGTGTGTGCCTTTCCAAATCATGTCCAATCAATTGAATTTACCACAGGTGGACTCCAAAGATGTATAAACATCTCTGATCAATGGACTGTGAAGCAACACAAACATTGGCACAGACACATGCATGCACACACACCCACACGGATTTAGTACTGTAGATATGTGGTAGTGGTGGAGTAGGTGTCTGAGGGCAAAAATTGTATAAACTGACTTAATTTTTCTGGACCCCAGGAAGAGTAGCTGCTGCCTTGGCAGCAGCTAATGGGGATCCATAATAATCACAAATGGAAACAGGATGCACCTGATCTCAATTTCGAGTCTCATAGCAAAGCGTATGAATATATATATATAAAAAGCAAACTGTTTTCGCTTTGTCATTATGGGGTTTTGTGTGTAGATGGAGGAAATGTTTATTTAATCCATTTTAGAATAAGGCTGTAATGTGGAAAAGGTCAAGGGGTCCGAATACTTTCCCAATGCACTGGATATTATTTCTCTTTCTATAGAATTGCGCATAATGACTATGGCTCCAGATTTCAGAAAAAAGCTTCTGGACATGCCTCCATAATAAGGTAAAAAAATTGAGTGGACAAAACATTAACATGCTCTTTCCATGAGACTGACCAGGTGAATGTCCCTTGTTAAATCCACTTCAATTAGACGGGTTAAAGAAAGATTTTTAAGCCTTGAGACAATTGAGAAATGGATTGTGTATGTGTGCCATTCAGAGGGTGAATGGGCAAGACAAAATATTGAAGTGCCTTTTAACGGGGCATGGTGGTAGGTGCCAGGCGCACTGGTTTGAGTGTCAAGAACTGCAAAGCTGCTGGGGTTTTCACACTCAACAGTTTCCCGTGTGTATCAAGAATGGTCCACCAAAGGACATCTGCCAACTTGACAACTGTGGGAAGCGTTGGAGTCAACATGGCTCGACAAGTTTGAGTAACCCTCAGAATAGCCTAGTCTTAGGAAGGTGATCATTAATGTTTTGTACACAGTGTATTTTTTTTTTTTAAACATGCAAACTGCCTCCATCGCACATGGTGGATTGAGACTCATCCAATGAAAAGAAAAAAAAGATCTCTAGCTTAAACTGACGGGTTGTTATGGGGATTGTTTTATGCTTTAGATCGACAATTTCTGTATGGACCTCGCTTTGCGCAAGGGGGCATTGTCATGCTAAAACAGGAAAGGACCTTCCCCAAACTGTTGCCACAAAGTTGGAAGCACAGAATTGTCTTGTCATTGCATGCTGTAGCGTTAACATTTAATTTCACTGGAAGTAAGGGGCCTAGCCCGAACCATGAAAAACAACCCCAGACCATTATTCCACCTCCACCAAACTTTACAATTGGCACTATGCATTGGGGCATGTAGCTTTCTCCTGGCATCCTCCAAACCCAGATGCGTCCGTCGGGACTGCCAGATGGTGACGTGTGATTCAACACTCCAGAGAGCGCGTTTCCATTGCTCCAGAGTCCAATGGCGGCGAGCTTTACACCACTCCAGCCGATACTTGGCATTGCATCTTAGGCTTGTGTGCGGCTGCTCAGCCATGGAGACCCATTTCATGGATTTCCCGACGAACAGTTATTGTGCTGATATTGCTTCGAGAGGCAGTTTGGAACTCGGTAGTAAGTGTTGCAACTGAGGACAGATTTTTACGCGCTTCAGCGGTCCCGCTTCTGTGAGCTTGTGGGGCCTACCACTTTGCGGCTGAGCCGTTTTTGCTCCACTTAGTTGACCGGGGAAGCTCTAGCAGGGCAGAAATTTGATGAACTGACTTGTTGGAAAGCTGGCATTCTATGAAGTGCCACATTGAAAGTCACTGAGCTCTTCAGTAAGGCCATTCTACTGCCAATGTTTGTCTATGGAGATTGCATGGCTGTGCTCAATTTTATTCACCGGTCAGCAACGGGAGTGGCTGAAATAGCCGAATCCACTAATTTGAAGGGTGTGTATGTATGTATGCGTGTGTGTACCTCCATCCTTGAAAGCTGAATATGACCTCGTTCCACAGCTGTACTATACGAGGTCAAGTATGTGTGGTCTTGGCAATTTTTTTTTTTTAAGGCTTGGGTAATCTTTAGCTATTGACTGGACTGACTGATTGATTGGTGACCCCTTGGTGGTGGAAAGTATTAGGAACATATTTGGATTTAGCAGGCATGAACTCATTCCACAATTTTTCTACTTCATATTCATCATCTATAACACCACCCCAACATATGTGAATGGCACATTTATGTTCTGTAGTAAAAAAGTATATCTTGCCTAATGCCTACTCATAATTGGTTAAAAAAACACACCGATGTCATTGGAAACACTTACTACAAAACCTAGAAAAGTGCAATTTTCACATCTTGATGTTTGGGTGATGCTGGAGATGTTGTGAAATGTCCTTTTATAGGTTTGGGGAAAATGGCCTAGAACACACTGTTCCTTGAAGGATGTTTGCATTTCAACTGATGCAAACCTACTGTAGGAGAACCCAAATTGAAAGTGTGCTTGTATACTTACTCCACACACATACTGCTGCTACTTATTGTCTATCCTGTTGCCTAGTCACTTTACCCCTACCTACAGTACCAGTCAAAAGTTGACACACCTACTCATTCCAGGGTTTCTTTATTTTTACTATTTTCTGCGTTGTAGAATGATAGTAAAGACGAACTATTTCTTCAAGTACAGTCGCAAAAACCATCAAGCGCTATGATGAAAGTGGCTCTCATGAGAACCGCCACAGGAAAGGAAGACCCAGAGTTACCTCTGCTGCAGAGGATAAGTTCAGTAGTTAATCAGGCCTTTGTGGTCGAATTGCTGCAAAGAAACCACTACTAAAGGACACCAATAAGAAGAGACTTCCCTGTGCCAAGAAACATGAGCAATAGCCATTAGGAAATCTGTCCTTTGGTCCAAGTCCAAATTTTGGTCCAAGTCCAAATTTTGGATTATTGGTTCCAACCACTGTCTTTCCGTCTCACAGAGTAGGTGAATGGATGATCTCCGCAAGTGTGGTTCCCACCGTGAATCTTGGAGGAGGTGGTGTGGGGATGCTTTGCTGGTGGTACTGTCTGAGTCATTTTGAATTCAAGGCACACTTAACCAGCATGGCTACCGCAGCAATACACCACCCCATCTGTTTTGGGCTTAGTGGGACTAACATTTTTTTCAACAGGACAATAACCAAAAACACACCACAAGGCTGTGTAAGGGATATTTGACCGAGAGGGATGGATCAGATGACCCGGCCTCCACAGATGAACCGGCCTCAACCCAATTGATATGGTTTGGGATGAGTTGGACCGCAGAGTGAAGGAAATGCAGCCAACAAGTGCTCAGCATATGTGGGAACTCCTTCAAGACTGTTGGAAAAGCATTCCTGGTTGAGAGAGTGTGCAAAGCTGTCAAAGGCAAAGGGTGGCTACTTTGAAGAATCTCAAAATATATTTTAATTTGTTTAACACTTTGTTACTACATGATTCCATGTGTTATTTCATAGTTGATGTCTTTACTAGTATTCTACAATGTATAAAATGGTAAAACAAATAATAAAAACCCTTGAATAAGTAGGTGTCCAAACTTTTGACTGATATTGTAAATGTACAGTACATAGCTACCTCAATTAGCTTGTATCCCTGCACATCAACTTGGTACTAATACTGCCTGTGTGTAACTTATTTTCTACTCCTTATATATAGCCATATTTATTTTTTTACACATTTGCTGTATTCCTCAGTGTCACTATTTTGGACCTTCTCTTTAACTCTTCATTGTTGGACATTTACCTGTAAGTAAGCATTTCACTGTTAGTGTACACCTGTTTTCTGCAAAGCATGTGACAATTGCCTAGAATTTAGTGTGAATTGTCCAATAATAAAACATTTTATAAATTAGCAGACTTAGTGTAACATACATTTTTGGTACGTGTGATCCCTGCAGCCAAACAGGACCACACGTTTTACAGAGTCTTATTGGTTGGCTGGCAGAGTAGATATTGTTCGTTGGTGAATTTGTCAGATGATGGACTTGCCTTCTCCTTATGAGCGATGAGGGTGAAGGGCACATGCTCCCGGTCGTGTTGTCCGTTGTTGTTGCTGGTGATCTGCTGGATGGGCTCGGCCATGTCTGTTTTTGGAGATAAAAACAGACTTGGTTAATTTTTATCGAGTTGCGTCAAGTAGGGGACCGTCACATGTTATGGGGAAAGAGTGGGGAGTTTTGCAACCCTACCTTCAAGTACAACACATGTGAAGTTAAGCTGTATGCTTAATGACAATGCTGTAGTGCTACTAACAAAACTCTTACATTTCCGATCCGGATTTGGGCTCCACAGTTTCAGAAAAACGTTGTCTGCCAACCTGCCTAATAGAAGTCAAACTAGTTGAGGCAAAGGCCAAGGTGCTGAAATATATAGACCCCTATGGCATGACTGTAGCTAGTACAAGAAGTATTGGTTTCCTATTGCAGTCTATAGACTATAGTCGCCGTTCCCAAACTAGGGGTCGCCTGATATAAAAATGGGGTCGTGGGAGAATTTCCAAAATCCTGAAGGGAAAAAAATATACATAATTTTGAGAGACAATCTTATGTGGTTAACCTTAATCTAATAAATTATTCAAATTTGAAAGATAAAATTAGATCACTTGACTGTTGCACTTGAATCATTCCCAAGGTGAATGGCTAGGCCCCGTTATGCTATAAAACCACCCACTATTGCGGAGACTTTGATATTACCGGCCGCAATTGATATGGTGAAAAACAATGTGCAGAGGCACAGGAAACTCAAATACCTTTTGTCGTGACACTGTTAAAGAATTTATGCTATTGCTAGCAATCAAGAGAACTCGGACTCAAACTCCCCAGCTTATGCACTCCAAATGGACGTTAGCTGTGACGGCCAAGATGCCCGTGGATTGACTTTCTTTTGTTTGCTATACATGTCGGGGGATGCTATCCATGTGAACATTGTTCTGTCTCACGATTCCCAAGCATAAAAAGGCACAGGATGTTCAGTGTGCTACGTGGCTATATTGACGAAAACAGATCCTATGGGATCGAAATGGTGAGCTTTTGCACAAATGGTGCGCCATCTACGGCGGGCAGGCCTCTGCACTCTAGTTACGAAGATGTCTCCCTCTGCCATATGGACGCATTGCATGATACACCGAGAGCAACTGGCGACTATCTTCGATTTATAAACTACATCAAACCACATCCGCTGCACGCACTTCTGTTCGTAAAACTATGTGGAGATATGGGATCAGAGCATGACAATGTTTCACACCGAGGCTTGGTGGTTATCGAGGGGGATTGTTAAAAAGATTTTGACATTAAGAAAGGAACTGTTGTCTTTTACAATGGATTTAAAAAAAAAAAAAAAAATCCTATTTTTTTTAAAAGACTTGACGTTCTTTGTAATAAAATGTCTCCTTGCCTATGTAACACATATTTGGTCAACTGAACACAAGCATGCAGGGGAAATACAAAAACATTCTACAGATTGACTGAGTCAGTGGATTCAGATCAGAGGGAAGAATTCTGATTGGAGAGAGTCTTTCAAAAGTGAACCATGCCTCTTGGCTGTGCATGTTTATAACACAAAACAGCATCAGTACGTTTCCAACATGAGTAATGACTGCTTGCCTCAAGCTTGAACGAGCAGTTTGGTACCTACAATTGACTGTCACAGCCCCACATTTAAAAGTATGTGATGGTGAGTTGAGAAGACAATCAGAAATACTGTTAGTTTTTCAATTGTTGGCCCTTACCCCAAATCAAAAAGTAAACATTGGTTGTTAATTACATTAGTTTTCACATGGTTGGGGTCGTGAGAATTTTCAGATATCAAATTGGGGTCGTGGGTCAAAAAAGTTTGGGAACCCCTGGCCTATAGTCTACAGTAGGCTTGGGCAGTATCCAGATTGTCATACCTTCATACCGACCTTGTGCCATCCCGGGATGTTTTGTAATACCGGCACTGAACACAAGGGGCACTAATTTCATACCCGACAGCCTCTGGAATCCGAAGGTTAGCAATGCTAACAAGTACATGTACAATCCCATAGAGAATGCTAACGAGTGCAAGTAAACTTCCTAATGAAAAATGATGTATAGCAAAAAGTGTATAGCACTTTTTATTGTACTGATCAACATTTGTATAGAAGTAGATTATTTTCTAATTCCCCATGACAGAGGAAGAACCATTACGCCGGTAATATGGGTCAGATCTTTTGAACGGTTTGGGTTGGAAACCGGCAGTTTGCTGTATTAATGGTGCAAGCGTGGCGCTAATAAATCTGTGCTCTGGGAAATAATGGTACAGCAAAGCCTTACAACTACTAAAAAGTCATTTGATATAGGATTTACTCCATGTCGCACAGCAAAATATTGAAATAAAGGTCAAATAAAAATAAGTTGCTCTGGATAAGAGCATCTGCTAAATGACAAGTAAAAGATGCCCTTGTGCTGTTTTAAACCAGAGAAGTTGGTTCTAAGGGGCAATTAACCTTTAAAGAAACAATGACCCTCCTTCCCAAAAATATTAGCAGACCGTCATAATGCGTCACCCATGTATGATCATGCACATCACCCCGCCATCTTAGTCATCTACTGACCATCTGCTCGCTGATAAATTGTAGACCTAATGTGTTGAAATGGCAATGGAGCCATTAGCCGATACAAAGCCACACATGAAACTAACTAGGAACAAATTCTTATTTACAATGACAGCCTAGGAACAGTGGGTTAACTTCCTTGTTTGGGGGCAGAACGACAGATTTTTACCCAGTCAGCTCGGGGATTCGATCTAGCAACCTTTTGGTTACTGGCCCAACGTTTTAACCACTAGGCTACCTGCTGACATATAGGAGCAATTAGGGTTAAGTGCCTTGCTCAAGGGCACAGACAGAATTTTCGCCTAGTCGGCTCGGGAATTCGAACCGGCCCAACACTCTTAACTGCTAGGCTACCTGCCGACATGAGTCAGAAACATTAATTCTAGTGTAAAAATTGTCTACAAAGTGTAAATAGGATAATGTTGGTCATAAAGTCTAGAGGGCTGGTCATGGATTACAATCATGCCCAGTGCCTACTAACATGAGAGAATAGGGCTGGGCCCTATATACCGTATTTGACCAAATACTGTACACGAGCCGGAACAAATATCTAATTGCTATTTTTTTGGGGGGGGCCTTATATCGCAATTGCGATTTTAGAAAATGTGGTAATTCCATCAGACATGGTTTAAACAAGTGTCAGGGTAGAGAACATTCATTGTAAAATGAGATCTGAATGAATACATAGTGTGCTAACTGATTACAAAACCAAATGTTCTTCTAGACTAGCGTAATAATCCACCTGTGAGCTCTGTTTTGTAACCATAAGCCTAACTGACTGCAGCCCAATAGTGTGAAAGAGCTCTCGATCACAGATGACCTCTAGTGTATGAAGGGGGTATTGTTCACATGAGCGCTAGGCTATAGTACAGTGTAGCCTAATCTTTATTCGTGGAAATGTGCTTATTGACCTTTCTATGTACAGTTCAGAAACGCCTTCTTCAATAGAACGGCTGCACCGAGTGTTGCGCAAACCAACGTGTCGCCTGTCTGTGTTTTACTACGGCGGTATTACAATGGACACAGACAGGAAGATCTTAATAAATAGACTGAACACCTTTTTGAGCACCATTCAAAGCCCAAGAGCGCGTAGGGCAGAGGTTTACTGTACAACTTTGTAAGCCACCGTATTTCAGGACCGGATTTAATAGCCCAAGCTTTCCCTTAACCAGAGCAGGCTAGGCTATATCTCATCTGTTAAGCCTTTAATGCCGCAACGGCGGCTCCATGCTAAGTCTCCAGTTAGTGAGTCAGAGGAGAGAAGGAACAGGCGGGAGTCCCAGCCTAACTGGAACTCTGTAAGCAGCATACCATAACCTCATCACTCAATGTTCAGCAGCCTACACATCCAAACAAAAGGGCGTTTATTTCTAACCTGTGGCTTTGACACTAGCCTACTTCAACCTGGGTTGTGTTTAGGGCTGGGCGATATGGCCTAATAATCATATCTAGAGGTATTTTTTTAACTTATGGGCATTTCACAATACACAATTATGTAGACACCCCTTCAAATGAGTGGATTTGGCTATTTTAGCCACAGCTGACAGTTGTATGAAATTGAGCACAATGCCATGCAATCTCCATAGACAAACATTGACAGAATGACCTTACTGAAGAACTTCAGTAACATTCAACGTGGCACCGTCATAGGATGCCACCTTTCCATCAAGTCAGTTAATCAAATTTCTGCTCTGATAGGGCTGCCCCGGTCAACTGTAAGTGCTGTTATTGTGAAGTGGAAATGTCTAGGAGCAACAATGGCTCAGCAGCGAAGTGGTAGGCCACACAAGCTCACAGAACGAGACCACCGAGTACTGAAGTGGTGGGTTGCAACACTCACTACTGAGTTCCTAACTGCCTCTGGAAGCAACGTCAGCACAAGAACTGTTAGTCGGGAGCTTCATAAAATGGGTTTCCATGGCCGAACAGCCGCACCACAAGCCTAAGATCACCATGTGCAATACCATGTCGGCTGGAGTGGTGTAAAGCTTGCCGCCATTGGACTCTGGAGCAGTGGAAACGCGTTGTATTACGCTTCACCATCTGGCAGCACGACGGACAAATCTGGGTTTGGCGGATGCCAGGAGTACGCTATTTGCCCCAATGCATAGGCCAAGTGTAAAGTTTGGTGGCAGAGGAATAATGATCTCGGGCTGTTTTTCATGGTTCGGGATAGGCGCCTTAGTTGCAGTGAAGGGAAATCTTAACCCTACAGCATACAATGACATTCTAGACGATTCTGTGCTTCCAACTTTGTGGCAACAGTTTGGGGGAAAGCCCTTTCCTGTTTCAGCATAACAATGCCCCCATGCACCAAGCAAGGGCCATAAAGAAAATGGTTTGTTGAGATCAGTGTGGAAGAACTTGACTGGCCTACACAGAGCCCTGACCTCAACCCCATCGAACACCTTCAGGATAAATTGGAACGCCGACTGCGTACCAGGCCTAATCGCCCTACATCAGTGCCCGACCTCACTAATGCGTGTGGCTGAATGTAAGCAAGTCCCTGAAGCAATGTTCCAACATCTAGTGGAAAGCCTTCCCAGAAGAGTGGAGGCTGTTATAGCAGCAAAGGGGGGACCAACTCCATATTAATGCCCACGATTTTGGAATGAGATGTTCAATACTTTGTCATGTAGTGTTTCCCTAAATAAGCTTTCTTGTACAATTTAAAGGTCAAATACACTGCATTTGACAGTCAGCAATAATCTAATGAATTCAGAGCTTGTGAAATTATACATAGAATAATTAAATGAGTGGGTTTTATAGTTGAAGGCTAAACATAAGCCTATGAAAAATTACAAATTTAACCAGAACCATGCATAATGCACATTCAATAATAATGGCTAACTTCTTATAGCAGGCATTAGAAAATAGACACAGGTCTCAAACACGTGCTAGTGAGTAGCCAGCTAATCTTTTTATATTTCAAGTTTAGCCAACTTGGATGTTTTTGCTAACAAGGTAGAACAGTTGAACTGTTATGAACACACCCTTCTGTCTCCAACCGTTTGAAAAGCATGCTTGTCCACTTTCTTCAGATGTGAAATCAAGTGGCCTGCCTTTCTCAGAATGACAGTTGCCAATTCCTTATATAATTGTGTTATTATCGATCATCTATAAAACAGACTAGACAGCTAGAATAACAGTCTTCGGCTAAAATGCTGCTGGCGGAACCGCACGAGACAAACCAAGCATATATTTTCCAGAATCTATGGTCATTCATACTAGTTTTAGTAGTGTTTGTTCTACTCACAATTTGAGGAGTTGAAACATAAAAAGGGTGTTAAAGGTTGAATTCTTTATTACAGTAAAATGTCTCAATGTGTTTGTTTCCATATGACCGATTTTCTGTTGGACCAAACCTCAAATGCAAATAGCGAGTTCAATCCGCTTGTCAGAGAGGAAAACGTGATCTCTCATCTGTAAGTGTGTGTGTGAGAATTGGAAGGTACACAGCCTACAAGCTATTGCACAGAAGACGCAAAGGAGATGAGACCAAAAAGACGACAAGTGGACATAAACGCTCATAAAAAAAAAAGTATTCTTACAATATAGGCATTTGGAATATAGCGCCAAAACATACATTAGAATTCATCTAATTAATTTGATATCGCGCAGCCCTACTTGTGTTCATTAGGCAATACATTTGAGGAAACCAACTCAAAACACAGAGGGGCTGTGGATATGTCCAATAATGTTTTGGTAGTGTGTCCTACGGAACACAACCCCAGACTGCAGGATTGAATTGCTAGAATCGAGTTAAAACACCAGCGATACTAGTCATGCTCAGAGGTTTTGGCTTGACTTTGGCATGTGCCCAACTGGACTGTAGTGGAGGGGATACCTAGAATGTAGATTGAACAGCGGTAGTACTATTTAGGTTCAGAGGTTTTGACTTTACTCTGGGGACAGCAGCATAGACAGCCCAGTCTGTGTGTACCCCGTCAGCCTTCTGTAATTTTGCTGCTAGCTGCCTGCTGCAAACCCAGTCTGCATTCCAGACGACCTAGTAGGTCAGGCACAATTTTGCTCAGTTTCCTTTCAGAAATATAAGCAGTTCTGGGTACAAATCTGGTCTCAGTACAGCGTCGCAGTACTGGCTTCTGTGTGCAATAGGCGGCCTATCCTTTGTTTTACTGTACATGCAGACTGCTGCAATCTGCAGGGGGAATTGAGTCACTCAGTGTTGTTGCCTCATGTTAACCTTGCAGGGGTGTTAAATTCAGGACAAAATATTCACATTCTCCAGAACAGAACAGTGTCTTTTCAACCTGGGGTTTTTTGTAGGCTATATGGCAGGGATCATCAACTAGATTCAGCCACGGGCCGATTTTTATTTTCTTGAGAGGATAGTCGGGCGGCAGGAACATAATTACAAATTTGTAGATGGCAAATTGACCTCAAGAAGACCAAACATATGTTTGACAAAAACAATTTCAAACCTTGCTTACATTTGTATACGATCACATGTTTCTTTCTATTATGCATGGGAATACTTGAACAGATGTCTTAAATAAAAATCACTTGGAGCTGATTTTCAGGTGTTTTGTTTATGTCCAACGCTAATAAAAACATATCTTTGGGCTCAAAACATGGGTAAAACCATCCACCGGCCAAATTCGGCCCATTTTTCAGCCATTACTGTATTCTGGCTTTAATTTTTCTGAGAGGTAGGTTCTGAAAAAGTGACGCCATTTTCAGGGCCTGAAACATTGCTGTCAATATGTTTTTTCTTTGCTGAAAGAGTATGTTCAATATTTAAATTGTTAATACTTTCAGTTAGTATTCTAATTACCACATTTCATTTGGCATTTGTTTACAGCAGGGGTATTCAAAGAGTCAGAGGTTCTGTAATTTTTTTTAAAAAAGTGGAATTTTCTTTTATCAAAACTATCCATGTCTGTCATCCCCACAAACGAATACTCCCCACTGATGTTAACATTACAACCTAAAGGTAAATATTGAATGAGGGGGGTTGACCTGAAAATTCACTGACCCCTGTAAGGCCCTATTTCCCTCTCCTCCTATGCACAGCAATTATTGTCCCTCAGGGATGAATACAGTTTTATTGAAATTTAACTATTTTTCCATTTCGTTTTTCCACTGACCAGACCATTTTTCCATCTTCAAGATTTATGTTAGGAAAACGATTTCTTAACAGATGCATTTCTTAAAATGTCATTGGCATGGGGATGCCTGCCAAAATGGCTTGCAGAGTGGTAATCTGTTGGATCGGGGTTTGTTAATCATTTTAAAAGCGCCTTTACTGGCCATGATGGGCAAAAGGATTAGGGGCTTTAAGTGACATCCGTCATGTTACTTGCTACAATCACTCATTTTTCTAGGCTAGCCCCTCATTTTCACACATGGCATTATTCACAGCCTAGGATTTCATGTAGCTCAAGTACATTATACGTGTTTAATACTTTTCAGTGTTCCTTAACTAGCCTAGTGACAATAGTACCGCTTGTGTGAATGTATACATTGTCTTGAGCGCTGATACAATGTATCCCGTTTCTTGGCTGAGACACAGCACGTTACCCACAATGCACTGTTTTGACAGCCGTCAACATTGACCGAGAGTTTAAACGACGTCGACAATGGTTTAAGAGTTTAATGATGATCACTGTATGTCTATTTGTGAAAAAAAAGTAGCGTTCATTTGTGTGTGTTCATGATGACGTCGACTACAGGAATAGTTCGAGTTCGAATTTGCGGCTGATCTCTCACGCAGAACTAGGTCAATCGATGAAACACAAAATAAAAACAAAAGTAGCCAACTTTGCACATTTATTGTTGTCACAATAAACAGTGTCAACAGTTTTGTTTATACTGTCCATACAGCATTGCCCATACAAAATCCACTACTTTCTAAATTCGAACTGTACAGCTCTAAATCCCAAATGCTTTACCTCGAGGCACTTCGACTTGGTGTCCCCGAGCAGCGTCCTGCCAGTAGCGCAGCAATCGGTCTTGCTGCCCTTCGTCCTCCATCGTCTCACTCTCCTCTTCCAGACTTCCATTGCCCGAATCTGACAGCTGGTCTTCCGAAAAAGATTCCAGATCCTCTAGCGTGATCGTCCCAAATACGGATTCGCTGCGGTCTCCACCACCGATAGCATCGAGTCCACCACCTCCATTCATACGACAATTGCCAGGATGCATTCTCCACTCTTGGAAAAAATACTTTAAATAAATGTATTTCAAAGCAAATGTGTACTGTTGGGTCTAAAGAAAGACAGCTTTTGGCGGTAGATCCGAGCGCGTTCCAGTCACAATCCGATGCGGCAAATTCTGATCCAGGTTAAATCCGATTTAGGAAAACTTCAGGGCCATTTTTGCTCAAGTCTTGACGCGCTCGTTTTATTTACACAGCTGTGCAACCTATATTCTATTTACAGAAACCATTTCAAACGTATTCTACTGACGTTATTAATCGTCGAAGACTGCAAGACAAATACCTTGCCTGTCATAACGCGCTGCTTTCCATATGCTGTTGAACCTATCTTGACGTGTATAGATGATGGGACACCACATGACACCTGGCCACTCCTACTGCAAGACGTGATAAATGCTGAAGTTCATTCACCTGAACAACTTTGCCTGAATTCAGACGTTCTGCTTTCCCTTTGTCATTAACAATTGCTATTGTTTTAAATCGGGTAGACAGTAAATTAGGTGCAAATGTTGTTTTTCACATAAATCAGAGTGGGATGGTGTTTGTTTTCAGTAACTGGGAGAATTGTTTCTCTCGCACATCTTTGGCCAGAAATGCATATCGTGAATTAATTATCTTGAGTCCATTGAGTAGGGGAGATGGGAAGGGACAGGGTTATTAAAGAGTAATAGAGAATATGCTGACATGAGGACATTTTATATAATCCTCTGCTCTGTGATGTGATACATGGGGCACACTCAAAACCAGTTGGTCAGTCAGTGCTCATCTGGGGTAACTTGGCCCTAAAGAAGGGCTGCAATCCCAAAAAACAAGTTTATTTATAGTCAAGTGAAGCCTGTTGACCTCTTAACCGTTTTCACCTGCGGTGATAATTATCTCATCTAACTTGGGCCATGACCCAAATCCTTTGCACCGGCATCCATTGTAGACATGCAGCAGTGTATTGGCCCGTAAATTAATAGCTACAAAGAAAGGCCACTCGATTGGCTCCCGCGTCACCTAACTCCACACTCGCTCAGCCAATGAGGAGAGAGCTCCTTCACCGAGTTTGCTCTGTAAGCCTCACGGCCAAGATGGACTGTACTAGTGGCACTCGGCTAGCTATGCTAGCTTCGCCCTCATGGGGGTGCTAGCAAGCAACCTAGGTAGAGCTAGGTATCAACAGCCCATGTCAGCCAATCCAGTAGGGGCTGAAAGTTATGGCGAGCTTCGATTGGTCACTCACGCCGCGATATCGCAGAAGATTTGCATAAAATTCCGCTTTCCCCAACGTTAGTCCCTGTTCAGCTCCCAGGCCCTCGCTCGCTTCACTCAGCGTTCCCCGCCCACTCCGCTTATCTTCTCTTTCCTTCCACAGAATTTGAATGACTTCATGATGCCACTGTATAGGAACACGAGCTGTCAGTGTTGTGGGTTCCAGTACTCGCCATCCTCCCGTTCCTGCAGCTCATGAGTTGTGTCTGCCAACTGGTGGGTGTCTGAAATGGAGCTCATGGGAAAACTGGCCTTTAGACTATAATGATAATATATGGGTTATAATGAGAATTAAAAAAAAAAATTCTCCACGTTTTGGTTGAAGCACTACACAGCCGATCCAAATAAGCAAAGCTTGATGATGAGTTGGTTATTTGAATCAGCTGTGTAGTGCTAGGGCAAAACTAAATTGTGCACCCAGGGCCCCCACCCCCTGTGCACCTTGCCCTGTTGCTTCACCTTTAATTCACTTGCTTTACCTATGACCTTTCTTCAGGTCAACGGACGGTCACTAGCATACTACACTGAAGAAAAATATAAACGCAACATGCAACCATTTCAGAGATTTTACTGTGTTACAGTTCCATATAAGGAAGTCAGTCAATTTAAAATAACTTCATTAGGCCCTAATCTATGGATTTTGCATGACTGGGAATACAGATATGCATCCGTTGGTCACAGATACCTTAAAAAAAAAAAAAAAAAAAAGTAGGTGGCATGGATCAGAGACCCAATCAGTATCTGGTGTGACCACCATTTGCCTCATGCAGCGTGACACACATCTCCTTCGCATAGAGTTGATCAGGCTGTTGATTGTGACCTGTGGAAGGCTGTCCCACTCCTCTTCAATGGCTGTGCGAATTTGCTGGATATTGTCGGGAACTGGAACACACTGTCGTACACGTCGATCCAGAGCATCCCAAACGTGCTCAATGGGTGACGTGTCTGGGGAGAATGCAGGCCATGGAAGAACTGGGATATTTTCAGCTTCCATGAATTGTGTATAGATCCTTGCGACATGGGGCCGTGCATTATATGCTGAAACGTGGTGATGGCTGCAGATGAATGGCACAACAATGGGCCTCAGGATCTTGCCACGGTATCTCTGTGCATTCAAATTGCCATCGATAAAATGCAATTGTCTTCGTTGTCCGTAGGTTAAGCCTGCCCATACCATAACCCCAACGCCACCAAGGGGCACTCTGTTCACAACATTGACATCAGCAAGCAACGCCACAGGTCAAGACCCTGGTGAGGACAACGAGCACGCAAATGAGCTTCCCTGAGATGGTTTCTGACAGTTTGAAGAAATTCTTCAGTTGTGTAAACCCAGTTTCATCAGCTGCCAATTGCACGCTCCCTCAACTTGAGACATCTGTGGCATTGTTTTGTGTGACAAAGCTGCACATTTTAAAGTGGCCTTTTATTGTCCCCAGCACAAGGTGCACCTGTATAATGATCATTCTGTTTAATCAGATTCTTGATAAGCAAAACCTGTCAGGTGGATGGAATATCTTGGCACCGGAGAAATGCTCAGTAACAGGGATGTAACTAAATTTGCGTCTAAAATTTGAGAGAAGTACGCTTTTTATGCGTATGAACATTTCTGGGATCTTTTATTTCAGCTCATGAAACATGATACCAACACTTTACATGTTGCGTTTATTTTTGTTCAGTATACTTAACCACTCTGGTTAAGTACACACAAGTGACAGAAACAACTGCTCAAAGCAGGTTTTGATTCTGAGGATCTTTTATTGTTCAAATCATTTAAAATGTACATTGGCGTGTTGCGGGTGTAGCGGAATGCTTGTAACAAAGTTGCTTAGGAGCCATGAACAGGGTGACCGTGTCTATTGGCGTCGTCTTGTACCTTAATTTCTGGGCAACGTGGATGCAGCCATAGAAATAGAATCTGTAGAAGGGGATTAAGGGGCGCCGACGACGTGGATGCCGATTATGGCAGCCCCCCGCACCTCTCTGATTTAGAGGGGTTGGGTTAAATACGGAAGACACATTTCAGTTGAATGCATTCAGTTGTACAATTGACTAATGGCCCCCTTTCCCCACTATGCTGCGATAACAGCCTCCACTCTTCTGGGAAGCCTTTCCACAAAATGTTGGAACATTGCTGCGAAGGCCCTTTCCTGTTCCAGCATGACATTTCTGTAGGGCACTGATGTTGGCCGATTAGACCTGGCTGGATTAGACCTGGCTCGCAGACGGCGTTCCAATTCATACCAAAGGTGTTTGATGGGGTAGAGGTCAGGGCTCTGTGCAGGCCAGTCAAGTTCTTCCACACCAATCTCGACAAACCATTTCTCTATGGCTCTCGCTTTGTGCACGGAGGCATTGTCATGCTGGAACAGGAAAGGGCCTTCCACAAACTGTTGCCACAAAGTTGGAAGCACAGAATCGATTAGAATGTCATTGTATGCTGTAGCTTTAAGAGGCCTAGCCCAAACCATGAAAACAGCCCCAGACCATTATTCCTCCTCCGCCAAACTTTACAGTTGGCACAATGCATTGGGGCAGGTAGCGTTCTCCTTGCATCCGCCAAACCTAGATTAGTCCGTCGGACTGCGTGATTCATCACAGATGGTGAAGTGTGATTCATGCATTGTGCATGGTGATCTTAGGCTTGTGTGCATCTGCTCGGCCATGGAACCCCATTTCATGAAGCTCCCGACAAACAGTTGTTGTGCTGACATTGCTTCCAGAGGCAATTTGGAACTCGTAGTGAGTGTTTTTACGCGCTTCAGCACTCGGCGGTCCCATTCTGAGAGCTTTTGTGGCCTACCACTTCGCAGCTGAGCCTTTGTTGCTCCTAGACATTTCCACTTCACAATAACAACACTTAAAGTTGACCGGGGCAGCTCTAGCAGGGCAGATAGTTGATGAACTGAGTTGTTGGAATGGTGGCATCCTATGACGGTGCCACGTTGAAAGTCACTGAGCTCTTCAGTAAGGCCATTCTACTGCAAATGTTTGTCTATGGAGATTGCATGGCTGTGTGCTCAATTGTATACACCTGTCAGCAACTGGTGTGGCTGAAATAGCCGAATACACACATTTTAAGGTGTCCACATACTTTTGACTATATAGTGTATCATCGAGGGCACGCTGTCTGCCCTACAGGAGATCTACAGCACCCGGTGTTACAGAAAAGCCAAGAATAAAGGACCTCAGCCACCCGAGCCGCAGCCTGTTCACCCCGCTACCATCTGGAAGAAGGAGACAGTACAGGTGCACCAAAGCTGGGACAGAGAGACTGATAAACAGCTTCAGGCCATCAGACTGTTAAACAGTCACCGCAAGCCGGCCTCCGCTCAGTACCCATCTCTGAACCTTCGTCACTGTTACTAGCCGGCTACACCTGGTACTCTACCCAGCACCTCAGACTGCTTTGCCCTATATACATAGTCATTGAACCCTGGTCACTTTAATAATATCGACATACTGTTTTACCCACTTTATATGTATATATGGTATTCTAGTCATAGCTCATCCTACATAACTACTGCTTTACACACATTTCTAGTCTACTGTATACACACTTATATATTGATATTTCTTAATTCCGTTCTTTTTACTTTTTGAGTAGGTGCGTATGGTTTTCTCGGTATTATTACTGCACTGTTGGAGTTAGAAATACAAGCATTTCGCCGCACCTGCGATAACATCTGCAAATTTGTTTTACGCGACCAATAAACTTTGATTTGAAATTTGACCCTGGCCCTGTTGAAAAGGTAGATGGGCCAGTTTGTCACGAGGGGTTGATTTTTAATTTGATCCCCTAATCCCTTTATGTAATGGTTTGTGGAAAAGCCTATTTGAAGCAGTCAAAGGCTTCGGTCCCAGCTGGCACACGTCTCCACAGTGCCCAGTGCTAGATTACAGACCCATCGCTCCATTAGATACCCTCAGAAATAAGACCTCATTCATTTACATTTGTGCCCCATTACATATCTCATTTCAATTGTGATTGTGAATGTGCTGATAATAAAGGCCTATGATCTGCAGTGTTCATTAGGCGCCAAACTGAATACATTTGTTTTATTATTCCGTCGCTGTGCCCTGATTGAGGGGTTGGGTTAAATGCGGAAGACGCTTTTCAGTTGTACAAGTGACTAGGTACCCCCCTTTCCCTGATGAACACGACCCAGGTGTCATTGTTGAATTGTGGCATCTGGGAAAGTTTCGATTTTTTTTAAATTTCTGAGCATTAGATTGATTGTGTTAGAGAGAATAGACCTAAATCAAACCAATCCCTTAAAATGGCTTTTTGCTTTTCGGATTTGGGAAGAGCGAGTTTTGAGTCCAGCCATTGAAAGATTGAACAACTTAATTTAGAGTCATCTTCATGCCTGCTGGATTGGACAACTCGAATCAAATTGTATTTGTCACATGCGCCGAATTTACAATTTTAATTTACCTTAGTGAAATGCTTACTTACAAGCCCTTAACCAACAATGCAGTTTTAAGAAAATACCCCAAAATTAAAGTCAGAAATAAAAGTAACAAATAATTAAAGAGCAGCAGTAAAATAACAATAGCGAGGCTATATACAGGGGTACCGGTACAGAGTCAATGTGCGGGGGCACCGGTTAGTCGAGGTAATATGTACATGTAGGTAAAGTTATTAGAAGCCTCTTGGACCTAGACTTGGCGCTCCTGTACCGCTTGCCGTGCGATAGTAGTCAGACTGTTTTCTCTGCTATGTCCAATCGGTTGAAATCCTCACCTTGATTGGGAGAAATCCTCCCTAATGTGTTTGTCTTGTGTGTGGCAAAAATATCTTCGTTTGGTATCTATCTAATATGCTTTTGCGACGTAAAAGGTCCCTGGAATTAATGTGAATAGTGACTTATGTGAATCGAGGACTCTATACAAAGCATTATTTTCTTATTTTTCTTCCATACCAGCCTATAACTGACTTATCTTATTCTGAATAGTTGCAGTCACACTGGTTCCAGGGCTTCCTGTTGGAGACTTCAATCTCCTGCTGGGAAGATTACAGGATATGAATATTGTGGCCACAATTTTTTTTTAAATAAAATCTGCCTCGCTCTGAAATGGGGAACAGATAATTGCAGAGCCGCCTTCGGTTTTGTGTTGCGTTTGTTGAAAAAGGCGCTCAACTTATCCTTTCTGTGTCGCCCATTGTTGTTCCAGGTACTGGAACGGTTCACGGGCCGTCTGATCCAGAACAGGGCGATGTCTCAACGCAACTTGCACTCCCTTACCAAGTACCAGCTCATCCTGGCCCGGGAACAGTTCCGCAAGAACCCTCCGCCCCACGTCACGGTGCGGTATACACACGGGCGTATGCAGGCACACAGTGCCACCACACACACACACACCACCACCACACGACACACACACACAGAGAGAAAGGCATTCCTTGACTTACACTATACTTTTAATAACTTTATGAACATTTTGTAATACACAGCCAACCAATGCTCATCTTTTTTGGAGCAGGAATGTCCTCAGAGTAACCCCTATTCATTTTCTTCTATGATCAATCAACATGTTGCTGTTTTGCGATGGAAATCCAATGTCAAATTGACTTGCAAATCGATGTCAAGTTATGTTATGTCTTGCTGTCAAATTAAGTCAAGCTACACACGTTAAGCCTATCTTTGTGGTCCTGGCTGTTAACAGAGGGCTCAGCAAGGGGCTCTGGAGGGGGACTTTGCTCTGTGTATCAGCCTGTACCATGGCTACGAGCTGCTGCTCCAAATGGGCCTGCGCTCCCTCTTCCTCTATGTCCAGGGCATCATGAATGGCACCAAAGGTAGGTAGGAGGCACCTCCCTACGCGCGCACGCACACTCACTCACTCACGCACTCTGTAAGTGATAGCTAGCATTCTTCTCAGGTGATTTCTCTGTTTATGCCAACTCAGAGAAGTCTCGAGCCAGGAACGAGCTACAGCGCAACGCCACCTTCATGGACCTGTACCAGGAGATGGAGGCCGTGTTTGTAAAGCCCACCGGTAGGATAAAGTTCCTACAGCCCCGTTCCTACAGTTTTTGAAGCCTCATGATAACACTTTATTTTACAGCCAGGAGCCTGGTTAAAGCTGGTACTTTCCTGGTATTTACATGGTGAATACTAAGAAACTGTGGTAACAATAAGTACCAAAAAATACTTACCTCAAAGAATTCAACACAATTTGGTAACTACCTGCTACCAAATGGTGCATAGTGATGCTTGTGTCAACGAATCTCAAAGAAACCGGAGTGTAATTATTACGCAATTATTAGTCGAGTACTGTTGTAACAAGTCATTTTTTAAATAACGACCTGTTCAACAGCTGGCTGTAAAAAATAAAAAAAGCGTTACCAATGCTTCTCCTAATTGTGAATGTTTATTATGGAGGGTGTCGTGGGCCCTGACTGACCTAATTGCCGTGTATTGCACTTTGCTTCCAGGCCCCGAGGAGCCCTTCATCTACAGCCACCCCAAACTGCAGAAGCTGGAGGAGGTAGTGCTAGGGCACTTTAAAACATGGGCTGAGAGCTCCAGCGCTGGTAATTTACTCTCTTGTTAGTAGCAACTAACTGCACTCGAATCTTAGCGATGACTCATCCTTTTAAGATATTTAACTAGAGCCGAATTAAACAGCAGGAATGAATGACATGGTTAAAGTCAGTCTGCTCCAGATGTTGTTATTCCGTATTTGCGTGGAGTGGTAGCAGATGCACTTAACAAGCAGTTGATCGGTTGTAAGAGCGCACACACGCACGCACTGAGGAAGGCACTAACCGAATGTATGCCGTGTGTATTTCAGTAGGAAATGTTGCCTAAAAGGAAATTTAAGACATATACTTAATTTACAACGACATGAAGTGAGCCGTGGTGCCCCCTTTTCATTGGTTGCAAGTAACCTCTTTCTCTTTTTCCTCTCCTCTTTGATTGGCCCAGGTTCTGGGCCCCAGGAAGTGAGCACACGTGTGATGATCTTTTCGTCGTTCCGGGAGAGTGTGCAGGAGATTGCCGCCATGTTAAATCGCCACCTGCCCCTGGTCAAAGTCATGACCTTTATGGGCCAGGCCTCGGCAGGGAAGGGGGTCAAAGGGTTCACCCAGAAGGAGCAGCTGGAGGTAGAAACACTCTATGTTCTATCTGGAACCTAAAATGGTTATTTGATTGTTCACATGGAAGAACCCTTTGAAGAACTTTTTCACAGAGCGACCTACCTGTAACCCAAAAGGGTTCTTCAAAGGATTTTCCCATGTGTACAGTCGAAGAACCCTTTTGGACCACCACCTTCAGTACATAGGCCTGTGTGTATTTATTGATGCAAACAAAGTGCAGTATATATTCACAGGTATGTGTGTGTGTGTGTGTGTGTGTGTGTGTGTGTGTGTGTGTGTGTGTGTGTGTGTGTGTGTGTGTGTGTGTGTGTGTACAAATATGGTCATTCAGCACCATTCACTGACTCATATTCAGTATTTGTGGCCCTGACCCATGCTTGGATTGATTCCACAACCCTCATGTTGCTATCACCATGCTCTTACCCACTAAATCATTAGAACCACATGACTTGACAGCACAGACATACATGTTTGTGATTGACTTCACATACAGGCACAGTGAAAATGTCTGTCATCCTGATAAAAATGTATCGATTTCTGTACCGAAGGTGATGCGGAGTTTTCGGGAGGGGGGCTTCAACACCCTGGTGTCCACCTGCGTGGGCGAGGAGGGGCTGGACATAGGCGAGGTGGACCTCATTGTGTGCTTCGACGCCCAGAAGAGTCCCATCCGCCTGGTTCAGCGCATGGGCCGCACCGGACGCAAACGCCAGGGCCGCATAGTGGTCATCTTGGCCGAGGGACGAGAGGAGAGAGTGAGCAACAACTCCTGCCTTTGGAATCTTAGGAATGGTCCCACATCTGTTTTGTGCTGTACCTCTATGGTCATTCCTATGATTGTTGTCATGCCAAACATGTTTATGTTTGGCATGACAATTAACATAGGGGTTAGCAAGACGGCACTAGGACCAGGTCAATGGAATGTCCTTATTTTTTTTCATCATATTTATTTAGACAGTTGAATAGAGGGGGGGAGACTGAGGTACAAAGTGTGCTCCAGACCCAGCTGTGTTTCCACTCTTTCAGAATAACAAATTCCACAACCCCCAACCGGACCCAGTCTTTTGTGTCTGTCGGCTTTTGGCTCTGGAGTCACTGTCTAGTGTTTACAAGTGTCTGGCTCCTTCCCAGGCATCTCACCGTTTTTATATTGGTTCCCTTTGTTATGCGAAGATAGACCAAACATCCTCGTTACCTGGCACTGCTTTAAGAATCCACGCTTCTCCTGTTTTGTCATACATTGATCAACCGCCAAAACATTTGCTCTACGGTTGCCTCTAGAATGAACAGATACAGTGCCATCAGAAAGTATTCATACTCATTGACTTATTCCCCATTTTGTTGTGTTACAGCCTGAATTCAATATGGATTAAAATAAATTATATATATATATCGTCTCGCCCATCTACACACAATACCTCATAATCGTGAAAACATGTTTTTAGAAGTTTGTGTTGTATTGGATTTGCCCCAAACATAACAGTTTGTATTTAGGACTAAAAGTTCATTGCTTTGCCACATTTTTTGCATTACTAATTCAGTGCCTTGTTGCAAACAGGATGCATGTTTCGGAATGTTTGTTATTCTGTACAGGCTTCCTTCTTTTCACTCTGTTAATTAGGTTAGTATTGTGGAGTAACTACAATGTTGTTGATCCATGCTTAGTTTTATCCTGTCACAGCCATTCAACTCTGTTTTAAAGTCACCATTGGCCGTATGGTGAAATCCCTTAGTTAGGAAGGACGCCTGTATCCTTGTAGTGACTGGGTGTATGGATACATCTTACAAAGTGTAATTGACTGCAACATTCTCAAAGGGATATTCAATGTCTTCTTTTTTTATTTTTTACCCATCTATCAATAGATGCCCGTCTTTGTGAGGCAGTGGAAAAACTCCTGGTCTTTGTGGTTGAATCTGTGTTAGAAATTCACTGCTTGACTGAGGGATCTTACAGATAATTGTATGTGTGAGGTACAGAGATGAGGTAGTCATTAAAACGGTCATGTTAGACACTATTATTGCACACAAAGTGAGTCCATGCAACTTATTATGTGACTTGTTAAGCAAATCACTTTGACATCATCGGGTATTGTGTGTAGGCCAGTGACGACAAATCAAAAAATTCATACATTTTAAATTCAGGCTGTAACACAACAAAATGTGGAAAAAGTGTGAATACTCTCTGAATGCATTGGTAGGCATGAAATAGCTTTTAAATAATCTTGACATCTTTTGTTTCCCCCTCAGACCTACAACCAGAGCCAGAGCAACAAGCGCAGTGTGTACAAGTCTATCGTGGGGAGCAGCCACAGATTCCACATGTTCCCCAGCAACCCCCGCATGCTGCCCGACGGGGTGCACCCCGCCCTGCACAAGATGCACATCACCTGTGGCCAGTTTGACCACCGGGAGAGCAGCGGGCGGCTCTCCGGGGGTTGGAGGGGGCGCAGGTCCCACTCCTTGGAGGGCCGACGTGAGTCCCTTATTCTTCCGCGGGGTCTAGGTAAGAGAGGCTGGGGCTCTTGGTATGTCTGTGATTGAACCGAACCGACAGCAGACTCTCATAGATAATAGTCTTGGTGTTGTTATCACCGTGCTCCAAATATATTTGGCCATCTTGTCCAGAGCAGAGCAATGTTTGCATTTAACTAAATATTTTTCACTTGACATACACTACTGTTCAAAAGTTTGGGGTCACTTAGAAATGTCCTTGCTTTTGAAAGAAAAAAATAAATAAATTGTCCATTTAAAATAACATAAAATTGATCAGAAATAGAGTGTAGACATTGTTAATGTTGTATATGACTATTGTAGCTGGAAACAGCTGATTTTAAATGGAATATCTACATAGGCGTACAGAGGTCAATTATCAGCAATCATCACTCCTGTGTTCCAATGGCACGTTGTGTTAGCCTTTTAAAATGATAAACTTGGATTAGCTAATTGATCATTAGAAAACCCTTTTGCAATTATGTTAGCACAGCTGAAAACGGTTGTGCTGATTTAAAGAAGCAATTACATCTGACCTTCTTTAGATTAGTTGAGTATCTGGAGCATCAGCATTTGCGGGTTCGATTACAGGCTCAAAATGGCCAGAAAGAACTTTCTTCTGAAAATCGTCAGTCTATTCTTGTTCTGAGAAATGAAGGCTATTCCGTGCGAGAATTGCCAAGAAACTGAAGCTCTCGTACAACGTTGTGTACTACTCCCTTCACAGAACAGCGCAAACTGGCTCTAACCAGAATAGAAAGAGGAGTGGGAGGCCCCGGTGCACAACTGAGCAAGAGGACAAGTACATTACAGTGTCTAGCTTGAGAAACAGACTCCTCACAAATGCTCAACTATCATCTTCATTAAATAGTACCTGCAAAACACCAGTCTCAATGTCAACAGTGAAGAGGCGACTCCAGGATTCTGGCCTTCAAGGCAGAGTTCCTTTGTCCAGTGTCTGTTCTTTTGCCCATCTTAATCTTTTATTTTTATTGGCCAGTCTGAGATATGGCTTTTTCTTGGCAACTCTGTCTAGAAGGCCAGCATCCCGTGGTCGCCGCCCGTAGTCGCCCCCAAACTTTTGAACGGTAGTGTATGTATTGGCTCTCCATATACTTGTATTGTAAGCTTTTGTAACAGTTGAAAGACAGACAACGGGCCTCTCTCAGCTTTGGAGTATAAAGGCGGCTTCCCCCTTGTGTTTTAATGGTCCAGTCGGGCACCAGGAGAATGCGAAGAAGGATGGCTTCCTTAGCCCCTCCGAGCTCACTCACTGGGAGTCTACGATGAAACTGGGGGAGGGGGAGGCTCCACCCATTCTGAGACGGTCCCGCTTCCTCTCAAAACAGGAAGGCTCGCCACCTCGGGTGAGTCATGGGTTAAATTCTTGCACAGATCAAACACACACACACACACACACACACACACACACACACACACACACACACACACACACACACACACACACACACACACACACACACATTGTATGCGCGTATTATTTTATTTAACCTTCATGTAACTAGGCAGGTCAGTTAAGAACAAATTCTTATTTACAATGACGGCTAGGGAACAGTGTGTTAACTTCCTTGTTCAGGGGCAGAACAACAGATTTTTACCTTGTCAGCTCGGGGATTCGATCCACCAACCTTTCGGTTACTGGCCCAACGCGCTAACCACTAGGCTACCTGCTGCCCCATTATCTCTTTGGATAATATCTGCTAAGTGGTATATTTTATGATTATGTTGTGGCTGTAGGTGGAGCCGCCCTCCAGCGGGCCAACCAGGGAGCTGTCTCTGTGGGAGTGGAGACACTGGCAGAACCAGCCCTTCCCCACTCACATTGTGGACCACTCCAACCGCTGCCACCACTTCACCAAGGTCATGGAGCTCATTGACGGCCTGCGCCAGGAAGAGGTGAGAGGGAGGGCAACCTGAGAGGGGGTCATCCATCTACCCATCCATGTGCAGTTGAAGTCGGAAGTTTACATACACCTTAGCCAAATACATTTCATCTCAGTTTTTCCTGACAATTCCTGACATTTAATCCTAGTAAAAATTCCCATTCTTAGATCAGTTAGGATCACCACTTTATTTTAAGAATGTGAAATGTCAGAATAATAGTAGAGAGAATGATTTATTTCAGCTTTTATTTCTTTCATCACATTCCCAATGGGTCAGACGTTTACATACACTCAATTAGTATTTGGTAGCATTGCTGTTAAATTGTATAACTTGGGTCAAACATTTCAGGTAGCCTTCCACAAGCTTCCCCCAATAAGTTGGGTGAATATGGGCCCATTCCTCCTGACAGAGCTGGTGTAACAGTCAGGTTTGTGGGCCTCCTTGCTCGCACACGCTTTTTCAGTTCTTTCCACAAATTGTCTATAGGATTGAGGTCAGGGCTTTGTGATGGTCACTCCAATACCTTGACTTTGTTGTCCTTAGGTCATTTTGCCACAACTTTGGAAGTATGCGTGGGGTCATTGTCCATTTGGAAGACCGATTTGCGACCAAGCTTTAACTTCCTGACTGATGTCTTGAGATGTTGCTTCAATATATCCACATAAACATCCGGCACCGACAGAAATGGCCGCTTCGCGTTCTTAGGAAACTATACAGTATTTTTGTATTTTATTATTATTTCTTACACTGTTACCCCAGGAAAGGAACTATTGGATATAAGAGCAACGTCAACTTACTGTCACGCCCTGACCTTAGAGAGACGTTTTATTTCTCTATTTGGTTAGGTCAGGATGTGATGTGGGGTGGGGTGGGCATTCTATGTTTTGTGTTTCTATGTTTTGGCCGGGTATGGTTCTCAATCAGGGACAGCTGTATATCGTTGTCTCTGATTGGGAATCATACTTAGGCAGCCTTTTTTCCTTTTGTATTTTGTGGGTAGTTGTCTGTGTTAGTGGCCTGTATAGCCCTAGTCAGCTTCACGTTCGTTTTGTTGTTTATTGTTTTTGTTGGCGACATATAAAATAAATATGTACGCTTACCACGCTGCACCTTGGTCCGGTCATTTCCACCTAGACAACGTTTGTGACACTTATCAACATTATGACCAGGAATAAGACTTTCCCGAAGCGGATCCTCTGTTTTGTCGACCACCCAGGACAATGGATCGGATCCCAGCAGGCAACCCAAAACAATGGCACATTGCCCACCGCTCCCGAGTATACTACTTGCCAATGTCCAGTCTCTTGACAACAAAGTAAACAAAATCCGGACAAGGGTTGCCTTCCAGAGAGACATCAGAGATTGCAACATTCTCTGCTTCACGGAAACATGGCTCACTCGGGATACGTTATCAGAGTCGGTACAGTCTCCTTCGTTCACGCATCGCGCCGACAGAACAAAACATCTCTCTGGTAAGAAGAAGGGCGGGGTTGTATGCCTTATGATTAACGAGACGTGGTATGATCATAACAACATACTGGAACTCAAGTCCTTTTATTCACCTGACCTCGAATTCCTTACAATCAAATGCAGACCGCAATATCTACCAAGAGAATTCTCTTCGATTGTAATCACAGTCGTGTATATCCCCCCCCCAAGCAGACACCTCGACGGCCCTGAAAGAAATTTATTGGACTCTTATGTATCCACATATCCCAAGGCTGCATTTATTGTAGCTGGGGATTTTAACAAGGCTAATCTGAAAACAAGGCTCCCTAAATTTTATCAGCATATCGAATGCGCGACCCGGGCTGGCAAAGTCCTGGATTATTGTTACTCTAACTTCCGCGGCGCATACAAAGCCCTCCCTCGCCCTCCTTTTGGCAAATCTGACCACGACCCCAGCCTATAGACAGAAACTAAAACAGGAAATGCTCAGGTCTGTTCAACGCTGGTCCGACCAATCCGATTCCACGCTTCAAGATTGCTTCGATCACGTGGACTGGGATATGTTCCGGATAGCGTCGAACAACAACATTGATGTGTACGCTGATTTGGTGAGCGAGTTTTTATTAGCAAGTGCATCGGTGATGTTGTACACTCGGCATCTATTAAAACCTTCCCCAACCAGAAACCGTGGATTGATGGCAGCATTCGCGCAAAACTGAAAGCACGAACCACTGCTTTTAATCAGGGCAAGGCGACCGGAAACATGACCGAATACGAACAGTGTAGCTATTCCCTCCGAAAGGCAATCAAACAAGCTAAGCGTCAGTATAGAGACAAAGTAGAGACGCAATTCAACGGCTCAGACACGAGGTATGTGGCAGGGTCTACAGTCAATCATGGACTACAAAAAGAAACCAGCCCTGTCGCGGACCCCGATGTATTGCTCCCAGACAACCTAAACAGCTTCTTTGCTCGCTTTGAGGACAATACAGTGCCACTGACACGGCCCGCTACCAAAACCTGCGGGCTCTTCACTGCAGCCAACGTGAGTAAAACATTTCAATGTGTTAACACTCGTAAGGATGCCGGCCCAAGCGGCATCCCTAGCCGAGTCCTCAGAGCATGCGCAGAACAGCTGGCTTGTGTGTTGACGGACATATTCAATCAATCCCTATCCCAGTCTGCTGTTCCCGCATGCTTCAAGAGGGGCACCATTGTTCCTGTTCCCAAGAAAGCTAAGGTAACTGAGCTAAACGACTATCGCCCCGTAGCACTCACTTCCGTCATCATGAAGTGCTTTGAGAGACTAGTCAAGGATCATATCACCTCCACCCTACCTGACACCCTAGACCTAAACATAACCAATCCTATACCACAAGCATGTGCAGACAAAGGGTTTATTTTCTCGTCTGTAGGCTACACTCATTACATTTTAGCTTCAAGACAAAAGCAGAGTTGCTAAAAGCATGTCTTCGTCAAGTACCGTTAGCCGATCAAAAATGTACGATTTAACCCTCTCGTACACATTTTAAACTGCAGTCGGGTGGAAAAAATACCCAATCGTCATACTTGAGTAAAAGTAAAGATACCTTAATAGAAAAAGACTCAAGTGAAAGTCACTCAGTAAAATAGTACTTGAGTAAAAGTAATTGGTTTAAATATACATAGGTATCAAAAGTAATTGTAACTGTTAAAATATGATTTTGTTTAAAAAGTAAAAGTATGTATAAATCATTTCACATTCCTTTATATAAACCAGACGGCACAATTTGTATTTATTTTTTATTTACTGATAGCCAGGGGCACACTCCAACACTCAGACATAATTTACAAATGAAGCATGTGTGTTTAGTGAGTCTGCCAGATCAGAGGCAGTAGGGATGACCATGTATGTTCTCTTGATAGATGTGTGAATTGGACCATTTTCCTGTCCTGGTTAGCATTCTAAATTTAACGAGTATTTTTGTGTGTCAGAGGAAATGTATGAAGTAAAAAGTACCTTATTTTCTTTAGGAATGTAGTGGAGTAATAGTACAAGTTGTCAAAGATATAAAATAGTCAATTAAAGTACAGAGACCCCCCAAAAACTACTTGAGTAGTAGAGATTTTTTTTGGTGCCACCTCTGAAATCACCACACAGTGTTACAAATGAAAAAACATATCCTATTTGTATGATCTACATTTTACATATTTTGGTGGGGCGGATAGGTCTCCGCTATTGCAACATTTTCAGAAAGTTACAATTTCAGCTAAAAACTCAATAACAAGTCTCAAATATTAGGAAAATGTCTGTCAGCTGTTTCAAACATTGCTCTGCTATTATCATCTATACTGTATGCGTGTTACCTCAACGAGACAACTGTTGGGCGATTGTGGTGCTATACCTCTGGAGGTAGCATTCGAGACGTAGCAAGTATGCAAGTTTACATTTGAGTGATGTGTAGCCATCGGTATTTCTACAAAAAGTGTAGTAGGTGATTAGGGAGATTTTAGGCTACGTTAAATAGATCCCTAGCAACAATGGAAAACCATTTACTACATCTATGTATCATCATCATCTATCTTTTACCACCATGCTAAGGATCATTTGTATAACTTTAAAAGATAATCAGAGAGCTCCATTGTGCTGACATTGGCTTTCATTCAAAGACAATAGCTGACATTCAGTCCTTTAGAGCCCTAGGTTTGTTTCAGGCGGATCTAGTTTTCACCTCATCCTAATAAGCTATTTTGGAACGTTTCCTCCGCCACAGGTTAACGAGACGTCGTGCCAGTTGGTTCCTCTTGTTTGTTCACCGTGGATCAATATTTGGGATCAATCTAGACAAGGACGTTTTCAGTGCATGTAGAAGCTCTATTTGTGGTCATCCATCTCACCAAAGTGTTTTTCGCAAACAACCACAAAATAGGCCTTGCGTATCTAGGCCACAGTTAACTGCTGTTTCAACAGTTTGAAATGGAAAAGATCTGAACGTAGTGTAGCTTTTTTTTCCACCGCCGTTTATATTTCCCTCATTAGACGAATCCACTATCATCAAATCACATTTTATTGGTCACATACACATGGTTAGCAGATGTTAATGCAAGTGTAGCGAAATGCTTGTGCTTCTAGTTCCGACAGTGCAGCAATATCTAATATGTAATCTAACAATTCTACAACAACTACCTAATACACACAAATCTAAGTGAAGGAATGGAATAAGAATATATACATATAAATAAATGGATGAGCAATTACAGAGCATCATAGGTAAGATGCAATAGATGGTAATAAATATTGTTTGTGCAGCCTCTCTGTGTTTAGTGATGGCTGTTTAACAGTCTGATGGCCTTGAGATAGAAGCTGTTTTTCAGTCTCGGTCCCAGCTTTGATGCACCTGTACTGACCTCGCCTTCTGGATGGTAGCGGGGTGAACAGGCAGTGATGCACCTGTACTGACCTCGCCTTCTGGATGATAGCGGGGTGAACAGGCAGTGGCTCGGGTGGCTGTTGTCCTTGATGATCTTTTTGGCTTTCCTGTGACATCGGGTGCTGTAGGTGTCCTGGAGGGCAGGTAGTTTGCCCCCGGTGATGCGTTGTTGTGCCACAGCCATTTTTCCAGCCAAAGAGAGGAGTCACAAAAAGCAAAAATAGAGATAAAATTAATCACTAACCTTTGATGATCTTCATCAGATGACACTCATAGGACTTCATGTTACACAATACATGTATGTTTTGTTCGATAAAGTGCATATTTATATCCAAAAATCTCATTTTACATTGGCGTGTTATGTTCAGTAATGTTTTGCCTCCAAAACATCCGGGGATTTTACAGAGCCACATCAATTTACAGAAATACTCATAATAAACATTGATAAAAGATACAAGTGTTATACATGGAACTTTAGATAAACTTCTCCTTAATGCAACCGCTGTGTCAGATTTCAAAAAAGCTTTACGGAAAAAGCACACCATGCAATAATCTGAGTACGGCGCTCAGACACAAAAACAAGCTATACAGGTACCTGCCATGTTGTGGAGTCAACAGAAGTCAGAAATAGCATTATAAATATTCACTTAGCTTTGATCTTCATCAGAATGCACTCCCAGGATTCCCAGTTCCACAATAAATGTTAGTTAGGTTCGATATAGTCCATAATTTATGTCCAAATACCTCCTTTTTGTTCGCATTTAGTACACAAATCCAAAACTCAGGAAGCGTGGGCAAGTCCAGGCGAAAGTCATTACAGTTCGTAGAAACATGTCAAACGAAGTATAGAATCAATCTTTAGGATGTTTTTATCATAAATCTAAAATAATGTTTCAACCGGAGAAATCCTTTGTCTGTAGAAATGCAATGGAACGCAGCTAACTCTCACGGGAGCTTGCGAGACTGAGCTCGTGGCACTCTGCCAGACCCCTGACTCAAACAGTTCTCATTCCCCCCTCCTTCACATTAGAAGCATCAATCAAGGTTCTATAGACTGTTGACATCTAGTGGAAGCCTTAGGTAATGCAATATGACCCCATAGACACTGTATATTTGATAAGCGATGACTTAAAAAACTACAAACCTCAGATTTCCCACTTCCTGGTTGGATTTCTTCTCAGGTTTTTGCCTGCCATATGAGTTCTGTTATACTCACACATCATTCAAACAGTTTTAGAAACTTCAGAGTGTTTTCTATCCAAATCTACAAATGCTATGCATATCTTAGCTTCTGGGCCTGAGTAGCAGGCAGTTTACTCTGGGCACCTTATTCATCCAAGCTACTCAATACTGCCCCCAGGCATAAGAACTTAAGGCTGACTGACTCAGCTTATTCAGAGGGTCGATGACATTAGCCAGGGCTTAGTTACATGGCCTAAATCGTAAAGGCCTTTGCATTCGTTCTTTCGCGTGCGCTGCTTTCCTCTCCCCTCCTGCCCTCACCTTTAAAACCAATGACCGGGACAACGCAAAAAAAACAACTCAATTTCAGAGGGAAATGTTTTTTTGTTTTTTTTAAAAAACGATCCCTTTTCATTTGAAGACCTCTCTGTGTGAGTCGGTGCACACACGCAGCCACGCTGCGTTTTTCATTTTCCTGTCTCCCCCCTTTTTTTATTTTCCTTTATGATGAGGAGAGAGGGAGACAGAGCAGGCAGACAGGCTGTCTCTCCCTCGCTTTTCTCAGAATTATTACGTTTCTCAGAATTATAAGCCCAGGAAGCACTAAGTAGGCCAGCCCTGGGTGACCTAGATATGCACGAGCTAGGAAGAGCAGAGATTAGATTGAAAGAGATGGGGAGCCTGACACCCTGTTGCCTCTGTGATGAACATAGAGGGGCCTGTCCAGTCCAAACCAGCGGTGTTTGGTTTGTTTTCCCTTACCAATGAACACCAGAGGGGTTTGGCCGTCACTATGGAACGGGATGAACTCGGGATTGGATTTCATTTCAATTTACTAGACTGGGCGGGCGGTCGCCTGGGAATCGCAGCTCAGCACCACTCATGTAAATTGTGAACCCAATGATCAAATTGTGGTCCAATGTTTTATATTAATGTTCCAGTTTACACTGGCTTGTGGTTAATTTAATAATAACATGCACTCGATCAAATGGTTAATCGTTTGAGCGAAAGACCAAGAACATTGTCTGGTACACGGAAATGGGAATTCAGTCCAGTGACCCAATTGCTCTCTCACCAGTGTTGAAATGATAATTGTGTTTCCGACGTTTGCAATGTGTTTTATCACGTCATCTGCTTCTGTCTGTCATTTACATTGGCGTTTATATTTCAATAGGTGAGTCATATCTAATGTAGGACTTTGAATTTCAAGGGGAATTCAGGATCAGATTGACGACGCGCTTGCGCCAGTGCAACATCTGATGTAACAAGGCAGTACTAACAAGTAAAATATGGGTTAAATAGGAATAGACGTTAAAGTGACTTTTTAAATTCCAAAATCACATCTCGTGAGATGTTTTCAGCCCTCAAAAGTAGTTTGACGTCAAGATGAATCCACGTCTCAGACCGTCTGTTTTGTAGATCCAGCAAAATTCCACAAGCTCTAAAATGAATGGAAAAGATAGGCACCATGCAGTTTGCGGGGCTCGTCTAATCCATGCATTTGGGGTGAAGGCATGTAGCTGGATCCACACAACCAATGGTGTGCGACGTGGACTCGTATTTACATTAGACTACTTTAGAGGTCTGAAAAAGTCTGACAAATTTAGATTCTGGTATATAATTACCCTTTTTAATTTCAAGCAATTGTAAACAAACAGTTTAGTGGTTTAGTTTAGTTTTTTTCCCCGTTTTATCCCCTTCTGTAAATATGCAGTACAATTGCTTCGGGTGTTATTAAATCAGTTAAATACAATGCCTGATTGTGCTGCATGAAAGTTTTGAAGTGTGCAACAGAAACATTTGAGGTTGGGTAAATGTCTCCAGCCCCATCACTGTCGTCTACCAAAACAATGGTGGCACTGGTTGTGCTTCTGCTTTGTTGTTTGAACTTCAGATTGCCCGTTTATCTATAGCCGCGTGCTTCAGTTGAAACAGACCCACGCAAAGCGATCAGGCTGGTTTACAAGGCTAATGTATCACGGCCTCAATCTAACAAACACTAAAATGTCCTGTGTGTTCTCTAACCCCCCCCCCGCCGCGTTCTGTCTCCCTTAGCGTAGTTCACAACTGTCAATATAATGACATGTGTTTGCCAAGAGGCGCTGTCTACGATAACTCATAACTAGGCCACTTCCCCTGTTGAGATCCATCTATACCCTCAGAGTGTTTAACTCCCTGAGTAGATGTGCTGGAGAGGTACACTATATATACCAAAGTATGTGGACACCCCTTCAAATTAGTGGATTCAGCTCTTTCAGCCACACCTGTTGCTGACAGGTGTATAGAATTGAGCACACAGCCATGCAATCTCCATAGACAAGCATTGGAAGTAGAATGGCCTTACTGAAGCCCTGTGACTTTCAACGTGGCACCGTCATCTGTAAGTGCTGTTATTGTGAAGTGGAAGTGTCTAGGAGCAACAACGGCTCAGCCGTGAAGTCTGTCCAAATTGTCTCTGGACGAAACGTCAGCACAAGAACTGTTAGTCGGGAGCTTCATAAAATGGGTTTCCATGGCCGAGCAGCTACACACAAGCCTAAGATCACCATGAGCAATGCCAAGCTTTGGCTACAGTGGTGTAAAGCTCGCCATCATTGGACTCTGGAGCAGTGGAAACACGTTCTCTGGAGTGATGTATCACGCTCTACCATCTGGCAGTCTGTCGGATGAATCTGGGTTTGGCGGATGCCAGGAGAATGCTACTTGCCCGAATGGATAGTGCCAACTGTAAAGTTTGGTAGAGGAAGATTAATGGTCTGGGGCTGTTTTTCAGGATCCGACTAGGCCCCTTAGTTCCAGTGAAGCGAAATCTTAACTATACAGCGTACAATGATGTTCAAGACAATTCTGTGCTTCCAGTTTTGTGGCAACAGTTTGGGGAAGGCCCTTTCCTGTTTCAGCATGACAATGCCCACATGCACAAAGCGAGGTCCATACAGAAATGGTTTGTGTAGATTGGTGTGAAAGAACTTGACTGTCCTTCGGGATGAATTGAAACGCCGACTGCGAGCCAGGCCTAATCGCCCAACATCAGTGCCCGACATCACTAGTGCTCTTGTGGCTGAATGGAAGCAAGTCCCTGCAGCAATGTTCCAACATCTAGTGGAAAGCCTTCCCAGAAGAGTGGAGGCTGTTATGGCAGCAAAGGGGGGACCAACTCCATATTAATTCCCATGATTTTGGAATAAGATGTTCGACAAGCAGGTGTCCACATACTTTTGGTCATGTAGTGTAAGTCAACAGTATGGCGTGTTTTAGCTGTAGTGGAAGGGGGCAACACCCCCACTACAGCTGTGTTTTGCTGTTCTCTACCAGTCATCAGGTAGAATGCTCTGGAATGCTCAGTGATTCATTTGTAAGGCACCGCAGTTGGATACTGTCCTAGCTGTCTTATCCATCCGCCTCCTGGATGGCAGCGGGGTGAACAGGCAGTGGCTCGGGTGGTTGTTGTCCTTGATGATCTTTTTGGCCTTCCTGTGACATCGGGTGGTGTAGGTGTCCTGGAGGACAGGTAGTTTGCGCCCCGGTGATGCATTGTGCAGACCTCACTACCCTCTGGAGAGCCTTACGTTTGTGGGCGGAGCAGTTGCCTACCAGGTAGTGATATAGCCCGACAGGATGCTTTCGATTGTGCATCTGTAAAAGTTTGAGTGTTTTTGGTGACAAGCCAAATTTATTCAGTCTCCTGAGGTTGAAGAGGCGCTGTTGCGCCTTCTTCACCACGCTGTCTGTGTGGGTGGACCATTTCAGTTTGTCCGTGATGTGTACGCCGAGGAACTTAAAACTTTCCACCTTCTCCACTACTGTCCCGTCGATGTAGATAGGGGGGGGGTGCTCCCTCTGCTGTTTCCTGAAGTCCACGATCATCACGTCACCTGTGGAACTGGAGGCCAAAAAACTCTAGACCACCTTTACTCCACACGCAGACGCATACAAGCTCTCCCTCGCCCTCCATTTGGAAAATCTGACCAGAATTCTATCCTCCTGATTTTACAAGAACAAACTCAAACCGGAAGTACCAGTAACGTGCTCAATACTGAAGTGGTCTGATGAAGCGGATGTTAAACTACAGGACTGTTTTGCTTGCACAGACTGACTTTGAGGAGTTTTCCACATCAGTCACCGCCTTAATTAATAGGTGCATTGATGACGACGTCCCCACAGGAACCGTATGTACATATCCCAACCAGAAGCCATGGATTACAGGCAACATCTGCACTGAGCTAAAAGCTAGAGCTGCTGCTTTCAAGGAGCGGAACACTAATCTGGACGCTTATCCACTACACCCTCCAACGAACCATCAAACAGGCAGAGCTTCAATACAGGACTAAGCCTACGCCGGCTCTGACACTCGTCGGATGTGGCAGGGCGTGCAAACTATCACAGATTACAAAGGGAAATCCAGCTCCGAGCTGCCCAGTGAAGCTAGCCTACCAGACGAGCTAAATGCCTTCTATGCTCGCTTCGAGGCAAGTAACACTGAACCATGCATGAGAGCACCAGCTTCTCTGGACGACTGTGTGATCACGCTGTACGTAGCCGATGTGAGGTTAACATTCACAAGGCCGCAGGGCCAGATAGATTACCAGGAAGCGTACTCAAAGCATTCACTGACCAGCTGGCAAGTGTCTTCACTGACATTTTCCCTGACCCAGTCTGTAATACCGACCATGTTTCAAAGAAACCACCATAGGTTACCTTGGCGTTCTTGGGCGCAGGGACTATCTAAATGTCTATCGCCCCGTAGCACTCGCATATGTAGCCGTCAATTGCTTTGAAAGGCTGGTCATGGCTCACATCAACACCATCATACCACCCTGCATACCACTGCTGGCTTGATTCTGAAGCTAAGCAGGGTTGGTCCTGGTCAGTCCCTGGATGGGAGACCAGATGCTGCTGGAAGTGGTGTTGGAGGGCCAGTAGGAGGCACTCTTTCCTCTGGTCTAAAAAAAAAAAAAATATCCCAATGCCCCAGGGCAGTGATTGGGGACACTGCCCTGTGTAGGGTGCCGTCTTTCGGATGGGACGTTAAACGGGTGTCCTGACTCTCTGAGGTCATTAAAGATCCCATGGCACTTATCGTAAGAGTAGGGGTGTTAACCCCGGTGTCCTGGCTAAATTCCCAATCTGGCCCTCAAACCATCATGGTCACCTAATAATCCCCAGTATTCAATTGGCTCATTCATCCCCCTCCTCTCCCCTGTAACTATTCCCCAGGTCGTTGCTGCAAATGAGAACGTGTTCTCAGTCAACTTACCTGGTAAAATAACGGTAAAATAAATAAAATAAAAATCATCCCAGACACCCTGGACTTCTATACCAGGCGGTGTCAGAGGAAGGCCCTAAATTGTTCAGACTCTATATACCCAAGCCATAAATTGTTCTCTCTGCTACCGCACGGCAAGTGGTACCGGAGTGCCAAGTCTGGCTCATGTACAGCTTCTACCCCCAAGCCATAAGACTGCTGAACAGTTAATGATTACTATAATGGCTACCTGGGATATGTGTTGATCCTCTTTATTTTGCACTGACTCTCTTGCACTGTTTCTACGCACACTCACAGGACTTTACCCACACACTCACATATACTACGCTGACACCCCAATATACACACACACACACACACACACACACACACACACACACACACACACACACACACACACACACACACACACACACACACACACTCTTCACAAATCTGTCGTTCTCCCCCTGAACAAGGCAGTTAACCCTCTGTTCCTAGGCCTTCATTGAAAATAAGAATTTGTTCTTAACTGATTTGCCCAGTTAAATAAAGGTCAAATAAAGGTCAAATGAAAACATGCGGTGCTGCTACTCTGTATATCATCTATCCTGGTTGCCTAGTCACTTTGACCCCTAACTAGAGTACATGTACATAATTACCTCAATTACCTCGTACCCCTGCACATTGACTTGACCGGTACTCCTTGTATATATCCTCGTTATTGTTACTGTTTCCTTTTTTTGTCAAATGTTTTATTGTAATTGTTTTACTTTTTAACTCTACATTGTTGGGAAAGGGCTCATAAGTAAGCATTTCACGATAACGTCTACACCTGTTGTATTCGGCGCATGTGACAAATAAAATGTGATTCGATTTTTTTAAAATCTTAAATCGTACCCTTGCTGAAATGCCGGCATAACTTTATACCCCACCTTTCTCTTACACCTCGGTTTCCGGCGTCGAGTTCTGTTTCGCTCCCGCTAGTCCACTTTGGGCCCACTGTGTCTGGATCACTTGCAGGTCAGATACAGTGCCTTCAGAAAGTATTCACACCCCATGACTTTACTGCCTGAATTTAAAATGGATTAAATAAACTCAGCAAAAAAAGAAACGTCCTCTCACTGTCAACTGCGTTTATTTTGAGCAAACTTAACATGTGTAAATATTTGTATGAACATAAGATTCAACAACTGAGACAAACTGAACAAGTTCCACAGATGTTACTAATAGAAATGGAATAATGTGTCCCTGAACAAAGGGGGGGTCAAAACCAAAAGTAACAGTCAGTATCTGGTGTGGCCACCAGCTGCAGTAAGTATTGCAGCGCATCTCCTCCTCATGGACTGCATCAGATTTGCCAGTTCTTGCTGTGAGAAGTTACTCCACTCTTACACCAAGGCACCTGCAAGTTCCCAGACATTTCTGGGGGAATGGCCCTAGCCCTCCCCCTCCGATCCAACAGGTCCCAGACGTGCTCAATGGGATTGAGATCCGGGCTCTTCGCTGGCCATGGCAGAACACTGACATTCCTGTCTTGCAGGAAATCACGCACAGAACGAGCAGTATGGCTGGTGGCATTGTCATGCTGGAGGGTCATGTCAGGATGAGCCTGCAGGAAGGGTACCACATGAGGGAGGAGGATTTCTTCCCTGTAACGCACAGCGTTGAGATTGCCTGCAATGACAACAAGCTCAGTCCGATGATGCTGTGACACTCCGCCCCAGTCCATGACGGACCCTCCACCTCCAAATCGATCCTGCTCCAGAGTACAGGCCTCGGTGTAACGCTCATTCCTTTGACAATAAACGTGAATCCAACCATCACCCCTGGTGAGACAAAACCGCGACTCGTCAGTGAAGAGCACTTTTTGACAGTTCTGTCTGTTCCAGCGACGGTGGGTTTGTGCCCATAGGTACAAACCCGCCGAGTTACAGTTTTGACTTAAATCTGAAAGTGTATGGCAAGACCTGAAAATGGTTGTCGAGCAATGATCCTCAACCAATTTGACAGAGCTTGAAGAATTTTGAAAATAATGGGACATTTTGCACAATCCAGGTGTGCAAAGCTCTTAGACTTAACCAGAAACACTCACAGCTGTAACCGCTGCCAAAGGTGCTTTTACAAAGTATCAAGTCAGTGGTGTGAATACTATTCCTGGGTTTTAATTTTCAATACATTTGCTAAAATTTGTTTGTAGATGAGTGATTTAATCCATTTTGAATTCATGCTGTCACAACAATGTGGAATAAGTCAAGGGGTATTAATGTTTTCTGAAGGCACTGTACACAACATTAAAACATCAGGCTTGTTTAAGCATTAAACCTAATGCTACTTCTCACATCCGCTGAATGAAGACGTAGCCTACTGAATACTGAAAACATGTTTTCACTTTGATTTAAATTCAGGCTGTAACACAACATGTGGAATAAGTCTAGGGGTATGATTACTTTCCAAATGACTTGTTTATTTAACCAGTCAACTTTGTGTGTTGTACCAGGTTAGTATTACATCTGTAACTTGCGTTATGATACAATAGCTTGTGCAACATCTGAAGAAATTTGCCAGACTTCAATCAAACTTTTTTTTTTTTTTTATAATAAAAAGGTTTTGTAGTTAGATTCATTGTTGTGTTTGTTTTATCTGACAGGGTGAAAGCAGATATGAGTTGGAGCTGCTGCCCCACCTCCACAATGCAGATGTCATAGGCCTCACGGAGGAAGCACAGCAGGAAAAGTCCATCAAAGGAAAGAAGCAGAAAGAGGGAAAAACGACAAAATCCAGAACCAAAATGGCCAACCTGAGCCACAAGCAGAAGACTTCCTGCCTTTCCTCAGCTGACCTAGACCGTGTCGAACTCAAAAAGGAAGTGCAGAGGGAAAGCATTTCTAAAGCAGAGACAACCTTAGTCTCTCCATGGACCCTGATAAAGGACAGAGTCCCTTCAGAATGCCACAAGGAGGTGACTCATGACCTCAGAGACCACCCAGGCCTCTGGCCACTCTCCTCCACCGGTGACCAGCAAATCATGGACATGGATTCTGACTGTATCATACTCAACAACGAGAGTGAAAGTTCAGAGGTTAATTCTCTAAGGGATTTTGAGAGCGAATCATTGAACTGCATTGCTGCTGTAGAACAGATTGACCTCAATCAGTTGACCTCAATTGCAGACCGTCAACCCAAGTCAGATGAAGATTCTGAACTGGAGGCTTTGTTTTACTTGCCCAAATGGGACGCTGCCGTCCCCAAGTTGCAGCCCCTGAGACAGAGGTTAGAGAGCTTGAGGGTCATTCTAGTCAACGTGACAGAGCTTCTGTCTAGGTCTCCTCCAGCTTTGCACTTTGACCTGGACAGCCCTCAGTACAACCCTGGGCCCTCCCCCTTCACCACCAAGGACTGTTCACATACACTTCCGGTTGAACCTCTGGATGAACTGCTGGATGTGGGTCAGACATTCCACGTGAATTTCTCCCTGGAAGTGGATGAGGACTTTGCCGATCCTGCTTCTCAATCTCCCAATGTTGATTTAGACGTTGGTTCTCTAGACTGTGAAAGCCATTGTGAACCACCTCATCAGCAGCACTCTCCTTCTTCACCGATTACTGTGCCAGCAGACTGCATGGGTAGGGAAAGTGCCGTTGGCAGCCCTAGCTGGGATGAGGTCTTCGAGGATGACATTAATGACATAAAGGACGATGATATGGATGATAAAGCGGACTTCAAGCCACCATGTCATCCCACTCAGCCTAAAGCCCAGCACGCTAAAACCAACCTGGACGAGAGCATGGACCTGTTTGGAGATGACGAGACCTTCCTCCAGATGACCATCCCGAACATCCCTACGCCAGAGAACGTCAGTATCCGAATACCTAGCCCCCTGAAGGCTCCGGAGAGGTTAATAGGGTCAAGTAAAAGTGTGACAGAAACAAAGATGGTGTATCAGGTCAAACCTAGCCGTAGCCATATTTCTCCTGTAGCGCAGCAGGAGCCTGCTCAGGACCTTGACAACTTTGACTATTCTCAGGATTTCTTCTCTGTCAACTTTGACTTGGGCTGGGAGGAGGATGAAGGGGACACAGAGGCTGCTCCTAGTCCGTTCCCCTCAAAACCTTCAACCCCTGGGTCCAAAAAACAGGAAGCACCCCTTTCCTCCTCAGTGAATGGGCCACAAATCTCTGGCTCATCCACTCCCCTCTTTAGTTTCCATAGGAAGAACGTGTCCACACCCCTGGCAGCCTGTCCCGGAGGGAAGAAGGCAGACACCTCTGCTCTGGCTTCGCCTCAGACCTCTCCTCTGACCTCCAAGAGCGGAGCTCTGTTCTCACCAATCCCCACATTAGGGCCGAGGCGAGCTCTGCTGCCTGGTCCTTCCACCACCCCATCCACTTCGTTCTCATTATTAAAGAGGAAACTCCAGGGGACCTTACAGAATGCCCGGACTCCCAAAGCTCAGGTTGGGGACCCAGGAAATGGTTCTATAGAGATGGGACACAGTTTGTCTCACAAATCCATCTTGGACCCACCTCATCCAGGTTAGTTCACTCCAACTATTACAGGTGCTTGATTTCAATGTGTCCCCTAGTTTCCCATTCACAAACAACTAAGCCACCTTGTTGATATGTATACCTGGTCGAGACATTAGCAGGTGTGTAGGTCAGATTGTCAGAACAGCTCATCAAGGTAGCACATTCTGAGCGATAGGTCAGATTGGTACTGCTTTGCATTGACTGTTTGTGCCTGTGAGTGGGTAAGCACTTCAGGCATCTGCATTATGATTTGTTGTCCCCTGCCGCAGGCCTGTGCACCAGTGACAGTGAGGAGGAGGTTATCACCCGTAAGCGGGTTCATCATCATGTCAAGGCGAACCCCTTGTCTTCTCCAGTGGTAAGTCCCAATTTGCTACTTTTTCACTGTGTGTCAAGGACTATATAGTAAGCCTTCAGTAATGCATCTTCATTCTGTCAAACAGCCACCAAATGTAGGTCTGGTGAACACTTGCACTAGGTCTCTAATTCTAGTCATGTCGTGGTGTTAATGTTTATTTTTCTAACTTACGTACACTGAACAAAAATATACACGCAACATGTAAAGTGTTGGTCTCAGAAGTTTTCTATACACACAAAAAGCGTATTTATCTCAAATGTTGTTCCCAAATGTGTTTACATCTCTGTTAGTGAGCATTTCTCCTGTGCCAAGATAATCCATACACCTGACAGGTGTGGCATATTAAGAAGCAGGTTAAACAGCATGATCATTACACAGGTGCACCTTGTGCTGGGGACAATAAACGGCCACTCTAAAATGTGCAGTTTTGTCACACAACACAATGCCACAGATGTCTCAAGTTTTGAGGGAGCGTGCAATTGGCATGCTTACTGTTTTAGAGAATTTGGCAGAACGGTCAACCGGCCTCACCAACCGTAGACCACGTGTAACCACACCAGCCCAGGACCTCCACATCCGGCTTCTTCACATGCGGGATCGTCTGAGACCAGCCACCCGGACAGCTCTCAGGGAAGCTCATCTGCTCGCTCGCCATCCTCATCAGGGTCTTGACCTGATTGCAATTCAGCGTCGTAACCGACTTCAGTGGGCTGATGTCAACGTTGTGAATAGAGTGCCCCATGGTGGTGGTGGGGTTATGGTATGGGCAGGCATAAGCAACTGACAACGAACACAAATGCATTTTATCGATGGTAATTTGAATGCACAGTGATACCGTGAGGAGATCCTTAGGCCCATTGTTTTGCCAGTCATCCACCGCCATCACCTCATGTTTCAGCATGATAATGCAAGGCCCCGTGTCACAAGGATCTGTACACATTTCCTGGAAGCTGAAAATATCCTAGTTCTTCCATTGCCTGCATACTCACCTGACATGTCACCCATTGAACATGTTTGGGATGCTCTGGATCGACGTGTACAACATAGAGGTCGACCGATTAATCGGAATGACCGATTAATTAGGGCCATATTCAAAACAATCGGTAATCGGCATTTTTGATTGTGGCCGATTACATTGCACTCCACGGGGAGTCTGCGTGGCAGGCTGACTACCTGTTACGCGAGTGCAGCAAGAAGCCAAGGTAAGTTGCTGGCTAGCAAGTTAACTTATCTTATAAAAAAACAATCAATCTTAATATAAGCACTAGTTAACTACACATGGTTGATGATATTACTAGTTTATCTAGCTTGTCCTGCGTTGCATATAATCGATGCTTGTTCATTTCTTATCGAATCACAGCCTACTTCGCCAAACGGGTGACGATTTAACAAGCGCATTCGCGAAAAAAGCCCTGTCGTTGCACCAATGTACCTAACCATAAACATCAATGCCTTTCTTAAAATCAATACACAAGTATATATTTTTAAACCGGCATATTTAGTTAATATTGCCTGCTAACATGAATTTCTTTTAACTAGGGAAATTGTGTTACTCCTCTTGCGTTCCGTGCAAGCAGAGTCGGGGTATATGCAGCAGTTTGGGCCGCCTGGCTCGTTGCGAACTGTGTGAAGACCATTTCTTCCTAACAAAGAACGTCATTAATTTGCCAGAATTTTACATAATTATGACATAACATTGAAGGTTGTGCAATGTAACAGCAATAGTTAGACTTAGGGATGCCACCCGTTAGATAAAATACATAACGGTTCCGTATTTCACTGAAAGAATAAACGTTTTGTTTTCGAAATTATAGTTTCTGGATTTGACCATATTAATGACCTATGGCTTGTATTTTTGTGTGTTATTATGTTATAATTAAGTCTATGATTTGATAGAGCAGTCTGACTGAGCGGTGGTAGGCAGCAGCAGGCTCGTAAGCATTCATTCAAACAGCACTTTCCTGCATTTGCCAGCAGCTCTTCGCTGTGCTTCAAGCATTGCGCTGTTTATGACTTCAAGCCTATCAACTCCCGAGATTAGGCTGGTGTAGACTATGTGAAGTGGCTAGCTAGTTAGCGCTAATAACGTTTCAATCGGTGACATCCCTCGCTCTGAGACCTTGAAGTAGTTGTTCCTGCGGCTTTTGTGGAGCGATGGGTAATGATGCTTCGAGTGTGGCTGTTGTCGATGTGTCCCTGGTTCGAGCCCAGGTAGGGGCGAGGAGAGGGACAGAAGCTATACTGTTACACTGGCAATACTATAGTGCCTATAAGAACATCCAATAGTGAAAGGTATATGAAATACAAATGGTATAGAGAGAAATAGTCATAATTCCTATAATAACTACAACCTAAAACTTCTTACCTGGGAATATTGAAGACTCATGTTAAAAGGAACCACCAGCTTTCATATGTTCTCATGTTCTGAGCAAGGAACTTAAACGTTAGCTTTTTGACATGGCACATATTGCACTTTTACTTTCTTCTCCAACACTTTGTTTTTGCATTATTTAAACTAAATTCAACATTTCATTATTTATTTGAGGCTAAATGGATTTTATTGATGTATTATATTAAGTTAAAATAAGTAAATAAATAAACAAAATCGGCCGATTTAATCGGTGCCGGCTGTTTTTGGTCCTCCAATAATCGGTATCGGCGTTGAAAAATCATAGTCGGGGGACCTCTAGTACAATAGTGTGTTCCAGTTCCCGCCAATATCCAGCAACTTCGGACAGCCATTGAAGAGGAGTGGGAAAACATTCCACAGGCCACAATCAACAGTCTGATCAACTCTATGCAAAGGAAATGTGTCACGCTGCATGAGGCAAATGGTCACACCAGATACTGACTGGTTTTCTGATTCACACCCCTACCTTTTCTCATAAGGTATCTGACCAACCGATGCACATCTGTATTTCCATTCATGTGAAATCCATAGATTAGGGCCTAATTTATTTATTTCAATTGACTGATTTCCTGATATGAACTGTACCTCAGTAAAATCATTGAAATTGTTGCAAGTTGCGTTTTTCTATTTTTGTTCAGTAGTAGTGCATTGAGTTGCACTACCATCAATTGTACAATCATCCATTTCTATTATGTAACCTACCATATCTAATTTCTGTCCTCTTTTCCACATTTTATTTGCCATGGCTGTAGAGCATATGTGCCCTATTTAAGAAGTGCTCAATATATAGTAATGATACCATACTTTGTCGGAATATTGAGCGGTTGGATGTATCTCACTTCTCTATATAAGCCTTTAAGCATAGTCTGTCTCATAGCTGCCTGTTGTCGGCATGGCAACAGGCTCGCAGACTGCTTTTGCGAAGATCTATTTTGTTAAAAAAGTTCTATTCAGACTGGCCTCTTTTAGGAAAGCATCTGTTTTCTCTGAGACAACTCAGGTTTGGACAATACAAGACTATTCACCACACAGTTGCATACATGGTCTTGCCAGAGATAAAGAAAGCATAAGTGGGTCAGAATAGTCACGTGGGCTTCCAACTAAAGATTTACACTTTGCATCTTAGGTGGAATATCAATGATGCAAATGCAAAAGTGTCTGGGGGGAAAAAAAGTTATTTGTTTGAGAGATGATTCCTTGTGGTACCCAAGTAAAAAAATGTATTCACATTATTCTGATGATTGATGATTCTCTTTATCCATTGTTTGTTATATTTCCTCTCCCAGTCAATGCTTCTCAGTGATGTGGATTCTCCTATACAAGTGACCAGGAAGTCAAAGCATGCAGTGGCATGCATTGTAAGATAATCACTATAACCACTATCACTAAAGTATCATTATCAAACGTGTCAGTTCTAGCAGCTTGTGTGTACGATTCTCTTCCTCTCAATTATCTTTTACTTAATTCAGTACAAGCTAGCATCAAATAAATACTTGTGGATTACAATGAATGTTGACATTTTTTTTCTTCTTCTTGCCGTCATAATAAAGTTAATATGGCTTTGACCATGTCTTCCAAACCTCTTTTCCAGTCAGATGAGAGCGAGGGGGAGGGGGAGGCGATGTCTGACGATGACTTCCAGCATGTTCGACAGCCAAGAGCGCCCCCCCACGTGGCTGCGAAACCATCAGCATCGCATGGGAAAGCTAAGGTCAGTCAGGTGTCAAATACATCTCACATGAGAAGTGGTTGTCAGTAGCCCAGGGTCATTTCAAGTGTCTTGTCGTTCAGCTACCTTCTCTGTTGGTCGACGTATTTCTGTGTCTTTTGGAGGGTTTGGTATAAAGCAGAAGACATTTTAGTTTTTTCATATGTACGTTGGACAGTAAAGTAATCTACTCCTTCGAATCAACATTTCCTTCCCAGCAGGCCGTGCAGCACCACCACCGAGGAGCCCGTCACTTTCTGGACGAGGAGGCGGCGCTGTCCGAGGGGGCGGAGGTGTCATCTGACGAAGAGGACGGTGAAGAGCAGAACCGCTCACTGGAGGGCTTCGTTGTGAGCAACACCCAGTGCTCCCAGGGAATCAACGGTGAGGGGTCAAATTTAATAATAAGAACAACAACATGGGTTTTAGTACAACACTTTTCATGGACCCAAAGTCTCTTGTTATGTTATACAGTTGTTATACAGGTAGTCACCTATTATACAGTTCATTCACTGGGCATGAAATGGAATAAAGCGTTTCTAAAATGGGGAGATGCCTAAGAATCGCTCACTTTCATTTTCTGTTGCACTATGTATTGACATGATTTGGTGTGCCCTAACATGACCCAGCACTCAAGCATTTTGTCAAAGGGGACTACTGCTGGCTCGAGCAGCTTGGGCATTACTTGACTGACACACACACACACTCTCATTGTATCTCCCTGTGTGACAGATTCTGAGATGCAGGGGGTTTACCTGAAGTCAGTGAGAAGTCCTGCTGTGGCTGGCAAGTTCAAAATGATCTACAAGCAAAACCACAACATGGACATCTTCTCTCAGGTAGGATTATCAGGATTTCTTTGGTGTCGACTAATCTTAGGGCCGGTTTCCCAGACAGAGGTTAGTCCTTGTCTGAGATGCACTTTCAATAGTGAATCTCCGTTGAATGTGATTTTTAGTCTAGGATTTGGCTGTGTTTGGGGAAACTGTCCCTTAGAGTTTTATTCTATGATTTTTATCAACTGTACCCTTTTCACTCACTAAACAAAACAGTAACTAAACCCTAAACCTCAACTAAATCTTATAATAAATCATGTGGAAATCGAGCATGTTGAGATGACTAAACTGCTTGGAGTAACACTAGATTGTAAACTGTCATGGTCAAAACATATTGATGCAGTAGTAGCTTAGATGGGGAGAAGTCTGTCTATAGTAAAGCGATGCTATGCCTTCTTAACAGCACTATCAACAAGGCAGGTCCTACAGGCCCTTGTTTTGTCGCACCTTGACTACTGTTTAGTCGTGTGGTCAGGTGCCACAAAAAAGGACTTTTTTGAAAATTGCAAATGGCTCAGAACAGGGCAGCACAGCTTGCCCTTGGATGTACACAGAGAGCTAATATTAATAATATGCATGTCAATCTCTCCTGGCTGAAAGTGGTGAAAGTGGTTGATTTGAAAAACAGATTAAAAACCACCTTATGGAACAGCGTGAAGCAACACAAACGTTGGCACAGACACATCCATACACACATACGATAACATACGCACTATACATACACATGGATTTAGTACTGTAGATATGTGGTAGTGGTGGAGTAGGGGCCTGAGGGCACACAGTGTGTTGTGAAATCTGTGAATGTAATGTTTTAAAATTGTATAAACTGCCTTAATTTTGCTGGACCCCAGGAAATGTAGCTGCTGCCAATGGGGATCCATAATAAATACAAATACACTCAAGTTGACTTTTTTTCTGATGAATGCTTTATGCTGAAATCTATAGGTGTTTATGAAGGATAAATAAAGGCTTTTTTACTTTAAAACCCACTGGACCTTGGATTTTTCAAGCCACTTAAACCCTTTTTTGTTGGATTAGATAAAACATTTTTTAAATCTGACTTAATAATTTCTTAAAGTTTTTAAAGAAACAATGAATAGAAGTAAAGAAACGAAGTTAGCCGATTCAATCACTTTATAACGTTTTGCTTAAGCTTCTCTCCAAACCGTCCATAGGTGCCTGAGCTGGACGAGACATACGCGGAGGACAGCTTTGTGGTGAGTGGCAGTGGTGAGGAAGAGCTCGGCGAGGAGGTCCCATTGGAGCTTATCTACGAGGACTCCTTCGTGGAGGGGAGGAGGCAGTACCCCACCAGACGCAAGGCGCTGATCCGAAACATCAGGGCTCAGGCTGGGAGCGGGCTTGCCACTCTGGACAAGCGGGCTGCTGACCCTCAACCTAATCCTGCTGGGGGAAAAAAGCGCTCCCGCATAGTGCACTTGGAGGACTCCAGCTCGGAAGAAGAAGTGGAGAAAAGTAGAAATAGTGTGAAAGCTGGAGGTGTTTCTGCCATCTGCAGGCTAACTGAGTTACAGCAACAGCATGACTGGGTGTTTAAAGCTCCACAGCAGCAGGTGCCCCCTAGTGGAACCACCAGAGCCTCCACAGCGAGCTGTGTGGTGGGGCCTAGAGTCCTCAGTGGAGCCAGGTCCTCCTCTATGAACTCTGTGATGGAGCCTAGCGCCCCAAGTGGAACCAGCAGGACCTCCTCAGTGAGCTCCGTGAGGGGGCCTAGAGAGGAGCAGCAGGAAGAGAGGTGTTGCCAGAGGCTCCATCAGCAGGCCCTCCTGTCTGAGGAGCTGGACTTTGAGCAGTCAGAGTCTCTGTTGTTCTCAAGTAAACAGCCACAGGTAATGTGGTAATGTACTGATATGGGCCACATGATATAGGCCAAATAGGTTGTGTTTACACAGGCAGCCCAATTATGCTATTTTTTTCCACCTATTGGTCTTTTGACCAATCACATCCAATCTTTTACAGAGCTGACCTGATTGGTCAAAAGACCAATTAGTGAAATAAAATCTGATTGGGCTGCCTGTGTATACACAGCCATATAGGTCACACAGATATGTCAGATGCTGATCTATGTACCATGATGTTAGTAAACTGTAATAAATTCACTTAGCATCACGTGCCAAGGGATATTTAGTTACTGTAAATAACAGATGTTTGAATCAATACAGAGTACAAACAACAACTGTTCTATTTTTTTTCATCCGTCTAGGCCAAACTTATCCTACAATAGAAGAACGGAATAGAATCTTCCGGAATGTGGATTACAGAAGTAGTAATTCATTTGATTTCTCCCTAAATGTCTATGTTGTGTCTTTCCCCAGGCTACCTCCTCCACCTCCTCAGTACCCCACGCCCAGACCTCCTTCTGTCAGGCCGCCACTCTAAGCAAGCCCCCTGCCTCGTCATCGAACCCATCGGGCCTCGTCTCTGTACTGGTGGACAGCCGCTGTATCATAGCCTGCGCGGATGTGGTCTCCAGCCTGCGCCAGCGTTACGCTGTCACGGCCCACGTGTGCTCGCTGGACGGCTGCGACTTCGTGGTCAGTAACCGCATGGCGGTCGAGAGGCAGTGCCAGTCGGAACTGGCCGGGATGCCGAACCGCAAACGGCTTGTGGAGAAGGTGACCAGGTTGCAGGGCCTATTTGAGCGGATCTGTCTCATCGTAGAGAAGGACCGCACCAAACCAGGTGAGGGAGGGGACGCACTCACTTTTTAATGGACCAGTTGGCTGGGATACTTCCTGTGGGGGTCACTTCCTGATTTTCTACATTATGCTTGTCACATCACTTTTGTTTGATTGTGACAGAAGCCACTTGATTTAGCTCGCCCAGCTTGCTTTGTTTTCATTTGGATCCATTCCACAAGCAAATGTCACGTTCGAATGATGCACCAGCACCAAAATGCTCTTGTAGTAGGATAGTTAACGCTAAGGTCGGGACCTTGACAAACTTAAAGGGCAACTGCACTTCCTTATTTGGCCCCGTTTTAGGTTTGGTTCATTAAGAAATGGAAGCGGACTAATTCAAAAGTGAGTTGGTTCCAGGGTGTGGTTTGATGTGGGTGCCTCTTGTGTGTGTTCGCAGGTAGGAAGAGTTAGACAAATTATTTCGCCAATTAGCTTCAGCCGGCTGGTGTGCGACCATGGCAAAGCTGGTTTGACTTTGGATAGCCCATCTCTGGGAATACTTGGGGACTGTCAATAAATTACACAATGTAAATGGGACAATATTTCCATCTTGCACATATTTTAGTTGTCTCATTACATGCTTTCAATATTTGTATATGAATTTCTACAATTTATAGTTGGTTTGAGGTTAAGTCATTGAAATTTGGAGCAATTGACCATTTTAATATATTGTTTAATTTACTGATGGTCCCTAACTAGCCCCATTAGGATATCGAATGTCAAAGCTAATTGACCATGGGCGTTAATGATTCGGTCGTGTGCAGCTGCTCTCTGAATTTATGATTACGTGGATACTGCCAACCCATGGAAAACTGTTACGGTATCCTCCATTCCATGACACCATTTTTTTTCATCATCTCGCAAACCTCAGTTTTGGACGAGACGGACTTTATGACCAAAATGATCCTATTTACACTTTGTAGTCAATTTTGACACTAGAATAAATGTTTCTAAGTCGTATCGATGCCACATAGGCCATTTTCAAAACAAGAAGATGCTTTTAAGGGCAGTCACTCTTTAACAGTGAGTGATGGCCATAAAAACGTGCAGGACTGATGGCTATAGCTACAGTATGTTCAACAAGTATATTATTCCTCTGGCTTCATCTAGCTCTATTTGTGATATTTTACCTTGCCTCGTTGGCTTGCTAGCTTGCCCGGTAATCAATCTGATGACATCTGCAATGTTTGTTGACTTGCATGAGCTGCATTTGAAGTTGCATGTAAACATATCCGCTCACTGCTAGGTAAACAAAGAGCTTTCTGATTCCGAACCGCGTGCCCAACTTTTCATGATGTGGACAGGTGGGCAAGCTACATCAAGTGTGTCTAGCGATGACCGATGACAGAATGTATATGGAAGTTTGATAAAATATTGAATGTAACACTATAACCAGGAAGATCCCACATTACATTATTTAAAGGGTTCAGCATTGCCTTTCTGTCATCAGACAAACATTTTTGGAAAGTTAATCTACCGTTCGTTATTCTTCATATTTTGTACATTTGCCTCGCCTTCTTCCCATAGGTGAAGCTTCACGTCCTTTCCAACCTACACGCTACTACGACAGCACACTGGCCAGCTTGGTGCAGGCAGGCGTCCGACTCCTGGTGAGTGGGGGGCCTGAGGAGAGCGCCACCCTACTGGCTGAGCTGGCCCGAGTGGAGCAGAGGAAGGGCCAGGCTATTACCGTGCCATTAGAGGTCAAAGGTCACCGGCAGCAGGCGCTACTCTTCTACCGAACGCTGCCCTGTGTCAGCTATGTCAACGCCCTCAACATGAGCCACAGCTTCAGATCGGTGGGCCACCTGGTCAACAGGTAGGGGAAATAAACTGCTATTGTTCGCATCACTGTTAGCATTATTAGCTCTGTTAGCATGTCAGTTAGCATTACCTCTGTTATCAAATCAAGCTTTATTTGTCACATGCGCCGAATACAACAAGTGTAGACCTTGCTGTGAAATGCTTACTTACAAGCCCTTAACCAACAGTGCAGTTCAAGCAGAGTTAAGAAAATATTTACCAAATAAACTAAAGTAAAAAAGTAACACAATAACATAACAATAACAAGGCTATATACAGGGGGTACCGGTTAGTCAGTGTGCGGGGGTACAGGTTAGTTGAGGACAACACTGCCAGTTCTCTGACCACCTCCCTATAGGCTGACTCATCGTTGTCGGGGATTGGGCCTACCACTGTTGTGTCGTCAGCAAACTTAACGATGGTGTTGGAATCATGTTTGGCCACGCAGTCGTGGGTGAACAGGGAGTACAGGAGGGGACTGAGTACACACCCCTAAGGGCCCCAGTGTTGAGAATCAGCGTGGAGGTGTTAAGTCCCAGGGTCCTTAGCTTAGTCATCTCTCTAAGCATTGTTACCTCGGTTCTATGTTGTAAGTATGAGGACACCTGCTCGTCAAACATTTCATTCCAAAATCATCGGCATTAATATGGAGTTGGTCCCCCCTTTGCTGCTATAACAACCTCTACTCTTCTGGGAAGGCTTTCCACTAGATTATGGAACATTGCTGCCGGGACTTGCCTCCATTCAGACACGAGCGTTAGTGAGGTTGGCCACTAATGTTGGGTAATTAGGCCTAGCTCGCAGTCGGTGTTCCAATTCATCCCCAAGGTGTTCAGTGGGGTTGAAGTCAGGGGTCTGCGCAGGCCAGTCAAGTTCTTCCACACCAGTCTCAACAAACCATTTCTGTATGGACCTCGCTTTGTGCATGGGGGCATTGTCATACTGAAACAGGAAAGGACCATTATTCCGCCTCCACCAAACTTTACAGTGGGCACTATGCATTCGGGCAGGTAGCGTTCTCCTTGCATCTGCCAAACCCAGATTCGTCCGTCAGACTGCCAGATAGTGAAGCGTGATTCATTACTCCAGAGAACACGTTTCCACTGCTCCAGAGTCCAATGGCGGCGGGCTTTACACCACTCTAACCAACGTTTAAAATTGCGCATGGTCATCTTAGAAAACCATTTCATGAAGCTCCCGACAAACAGTTTTTGTGCTGATGTTGCTTCCAGAGGCAGTTTGGGGGAGGGGTAGGCAGTCATTGTGAATAATAATTTGTTCTTAACTGACTTGCCTAGTTAAGTAAAACTTGGATCCTGGATCTAGCTGTCGGACAGCTTTTTGTAAAGAGATCTCGGAAATGCAGTGTAACCACGTGACATTTTGTGTCTCCTTATGTTACGGGATGAAAACAGTTTTTATGGGCACATAATACATGTATGCCATTGCAGAATCGAATGCTTCTAACCGAAAGAGTCACCTTACTGCGATACTTAAAACCTAAATTGATACTGTCAATAACTCTTCAATGATTATGTGCATTTGGTGTGGAGCCGTTTTAATTATGTTGTGATATTATTACACATCATCTGATCCAGGAAGGAATTTTCTGAATGACAGTCAAGTGAGGAACAGCTGATGTGATAGCACATGCGATGCAACAACAGCCCAAGTGCTGGGAAATACAGTTGAAGTCGGAAGTTTACATACACCTTAGCCAAATACATTTAAACTCAGTTTTTCACAATTCCTGACATTTAATCCTAGTAAAAAATGATCTGTCTTAGGTCCGTTAGGATCACCACTTTATTTTAAGAATGTGAAATGTCAGAATAATAGTAGAGAGAATGATTTATTTCTATGGGTCAGAAGTTTACATACACTCAATTAGTATTTGGTAGCATTGCCTTTAAATTGTCTAACTTAGGTCAAACGTTTACCATAAAGGCTTGATTGGTGGAGTGCTGCAGGGATGGTTGTCCTTCTGGAAGGGACTCTCATCTCTACAGAGGAACTCTAGAGCTCTGTCAGAGTGACCATCAGGTTCTTGGTCACCTACCTGACCAAGGCCCTTCTCCCCCGATTGCTCAGTTTGGCCGGGCAGCCAGCTCTAGGAAGAGTCTTGGTGGTTCCAAACTTCTTCCATTTAAGAATGATGGGGACCTTCAATGCGGCAGAATTTTTTTTGTACCCTTCCCTAGATCTGTGCCCCGACACAATCCTGACTCTGAGCTCTACGGACAATTCTTTCGACCTCATGGCTTGGTTTTTGCTCTGACATGCATTGTCAACTGTTAGACCTTTTATATAGGCAGGTGTGCGCCTTTCCAAATCATGTCCAATCAATTGAATTTACCACAGGTGGACTCCAATCAAGTTGTAGAAACATCTCAAGGATGACAATGGCAACAGGATGCGCCTGAGCTCAAATTCTAGTCTCATAGCAAAGGGGCTGAATACTTATGTAAATACGTTTTTATTTTAAATACATTTTTTTGCTTTGTCATTATGGGGTATTGTGTGGAGATTGAGGAAAATACATAATTTAATACATTTTAGAATAAGGCTGTAATGTAACAAAATGTGGAAAAGGGGAATGCACTGTGTAAGGGCTTTCGTTCTCCTCTTCCTCGGACGAGGAGAGGAGAGAAGGATCATCAGACCAAAATGCAGCATTAGGGAAATAAGCCATCTTTTATTTAACATGACGATGGCAACACGAAAAAACAAAACACTTTCAAAAATACAAAACAAGAAAACGACGTAGACGAAACCTGAACATAAACTTACATAACTAAACGTAACACTTACGGACAGGAAACAGACTACATCGAAACGAACAACCGAACAGTCCCGTATGGTGCAAGACATAACACAGATACGGAAGACAATCACCCACAAACAAACAGTGAGAACACCCTACCTAAATATGACTCTTAATTAGAGGAAAACGCAAACCACCTGCCTCTAATTAAGAGCCATGCCAGGCAACCCAAAACCAACATAGAAACAGAAAACATAGACTGCCCACCCAAAACACACGCCCTGACCATAAACACATACAAAAACAACATAAAACAGGTCAGGACCGTTACACACTGTATATTTGCCATATATGCCAAACCCCTCGGGTGTTATTGCTTAATTATACAACGGGTGGGTCTAACCCTGAATGCTGATTGGTTAAAACCGCATTCCAGCCGGTGTCTATTCCACAGGTTTCCACCGCTAAATCTATGATATTAAATGCCCATTTACTCTTCCATCTGACTGCGCAATCCACTGTCTCATCAGCCCAGCCAGGCAATTTATAAACTTGATCTCCAGTATAAAAATCATCTAGACATTGTCACATTTTAGACTAACATTTAGTTTTCAACAGCTGAGATTTGTATAAACCTTGCTGTCTGTTTCTCCGACATTTGCAACATAGTTTCAAAATTCAAATTCGATCTCCAGCTGTCCCATAGTAATGAACGTGTCAGAAAGGCAGGGAGAGTTTCTTAGCCAGTCGAAATCATGAATCAGCTGGCATCATTTTTATGGATATACTGTGTATATGCACTGCTCAAAAAAATAAAGGGAACACTAAAATAACACATCCTAGATCTGAATGAATGAAATATTCTTATTAAATACTTTTTTCTTTACATAGTTGAATGTGCTGACAACAAAATCATCAATGGAAATCAAATTTATCAACCCATGGAGGTCTGGATTTGGAGTCACACTCAAAATTAAAGTGGAAAACCACACTACAGGCTGATCCAACTTTGATGTAATGTCTTTAAAACAAGTCAAAATGAGGCTCAGTAGTGTGTGTGGCCTCCACGTGCCTGTATGACCTCCCTACAATGCCTGGGCATGCTCCTGATGAGGTGGCGGATGGTGTCCTGAGGGATCTCCACCCAGACCTAGACTAAAGCATTCGCCAACTCCTGGACAGTCTGTGGTGCAACGTGGCTTTGGTGGATGGAGCGAGACATGATGTCCCAGATGTGCTCAATTGGATTCAGGTCTGGGGAACGGGCGGGCCAGTGCATAGCATCAATGCCTTCCTCTTGCAGGAACTGCTGACACACTCCAGCCACATGAGGTCTAGCATTGTCTTGCATTAGAAAGAACCCAGGGCCAACCGCACCAGCATATGGTCTCACAAGGGGTCTGAGGATCTCATCTCGGTACCTAATGGCAGTCAGGCTACCTCTGGCGAGCACATGGAGGGCTGTGCGGCCCCCCAAAGAAATGCCACCCCACACCATGACTGACCCACCGCCAAACCGGTCATGCTGGAGGATGTTGCAGGCAGCAGAACGTTCTCCACGGCGTCTCCAGACTCTGTCACGTCTGTCACATGTGCTTATGTGCTCAGTGTGAACCTGCTTTCATCTGTGAAGAGCACAGGACGCCAGTGGCGAATTTGCCAATCTTGGTGTTCTCTGGCATATGCCAAACGTCCTGCACGGTGTTGGGCTGTAAGCACAACCCCCACCTGTGGACGTCGGGCCCTCATACCACCCTCATGGAGTCTGTTTCTGACCGTTTGAGCAGACACATGCACATTTGTGGCCTGCTGGAGGTCATTTTGCAGGGCTCTGGCAGTGCTCCTCCTAATCCTCCTTGCACAAAGGCGGAGGTAGCGGTCCTGCTGCTGGGTTGTTGCCCTCCTACGGCCTCCTCCACGTCTCCTGATGTACTGGCCTGTCTCCTGGTAGCGCCTCCATGCTCTGGACACTACGCTGACAGACACAGCAAACCTTCTTGCCACAGCTCGCATTGATGTGCCATCCTGGATGAGCTGCACTACCTGAGCCACTTGTGTGGGTTGTAGACTCCGTCTCATGCTACCACTAGAGTGAAAGCACCGCCAGCATTCAAAAGTGACCAAAACATCAGCCAGGAAGCATAGGAACTGAGAAGTGGTCTGTGGTCACCACCTGCAGAACCACTCCTTTATTGGGGGTGTCTTGCTAATTGCCTATAATTTCCACCTGTTGTCTATTCCATTTGCACAACAGCATGTGACATTTATTGTCAATCAGTGTTGCTTCCTAAGTGGACAGTTTGATTTCACAGAAGTGTGATTGACTTGGAGTTACATTGTGTTGTTTAAGTGTTCCCTTAATTTTTTTGAGCAGTGTACAAAGAAATGTCAAACAAAACAATATGCAGCTAGTTTGCATTCTTTCTAGCTCCAGTTTGAAGTGATTGTGTTAGCTGTGTTGTTGGCTAGCTCCTCTGAACAACAGTGTCCTGACGAGTGAGCACATTTTCTATGCCAGGCGAAATTGCATTAGCTCATTGTTATGGATGTATCCAAATAAATGTCACTAGAAGAAAGCTTAAACATATGCAGCTATTTTGCTGATATTCTGGTTGTAAGTTAGCCGTAGTTGAGTAGCTAACAAGCAAGGGATAACGTTGCCAGCCATTGGAACATAGATACAGAACAAAAAGACTGAACAACTGGGTCGCGTCATTGGCAACCGAAACGAAGGGTTGCAACTCTAGATTTGTCTTGGGACTGTATGAAATAGTATGAATAAATTCATCAAAATAATGTTTTTTTTTTTATGAAGATATGTCAATCATTGTTTGAATATGTTGGTAACCCATTGTTTAAAAGTGATAATGCCCTCGAAGCCTCGACTTCGTCTCGGGCCTAACAACATCGGTGCCGATATATCCTCCAAACACCGGCTTCTCGGCATTTTCACTTATGCGGGCACTAACATCTAATGATGGCTTCAACTTGGCTTGCCATACAAATCCTTCCGTTACTAAAGGAATCTGTTTTTGGAGGGACTTTCTCATTATAAAAACAGGGATGGTGAAATTCTAATGGTGAGATTTAATGTTACCACTATTCATGTCTTTATAATGTGTGCCTGCGTTGCTCACAAAGGCTACAGAAAAATCACCATGCGTGCATCCAGGCAAGTCCGCATTATTCTCACATATTTTAGAATGTACTAGTAATTTGAATGTCAGTGCATTGACAAGGCCCCAAAAAATTCATTATTATTAAAGTGGTAATTAATTTATTTATTTATTACAATTTTTGCATGCTTTTTTTTGGGGGGGGGTTCTATATTGGGGGTGTTCTACAATTTTCTAACATTGAGGTCTTTGAAAAGTACAATTCAGTGCTTGAAAAAGTCCCTGAAAGTCCTTGAATTTGACTTGCCAATGTATGCATGAAACCTACTTAAAGGAAGTATAGTTCTAGGCCAATGTTGTATACAGTGGGGCAAAAAAGTATTTAGTCAGCCACCAATTGTGCAAGTTCTCCCACTTAAAAAGATGAGAGAGGCCTGTAATTTTCATCATAGGTACACTTCAACTATGACAGACAAAATGAGAAAAAAAATCCAGAAAATCACATTGTAGGATTTTTTATTAATTTATTTGCAAATTATGGTGGAAAAATACGTTTTTGGTCAATAACAAAAGTTATCTCAATACTTTGTTATATACCCTTTGTTGGCAATGACAGAAGTCAAACGTTTTCTGTAAGTCTTCACAAGGTTTTCACACACTGTTGCTGGTATTTTGGCCCATTCCTCCATGCAGATCTCCTCTAGAGCAGTGACATTTTGGGGCTGTTGCTGGGCAACACGGACTTTCAACTCCCTCCAAAGATTTTCTATGGGGTTGAGATCTGGAGACTGGCTAGGCCACTCCAGGACCTTGAAATGCTTCTTACGAAACCACTCCTTTGTTGCCCGGGCGGTGTGTTTGGGATCATTGTCATGCTGAAAGACCCAGCCACGTTTCATCTTCAATGCCCTTGCTGATGGAAGGAGGTTTTTACTCAATCTCACGATACATGGCCCCATTCATTCTTTCCTTTACACGGATCAGTCGTTCTGGTCCCTTGGCAGAAAAACAGTCCCAAAGCATGATGTTTCCACCCCCATGCTTCACAGTAGGTATGGTGTTCTTTGGATGCAACTCAGCATTCTTTGTCCTCCAAACACGACGAGTTGAGCTTTTACCAAGAAGTTATATTTTGGTTTCATCTGACCTTATGACATTCTCCCAATCTTCTTCTGGATCATCCAAATGCTCTCCAGCAAACTTCAGACGGGCCTGGACATGTACTGGCTTTAGCAGGGGGACACGTCTGGCACTGCAGGATTTGAGTCCCTGGCGGCGTAGTGTGTTACTGATGGTAGGCTTTGTTACTTTGGTCCCAGCTCTCTGCAGGTCATTCACTAGGTCCCCCCGTGTGGTTCTGGGATTTTTGCTCACCGTTCTTGTGATCATTTTGACCCCACAGGGTGAGATCTTGCGTGGAGCCCCAGATCGAGGGAGATTATCAGTGGTCTTGTAGGTCTTCCATTTCCTAATAATTGCTCCCAAAATTGATTTCTTCAAACCAAGCTGCTTACCTATTGCAGAGTCAGTCTTACCAGCCTGGTGCAGGTCTACAATTTTGTTTCTGGTGTCCTTTGACAGCTCTTTGGTCTTGGCCATAGTGGAGTTTGGAGTGTGACTGTTTGAGGTTGTGGACAGGTGTCTTTTATACTGATAACAAGTTCAAACAGGTGCCATTAATACAGGTAACGAGTGGAGGACAGAGGAGCCTCTTAAAGAAGAAGTTACAGGTCTGTGAGAGCCAGAAATCTTGCTTGTTTGTAGGTGACCAAATACTTATTTTCCACCATAATTTGCAAATAAATTCATTAAAAATCCTAGAATGTGATTTTCTGGAGAAAAAAATTCTTCATTTTGTCTGTCATAGTTGAAGTGTACCTATGATGAAAATTACAGGCCTCTCTCATCTTTTTAAGTGGGAGAACTTGCACAATTGGTGGCTGACTAAATACTCTTTTGCCCCACTGTAGGTATAGTTATGGGCAATTTGCATATATTCCTCTAAGTACACATGTGGAACTGCATACATTTTTTTTTAGTTTTAAACATTTTTTTTGTAATATCCCAATGTCACACATTGGCCCCATTTTATTTATAGAAATACCCCCAGTTGCATATGTGGATATGGAAATGTCTTCTTCAGTCTGGTGTAGAAAAAACCCTACAACATGATAAACATTCAGACGTCAAAGGGCAACTTCATATTCATCTCCTCCAGCACCACCCCAACATCAACACATGTGAAAATGGTGCGTTTGTATGTTTTGTAGTAAAAAAGATCATTGGTGTGCATCGTGTGATTTTGACCAATTGTAATTAGGCATTGCCTACTAATTGGTCGATGTCATTGGAAACAATTATCTTTCTCAATCTTTTTTCCCCCCACAGAACATAGAAATGTGCCATTTTCACATACAGTATGTTGGGGTGGTGCTGGAGATGAAGTTGAACAATTGTGAAATTTCTATTTAATGTGCTGCAGAATCTTTAATAACAATATATGAGCAATATGTGATACCATCAGATGCACGACATGGCCAAAAGTATGTGGACACCTTCAAATTAGTGGATTCAGCCATTTCAGCTGTAAGTCAACTCTAAGTTCTGTCATTGTGAAGTGGAAACATCTAAGAGCAGCAACGACTCAGCCGCGAAATGATAGGCCACACAAGCTCACAGAACGGGACCACCGAGTGCTGAAGCACGTAGTGCGTAAAATGGTCTGTTGGTTGCAACACTCACTATGGTTCAAACTGCCTTTGGAATCAACGTCCACACAAGAACTGTTTGTCGGGAGCTTCATGAAATGGGTTTCCATGGCCGAGCTGCCGCACACAAGCCTAAGATCACCATGTGCAATGCCAGGCATCGGCTGAAGTGGTGTAAAGCTCTCCGCCACTGGACTCTGGAGCAGTGGAAACGCGTTCTCTGGAGTGATTCATCACGCTTCACTAACTGGCAGTCCGACAGACGAATCTGGGTTTGGCGGATGCCAGGAGAACACTACCTGCCGAATGCATAGTGCCAACTATAAAGTTTGGTGGATAAATAATGGTCTGAGTCTGTTTTTCATGGTTCGGACTAGGCCGCTTAGTTCCAGTGAAGGGAAATCTTAATGCTAGAGCATACAATGACATTCTACACAATTATGTGCTTCCAACCATGTGGCAACATTTTGGGGAAGGGACTTTTCTGTTTCAGCATGAAAATGCACAAAGCGAGGGCCGTACAGAAATGGTTTGTCGAGAGCGGTGTGGAAGAACTTGACTGGCCTGCACTGAGCTCTGACCTTAACCCCATCAAATGTCTTTGGGATGAATTGGAACACCCGACTGCGAGCCAGGCCAAATCACCCAACATCAGTGCCCGACCTCACTAATGCTTTTGTGACTGAATGGAAGCAGGCCCCTGCAGCAATGTTCAAACATCTAGTGGAAAGCCTTGCCAGGAGAGTGGAGGCTGTTATAGCAGCAAAGGGCTGACCAACTCCATATTAATGCCCATTTTGGAATGAGATTTTCGACGAGCAGGTGTCCACCATAGTTATGGCCATGTAGTGTATATAGTAGAGAATACATTAATTAGCTACAGTAGCATTAACTCTCTCTCTCTCCTCTACTTGTAGCTCTATCGAGGCTCTACAGAAGGGGGCGTGTGTGAGCCGCTCCAGAGCCGAGGAGATCTACCGCTGCCTACGCTACTCCTGTGACACCACCCTGATGACTACCAACACACCCAGGAAGAACGACCTTTAGCCAGCCATCACTGCTTAAATCTCCATTGACACTGGTCTAAGGTCAGTGTGGCCCTTTTCCTTCCTAATGGTTACTGGTTAGGATTTTGGGAGAGTTTACCGATCCCAGATCTGTGCCTCCAGGACAATTGACAATCTTGCTCTCAAACAGGACCGTTAATGGCATCATGGCCTTGAATCGTGTGGATTAGTCACCAAATGGAATAAAGAATAGTGAATAAGGGATGGTCTACCTGGACTTCACCTTCGTTCCCCATTACAAAATGAGTATTTCTTGCACATTTGAAATAAGACTTGACTTGATAACGGACACTAAGGTGAATGTAAGTTGTAAGTACTCGCTCCCTCCTATGTAAAATGTGTAAGTGCATTTCTGTTTTGTTTAACAAATATTTTAAGTTATTACAATATCTGTTCAAATAATGGAGTAATATCTTTGTGTTCATATTTTGTAAAGAGATCAAATATAAGGTTTTGATTGCAGGAATAAAAATGCACAATTTTTCTGTAACAAAATCAAATTCACAATGAAATCAGAGGCATTTGTTTATTATTCGTTTAAGGTAATTTGATTCAGTCAAAACACAATGACAGGTATTATCCCCCAAGAATACAAAATGAAGTTTATGCACATATCTTTCTTAGTGTTAGATTCATACATTCCTCTTTGTCCAACATTAATAGTTGGTTGTATTTGACTGTAACAGGTCAGTGATTTCAACTTATCTCTGTCTGTAGTCTCTTCGCATTGCAGAGTCTGGCAAGACTAGTCTGTCTGAAGCACAAGGGTTCACCCTTTCATTTCATGACGAAGACATAACGACAGAGTAGGACACGTCATTGGTCTTTCCAGTCTTTATAATAGAGTTCCCGCATAAAAACATTTGACACTCTGGGGGCGAATATGCACTATGGAGTCATATATATAGTACCTTCTGAAAGTATTCACACCCCTTGACTTTTCCCACATTTTGTGGGGTTACAGCCTGAAATTTAAATGGGTCACTGATCTACAGACAATACCCCATAATGTCAAAGAGGAATTATATATTATTTGAGATGTTTACAAATTAATAAAACATTTAAGCTGAAATGTCTTGTGTCGATAACTATTCAACCATTTTGCTATGGCAAGCCTCAATAAGTTCAGGAGTAAAAATGTGCTTAGCAAGTTGCATGGACTAACTCTGTGTGCAATAATAGTGTTTAACTTGATTTTTAAATGAGTACGCCATCTTTGGGGGTACAAATATCTGTCAGTTCCCTTAGTAGAGCAGTGAATTTCAAGCACAGATTCCACCACAAAGACCAGGGAAGTTTTCCAATAGTTTGCAAAGAAGGGCACAAAAAAGCAGACATTTGAATATCCCTTTGAACATGAAGTTATTAATTACACTTTGGATGGTGTATCAATACAAAGATATACAGGCGCCCTTCCTAACTCAGCTGCCAGAACGGAAGGAAACCTCCCAATAGGTACCCTTTTTGAGGCTTTGTAAAACCTCCCTGGTCTTTTTGGTTGAATCTGTTTTTGAAATTCACTGCTCAACTGAGGGACCTTACAGATAATTGTACGCTTGAGGTACAGAGATAGGGTTGCCATTTTTTTTAGTTAACGTATTAATGCACACAGCGATTCTATCCAACTTATGTGACTTGCTAAGCACATCTTTACTACTTATTAACTTATTTAGGCTTGCCATAAAAGGGCTTGTGAATAATTGACTCAATACATTTGTTTTTCATTCATTAGAAAAAAATCTAAAAACATAATTCCGCATTGACATTATGGGGTATTGTGAGTAGGCCAGTGACAACTCAAAATTTGGTCAATTTCAAAGGGCGGCAGGTAGCCCAAATCAAATTGTATTTGTCACATACACATGGTTAGCAGATGTTAATGCGAGTGTAGCGAAATGCTTGTGCTTCGAGTTCCGACAATGCAGTAATATCCAACGAGTAATCTGACAATTCCACAACTACTACCTTATACACACAAGTGTAAAGGGATAAAGAATATGTACGAGTGATGGTACAGAACGGCATAGGCAAGATGCAGTAGATGGTATCGAGTACAGTACATACATATGAGATGAGTAATGTAGGGTATGTAAACATAAAAGTGCATAGTTTAAAGTGGCTAGTGATACATGTATTACATAAAGATGGCAAGATGCAGTAGATGATATAGAGTACAGTATATACATATACATTATATTAAGTGGCATTGTTTAAAGTGGCTAGTGATACATTTCTGATCAATTTCCATTATTAAAGTGAGCTAGAGTTGAGTCACAGGCACACCATTCCCTAGCATACCACTCGCCAATGTCCAGTCTCTTGACAACAAGGTTGATGAAATCCGAGCAAGGGTTGCTTTCCAGAGAGACATCAACGTTCTTGCTTCACGGAAACATGGCTCACTCAAGAGATGCTATCGGAGTCGGTGCAGCCAGCTGGTTTCTTCACGCATCGCACCGACAGAAACAAGCATCTTTCTGGTAAGAAGAGGTGCGGGGGGTATGTCTTATGAAGAATGTTAACCTAGCGGTTAAGTGTGAATCAGTAACCAAAAGGTCGCTGGTTCAAATCACCAAACCGACTAGTTAAGGAGTAAAAAAAAAGGCATTTTTGTCCTTGAGCAAGGCACTTAACCCGAATTGCTAAGTCACAGTAAATATACTGTGTAAAGGTTCAGACATTTTGTGAAATAGCACAGTTAAATAGAAATCAAACTGGATGGACATCAGAAATAAAAACATAACTATTGTTAAGTGTGTATAAACTGAAGGTGTATTAGTTTACTCCAATTTGGGGGAAGGATGGTAGGGTTTGCAGGGAATAAAGTATATTCTTAAATGTATATGGATATATATTTACCCCAAAAATATATGGGGGATTGGAAATGATGCAGACAATTACAATGACGGAAGCAACAATCTTTGGGCAATAAAGCTTAGGCCAGGATTTAATCCGATCTGGCGCCGTTGGCAAATGTTCCAACGTTCGTGCAGACCACGTTCACTGTAAACGCGTTGCTGCACATCTCAGCTTAGTCGGAGATTAAATTGAAATGGTGCATCCTGACCTTTGGCAGACATACTTTGTTACATTCTTGCCTTGAAAAGACATGACAAAAGACTCCATATTAGATCGTTTTTATTCTGCCATTTCTTTTTCCACATATTGCTTTGGTTGCAAGACATTAAGACCTATAAAGAACAAACATTACACGTACAAAATAAAAGTTACTTGCCCTTTTGGACATATGCCATCCAACCTGTACAGTACAACCAAAATGCTGATGGTTTTCCGTAACAGTAAAACAAAGGAAGCAGCATTCCATATAGTTGAGTTGCCCTTGTGTCTACGATCACACTTAAATTCTGCCATAAAAGAAATAAGACGAGAAAGCACTGACCCAAGTTCACAGTATAAATACATCATACAGTAGGTTACTCTGTACAAGCAGTGTCATCCAGCATATAGAAACGAGTCGTTAGTTATTGTGAAACACATGCAATTCAATTTGATATCCAGTGTAGGGTTTAACCTCCAGTGAAAGGATGCAATATCCTTAAGATATGTTTACATACATATCATACTTGTAGGATAATTTCTCAAATCATGACATGTACATCATTCAATATTAAGTTGGTATGTAACAATTTTTGCCCAAAATGTAACACAGGCTGTTAATTTAATTCACTACATTTGCTAGGCACTGTGCTGCCTCAAATACAATGCTACTGTAAAAAAAACTTTTGTCCTGAATCAAAACAATTCACTTATTTCGCTGTGCAATATGGTCGTGCCATTTCATACTTAACACTGCAATGATTTCAGCACATTTGCTAATCCCGAGTGTTTCAGTAAAATAAACAAGGAGCCACCTTTACAAGGTCTCAGACATGATGCCCCTGAGTGTTTAAATTAGGATTATCAAGAACTAAGAGTTGTGTAATCAGGAACCAGCTAGTGCAGACGTCACACCCAACTCTAATGTCCATGGCTTTCCAAAATGGTTACTCAAGATAATCTTCACTCATGGGCCCTAAGGCTCCGTTCACACTGCTCGCCGTAAACATCTATGCAAGGAAGTCATTTCATTGGTCCTAGCCAGCAGAATCATTGATTAGAACTAATGAAATGGCTTCCTTTCTGGCATAGTTTTTTCCCTGCAAGCAATGTGAACGGGCCCTTAGGGACTCCACAGTTTGTCTATCGGAAAGCTTCACTTGTGTACAGTCGTGGCCAAAGGTTTTGAGAATGACACAAATATACATTTTCAAAGTGTGCTGCTGCTTCAGTGTCTTTAGATATTTTTGTCAGATACTATGGAATACTGAAGCATTACTACACGCATTTCTTAGGGGCTGAAATGCAGTGTAAATGTTTTTGGGGGATTCGGTTCATTTGCATGGCAAATAGAGACTTTGCAATTAATTGCAATTCAGCTGATCACTCTTCATAACATTCTGGAGTATATGCAAATTGCCATCATACAAACTGAGGCAGCAGACAAAATGAATGTGTCACTCAACTTTTGGCCACGACTGTACATATTTTCAGACATACATAAGCAGGGTTGGGTAGTTTAATCCGTTAATTACTAGTTACATGTGAAATTCTAATCAGTAACGTAACTTTTGGATTACTCAAACTTTGTTACTTTCCCCTTAAGATGCATTAGAAGACAAATGTATATTACCAATTGAATGATAAATCAATGTTAAGGGCTGGCCAGAATGGATGTTGCATTTTAATGACAAAGTCTATAGGCATCTGCTAACAGATACCCATAGACTTCCAGTCATTGGCTAGCGAAACTACCTCCTTCATACTGGACACGGAATTAAGAACGGTATCCATGAGTTCATCTGATTCTGGGGAAGTAGATCAAATCTGTAAGTATCTCTTTAAACTTGCGTCTTTTTTCAATGCTGATTTGAATGTCAGGAGAAAATGGAAAGGAGTCCGATTTCCCAGGCCCCAAACATCCTTTCTGAATTCAAAAGTATCAAATCTGATTACAATAATTTTGCCGGTAACGGATTAGTTTTATGTTACATGTAATCCGTTTCTCCAACCTTGAAATATAAATATACTAAGCTGTGCATACATACATGTATAAGGGTGTTTTTGTTTGTAACCAGATCAGTAATTTGAGTACTTTTTCAGTGTGATTGTTAATTAATTTGTCACTGGGGGAAGAAAGCAGAGGGGGAAAAAGGCTGCTCTGTACAAAACCAAGGGTCAAAAAGGGACACGTAAATATTTACAACCAAAGTTTTCCAATCTTAAAATACATTGTATAAAAATATCCTTTGTCTAGTGGTCAAGTCACTCAGGTCTCAGCAGCTTAACTGGTGCACTGTGGGACCACCTCCACTCCAGTAAGGGTCACCAGAGCAGAAGCACCATCTTCCCCAGGTCACAGGCTTGAGGGCTGGGCCTGCTGTGGGCTCGCAGTGAGTGAGGAGTGGGCGGGTAGGGGCTCGCAGTCTGTGATGCCGCCCTCGTCGTTCCGCATGTACATGAGGAACAGAGTCACGGTGGCAAAGGTTGTGGCGTTGACTGGGAATGCCCGAAGCAGTGTGGAGGTGAGGCCACGCGTGAACACCCGCCAGCCCTCCCGCTTCATGCTCTGACGCATGCAGTCTGCGATGCCGTTGTACTTGTTGTGGCCACCCACGCCGTCCGCCTGGAGCCGGGATTTTATGACGTCCACGGGGTAGGTGGAGATCCACGAGGCGATGCCCGACATGCCGCCGGCGAACAGCAACTTGAGGATCATGTAGGGGTCGTCGGGCTCGCAGCCCAAGTGGCGCGTCAGGACATCGTAGGTCAAGAAGTAGATCCCAAAGCCCGGCGTCTCGCGGACCAGCGTGGTCACCATTCCCCGGTTGATTCCGCAGAAGCCCTCCTTCCGGTAGATGCGCACCAGGCAGTCCAGTGAGTTCTTGTACAGCTTCTGCTTGGACTTCCTCTCGCCCAAGCCCTGCAGCTGCATGCGTGTCTTAGCCAGCTCCATAGGGCAGCAAATGACGCTCTGCAACGCGCCCGCCGACGCCCCAGCCAGGAACTGGTTGAGCGGCGTGTCGTGGCCCAGCCTGCGCATGGCGTTGCCCTGGACACCGAACACGATGGCGTTGATGAAGGTCAGGCCCATCATGGGGGAGCCGATGCCTTTGTAGAGCCCTGTCATCTGGACACAGCAGACAGAGAAAGAGGGGTAATAAGGTAATGAAGCTGAATAACTTGGAACAAAGTCGTTTTGGATAAAAGTATCTGCTACATCACACTTTCACTACAATAAATGCTGTTCTCAAGGCCAGACTCTTTATAAAGCAATGGTATAATGCTAATGTGCTGTATATGCCGCTATTCTACTCCTTTAATGATATAGCTTAACACTAGTACTCCACCATTGAGAAAATTGTGGAATTCCTAAATCACAATGAAAAACAGGTTTAGGCAGCCCAGCAGAATCTAGCCCATTAAAACCTGGCGTAACTCCAAACCTGCGCGAGTGCTAAGGCGGTTCTCTTAATTTAGCCACGCAGCAGGCACAACACCTCCGATTTAACCCTTGCTACTGATATCTCTCCCAACCTCCTCCCTCCAGACTGGCTGATGTGCGTCAGCCTAGCAGAGAGCCTAAGACTGTAACGAGAGACACTTGAGTAGAGTCCTGTTCTAACCAATGGTACAACTGTAGTTGGCACTGCACAGAGCACATGGCAATGCAGAGCCAACCACCTCAAACTGATTAATTCAAATATGAAAAGATTTCACCACTGGTGTTTCCCCCACTACAGCAGTCTCAAACTTCCAGCCCGTAGGCCACATCAGTTGAGTTCTACAGACATGATACTGTGAGGAACTTGAGTCGGTCATGGTGGTGGTCGTACTCACCGACTCTTGTCGTACGATAGACTGGAAGCAGTGATACGTGCCGCGGTACAGAGGTCTGTCCACACTCTGAACTTGGAGTCGTACCTAAAAAAATGGACACCTCAATGTTAGTAAAAAAAAGCACAAAGACAATAGTGCCACATTTAATAATAGAAAGGAAAAGAGACAATACATGAATAAGTGACTATTGGCAAATGTAGTGTACTAAGGTATGGGAGTTGGGTCAGGTGCAATGTGTGGTGGTGAAATTATATATAAAAAAATATATTTAAAAAAGTATTCTGTGCTTGTACATCTGGAGAATATTTTTTACAAAACACGGGGGGAGAAACAGAAGACCTTGACCGTACTTACTAGCTAGGTCACACATCCGTGCAGAGGTTGATTATCCCTCATCTACAACAAAGTGACACTTTATGCTGTTAAAGACAGCCCTCCCCGTTCAGGGATAAAATCAACATGGTGTCCCTCCCTCGGCGCCTTCGTATTCCAAAAAAATGAATACACAACGGGGGAAAAAAAGGTTCTGTCAAATATCAAACAGGTGTAAAGTACAAATATCCTGATACGGGTTGTAACTTGTTGCTTAGAGATTGAGTACACATATTCGAAGATTCAGTGTCGGCAAATTACAGCTCTTCGACTAATTACATGTATGAAAATACGATAAGGCTTGTACTGACATTTTTATAATAAAACAATTAAGCCGACTGATTCTTAGTTTCCACAGCTATATAATATACATTGAGAGGCTATTTTGAGCCTAAATAACTTTATTGCTATGACTGGTATAACTTTACTAGAAATTACCTAATGGAACAAAGTACATGTTTACAAAATACTTAGCCCTCTGCCTTGACAATCAACCGTGTGTCAATTCTAGGAAGATTTCAACCCACGTATCCCCAAAAAATTCTCAATGTCTCCAAGTTTCACCATAATTGTAAAGCCCTAGTAACTTTAACAAATTCAAATCTGAAGATTTATTTCATGTGATTAGTGATTTATCTGCCCCTCATTTTAAGGTCAACCCTGTTATCTGAACTATTGTTTTAATATGGTAAAACTATTCCTTTTTAAATGTGTTTTTCAAAAGAAACATTGAACATCAAAGTATATTCATAGTGTAAAAGCAGGTCAGCTGGTTCTATGCCTTTTGGGCATTTTCTAGTGTTTTGTGGGGGAAAACTGAGCAGGTCAAGCATAACGTTAACCCTGTTACCCCATAGACAGGCTAGAAATGTTTTAGCGATTACATTTTTTTTGTGAAGCTTGCATTCAATTTCCACTCCCTGTTGCTTCCAATACCCGTCCCGAGGGGATTTATGATAATCGTCAACTCTTACTTTATTTGGCACATAATAGGCACTTACTATAGTCATTTTCATTTAACATCTTGAGATGGGGAAGTGTTTATGAAGTTTAGAATGTGCTTTTTATGACCAAGTAAACAAAAAATATTTCACCTTATTTTAACAAAGTTACACTTCTCAAAAAGGCACCGGATTGGTGGAACGACCGTCATAATTATGAGATAGTAAGTCTGGATCATGGACATTGAATAGTCGTGCAGGTCAACACCTTTTTAAAAGGACAATCTAGGATTCAACCAATAACTAAGCATTTTCCCCACCACTTTATTTGCTAAATAGCTGAGGAATGGGGCAGGAGAACAATTTTACCACTCAAATACATAGACACAGGGACATCTCACATATGGATGCAAAGACTGAACACCAATGAGATAAGAATAATAGTTTTAACCAGGTTTTGAAACGATACAGTGATTGCTTACAAATAATAAACCAAGGTTATATTTTGGGTTCTGATAGGGTAAGACCAATGCTCATGAGGAATTTAAGTTACATTCAAGAATCAATGGCTACAGTTGAAGTCGGAATTTTACATAAACTTAGGTTGGAGTCATTAAAACTTGTTTTTCAACCACTACGCAAATTTCTTGTTAACAAACTCTAGTTTTGGCAAGTCGGTTAGGGCATCTACTTTGTGCGTGACAAGTAATTTTCCCAACAATTGTTTACAGATTATTCCACTGGGTCAGAAGTTTACATAGGCTAAGTTGACTGTGCCTTTAAACTGTTTGGAAAACTCCAGAAAATTATGTCATGGCTTTAGAAGCTTCTGATAGGCTAATTGACATCATTTGAGTCAATTGGAGGTGTACCTGTGGATGTATTTCAAGGCCTACCTTCAAACTCAGTGCCTCTTTGCTTGACATCATGAGAAAAATCTAAAGAAATCAGCCAAGACCTCAGAAAAAAAATAGACCTCCACAAGTCTGGTTCATCCTTGGGAGCAATTTCCAAACGCCTGAAGGTACCACATTCATCTGTACAAACAATAGTACGCAAGTATAAACACCATGGGACCACGCAGCCGTCATACGGCTCAGGAAGGAGACGCGTTCTGTCTCCTAGAGATGAACGTACTGTGATGCGAAAAGTGCAAATCAATCCCAGAAAAACAGCAAAGGACCTTGTGAAGATGCGGGAGGAAACAGGTACAAATCTATATCCACAGTAAAAGGAGTCCTATTTCACCATAACCTGAAAGGCCGCTCAGCAAGGAAGAAGCCACTGCTCCAAGTGGCCATCACAAAGCCCTGACCTCAAGCCTATAGAAAATGTGTGGGCAGAACTGAAAAAGCGTGTGCGAGCAAGGAGGCCTGTAAACCTGACTGTTACACCAGCTCTGTCAGGAGGAATGGGCCAAAATTCACCCAACTTTTGTGGGAAGCTTGTGGAAGGCTACCTGAAACATTTGACCCAAGTTAAACAATTTAAAGGCAATGCTACCAAATACTAATTGAGTGTATGTAAACTTCTGACCCACTGGGAATGTGATGAAGGAAATAAAAGGTGAAAAAATCATTCTCTCTACTATTATTCTGACATTTCTGAAAACTGACCTAAGACAGGGAATTTTTACTAGGATTAAATGTATTTGGCTAAGGTATGTAAACTTCCGACTTCAACTCTATATATTAATTTAAGTCCAAAAATGCATGTACCAATCCCAGATTGACCCTTTTAATAGACTGTATTTAATTAAATCAGTGTCAACCAGATGTCATCAAACAGGCACCAACAACTCTCCAATCCATTAATATGGAACAATATCACCACCAACTCTCCCACACACACGCACAATGTATCATTGACAATGGGATATACATGAGGGCCTGATGCAAAGTGCACATTGGATTCATGTGATACAGACCCCTAAACGTATCTCATAATAATGACTCGTAAGAGTTTTTTGGGTAGCGGGAACAGTGGTCCATATTTCCATAGATGTCACTAGTTCAGAAAACAGCCAAAATACCCACGTTTGTGTGGTCTGGGGAAAAAAGGTGCTGTTTATTATTTGTAAGTAGTAGCTGAGAATGTGGTTCTTTAAATGTTTTGATTGGAAAAGAGCATGCATAGCCTATTTAATTCTCTAACAAACGCTTTTGGTCATTTGTATTCGAACTCGCCCTTTCGACGAGGCTTAATAAACCCCACGGTAGCTAAGATAATTCAATTTCAGTGTGATTTCTAAGAAAAATATAAACACGTGCCCGGCATTTGCCAACGAGAAAACAAACCCACCTTTACAGTATCAAAAGGATGGCCAACCAAAACACCTGCAGCACCTGAAAATGACAAAGATCTGTTAGTCAGCACTTGCTTGTTGGAAGCAGTTGATTTCTGCTAAGTAATGTAGGCTATACTAAGTTAAAGCCATGTGAAACCAATAGGAAAAACAAACCCTTAATTGCAAAACAGGATAGCATAGAGTGAATAACTACAGTAAAGATACAGTAGAGAGCATGGAGATGTTTTCAACTGCTTATCAGTCTCTGAGCCAAGCCATGATTTAAGTTAAAACCACTGAGGTACTGTTGCAACAGTGGCGGGTGCATGTTTGAATATCAAGCGCATCACACACAAGAACAAACAGTCTTATCTGGACTGCCATCAACAGTTGTTCACTGTACCCTTGTCCTTGACATTATTGCTAGAGAGAGGGAAACGCAATACTGTCTGACACCACCTGTGTGTGTCACAGGACTAAACCTGCCTAGGGCAGTTTCAGATTAGAGTACATTAGTCTGACCCTCACTTGCAAGACATTATCTGTAGCTGAGACAGTATCACAATAATGCTCAATGATATAGTTTATTAATCAATAACTTTGTCTGTCTGGCTAACCGGACAACATTCATATCATTTGAGATGGAGGTAGGGTTAAAAGGCAATTATACATCTTTGTAGGAAGTCAAGAAAATAACTTCCTGTGGAGAATAATTTTAACAAATGTAATTTAGCTAAGGTCCTATTTCACAACGCCTCTAAGGTCTAGAAATACACCTAGTTGAATTTTGTGTTGGGGGGGGTAACTCTTAAATGAGTACCCCCGTCTGAAAAATTTAAGATTGTACGTAACGTTACTTCACATTCACCAGTTTTGACCATGTGAAGTTGTTGCTTGAGGGACGACTGCCCATTGTACCACTCCCAACTATGAGCACATAGTTTGGATTGAAATGAATGTAACGTTAATTGTTTGGCTGTGAGAGAATTAAAAGGTTATCAACAATATATATTCTATAGCTAAGAAACCTACAGGTTTAGCCAGCTAAGTACATGTAATATGGCGAGTTAAACAACAATGGGGGGAAAAAAGGGCTAGACTAGCAGACAAGACGCTCACAGTACTCAGTATTTTTCCATTCATTAACCTACTTTTTTGGTAAACTTGCGCCATCACTAGGCACATTTCTGCATTAGCTAATAACACTGCTAGCCATGAATCAATAAGTAAATTCAAAACGATTCCAACGCGACGCATTTGGCAAACCCTTTCCATGACTCGGTGTTGCTGCCACGTAGCAATCATTGAAGCAATATATCCAAGGGTTTGCTTGCTAGCTAGCTATAGTTTAACTTACCTCCTATGCATCCTGCCGCAAAGTCCAATGTAAAGTCCATTCCCTCAGTCTTTGAATTAATCAAAAGATTGCTAGCGGTCAGTGAGCCTGTATTTCTTCGGGGCACAAGGGGCTAGCCAATTCAAAGGTCTGGTTTGGTGCAATCTTGCAATGCTTCAAGCTAGCCGAATAATTTAGCAAGCTATCAGTTTCCACCTGTAGTTTGATAGCTGCATCTGTAACGTTAGCTATCTGCTAGTTGAATTGCTAGCCCGAGCTAGTCTCCTCTTGATATAGAACAGTTAGCGAAGTTCTGTTTGTGATTTCACTGGCTACCCAAGCGAGCTCGTGAATAAGCTAGATAAGTAGCTTAGTGTGCATGCTTTAATTTAATAATTGAATTGAGGCTCTCCCACAGTTAGCATACTTCCACCGGCTGTGTCTTCTATTTCTGTATATCGTGTGAAGTTCAAAGCCCATTTTGAGGAAGCATTTAGCCCAATCGGATTACTGTGACGAAGACAACACCCCTACCGCCCCCACACTCGTTGACTCGATGTGATTTTGCGTGGGGTTCTGTTCAAAAACTGTGATTACAGTACTTTCGACTCCAAACAACTGATTTATGATCAGCTCTCCCCAATCTAGTCTAACCCTTTAGTATAGGACCGAAGTAACAAAACAGACCTTGGACCAGATGTTCTTAAGGGTAAAATATGGTAAATTGTTGACCAAGACACATTCAAGATTGCAACGTTTATAGCATATTAGACATTCTGAAAAACACTCACTGTATGGTCAAACCAAACATTGTATAATCAGATTTATTTATAAAACCCTTCTTACATCAGCTGATATCTCAAAGTGCTGTCCAGAAACCCAGCCTAAAACCCCAAACAGCAAGCAATGCAGGTGTAGAAGCATTTAATTTTTTTAAGTGGCAAATTACCAACAATGACAAGGCAGCCTACAGGGAGGAGGTGAGGGCCCTGGCGGAGTGGTACCAGGGATATAACCTCTCCCTCAACGTGTCAACAAAACAAATCGTGGACTTCATGAGACAGCAGATGGCGCACACCCGTATACACTTCGACGGGACCGCAGTGAAGAAGGTGAAAAATGTCAAGTCCCTCTGCGAACACATCACTGACAATTTGAAATGGTCAACCCACACAGACAGTGTGGTGAACAGTGCCTCTTCAACCTCAGGAGGCTGAAGAAATGTGTCTTTGCCCAACCGAGCCACGGCCTGTTCACCCTGCTACCATCCAGAAGGCGAGGTCAGTACAGGTCCACCAAAGCTGGGGCCGAGAGACTGAAAAACTAGCTTCTATCTCGAGGCCAACAGATTGTTAAATAGCCATCACTAGCCGGCTACCACTCGGTTACTCAACCCTGCACCTTAGAGGCTGTGCCCTATATATATATATATATATACACATGTAATCACTGGTCACTTTAATAGTGGAACACTAGTCAATTAGATAATGTTTACATACTGTACTGCTTTTCTCATTTCATATGTATATACTGTATTCTCTTCTACTGTTTTTTAGTCAATGCCACTACGACATTGCTCGTCCTAATATTTATATACCTCACCTCCACTTTAGAAAGTCATAATATGATGTATCATATTATGTGTTTATCGTACTGGGAACACTGATGCGCTATGTCCTTGCCTGTTGAGTAACAATTGTACTGTATTATTATCATCAAATCAAATTTGATTTGTCACATACACATGGTTAGCAGATGTTAATGCGAGTGTAGCGAAATGCTTGTGCTTCTAGTTCCCGACAATGCAGTAATAACCAACGAGTAATCTAACCTAACAATTCCACAACTACTACCTTATACACACAAGTGTAAAGGGATAAAGAGTATGTACATAAAGGTATATGAATGAGTGAAGGTACAGAACGGCATAGGCAAGATGCAGTAGATGGTATAGAGTACAGTATATACATATGAGATGAGTAATGTAGGGTATGTAAACATAAAAGTGCATAGTTTAGAGTGGCTAGTGATACATGTATTACATAAAGATGGCAAGATGCAGTAGATGATATAGAGTACAGTATATACATATACATTATATTAAGTGGCATTGTTTAAAGTGGCTAGTGATACATTTTTGATCAATTTCCATCCATTTCCATTATTAAAGTGGCTGTAGTTGAGTCAGTATGTTGGCAGCAGCCACTCAATGTTAGTGGTGGCTGTTTAACAGTCTGATGGCCTTGAGATAGAAGCTGTTTTTCAGTCTCTCGGTCCCTGCTTTGATGCACCTGTACTGACCTCGCCTTCTGGATGATAGCGGGGTGAACAGGCAGTGGCTCGGGTGGATGTTGTCCTTGATGATCTTTATGGCCTTCCTGTGACTTCGGGTGGTGTAGGTGTCCTGGAGGGCAGGTAGTTTGCCCCCAGTGATGTGTTGTGCAGACCTCACTACCCTCTGGAGAGCCTTACGGTTGTGGGCGGAGCAGTTGCCGTACCAGGCGGTGATACAGCCCGACAGGATGCTCTCGATTGTGCATCTGTAAAAGTTTGTGAGTGCTTTTGGTGACAAGCCGAACTGTGTTCAACGCTGGTCCGACCTAAGCCCACCACTGTAGTGTCGTCTGTGTAATGATCATGCCGTTTAATCAGCTTCTTGATATGCCACACCTAGTGGATGGATTATCTTGGCAAAGGAGAAATGCTCACTAACAGGCATGTAAACAAATTTGTGTACATCATTTGAGAGAAATACACTTTTTATGCCTATGAAAAAGTTCATTAATCTTTCATTTCAGCTCGTGAAACATGGGACCAACACTTTACATGTTGCGTTTATATTTTTCTTCAGTGTAATTTCCATTTCAGTTAACTGTATGTGGAACTAATAAAGTAAGGTAAGTGTATCTATAACGCCCGATTTACATCAGAAGTTGTCACAAAGTGACCTCTTTGACACTAATAAGCTGAGCTGAGCTGCACTGTGCCAGTCTGGTTAGGCATTCACTATTGCTGGAACCATGCTGGAAAGGACGAGGTGAAAAGAACATACCAGAGCAAGCACAGTGAATTTGGGGTTGGCAAGGTAGTGTAAACAGGGTATTAGAAAGCGTGTCTGTGGAAGAAGATGGAGGAGTTGGCGTCGCTGGCGGACATCTTGGTCTGGGCCCCCTGCAGTGCGGGGAAGAAGGTTGAGTGCAGTAGGGCAGGCTTGGGGTAGCCGATCCTGGGGGCCACATCCCGGGTCATCCGGAAGTAGGAATCCTACAGGGGTAGAGGAGGAGTCGGGCATGGGTAAGTGGATGGATATGTCTTCAAAACCATTATGGTGCTCTAGATGTGATGCTAAATTACTTGAGTCCCTGTAAACGTAATCATTTCAGATTGAACTTAACTGAGTTCTTTACCGTCTCAGTAACATGCTGTCAGACCCTACTAATCAGATCCTTCTGTTTCTCTCAAAAAATACATTTTTAACTTCACATGATATTATTCTGGCTAAATGAAAATATACAGTCACAAGCATAGTGTGTAGAAAGAAAGGCTGCTTCTAAGCTTAATTAGTTGCCACTAGTTCAGCGCATTGAAGATGGTCAGTCAAAGCATCCCATTTCTAAAATGATCTGGTAAAACTTTCTTTCAGATCTTTCCCTGTTAAAGGTTAGCAGACACTGTGCGTCCTAGTTGTGCTGTGAGGCATGACTGACCTGGTCTATGGCGCAGGGAATGAGACACTGGACGTCTTTTCTGCCCTTGAAGATCTGAGGGAAAGAGTTACTGAACGACGGAGCGGCCTGGATGGCTGGGAATGCGAACTTTCCTTGGGTGGGAGAGATAAGAGGAATACTTAACTGTTAAAAATCATTCACCTGGTTCGTATTCATTAGTAAACACTGTAGCAAAACCTTTTGCTACGGAAAATGAAAATTAGTGTTTCTTATTGGACAGTTGGTCCTTGTTTTTTCTGTCTGTTTTCTCCTGTTTGGTGTCCAGTGCTTCAATGTGAACTGTACTGACTGTATTGATTACATTGTAGCACTCATTATGCAGATCAGAAAGAATTTATAAAGTTTGTATAATTGCTCAACAGGTGTTGACGATTTTCCTGCAATCTCTCTTACCGATACAGTCACTTTCGCCAAATCCAAAGATGCCTTTGACCTGGTTGAAAGTCACACGCTTCTCTATTTTCACCACATTCCTGTAGAAGTCTGGTGCCGCCCCGTAGAGACAAAACAATTAAGAGCTAAGAACAATCAGTAAAATACTGTAGCAGACCTGACAGCATCGTACCACTAGCCAGACATGGGTGAACTTTGAATAGGTCAATTATTTGTCACTGTGAGCTCCTTCTATTGAATGATAAACATTGGCTTTGCAAATATCTCCCAGTCACATCAAGCTGTTTAGCATACCACCCACAGCTAAGAGTTATGATGACAGAAGGCTAGAGGAGCGAGAGAGAAAAATATAGGCTTCTATCTGTATTGACTACTTTGAAATTATTGCAGTACAGCACCACCTTCTGTGAGATCAGTGAACAGACATGGGATAAATCCAAAGTAACAAGTCTTGTGAAAGAGACTCGTTTTTAGTATTCCCATGATGTATGAATGCTCAAACAGCATAGAGCTTGATGAGAGGATTCTGAAACAGGCAGAATATCTAATTGTACTCAAATGGAATACGTACAGTCCCTGCACCTCTAAAGTAAATGAGGACCAGGGCTCATATCCACAAAGCTCCTCAGAGTGAGTGCTGATCTAGGATACGTTTTGCCTTTTAGATCATAACGAGTAACATTACATAGACAGAGGGGATCTGATCCTAGATCAGCACTCCTAAACTGAGACACTTTGTCGATACGGGCCCAGAGACATAGTGGTTGGTTAGTTACCCCATGTAGTCCAGGTCAGAGAAAATGAAGGTCTTGTTGACGTCGAAGGCGCAGGTGATGATGTCCTTGGCATTCTCCACGGCGTAGCGGTGACAGTCCTCCAGGGACAGGTCCTTCCACAGGTACTTCTCATCGTCCGTCAGCTGGATCACCAGCGGGATGTCAAACGTGTCCTGCAGCCACCTGGGAACAGATGGAGGAGCACAACCCTTTACTCTCAACTGAATCCACTACGATACCAACTGGCCGTAAGCCTTCTTCTACAAGCCTGACTGAGAACGCTAGGGCTTAGGTGTTTTTGACATTATGCAGTGTGTGTTATATAGGCAGTGTTATACACTAGGTAGGTCTTTGAGTTTCCTGACAGCGGGACCTAACCAGGACAAGGTCTGGGATGTACCATAGTGTAGGGTTAATAGATAATAAAAATTATTGAACTTTCGGTGGTTCTTCATAGAGTCAACTTCCTCCATCTCAATAATAGATACTAAAACGAATAGAGAAACAGTATAATAGCAGAGAGGAGCCTCACTTTGTGAAGATGAAAGGGATGAGGTGGCCCACATGCATGGCCTCTGAGGCAGGTCCTCTGCCCGTGTAGAGGTAGAAAGACTTGTTCTTCTCCTACGCGTCCAGAACCTGGTGCATATCTCTGAAAAAGAGCAACAGCACACGGTTAAGGCATATAACATATCCTAAAATGCCCTCAAGGTAAAATGAGAGCAGATTAAGACTAGATTCTTAATACAATTTGGTATCAATTCCTCATGCTCAATCCCAGATAGACAGACACGCCGCCCTCTAGAGTACATTCAAATAAATGAATAGGAAGGAGGAACTCGGGGATGACAAGCACAGCTGTCATACTAGAGAAGTGAACACGCTGGTGACCGTATTAACTAGTGCCACTGACCTGTAGGAGAAGAATATTCCTCTGCGTAAAAACCGGTGTGCCTTCTGTCCACCAGCTCCTGGTCAATCTTGCTACTGCCAAACCTCACTGGAAGAAAACATGTTACAGCAGTCCCCTCTTCCTTTCCTGTGTAAGTTCTGGTAGTCCCCTCTTCCCTTCAAGTGTACACGGTTAGTATTATTTCCTCTTATCTTTGGTGGAGTCATTTATATATGATATTTATTTAGTAATTCTATGATTCATACTATTTAAAAGATAATTGCTGCTTGATATGCATCATTGTAACAAGTCTTCGGTTTAGTCATTCGGAAAAGTATTCAGACCCCTTGACTTTTTCCACATTTTGTTCTAAAATGTATTACATTCTTTTTTTCCTCAACAATCTACACACAATACGCCATAATGACAAAGCAAAAACAGGTTTTTAGAAACTGTAGCTAATTTAAATGTAAAAAAACATTTACATAAGTATTCAGACCCTTTACTTTGTTGAAGCATCTTTGGCAGCGATTACAGCCTTGAGACTTCTTGGGTATCACACTACAAGCTTGGCACACCTGTATTTGTGGAGTTTTTCCCATTCTTCTCTGCAGATCCTCTCAAGCTCTGTCAGGTTGGATGGGGAGTGTTGCTACACAGCTATTTTCAGGTCTCTCCAGAGATGTTCGATCGGGTTCAAGTCCGGGCTCTGGCTGGGCCACTCAAGGACATTCAGAGACTTGTCCCGAAGCCACTCCTGCGTTGTCTTGGCTGTGTGCTTAGGGTCGTTGTCCTGTTGGAAGGTGAACCTTCGCCCCAGTCTGAGGTCCTGAGCACTCCGGAGCAGGTTTTCATCAAGGATCTCTCTGTACTTTGCTCCGTTCATCTTTCCCTCGATCCAGTCTCCCAGTCCCTGCCACTGAAAATTTTTCCCACAGCATGATGCTGCCACCACCATGCTTCACCATAGGGATGGTGCCATGTTTCCTCCAGACGTGACGCTTGGCATTCAGGCCAAATAGTTCAATCTTGGTTTCATCAGACCAGATAATCTTGTTTCTCATGGTCTGAGAGTCCTTTATGTGCCTTTTTGCAAACTCCAAGCGGGCTGTCATGTGCCTTTTACTGAGGAGTTGCTTCCCTCTGGCCACTCTACCATAAAGGCCTGATTGGTGGAGTGCTGCAGAGATGGTTGTCCTTCTGGAAGGTTCTCCCATCTCCACTGAGGAACTCTTGAGCTCTGTCAGAGTGACCATCGGTTTCTTGGTCACCTCCCTGACCAAGGCCATTCTCCCCCGATTGCTCAGTCTTGGTGGTTCCAAACTTCTTCCATTTAAGAATGATGGAGGCCACTGTGTTCTTGTGGACCTTCAATGCTGCAGACATTCTTGGTACCCTTCTCCAGATCTGTGTCTCAACACAATCCTGTCTCGGAGCTCTAGGGACAATTCCTTCAACCTCATGGCTTGGTTTTTGCTCTGACATGCACTGTCAACTGTGGGACCTTATATAGACAGGATGACCAATGGAAACACAATGCACCTGAGCTAAATTTTGCGTCTCATAGCAAAGGGTCTGAACACTGATGTAAATAAGCTATTTCTGTTTTTTTTTGCGTAGATTGATGAGGACATTGTTTTTATTTAATTCATTTTAGAATAAGGCTGTAATGTAAAAAAATGTGGGAAAAGGGAAGGGGTCTGAATACTTTCCGAATGCACTGTATGTTTCCCATAGTGTTGCCTCTGTTCTGATCTACTATACCACGCCATGGCAGTGGATTTTGGTTAAAAGGACATGTTTATCAAATAAACATGGGTATAGCAAAGGAAATATTCAAAATGTTTAACAATAATTCACATACACGCACCATTCAGATTTTATGGCATAGCTGCCAATCTACTCATTTAACTTGCATCAGCTTGCGTGTTGTGGGAAGTGTTCGGGGGAAATGTATCTCCTGAGAAACAAGTACTTGATTTATATAGTTCCACTATGCATTTTATTTATTACCGTAGTAAAAGAAGTTATAATATTTACATGTCAAAACGTTAGAGGAAAGCCAGTCTCATCAAATGAGAAGTGCATAAATGACGATGCAAGTCTGGTCAAAATGTCAACGGTGCCTGCCCGGAAATGTTTTTTTTGTTCTGACTGACTGATTTCAAAATAAAGGTTCTGTGCGATTGTCGAGTTAAGTCTGCGCCGTGCAAGTTAGGATTCAGGGCTCTACACGGACCTTTTTTTTTAACAATCAGCATGTGTACGACTAAATTGAAAAATGTAGAAGCACAAAGAAACGGAGGAGCACAATGAAAAATATGAGGCAACAGGCCGTTTTCTTTGTAGTAATGGTGCTGTAAAAAAATGTGGGAAAAGGGAAGGGGTCTGAATACTTTCCGAATGCACTGTATGTTTCCCATAGTGTTGCCTCTGTTCTGATCTACTATACCACGCCATGGCACTCAGGGGCTGAGCATCTGCGCTCAGTGTATTCTCTATGGCACTCAGGGGCCGTGGTACAGTGACGTAATCGTCGCAACAATTATCATCAGGGTGATTTTTTTTCTAGGCACACTGGTGCTCCTAAATTTAAATTCCAGGTCGCACAGCAAAATATTTAGGCGCATATGCGAGTAATATGGTCCCACTGTAGAGCCCTGGGATTCCGCCCCCAGAGATCTACCATTATGATTTTCCCTCTGACCTATCAGCTTGTCGTAGTCCATTCCTTTGGCGCCGGTGGTGGACACGTTCCAGGGGTCAACCATGTCGTCCCCATTAGCAGTTGCTGCTGGCCCATTGTTTTTTGAAACGTCGCTTTCCGAGGGTGGACACCCAGCCTTGCCCTGCTTCGCCTGGTGTGCGAGGTTGTGGAGGTGGGGGGTGTCCCCGGCTGGAAGTCATGCCCAGAGAGAGGGGTGTTGACCCGGGCAGGGATGGAGGCCTATTGGCCCGGAGGTCCGTATCTCCAGGGGGTAAGCTCTACTCTCATGTTACCTGCTTGTAGTCAACTTTGAGCTTCAGCAACAACTGTACAGCAGCATCGATATCAGCCTGTAATCCAAAACAGAATACATGATTCCGGTATTACACTGACATAATGGTATCCCATTATTATGGCCACGGATGAATTCACTATATGAAGAAGATATTACACATTTTTACTATGACTGTATTGCATAACTTGTACAGTAACTTATTATGATATAAAACCTCACTTTAGCAGCCTTTTCCTTTTTCAGGGTTTGGACTGTCTCGTCTCCCTGACAGTTTGTCATCTTCAACCTGGTCAAGACCCATTAGGAGAGATACAAGTCTGTGACACAATTTTACATGCAGTAGCTTACTTCATGTACGTTAGCTTTTTAACCAATGCAATCGCATATATGCTATCTAGCTAGATAGCATGTCTAGCTGATTCATAACGTCGTATGGAGTGCATAGTTACTAGTAGTATGCCATAAGACTGCATTTTGCCTGGTAAAATATATTCCAGGTTTTTTAGTTTCTTTGCCTCGGGAAAGTAGCAAGCTAGCTAATGTATGAGCCGTGTATATCAACAAAACACACGTGGCTGTCAAGGATTGTTTTTGAAGTTCACGTACATAGCTAATGAACAGCAATATCTAGCTGTCTGGTTTTGTTATGGTCCATGAGGCCACCTTAACAGAAAGGATGGTTCAAGGCGCATATTGTATGCTGTGATTCAAGAACCAATCTCTACTGCATTAGCTCGTCTGGGTGGTTATGCCATTGTTTCCCATAGCGTTGCCTCTGTTCTGATCTACAACTATGACAGTGGCTTTCGGTTGACCGGACATGTTTATCAAATAAACACGGGTACATCAAAAGGAAATATGCCAAATGTTCACAAATAATTCACATACACGTACTGTTCCAATTTTATGAAGCTGCCAATCCAGTCATTCAATTTGCATCAGCTTTCGTGTTGGTGGAAATGTATCCACTGAGAAACAAGTACTTGATCTATATAGTTCCACTATGCATTTATGTCTTACCTTAATAAGATAAGTTATAATATTTACACGTTAGAGAAAAAACAGTCTCATCAAATGAGAAGGTCATAATGAGAAACGCATAAACGACAATGCAAGTCTGTTCAAAACGTCAACGGTGCCAGCCGGAAATGTATTATTATTATTATTATTATTATTAAAATAATCTATATCTATCGTATCTGTTTTTATTAATCACCCAACTTCTTGCAAATTCTTTAAAAAATAGTTCTGTACAAGGTATTTCCATAGCTGGTAAAGAAATTATTATAAGCCAGCTGGCTGATGATACTACACTTTTTCTGAAAGACGCTAACCAAATTCCCATATCGATCAATGTGATACAATCCTTTTCCAAGGCGTCTGGTCTCTACCTTAACATTAATAAATGTGAACTCATAGCTGTCAAAGATTGTGTGACACCTTCATATTATGGTATTCCAGTAAAAGAAGAACTTACATATTTAGGCATAACCATTACAAAGGATCAGAAGTCTAGAGGCTTACTAAATTTTAACACTCTTATTAAAAATACCCAGAAGAAGCTAAATCAATGGCTACAGAGGGACTTATCTTTAAAAGGTAGAGTCCTAATAACCAAGGCTGAAGGTATCTCTAGACTAACATATGGCGCTCTATCTTTATATCTTGACAGTAAAATAAGCAAGGAGATAGACCAGATGTTTTTCAACTTTCTGTGGAGAAACTGTACCCATTACATTAGGAAAACTGTTGTAATGAACACTTATGAGAATGGTGGACTGAATTTTCTGGACTTTACTACTTTAAATAATACTTTTAAGATCAATTGGATAAAACAATTCCTAAGAAGTCCCACTTCTATCTAGAATTTTATTCCTCATCATGTCTTCTCTACTTTTGGTGGCCTTAACTTCTTGTTGTTTTGCAATTATAATATTGACAAAATTCCAGTGAAACTTTCTGCTTTTCATCGGCAGGTTTTCTTGTCATGGTCCTTAATTTATAAACACAATTTTTCTCCACACAGATATTCTATATGGAATAATCGGGATATATTGTATAATAATACTTCTTTGTTTTTAAAATATTGGTTCCGAAATAATATCCTATTGGTGAGCCAACTGGTAAATGCAGAGGGTCTTTTACTCAGTTATAAGGAATTCTTATCACTTTACAAGGTCCCTGTAACACCTAAAGAATTTGCAATTGTTTTAGATGCCATTCCCTCAGGTGTTGCTCTGTTATTCAGGAACGTGTCACGACCTGACCCTCAGAGCCTACCTTCTATTGACCCTGTTGACTCATCGGTAGGAAAGATTTGTTTCTCTTTTGGTGTATTCAACAACAGAGCGATACGAACCTTGTTTCAGCAGGATGTTGTATCTATACCTTATGTCATGCCTTATTGGAATGGATTTATTGATAATATCTGTTGGAAAAAAGTTTGGATGTTGCCACACACACCTATTTGTTAACAAAATTAAGGAAGTTTCCTTTAAAATTATTCCTAAATATTATCCTGCCAACCACTATATGAAGAAGTTTAAGGAAAACATCAACTCAAATTGCTCCTTTTGTAATGACCACCCAGAAACAGTGTTGCATCTTCTTTGGCATTGTATTCATGTAAGAAAACTGTGGCAAGACATCAGTAGATTTATAATTGAACACATTTATGAAGATTTTACACTGTTGTGGAGAGATGTACTGCTTGGATTCTTTATTTGGGGAGAAAAAGGAGTACAAAAATAAAACACTAATAAAAACAACAGGACCGACAGACTTTCTTATTTTTCTCCATTCACCCAGCGGGTCAGACGCCGGGCACCAATCACACCAGGAATTCTCGCTTTTGGTGGATCCATTTGTGGTTTCAGGGTGGGTGAGAAAGGAGTTGGGTGCAGTTGAATCAGCAAAGGTAACCTGTAGTGGACTTGTGATATTTGTTTGTGTTTCTTCTGACCAGAGTGGAGCGGGCGCTCTGTGTCATGCAACTTGGGTCAAGATCTGTTTCTTGCTTTGCTCTTAGGAACAGGGCACCATTGAAGGAGTCATTTCTAGGGTATCGTTAAGTGTGGAGGTGGAGCAATTTAAGTTGAAGACTCCTGATGTTTGTGACGCTCGCCGTTTACTGCGACGCAGATCCGGTGGGGAGCGTGGTGAAATAGAGGTGACACAGTCTGTTCTTTTGAGCTTTTCGAGATGAGGATCCTGAAAGGATCCCTTTAAATAGTAGATGAACTAGGGATAGGCCAATACATGTACGCTACGGTTACAAGACGCAGGCCTCCTTATCGTCCCTAGAATTTCTAAGCAAACAGCTGGAGGCAGGATTTTCTCCTGTAAAGCTACATTTTTATGGAATGGTCTGCCTTTCCATGTGAGAGACGCAAACTCGGTCTCAACCTTTAAGTCTTAATTAAATACTCATCTCTTCAGTAGGTCCTATGAGGGAGTGTGGTCTGGCCCAGGGGTGCGAAGGTGAACAGAAAGGCACTGGAGCGACGAATCGCCCTTGCTGTCTCTGCCTGGCCAGTTCTCCCCTCTCCACTGGTGCGGCTGGTAGCCTAGTGGTTAGAGCATTGGACTAGTAACTGAAAGGTTGCAAGATTGAATACCTGAGCTGACAAGGTAAAAAAAATCTGTCATTCTGCCCCTGAACAAGGCAGTTAACCCACTGTTCCTAGACTGTCATTGAAAATGAGAATTTGTTCTTAACTGACTTGCCTAGTTAAATTAAGGTAAAATAAAAAATAAAATAAAAATTCTCTGCCTTTGACCCTATTACGGGGGCTGAGTCACTGGCTTACTAGTGCTCTCCCATGCCGTCCCTAGGAGGGGAGTGGGTTGAGTGGGTTGAGTCACTGACTTGATCTTCCTGTCCGGGTTGGTGCCCCCTTGGTTTCGTGCCGTGGAGGAAATCTTTTTGGGCTATACTCAGCCTTGTCTCAGGGTAGTAAGCTGGTGGTTTGCAGATATCCCTCTAGTGGTGTGGGGGCTGTGCTTTGGCAAAGTGGGTGGGGTTATATCCTGCCTGGTTGGCCCTGTCCGGGGGTATCATCGGACGGGGCCACAGTGTCTCCAGACCCCTCCTGTCTCAGCCTCCAGTATCTATGCTGCAATAGTTTTTGTCGGGGGGCTAGGGTCAGTCTGTTATATCTGGAGTAATTCTCCTGTCTTATCCGGTGTCCTGTGTGAATTTAAGTATGCTCCCTCTAATTCTCTCTCTCTCTCCCTCCCCCTAGAGGATCTGAGCCCTGTGACCATGCCTCAAGACTACCTGGCCTGATGACTCCTTGCTGTCCCCAGTCCACCTGGTCGTGCTGCTGCTCCAGTTTCAAATGTTCTGCCTGCGGCTATGGAACCCTGACCTGTTCACCGGACGTGCTACCTTGTCCCAGACCTGCTGTTTTCGACTCTCTCTCTCTCTACCGCACCTGCTGTCTCAAACTGAATGATCGGCTATGAAAAGCCAACTGACATTTACTCCTGAGGTGCTGACCTGATGCACCCTCTACAACCACTGTGATTATTATTATTTGACCATGCTGGTCATCTATGAACGTTTGAACATCTTTGCCAAGTACTGTTATAATCTCCACCTGGCACAGCCAGAAGAGGACTGGCCACCCCTCAGAGATGGGTTACTCTCTAGGTTTCTTCCTAGGTTCCTGTCTTTCTAGGGAGTTTTTCCTAGCCACCGTGCTTCTACTTCTGCATTGCTTGCTGTTTGGGGTTTTAGGCTGGGTTTCTGTATAGCACTTTGTGACACCAGCTGATGTTAAAAAGGGCTTTATAAATACATTTGATTGATTATGCACGGGGCAGGTTCTCCTGGCATCCGCCAAACCAGTGGCGGTCGGTGCCGTTTAAGATGTTTTGTTCCGTTTGCTTCTGTTTAAGAAAGGTTTTTCAATAGAATCGACGGAATGCATACTCCCCTGATCACGTGTACATATATTTCACTTTCATAGCAGCCACGTTGTATTCCTTCTCGCATCTATGCGCTCTCCTCCTCTCACCTTTTGCTTGTGGACTTCAATGCACATCTGCTATATGTGACTAGGTGAAAAAACCTTTCCAAGCCAAGCCATATCATAACTGCAACACATAGCCTACATTGTTGTCACCATGTTAGCTAAAGTAACTTCATAGTCAACATAGCTAATAGAACTAACACGTTAGTAAACCCACTGCAATCATGCAGTAACGTTAGCGCACAGTCAGTAAGCAGTTTAGCATGGCGGGCCCCGGTGGCAATACATTTGTAAAACCAAAAGCTTACCTTGACTTGGAAGACATCCAGTGTTGTGTTGGATAGTCATAGCCAGCTAGCTAACATAGCATACCTCTGTTTGAGCAGGGTGTTTGAGTAGGCTAAACTAGCTAGCTGCATTTGCTAGCTACGTAACTGAAACCTCTCTCACTTCTCCTTAATTTTTGAAGAAATGTATTTGTTGAAAACTGTTCAACTATTGTCTTTCTATCTTTTTGATTAAACTACTCACCACATTTTATGCAGCGCTAGCTAGCTGTAGCTTATGCTTTTAGTACTAGATGAATTATCTGATCCTTTGATTGGGTGGACAACATGTTAGTTCATGCTGAAAGAGCTCTGATAGGTTGGAGGACGTCCTCTGGAAGTCGTCATAATTACTGCGTAAGTCTATGGAAGGGGGTGAGAACCATGAGCCTCTTAGGTTTTGCATTGAAGTCAATGTACCCAGAGGAGGACAGAAGCTAGCTGTCACCGGTTACACCAGGGTGCTACCCTACAGAGTGCTGTTGTAGTTACTGTAGACCTTCATTTCAAAACAAATAAAATTGAATCAATCTTTATTTGTCACATGCACCAAATACAACAAGTGTAGATCTTACCATGAAATGCTTACTTACAAGCCCTTAACCAACAGTGCAGTTCAAGAAGAGTTAAGAACATTTTTACCAAATTAACTAAAGTAAAAAATTATAAAAAGTAACACAATAACATAACAATAACGAGGCTATATATACGGGGTACCGGTACCAAGTCAGTGTGAGGGGGTACATGTTAGAGGTAATTTGCACATGTAGGTGGGGGCGAAGTGACTATGCATAGACAATAATTGGCGAGTAGCAGCAGTGTACAAAACAAATAGGGCAATTTGATTAGTTGTTCAGCAGTCTTATGGCTTGGGGGTAGAAGCTGTTAAGGAGCCTTTTGGTCCTTGACTTGGCGCTCTGGTACCGCTTGCGGTAGCAGAGAAAACAGTCTATGACTTGGGTGAATGGAGTCTCTGACAATGTTATGGGCTTTCCTTTCCTGGATTGCAGGAAGCTTGGCCCCAGTGATGTACTGGGTCATACGCACTACCCTCTGTAGCTCCTTACGGTTAGATGCCAAGCTGTTGCCATACAATGCGGTGATGCAACAGGTCAGGATGCTCTTGATGGTGCATCTGTAGAACTTTTTGAGGACCAGGGGACCCATGCCAAATCTTTTCAGTCTCCTGAGGGGGGAAGATTTTGTCATGCCCTCTTCACGACTGTCTTGGTGTGTTTGGACCATGATAGATCATTGGTGATGTGGACACCAAGGAACTTGAAACTCTCGACACGCTCCACTACAGCCCCATTGATGTTAATGGGAGCCTGTTCGGCCCACCTTTTCCTGTAGTCCACGATCAGCTCCTTTGTCTTGCTCACATTGAGTGAGAGGTTGTTGTCCTGTCACCACACTGCCAGTTCTCTGACCTCCTCCCTATAGGCTGTCTCAATGTTTTTGGTGATCAGGCATACCACTGTTGTGTCGTCAGCAAACTTAATGATGGTGTTGGAGTCATGTTTGGCCACGCAGTCGTGGGTGAACAGGGAGTACAGGAGGGGACTAAGTAGACACCCCTGAGGGGCCCCAGTGTTGAGGATCAGCGTGGCAGACATGTTGTTGTCTACCCTTACCACCTGGGGGTGGCTGTTCAGGAAGTCCAGGATCCAGTTGCAGAAGGAGGTGTTTAGTCCCAGGGTCCTTAGCTTAGTGATGAGCTTCGTGGGCACTATGGTGTTGAACGCTGAGCTGTAGTCAATGAACAGCATTCTCACATAGGTGTTCCTTTTGTCCAGGTGGGAAAAGGCAGTGTGGAGTAAGATTGAGATTGCGTCATCTGTGGATCTGTTGGGGCGGTATGCGAATTGGGGTGGGTCTAGGGTATCCGGGAGGATGCTGTTGATGTCAGCCATGACCAGCCTTTCACAGCACTTCATGGCTACTGACTTGAGTGCTATGGGGCGGTAATCATTTAGGCAGGTTACCTTCGCTTCCTTGGGTACAGGGACTAGGGTGGTCTGCTTGAAACATGTAGGTATTACAGACTCAGTCAGGGAGAGGTTGAAAATGTCAGTGAAGACACTTGCCAGTTGGTCCGTGCATGCTTTGAGTACACGTCCTGGTAATCCATCTGGCCCAGCAGATTTGTGAATGTTGACCAGTTTAAAGGTCTTCACAGTCTTCCAGAACAGCTGGTGCTCTCGTGCATGCTTCAGTGCTGCTTGCCTCGAAGCGAGAATAAAGGGCATTTAGCTCATCTGGTAGGCTCACGTTACTGGGCAGCTCGCGTGTGGGTTTCCCTTTTGTAGTTCGTAATAGTTTTCAAGCACTGCCACATCCGATGAGCGTCAGAGCCGGTGTAGTATGATTCAATCTTAATCCTGTATTGACGCTTTGCTTGTTTGATGGTTCGTCTGAGGGCATAGCGGGATTTCTTATAGGCGTCCAGATTAGTGTCCTGCTCCTTGAAAGCGGCAGCTTTAGCCTTTAGCTCGATGCGGATGTTGCCTGTAATCCATGGCTTCTGGTTGGGATATGTACGTACGATCACTGTGGGGATGACGTCATCGATTTACTTATTGATGAAGCCGATGACTGTGGTGGTATACTCCTCAATGCCATTGGATGAATCCCAGAACATATTCCACTCTGTGCTAGCAAAACAGTCCTGCAGCTTAGCATTCGCGTCATCTGACCACTTCTGTATTGAGCGAGTCACTGGTACTTCCTGCTTTAGTTTTTACTTGTAAGAAGGAATCAGGAGGATATAATTATGGTCAGATTTGCCAAATGGAGGGCGGGGAGAGAGCTTTGCATGCATCTCTGTGTGTGGAGTAAAGGAGGTCTACAGTTGTTTTTCTCTGTTTGCACATGTGACATGCTGGTAAAAATGTGGTAAATCTGATTTAAGTTTGCCTGCATTAAAGTCCCTGGCCACTAGGAGCGCCGCTTTTGGGTCAGCATTTTCTTGTTTGCTTATGGCCTTATAGAGTTGGTTGGGTGCAGTCTTAGTGCTAGCATCGGTCTGTGGTGGTAAATAGACGGCTATGAATAATATAGATGAGAACTCTCTTGGTAGATAGTGTGGTCTACAGCTTATCATAAGGTACTCTACCTCAGGCGAGCAATACCTTGAGACTTCTTTAATATTAGACATCGCGCACCAGCGGTTATTGACAAAAAGACATACACCCCCACCCCTCGTCTTACCAGACGTAGCTTCTCTGTTCTGCCGGTGTATTGAAAATCAGCTCTATATTATCCGTGTCGTCGTTCAGCCACAACTCGGTGAAACATAAGATATTACAATGCCTTAATGTACTGTTGGTAGGATAATCATAGGTCATCAATTTTATTTTCCAATGATTGAATGTTAGCAAGTAGAATTGATGGCAGTGGGAGTTTACTCGCTCGTCTACGGATTCTCAAAAGGCAAAATGACGGGGATCTGGGACTGTCCCCGGGAGAGCAGTATATCGGTCTTGTCGGACTCATTAAAGGAAAAGGCTTCTTCCAGTTCATGGTGAGTAATCCCAGTTCGGATGTCCAGAAGTTATTTTCGGTCATAAGAGACGGTAGCAGCAACATTATGTACAAAATAAGTAAAAAAATATGTTACAAACAACGCAAAAAAACTAACAAAATAGCATAATTGGTTACGGGCATGTAAAACGTCTGCCATCCTCTTCGGCGCCATCTTATGTGTGTTTTAATAAATTATTTGGTGATACTATATTTAGTATAGTTTTATCAAAAAATGATAACTTCATCGAGACATTGCGGTGGTTAGAAGAGCACGCTTGTTTGAAATGGAAAAGCGTTGCGGTAGCTTTAATAAAGAATAACATCAAGACAAAACAACTGCTTTATGAGGGGGATGCAATGTTGAGCGCTATACATCCCGAGGGGTTTGTGCTGATTGTACGGAAATTGTGACACCCGGTTAAATGGCGTCCCTTGAGAAAGCAAGAACAAGATGTATGTCAGGAGAAGTGCAGTATTATCATAAGGAGACGTTTACTTGGAATACATAGGAGGAATGGAGGGAAAAGGGAGGCAGAGGAGGTTTAAGTGAGAGAGGGAGGAAGACGGTGAGCTTGAGTTGGTTAAAAATGTCTGGTAAAGGGGAGATGGTTTGTTAAAGAAGAATGGCAGAAACTGTAACCAGAGAGAGCTGAAGACCGGAGGAGAAATGGAATTGAATGAGGTCGAAGTATTGGAGGTGGGAGGTGGGGTGAAGTTTTCGGAGCCCTAGGCTTTGCACCGAGGGTCAGGATAAAGATGAGTCTGTGACAGTAGGAGTGAAGTTTTGTGAAAAAGTGGACCCTTGCCTTTTAGCTGATTCATTTGTAGTATCAGGGTTGGGTACTGTGAAATCGGTGAAGGTAACCAGAAGTGGTCTTGTGAAAATTGTTTGTGTTTCTGCTGGTAAGAGGGAGACGGAGCTCCATTTTAAACGAATGGGGCAAGAAATGTGAATTGTTTCGCTCTCAAGAAAATGGCGCCATTGAAAGGAGTAATTACTGGGGTAGCAGTAAAATGTAAAAGTTGACCAACTGAAGGGGAAGATTCCCGGTGTTTGTGATGCTCGTTGTTTGGTGCGACGCAGACAGGGTGGTGAAACAGAAGAGTCTGTTCTTTTGAGTTTTGATGTTGAGTCTTTGCCAGACAAAGTGATGTTAGGATATATACGTTATCCTGTACGAGCTTTTGTGCTGAATACATTATGTTGTTATAGGTGTCAAGCTTAAGGGGATGTGGCAGCAGTGTGTAGGAGCAAGGTTCCAAGGTGTGAGAAGTATGCAGAAGGGCATGAGACAAAGGAATGTGTAGCATTGGGGAGAGTAGTGGTATGTGGTAATTGTAGGGGTGCCCATAGGGCTGGGGATCAGAGAGGCAGGTTGAGTTTTCTAGGGTTAGAGTAGGTCAGAAGTTGTCATATGCTGAGGCAGTGAAGAAAGTAGAGGAAGATGGGTCAAGGGGGAGGGATCCTGAGAGGAGTGGTGTGAGTAGTAGATCTGTAGCATCACAGAGGGGTAGGACAACAAGTGATATATGTGTCAGTAATGGACTTTTAGCATTTAGAGCAATGTTATCAACTGTACTGCAGGGATGGGACGTAAGTTGCAGAAAATTGAGGTTGTGGTGGTGGCAGCAGCAGAGAGATATTTAGGTGTGCGAGACTTGACATCAGAAGAGTTACAGGGTGTGTTAAGTGGTGATGTCCCATCCTTTCAGGTTGTTGGCATGAGGTAGGGTTGAATATATTTAAATAGCGGAATAGAGTGGTGTTATTATATATATATTAATTAATAAATAAATAAATACATGTGTGAGTGTAGTGTCAGATGGTAGAGTATATGTTATTGTTTTCGTTTTAATTTTTTCAAGCGAAGTATAAGGGAGTTGTACTCCAGTCTAGTAGGTGGCGGTAATGCAACATATTGGATGTCAACCGCCGTTAAACCTCATCGAAGAAGAAGGCATCAAACATTTTTAGCTGGACGCATTGGTTACATGCATTTACTCTACTTTCTCCTTAAAACCACTTCACTGAATCGTAAGTAATGTTAGTTACAGCTACCATTCCCGTAACGGTTAACTGTAGTGGCATATCTGTTATAGACACAGGAAGATGGATATTGCTAGGCAGCTTCTTGCTTGAGTTGCTAGCTAGTTAATGACTGTGTGACAAATGTTATGCGATTGTCCCTGACTTCAGCACATAGCTATCCAATTTGCCCACTACCCCATTCATTAACGCTAACTGCTTTAGCGCCTAATGACGATACGATAAAACTGCCCCGGTCAGAAGATACTAAGAGCCCCGAAGCTTGCGCTATACATTAAAACGCGTCCCGCTTGTTTAAAAACAACGAAGAGGGAAGCCACTAAAAATTACTGTAGCCTGCAACTGTGTTAACCGGGTCACTCAGTGTACAGTACATGTGTATTTTGCATTTGTGATATGAAAGTAGAGGGATTTATGTTTCTAGAGCCGTTACTGCAATTGAGAATCGTTTCACGTTTAGACGGAGTATGTTTTGGTTTCCAGAGAAAATGATCCTTTAAACAGAACATGTAAGGGCCTTGGACTAAAATTAGTACAGTAACGTTGGGCTCCTTTAGTCCGTTATTGGGCTAATAGCCGTCTAGTTAACTGAGTAGTGTAAATGGTGCAAAACGCATTTCCTCATGGGTGGGTATAATTTGTGGAACGTTCCAACAGGAATCTGTTCCAGAAACTTAGTAAACAACGCATACAACGTTGTATAGCGGCAGAGTAAGGTACCAGGTAGGGAGTGAGCAAATTTGTTGAGTTTTTCCACTCACCACGTTTATTCCGAAAAATGTCTGTCCTCACACTGGTAGCCTATGGACAAACATTACGAATAAGCTACGTGGTGAGTTGATGAGTATTCGGCAGCTAGTTAGCTAGGTGAATTGATCATGCTACGTTGTATGCATTGTTTGTTGACATCCTTGTTATTTACGCAGTTTTGGGAACAGATTCCTGTTGGAACGGTCCCCAAATTATACCCACCCTTTCCTCATTGATCACAGGGCCCAATGTGTTGGCAGGATTTGTAACAAAGCAACATTTGGGTATTCTAGTTTCTGAAAGCAGATAATTGCTACCAGTGACATTATGATTAGACCTACTCAGACAGAAAGCTGTTATAATATCATATTGCTAATAATGTCTATAAGAGGACCAATTACTAGAACGGTTGTGCACTTTTGGGTAGGGCTCAACAGTGTTCCCATTTTACTAGCATATGCGCCAAAATATTTCACTGTGCCATGTGGAGTTTAAATTTAGGAGCACCACTGCACTTAGAGCACAGAATCATGACCGCCATGCTTGCACTGTTACTAAAAATAACTGCTTGTGACGTCAAATTTGTCATTGTGCTCCTACATTTTTCAACTTAAACGCACATGTGCTCCATGTAACAAAAGTTCAGCGTAGAGCCCTGTTAGGCTAGCAGCTTTGTAGCTGTCAAGATAGCAACAGATTGTAAATAACGTTATATTTAACCATTAAAAACAAAAACAAATCCATTATACTGGGAGTTACTCTCGAGTGGCGCAGCAGTCTAAGGCACTGCATCTCATTGCTAGAGGTGTCACTACAGACAACCTTGTTCAAAATCCAGGCTATATCACAACCGGTCGTGATTGGGAGTCCCATAGGGCGGAGCACAATTGGCCCAGCGTCGTCCGGGTTTGGCCGGTGTAGGCCGTCATTGTAAATAAGAATTTGTTCTTAACTGACTTGCCTAGTTAAATAAAGGTTAGGTACTTATCAAATAATGACGTTTCCCTGAGCAACTGTCGTCATTACTGCTGTCACAGCCGGTGTACTTCCAAAAAAGGTCTAAATAAAAAGTGCCATTGGATGGTAGCCTAGGGGTTAAGAGCGTTGGGCCAGTAACCGAAAGGTCACTGCTTTGAGTCTCTGAGCTGTCTAGGTGAGAAATCATCAGTCTGTGTCCAAATCAAATTTTATTTGTCACATACACATGGTTAGCAGATGTTAATGCGAGTGTAGCGAAATGCTTGTGCTTCTAGTTCCGACAATGCAGTAATAACCAACGAGTAATCTAACCTAACAATTCCGCAACTACTACCTTATACACACACAAGTGTAAAGGGATAAAAAATATGTACATAAAGATATATGAATGAGTGATGGTACAGAACGGCATAGGCAAGATGCAGTAGATGGTATAGAGTACAGTATATACATATGAGATGAGTAATGTAGGGTATATAAACAAAAAGTGGCATAGTTTAAAGTGGCTAGTGATACATGTATTACATAAAGATGGCAAGATGCAGTAGATGATATAGAGTACAGTATATACATATACATATGAGATGAGTAATGTAGGGTATGTAAACATTATATTAAGTGGCTAGTGATACATTTTTACATAATTTCCATCAATTCCCATTATTAAAGTGGCTGGAGTTGAGTCAGTATGTTGGCAGCGGCCACTAAATGTTAATGTCCTTGAGCTAAATGTCCTTGAGCAAGGCAGTTAACTCTAATTGCTCTTGTAGTTCACGCTGGATAAGAGCGTCTGCTAAATCACTGAAATATAAAGTAAGAGTTATTCATGTGGCCTGGCTGGTCTAGCGGTATTGCTGCAGCCTCCGGCACGCGTCTACAGTGTTGTCATAGGTTCAAATCCGGCCTACTTTCCTTTGACACAACCTCTATCTTTCCCCCCTGTCATCCTCTCTCTAATCCCTTAAACACATTTATTTTATATATTTTTTTATAGCGTGCGGTTGTGTAGGTTGCCCATGTTATGCCTACTCATGGACTAAAAAAAAACATGTTCAATCTCTATTGAAAGTGGTCTTTACCCCAGGAGTAGATTGTGGAGGAAACGGTCTGCAAATGATGTAGACTACAAATGATGTAGATTGCAGTGTGTGGCCTGCAGTACTTCAATCCAGCAGGTGTCACTAGTATCTCTTATGAAGTAAATTGTTCTGCAGAGTGGATGGAAGTGGAGAGGGAATTGCATATGGACGGAGCTTAAGCCTCAGTGTAATAGACAAAGGGTGTGTTCAGTTCGCGTCAATGTTTGTTATGTAGCATGATGTTTTTTTTACTGAATCCGGCACCGTTCTTCAACAGCCTTTGAGGTACGCATTAGACAGAAGGAAGGGAAGCACTCCTAAGGTACACGATAGGTCTTTGTAGATAGGAGCTCTTTGGTAAATTGGTAATCAAAAAGGAGGACCAAGGCACTCTTCATATAATTAACTAATGTCTTTATTTGTATGGCGTGTTCAATTGAACAAATATTTAAAAACGCTTGCGTTTCGGCTGCGCGGCCTTTGTCAGGGAGTACAAAGATACAATGTCTTTTGAACAAAGTATTTTCCCAATCAATGCGGATTTAAGGGGGGGGGTGGTTACAGAATAGCTAGTCAATATTCATGAGACAACACCTAGTAACAATACTGTACATTCAAAAGTGAAATAGACGAGTTATAAAAATGAATATTAAAGTTAGAAGTATTAGAAAAGACAAAGTAGTTCTAGCCATGAATAGGAGTGGGTGTAGGAGAGCTATACATTTCATAGTGCACTAGATGACAGCAAACATGGACCACAGCATTCCAAACAGAGGGTAATTGGGCAATATGTCCACTAGATGACAGCAAAGGGACCACTAACACACTACCGGAATGGGGAGAAATCTATATCTTAATTTTAAACCAGGGTACTTAGTGGCCGGCCTGTAGTTTGTAAAACCAAAAACGTTCCCTTTGGTTTAGTGGTTTAAGGCGGTCCCCTCTTCTGATTGAGGCCGGTACATGATCAATACCCATAGCTTGAAGGGAGGCAGGGTTACCATGGTGTAAGGACTTGTAGTGCCTTGCCATGCGGTCGTCTTAGTTGCCTACTCCTTTGGGGCACTTATGTTCTGCTAAGCTGGTGGTTTTACAGTTAATGAAATGTTTGACTTGGTACTCTGTGTCAACAAAATACTTTTTCTGTGCAATATTTCTGCAATGGTTGCATTTGAAAGAGCCAGCTGGGTTTGTGGTTTAGTCTTTTGAGAGTCACCAGGGAGGTATCTGTGGACTAGTTTGTCTCTTAACGCTTATGACTAGTGGCTCTGGGAAGACTTTGTGTATCACTTTAGATGATTCCCCAATTCTCTTTTAAAGATTATTTTAATGTTCTGTGCTATATTTAATCAACAAGGCCCGAAGGGGTGTGGTATATGACCAATATACCACAGTTAAGGGCTGTTCTTAAGCACGACGCAACGAGGAGTGCTTCGATACAGCCCTTAGTCGTGGTATGTTGGCAATATACCACAAACCCGAGGTGCCTTATTGCCATTATAAACTGGTTGCTAATGTAATTAGAAGAATAAAAATAAATGTTTTGTCATACCCATGGTATACGGTCTGATATACCACGGCTTTCAGCCAATCAGCATTCAGGGCTCGAACCACCCAGTTTATATTTTGTAACAAAGTACACACTCTCTTGTGCATCACGAGGAGCTCCCCTTCGCAACAAGTCCTCTCTGTCAAGTCGTCCGGCCCTTTCAGAATTTGATTGCTTAACCCCGGCTCAAGAAGCGATTCTCCAATTCAGCAGATTTGACACTAGTCTGTTTCCTGATCGCAAATTCTGCAGACTCTTTAGAATTGGCTATAAGGAATTTTCTATTTTAGCCTTTTGGGATGGAAACTGTGTGCCCTCAGAATGGTATACCCATCTGTAGGCTTCTTAAAGTTGTATGTGTGCAAAAAGCCGTTGTCATTTTTACCGATGTCAAGATCCAAAAAATGTAGGTTCTCTTTGGTGTACTCAATAGTCAGTTTGATGTTAGGGTTAATGCTGTTAAGGTATTGGTGGAAGGAAATAAGTGAATCTTCTGAGCCGGACCAGAACAGGCAGACATCATCAATATAGCGTCCCAAACATATAATCCGGTCAAATAACTGTTTTTGTAGAAGGATCCAGAAAGAAGTCATTTTCCCATTTACCGAAGTACAATCCAACGTAGGAAGGGCTGTAGCAAGCTCCAATCGCACATCCTTTGACCTGTTTAAAGACGAGGTTCTGGAAGACAAAAAATGTTATTATTTAGAGTCCATTCAGTCATTGAGAATGAATTCTGAAAGAGGCATGTCAGGCCAAGTACTCAAGAATGTTGCATAGCTGCCAATCCTTCATATTCAATGGTGGTGTACAAAGACTCCACATCCAAGGTGACTGAAAAGGAAGCTGTGCCTCTGTTTAATTCCTTGATTTTATTCAACACACCTGTGGTGTCTTGAAGAAAGGCTGGGAGTGACGTCAGAAAAGGCTTAATAAAGTAATCAATGTACTTGGAGATGGGTTCTATCAGGCTTTCATTACTGCTAATGACTGGTCTGCCTGGGGGGGGCTCTCTTATCTGAACTCATTATCGGAAATATAACTTTTCACCTTAGCGTCTGTGAGGATCCCTTTCAATTGGGGCGGCAGGTAGCCTAGTGGTTAGAGTATTGGGCAAGTAACTGAAAGGTTGCAAGATCGAATCCCCGAGCTGACAAGGTAAACATCTGTCGTTCTCCCCCTGAACAAGGCAGTTAACCCACTGTTCCTAGGCCGTCATTGAAAATAAGAATTTGTTCTTAACTGACTTGCCCAGTTAAATAAAGGTAATAAAAATAAATCAGTTTTTAGGGCCTCTATGGTTGAAAGTAAGAGATTGGTAGAATTCATCATTGTATAATTGACGGTAGGCTTCTTGTCACGTTTTGTACTGTAGCGCCACCTTTTGTCTGCTTTTTTAACCACATTCTGTTCATTTTTGGACAAGGATTCAATTGCATCCCTCTGTCTTTGAAAGGTTACATTTTGTATTTATTATGGATCCCCATTAGCTGCTGCCAATGCAGCAGCTAAGCAAAATGAAGGAAGTTTATACAATTTTAAAACATTATAATACATTCACAGATTTCACAACCTACTGTGTGCCCTCAGGCCCCTACTCCACCACTACCACGTATCTACATGACTAAATCCATGTGTATGTATAGTGCGTATGTTATTGTGTGTGTATGCATGTGTCTTTGCTAATGTTTGTGTTGCTTTGTGCCAATGTTTTTATTTTTAATCTAATTTTACTGCTTGCTCAAGTTACTTAATGTGGAATAGGGTTCCATGTAGTCATGGCTCTATGTAGTACTGTGTGCCTCCCATAGTCTGTTCTGGACTTGGGGACTGTGAAGAGACCTCTTGTGACATGTCTTGTGGGGTATGCATGGGTGTCTGAGCTGTGTGCCAGAAGTTTAGACCGACAGCTCGGTGCATTCAACATGTCAATACCTCTCATAAATAAAAGTAGTGATGAAGTCAATCTCTCTTCCACTTTCAGCCAGGAGAGATTGACATGCATATTATTAATATTAGCTCTCTGTGTACATCCAAGGGCCAGCCGTGCTGCCCTGTTCTGAGCCAATTGCAATTTTCCTAAGTCCTTTTTTGTGGCACCTGACCACACTGAACAGTAGTCAAGGACAAAACTAGGGCCTGTAGGACCTGCCTTGTTGATAGTGTTAAGACATTATGTTTGGTTTGTGTTACTTTTACCCTTTTAAACAGGTTCTCTACATCAAAATGTGCAAATTTGTTTTGTGTCTCATTCTGGACAATGGGACAAAGTGGATTTAGGCTTAAAATGTGTTTGAGGGCACAGAAACTGACTGATCTGACACTGGTGTCTGTAGTTGGAAAGGTGTTTTGCTTGTACCAGGCCTTCAGATGTAGAAACAAAATGGGTCAATCTTTGAGTTAAGTTCATTAGTTGAGTATGTGGGAGCAAAGGACAGTCCTTTAGACAAGACCCTTACACTGTCATCAGAAAGGGGTTCTCCAGAAATGTTGATCACAGGCTTGTTCTGGTCCTGCTCCATGTGGTTGGATAATCTAGCTTTCTTCCTCCCCCTCTGTGTTGGCCTCTTCCGTATTCTCTCCACTTTGAGAACCTGCGTGGCTCCTCTTTCAGGTCTAAAAAATCTTGGGAGGAGCCGGCCTCGCGGAGTGTCTTGGATGATCCTCATCGTCACCGCTCGTAATGTTGAAAGAAACAGATGTGGGTGTGAATCTGAATTCTTGCAGGTTGGTTTTCTCCAGGAAAAGACCTTGCCATCTCTGTAGTCTACCTCACCTCTTCTAAACTTCCTTAGCTTGTCTAGCTTCAATTTAAGGGTGAATGTGTCTATATTGAGGTATGTACGCTTGCTCCAGTTTGGTGGTTGTGGTGAGTTGTGGCCTGAATCAATATGGGCGTGGCCATTTTTAAATCGCAAAATTTGTGCAGCACACTGTACGGTAAGCACCATCTGGGCCACCATAATCCACTTTTTTTCCCAGATGGTAATTCAGTACTGTTTCTGTTAAATTCAACGTTGCACATTTTTTTTCAAATGTTCTGTTGAACTGAACACAACCCAGGATTATTTAACACTGCTTTAAACACTGTCTCAATAAATCATCTTTAATTGACATCCCACAGGGTTCTGGGGAAAGGACAATGACCTCGTTAGTGGCCTATGATGATTCTGACCAGGAGGATGATGACGGAGCACTCTCTCCTCTTGCCAACTGTCCCATGGATGATATTAGGCAGTCCCAAGGAAACCAGAAATGGTTGGATTCTAACTTCTATGGACCATTATTACCCAGTCCCCATTACAAACAACTGGAAATAGGACAATGTGGTGATGGTAGGACAGTGTCAGAACCTCACAGGGAGATTTATCCCCTTCCATTGGGTCTCTCAGGGATTGTGGAGAACAGCTCAAGCTCAAAACCATACTCTGCTCCACAATCATGTGTTAATTTGACCACAGCGAAGAGGCATCAGGCTGCACCACCTGGTGTCTCGCCATACATTCCTAAGAGACAGAGGTTGGCCGCACCAGGAAAGAGAGAAGAACCAACCTCTTTGGAAACGACTGATAAGTCCACTGTCTCCAGGCTGCTGACCGAGGTCTCTGAGCGGGTGCGTCCGTACCTGGGGACCAGGCCTGGCAGGGCAGCGGTGCCCAGGTGCATGCAGCTCAGCCTCCAGGCCCACCAGGCTCCAATCAACGTGATCCAGTGGTGCCCAGTGCCCCAGCTCAGCCACCTCCTACTGTCTGCCTCCATGGACAAGACTGTCAAGGTAACCGTGATGCCATTTTGAATGGGATGTGGTAAAAGGTGTGTGTGAGCCATTGAGTGCTGTATGTTTTCGGTCATACATGTGGTAGTGTAAATCATAGCCTACGCACAGCATCATTTTACACTCGTCAGTCCTAGGGACAGGTAAGTGGGTAATTAGTGTACAGATGATCTGACATTCCATGTAAGTGGCTCACCAGGTTAGACGGTAAGATGGATGATAACCATCTTGCAGTGATATGGAGACAGAGCGAGACCTGTGTCACTGTCAAAGCAATGTGTGTCAGGACCCATGGGATTTCCTTTCCTCCACTACTACCTACTAGTGTTGTCGCGATACCAGAACCTTGACTTAGATACCATGTTCAGTATCACAATACTCGATACTACATACCAAAACAATATCCAAATGATACCACAGCAACAACAAATAGACTGCGTATTAGCCAAAGTCACAGGATGGCACTTGATCCAGATATCTTTTGAGTTCAATATAATTCCATTGATTTTTGAACGTGTGCATTAATTCATAAAATATAGAATCATACAATCAATTTCGATTCGTTTTTTACCAGTCTAACTACATAACAGCATAATGGTAATCATTTATTTGAATGGTAAATCTCTATTGATAGACTGGGTAAATCGAGATGTAGCCTAGGCCTGTTTTGGCTAGCTTGTTTTGGCTGATTTCACGAGGCTACAGATGGGAAAACAATCTGTTTACCCTCCATTTGGGACATTTTATTGTACTGATCAACAACATTTACATAGAAGCAGTCTCTTCTTTTGTAAAAGTGCCATGATGTCGTTCACACACAAAGAAACTCCCAGTGGTGAGCACATTTGCATGCACACAAATCATTTGATATTACATTGATTTACGGCAGTAAGCAGAGTATGGAAATTGTCATGTAAACATCTTACTCTGCTTATCTTAAGGTCAAAATCGAAGTAGGCATACATACACCAATTAAAACCTCCTGGTTTTCAGAGCAATCTTTCAAATTATTAGGATGTGTAAGTGGCTTAATCTGCGCATGTGCCAGCAGCAAGCCTCCCTGTTATGCCGAGTGAAGAGTTCGGGGAAAAACCTGTAAGTACGCATCTTAGAAATAGTTTTCACATACAAACTTTTTTTTCTGAATTCCGAAAAAAATGACATGGTCACTGTGGTAGAATGTTTCTTTTTATGGCCTGATTTCAGATGTAAACAGGATTATTAGGGAAAATGTTTTCAAATATTTATATTAAATCTGTCCAACTTCAGGCGCGCGTTTACTGTGAACACTGAAGCTGTACCCGCTTTAATTTACTGTTTTAACAGTGACCAACTAGGTTCCTGTGGCTATTTGATTAAAATGTCGGCCTACCAAAACATGCAGGGCTTGACATTAACCTGTTTATCCACTTGTCCTTCAGACAAGGAGGTGACTGAACATTTTGTTGTGGTGTTTAATGTAAGAAACCACTTTCATTATTATTCCCGTACCATTATTACAGAGAATCAGACAAATTATAATACCCTCTGCCTATTGGCTACTAAAAATACAACACTGCCCTTTTTTTAAGACATAAAAAAAAATTCTGTACCAGACTTGCTTTTCAAAGATCGCTACAAATGTACACACTTTGCTCTTGTAGGAAGCAATCACTCCCACATTGCTGACTACAAAGTAGCTATAACTCGGCCAACTAGCAAAGAATATGAACAAATGTGCACACGTGGCTACATGCAGCGCTCGCTTTGATCTCAAAGCAATTGTGTAATAATCGTGACTGCTCATGCTGTAAAATAGTCCATTTCAAAGTGAATGGCACATCCATATATGGCAAGGGTCTATTTGCATATAGGTCTACTGCAGCTCTGATTGGTTATGGCTCACCGGTCTGTACTCTGTAGAGTACGGGCCTGAGTCATGCCTATCAATGCAATAAAATCTGATGCGCTCTGCCTACAACAAAATCTCTTGCATAGTTTTGCATACAAAGTCTTGCATAGTTAGTTTTGTTTCGGTATGTTGCATTGAAAGTGGTTAATATTGCGTTGATTCGATCACATAATCCCACAGTAAAGGGAAACGTTGATAGGTTTAACTACCGGGGGAAAACTCCACTCAACTTTCTAATCTCGTGCTTCTCTGTGCTGGCTGTTATTTCTTCTGCAAGGCAGTCCTGGCGGAGCTGCGCACTCGCACACAGCTTAGATAGAACATTGTATGTAACCGTGCTCAGTGTTTCCTCATGGCAGGCTAGAGCTAGCAATGAGTGCGCTATGGGAATATCAGCTGTGCTGATAGACAAACTTGATCCTCTCTCAATCAGTAGGTGACGTGGGACACATTTGACAGAAGTACCCGAAAGTATGTTCTAGTATCGAAAGTACTGACGTTTCGGTATACCATGCAACACTACTACCTACCACATTTCACCAGGGTCGTATGGCACCAAATGGAAGAAAACGGGAATGAAACTGGGAGGGACTACCTTGCCAGATAAGAAATTGTTTTAATTTTCTGTTGCAAAATGTTTTGCTACGGTGTGCCCCAATTAATATGACCCAGGAAGACCTAAGTTTACCTAATGTAACCTAGGTTCTATGATATGAGTGATGTCTTTCACTTTGGGTAATGCCTGTTAGGTATGAAGTCTAGGAAGGTCCAATCACACAACGTCTGTCGGACAGGAGCAACGACCAATAGTGGACCAACCCACTTTCCATATAAGGAGCCGTAGTCTGCTCCCATCTTCACTTCTAAGTACGTTCATCTTCCTTACGCAAAGCATTAAGAGTAATGCGGTGAGAGACCTCACTCATAATATCATAGAACCGGGGTTACGTTAGGTAACCTAAAGTTATATTTCAATTACTCGTTCGGTCACTTTGGGGATATAGCCAACTCGAGTAGCGCTCATATACTCTCCGAAGCCACGTCTGGATCGGATCAACCCTCAGAAGTCCCGACAATAAGCACTGTATGCGCTAACAAGGGTGTAGTGACGTCCAGTTCATAGAACCTCACAAATGAATGGGGGGGGAGTTCCAAAACAAAGAGTTCCAAACAGCTAGTTTGGAGTTTTCCCCACCCCACATTATACACTGCTCAAAAAAATAAAGGGAACACTTAAACAACACAATGTAACTCCAAGTCAATCACACTTCTGTAAAATCAAACTGTCTACTTAGGAAGCAACACTGATTGACAATAAATTTCACATGCTGTTGTGCAAATGGAATAGACAAAAGGTGGAAATTATAGGCAATTAGCAAGACACCCCCAAAAAAGGAGTGATTCTGCAGGTGGTGACCACAGACCACTTCTCAGTTCCTATGCTTCCTGGCTGATGTTTTGGTCACTTTTGAATGCTGGCGGTGCTCTCACTCTAGTGGTAGCATGAGACGGAGTCTACAACCCACACAAGTGGCTCAGGTAGTGCAGTTCATCCAGGATGGCACATCAATGCGAGCTGTGGCAAAAAGGTTTGCTGTGTCTGTCAGCGTAGTGTCCAGAGCATGGAGGCGCTACCAGGAGACAGGCCAGTACATCAGGAGACGTGGAGGAGGCCGTAGGAGGGCAACAACCCAGCAGCAGGACCGCTACCTCCGCCTTTGTGCAAGGAGGTGCACTGCAAGAGCCCTGCAAAATGACCTCCAGCAGGCCACAACCTATTTGAGGATGCAAATTAATTGAGCCCTTATAGCAATATTTATTGTTTGTATAATAAACTGTCTAAAGTCGATCAATCTCACAAATCATTTGAATGGGTCACCCAATTGGAATATGCAATGCAAAATTAATCCAAGGCACAAATAAAAATGTTAATTAATCCATGAATCCATGGCACAAATAAAAATTTGTGCCATGCTGAGGAAGGAGGGACAGGTCAGTAGAGGACCCTATGTCCCTGGCCAGCCCTGGTCTACATTAGGCCTACACATTTTACAGCCTACTGTCAGAATTTTTCCTTTAGAGGGCAGTGTTTCTCTTACAATGATTATTTAGCTGAACTTGTTTAGATGTTGCTGTTGTTCATGATAGACGGAAATAGTATTGTACAGTTCACCTACTCCAGTATATTTCATTTTCAGCTCTTTTTTTTTAGTGTTGCTCTGGCATTCCCTCAATGTCTTCACTGCTTTACATTTCCAAAATATTTGTCTCTAAGCTTCTAGGGCAGGGGTCGGGAACCTGTGGCTCTTTTGATGATTGCATCTGGCTCGCAGATAAACTTTTTTTTAAATTATTATTTTTTTTTTTATGCCCTTTTCTCCCCAATTTGTGGTATCCAATCGCTAGTAATTACTATCTTGTCTCATCGCTACAACTCCCGTACGGGCTCGGGAGAGACGAAGGTCGAAAGCCATGCGTCCTCCGAAGCACAACCCAACCAAGCCGCACTGCTTCTTAACACAGCGCGCCTCCAACCCGGAAGCCAGCCGCACCAATGTGTCGGAGGAAACACCGTGCACCCGCCCCCCTCGGTTAGCTCGCACTGCGCCTGGCCCGCCACAGGAGTCGCTGGAGCGCGATGAGACAAGGATATCCCTACCGGCCAAACCCTCCCTAACCCGGACAACGCTAAGCCAATTGTGCGCCGCCCCACAGACCTCCCGGTCGCGGCCGGCTGCGACAGAGCCTGGGCGCGAACCCAGAGACTCTGGTGGCGCAGCTAGCACTGCGTTGCAGTGCTCTAGACCACTGCGCCACCCGGGAGGCCTATTCTCACTTGTTTTAATCCATCCATCGATTTTTTTTTTTTTAGATTTTTTTTAAAATTATTATTATTTATTTTTTTACTGCTCATGTCCTGTTCAGGGCTGCAGGAGCAATTGTCCATTATTTTAATTAAATGATACTGGCCTACGTTGGCCGTTGCTAGGTAAAACAGGTAACCGCCTCCTTTTGAATCAGTCTGCTCGGTCATTAGCTCAAAGCTAACCCTTCGACGAAGAAGATGGGGAAAAGAAAAAAAGATGACGAGTATCGTACATTTCAGGACGAATGGACCGAAGAATTCGCCTTTGTGGAGAGAGCAGGTTCTGCGGTGTGTCTAATTTGCAATGCCAAAATTACATCGATGAAACGGTCGAATGTAAAGCGGCACTTCGACAAATTCAGAGGCTTATTATACTGACATTTAGTTGAATTCACTTTTAAAATATATTATATGGCTCTCAATCATGGCTCTCTTAGTCAAAAAGGTTCCCGACCCCTGTTCTAGGGGATTCTGTTCGGTACAGAGCCGCGAAGAAGGAGCTTGTTCCTGAATTGACATGTCACACATTCCTGTTGACTCTCTGTGGAGTATATGGGGGCTGTCATACTTCTCCATGCTCTTTCATGCTCCGTGCAGTACAGTGTTCAATAATGAAGTAGAGGGAGACGGATCTGGCTCACAGATCTTCAAAGACCCTCTGTGGGTCTGGATATGCTACGGCATAGAAACTTCTCATCATTAGTTTTGGCCTTCACACAAAAGACCACCCACTCAATTTCAGACGTTTCCCTTGGAGACTTTTCCAAAGGGGCTGGCAGACGCTTTCTTTTGACACAGATGTCTCCCATGGCGCCGACAGTTGGCCCCATTGCCACCTACTTGAATCGGGGTTTGTCAGGTTCAGCAAGCCTCTAATCTCCAAAGGGTGAAATTGACTTATTTGAACCAGCGCCCACTTCTGTTGTCATTGGGCTGTTTTTGCAACCTTCCTCTTGTCAAGGAGTAGAAACACAAAGCAGTGAAGCATTGAACTACCTAATCCCACTCGTGACAGGCTGGTGCACTCTTTTCCTTTGTTTCTTCATGACTAAGATCAGAGAAGCCTGCATTCAAATCACAAAATCATTCAGCTATTTCTTTCTTGAGATTGATTTATGGCACTCAAAGTTAATTAGCTAGATAAATGAATTAGCGAGTGCTGTCTTGCTTTTTTAAACCCTCAAAATAAGCCCTAATTTACAACTGAATTAAGCCAATTTGTCAGCAAATAAAATAAAACGCATTTAAAGGTCCAATACAGGATCAAATAACTTCTGGGTGACAATTAAGTACCTTTTTATTGTGATTTGTTTTCAATGAAAATGTTTGTTTTTTTAAATGAGCAAAGAGCAATTTCTCAAGAATTTCGCTAGTGCTGTCAGGGGGGGGACAACTGAAAACTGAAAACTAGCTGTTATTGCCAAAGATGTTTGGAACTCTCTCTTATTGGTCTATGAACTAATTTACTGCCTGGTGATGTCACCAGGGAGGCCAAAACTCCCTCCTACCAAAACAGGCTAACAATTCTGGCGGCCTTTTCAGACAGCTATTACACTAAAAAGGCAGAATTTTCACAATTTCACAGTATTATTCCAACCTCAGTGTGGAAATATACACGGAACAAAAATATAAATGCAACACGTAAAGTGTTGGTCCCATGTTTCATGAACTCAAATAAAGAGCCAAGACAGTTTTCCATATGCACAAAAGCTTAATGCTCTTAAAGTTTGCACAAACTTGCTTATCCCTGTTAGTGAGCATTTCTCCTTTTCCAAGATAATCCAGCCACTTAACACGTGTGGCATATCAAGAAGCTGATTTAAACCGCGTGATAATTACACAGGTGCACCTTGTGCTGGGGGAATTAGAAGGCCACTTCAGAATGTGCAGTTTTGAGAATGCCAAGACTATGCAAAGCTGTCATCAAGGCAAAAGGCAACTTTGAAGAATCTCACACATACAATTTATTTAGATTTTGTTTAACACTTATTTTTTGGGTTACTACATGATTTCATGTGTTATTTTGTAGTTTTGATGTCTTCACTATTCTATAATGTAGAAAATAGTTTAAAAAAAATGAAAACCCTGGAATGAGTAGGTGTGTCCAAACTATTGACTGGTACTGTGTATATATAAAAGACAGGAAAATCATGTTTTTTTACTGCACTGGGACTTTTTAAAGGGATAGTTGACCAAACATGTTAAAAATCTAGTAACACAGAGATACTGCAATCCAGACCTGCGTTCATGACTAGTATCATTTTAAATCTTTACTTCCATAGTACTTTTGGTGTTTGCTTTAGTCTGGAGGGGCTCCTCTATGGGAGGAGTTTGCAGTTTTGCAACTAATCTATTGGTTCCATTTCGCTAGGGAAGCTCAATCAATCCCAACTAAACTTTTTGAAATTATTTCAAATAGTTTTTGACCCCAGGTCTGCTGCAATCCATGCATTTTCTGTGTTAACCTAGACACTGTCATCAGCCGCTAAAGTTGTTAGTATGTTCTAAGTTCTATGCCCAAATGAATGCAAGCATATCTGTTTTTGGTGCATATGCACTTGTTTCCCAGCCAAAGTGACAGGTGAACACAGAGGCTTAGATTACCCTTTATCCCCCTCAAAAGTCATTCAATGCCATCCTAAAGGACTCTGTGGCCGCCTGGGGCCCCAATGTGGGAGGCAGCAAATAGGATGTGAGATTGTTTACACGTACAGCAGCCCAGGGATTTTACTCTGGTTTCAATTTCGCCGCCAGATCATTATCTCAGCGTGATCCTACTAGTAGATATGGATTGCCGGCTTAACCTCAATTGCCTCGTCACATTGACATTCATTCACACAGTCTGAAAATAGCGTTCCTGATGGCTCTGGAGGTGACGGTAGAGCACCACAGGATGTATTCGACCAGTGGCCCTGTCATCATGTCACAGGCTCTGTCTCACTCATGACAGCGAAATATCCTTCACAAATAGCTCTAGTTCTCCACCAAAGCCAATTGATCTAGGCGGACATGTTTTGTAGTTAGAGTGTTTGCTTGTGGACTTCATTTAGCACAAACCCTTGATCCAATGTGCAATTGGAAGCCAAATACTTTTTAAATTAAAGATGTTAGATCTACAGTAGAGTTCAAATAAAAAAAGTATCCCTCCTGTACACACTTAGCAATATGATAGTGGGGCAGGCAACTTTTTTATTTAGGCTAAATTGAAGAACCGTGAAAGAAACTGATGAGTATCTTTTTTTCCTATAGTTTATAGGGAAATTGTCCAGGTTGAAACCCCCAATATTACTGATTTTACTTTAGCGAAGTGTGAATGTAGCACCCTCTTAAAGAACCATCCCTTTTTCTGATACAGAATAATGCGTGTGATTTTTTTTTTTAAAGCCTCTTTGTGCTCTTTCTGTGGTGTTTGAGAATTCCCATTACAACTGATAAAGTTCCTCAAAACACGACTGTCTCCATTTAACCACTGCAGTGTGTCCAGGGGTGTATTCACTAGGAACCAAACAGAAGCAACTGGGATGAAATGGGGAGCAAACTACCTGAATTTGTTCAATAAGAAACTCCGCGGTTTGCACTAGGGGTGCGCAGGTCAGCTGTTTGTTCACCTGCGATTTGCTAATAACCCGTCCGCAACCACCTGATGATGTGAACATTTGAGGACGGCACCCGACCCTAACTCGCAAATATAGAAAATGCACTATAGACTAGATTTGTTTTTTGTGAGCTGAAGCGCCAGTGCAGCTGGGTCATGCAGCAAGACAATGATCCAAAACACATAATCAAGTCTACATGAAAATGGCTTAAAAGTAACATTTTAATTTTTGGAATGCCCTAGTCAAAGTCCACACCTAATTGCAATCGAGATGTTGTGGCAAAACTTGAAATGAGCAGTTCTTGCTTGAAAACTTACATTTTGCTGAGTTAAAGCAGTTTTGCATGCAAGAGTGGGCAAAAATTCCTCCACAGGGATGTGATGCTAATCAAAATGACAGGAAGCATTTGGTTGGAGTCATTGCATCTAAAATAAAGCACAAGAAGTTATTGAGTGTAAGGGGGAAATTGCTTTTTCACACTGGGTGTTGCATAACTTTGTTAATAGAATAAGTAACAACAATAAGATTACTCTTGTGAACTCAGGTTCCCTTTGATCTAATATTAGGTTTCTGTTTGATAACATTCAGTATTAAAAATATGTAGAAATAGAGAATCAGAAAGGGGGCAAATACTTTTTCACAGCGCTGTACATGCAGCTTCTCTTCTGTCATTATATGTTGCCCTAAAAGACGAAATTAACCCTTGCTCACCAAAATATCATAAATCGATAGAATGAATGTTTCAATCTATTTGAAGCATCGGTAAAGTTTCATCTCTTCTTTCGCGTTCGCAAAGACGTTTAGGGGACGGGAGAAAGTGCAATAAGAAAAGAAAACTGAGATATAATATTGTTGTGACCAGTTGTAAGGAAATAGAAAGCTTTGAAAACAACCCGACATGTGTCTGTTAAGATTTCATGGATGTGGATGCATATTTAGTGGTTTAAATACGATCAGCTTTGATGCTAATGATGATGGCACCTCTACAGATGGTATCTAACTGAGCATTTGCATTCTCTCAAGATGCTGAAAGAAAGTAATCATATTTCTCCACACTTTGCCTACATTTGGTGTATGATTTCACTGCAAGAAATGCTTAATTCTGCAGGAGTTAATATTAAGGCTATGTGAGAGGTTACGGACTTATAGTCAGTGTCCAGATTTCAGTTTCCGTTTAACCCATCTGAACAGGAGGCTACAGTGCCCTTGACGTGCAATAGGCCTATTTGAAGACCTCATCTTGTGACTGTCAAATTTGAATAGATCTTCACATAACATAAAAGCCATCCTCATTTACCACTTCACCCCCAAAAAAATCTAAACATGACTTTTCTTGCCATCTTTCTCCTTATTTTCCAACTCTCCTTTCGCACCTTTCCTCTCACTGAATTCAACTCCGACATTGTCCTTTTTGCCTCTGTGGATTGACATGAACGTTTTCTTCCTGTTCCCAAAAGCATTTGGAAATTGACGCACGTACAGTTAGGCCATGAAGCTCAGGCTTATGCACTAATGCCAGATAGCTCAAAATAATGAAATAAATTTCACAAGAATAAAATATTTGGATTTTAAGATATTGTTCTCTCTTTATTCAACCCGCATGCCACCTTTCATCCACATAATATCTAATGACCCTAAACCTGTCCACCCCACCAGGACTGTGGGTTCTGAGTCAACCCGCATCACTAGTTTGCACTAATGATAAATAACATTTGATTTGATGAATACACCCTGTTTTGCAGATTTGGGATGGTGCAGAGAGTGGGCAGTGCCTGCAGGTATACTCCTCCCACTCGGGGGCGGTGCGCGATGCCTGTTGGTCCCCCTGTGGGCGACGCCTCCTCACCGGCTCCTTTGACAACACGGCCATGGTGACGGACGTGGAGACGGGTGAGCAACACTCTCTGGAACAATCCAAGTCACTTGTATTTCATATTGGTGACCAAAAAGGTTTTGTGTATTTTCTTGATTAGTTTAGGTCTACTAGTATCCCTTTTTTTACATGTATTTCAAATCAACTTTTATTGGCCACACACACGTGGTTAGCAGATGTTAATGCGAGTGTGTAGCGAAATGCTTGTGCTTCTAGTTCCGACAGTGCAGTAATATCTAACAAGTAATCTAACAATTCCACATCAACTACCTAATACACACATCTAAAGGGATGAAATAAGAATATGTACATATAAATATATGGATGAGCGATGACCGAGCGGCATAGGAAAGATGCAATAGATGGTATAAAATACAGTATATACATATGAGATGAGTAATGTAAGATATGTAAACATTATTAAAGTGCCGTTATTTAAAGTGACTTCTCCAAGATCTAACATTAGACCATTGAAAAATGCCATCTGTAGAAAACAACTATGGATAATCGTTGAGACAAATAGCATTTGATATAAGACTGATTGGGCACTTAAACTAGCATAGCCAACGTAAGTAGAAAATCTTGTAAAGTCCCCTTAAATCCTCCTGTAATGCATATCCTATTTTCTTACGTTTTTTTTTCAACAGTAAACACATGTAAGGAAGTGCGTTGATTTTAAAGCTCTCGGTGGCTCTCCATTTTTTAGGTCACCGCACGATTAGTCGTTGCAGTGTGCACTTCCTCTCCCCGTGTGGCTGTCAATTCTGCCAATAAAGCCCTTGGATAATTGCTTCACCCGCCCATTAAATACCCTGGCAGCTCGGGGTACGTGATCGATAGCTGATCCACAGGCAGAATCCAGCATGCCCACACACCGCCAACCCTCAGTCACCAGACTGCTGTGACATAATCTCCTGTTTACCCCTTCCTGTCATTGGTCACAGAGTGTGTTGACTCAGTGGAGGACTGACCCAGCAAACAGGGGATGTCCTTAGTACATAAGAGGATGCTCCCGTTGGGCTCCCTTTAGGGTTTTATCGGAACAATATCCCACCGAGCGATCTTGTTACAACACGTTTACCTCAGTTTGGTTGCAAAATAACATTACAGTAAGGACTCTTGATGACCATTTGGAAAGACAGGTGGGCTCCGTCAGTCAACTTTTACACTGCCAGGTCAGCACTCATGAATACCGGTATGCTGTGCTTCTTTATCTGGCAGGCAGGGAGACTAGGCTCCCTCTACCGCCATGACTAGATTTATATCCCTCCGGATGGCGCATTTTGGTGAATGGCCCAGACCCGAGGTATTGAGGTAATTAGAAAATCAATGCAGCAGCATTTGTTATGTACGTGCTGACAGTCACAAATTCATATATATGTTAATAGCAAGTGGACTGAGGAGCTGGAGTGGTGTGCTGGTGTTTGGCGCATCAGCTCGTAATCAATAGATGTGATTCATTGGCTCTTGATGCTCTTCAATAAAGCGGAGGCTCTCAGCTGCAACGAGAAAGGCTGGGTTTTTTAGATGATGGACTGTCAATGTAAACAGCACAGCTCTTGGCTGTCTGTCTGGCTTTTGGAGAGCCCGCATTTAGTGCCTTCAGAAAGTATTCATACCCCTTGACTTATTCCACATTTTGTTGTTACAGCCTGAATTCAAAATGGATGAAATAAAACAAATTCTCACCCATCTACACACACTACCCCATAATGAAAGTGAAAACATGTTTTTTTAAATTGAAAATGAAATACTGAAATATCAAATGTACATGTATTCACACACCTGAGTCAATACTTTGAAGAAGCACTTTTGGTATCGATTACTGCTGTGAGTCTTTCTGGGTAAGTCTAAGAGCTTTCCACACCTGGATTGTGCAACATTTGCAAATTCTTTTAAAAGTTCTTCTTGCTCTGTCAAATTGGTTGTTGATCGTTGCTAGACAACCATTTTCAGGTCTTGTCATAGATTTTCAAGGAGATTTAAGTCAAAACTGTAACTAGCTTATGGTAGAGAAATTAACATTAAATTGTCTGGCAACAGCTCTGGTGGACATTCAGTCAACATGCCAATTGCACGCTCCCTCAACTTGAGAAATCTGTGGCATTGTGTTGTGTGACAAAACTGCACATTTTAGAATGTTTTTTTTATTGTCCCCATTACAAGGTGCACCTGTGTAATGATCATTCTGTTTAATCAGCTTCTTGATATGCCACACGTGTCCGGTGGATGGATAATCTTGGAAAAGGAGAAATGCTCACTAACAGGGATGTAAACACGTTTGTGAATTTATTTTTATGGGTATAATAATATAAAAGCACTTGGATTTGGCCTACAGAATGACAGTCACAGTTCAGTAGCAATCGAGAGTTGGAGGGATAGATGACATAAATTGTATTTGAAGGGCATTAGTGAGAAGTGGCAGCTGCTTTTTGGCCTTTTTCAAGCATGTTCTTGGGCCAGTGTGATTGGAAGCCACTGGCAGAATATTCACAGGTAGTGGTTTACAACAGAAGCTGTAACTCCACTTTGTGACCCATCCCCCCCAGCCATCGTGTTTTTGGACGATTCTTCCTTCTGGGAGGAATGTATGTGAAGTGGTCATAATATCCTATGTAGCTCAACCACTAGTGTCCTGCTTTTTGTAGTTTCTCTAATGATGAAAGCTTATTATATTTTTGGCTCCATCTATCTTCAATGTCCTCGCTCTCTCTCGTATCATGTAGGCCAGCGCTGTGGATCATATGGCTAGGAGTTCAGAGACCAGCTCTAGCACAGAGATCGGTCGCCTCCCCTTATCTTCAAACTCCGCTAAGCTAATTAATGTTTCTTAATTAAAACGTGAAAGGCCTTATTTATTATGCAAATGAGGCTGGTTTCTCATAGTCTCCCCAAACATTAGCTTTGAATCTCGATGACAGATCTCAGATCCCTCCCAAATCACAACCATTAAAGGCAAAGGTGTGAAATGCACCCCGCTTGGCCACACGCCTGAAGAAATATTCCGCAAACTCTGCTGATCAATAGGACGGGGACTCGCTCCACCCAATAAATAAGCGAGTCCCTTGTCTTTGGCTATTTGTGGTGACACTTCCCCACTTTAACAGATTTGTGTGGAAATACACATTTTAATTATGAGGTAGTGTATTGTCAGGAGCTTACTAGAATTTAACACTTTTGAGGGAGTCTTTAACACTCCTTATAGAAGTCTTGGTTGTGTGTGGGATTGATTAAAGAGGAGGCGCATGGCCCTGAGGTACATTTTACATAGCCTTTGACAGGTCTGCTGTCTGGGTATAGTCTGGAACGGTCCCCTTGCAGGTTTGTGCTGTACGTTCTGACGGAAACATTGGGCTGTTGCACCCCTTTCAGGCTTAATTATATTTAAGCCCTGCAATGTTTATTTTGAAGCTCAACATCACTATAATTTAATAAGGAAAAGCTTGTTGACACTTGCTGGCCTAAGCAGTGGAATCTTTGTATCATTTCTTTGTCAGTTTTAAATTAGCTTTTTATCTGGACTTCTTTTTTACGTGTGTGTGTGTGTGAGAAAAGCTGCTTTTTGGTTTTCATTTGTTCTGCAACACTCATTTGTTCTGCATGGTTAAGGTTATAGTTCCAAAAATATCACAGGACTTTCCCAAATGTCTCATACTTTATTTGGATATCACTGATGCATTGTGCCAAAACATTGTGCTAACTGGGTTTGTCATATATGGTGCATAATGTTGCATTATGGGGTGGCGCAGGACCAAACATTTCCTGGGGTGGCGCAGGACCTTCCTTGATCTGAGGACTCCTTTGACTTTGAAGTGGCTCTGTGTCCAATTTCTCTGTCATGTATGCTTTTATCCAAGCCGTTATTTTTCCGTACTCCTCTCCTGTTTGCTAGAGGTTTGTGATGGTGGTTTCTGTGTTTGGTTCCTCAGGACAGCAGATCGTGAAGGTGGGGAACCAGTTCAAGGTGATGTGCTTGGCAGTGCAGCCCGACGACCCTGAAGTGTTCCTGTGTGGGGGTTACAGCTCAGAGGTCAAGGCCTGGGACGCCCGTACCTGCAAGGTCAGCTGCATCATTAACCCTCTCTTCTCTCCAGCACTGTAGGCCTATCCCTGTAAGACCTGGATTCAACTAGTATTTGTTTTCTTTGAAATACTTTCGTAATGGAAACAATAGCATAGTCCCAAAAGTGTAAAGCTCATCCTTCTGGCACTCTAGGCAGGCTCTGTCAAACACTCCATTTGAATTGGTTCCCAGGTCTGATCTCTCTCTGTGGCTGTCCGTCACCGAGAGTCATCTGAGCTAACAGCACTGTCGTGGCATGCTAATCTATACTGTGGTGCACTACACCCCTTCTGGCATGAGTTCAGACTGGCATGTTCCCAATTGCCTAGCCACTAGTACATTTTAATGCCAGTAGGTGTCAATGTACACTACCGTTCAAATTTTGGGTCACTTAGAAATGTACTTGTTTTTGAAAGAAAAGCACATTTTTTTTGTCAATTTTTTAAATAACTTCAAATTGATCAGAAATACAGTTTAGACATTGTTAATGTTGTAAGTAACTATTGTAGCTGGAAACAGCAGATATTCCTCACACTCCTCTTTTTTGGTTAGAGCCAGTTTGCGTTGTTCTGTGAATGGAGTAGTAAACAGCGTTGTACGAGATCTTCAGTTTCTTGGCAATTTCTTGCATGAAATAGCCTTAATTTCTCAGAACAAGAATAGACTGATGAATTTCAGAACAAAGTTATTTGTTTCTGGCCATTTTGAGCCTGTAATCAAACCCACAAATGCTGATGCTCCAGATACTCAACTTGTATAAAGAAGGCTAGTTTTATTGCTTCTTTAATCAGGACAACAGTTTTCAGCTGTGCTAACCTAATTGCAAAAGGTTTTTCTAATCATCAACTTGGATTAGCTAACACAATTTACCATTGGAACACGGTTGCTGATAATGGGCCTCTGTACGCCTATCTAGATATTCCATTAAAAAATCTGCCTTTTCCAGCTACAATAGTCATTTACAACATTAACAATGTCTACACTGTATTTCTGATCAATTTGATATTTTAAATGGACCAAAATTGCCTTTTCTTTCAAAAAACATGGACATTTCTAAGTGACCCCAAACTTTTGAACGGTAGTGTATGTTGCAGAGGAATTGGAATAGTCATATCTGCTAGAGGAGCCAAGCTTCACAACATGCAGTATTTATTCAACCTTGAATTTATGCCCTATCTTCTGTGTTCCCAGGTGGAGAGGGTGTACAGGGCACGGATTCAGCAGACTCTGGCCATCCTGTTCCTGACTGGGGGCAGGGAGTTTGTGACCAGCAGTGACTCGGTCAGCCGGGACTCTGCCGAGCGCACGCTCATTGCCTGGGACTTCCAAACCACCGCTAAGGTCTCCAATCAGATCTACCATGTAAGTAAGACCAGGGTCGTGTTCAGTAGGGCATACTGTATCAAAACAATTTGCAACAAAAAATGTATATGATAGTTTCTTATTGGACAATTTCAGTTAGTACCACCCTAGTTATCTCCGTTTCAAATTGTTGTCTCCCTACGGGACAAGGCCTAGATGGCTTGTCTCATCCCAACCATGTTGTCCCTAATTTGCACACATACTGTGCCTGTAAAGAGCAAAGAAAATCTCTTAACTAGTCATAAAGTACTTTATCAATCTACGATTGGTAAATTAATTATATATAAATACCCATTGGTTCTTGAAGAATATAACATAGAAAATGCAGCTTAGTTTATTTGTCATACCCCATCAGAACTGAAAATATTAGATTGTTTTACTCCAATGTTGGTCAAAAATGTAAATGTAAATAAACACAATATAGCCTCAAAGCACGAATAAAACTATACTGTACAAAAATATAAACGCAACATTCAACGATTTTACTGCGTCACAATTCAAATAAGGAAATCAGTCAATTTAAATAAATTCATTAAGCTCTAATCTATGGTTTTCATATGACTGGTCAGGGAGCCATGGGTGGGGCCTAGAAGGGCATAGGCCCCACCCACTGGGGAGCCAGGCCTAGCCAATCAGAATGAGTTTTTCCCCACAGGGGCTTTATTACAGAAAGAAATTCTCAGTTTCATCAGCCTTCCTGGTGGCTGGTCTCCGATGATCCCACAGGTGAAGAAGCCGGATAAGGTGGTCCTGTGCTGGCGTGGTTACACGGTTGGACTTACTGCCAAATTACTGCCACATTGGAGGCGGCTTACTTCTCAGTTCGGCTTATTTCTCTGACAACAGCTCTAGTGGACATTCTTGCAGTCAGCATGCCAATTGCACACTCCCTCAACTTGAGACATCTATGGCATTGGGTTGTGTGACACAACTGCACGTTTAGGTGGTCTTTTGTCCCCAGCACAAGGTGCACCTGTGTAATGATAATGCTGTTTAATCGGCTTTCTAGATATGTCACACCTGTCAGGGGGATGGATTATCTTGACAAAGGAGAAATGCACAACATTTTTGAGAAATAAGCTTAATTAGATTGTTTTACTCCAATGTTGGTCAAAAATGTAAATAAACACAATATGGAAAAATGTCTTATCTTTTATTTCAGCTTGTGAAACATGGGACCAACACTTTATGTTGTTTTTATATTTTTTTTCAGTATATTATGTTGATATCATGGATGGTAAGTCCTTGCATCCATAGCTATATTTTTGAATTTGAGTGGTTACATTTTTCTAGCCTCTATCCTTCAGCTTTTTACTAAAACAGTGACGGGGTGACCCGCTTTGTTTCAACTGCAGATTGCCCCTTTAAACCTCTTGTTTTTGTTTTCCATAATAGTTGGATACTACATTTTTCCTCTCCCTGTAATGTATGTAAATGTCGGTCCATGCAGCCATATGTCTTATTGACTATTTAAGTGCATGTGGGTGATTTTTATGGCAGAAAATACAGATAGTATCTTTTGAGTGTGAATGCCAAGCCAGTCGAATGCTTTCTGACTTTCTCCCATTCACTTGATTGAATCCAGGAGCGGTACACGTGCCCCAGCCTAGCCCTTCACCCCCAGCAGGACTCCTTTGTAGCGCAGAGCAATGGCAACTACATGGCCCTATTTTCTGCCCAGCGGCCATACAGAATGAACAAGAGGCGGCGGTACGACGGACACAAGGTCAGTGGTGATGAGGCCGTGCGCTTTGCATGGGAGATCCATACACTCTACAAGCCGCTCTATAGCGAAAAGCAGTAGTCCCTCTGGTCTGTCATTTACAGTCCTCTAATGAACACCGACGAGTCACATATATATAGAACGTGACATTCAGATATGTTATACGAATATTAAAGGGACCTGCTGAGGTTTTGCCGTCAATATTCGTCTGACGAGTGAGTAGCCTTCGGCTAGCTATAGAAAGCAGCTGTAACTTTTAGTGTAGTTCCAACGTTGGTCCTTTGTGTAAAAACATGGTCTGTCTGCTAAAACGGTGCTAATATATAGATTTTTTTTTTTTACATTCCAATTAGAATAAACATGTCATTTATTTGTTTATGCATGTTATTTCCCCTGTTTGGGAATGATATGCTAAACAGTACTGTGATGTGTATTACTAACAATAGACATAGGTGGTCTTTCTCTTAAATCCTCTCATGTGCATGAGATGGCATGACGGAGGTAATAAAGTAAACGGTGTGAATATGAAATGCATGCAAAGCAATATTAAAAATAATAATTGTTTGGGTTTTTCCATCAGGTGCTCTAATTACTATAGGGGGAATCTCAAGCAGACAACAGAGGATTGCAACCTCGAGCTGTATTATTGTAAACTTGTTTTTCATGAATAGCCAATTCCTATCTGCATTTTGATAATTTTTTGGCGCTGCAAGTGTCTGAATAGAAGTGGAAAATGTGGGCCTGGGTCATTTGCGTTGTGTGTATAGTGCTTAAATTGATTTCATTGCTAATGTAAGGTGTGATGGTTTAGGTAGAGGGCTATGCGGTGAGGTGTGGCTTCTCTCCGGATGGGTCCATACTGGCCACGGGCAGCTCCACAGGCTCCGTCCACTTCTACGACCAGCAGAGTGCTCGGACGCTGCACACGCTGCTCGCACACCAGCAGGCATGCATGTGTGTGTCTCTGCACCCTGTGCTGCCTGCTGTGGTGGCAACGTGCGACTGGGGTGGCGAGCTCAGGATCTGGCAGTGATTGGCACAAAGAAGGGGAGGAATTATAACACCCAGACACTACAAACATCCAGGCATCCTTCCTATCCGAGCTGCCGGAGAGAAAGGAAACTGCTAAGGAATATTTATTTCCATAAGGCCAATTGTGTGGCAATTTACTCTTCATACTGAAATTCGCTTCCATTCAAATACATACCTGTTGACCAAACTGCTGGCAGTTGTCTATTGCTTAGCTTATATCATAACTTCAATCAAATGTCAAGGCAAATGTAAAATTGACTTTTTTTGTTTTGTTTTTTTGGTACCATAGCTTACTCAGGAATTATTGTACAGGATTCTTACTCAGGAATTATTGTACAGGATTCACATTGTAAATGAACGACATGATGACCCTGTTTGTCACAGCTATAATAAAAGTAGTAACCTATTCTACATTCATTGTCATGTATTGTACTGTGTGTGGTCTTTTTGGAAGATAATCATTTGCAGTCAGGGGCACATTAGAGTGAAATGTTAATTAAGAAAACATGTCTTTGATCCTCTGCAAAGGGTAAATTATTAAAAGCTTTGTGAGTTTATTATCATCAGACAGTAGTGGGTATGAATGCAGCTCTAGCCTGTCTGCCATATTAAGTCACTGACCGAATTGCGAAGCAAGTCAGAATTATTCTCAATTCAGCAACTTGTATATTTCCTCTACCAATAGTAATTTAAAGAAACTTTTCAAAGGAATGTCCATGCCTGTCAATCATAAGTATTCCCCAAGGCCAGGTAACAATGATTGTATCAACTGAACGTGGAAATATTTTGAATATTTGTGTGCCTAAATACATCTAGCTGTTGGTAGTGAGTGACATCTAAATACCTACAATTAAATGTAACAAATAATGTCAAATGCAACATTACAAGATTATAGTGCATTTTACTTTAGATTACCTCCATCTTAACGGCTGATATTCCTTTTGTCCTCCTCTTCTCACCTGTGTGTATGTCTGAGCGAGGCAAGGCTCGCACTCCAAACTGTTCAGTCTGGGCGACCTGCCACCCATTTTCCTTTTTTAATCTAGGGCCGATCCTGGACAAGCTCCCAATCTAGGACCAGAAATTGGCTTTGAGGGCAGGACGACCCGAACGGAACAGTTACTGCAAATATAATGGATCCGAGCCATATATTTAGAAGAGTACAGACAACTTTTAAAATGTTGAATACTGTTCTAATTCTAAGCATTGTTTTAATAGTCCCCCATGTAATATGAATGGGGGAGCTAACATGGCTGCCATATAATTTTGAAGTGTTATATACAGTTGAAGTCAGAAGTTTACATACACCTAAGCCAAATACATTTAAACTGTTTTTCACAATTCCTGACATTTAATCTCAGTAAAAATTCCCTGTCTTAGGTCAGTTAGGATCACCACTTTATTTTAATTATGTGAAATGTCAATAATAGTAGAGAGAATGATTAATTTCAGCTTTTATTTCTTTCATCACATTCCCAGTGGGTCAGAAGTTTACATACACTCAATTAGTATTTGGCAGCATTGCCTTTAAATGGTTTAACTTGGGTCAAACGTTTCAGGTAGCCTTCCACAATAAGTTCAGTGAATTTTGGCCCATTCCTCCTGACAGCTGTGGTAACTGAGTCTGGTTTGTAGTCCTCCTTGCTCACACACTTTTTCAGTTCTGAATACAAATTTTCTATAGGATTGAGGTCAGGGCTTTGTGATGGCAAATACCTTGACTTGGTTGTCCTTAAGCCATTTTACCACAGCTTTGGAAGTATGCTTGAGGTCATTGTCCATTTGGAAGACCCATTTGTGACCAAGCTTTAACTTCCTGACTGATGTCTTGAGATGTTGCTTCAATATGTCCACATAATTTCCCCTCATGATGCCATCTATTTTGTCAAGTGCACCAGTCCCTCCTGCAGCAAAGCACCCCCACAACATGATGCTGTCACCCCCGTTCTTCACGGGATGGTGTTCTTTGGCTTGCAAGTCTCCCCTCCTTTTCCTCCAAACATAACAATGGTCATTATGGCCAAACAGCTCTATTTTTCTTTCATCAGACCAGCGGACATTTCTCCAAAAACTACTATCTTTGTCCCCATGTGCAGTTGCAAATTATAGTCTGGCTTTCTTATGACGGTTTTGGAGCAGTGGCTTCTTCCTTGCTGAGCTGCCTTTCAGTTTGTCGATATAGGACTTGTTTTACTGTGGATATAGATACTTTTGTACCTGTTTCCTCCAGCATCTTCACAAGGTCCTTTGCTGTTGTTCTGGGATGGATTTGCACTGAGTTAGGCTAATTGACATCATTTGAGTCAATCAGAAGCTTCTAAAGCCATGACATAATTTTCTGGAATTTTCTAAGCTGTTTAAAGGCACAGTCAACTTAGTGTATGTAAACCTCTTACCCACTGGAATTGTGATACAGTGAAATAATCTGTCTGTAAACAATTGTTGGAAAAATTCTGTCATGCATAAAGTGGATGTCTTTACCGACTTGCCAAAACTATAGTTTGTTAACAAGACCTTTGTGGAGTGGTTGAAAAACGAGTTTTATTGACTTCTAGACATTATATTGCCCATGTAATGTTAAGGTGGCGCTAACAATGACGAGACGGCTTACAGCGAGGAGGTGAGGGCCCTGGCGGAGTGTTGGCAAGAAAATAACCTTCCTAAACGTCAACAAAGGAGCTGATCGTGGACTTCAGGAAATAGCCGAGTGAGCACGCCCTTATTCACATCGCCCCTATTCACAAGCTTCAAGTTCCTCTGCGTACACATCACTGACAAACTGAAATGATCCACCCCCACAGACAGTGTGGTGAAGTCACAACAGCGCCTCTTCAACCTCAGGAGGCTGAACAAATTGGGCTTGGCCCCTAAGACCCTCACACTTTTTACAGATGCACAATTGAGAGCATCCTGACGGGCTGTATCACCGCTTGGTACAGCAACTGCACCGCCCGCCCTCCAGGACACCTACAGCCACAGGAAGGCCAAAAAGATCAACGACATCAACTTCCTGAGCCACGGCATGTTCATCCCGCTATCATTGAGGTCAGTACAGGTGCATCAAAGCTGGGACCGAGAGACAAGGCCATCCGACTGTTAAATAGCCATCACTAACCGGCTACTCAACTCTGCACCTTAGAGGCTGCTGCCCTATAGACATCGTATCACTGGCCACTTTATTAAAGTGACTAGTGTTCCATTATTAATGTTTACATACTGCTTTACTCATCTCATATTTGTATATACTGTATTTTAGTCATTGCCACTCTGACATTGCTCGTCCTAATATTTATATATTTCTTAATTCAGTTATTTTTGATGTGTCTATTGTGAATTGTTAGATACTACTGCAATGTTGGAGCTAGGAACACAAGCATTTCGCTAAACCTGCAATAACATCTGGTAAATATGTGTGTGTGACCAATAACATTTGGATTGATTTGACATGGCTGCCAAATAATTGTGAAGTGTCATGTTAATGCATCATAATGCAGAAATCTCCTTTTATTAATAAGTTAATAAACATACAGCAAAAATATAGAAACATGCATCAAACAGCCAGCTGGACTGTTGGTCCTTGAAAAGTTATTTGTCGTACATAGTCTGAGGTAGAACAGGACAGGAGGACATTTTATTCAGGGGTCAAAGTAAAGAACAACATAACCAGGATAAAAATATAAATGCTAACGATTATATATATATTTATATTTTCTTATTACATCCACAATAAAAAAGACCATCTATGGGGATCAGAATCTGGGCCTCTTCTGTAGTTTAGATTTAGGGAAACCATCAGGTCTGCAAAAAATGGACAGAAAGTACCAAAATGGCCGCCTGGTGGAAGAGGTACAGTGATGCCAGTGCACAGAGGGGCGCAACTGCCTCTGTGCGCTCTCTGTCCCTGGCTTTAGCAGCATTTTGCAGGTGTCCACCTCCCCCAGATGATATCCTGAGACCAGGGCATGAACAACGTGTCCTGGTCTTAAAGTTTTGGGGAAAGTTAATAAAAAATAAAAAACGCCACAGTGAAAGGACTTGTCAGAGAAAGAAATGCTTTGTTTTGGTTAGAGATCAATGCGGCTGATGCCAACAATGTTCAAGATTCTAGAGTAGGAAACCTTGCTGGTATATTAATTAACATTAACAACATATACACACACCACTGTCAGAAGTGTAGAAAAGGAGAAGACTTGCTACTGAACAGAATTAAGGCAAAATGTACTAGCTAGTGGTTGGGTATTCATGTAACAGCATTGAATTCATGCTCTTTTCCAATTTGGACAATCAAAACTGCTTAGTTGAGACATTAGGTGCTCGGGCCAAATTCCTACATGTAATATTTAGACAGAGTAAAATAGCCCAGGTACATGGAATATTTCACACCCTGCTGTGCAACTTTTTAAATCCTTTATCAGTATCTCACTTTTTATCAAAAGCGTTGTCAATGTCTGTTCTGTGGGGATATTTTCCTAGAAATAATATTGTACATATATATTCCTTATTTTCAGTATTATTGGAAGGAAAATACCCCATACTGCTCCACCAACTTCTTACGATTGTATTACAATGTATAGTATGTCTATAAAATTGTTATTTAATAGTCTATTCTTTTTAAATCTGCCTTTTGATTCATCGAATTCCAGTGCATGACAAATTTATTTTTCAGACGTCTTCCTCCTAAGTATCAATATGCATGTAAATTGGATAAGAGACATTTAACAATGATTTCTGTAGTCTCTCCCCAATGTTCAGGTGCTAACCATGAGTTGCTGCCTAGAAGAAATCACTCTAGGGTTAAAAGGTTTAACACTTTTCATACAGTGCATTCGTAAAGTATTCAGACCCCTTCCCTTTTTCCACATTTTGTTACATTACAGCCTTATTCTAAAATGGATTAAATTATTGTTTTTCCTCATCAATCTACACAAAGCAAAAACAACTTTTCTTAGGGTGCAAATTTATTAAAAATCAAAAACCGATACCTTATTTATACACCTTTTCAGATCCTTTGCTATGAGACTCGAAACTGAGCTCAGGTGCATCCTGTTTCCATTGACCATCCTTGATGTTTCTACAACTTGATTGGCGTTCACCTGTGGTAAATTAAATTGATTGGACATAGTATGGAAAGGCACACACCTGTCTATATAAGGTCCCACAGTTGAAACTGCATGTCAGAGCAAAAACCAGGCCACGAGGTCGAAGGAATTGTCCTTAGAGCTCCGAAGCAGGATTGTGCCGAGGCACAAATCTGGGGAAGGGTACCAAAAAATGTCTGCAGCATCGAAAGTCCCCAAGAACACAGTGACTTCCATCATTCTTAATCGGAAGATATTTGGAACCACCAAAACTCTTCCTAGAGCTGGACTCCCGGCCAAACTGAGCAATCGTGGGAGAAGGGCCTTGGTCAGGCTGTTATCGCTGTCCAAAGTGCTTCAGCAAAGTACTGAGTAAAGGGTCTGAATACTTATATAAATGTAATATTTCAATTTAAATGTTTTTATACTTTTGCAAACATTTCTAAAAACCAGTTTTTGCTTTGTCATCATGGGGTATTGTGTGTAGATGAGGGGGGAAAACAATTGAATCCATTTTACAATAAGGCTGTAACGTAACAAAATGTGGAAAAAGTCAAGGGGTCTGAACACATTTCAAATGCACTATATATGCATAACATGCAGTTTGTACATGAGAAAATGAGGCCTTAGAAGTTAACAGCTTTCGAGACAGCAGCATACATAAACTCAGCATATAAAGAAACGTCCCCTTTTCAGGATCCTGTCTTTCAAAGATAATTTGTAAAATTCCAAATAACTTCACAGATCTTCATTGTAAAGGGTTTAAACACGGTTTCCCATGCTTGTTCAATGAACCATAAACAATTAATGAACATCCACCTGTGGAACGGTTGTTAAGATGCTTACAGACGGTAGGCAATTAAGGTCAGAGTTATGAACACTTAGGACACTAAAGATGCCTTTCTACTGACTCTGAAAAACACCAAAAGAAAGATGCCCGGGGTCCCTGCTCATCTGCGTGAACGTGCCTTAGGCATGCTGCAAGGAGGCATGAGGACTGCAGATGTGGCCAGGGCAATAAATTGCAATGTCCGTACTGTGAAACGCCTAAGACAGTGCTACAGGGAGACAGGACAGACAGCTGATCGTCCTCGCAGTGGCAGACCACGTGTAACAACACCTGCACAGGATTGCTACATCCGAACATCACACCTGCGGGACAGGTACAGGATGGCAGCAACAACTGCCCGAGTTACACCAGGAACGCACAATCCCTCCAGTGCTCAGACTGTCCGCAATAGGCTGAGAGCGGCTGGACTGAGGGCTTGTAGGCCTGTTGTAAGGGTAACATCTCACAGCAAGAACTGGCAAATCTGGTGCAGCGCATGAGGAGGAGATGCACTGCAGTACTTAATGCAGCTGGTTGCCACACCAGATACTGACTGTTACTTTTGATTTTGACTCCCCCTTAGTTCAGGGACACATTATTCCATTTCTGTTAATCACATGTCTGTGGAATTTGTTCAGTTTATGTCTCAGTTGTTGAATCGTGTTATGTTCATACAAATATTTACACATGTTAAGTTTGCTGAATATTAACACAGTTGACAGTGAGAGGACGTTTCTTTTTTTTTGCTGATGAGTTTAGGTAGCCTTTAGTTGGTGGTATGTCATGGTAATGAGATCCTCAATAGCGGGGGTTTGATGGGAACTTGTAATGGAGCGCTCAGCTCTCACAGCATAAGTCTGTCTGCCGAAATGGTACACATTATGCTTGTACTAAATTATGTTGTGTTACTGACATACTTCAAATGCTAATAGCTTATGTATTTAGTACAATAGTTACTGCCTCAATACTGTCGTCATTGTTAAGGGATAATTCGTCTTGTGAGCCTTTTCCAAAATAGCCATTCAGCAAGCTCAAAGCTGTCTCGGAGAATAAGGGACGATATACTGTAGGAAATCTGGTGTCTAGTCTCTCTGATAACTACACCGTATCATGACATAAACAGCGAAAAAACAACAGCTGTGTAGCATCTGACGGCTTGAAACTTGCCTTCACCGGATTACAAATGAATCTCAAATCCTCACCAACTGTGTGTTTGCCACAGGAAACATGGAGATGTCCATAATCATGCATAAATGGAAGAGCTGTTGGTAACACTACTTCAAGCTGACCGGTATAATTGTATTACTTGTTATAAGCACGCGCGTGAGCTTTTATTTCTTATTACAAGGGTTACAATATGTTATGTCCTTTTTATGAAGCATATTTTCAACTTGCTCAAAATTGCTATTATTTGGTCATTGAGATAATATTAAGACTTTTTATAAGGGGTCACATGTGCTTATGACAAGTCTTACAATGAATTATAACCGCATCGTAATGCATTATACCTGTCAAGTCTAAAGTGTTACCGAGCTGTTCAGTTCAGGAGGGTGCCGTACAGCTGGGCCTTGGTAAGACTGTCCTTCCTGTTAAGTCCTGATCCTGTGCTTCCACATTTTTGGTGGTGTTGAGAACTCTTCCTGGGAACAGCTAGGATCAAGCTGGGCCTCACTCTCTCCCTCTGGTAGTGTTGCTGCTGCAGACCGGAAGCTTCCAGGGAGCTTTGGTGGTGCAAGGACTCGGCCAAGCTGTTGGGGCTCACATCCACATGTTCCTTGTTCATGGTCCCCCGTGCCGCTCCAGCCGCCCCGCTCTCCTTGTCCTTCAAGCTTCCAGAGAAGAACTGGCTGCACTCTGAGTCCTGGCTGTCCTCCTTGGCTCTGTAAAGGGGCTGGGGCTTGCCCCGCAGGCCCATGCTGGGGTGTTTGGGACTGGGTGAGAGTCCGCCACCACCGACGGCAGCGGCCAAGCACTGGTCCAGCACATGGCTGTGGAGAGAGATGTTGTCGTCCCCCTCCTGGAAGCTGCTGTAGAGCGGCCCCAGTTTGAGCTTGGCTGGGCCTATGGTGAAGTGCTGCTCGGAAAAGCTGTAGGGAGACATGCGGCCCGGATTGCAGTTGTAGGAGTACGAGTTGATGTCCTCTACACTCAGCTGCCTCCAGCTTCCAGATAGTTCTTCTTCGGTGGGGACACCTATGCTGGCCTGGCTGTCAGAGCGCTCCACCGCCTGGGGTCCTCCTCCACCCTGGGCCGAGCCCACGGTGTGCGACGATGCTAGGTGAGGCGAGTGGTACGGCTCACTGTAGCCGCAGGACGGCGTGTGCACGTATGCTGGCGAAGAGCCGCCACCGCCTTTCGCGGGGTTGGGGGAAGGCGGCATCATCATGTGCTGGAAGCTGTGGGACATGGGGAAGAGGCTGTGGCTGGGAGGGCTGTCCTTCTCATAAGAAGAGGTGCTCTTGCGCTCACCGTACCCCCCATCCCGCCAGTCCATGTAGAGTGCCTGGTGGGAGGAGGACATGGTGCTGCTGAGGCCGCCACCGCAGCCTTCCCCTCCCCTCTCCTCCTCCGAAGCTTGGCTGAAGCTGGAGTAGGAGCTAGAGGCCGGCAAGGAGCCCACCGTAAACTCTCCGTGGAAGGAGGGGGCCCTGTGTTGGGAGAAGTTACCTGAATGGAAGGCCACCTCCTGAGGGTTGGAGTTCTGGGCCTGGAGGAAGAGACCCTTGGGGAGGCCGTGGACCTCTACGCTCTGCCTGCGCTCCTGCCAGCGCTCAGGGCAGTAGAGGGCCGTGTCGCTGCAGTACAGATAGGCGGTACGGCGCTGAAGGATTTCACCGCCCACACTATTGGTCACGAAGTCATGGTCATGGCCCTCATCCACCAATGGCTGAGGGCTGGTTGAGCGGGTGACTGGGCAGCTGCTGCCCGGCTCGGGCTTCTCGAGCACCTTGGCGATGACGGCGGTGGGCACAGCATCGGAGTAGGATGAGTGGCACAGCGCCATTGTGACGCCGCATCCGTGCTTCTCTATGTGGGAGCTCACCCGCTCCTGGAAGTCAATGGGCAGCTGGAAAGAGAGAGCGGGAGGGTGAGGAGAACTTCTAAGATAGGAAGGAAAGAAAGCTGGATAGCCAAACAACATAAAGGAAGAAATGGGAGTGAATTTAAGAGATGGATTTAGAAATTACAGCAATAAATAACGAAGGAGGACTACTACTTCTCTAACAAAGAGCCAGCATAACTTTTACCAGCATAACTTTCTCTACAACAAAGCATTCCTAAAAATAGACTCCATATAGATTCATACAATGCTGACAACCACTATCAAATCTCCCCATACATATTCACAACCACACCATTATCGAATGCTTGCTACATCCACACAGCTGTTTTTGTCAATGCTGTTCCCTAGACTCCAATCTGGAGTTTGAGTTTAGAGAAGTAATTTCTTATTGTGTGTTTACTCAGACCAGCTCGGACACCCGTTGGGACTTCCACTACCCTCTCTAATGAACTTGTCAGAACTTTTGCTGACCACAACCTCTCCATTGCTGTGCTTTGGCCTTTCTTTTTCCTCATTTCTCAGTTTACAATCGCTAAGTTGTAGGATACATCAGCATGGACAGAGAGGTACATCAAGACACACACGTTCATCCATCCTCACTTGTACAATGCCTTCAAAGTGTTCATGCCCCTTGACTTATTCCACATTTTGTTGTCACAGTCTGAATTCAAAAATGGTTAAAAAAAAAAAATTGTTCTCACCCATCAACACATAATACACCACACCAAGGGTTTGCACATTTATTGAAAATGAAATCCAAAAATATCGACTTTACATAAGTATTCACACCCCCGAGTCAATACTTGGTAGAAGCACCTTTGGCAGAGATTACTGCTGTGTCTCTTTCTGGGCTTTCCACATCTGGATTGTGTGACATTTGCCCACTATTCTTTGAAATGTTCAAGCTCTGTCCAATTGGTTGTTCATCATTGCTAGACAGCCAATCAATTCTTGCTGTAGATTTAAGTTGAAAATGTAACTTGGCCACTCAGGAACATTAACTGTCTTCTTGGTAAGCAACTCCAGTGTAGATTTGGCCTTGTGTTTAGGTTATTGCCCTGCTGGAAGATGAATTAATCTCCCAGTGTTTGGTGGAAAGCAGACTGAACCAGATTTTCCTCTAGGATTTGCCTGTGCTTAGATCCATTCCGTAATATTTTTAAACAATTACCATCATACCCATAACATGATGCAACCACCACTATCCTCAAAAATCTGGAGAGTGGTATTCAGTAATGTGTTAGATTTGCCCCAAACATAACACTTTGTATTCAGGACAGAGTTAATTGCTTTGCCACATTTTTTGCAATATTACTTTAGAGTCTAATTGCAAACAGGATGCATGTTATGAAATATTTTCATTCAGTACAGGCTCCTTCTTTTCACTCTGTCATTTAGGTTAGTATTGTGGCGTATCTACAATGTTGTTGATCCATTTTCAGATTTCTCCTATCACAGCCATTAAACTCTAACGGTTTTAAAGTCACCATTGGCCTCAGTGAAATCCCTGCGCGGTTTCCTTCCTCTCAAGCAACTGAGTTAGGAAGGACACCTGTATCTTTGTAGTGACTGGGTGTATTGATACACCATCCAAAGTGTAATTAATAACTTCACCATGCTCAAAGGGATATTCGTTGTCTGCTTATTTTTTGGGCCATCTACAAATATGTGCCCTTTTTGGATAACCTCCCTGGTCTTTGTGGTTGAGCTGTGTTTGACATTAAATGCTCGACTGAGGGACCTTACAGATGTGTGGGTTACAGAGATGAGGTAGTCAATAAAAAAATGATGTTCAACACTATTATTGTGTCCATCAATGTATTATGTGTCTTGTTGAGCACATGTTTACTCCTGAACGTTTAGGCTTGCCATAACAGAGGGGTTGAATACTTATTGACTCAACACATTTCAGCTTTTCATTTTTATTCATTTGTCAACTTTTCGAAAAACAATTCCACTCTGATATTATGGGGTATTGTGTGAAGGCCAGTAATAAAAAATCACTGGGAGCAGCTTCGATTTAAATTAGACCAGTGCTCAAGGTCTCCAGCTGAGAATCAAAAATCAAAAATAGCCACTTGCTTTTTTGGTTGAAAATAGACACCCAGCTGAAAAATACCAGTGTTTGAAGTATGGAGCTATTTTTAGCAGCCTGCTTTCCCCATTTGAGAATTGAGTGGAAAAGTAGATGAGACTGCAGGGTTAAAGCGTAACTCCAACACGCCGCTTTCAGCAGCTTTCCCGAGGGGCTCCTCTGTACACGATACATTTCTCTGGCTGGTAGCAGAGTTAAGTCCCAATGAAAGTCATACAGCATCCCTTTGATCGCACTCCGCTATATTCATCGCTGCATTTTTGATGGATTCGTCAATGCTCTGGAATTGGTCACTTTGTCGACTCGAAAGGAGGAATGTGCTTTTCAAAAGCCAATCACTGTTATTTCACCGGAGTACGATTATGGCGAGCCGAATGAGTCAACAGCTGTGGATGCTGATATCCTACAGTACCTAAATAACTCTGTCAATTTCATACCGTAGCTGTGCTACTACGTCATCCATAGATGCATGACCTTACATTTTAAAAGATAGTCCCACGTCTTTGAGGAATTTTTTTACGAGGAACTGTGATTTCTCTCTCATACCTCACTTCCTACTCCCCCTTCGAGTGGACTAGATGTTGTCTTAGACGGTTTGCACGGTGAAGTCAACAGGGGGAAATAATACGTGGGGCTACTTGTTAGTGTGAGTGGAGAGCAGAGCAGAACTCACCTCGGATAGCTTGTGGGCTCTGTGGTGTGACTTGGAGCACTGGAGGAGCTGTGCTGCCAGGTTACAGTCCTTCCTGTAAAGGTCCTGGGAAATGGGAAAGATTAACACTGAGTCATAGGTTGGGATGCCATGCAGACTAAGAACTGTATAAATTGTAATGGGAGTAACTGACCAACATTTGTTTCAAATAGGTTACTACATGTAATGACATAGTATTGGGACCAAACAGTCATTTCAGCATGTGGCGTTGTTAACCTACCAATGCTTGACAAACCAAAAAGAATGCCTCCGAAAAAAATATTCCAGATTGATTGCTACATCCTGAAGCTGTTTTCCCACTCAACCCTCTTGTGACAACCCCAAAAGTTTACTTCGATTTAAAGCTCTGAGGGTCTAACACTTTGGGAGAACCCAATCGAAGTAACAAACGCATCATCGGCCACGGAACAAATCCATCCACCCAGAAAATAGTGCTTGTTTTTCTCATCAGGCCCCTGTGGCGCTGACAATGGCATTAATGATCCGCAAAATCGTATTAACTCTGAGGAACTTTTTTCAATTGCAATAAAGCTCTTCACTGTTTAATTTTATTACGGGGCTTCTGAAATGGGCTCTTCTCCTCTGATCTAGAGGCTAGGCTAGTAAGCTTCCTCTCTGTCAGTCTGTATCCATGCTCTCGCTTTTCCACTGAAACTCCTCTGTGACACAGCAAAATCTGACAGCCCTCTCATAAACATCAAAGGCATTTCTTTGACAGCTTCAATTCTCCTTCTAGTTAACAGTGTGCATTTTTTTTCTCTCACATACAGAACAATTGGGACGGTGGTAGTTTGAAGGCAGCACAAAGACCTGTCCCGTCCAGTCATTAATGTCTCAATGTCAGCCATGTTGTTTTCTCTCAGCACTCTGGTGTGAAGAAGTTCCATGCTAACTGAGAGAATAGCTTTTGGCTGCAACCAGAGGAAAATGGCTAGCTGTGAAAGCTGTTGCTAACAGAAGTAGCTACCACAAAACAAATAGGTGACAAAAGACACATGTACCATTACACCCAACTCTTCCTTCCACATCTGCAAATGCAGCCTGAGTCAACCTAATGGCTTATTTGGTCTTTCCTCACATTCGAGACATTCCGCCATCTCCAATTAAGACAAGATGTCTGCCTTCTCCTCCTAACAGATAAAGTTCTCCTGTAAGACCCAATTCTGACCCCAATCAGCCTCCCTGGATTCAAGGGAATCTCATCATGCCCAATGGCTCATATGTGTCTCGCTAGCACAGCAGTCCTGCAGAGAGCTAGGTAGAGAGCGAAGCTCGACAGATGCTTGGGCATTCACATCAACGAGACCAAGACCGTAGATTGAAACAGTAGGTCCCCAGGGCTAAATCCAGACTCGAGCTTTAAACCTGCGTACAGTCTCAAATCCCCTATTGATTTAGGAGTAACTACTGTACACAGAGTACAAAACAGTAGGAACACCTTCCTAATATTGACTTGCACCCCCTTTTGCCCTCAGAACAGCTTCAATTTGTCGGGGCATGAACTCTACAAGGTGCGTTCCACAGGGATGCTGGCCCATGTTGACTCCACAGGGATGCTGGCCCACGTTGACTCCACAGGGATGCTGGCCCATGTTGACTCCAATGCTTTCCACAGTTGTGTCAAGTTGGCTGGAAGTCCTTTGGGTGGTAGACCATTCTTGATACGCACAAGAAAATGTTGAGTGTGAAAAACCCAGCAGCATTGCAGTTCTTGACACACTCAAACCAGTGCACCTGGCACCTACTACCATACCCTGTTCAAAGGCACTTATCTTGCCCATTCACCCTCTGAATGGCACACACACACAATTCATGTCTCAATTGTCTCAAGGCTTAAAAATCGTTATTTTAACCTGGTCTCCTTCCATTCAGCTACACTGATTTGAAGTGGATTTAACAAGTCACATCAATAAGATATCATAGCTTTCACCTGAATTCACCTAGTCAGTCTATGTCAAGGAAAGAGCATATACTTTATGCTGTAAAAAAGTATTTGCCGCCTTTCAAATTTCATAAACAAAGTTATGCAACACCCTATTGCCCATGTGTGAAAAAGTAATTGCACCCTGGTTGTCACCTTTTAGCTGCAATGACTCCAACCAAATGCTCCCTGTAGTTGTTGATCAGTCTCTCACGTCGCTGTGGAGGAATTTTGGCCCACTCCTCCATGCCGAACAGCTTTAACTCAGCAACATGTGTGGGTTTTCAAGCATGAACTGCTCGTTTCATGTCCTGCCACATCATCTCAATTGGGATTAGGTCTGGGATTACCACCACCATGCTTGACCGTTGGGTAGAAGGTTCTTACTGTGGAATGCAGTGTTTAGGTTTTCGCCAGGCACAATGGGACCCATGTTATCCATAAATGAGTTGAGGCAGTTCTGCATGAAAGAGTGGGCCAAAATTCCTCCACAAGCAGTGTGAGAGATTGATCAACAACTAGGCCACCACCAGGCATTGGACGTCTAACTGGCCATTTATGCTGTTTCGGCGATTCACTGATGCACAATGACTGGCTATACAGTATACTCACGTTGTCCTCTCTGAGCTTTTCAATGGTGATCTTGGCCTCCAGGAGGTGATTGTTGAGGACGATGATCTCCCGACTCAGCGCTCTTTTCTCGTCCTCATGGTGCTGGGACTAAAGGAGGGAAGAGAGAGAGGAGGAATTGAAAGACCAGGAAGAGAAAGGAGAGGGAGAAGAGGAGGAGAGCAGCCAGTCAGTCCGTGTTCCTGCTCTCTACGCCAGTGGCAGGTCTTAATTCAAATAAGATTTCACTGGCCAGTGCCCATATAAAATCAATTACTCTGCCAGGGCGAGAAAGCATCAATCACAGTCCTGAGAAATGAAAGCGGTTATTAAAGCAATTTTTTGACACATTAGTATTTTATGAGAGTTAGCCTCAAACAATGCATGCCAACAAGATCCTTTCCCCCTCACTCAATAATTGTTAATCCCCTGTTGTGTGAAAGGATGTGACAAAGGATGCATCATTGAGTCTCCACCGCACAAGGGTCACGATTGTTTTGAAATACGGGGTGGGGGAGCAGTTTAATAGAAGTCAATTAGAGGTCAGTTTAAGCAACCGGTTGGCATTGATATTCAAATCCATTCTGTAATTGTCTCATCTGCTCTGGCATGTTGCTTTGGAGGTCTCATTCAGGCACATTATAATCATATTTCACTCTGGGGGAAGGTGAGTCTTGCTATAGGCCTCCTACATAAGAGACTGACATGAGTCTCCAAAGCTGCTAACGCCTTGTCCCCGGCTTTCTTTCAGAGATTTCCACATCCCAAAACCCCCTCTCACAAAACTAGCCCTTCCTAACGTGGAATGGGTTTGTAACGTTGCCAGAAAGGTATTGAGCGTGTCCACTCCAGGGAAGGTGGAAATTGTAAAAATGTGAGTTGTAGCCATTACATTTAGCTTGAATTTGAATGACTCACTTCAACTGTTTCTTGGGTTAGCTGAACACCCGCATCTAATCTGCAACCTGTTTGGATTGACATTCAGCCGAGGGATGATTTAACATCCGAATATTAGAAATCGTCTAGAGGTTGCCCATAGATTAAAAGAGTGCAGGATATTATAGATTTGCATATGATGACTGACATGGTCATATTCCATCTTGGCAGTACAGTTTGAGGTTTTATTTAATTACAATTGTTGGGGTTGAGAGTTAGTAATGGCCTCCACGCATATAAGCACCTTTAGAACATCTACTTAAAATTAAAAAAAGTATAATAAATCAATTAAATATACACCACAACAATAAATCCATTTATTTATTTTAGGCAAGTTTTAAAGAAACATGATATGAAGAACAATATGACTTGTCTTACTGTACGTTATCTGGCTATGTGCCATAGGCTGTAGGCTTGTTCATTTAGCAGACAAGATATGTTTATAAGTCCCGTGCTGTTCATTTTATACTATATGCTTTTATAGTAAGAAGAATATAATTGAACTTAGCTGAATAAAATAGAAAGGCTGTTTTTCCCGGTCTGGAGAGAGTGAGAGTGCGCATATGAAGTGGAAAAAGTACCCAATTGTCATACATGAGTCAAGAAAATGACTCAAGTAAAAGTGAGTCACTCAGTAAAATACTACTTGAATAAAAGTCTAAAAGTATTTGGTTTTAAAAATACTTAAGTATCAAAAGTATGAATCATTTCAAGTTCCTTATATTAAGCAAACCAGGCTGCACCATTTTCTTGTTTATATTTATTTATGGGTAGCTAGGGTCATACTCCAACACTCTGGCATCATTTACAAACAAAGCATGTGTGTTTAGTGAGTCCCCCAGATCAGAGGCAGTAGGGATGACCGCGTGAATTGGGCCAATTTCCTGTCCTGCTAAGCATTCAAAATGTAACAAGTACTTTTGGGTGTCAGGGAAAATGTATGGAGTAAAAAGTACGTTATTTTAAAAGTTCTCAAAAATATAAAGTACAGATACCTCAAACTACGTAAATAGTACTTTAAAGTATTTTTTACTTAAGTTCTTTACACCACTGGAAGTGGCTATGTTGAGTGTAAAAGTGATCCCCTCTCTCTGTGTGCTGGAGAAAGGAATGAAGGACAGAGGGGAGGAGATGGAAACGCAAGGTGGTGAGATTCTGTGGATGTAAACCTATTAATTATGAAACTATAAAAAAAATCCCTATTACTAGGCTATTCAAAATCAAATACAATTCACTAGAATTGTAGGCTGCAGTGTGTAATATGTGGTAGGCTATGTATTTTATAACCATTATGTATTGTATAACCGCACAATCATTTTAATTCAGGATTTTTTTCTGGCTTGGGCTCGTACTATATATAGGCCTATGCATATGCGTGTTTTGAATGAATCATCCCCTTAGAAAGCGCTGTCCATTTTGTTGTAAGGCTTTGAAAACATCTACAACGACCATGTTCTCCATTTCAATTCTTCAAATTGATCGATCACAGTGAGGGGAGTTTTAAAAGCACGCACTGTTTTGAGAAGTGTTTGATGTGATTTTCGATTGCATTTGCAAAATTTATTTATTTTGCTAATGCAAGTTGGGTAACGCATGTCCAGAGTGCATAAGAGGAGATTACCATCAATGGTCAAGTAGAATTTTACTGCAGTCATGACTCATGACTGCCGTTGTGGTGGTAATATGGTCACCGCAACAGACCTAGTCATGGCCATCCAGTGACTGACTTGAGTACTTTTTTTGTTCCCCTTAGAGTCGACAGTGTAGCCTACTGTACTTTCATCCACATCCAGCCAAAGTTAGATCATTTGATGTACCAATGCCTCACACAATGGGGCAGCAAGGCAATTTACAGAGGTTAGAGTACTTTTTTTTATCATAGATTGCAGAATATTACTGGGCTTATGTGAATATTGAAAAATCATATTGTCCCTCACTTTAGCGCCTCAATTTGGAGCTAAATTGTGTTTTGCAGTGTTATTATTATTATTTTTTATATATCCCCCTTCCTGTCTGTCTCCACTGAACTGCTGTCTTCACAGGACAACAAACTGAGCTTTTCCCCCCCCGAGACGCAATTACTGTATACTAGAGTTGGGGAAGGGGAGAGAAAAATACAAGATTTACAGGCTTCTGAGAAAAAAATACAATTTGTAACCTGAAAAAAAAAGGTTATCAGCCTCTCAAGAAATAAATAACTACCTGCTCAAAAGTTTTAAATGATCAATCGGTGTACAATTATCTGAAATGCCTACAAGTCTCTAAAGGATAGGGCTGGCCATATGTGACTTGATAGCCAATTCATCTAAAGTTTGATGTGCTTCAACTAAATCATTTAGGTTTTCTTTAGCTCCTTTTCCCTTCTGGCCCCATTTCAATTCTTAGGGTGAAAGACAGTATCTTTTGAAGGAGCTTTAATTCATGTCTTTATCTAGGTCAAGTCTGATAGCTGTTTGAGATTTTTTTCCATCAATCCATGACAAGCCTGGCTAATGGATAAGGGGTAATGCATGTTGGGTTCAAATGCTGAGAAAACTAGCAAGACCACAATAAACGTTTCTCTATACACCGGATGTGTACCAAACTCACTAACAGTGGCAGTAATAAAGCCTCTCTTGAAAAAGCCAAACCTTGACCCAGAAAATGTATAAATTAAATCGGCCTATATCGAATCTTCCATTCCTCTCAATAAAAAAAAAAGAAGCTGTTGCGCAGCAACTCACTGCCTTCCTGAAGACAAACAATGTATACGAAACGCTTCAGTCTGGTTTTAGACCCCATCATAACACAGACTGCACGCATGAAGAAGGTAAATTACCTTTTAATGGCGTCAGGCCGAGGCTCTGCATCTGTCCTCGTGCTCCTAGACCTTAGTGCTGCTTTTGATACGATCAATTACCATATTCTTTTGGAGAGATTTGAAACCCAAATTGGTCTACACGGACAAGTTCTGGCCTGGTTTAGACCTTATCTGTCGGAAAGATATCAGTTTGTCTCTGTGGATGGTTTGTCCTCTGACAAATCAACTGTAAACCTTGTTCCTCAAGGTTCCGTTTTAGGACCGCTATTATTTTCACTATATATTTGACCTATTGGTGATGTCATTCGGAAACATAATGTTAACTTTCACTGCTATGCGGATGACACACAGCTGTACATTTCAATGAAACATGGTGAAGCCTCAAAATTGCCCTCGCTGGAAGCCTGTGTTTCAGACAGAAGGAAGTGGATGGCTGCAAATGTTCTACTTTTAAAGTCGGACAAAACAGAGATGCTTGTTCTAGGTCCCAAGAAACAAAGAGATCTTCTGTTGAATCTGACAATTAATCTTGATGGGTTGTACAGTCGTCTCAAATAAAACTGTGAAGGACCTCGGCATTACAAAATAAACTTCAGTTACTAGCTGCTAGAATCTTGACAAGAACCCCAAAATTTGATCATATTACTCCAGTGCTAGCCTCTCTACACTGGCTTCCTGTTAAGGCAAGAGCTGATTCCAAGGTTTTACTGCTAACCTACAAAGCATTACATGGGCTTGCTCCTACCTATCTTTCCAATTTGGTCCTGTCGTACATACCTACACGTACGCTACGGTCACAAGACGCAGGCCTCCTAACTGTCCCTAGAATTTCCAAGCAAACAGCTGGAGGCAGGGCTTTCTCCTATAGAGCTCCATTTTTATGGAATGGTCTGCCTACCCATGTGAGAGACGTAGACTCGGTCTCAACCTTTAAGTCTTTATTGAAGACTCATCTCTTCAGTAGGTCCTATGATTGAGTGTAGTCTGGCCCAGGAGTGTGAAGGTGAACGGAAAGGCTCTGGAGCAACGAACTGCCCTTGCTGTCTCTGCCTGGCCGGTTCCCCTCTCCACTGGGATTCTCTGCCTCTAACCCTAATACAGGGGCTGAGTCACTGGCTTACTGGTGCTCTTCCATGACGTCCCTAAGAGGGGTGCATCACTTGAGTGGGTTGAGTCACTGACGTGATCTTCCTGTCTGGGTTGGCGCCCCCCCTTGGATTCTGCCATGGCGGGGATCTTTGTGGGCTATACTTGGCCTTGTCTCAGAATTGTAAGTTGGTGGTTGAAGGTATCCCTCTAGTGGTGTGGGGGCTGTGCTTTGGAAAAGTGGGTGGGGTTATATCCTGCCTGTTTGGCCCTGTCCGGGGGTATTGTCGGATGGGGCCACAGTGTCTCTCGACCCCTCCTGTCTCAGCCTCCAGTATTTATATGTGTCGGGGGGATAGGGTCAATCTGTTATATCTGGAGTATTTCTCCTGTCTTATCCGGTGTCCTGTGTGAATTTAAGTATGCTCTGTCTAATTCTTTATCTCTCTCTCTCTCTCTCTCTCTCTCTCTCTCTCTCTCTCTCTCTCTCTCAGGACCTGAGCCTCTCTCTCTCTCAGGACCTCTCTCACCACCTGGCTGTGCTGCTGCTCCAGTTTCAACTGTTCTGCCTGCGGCTATGGAACCCTGACCTGTTCACCAGACGTGCTACCTGTCCCAGACCTGCTGTTTTCAACTCTCTAGAGACAGCAGGAGCAGTAGAGATACTCTGAATGATCATCTATGAAAAGCCAACTGACATTTACTCCTGAGGTGCTGACCTGTTGCACCCTTGACAACCACTGTGATTATTATTATTTCACCCTGCTGGTCATCTATGAACATTTGAACATCTTTGCCATGTTCTGTTATAATCTCCACCCGGCACAGCCAGAAGAGGACTGGCCACCCCTCATAGCCTGGTTCCCCACTAGGTTTCTTTCTAGGTTCTGGCCTTTTCTAGTGAGTTTTTCCTAGCCACCGTGCTTCTACACCTGCATTGCTTGCTGTTTGGGGTTTTAGGCCGGGTTTCTGTACAGCACTTTGAGATATCAGCTGATGTAAGAAGGGCTTCATAAATAAATTTGATTTGAAGAAGCTTGGTAAACAAACAAAAAAAGCTGAACGGTGGCAACAATAACCCAATTTGGTGAGCTGTATGTTCTGTGATGCCTATCCCCTGGGTGTAATTTGCACTTTTCATTGAAGAGCATTGACTAATGAGTGCACTGCGAATAGCACATTGAGAAATGTACGAAGCAGAAAACAGGCTCTTCTGGCACGCTGGTGAGCACGGCAGAAAGGCAGCACACCCTGATGAGAACTCTAATTAGACGCTCACTGTAGTGCCAGTAGAGCCAGGAGTTGCCTGCTTAGCCGGGATCTTGAAAGGCACACACACCCCTGCTTGTGTGCAAGCACACACACACACACAAACATCTCCTTGATCACAAGGGCAATATTACCCTCCAGGTGCCATACTGTATGTGAATCATTCATGATCTATTTCGCCCCCAGATCGTGCGTGGTGGCTTTGGACAACAACAACACTAACAAAAACAACAACCACTCCAGGGGCCTCAGCCCCACTAATTACCTTGTTGACTAGTGTCATGAGGAGGCAAGCTAACCCTTCCTCATAGAACCAAGGCTTCATTAAGCTTTCCACTCTATTCTGATGGGCTAATTAAAGTAGTGATTAGAGTACACATTTGTTCTGCGGGCCTTGTATTCTACTAACCCATATACAGTTCAAAATGGTCTTTAACGAAATACTATTTTGTTCTACGTAGAGCTAGAAAAGTGTTAGACATAGTTAAGGTACAGTTAATATGATATTTAATATGGTTGTGTGCTGCTGGCTGGGCAGCACCAGTTCAGCACCCTGGAGAGCGCCCTTTCCTTTGGCCTTTTCAGCACTGACCAGGCAGACAGCTCCACATCTCTGTCAACACTGGAGTCACCACAGCCAGGGTCCAGGGAGGACTCAATTAAAACAAAAGTGTTTTTTCACTGACCATGTGACCTGACCAGGTTACACTCTGGGCCCTAGTTGGGTAACATGGTCTGAAACAACTCTTGTCCCCATGCAAAATAATAGAAACCCTTTTGGAAATCCTCCCACTCTGTTCTCTTACTTGGTTGTTTTCATCATTTGGTTCGTCGTTTTTTTTCTAATGACCTTCCCCGTAGTTTCTCCTCCAGAACTTTTTAATTGCATGATGTGATTGAACCTCTTTGTCACCGAGTGTCTATCTAAGACCATTTCCTGCTCAAGAAATATTTTGCCCTTAAAATGCCATTTCGAGACATCAAAAGGAATGGCAATCACAATGAGGCATGCTTCTGAAGCAATCCTGTACTACTTCCTGTCATGAATGGTGATTAGTTACACCAAGGTCCAAGGAAGCTAATTCCTTTGAAAAGCCAACCACTTCAACAACAACAAAAAATCACACACTTCAACTGTATTCCAGTCATGTGACAGAATATGATTCGGGATACATTTTTTGGGTTATTGTCTTTTGTGACAATGCAATTCTGATTACTCAGACGTGTTAAAGAGCGATGGGTGAAGAAACAGCGAATAATACACAAATACTGTAGAACTGGTGTAAATAATATACAGTACTTTGCCTGGATCAATGTTCAAAATTTGTCATAAAACGACATGTAATAGATAGGCTATTGATTTTCTTATACCTCAGCACCAATGTATATAATAGGCCTACAAAACATGTAGCCCACAAATAGGCATATCTAGGGACAATGTTGTATGAACAGTGTTATCACCACAATCTCTTGCCTGAGGCAATCATCTAAGAAGAGGTGGTTGGGAAAATAAATTAATTTCACACAGTCGTATTCTATTAAAATGGCCACGGAGAATCAGCCATTGACTCAAACTTTTGTTTTGATGAGATTAAAAATCAATTTTAATCAGGATAGTCATACAGTACGTCTTAAATATGGACCCGAGGCCTGACCATGGACTCATCTTGAACAGTAATGACAGTGTCTTTGGGGCCTGGAGGAGGAACGAATGGAAAGGGGATTCTCTTGTCGGGGGAGATTGGGAGAGATACGCCCAGACAAAGAGGTTGTAGTAGTTTTCTAACAAGGTTCTGCGGCAGGTTCCATCACTTTGGACATGGATTGCGCTCCGTCTCTGATCATGTAATTGCTTTTAGAGAGGTGCGTCGGGGCCTCTCACCAAGGGAGAACGCATGTTCGGATCAATTATACTGGAGTTCTCATCTAAGATCTCAAACCACAGACCACATAGCCGATCACCAAGAGAGACAGCTCCACCTCAATTCAAGAGGCGTATGGAATAATCAATATACCCATTCTCATTCCCATTTAATATTTTCATGATAGCTGTTCTTGTTATCATTTTTACTGCTTGGCCTATGTTATATTGGCTGTATTTTACAAAACAAAGCTGGTAAGCCTCTTAGCAGTCTGTCGCACACTTCTTCAAACAAACACACACACTCACTCACTCCTAGATCCAATCTGTCCAAGCTCCAATTACAGGGGCCAAGGCACCTCAGAGCCATGTGTGTGTGCGTGAGATTGTGTCAGATGCTCGATAAGGTTCTGGTGGGAGATGTATAAGGAAAATATACTAACGAGACTAACAAAGTTTCAAACCCCCGCCCCCCTAAACGGAAGATCTCAGACAAAGTCCCACCACTTCCAATAACGTTCTGCTTGAAATCATTGCTTGAAATCCCCGCCCCCACGTTAAGGACCATCTTCACCCAATCCTAATAAGTCAAAATAACCAGTGACGGGAAACCAAAGCACCAGAACTACGGTTGGTCGTTAGTCGTTGCATTCAGCAGTCTTCCGACAGACATAACACTACCATTTTATGTTATGTCGTCTCTCCATGAGAGACAAGGGTGTGTGTGTGATGCGAGCGTGCATGCATACGTACTTGTGTGACGCTATGCTCTATGTGTTGCTTAGTGAAACAGAGCTGGGGGTTTTCCCTTTCATGCACTGACGCCAGACCCTGACCAACAGGTCAGCCTTGTCAGCAACATTCATATTCTAAAGCCTTTTTATCGCAAAGGATATGAAATATTGAAATAACTCCATTGTAAATGCAACATAAGGTGCACGGCGGAAGGTGTAACTATATCAAGACATCGACTTGTGTGTTTATCAAACGGAATCGAAAGCTAATTGGAATGGTTGCAGGGGAAGTAAACATGATTTCTCAATTCACTGGAGTGTGGCGCATGGAGCTGCATGCCAGGCTGCCTTAAAGAGAGCTGCATGCCAGGCTGCCTTAAATAGAGCTTATTCCTTAGATGCTGTATTCACCAGGGGCCCCTTAGGGTACCACCGGAGTGGCCGGTGGGGAGCGTAGAGCAAACCTCCATCCACCTCCTACATTATTTATGAGAACAAAGTGAGAGCTGAGGTACTTACAGGGAGCATTAGGAGACAGCAAATCTATCCCTGTAATGTCAATACCAACATCTTGGTAATGCCCCTGCGCCACAACTGTGAAGAGGTGGAGACTCTTAGGAGTGAAGAAGTGCTTAAGGGACAGGACTTTATGGGCACACTAGGTGATGTACTGTAACACAGAGTAATGAAGGTCGGAATGCCATTTAAGGTTGAAATGGTGCCAATTCAAATGGTCTTCTCGCAGGTCTCGGAAGAGTCCAGGAGACCTGAGGTGAGATGCTGTTTCTGACTTTCTGAGTTGACACCAGTATAGACTGTCAGAGGCAGACACAATGCTGTTGGAGTCTCGCAACAAACTGCCAGGAGCAAGAGAGTTGTTTTTAGGTCATTTCACTGCACTTCAGCTCAGTGGAGTCAAATGTGAAGGATGACGTTACTTCCGTTCTGCTTAATTGAGCTTAACTGGCGGAACCAATCGACGTGTCAAAAGTGAGAACATTGTGTGGTATTGGAGTGGGTGTCAGCAGAGTGGACGGCTGATCAGGTGGCTTACTGTCCTGTGCACCTTCTCCTCCAGGTCTTGATTGATCCTCTGTTGAGCTGCATAACTGCTCTGGATCCTGCAGGACAGGAAAGAGTACACATTGATGAAACATAGTCTCGAGTATGAACATGCTTTCAAAACCAATAATTCATTGACTTTAATTCAAGATGATGAATATGAAAATCCAAAACAGTTATTTGATCATTCAATGGATATATTCAAGATCATTCAATGGATATCTGATTTACTGTACAGTAATACTTTTTAGATGTGAATCCTCACACTTGAAGCATGGAAAAACACATTTTGTGATGAAAGCAAGAGAAAAGGTGATGGAAAATGCAGAATCAAACCCATAGGACTTATGCATGACTCATGAATGAGCTGAAGATTTAGGCAACATTTCAGCGCTGGCCGAGGTGTGTTTCCCAGCACAAAACACTGTCTGGTCGGCTTCCAAAACAGTAGTGGGCTTAATGAAATAAGCTGTTCTTTCACCTTCCATTAGTTAAATCATTATCAGCATTAGGCTACTATCTCTTTCAGCACACAGTACTTGCTGCATGTTATTATCACTGGCCCCGGTCTCATGGGGGTTTGGATACAAGCATTTGGAGATTCATTGTAAAAAATGTTTGTTATATAAGAAGACGGTGCTTTAGAAGTGGATTTGGAGCTTATATTCCAGGCTGCTCAACAATGATTGATCTCATAACACGTTCTATATTTTTTTAAATATATTTTTCTTTGTTTCCTGTCAAGTTAAATTGTAGGCCAAAAAACATTTGGTATTGTAACACGGGTTACAGAATAAACAACTCCAATTAGAAGCCACTTAGAAAGGTGTTATTCAATGAGCCGATGCTTGTTTTAGTGTCTTTACAAACATGCCGATGAAGATTTAGGAATTCATGAATCAAGTGATTATTGATCTGTGGAACATTCTCCATATATCTAACATACAGTATATACTTTTTATCAGTAAGATAAGGTATTTTGATGAATATAGTTCATGACAATATACACTGCTCAAAAAAAGAAAGGGAACACTAAAATAACCCATCCTAGATCTGAATGAATGAAATATTCTTATTAAATACTTTTTTCTCTACATAGTTGAATGTGCGGACTACAAAATCACACAAAAATGATCAATGGAAATCAAATTTATCAATCCATGGAGGTCTGGATTTGGAGTCACACTCAAAATTAAAGTGGAAAACCACACTACAGGCTGATCCAACTTTGATGTAATGTCCTTAAAACAAGTCAAAATGAGGCTCAGTAGTGTATGTGGCCTCCACGTGCCTGTATGACCTCCCTACAACGCCTGGGCATGCTCCTGATGAGGTGGCGGATGGTCTCCTGAGGGATCTCCTCCAAGACCTGGACTAAAGCATCTGCCAACTCCTGGACAGTCTGTGGTGCAACGTGGCGTTGGTGGATGGAGCGAGACATGTTGTCCCAGATGTGCTCAATTGGATTCAGGTCTGGGGAACGGGCGGGCCAGTCCATAGCATCAATGCCTTCCTCTTGCAGGAACTGCTGACACACTCCAGCCACATGAGGTCTAGCATTGTCCTGCATTAGAAAGAACCCAGGGCCAACCGCACCAGCATATGGTCTCACAAGGGGTCTGAGGATCTCATCTCGGTACCTAATGGCAGTCAGGCTACCTCTGGCGAGCACATGGAGGGCTGTGCGGCCCCCCAAAGAAATGCCACCCCACACCATGACTGACCCACCGCCAAACCGGTCATGCTGGAGGATGTTGCAGGCAGCAGAACGTTCTCCACGGCGTCTGCAGACTCTGTCACGTCTGTCACATGTGCGTGTGAACCTGCTTTCATCTGTGAAGAGCACAGGGCGCCAGTGGCGAATTTGCCAATCTTGGTGTTCTCTGGCAAATGCCAAACGTCCTGCACGGTGTTGGGCTGTAAGGACGTCGGGCCCTCATACCACCCTCATGGAGTCTGTTTCTGACCGTTTGAGCAGACACATGCACATTTGTGGCCTGCTGGAGGTCATTTTGCAGGGCTCTGGCAGTGCACCTCCTTGCACTAAGGCGGCGGTACCGGTCCTGCTGCTGGGTTGTTGCCCTCCTACGGCCTCCTCCACGTCTCCTGATGTACTGGCCTGTCTCCTGGTAGCGCCTGCATGCTCTGGACACTACGCTGACAGACACAGCAAACCTTTTTGCCACAGTTCGCATTGATGTGCCATCCTGGATGAACTGCACTACCTGAGCCACTTGTGTGGGTTGTAGACTCCGTCTCATGCTACCACTAGAGTGAAAGCACCGCCAGCATTCAAAAGTGACCAAAACATCAGTCAGGAAGCATAGGAACTGAGAAGTGGTCTGTGGTCACCACCTGCAGAACCACTCCTTTATTGGGGGTGTCTTGCTAATTGCCTATAATTTCCACATTTTGTCTATTCCATTTGCACAACAGCATGTGAAATTTATTGTCAATCAGTGTTGGTTCCTAAGTGGACAGTTTGATTTCACAGAAGTGTGATTGACTTGGAGTTACATTGTGTTGTTTAAGTGTACCCTTTATTTTTTTGAGCAGTGTATATTTTTTTCTTCTTACAAGCCTTTAATTAGTATACTTGGGGTTAGTTGTAACACAGTGTTACAACTTCCCCCTTACCTAAAATGATGTAGTATATAGACAAATTAAGATTTTTACATATATGTTGGCAGTGCAACTAAGATTACACCTTAGAAAAAATTATGTTGAACGCTAATACAAAATATAATATTTAAATATAGCATGCCTAAAATATCAAATAAAAATATTTTGTGTCAATTTAGTGTATTTTCATTCAAATATCAGTGTCAAATCTTAACATTGTTGAATTACTACTCATTTGTACTATTAAAGACATTGTCCCATATACTGTTTCAACTAACCCTGCTATTGGGGTTAATTGTAACATCGGGATTTTTTCAGACTTGAGGCAGAATTGTGAAAAAGCCACATTTAGCACGGTTCTCTGAATGTTACTATTAGTTAGCAGACAAATGTACATTTTGAAATCTCTACATCACAGTGTTAAAGTACATGTGATTTTTAAAACAACTTCAAAAAGTGTTACAATTCTCCCGTCTCACCTTATTAATTGGCAATATCAATTATTTGAAGTCAGAAAATGTGACCTCTAAATAAAAAAATAAAAAAGGTTTTCTTTGTCTCTGGTAAAAGGAAAAGCCACAGGCTACATATGTACTTCTGTTGTAAATTACTTGCATTTTAATTATTACTGGCTTTCGATCATCTTGCCCTGCAGTAACACAGATGATTCAGCTAATTATGGTCCGGACTGAAGACATTGATTAGTTGAATCAAGGTGTGTTCCTGCCTGCCAGACAACTCACCCTGAATTTAATTCCGCTGCTCTATCGATCGCTACATACATTAAGTCTGAAACTGCCATCCTAGAAGTCATTTGTGTGACTTCAAAATGAGGAGCATTGTACAAAACAAATTAATCAGCGATTGGATCGTCTCTAACAAATCTAACCAATCAAAGTTCATAACGTCCTTATGTAGTAACCAATCGGTTTCTGGGACCAATCAGAATGTCAGAATGTGTTCGCATTCTAGAAATTGTTGGGGAGGGAGACAAATCCAGACTAATCTTGGAAGAAGAAAAATCAATTGGCCAGAGCAATGCGGAAGGGTAGCCAGGCAATGTTACTGCAGGGATAGGATCATAGACAATAGTTGTAGAACCTTGCATTGGATTATTCCCAATGCAGACTCAGTTGAATTAGTCGATTTGTAAATCCATTGACTCATTAGGTTGACGTGAAAGATGGCATAGTCACGCTTTGTTAGACACAGGAGCTCTGGTAAGAGAATAAAGATGGCGTAACGGGACTGACATGGCGTAACGGAACTGACATGTAACAGGGCTGACATACCTGCGTAGTTTGTCAGTGAATTTCTCCAACTCTTCCTGGGCTCGACGGAGTTCCGTCTCCAGGTACTGACGGGTGGAGTCGAACTCAGACTCCACCATCTCTAGTTTGTGGGTGGTGTAGGACAGACGCTTGTGAAAATCATCCTTGTGATCATGTAGAGAACTAGACGGGAAGTAGAGTGATGGGCAGACAGACACAGGGTCAAAACAGCTCATGGTATCATGAGGTCTTAATTTAGGCTGTGTGCAAACTGCTGAATATTCTTTGAGGTAATTGAAGTGCGTGACTAGACATAACGTACATTAGATATGAATGAACTAAACAACATTTCAGTCATTTAGAAAAATAATCTGATTTCTTTTCTACGCATATACAATATGTCATCTACATATCAACTCTCTTCTGAATTGTGTTAAAGATACAAAATGACTCAATTCTCAAAAGGTACTAATTGTTCACAGTACTGTTTTATAACCGGAACACAGTCAGACTTAGATAAGAGCAAAAGAGAGAGGTATGAAATGGAGATTAAATCTAATTCAGCATGGTGTGAAAAGTCCCAGCCAAGGAAGGCCCGTGGGTATGTATTGATCGATGGAGGCTCGAGCGGTAATGATTTTCCATTGATAGCTATAGGGAACCAGGGCAGCTCACAATGTAACGGTGAGTCCCATTACACACGTCTCCAGCGTGACATCACTGGCAAACCAGATAGAGATTCTGATTCTATCAAGATACAATGCCATAAGGGGTTTGTGGGAAGAGGGATGTGACTGGGGTTGCTCAGTTGGTGAATAAGTTTGGTCTTATAACGTACTGTATTATACAGGAGAATACTGACAACATGTATCTGGAGAGTTTCTCTAACGTGCAAACGTGTTTCTTTGGTAAATGATAGAGAGAATGTGTGCGTGAGTGCTTGTGTGTGTGTGTGTGAGAGAGAAAGACATACACAGACAAAGAAAAAGAGAGAGGCTGGAAATAAAGTAGGTTGGAAAGGGAGCAGTTTGCTCTGGGGATTTAGAGGAGACTGATACGGCGCCTTGCAAAAGTATTCAGACCCCTTGGATTTTATTGTGTTACAAAGTAAATATAGTTGTCTGCTTAATTATTCAGTCCCTTTGTTTAGGCAAGCCACAAGTAAAATGTGGCTTAACAAATCACATAATAAGTTACATGGACTCACTTTGTGTGTGTGTTTTTTTTTTACGACTAAACCTCTGTCTCCCATACATACAATATCTGTAAGGTCCCTCAGTGTCACGACTTCGACCGAGGCAGGCTCTCCTTCCCGTTCGGGTGGCGTTCGGCGGTCGTCGTCCCCGGCCTATTAGCTGCCACTGATCCTTTTCTCCCCCTCCCTATGTGTTTATTGGGTGCACCTGTTTTGTATGAGGGTGTAATTAGTTGGGCTTATTTAGTCAGCCGGCCCGCACGTTTCTTTGTGCGGGATTGTTTGTATGCAAGTGTGGTGTTGGTTTTTGTGCTTCACGTTATTCTGGACTGTGTTCATTTTCCCCCGTGTCTGGGGTAGTTTATAGTGGACTCCCAGTGTGTTAGTAGGGTGGCCTATTTTGTTACGTGTTCATTAGAGAACATTTGTATTTGCACTTGCTGCTCCTCCGCTTTTCCTTCACACTCCGACACCCAGGCCTTACACTCAGTCAAGTAAAGAAGGGCAGTGATTGGTAGATGGGTAATAATAACAAATCAGACATTGGACATTTCTTTAAGCATGGTGAAGTTAATAATTATGCTGTGGATGATGTATTAAACCACCCAGACACATCAAAGATACAGTACTTCTTCTGAATTGAGCTGCAGGACAGGAATGAAACTGCTCAGGAATGTTACCATGAGGCCATTGGTGATTTTAAAACAGCTACAGATTTCAATGGTTGTGATGGGAGAAAACTGATGGATTGATCAACAACATTGTAGTGACTCCACAATAATGACCTAAATGACAGTGAAAAGAAGAATACGAATATACAGAATAAAACTATTCCAAAACACAAAGAAGAAAGGAATACAGTTTTTGGTCTACTTGCAAAGCCTTATGTTTGGGAAAAAACACGACACATCACTGAGTAACTGCCTCCTTATTGTCAAGCATGGTGGTGGCTGCATCATGGTATGGGTATGCTTGACATCGGCAAACACTGCAGAGTTTTTCAGGATAAAAAGTAACGGGATGGAGCTAAGCACAGGCAAAATCCTAGAGAAAAACCTGCTTTGATCTGCTTTACACCAGACTGGGAGAGGAATTCACCTTTCAGAAGGACACATCTACACCAAGAAGACAGTGAATGTTCCTGAGTGGCCAAGTTACAGTTTTGATTTAAATCTGCTTGAAAATCTATGGCAAGACCTGAAAATTGCTGTCTAGCCATATTCCCCAACATCTTGACAGAGCATGAATAATTTTGAAAATAATAAATGGCCAAAAATTGCACAATACAGGTGTGCAAAGCTCCTATAGACTTAACCAAGAAGACTCACAGCAGTAATCCATGCCAAAGGTGTTTCTAACGTGTATTGACGCAGGGAGCTGAATACTTATGCAACAACTTTATTTTAGTTATTACATTTGTATTAATCTTATATAAAAAATAAATGTAAAAAACGTGCTGTTTGACATATTTTGTGTAGATTGTATTTTTTTTGTTGGTCAATCAATTTTGATCCCACTTTGTAACACAATAAAATGTGAAGAAATCCAAGGGGTCTGAATACTTTTGCAAGGCACTATAGATTCTGACTCCGAGACAGTACCCCTGTAGAGGTTCAATATCAGGCTGCCAGTGGCACACTGATCTCATGTCATGACAGTCTGAGGACGGACCATTTGACTTTCTCACAGCCTGGTTGGCTAGTGCAGAAACAGTTTGACAAGGTTATTTAAATTGTATTTATTTAACTAGGCAAGTCAGTTAAGAACAAATTCTTATTGTCAATGACGGCCTAGGAACAGTGGGTTAACTGTCTTGTTCAGGGGCAGAACGACAGATTTCTTTTACTTTGTCAGCTCGGGGATTCAATCTTGCAACCTTTCGGTTACTAGTCCAACGCTCTAACCACTAGGCCACTTACTCACGGTACCAATTTCTCAGTCATTCTCAGTCATCGGTATTCTATTTAAACTTTTAGACATATAATATAACCTTATATAACCTTTTAGACACTTAACCTTCAAAACCTGATGTTTGATACAGTACCAGTCCAGGGTTCTTCAGATTGTTTTTCTACATTGTAGAATAATAGTGAAGACATCAAAACTATGAAATAACACATATGGAATCATGTAGTAACCAAGAAAAGTGTTAAACAAATCAAAATATATTTTATATTTGAAATTCTTCCAAGTAGCCACCCTTTGCCTTGATGACAGGTTTGCACACTCTTGGCATTCTCTCAATCAGATTCACCTGGAATGCTTTTCCAACAGTCTTTAAGGAGTTCCCACATATGTTGAGCACTTGTTGGCTGCTTTTCCTTCACTCCGCGGTTCAACTCATCCCAAACATCGAAAATTGGGTTTAGGTCGGGTGATTGTGGAGTCCAGGTCATCTGATGTAGCACTCCATTGCTCTCCTTCTTGGTCAAATAGCCCTTACACAGCCTGGAGGTGTGTTGGGTCATTGTCCTGTTGAAAACAAATGGGATGGCGTATCGCTGCATAATGCTGTGGTAGCCATGCTGGTCAAGTGTGCCTTGAATTCTAAGTAAATCACTGACAGAGTCACCAGCAAAGCACCATCGCACCTCCTCCTCCATGCTTCACGGTGGGAACCACACATGCGGATATCATCCGTTCACCTACTCTGCGTCTCACAAAGACACGGCGGTTGGAACCTAAAATCTCAAAGGACAGTTTTTCACCGGTCTAATGTCCATAGCTCGTGTTTCTTGGCCCAATCAAGTCTCTTTCGTCTTATTGGTGTCCTTTAGTAGTGGTTTCTTTGCAACAATTCGAACATGAAGGCCTGATTCACGCAGTGTCCTATGAACAGATGATGTTGAGGTGTGGCTGTTACTTGAACTCTGTGAAGCAGTTATTTGGGCTGCAATCCGAGGTGCAGGTAACTCTAATGAACTTATCCTCTGAAGCAGAGGTAACTCTGGGTCTTCCTTTCCTGTGGCGGTCCTCAAGAGAGCCAGTTTCATCATAGTGCTTGATGGTTTTTGCGACTGCACGTTCAAAGTTCTAGAAATGTTCTGTATTGACTGACCATGTCTTAAAGTAATGTTGGACTGTCGTTTCTCTTTGCTAATTTGAGCTGTTCTTGCCATAATATGGACTTGGTCTTTTACCAAATAGGGCTATCTTCTGTATACCACCCCTACCTTGTCACAACACAACTGATTGGCTCAAACACATTAAGGAAATAAATTCCACAAATGAACTTTTAACCGGGCACACCTGTTAATTTAAATGCATTCCAGGTGACTACCTCATGAAGCTGGTTGAGAGAATGCCAAGTGTGCAAAGCTGTCATCAAGGCAAAGGGTGGCTATTTGAAGTATATTTAGATTTGTTTAACACTTTTTTGGTTACTACATGATTCCATATGTGTTATTTCATAGTTTGTCTTCACTATTAGTCTACAATGTAGAAAATAGTAAAAATTCTGAAAAACCCTGGACTGGTACTGTATAATACATCCAGGTTTTGAAGGTTATGTGTCTAAAAGTTTAAATAGAATACTGATGACTGAGAATGACTGAGAAAATGGTACCGTGAGATGGTCGTATAGTTGAAACGACATTTTGATTATTTTGGTAGTATTGAGACAAAATCTTTTGGAATGGGTTCTCCAATGAATAAGATTGATTCACATGATATAAATGGCATTTATAAGTTAAACCACCACTCTTACCTTCTTTTCTGATGCTTGCAACTATTTCTCTGGGCTTTGAGAGCTGTTTTCCCAATATATATCTTTTTCATATTTTCCGCTGTGCATTCACCTTCATTTGTTTTCTAGTTGCTGATGACGCTGATGCAGAGTGTGACCTCTAACACCAACCACTCAAGCTGTAAGTCTTGCCTGTGGAGTCAGGCAGCAAGCAGTTGTCTATCTAGGTTGACTGTTGACCCTGCTAACAGAGCACAGAAAAAACAGCTTTGCAGATTCAAGTGTACATGTAATACATTACTACTATGGTATGTGCTGTGAATTCATGCAATCATTTGAACAAAACCACATTCCTCATGGATGATATCAATGAACACCATCAGCGGGCCTATGCTACAGTACAGTCATATACTAACATTTTCTCCAGTGGCCCCAATAGGTCACTTAATGAGCTCCCCTTTCATATCTCTCCATTTGTCCCATTTAAAGTCACTGTCCAGTGTTTACACAATTCTGTGAAATAAGACTTATAATTAATTACAATATGAGTGAAATACCTTCTCTTCCAAATATGTTTAATTTCACTACATGACCAAAAGTATGTGGACATCTGCTTGTCAAACATCTCATTCCAAAATCATGGCCATTTGTATTTATTATGGATCCCCATTAGCTACTTTTCCTGGGGTCCAGCAAAATGAAGGCAGTTTATACAATTTTAAAACATTACAATACATTCACAGATTTGACAACACACTGTGTGCCCTCAGGCCCCTACTCCACCACCACTACCACATATCTATCTTTTGGGGTGGCAGGTAGCCTAGTGGTTAGAGCGTTGGATTAGTAACCGAAAGGTTGCAAGATCGAATCCCCGAGCTGACAAGGTAAAAATCTGTCGTTCTGCCCCTGAACCCACGGTTCATAGGCCGTCATTGAAAATAAGAATTTGTTAACTGACTTGCCTAGTTAAATAAAGAAAAAAGAAAAGAAAAAAATCAACAGTACTAAATCCATGTGTCTGTGCCAATGTTTGTGTGGCTTCAAAGTCCTCGCTGTTCCATAAGGTGTTTTATTTAATCTGTTTTTTAAATCGAATTAAATTTTACTGCTTGCTCAAGGTACTTGATGTGGAGTAGAGTTCCATGTACTCATGGCCCTATGTAGTACTGTGTGCCTCCCATAGTCTGTTCTGGACTTGGGGACTGTGAAGAGACCTCTTGTGACATGTCGTGTGGGGTATGCATGGGTGTCTGAGCTGTGTGCCAGTAGTTTAGACAGACAGCTCGGTGCATTCAACATGTCAATACCTCTCATAAATAAAAGTAGTGATGAAGTCAATCTCTCCTCCACTTTCAGCCAGGAGAGATTGACATGCATATTATTAATATTAGCTCTCTGTGTACATCCAAGGGCCAGCCGTGCTGCCCTGTTCTGAGCCAATTGCAATTTTCCTAAGTCCTTTTTTGTGGCACCTGACCACACTGAACAGTAGTCAAGGACAAAACTAGGGCCTGTAGGACCTGACTTGTTGATAGTGTTGTTCAGAAGGCAGAGCATCGCTTTATTATAGACAGACTTCTACCCATTAAAACAACTTTGGGAGACTGGTTATTGTTCGGAATTTCGGATGACTCACGTGCCCAAAGTAAAATGCCTGCTACTCAGGCCCATAAGCTAGGATTTGCATATAATTGGTAGCATTGGATAGAAAACACTCTGAAGTTTCTACAACTGTTACAATAATGTCTGTGAGTATAACAGAACTGATATTGCAGGGAAAAATCAGAGGAAAATCCATCCTGAATATAAAAAAATTGAGGTCACAGGCCATTTCAGTGCTAGCCTATGGAAAATACAAATAGATAGGACCCAGATTGCAGTTACTATGGCTTCCACTAGACTACAGTCTACAGTCTAAAGACTACAGTCTTTAGAAAGGGTTACAGGCGTGTTTTTTGAGAAATTAGCAAGTAGTTGGAAAAACTACGAGGTGTCTCTCATTAGAAAAGTAGTCTTGTTGGCGAGTGAATGAGGTGCGCACTCTTTGTTATTTATCTTCCCTATTGAACATACTATTCTCCATCTTAAATATGAACGTTTATTTAGATATTAGAGTACATGAGGATTAATTAGAAACATCGTTTGACTTGTTTGGATGAACTTTACCGGTTGAACGAGTGGATTACTGAGATCATTGGCGCCAACTAAACTGACTTTTTTGGATATAAAGGACTTTATCGAACAAAACAACCATTCATTGTGTAGCTGGGACCCTTGGGATTGCTAACAGAGGAAGATCTTTAACTTCTTGCAACTATAGGGGGTGCTGTTTCGCATTAGCATAATTTGCTCTACAGATTAAACTGCCTAGTACTCAATTCTTGCTCGTACAATATGCATATTATTATTATTATTGGATAGAAAACACTCTCTAGTTTCTATAGCCGTTGGAATTTGGAATTTGGAATCTCTGAGTGAAACAGAACTCAATCTACAGCACTTTTCATGATAGGGAGTCAGATTTCAGACATCTTGGCCCCTGATCTGGAGTCAGTTTAAAGGTCTGTGTAAATGCTATGGAGAAACAGACACTTCTTACGTCTTCCCCTGGATGTCAGTACGTGATGACGCTTTGAATGGAGTCGATTGCGCAATCAGTGCCTCTATAAATCACCAAATACCGGAAGTTACTTTCTTTGGCTGCCTGCGCCTGGCGCACGAAGGATGTCGGACTCGCCTACTTCCAAGCTGTTGTTTAGCCAGTAATATTTCTCTGGTCATATTTTTACTCGTTATAGGTGTTAACAACATCATAAGGTAGGTGCCCCTGTGTTGAAGATCAGCGTGGCAAATGTGTTGCTACCTACCCTTACCACCTGGGGAGGCCTGTCAGGAAGTCCAGGATCCAGCTGCAGAGGGAGGTGTTTAGTTCCAGGGTCCTTAACTTTGTGATGAGCTTTGGTGTTGAACGCTGAGCTGTAGTCAATGAATAGCTTTCTCACATCGGTTTTCCTTTTGTCCAGGTGGGAAAGGGCAGTGTGGAGTGCAATAGAGATTGCATCATCTGTGGATCTGTCGGGGCGGTATGCAAATTGGAGTGGGTCTAGAGTTTCTGGGTTAATGGTGTTGATGTGAGCCATGACCAGCCTTTCAAAGCACTTCATGGCTACTGATGTGAGTGCTACGGGTCGATAGTTATTTAGACAGGTTACCTTAGTGTTCTTGGGCACAAGGTGGTCTGCTTGAAACATGTTGGTAGTACAGACTCAGACAGGGAGAGGTTGAAAATGTCAGTGAAGACACTTGCCTGTTGTTCAGCGCATGCTCGGAGTACACGTCCTGGTAATCCGTCTGGCCCAGCAGCCTTGTGAATGTTGACCTGTTTAAAGGTCAACTTACTCACATCAGCTACGGAGAGCGTGATCACACAGTCGTCCGGAACCTCGAAGCGAGCATAGAAGTAATTTAGCTCATCTGGTAGGCTCGTGTCCCTGGGCAGCTTGCAGCTGGGCTTCCCTTTGTAGTCTGTAATAGTTTGCAAGCCCTGCCACATCCGACGAGCATCGGAGCTGATGTAGTACGGTTCAATCTTAGTCCTGTATTGACGCTTGCCTGTTTGATGGTTCGTCTGAGAGCAAAGCGGGATTTCTTATAAGCGTCCGGGTTAGAGTCCCGCTTCTTGAAACCGGCAGCTCTACCCTTTAGCTTAGTGCGGATTTTCCCTGTAATTCATGGCTTCTTGTTGGGGTATGTACGTACGTTCACTGTGGGGACGACGTCATTGATGCACTTATTGATGAAGCCAGTCATTGATGTGATTTACTCCTCAATGGCACCAGAAGAATCTCGAAACATATTCCAGTCTCTGCTAGCAAAACAATCCTGTAGCTTGGCATCTGCATCATCTGACCACTTCTTTATTGACCGAGTCACTGGTGCTTCCTGCTTTAGTTTTTGCTTGTACGCAGGTTAGGATAGAATTATGGTCAGATTTGCCAAATGGAGGGCGAGGGAGAGCTTTGTGTGCATGTCTGTGTATGGATTAAAGGTGGTCTAGAGTTTATTTTCCTCTGGTTGCACATTTAACATGCTGGTAAAAATGAGGTAAAACTGATTTAAGTTTCCCTGCATTAAAATCCCCGGCCACTAGGAGCGTTTTCCTGTTTGCTTATGGCCTTATACAGCTCATTGAGTACGGACTTAGTGCCAGCATCGGTTTGTGGTCGTAAATAGACAGCTCCAAAAAATATAGATGAAAACTATCTTGGTAAATAGTTTGGTCTACAGCTTATCATGAGATACTCTACCTCAGGCGAACAAAACCTTGAGACTTCCTTCATTTTAGATTTCGTGCACCAGCTATTGTTTACACAAAAAAAACAGACCGCCACCCCTTGTCTTACCGGAGGCAGCTTTTCTATCCTGCCGATGCAGGGTAAACCCCGCCAGCTGTATTTTTTCCACGTCGTCGTTCAGCCACAACTTGGTGAAACATAAGATATTCGTTTTTAATTCCCGTTGGTAAGATATTCGTGATCATAGCTCATCTATTTTGTTATCCAATGATTGTACTTTGGCTAATAGGACTGATGGTAGAGACAGATTACTCACTCTGTCGGATCCTTACAAGGCACCCCGACATCTCCGTCGCTTTCTCCTGCGAATGACAGGGATGTGGGCCTTGTCGGGTGTCTGAAGTAAATCCTTTGCGTCGGACTCGTTATAGAAAAAATCTTCATCCAGTACTAGGTGAGTCATTCTGTGCTGATATCCAGAAGCTCTTTTCGGTCTTAAGAGACAGTGGCAGAAACATTATGTACAAATTAAGTTACAAATAACGTGAAAAAACACGCACAATTGTTTAAGAGCCCAAAAAATGGCAGCCATCTCCTCCAGTGCCATTCGAGGAAACCATTTATGTATGGACCTTGCTTTGTACATGGGGCATTATCATGCTGAATCAGGTTCCTTCCCCAAACTGTTGCCAGAATGTCATTGTATGCTATAGCGTTAAGATTTCCCTTCACTGGAACTAAGGGGCCTAGCCCGAACCATGAAAAACAGCCCCAGACCATTATTCCTCCTCCACCAAACTTTACAGGTAGTGTTCTCCTGGCGTTCGGACTACCAGATGGTGAAGCATGATTCATTACTCCAGAGAACGCGTTTCCACTGCTCCAGAGTCCAATGGCTTTACACCATTCCAGCCGACAATTGGCATTGCACATGGTGATCTTAGGCTTGTGTGCGGCTGCTCAACCATGGAAACCATTTCATGAAGCTCACAGCGAACAGTTCTTGTGCTGACGTTGCTTCCAGGGGCAGTTTGGAACTCAGTAGTGAGTGTTGCAACCAACAGACAATTTTTACTTTGCATTTAGGGTCAAAAGTGTATTCCTTTTGCTTTTTAAAAATATTACTTCAGTGCATTCAAGAAGCATGTTTTGGAATAATTTTATTCTGTATATTTGTCTTCTTCTTTTCACTCAGTCATTTAGGTCATTATTGTAGTCACTACAATGTTGTTGATCCATCCTCAGTTTTCTCCCATTAGCCATTGACCTCTATGTAGCTGTTTTAAAATCACTTAGGACCTCATGGTGACATCTAAGTGGTTTCCTTCCTGTCCTGCAGCTCAGTTCAGAAGGAAACCTTCATCTATTATGTGTCTGGGAGGTTTAATAATTATGCTGTGGATGATGCATTAACTTGACAATGCTTAAAGATGATTTGTTATTGTTACCCATCTACTAATTACTGCCCTTCTTTATGGGGCTTTCGAAAAGCTTCCTGGTCTTTGTAGTTGAATCTGTGCTTGAAATTCAATACTTGACTGACGGACGTTACAGATGTACGGTGCCTTCGGAATGTATTCAGACCCCTTGACTTTTTAATGACGAAGCAAAAACAAGTTATTGGAATTTTTGCTAATTAAAAAAGAAAAGAAAGGAAATAACATTTACATAAGTATTCAGACCCTTTACTCGGTACTTTCTTGAAGCACCTTTGGCAGCATTTACAGCATTGAGTCTCCTTGGGTATGGCACACCTGTATTTGGGGAGTTTCTCCCATTTCTTCTCTGCAGATCCTCTCAAGCTCTGTCAGGTTGGATGGGGAGCTGTGTGCTCAAAGTCGTTGTCCTGGAAGGCGAACCTTCTCCACAGTCTGAGGTCCTGAGCAGGTTTTCATCAAGGATCTCTCTGTACTTTGCTCCATTTATCTTTGCATCAAATCCTGACTAGTCTTCCAGTCCCTGCCCCTGAAAAATATCCCCACAGCATGATGCTGCCACCACCATGCTTCAACGTAGGGATGGTGTCATGTTTCCTCCAGACATGGCGATTGGCATTCAGTCCAAAGAGTTCAATCTTGGTTTCATCAGACCAGAGAATCTTGTTTCTCATGATTTGAGAGACTTTAGGTGTCTTTTGGTAAACTCCAAGCGGCCTGTCATATGCCTTTTTACTGAGGAGTGGCTTCTGTCTGGCCACTCTACAATAAAGGTCTGATTGGTGGAGTGCTGCAGAGGAACTCTGGTGCTCTGTCAGAGTGACCATCAGGTTCTTGGTCAGCTCCCTTACCAAGGCCCTTCTCCCGATTGCTCAAGTTGGCCGGGCGGCCAGCTCTAGGAAGAGTCTTGGTGGTTCCAAACATCTTCCATTTAAGAATGATGGAGGCCACTGTGTTCTTGGGGACCTTCAATGCTGCAGACATTTTTTTTCTCAACACAATCCTGTCTCCGAGCTCTACGGGCAATTCCTTCAACCTCATGTCTTGGTTTTTTCTCTGACATCCACTGTCAACTGTGGGACCTTATATAGACAGGTGTGTGCCTTTCCAAATCATGTCCAATCAATTGAATTTAACACAGGTGGACTCCAATCAAATTGAAGACACATCTCAAGAATGATAAATGGAAACAGGATGCACCTGAGCTCAATGTCGAGTCTCATAGTAAAGGGTTTGAATACTTGTGTAAATAAGGTATTTCTGTTTTATATTTATATTTTTTTATTTTTAATACAATACAACCTGTTTTCACTTTGTCATTATGGGGTATTGTGTATAGATTGCTGAGGGGAATTTAAAAAAAAATCTATTTTAGAATAAGGCTGTAACGTAGCAGAATGTGGAAAAAGTCAAGGGGTCTGAATACCTTCCGAAGGCACTGTATGTATGGGCGACAGAGGAAGGGGGTAGTCCTTCAAAAATCATGTCAATCCCTATTATTTTCCACAGAGTGAGTCCATACAACTTATTATGTAATTTGTTAGGCCAAGTTTTACTTCTAAACTAATTTAGGCTTGCCTAAACAAAGGGGGTGAATACTTGTGCAATGACTATATTTTTATTATTTAATTTGTATTAAGTTGTAAACATTTGTAGAATTCTATTTACGTTGACATCATGTAGTATTTTGTATAGATCAATGACAAGAAATTACAATTTCATCTGTTTCAATCCCACTTTGTAACTCAATGAAATGTGAAAAACGTTCAAAAGGGGTGTACACTTTCTATAGGCACTGTACGTACCTTTTTGAGGTGTTTAAAAAATATATTTTAAATTGTTTTATTTGGCAACAAATACAAGTATAGGATGAGTCAACAACATTTGGGGTTTGAGTTAACGGAATATGACGTTTCAAAAGTGGAATTTTCGCTGGACAGTTACTTTAATAATCATCAACAGCCGCATCCACAAATAACAAAATCCTATTGAGCATCGATGACCTGGCAGGTTATATAGATCAGCATTACAATATCCCGCTAACGGAACCTATGGTGTGTCTATTCATCCCTCTCCATCTGAACTGACTGTGGTTGGGATCAGTGGAGGAGCTTGAAGAAGATGTCTCGTTAGCATTGATAACCTTGTCACAGTCCCCCCTGGGAGTAGTAGGTAAAAGGTCTGGTTGGCTAACTGTGAGACGGAGCTGAATCACAATAGCGTCAGGCTGCTGCTTTCCTACTATTTTTACTTTATTTATGGCTAATGTTGGCAGTATTGACTGCATGATTTACGATATGATACTCAGACAGGAAAAAGAGGGGCTTGAAGGGGTGGGAGGTGATCAGACATCTCATATCCACTGATTTCTCCAACACTGATTTTCTTAACACTGATTTCTCCAACACTAATCTAACACACATTTTTTTTTAACACTGATTTCTCCATAACTGATTCACTTAACACTGATTTCTCTCCTTCAAACTCCAAGGAGACCGTGATGAATCTGTACCAACTCTAATTCCCCACAGAGTTCAGACACATCTTTAAACATCCTCTAAAATGAAAGAGAAACTTCAGGCTGTCAATAATTCACTATGACAACAGTTGCAAGGGATTAGAGGCCTTTATGTGCAGGCTTGTCCTCGCTCCAGGGATCTAGCCTATGCTGAGTGATTAGTCAAAAGGAACGTTTCGCCTTTGCACGCTTTGACAGTCATTACAGAAAAACTCTCCACGTATGATCGCTTTCAAAGTGGTTGAGAGCATAAATGAATTTGAAATACGAAACAAAACTTTTCAATCCCATTAACCCTACAACAAACTCTTTCGGATGAACACTCCAAGTGTCAATTTGTGACTCCACAGAGTATTCAACATCATTCAGATAGCATCTGATTGAAAGAGCGGCACAAACAAACTAGGCAGAGGTACTGTAAATGTCTAGCAATTTACCCTATAAACAATCCAGCTGCAGGCACCTATTAACCTGATAAAAACATGACAATGAAGTTCTACATATCTGTGGGGAAGCGTTATCGCTGTGCTTCAAGAGCCAAGAGCCTCAATGTAAATACCAAAAGAGCTGCAGTAACACTTCATCGGGTCCTTGCAGAACAGAGTTGGTGTACGACAGCGAGGCAGCAAAATGAATGTTCGCCGCCTGTCTCTTTCGCTCCGAAGACACCACTACTTATAATTTTTTTTAAATCTCTCTTTCACACTGCCTGCTAGAAAACAAAAAGGAGCCGGGATACACACTGAACACAGTCGCTAGCTGTGGTCTTCTCTCTAACTTGCAGAGAAAAGTTGCTGGAGTGAGGAATTGTGCTTGTAGCTAGCCGCCCCCCTCTTTTCTCTTTATTCTCCGGTGCTGTTGTCACTCTCTCCCTGTGTGTATGATATTGTACCTGTAATCGAGTACCTCAGGGGAGTTAAGAGAGGACTGGGCCTACGACATAAGACACTTCTGATGCTGGAGGATGTAAACGAACACAAGATACGAGTTGTATGTCTTCAGAAGGACCCATGTTTGCAGCCTAGTCGTACTCCTGAATACATGTACTACTCAACAAACATACCCTGGACAAAATATTTGTTATGTTGTAACATTCTAGTTTCACACCCTCCACAGCACAGTAAACACATTTTCACACAACACCTTTGACCATTCCTTCCCCTCAGAGAAAGCAGCTCCCATGGCTCTTTGTTTAATTAAAGATAAATGATCCTTAATTCTGCCAAACATGTGCTAAAAGGTCACTGCAATGCGACATCCATCTTTAGTGTGGTGCCTAGTGCCAGCGTCAGGAGGCTATTTAGTGCCTCCAAGATATATTACTTTATGAGCTAATGGAGGTCTGCAATTTTAATTACTACAACGTAATGTGAGCACTCCTTATAGGCTAGACTGTGTGGACCTTTCAGGGAAAACAGAATGGTCTGTTAAAGTTTTAATCAAGGAACCAGATCCACCACGTAATAACGACAAAATGTACTGGAGGAGTAGCCGTTCCACTTTACATGATATAGTATAACAGTTGTAGGTACTAGGTTATAATGTGTACTTACATTGTAAATGTACCTATGAGAACAAACCAGAAAAGTACATGCAACTGGTGTAAATCAATGCAAAACATTGTATAGAAAAGTGAAAACTGGCTGTACGAATGGCAAGAATTTAAAAATGTTTGGTCCAACTTTTTTCTTATTTTCTGTAGGCAAAACACAGCAATTGATTCTGAACACTCCAGAAAGCTTCTCCTATGTAATCCCCAGTGTGCGCCACCAAAAGCGATAAGGGCAAGCCCATGGTAACGGAATTGACTGAGACTCAGATTTGTCACCTTTTAAAATGTATGCAAAAACAAAAACAAATTATTTCCTCTAGGATTTTGCTTGTGCTGAGCTCCAATCTGTTTCTTTGTTATCCTGAAAATCTCCCCAGTCCTTAATGATTACAAGCATACCTATAACATGATGCAGCCACCACTATGTTTGAAAATATGAAGAGTGGTACTCAGTAATGTGTTGTATTGGATTTGCCACAAACATAACACTGTGTATTCAGGACAAAAAGTAAATTGCTTTGCCACATTTTTCCAATATTACTTTAAACAGGATGCATGTTTTGGAATATTTGTATTCTGTACAGGCTCCCTTCTTTTCACTCTGTCAATTAGTTTAGTATTGTGGAGTAACTACAATGCTGTTAATCGATCGTCAGGATGTAGTGATCACAATAAATATAGTAGTCATATCTAGGAAAAGTTCCAAAGGCTGGCCCTAATATAGTGTATAAGAGGTCATACAATAAGTTTTGTAGTGATTCTTATGTTGATGATGTAAAGAATATTTGCTGGTCTGTGGTGTGTAATGAGGAGCAACCAGATGCTGCACTTGACACATTTAATAATTTGCTTATTCTAATTACTAATAAGCATGCATCCGTTAAGAAAATGACAGTGGAAACTGTTCAATCCGGTTGGATTGATGAAGAATTAAAAAATGGTATGCTTGAGGGATGAGGCAAAATGTATGGCAAATAAGTCTGGCAGCCCAATCGATTGGCAAACATACTGCAAATTAAGAAATCATGTGAATAAACTAAATAAAAATAAATTATTCTATGAATCAAAAATAAATTATATAAAGAATAATAATAATAATAATAATAGTAAAAAGATTTGGAGCATCTTAAATTATATTTCGGAAAATTGGCAAACTCGGCTCCATCATTCATTGAATCAGATGGCCCATTTATCAAAAAAAACACTGATATTGCCAACTACTTTAATGACTTTTTCATTGGCAATATAAGCAAACTTAGGCATGACATGCCAGCAACAAATGCTCACCCGACATATCCGACCAAATTATGAAAGACAGGCATTGTACTTTAGAATTACAGTTGAAGTCAAAAGTTTACATACACCTTAGCCAAATACATTTAAACTCTGTTTCACAATTCCTGACATTTAATCCTAGTAAAAAATTCCCTGTCTTAGGTCCGTTAGGATCACCACTTTATTTTAAGAATGTGAAATGTCAGAATAATAGTAGAGAGAATTATTTATTTCAGATTTTATTTCTTTCATCACATTCCCAATGGGTCAGAAGTTTACATACACTCAATTAGTATTTGGTAGTATTGCCTTTAAATTGTTTAACTTGGGTCAAACGTTTCGGGTAGCCTTCCACAAGCTTCCCACAATAAGTTGGGTGAATTTTGGCCCATTCCTCCTGACAGAGCTGGTGTAACTGAGTCAGGTTTGTAGGCCTCCTTGCTCGCACACGCTTTTTCAGTTCTGCCCACAGAACTGAGTAAAGCCAGTGTAAGGCCAGTGTGTCTATGTATGTGGATGACTCAACACCATACACGTCAGCTACTACAGCAACTGAAATAACTGCAACACTTAACAAAGAGCTGCAGTTAGTTTCAGAATGGTAGCAAGGAATAAGTTAGTCCTAAATATTTCAAAAACTTAAAGCATTGTATTTGGGGCAAATCATTCACTAAACCCTAAACCTCAACTACATCTCGTAATGAATAATGTAGAAGTTGAGCAAGTTGAGGTGACTTAACTGCTTGGAGTAACCCTGGATTGTAAACTGTCGTCGTCAAAACATATTGATACAACAGTAGCTAAGATGGGGAGAAGTCTGTCCATAATAAAGCGCTACTCTGCCTTCGTAACAACACTATCAAGAAGGCAGGTCCTACAGGCTTTAGTTTTGTCGCTTCTAGACTACTCTTGTGCGGTCAGGTGCCACAAAGAAGGAAAATTGCAGTTGGCTCAGAACAGGGCAGCATGGCTGGCCCTTAAAAGTACACAGAAAGCTAATATTAATGATATACATGTCAATATCTCATGGCTCAAAGTGGAAGAGAGATTGACATCATTACTACTTGTTTTTGTACAAAGTGTTGACAAGCTGAATGTACTGAGCTCTCTGTTTAAACTGCACAGCTCTGACATCCATGCATACCCCACAAGACATGCCACCAGAGGTCTCTTCACAATCCTCAAGTCCAGAACAGACTATTGGAGGCGCACAGTACTACATAGAGCCATGACTACATGGAACGCTATTCCACATTTGGTAACTGATGCAAGCAGTAGAATCAGATGAATAAAACAGGTAAAAATATACCTTAGGGAACAGCGGGGACTGTGAAGAGACACACACAAAGGTACCTGACAGGTGTGGCATATCAAGAAACTGCTTAAACAGCATGATCAGTACACAGGTGCACCTTGTGCTGGGGACAATAAAAGGCCACTCTAAAATGTGCAGTTTTGTCACATAACACAATGCCACAGATGTCTCAAGTTTTGAGGGAGCGTGCAATTGTCATGCTGACTGCAGGAATGTCCACCAGGGCTGTTGCCCCATGGTTGCGGTGGGGTTAAGGTATAGGCAGGCAAACTAAGGACAATGAAGGTATTTGCAATTTGAATGCACAGAGATACCGTACAAGATCCTGGGGCCCACTGTTGTGCCTTTCATCTGCTTGCTGAAAGGTGAATTTATCTCCCAGTCTGTTGGAAAGCAGACTGGACAGGTCTTCCTCTAGGATTATGCCTGAGTTCTATATATATGAGTTCTACTCAGTGATGGATTTGTTGAACTTTCCTCAAACATAATTCTTTGTATTCAGGACAAAATGTTGGTGCCAATGGATCCTTTTACATAGAAATTCCCATAACCGAAACAATTTTATTTTGTAAGCAGAGTAAATGACTAATCAACAAAATGAGACTAGGAAACCGTGCAGTTACAGGGGAAAAAATCAAACCCAAAAATCAAATCCCAAAAGGTCACTTTTTTTCTTAAATTATCGTTTTTTCTGAGGAAACGATATCCTCACTGAAAGCTCTAGTCGGGAGGTAGAGAAGAAGAACATAATGTTATTTTGAGTAGCAAAGACAAGCAGCCAGCATCATCTTTCTTATCTGATCATGGTCCTTGATTTGCCAATTGCAAACCTGGGTTCAAATGGTATTTTAAATATTTCTAATTCTTTAGCTGTGCTTGATTGAGCTTGTCGAATGCAATGGAACCAATGGCATAGTTCCAAAAGTGCAAACCCCACCCACCAGACACACCTGGCCAAGTTTATTGGCCATGTTTAAACTTTAGTTACTTGTGCATCAGCTGGATGAGGATTATGCTTGATGAGCATCTGCATACCATAACTACTAATGAGGAGGTACTGCCCTCCACCTGCACTTTCCCATCTGGACAAAAGGAACTCCTATGTGAGAATGCTGTTCATTGACTACAGCTCAGCGTTCAACACCATAGTGCCCACAAAGCTCATCACTAAGCTAAGGACCCTGGGACTAAACATCTCCCTTTGCAACTGGATCCTGGACTTCCTGACGGGCCGCCCCCAGGTGGTAAGGGTAGGAAACACATCTGCCACGCTGATCCTCAACACGGGGGCCCCTCAGGGGTGCATGCTTAGCACCCTCCTGTACTCCCTGTTCATCCACGACTGCGTGGCCAAGCACGACTCCAACACCATCATTACGTTTGCTGACGACACAACGGTGGTAGGCCTTATCACCGACAACGATGAGACAGACTATAGGGAGGAAGTCAGAGACCTGGCAGTTTGGTGCCAGGACAACAACCTCTCCCTCAACGTGAGCAAGACTTAGGAGATGATCGTGAACTACAGGAAAAGGAGTGCCAAACACGCCCCCATTCACATCGGCGGGGCTGTAGTGGAGCGGGTCGAGAGTTTTAAGTTTCTTGGTGTTCACATCACCAAGAAACTATCATGGTCCAAACACCCCAAGGAATTCGTGCAGAGGGCACGACAATGCCTTTTCCCCTCGGGAGACTGAAAAGATTTGGCATGGGTCCTCAGATCCTCAAAAAGTTCTACAGCTGCACCATAGAGAGCATCCTGACCCGTTGCCTCACCACCTGGTATGGCATCTGCTCGGCATCTGACCATAAGGCGCTACAGATGGTAGTGCGTACAGCCCAGTACATCATTGGGTTCAAGCTTCCTGCCATCCAGGACCTATATACTACGCGGTGTCAGAGGCTCCAAAATTGTCAAAGACTCCAGTCATCCAAGCCATTGACTGTTCTCTCTTTTACCGCATGGCAAGCATTTATTGGAGCACAAAATCTAGGTTCAAAAGGCTCCTTAACAGCTTCTACCCCCAAGCTACAAGACTGCTGAACAATTCATCAAATGGCCACCAGGACTATTTACATTATTTAGCTCATAATGAATAGTTCTCCCCTGTTGTGAGATGACTCATCACTAAACTCACTTCTACTCCCTCATGCCTCATCCTTGGCCTTGGAACGGCATGTCTGTCAGATCGAGTCGAGGGGAAAGTGTGTGTGTGTGTTGGCCTCCACAGGAGGGAAAAACAGAAATTCAATCAACATTGGCCTTATTCCAGGTGAGTCACAAATCTCGCTCTGATCGGATCACGTCAGGGAGACACATGAGAAGAAGCCTTGGGGACCCTGTATACCCAGCATAGTGTGTATGTGTGTGTACGTTCATGTGTGTGCCATACTCTGCTTCTACACTACTTCAATACAGTGTTTACGTGACAAGCAGATCGTAGAAAGGATCAGTCTCTGAGACCTCTCCTGAGGGAGCTTGTGACTGAGATTAGTTAGCTTTTAAAGTACTGGTCCCGAACAAGGTGTCAACGTTCCAACAGCATCAAGATAGTTTGTCTACTCAGACTTTAACATCTTGTCTGGAGCCACCATTTCCATATGACTGGGCACAGATTGAGTGTTGAGCCTTGCAGCACTATAGTATCACATAGTGACATTTTAAAGCACTTTGTCATTTAGAATATTCATATCGAAGCACAATTTGTAAAGAAGAACACATACAATGCCTTCGGAAAGTATGCAGACTTTTTCCACATTTTGTTACTTTATAGCCTTATTCTAAAATGGATTAAATAAAAAGAAATCCTCATGAATCTACACACAATACCTCGTAATGACAAAGCGAAAACAGGTTTTTAGAATTTTTTTGCAAATGTATCAATAAAAAAAAGTATTCAGACCCTTTTCTATGAGACTAGAAATTGAGCTCAGGTTTTTTTTTTTCATGTTTCCATTGATCATCCTTGAGATGTTTCTACAACTTCTACAACAAATTAAATTGATTGGACATGATTTGGAAAGGCACACACCAGTCTATATAAGGTCCCACAGTTGACAGTGCATGTCAGAGCAAAAACCGGGCCACGATGTTAAAGGAATTGTTCGTAGAGCGCAGAGACAGGATTGTGTCGAGGCACAGGTCAGGGGAAGGGTACCAAAACATTTCTGCAGCATTGAAGGTACCCAATAACACAGTGGCCTCCATTCTTAAATGGAAGAAATTTGGAACCACCAAGTCTCTTCCTAGAGCTGACCGCCCGGCCAAATTGAGCAATTGGAGGAGACGGGCCTTGGTCAGGGAGGTTACCAAGGACCCGATGGTCACTCTGACAGATCTCTCGAGTTCCTCTGTGAAGATGGGAGAACCTTCCAGAAGGACAACCATCTCTGCAGAACTCCACCAATCAGGCCTTTATGGTAGAGTGGCCAGACGGAAGCCACTCCTCAGTAAAATGCACATGACAGCCTGCTTGGAGGCACCTAAAGGACTCTCAGACCATGAGAAACAAGATTCTCTGGTCTGATGAAACCAAGATTGAACTCTTTGGACTGAATGCCAAGCGTTACATCTGGAGGAAACCTGGCACCATCCCTACGTTGAAGCATGGTGCTGGCAGCATCATGCTGTGGGGATGTTTTTCAGCGGCAGGGATTGGGAAATTAGTCAGCATTGAGGGAAAGATGAATGGAGCAAAGTACAGAGAGATCCTTGATGACAACCTGCTCCAGAGCTCTCAGGACTTCAGACTGGGGTGAAGGTTCACCTTCCAACAGGACAACAACCCTAAGCTCACAGCCAAGACAACGCAGGAGTGGAGCCCGGACTTGAACCCAATCGAACATCTCTGGAGAGACCTGCAAATAGCGTTGCATCTTGAGAGCTTGAGAGGATCTGCAGAGAAGAATGGGAGAAACTCCCCAAATACAGTTGTGCCAGGCTTGTAGCATCATAGCCAAGAAGACTTGAGGCTGTAACCGCTGCCAAAGGTGCTTCAAGAAAGTACTGAGTAAAGTGTCTGAATACTTAAGTAAATGTGATATTGTTTTATATTTTTTTTATACATTTGCAAACATTTCTAAAAACCTGTGTTTTGCTTCGTCATTATGGGGTATTGGGTGTAGATTGATGTGGGAATAAAAAAAAAAAATCTATTTTAGAATAAGGCTGTAACATAACAAAATGTGGAAAAAGTCAAGGGGTCTGAATACTTTTCGAATGCACTGTATATATATATATATATATATATATATATATATATATATAAAATGCACTGTATCCCTGTTGAATATCCCATTCTATAGTCTGATGTTTTGTGGTGGTAGGTGCAGATAAGGTGAATGGTATTGGGGTATGCTCTGATTATACTGTTTTTATTGAGAGTCTACCTGATAGCATAGTGGATCATCTTGCTAGCGCTCTCTCTCTCTCTCACTCTCTTTGTCTTGGATGCACTTTTTCCACATGAGTGCTGGTTTATGTAAGTGGGGGAGCAGATTACAGTATGCCCAAAGAGCACAATGATGCCTTAGCTCATCCTTCCCTGCCCTACCTTTACAACACAATATCTCAAATAAGCAGGCTTAAAAAGACAACACCTTAGTCAAGCAAGCTTAAACCCCTGTAAACATCACAACATCTTCGGTATAAATACGGTAACTCATTTCATACCCTGGTTTGGAGAAAGGTGAAGATGTTACTTGCCTCTGTATGCTGACTAATTTATTTTTCTCTCCAAAACTCTTGAACGTGCCGTCCTTGGCCAGCTCTCCTGCTATCTCTCTCAGAATGACCTTCTTGATCCAAATCAGTCAGGTTTCAAGACTAGTCATTCAACTGAGACTGCTCTTCTCTGTATCACGGAGGCGCTCCGCACTGCTAAAGCTAACTCTCTCTCCTCTGCTCTCATCCTTCTAGACCTATCGGCTGCCTTCGATACTGTGAACCATCAGATCCTCCTCTCCACCCTCTCCGAGTTGGGCATCTCCGGCGCGGCCCACGCTTGGATTGCGTCCTACCTGACAGGTCGCTCCTACCAGGTGGCGTGGCGAGAATCTGTCTCCTCACCACGCGCTCTCACCACTGGTGTCCCCCAGGGCTCTGTTCTAGGCCCTCTCCTATTCTCGCTATACACCAAGTCACTTGGCTCTGTCATAACCTCACATGGTCTCTCCTATCATTGCTATGCAGACGACACACAATTAATCTTCTCCTTTCCCCCTTCTGATGACCAGGTGGCGAATCGCATCTCTGCATGTCTGGCAGACATATCAGTGTGGATGACGGATCACCACCTCAAGCTGAACCTCGGCAAGACGGAGCTGCTCTTCCTCCCGGGGAAGGACTGTCCGTTCCATGATCTCGCCATCACGGTTGACAACTCCATTGTGTCCTCCTCCCAGAGCGCTAAGAACCTTGGCGTGATCCTGGACAACACCCTGTCGTTCTCCACCAACATCAAGGCGGTGGCCCGTTCCTGTAGGTTCATGCTCTACAACATCCGCAGAGTACGACCCTGCCTCACACAGGAAGCGGCGCAGGTCCTAATCCAGGCACTTGTCATCTCCCGTCTGGATTACTGCAACTCGCTGTTGGCTGGGCTCCCTGCCTGTGCCATTAAACCCCTACAACTCATCCAGAACGCCGCAGCCCGTCTGGTGTTCAACCTTCCCAAGTTCTCTCACGTCACCCCGCTCCTCCGCTCTCTCCACTGGCTTCCAGTTGAAGCTCGCATCCGCTACAAGACCATGGTGCTTGCCTACGGAGCTGTGAGGGGAACGGCACCTCAGTACCTTCAGGCTCTGATCAGGCCCTACACCCAAACAAGGGCACTGCGTTCATCCACCTCTGGCCTGCTCGCCTCCCTACCACTGAGGAAGTACAGTTCCCGCTCAGCCCAGTCAAAACTGTTCGCTGCTCTGGCACCCCAATGGTGGAACAAACTCCCTCACGACGCCAGGACAGCGGAGTCAATCACCACCTTCCGGAGACACCTGAAACCCCACCTCTTCAAGGAATACCTAGGATAGGATAAAGCAATCCTTCTGCCCCCCCCCCCCCTTAAAAGATCTAGATGCACTATTGTAAAGTGGCTGTTCCACTGGATGTCATAAGGTGAATGCACCAATTTGTAAGTCGCTCTGGATAAGAGCGTCTGCTAAATGACTTAAATGTAATGTAAAATGACTAACCTGAGAGAAATCGGATTTGATGCTGTGTAAAATTCTTCCTGATCTCGAGGTTGCCACCACCAGTCATCTCATACCTTTGCTCGCAGCAAAAGTCCTGTCAATGGACCACCCAAATTGAGCCTGCATTGTTGCTGGCAATTACACTTACTGCACACCAATAACTTCTTATGGCTGGGGGGCAGTATTGAGTAACTTGGATGAATAAGGTGCCCAGAGTAAACTGCCTGCTACTCAGGCCCAGAAACTAAGATATGCATATTATTAGTAGATTTGGATAGAAAACACTATGACGTTTCTAAAACTGTTTGAATGATATCTGTGAGTAGAACAGAACTCATATGGCAGGCAAAAACCTGAGAAAAGATCCAACCACTAACTGGGAAATCTGAGGTTTGTAGTTTTTCAACTCTTTGCCTATCCAAGATACAGTGTAAATATGGTCCGATTGCACTTCCTACGGCTTCAACTAGATGTCAACAGTCTTTAGAACCTTGTTTCAGGCTTCTACTGTGAAGGGGGAGCGAATAAGAGCTGTTTCAATCAGGTGTCTGGCAGAAGGTCATGAGCTGGTCACGCGCAAAGACAAAGGAATTGTCCGGTTGGAACATTATTGAAGATTTATGTTAAAAACATCCTAAAGATTGATTCTATACATCGTTTGACATGTTTCTACAAACTGTAACGGAACTTTTTGACTTTTCGTCTGGACCTAGTGCGCGCGCCTCATGAATTTGGATTTGTGAACTAAATGCGCGGACAAAAGGGAGGTATTTGGACGTAAAGTCCATAATTTATCGAACAAAACAAACATTTATTGTGGAACTGGGATTCCAGGGAGTGCATTCTGATGAATATCATCAAAGGTAAGTGAATATTTATAATGCTATTTCTGACTAATGTTGACTCCACAACATGGCGGATATCTGTATGGCTTGTTTTGGTGCCTGAGCGCTGTATTCAGATTATTGCATGGTGTGCTTTATCCGTAAAGCTTTTTTGAAATCTGACACAGCGGTTGCATTAAGGAGAAGTTTATCTAAAGTTCCATGTATAATAGTTGCATCTTTTATCAATGTTTATTATGAGTATTTCTGCAAAATCACCAGATGTTTTGGAAGCAAAACATTACTGAACATAACGCTCCAATGTAAACTGAGATTTTTGGATATAAATATGAACTTTATCGAACAAAATATACATGGTATTGTGTAACATGAAGTCCTATGAGTGTCATCTGATGAAGATCATCAAAAGTTCATGATTCATTTTATCTCTATTTCTGCTTTTTGTGACTCCTCTCTTTGGCTGGAAAAATGGCTGTGTTTTTCTGTGACTAGGTGCTGACCTAACATAATCGCATGGTATGCTTTCGTTGTAAAGCATTTTTGAAATCGGACACTGTGGTGGGATTAACAACAAGTTTATCTTTAAAATGGTGCATAATACTTGCATGTTTGAGGAATTTTAATTATGAGATTTCTGTTTTAATTTGGTGCCCTGCACTTTCACTGGCTGTTGTCATATCGATCCCGTTAATGGGATTTAAGCCGTAAGAAGATAACAAAAGAAGATACTGAAAAGCTAAAGAGAGAGAACTATGCACGCTTTAGCTAACAACCACAGTGGGGGCATCCAGTATCTCCTGTGCACAGCACAGCGGAGGTGCATGACATTCAGATTTGGCTCCTCAGAAAAGCTTGGCTTTTACCTTAATTAATGCCTGTTTACCTTTATCAGCCCAATCCAGAGTTCGGGTATTCAAAGCTGGATAAATCCCCCTACACGAGCCCTGTGCTGGGCTGGGGAAAGGGGGGAGGAGGTGGTGGTAAAGGGAATCCTCTGTACTTCTGTCAATGGAGCAACATTCCCATCGGAGAGAGACAGACAGAGAGTTTCCTGAAGTTTGAAACAGCAACAGCAGAGTTGAGTTAATACAAAAACAAACTCAAAAGAAAATATATAAACTCAGGAAAAAAAGAACCGCCCCTTTTTCAGGACCCTGCCTTTCAAAGATAATTCTTAAAAATCCAAATAACTTCACAGATCTTCATTGTAAAGGGTTTAAACACTGTTTCCCATGCTTGTTCAATGGACCACAAACAATTAATGAACATGCACCTGTGAAACGGTCGTTAAGACACTAACAGCTTACAGACGGTAGGCAATTAAGGTCACAATTATGAAAACCTTGGACACTAAAGAGGCCTTTCTACTGACTCTGAAAAACACCAAGAGAAAGATGCCCAGGGTCAATGTGAATGTGCCTTAGGCATGCTGCAAGGAGGCATGAGGACTGCAGATGTGGCCAGGGCAATAAATTGCAATATCCGTACTGTGAGATTCCTAAGACAGTGCTACAGGGAGACAGGAAGGACAGCTGATCGTCCTCGCAGTGGCAGACCACGTGTAACAACACCTGCACAGGATCGGTACATCCGAACATCACACCTGCGGGACAGGTACAGGATGACAACAACAACTGCCCGAGTTACACCAGGAACGCACAATCCCTCCATCAGTGCTCAGACTGTCTGCAATAGGCTGAGAGAGGCTGGACTGAGGGCTTGTAGGCCTGTTTGTAAGGCAGGTCCTCACCAGATATCACCGGCAACAACGTCGCCTATGGGCACAAAACCACCGTTGCTGGACCAGACAGAACTGGCAAAAAGTGCTCTTCACTGACGAGTCGCGGTTTTGTCTCAGCAGGGGTAATAATCGGATTTGCGTTTATCGTCGAAGAAATTAGCATTACACTGGGACCTGTTGGATCGGAGGGTGAGGGCTAGGGCCATTCCCCCCAGAAATGTCTGGGAACTTGCAGGTGCCTTGTTGTAAGAGTGGGGTAACATCTCACAGCAAGAACTGGCAAATCTGGTGCAGTCCATGAGGAGGAGATGCACTGCAGTACTTAATGCAGCTGGTGGCCACACCAGATACTGACTGTTACTTTTGATTTTGACCCCCCCTTTGTTCAGGGACACATGCCAAAGCAGCAGCTACTATTCCTGGGGTCCAGAAAAATGAATGCAGTTTATACAATTTAAAAAAACATTACAGTACATTCACAGATTTCACAACACACTGTGTGCCCTCAGGCCCCTACTCCACCACTTCCACATATCTACAGTACTAAATCCATGTGTATGTTATCGTGTGTGTGTGTCTGTGCCAATGTTTGTGTTGCTTCACGGTCCCCGCTGTTCCATAAGGTGTTTTTTAATCTGTTTTTTTAAATGTAATTTTACTGTTTGCTCAAGATTCTTGATGTGGCATAGAGTTCCATGTTGTCATGGCTCTATGTAGTACTGTGTGCCTCCCATAGTCTGTTCTGGACTTGGGGACTCTATGCCACATCCAGAATCCAATTTTCCTAAGTCCTTTTTTGTGGCACCTGACCACACGACTGAACAGTAGTCAAGGACAAAACTAGGGCCTGTAGGACCTGCCTTGTTGACAGTGCTGTTAAGGCAGAGCATCGCTTTATTATAGACAGACTTCTCCCCATTTTAGCTACTACTGCATCAATATGTTTTGACCATGACAGTTTACAATCTAGTGTTACTCCAAGCAGTTTAGTCATCTCAACTTGCTCAATTCCCACATTATTTATTACAAGATTTAGTTGAGGTTTAGTGAGTGTTTTGTTCTAAATACAATGCTTTTAGATTTAGAAATATTTATGGCTGTAACGGTGTTCCTCCTCCTCTTCATCCGAAGAGGAGGAGCATGGATTGAACCAAGGCGCAGCGTTTTGAAATGACATAATTTTAATTAAACAAGACGGGAAAAACACGAAACGAAACCACTTGAAATAATTAACAAAATAACAAAACGAATGTAGACAAACCTGAACATACGAACTTACATAAAACACGAAGAACGCACAACAGGAAAAATGACTACATAAAACGAAGAACGCACGAAACAGTCCCGTATGGTGCAACAAACACTAACACAGGAGACAACCACCCACAACGAACACTGTGAAACAACCTACCTAAATATGACTCTCAATTAGAGGAAACGCCAAACACCTGCCTCTAATTGAGAGCCATACCAGGCAACCCTAAACCAACATAGAAACAGAAAACATAGAATGCCCACCCAAACTCACATCCTGACCAACTAACACATACAACAAACTAACAGAAATAGGTCAGGAACGTGACAATGGCTATCTTATTCCTTGCCACCCACTGAAACTAACTGCATCTCTTTGTTGAGTGTTGCAGTCATTTCAGTTGCTGTAGTAGCTGATGTGTATAGTGTCAAGTCATCCGCATACATAGACACTCTGGCTTTACTCAAAGTCAGTGGCATGTCGTTAGTAAAACATTGAAAAAAACACCCTCTGTGTTCTGTTAGACAAGTAACTCTTTATCCACATTATAGCAGGGGGTGTGAAGCCATAACACATGCGTTTTTCCAGCAGCAGACTATGATCAATAATGTCAAAAGCCGCACTGAAGTCTAACAAGACAGCCCCCACAATCATTTTATCATCAATTTCTCTCAGCCAAACATCAGTCATTTGTGTAAGTGCTGTGCTTGTTGAGTGTCCTTCCCTATAAGCATGCTGAAATTCTGTTGTCAATTTGTTTACTGTGAAATAGCATTGTATCTGGTCAAACACAATTTTTTCCAGAAGTTTACTAATGTTTGGTATCAGACTGATTGGTCGGCTTTTTGAGCCAGTAAAGGGGGCTTTACTATTCTTGGGTAGCGGAATTACTTTAGCTTTCCTCTAGGCCTGAGGGCACACACTTTCTAGTAGGCTTAAATTGAAGATGTGGCAAATGGGAGTGGCAATATTGTCTGCTATTGTCCTCAGTAATTTTCCATCCAGATTGTCAGACCCCGTTGGTTTGTCGTCATTGATTTTTTTCACCTCTTCCACACTGACTATACAGAATTCAAAAGTACAATTCTTGTCTTTCATAATTTGGTCAGATATACTTGGATGTGTAGTGTCAGCGTTTGTTGCTGGCATGTCATCCCTAAGTTTACTTCTCTTGCCAATGAAAAAGTAATTAAAGTAGTTTGCAATATCATTGGGCTTCTTGATGAATGAGCCATCGGATTCAATGAACAAAGGAGCCGAGTTAGCTTTTTCCCCAAAAATTTCCCAAGGGGATTTATCAGGGTTTACAGTCATTTTCTTAATGGGTGCATGCTTATTAGTAACTAGAATAAGTAGTTTTGTAAATGCGTCAAGTGCAGCATCTGGTTGCTCCTCATTACACACCACAGACCAGCAAATATTATTTACATAATCAACATATGTACAAAACTTCTTGTATGAACTCTTATACACTATATTAGGGCCAGCCATTGGAACTTTGGTTTTCAAAGATATGGCTATTATATTGTGATAACTACATCCTATGGATTTGGATACTGCTTTTAAAACTTCTTATGGCTGCAATCCTGTTAATGGGATCGATATGACAACAGCCAGTGAAAGTGCAGGGCGCCAAATTCAAACAACAGAAATCTCATAATTAAAATTCCTCAAACATACAAGTATTTTTTTACCATTTTAAAGGTAATCTTGTTGCACCACAAACGATTATGTTCGGTCACCGCCAAGTCACAGAAAAACACAGCCATTTTTCCAGCCAGAGGAGTCACAAAAAACAGAAATAGAGATAGAATTAACCACTAACCTTTGATGATCTTCATCAGATGACACTCATAGGACTTCATGTTACACAATACATGTATGTTTTGTTCGATAAAATGCATATTTATATCCAAAAATCTAATTTTACATTGGCGTGTTATGTTCAGTAGTTCCAAAACATGCAGTGATTGTGCAGAGAGCCACATCAATTCAGAGGAATACTCATAGTAAACATTGATAAAAGATACAACTATTATACATGGAACTTTAGATAAACTTCTCCTTAATGCAACCGCTGTGTCAGATTTCAAAAAAGCTTTACGGAAAAAGCATACCATGCAATAATCTGAATACAGCGCTCAGGCACCAAAACAGCCAAACAGATATCCGCCATGTTGTGGAGTCAACATTAGTCAGAAATAGCATTATAAATATACACTTACCTTTGATGATCTTCATCAGAATGCACTCCCAGGAATCCCAGTTCCACAATAAATGTTTGATTTGTTTGATAAAGTTAATAATTTATGTCCAAATACCTCCTTTTTGTTAGCGCGTTCAGCCCTGTAATCCAAATTCATGACGCGTGAGCAGACGAAAAGTCAAAAAGTTCCGTTACAGTCCGTAGAAACATGTCAAACGAAGTATAGAAACAATCATTAGGATGTTTTTAACATACGTCTTCAATAATGTTCCAACCGGAGAATTCCTTTGTCTGTAGAAATTCAATGGAACGCAAGCTAACTTTCACTTGACCGCGCATGGTCAGCTCATGGCTCCTGGCAGACCTCTGACTCATTCCCCTCTCATTCGGCCCCCCTTCACAGTAGACGCATCAAACAAGGTTCTAAAGACTGTTGACATCTAGTGGAAGATGACCAATATCCCACTGTATCTTCAATAGGGGATGAGTTGAAAAACTACAAACCTCAGATTTCCCACTTCCTGGTTGGATTTTTTCTCAGGTTTTTGCCTGCCATATGAGTTCTGTTATACTCACAGACATCAATCAAACAGTTTTAGAAACTTCAGAGTGTTTTCTATCCAAAACTAATATGCATATCTTATCTTCTGGGCCTGAGTAGCAGGAAGTTTACTCTGGGCACCTTATTCATCCAAGCTACTCAATACTGCCCCCAGCCATAAGAAGTAAAAAAATATATCTGCAGCGTTAGTAAAGATGTGATCAATACATGTTGATGATTTAATTCCCGTGCTGTTTGTAACTACCCTGGTAGGTTGACTGACAACCTGATCCAGGTTAGAAAGCTGTAGGATAAACAGATGTATTCGGTGCAATTAGGGGTACATAAATTAAATGACTTACATTGCGTTTGCCAATGCCCCTAAGATCAGAAACCTTGTTTCTTAGGCTACATATGTTAATAGGGGCTGTTTTTTAAAACTTTTCTGTGTTGCTAGATTGTTTTTAATGCTTTGCTGGGAAGCTTATCAGAGGTAGACTTACTCATGTTATTTACATTGGAGCTGATAGTGCAGGGTGAGCTGCATAAAGTGGTCTTCCTGCTATTGCACACCGCCTCAGTGCTAATGGTGTAACTCTGGTTTATAGGCTCATGATTACTGCTTACAATAGCTGTAGGTTTAACAGATGTATTCGGTGCAATTAGGGGTACATACATTAAATGACTTACTTTGTGTTTGCCAATGCCCCTCATGTACATTTGATGCAGCATTATGATGACTCATTGTCACAATGGTAGGGATTAACTGAGCTGGTCTTGGATCATTTACCAGTCATTGTTCCAACGCAGCCTTGAAATCCGTGGACAGAGTCCAGGAGCCAAGATGATTTATCCATCATTCCATCATTCCTGTAGAGTATCTTCTGTTTCCAGAAGTTGTCAATAAAAGTGACTCCAGCAGAGCTACAGTCGTCTTGTAGCCAGATATGTAATGCCAGCAGTCTGCTGAATCATTCATGCCCGCGATCCAACGTTGGTACTGGAAATGAAATTATTGGCAGTTTTTTGGAGTCTTTTAATGCTAAAATCAGTTCTGAGCTAGTCCTCCTGATGTCGTTTGACCCCCACATGGACTACGACAGTGTCATCTCCTGGCATCTGTGGTAGAACAGTCGGAAGCAGCCTTGTTATGTCCTGTATTTGTGCTCCTGTGTAGCAAAAGGTTTTTGCCTTGGGGACCGAGATGTTTCTCACCAGAGCTGCCTATGATGACAGCTGGTGATGTTTAATGGGCCGGGCTCTCAGGCAGCCACACGGACTGGTGAGGCTGGGAGCTCCGAGAATCTAAACTCGAGTTAGAAGCCACTGGAGAGGGAGACATGGACGAGGACGAAGACGCAGGTACCTCTGGATCCGATCTTGATTGGGAAGCCACCAAGGACGAAGGCGCCGGAACCTCTGGTCTGTGTCAGTTCCAGGCTCAACATATCCATGGAGATCCCTGTTGCCAGAGGACGCCTTCTTCGACATCCATGGCGAGTGGCATGGCTGGTTGGTTGGGTCGAGATCAGCTCCGTTCTCCAGGGAAGGGGGAGACTTCTTCGGGGATGGAACCCTGCCTAGCACCGACCAGTCGGCTGTGGAGAGCCGACCAGACCAGAGCGGCGTCCGGCTACTGGAGTGGAAGAAAAATGTAAAGTTGGTGGGCGTGGGTTCCTTAGTAGCAGTTGCTACAAAGCAAAGTAAACACAGCTCCTGCAACACTGGAAACGTTTAATAGCGGCCTCCATTTGAGCCCGCCGAGCCAGCTAGGCTAGCTGGGCTTTCGCGTCTCTCCCCCTATACGGAATCTGGCCAGATCCCGGGACAGATAGCAGCGCTCACAGCAATTTAGCCCAACAGAGCTGCAGGATTCAAGATAAAATAAAAGTATAGAAAAACACTGTCAGCTTTTAAACTGAGGTTTATAGTTCAGGTTTCAGCGTTCGACAAGTTTCAGTTTCGGCGTTCGACAGCGTTCAACAACAACTAACATACTTCGCGCTGAAGTACGAAGCTAAATATTAGCTAGATATTAGGCCATTCATTAGCTAAATATTAGAGTTATAGGCTATATTTTTACCTGTCAAAGTGCAAGAAAAATAGTTAACAGGTTATGAAATGGAAAATCTGTAGTGCGTTCCAACAGGCTGCGCTCTGTGGTCCCCGGGCACGCAAAGTTCAAATATTGATTAGACATATCAACGTATTAGATAAGACAGTTATTATATCTGGGCAACGACAACACAGTGCCACGAGGAACGTATTATTGTTATCAAGTGACTACACAATTATTTTCCATAATAAACTGCAGTGATGTAGGCCAATTTGAATAACTGCTCAAACGTCAACAAACGTTGTTTGTTTAATGCAGAAATAACCGCATAGGCCTACAGCCTAGGCCTGATTATGCAACCATTTGGATCAGTTTGGGTCTATTCTCAACAGTTTAGAAGGACAAGAAAGTTACATTAGCAGGCCACTCATATTGTCTATTTTGTCAGAATGTAGCCCGGTGTTAAGATTTACTATAGGAAAATAAATGAACAAGATGGCGCCTTACTGGATGGCCTCTGTTTTGCAAGCTCCGACCCAACTTAGCTATTTTGTTATTTATTTTTACTCTATTTTCATGAAATATATCCCCTGTTATTTCTTACAGCTGACAAGAACACTTGAACATAAGATCGGCAGTTACTTGCTTCTATTTCGAATCATCTGCCCTGGGCTTTCTCTGTAATTCCAACCCAGTTTTTGGGCTACCCAAGAGGAAATGCCAGTGTTACGGAGGAAAGAGAGAGGGGATCCCGGTGAGATCAAGGGAAAACCAGCCACCTCTTCCCTCCATTCTACAGTCACTTGATAATAATATGGAGGACCTCCAATGGCGGTTTGCTACCAACGGGACTCTCGGGAACTACAATATTATTTTATTTTCAGAAATATGGCCATCAGACAAGATACCCCCCACGGCTAACCGACTCGATAGATTCTCCATTAACCGGGCGAACAGGACAGTGGAGTCGGGGAAATCGAGGGGGAGAGGGGTTTGCCACTTCATCAATTCCAACTGCGCTAATTCCAGGGCGGTGGAAGTGTCGACCCACTGTTCACCTGTCTTGGAATACCTGATGGTCAAATACCGACCCTTTTACCTCCGGAGGGAGTTTTCAGCTGTTATCGGGACTGCTGTATACATTCCACCCCAGGGACAATAAAAATAACAAGCTGGCTCTTAACAAACTGTACTAGGCTATAAACAAGCAGGAAACTCTACACCCAAAGGCGGCCTTTCTGGTTGCTGGCGATTTTAATTTGGCGTTACTAAGACACGTGATCCCCAACTTCCATCAACACGTCTCCAAAACCACTTGGGGCGATAAAGTCCTAGATGACTGATATTCTACCCACAAGCAAACAAACAAGGTCCTACCTCGTCCACCATTCGGCAAATCAGAATCAGAGGCTGCACGACTGCTTTGCTAGCGCTGATTGAAATATGTTTCGAGACTCCGCCGATAACATTGACGAACTAACCACCTCCATCACCGGCTTCATTAGAAAATGCATCGGCAACGTCGTATGGTGAGGGTTCGATGCTTCCCAAATCAAAAAACCTGGATTAACACAGAGGTTGGCGTTAAATTAAGAGCAGGGCTACCGCTCACAGAGCTATCGTAGACAACCCTGATGCTACGGCCGAAGACAGGAATAAGTACAAGAAGGCCCGCTATGACCTTTGCAGAGTCATCAAACGAGCAAAAGGACAATATAGGAATAGGTGGGATCATATTACACAGGCTCTGATGCCCGCTGCATGTGGCAGGGTTTACAGTCCATTGCGGATTACAAAGGAAGACCTAACCGTAATCTGCCCAACGATGCCTCACTGAACTAAATGACTATTGCCCCGTAGCACTCACTTTTGTCATCATGAAGTGCTTTGAGAGACTAGTCAAGGATCATACCACCTCCACCCTACCTGATAGCCTAGACCCACTCCAATTTGCTTACTGCACCAATAGGTCCACAGACGATGCAATTGACATCGCACTGCACACTGTCCTATCCCATCTGGACAAGAGGAATACCTATGTAAGAACTACAGCTCAGCATTCAACATCATAGTACCCTCCAGACTCCTCATTAAGCTTGAGACCCTTGGTCTCGACCCCGCCCTGTGCAACTGGGTCCTGGACTTTCTGACGTGACGCCCCCAGGTGGTGAAGGTACACCCTCACACACACTGTCACTCCAGCACACACACAAACACTCACTCTATAATTTTCTCACTCACACATAATATGCGCATACATGTATACTGACTATACAGACCCGCACACCCACTGACATGCAAACTGCTGCTACTCTGTTTATCTTATATCCTGTTGCCTAGTCCCCTTACCCCTATACATGTTTACCTACATCACTCCAGTATCCCTCCATATGGTATTGTAACTGACTTTAAATATGTCCTGTATTTAGTATGCTTGCTTGCTTACTTTATTTTACTAGTAATACATTGTTATTTATTATTGCATTGTTGGGGTTTGAGCTTGCAAAAAAGGCATTTCACTGTACTTGTGCATGTTTATATTCAGCAAGCAAGAGCAAGCGTGCATCTCTCCTCCAACAGGCTAAAGAAAAACGGTTGAAATAAGTATCCAACAAGCTTTTGTAGTCTGGCTTGTCGTGGCACCAGAGAGGCCAGGTGCATACTTGTGCTACAGAACATAGACAGACAGGCTCAAGATGTAGCTAATAGAGTAAGTAGAAGCGTAGGCATATTATATTAAACCACAATTCAGTTTACAGCTTCCCCCAGATTACCGAATTAACTCCTCGTTCCATGCATCTCTCCTCAGGCCGGTGGTGGCTGGTCCACTCCAGGAGTCTGAGGTGCAGGAGGTTCCTCCGCCCCCTCTGGACATCGAGGGGGCCCCGGCGTATGCAGTCCGATCCATACTGGACTCGAGGCGTCGGGCGAGGCGCCTTAAGTACCTCGTGGAGTGGGAGGGGTGCGGTCCGGAGGAGAGATGCTGGGTGCCAGTTGAGGACGTATTGGACCCTTCGATGCTGCGGGAGTTCCACCGTCTCCATCCGGATCGCCCTGCTCCTCGCCCTCTGGGTTGTCCTCAAGGCCGGTCCTCGAGGCCGCAACTCCAGGCACTGCTGGAGTTGCGCCTCGGGGGAGGGGGGTACAGTCATGACTTCCGCCGGAGTCGGTCTCTCTCCTTGTTCGAGCGGCGTTCAGCGTCACCGGCCTTCTAGCCATCGCCGATCCACTTTTCATTTTCCATTTATTTTGTCTTTGTTTTCTACACACCTGGTTACAATTCCCCCCATTACATGTTCATTATTTAATCCTCTGGTTTCCCCCATGTTTGTGTGCGTGTTTGTTCTATTGTTAAGGCTGTTACTGACGGCTGGTTATTTGTTGCCGGGTTTTGTTATTACGCCCGTTTACTTCGTGGTGCCGGTATTTTTCCCGCACCGTAGTATTGTGTTTATACTGGTGTGATCTTGTATTAAATACCTTGTCCACGCATCTCAGCTCTCCTGCGCCTAACTCCTTGCACCAGTTACCCACAGCCATGACAGAAAAGCCTTTTGCAATTATGTTAGCGCACCTGAAAACTGTTGTGGTGATTAAAGATGCAATAAAACTGGCCTTCTTTAGACTCGTTGAGTATCTGGAGCATCAGCAATTGTGGGTACGATTACAGGCTCAAAATGGCCAGAAACAAATAACTTTCTTCTGAAACTTGTCAGTCTATTCTTGTTCTGAGTAATGAAGGCTATTCCATGCGAGAAATTGCCAAGAAACTGAAGATCTGGTACAACGACGTGTACTACTCCCTTCACAGAACAATGCAAACTGGCTCTAACCAGAATAGAAATAGGAGTGGGAGGCCCCGGGGCACAACTGAGCAAGAGGACAAGTACATTAGTGTCTAGTTTGAGAAAAAGACGCCTCACAAGTCCTCAACTGGCAGCTTCATTAAATAGTACCCGCAAAACACCAGTCTCAATGTCAACATTGACCGATGACTGGCACACACACAATGTCTCAACTTCATCAAAGCGCAACGTATGTTTGCAGTTGTCGAACGCCAAAGCAGCAGCTAATGGGAATCCATAATAAATACAAATACAAACAGTGAAGAGGTGACTCCGGGATGCTGGCCTTCTAGGTAGAGTTGCAAAGAAAAAGCCATATCTCAGGCTGGCCAATAAAAATAAAAGATTAAGATGGGCTAAAGAACACAGACACTGGAAAGAGAAACTTTCCCTGGAAGGCCAGCATCCCGGAGTCGCCTCTTCACTGTTGGCGTTGAGACTGGTGTTTGCGGGTACTGTCAATATTTCACGCTGCTCTGAGACAAGCATGGGGACTAGTCTTGATAAATCATTGCGATTTTTATTTTCACTGAATCTCCGTTTGGGTATTGGTTAGACTACAATTATACAGTAGAAATGTTATGCTCTTAGTTTAACCTTTATTTAACTGGGCAAGTCAGTTAAGAACAAACTCTTATTTACAAGGACAGCCTACTCCTTCCTCCCCATCGGGGAATTGAACCTCGGTCTCCCGAGTGCCCTTATGACAGAGGGATTCTTTAGCTAAAAAGCCAAGTACTGTAGCCTACTCCTGGCCATCACGTTGTACAGCGCCAAATTTTCCGTTCCATCCTAACGTTATGGTTTCACTTGGAATAGAAACACCATAATATTAATCAAATTTATTTTGTAACATTTCTCAAAATTAGTCTCATATACTATGTTCTCACAAAAAAATTATCTAGTACAGACACTATTGAAGGCTATCAAAAGCTTCTCAAAGATGCCCTCTGGTGGTACTAACTAGCACAAACGGTACCAGCGGTTCACACTTAAATTACGTGCCATAGAATTCTGCGGCACCATGCAAGCTGTGCTGCAGTACGCTGCAACTTTTAAAGGACAATCCACTATAGATTACATGCACTGAGTGTACAAAACATTAGGAACACCTTCCTAATACTGAGTTGCACGCTCTTTTGTCTTCAGAACAGCCTCAAATAATCTGGGCATGGACTTTACAATGTATAAAAGTTCTCCTCGGGGATGCTGGCCCATGTTGACGCCAATGCTTCCCACAGTTGTGTCAAGTTGGCTGGATGGCCTTTGGTGGACCATTTTTGACACACATGGGAAACTGATGAATGTGAAAAACCCAGCAGCATTGCAGTTCTTGACACATTCAAACTGGTGCGCCCTGCACTTACTACCTTCTTAAACATGTCCTCTCCCTTTCATCTACACTGATTGAAGTGGATTTAACAGGTGACATCAATAAGGGATCACAGCTTTCACTTGGATTCACCTGGTCTGTCATGGAAAGAACAGGTGTTCTTAATGTTTTGTAAGCTCAGTGTATTTCTTCTCCAAATTCACAATAAAAATTAATACACATTTTACAGAACAATCGAACAAAGTCAAACTTTGTATAATTTTGGGGAAAGGTGTGATGTGATAGTTGGCAGCATAATACGACACAGCTTGCCCCAAGTCAAGGGAGGAAACACAAAATGTACTACAGCTCATGTTATATTCATGCCATTAAAGGAGAGAGAGAGCGAGCGAGATTGTAAGAGTGAGAGAGAGAGAAACCACTACCAGCCTGGAACCAGAAAAAAACAGAAGCTTTACTGTCTCTTCTTCCCCACAGAAACAACCCCCCCCCTTCTGATGGATCAAGGTGCTGTTAGTGAGCGATAGCCCTGTGAATAATACTCCACTGTAGATTAGCAGTATGCTTCAGGGAGTGCCAACATCCTCTCAGAGAAGAGCCTGGTCCCAAACCCTCCGTTGCCCTCAGCCCATAGTATAATGGCACTTGAGGGGATGGCTGCCGTTTTACGGGATCCTAACCAATTGTGCTATTTTGTTTGTCTTTTCTCATTATTTGTAACTCATTTTGTACATAATGTTACTGCTACGGTCTCTTATTACCGAAAAGAGCTTCTGGACATCAGAACAGATTACTCACCTCGAACTGGACGCAAAGGATATACTGCTTTGTCAAGACAAGGCCTAAATCCCCATCATCAGCGAGAAGAAAAGATGTAGGAAAAGGGGGAGGAGTGCGGGGTGCCTTGTAAGAATTTGCTGACGAGTAGGTAAACCACCACTTCCCTCTGTATTATTGGCCAACATGCAATCCTAGGAATACAAACTGGACGATCTACGATGTAAGACTATCCTACCAACGGGACATTCAAAACTGTAATATCTTATGTTTCACCGAGATGTGGCTGAACGACGACATAGATAATATAGAGCTGGCTGGCTTCTCCGTGTATCGGTTGGACAGAGCAGCTACGTCTGGTGCTGGTGCGCGATGTCTAATACGAACCCTCAAACAGGCAAAACGTCAATACAGGACTAAGATTGAATTCTAATACACCGGCTCTGACGCTCATCGGATGTGGCAGGGCTTGAAAACTACAAAAGGGAAACTCAGCAGCGACCTGCCCAGTGACGCAGGCCTACCAGACGAGCTAAATGCCTTTTATGCTCGCTTCGAGGCAAGCAACACTGAAGCATGCATGAGAGCACCAGCTGTTCTGGACGACTGTGTGATCCCACTCTTTATAGCCATTGTGAGCAAGACCTTTCAACAGGTCAACATTCACAAAGCCGTGGGGCCAGATGGATTACTAGGACGTGTACCCAAAGCATGCGTGGACCAACTGGCAAGTGTCTTCACTGACATTTTCAACATCTCCCTGACCGAGTAATACCTGCATGTTTCAAACACACCACCATAGTCCCTGTGTCCAAGAAAGCGAAGCTAACCTACCTAAATGATTACCGCCCCATAGCACTCACATCAATAGCCATGAAGTGCTTTGAAAGGCAGGTCATGGCAACACCATCATGCCAGAAACCCTAGACCCAACTCCAATTCGCATACCGCCCCAACAGATCTACAGATGATGCAATTGCAATCACGCTCCACACTGCCCTTTCCCACCTGGACCTAAAGGAACACTTATGTGAGAATGCTGTTCATTGACTACAGCTCAGCGTTCAACACCATAGTGCCCACAAAGCTCATCACTAAGCTAAAGACCCTGGGACTAAAGGGTGGGCAACAACAGATCTGCTACGCTGATCCTCAATACTGGGGCCCCTCAGGGGTGCGTGCTTAGTCACTTCCTGTTGTTCCTGTTCACCCACGACTGTGTGGCCAAACATGGCTCCAATACCATCTTTAAGTTTGCTGACGACACAACAGTGGTAGGCCTGATCACCGACAACGATGAGACAGCCTATAGGGATTAGGTCAGAGACCTGACATTGTGGTGCCAGGACAACAACCTCTCCCTCAATGTGAACAAGACAAAAGGAGCTGATCGTGGACTATAGGAAAAGGTGTGCCCCCCAAGCTCCACAATTCGATAGGGTGCAGGCCAGGCAGCAGGCTGTTAGCCAGCCTGCCAGCTTAGTGGAGTCTGCCACTAGCACAGTCAGTTTAGTCAGCTCAGCTATCCCCATTGAGACCGTGTCTGTGCCTCGATCTAGGTTGGGCAAAACTAAAAATGTTTGTGTTCGCCTTAGCAAGCTCACTGGAATAAAGACCTCCTCCATTCCTGTCATTATTGAAATATATTGTGATATCTCACATCTCAAAATAGGGCTATTTGATGTTAGATCCCTCACTTCCAAGGCAGTTATGGTCAATTAACTAATTACTGATCATAATCTTGATGTGATTGGCCTGACTGAAACATGGCTTAAGCCTGATTAATTTACTGTGTTAAATGAGGCCTGGTTACTTTAGTGACCATATCTCCTGCGCATCCCGAAAAGGCGGAGGTGTTGCTAACATTTACGATATGTTTTCATTTTTTGAGCTTCTTGTCATGAAATCTATGCAGCCTACTCAAATCACTTTTTATAGCTACTGTTTACAGGCCTCCTGGGCCTGAGACAGGAATTCAGGGAGCTCAGGGAGGAAACCTATCAGACCTTGTAGTCATGGCAGATAATATTCAAATGGAAAAGTCCACAGACCCACTCCAAAAGACGTTCGGAGCCATCGTCGACTCAATGGGTTTTGTCCAACATGTCTCCGGACCTACTCACTGCCACAGTCATATTCTGGAGCTAGTTTTGGCCCGTGGAATAAATATTGTGGATCTTACTTTTTTCCCTCATAATCCTGGACTATCGGACCATTATTTTATTACATTTGCAGTCGCAACAAGTAATCTGCTCAGACCCCAACCAAGGATCATCAAAAGCCGTGCTATAAATTCTCGGACAACCCAAAGATTCTTAGATGCCCTTCCAGACTCCCTCCACCTACCCAAGGATGTCAGAGTACAAAAATTGGTTAACCACATAACTGAGGAACTAAATTTAACCTTACGTAATAACTTAGATGCAGTCGCACCACTAAAAATAATAAACATTTGTCATAAGAAACTAGCTCCCTGGTATACAGAAAATACCCGAGCCCTGAAGCAAGCTTCCAGTAAATTGGAACGTAGATGGCGCTACACCAAACTGGAAGTCTTCTGACTAGCTTGGAAAGACAGTACTGTGCAGTATCGAAGAGCCCTCACTGCTGCTCGATCATCCTATATTTCCAACTTAATTGAGGAGAATAAAAACAATCCAAAATGTATTTTTGACACAAGCTAACTAAAAAGCAGCATTCCCCAAGAGAGGATGGCTTTCACTTAAGCGGTGATAAATTCTTGAACTTTTTTGACGAAAAGATCATGATCATTAGCAAAGCAAATGACGGACTCCTCTTTTAATCTGCGTATCCACTGGATGTGTACCAAACTCACTAAAAGTGGCAGTAATAAAACCTCTCTTGAAAAAGCCAAACCTTGACCCAGAAAATATTAAAAACTATCGGCCTACAGTGGTTGCTCAACTAAAAGTTTTGAGATTATGCTGCGGGACGTAGAGGTTATTTGTGGTTTAGTATGGTACCCTGCGTCACTACGTCATTGCTCCAGACCAGCACAAGGGGGAGTTAGAGCACTGATTATGCTTTTGGGTCCCAATGCGCTAATGTGTCTCTAACTGACAATGAATGGGTGACATAAACCAAATAGAAACTGATAATTGTGCACGACTTCAAATGAAATTCAGATTTCAATGAACTGAATGATGAGGATGAAGGCGGAAATTGAATTTAGAACAATAGTGTAAGAATTGCTATTCCTCTGTCCTGCCCACACACACACACACACACACATTTTCTTGGGTGGCTTTGTTTCTACTTCGTCAGAAGAAGCTGTAACTGGACTGTAGCGTAATACTTACTAAAACTGTTGTTACACTAAGGTTTTTATTCTAAGAGAAACTAAAATGACCTGGATGCCATGTATTACAGTCTGTAAAAGGACAAATATTACCACCGTCTCTTGCATGCGTGTCATGCATGCTTATTTACAAAGCAATTATTATTATTAGATTCTCACAGAGCAGATTTGCTCGAATGAAAAATGCCTATTAAATGCTGTATGAATTCGGAGGGCAAAAGTTATGCTTAAACTGGATTTAACAAAAAATTACATTAAGTGCACATTTGTAAATCCCAAACTCTAAAAGTAATTGGAAAGGTAGATACAAATGATTTGTGACATTATGGTAACAATAAAGAATGTAAACAAGATGTAAACAAGATGCTGTGTTTTTATTTACAGTAGTGATGGACAGCTGGAGGCAATTTCAACGAATTACTATGGGAATAAATATCACTGAATTACATGTGATCAACCGTTTCGCGCTGCTCTGAGACCAGCATGGGAACTGGTCTTGATAAATAAACCAATGAGATACAAAACAAGAACGAGCATGGTTAACCTCTCTAGGGGGTGTGGGACGCTGCAATCCCACCTGGCCAACATCCGGTGAAATTGCACAGCGCCAAAATCAAAAACAGAAATACTCATAAGAAAAATTCATAAAACAAACAAGTGTTATACATCGGCTAAAAGATTAACTTCTTGTTAATCCAACCGCGGTGTCAGATTTCAAAAAGGCTTTACGGCAAAAGCATACCATGCGATTATCTGAGGACAGCGCCCAGCACCCAAAACATTACATACAGTTACCAGCCAAGTAGATTAGTCACAAAAGTCAGAAATAGCAATAAAATGAATCACTTACCTTTGATGATCTTCGTATGGTTGTACTCACAAGACTCACAGTCCAGCGCGCTATCAACTGTTCCCCAAAAGCATGCTCCAGTGGCAGATTCGATATCCGCGCATATAAACCCAGGGTCGTTACCCAACCCAAGGTCGTTACAATAGTTATGTTCTGGTCTGCCGAGACACTCCCCCAACGGGGAGGAAGGAGTAGGCCGTCCTTGTAAATAAGAATTAGTTCTTAACTGATTCCATATGTGTTATTTCATAGTTGTGATGTCTTCACTATTATTATACAATGTAAAAAATAGTAAAAATATAGAAAAATCCTGGAATGAGTAGGTGTGTCCAAACTTGTGACTGGTACTTGCTTAATTCATTTGATGTGGTGTTTCTATTCCATGAAAAACGAAAAACCCTCTGGGTTCCTGTTAGGATGGAACAGAAAATATGACGCTGTACAACATGACACTCATAAATTCAGAGCGTTGTCAGACTGTCAGTTTGTAAATTCAGATTGTTTCGCTCTCGGAGCGCACACTGGACATTGGCCGAGGAGTAGGGTTGATTTCGAGGGTTCTGGCCTTAGAACAGCAGTCAAGCGCCCAAGCTAACGTTGGCTAGCTTCCTAGCTACTTCCAGACACAAATGAGACCACTCTGACCATTTTACTCGCCCTAGCAGAGCTGCTTAGGCAGTTTTCGTGTTAACCAGAGCGTTTGTGAATGTAACTGTGCTGCTGGAAACTATTTAATTATGCTTTTTTGCCGATGTTTACTGACACCGGCCATATTCAATGGGTGTTGAACGCTCGCAAATTCATTTTTCTGCGCTCTGGTACACTCAGATGAGAGTGCTCTGAAATCGGAGTAGATAGCCAGAGCGAATTTACGAAAGCATCTGAATGTCCATTGAGAACGCACAATGACTATACCATTTAGCTAAGCTAAGAATGACGGGAATAATCAATTCAATAAACGTTAGGCAGTTAGATAGGCTATAGGTAATATACAGGCAAGTTTCATGTATAACTACTAACGTTAGGTAGCTAGCTAACATACCAGTACATACTGCTGTAATGATATGCTATGTGGGTCGTAAGGACAGCGTAGCTAACAAATTGTCATCCAACATACCGTGTAAGGTAACTTATTTTTCTAAAGTCATTACTTTATTACATTGAGTAGCAAGTTACCCCTTGGTCGTTAGGGCAAATCTGGTCTGTGATAGGAGGGGGGATTTTTACACCTAGCTCGGCAATTAGACTATTCTTTAGTAAAGGTTGAATAGTCTATTATTCAGCTATTATCCCCCCCCCCCAACTTGCAAAAAATTGTTGTTACTCTGATCTTGTTCCTTGCCCCCTTCCATCATTCTACACCTGAGTGGCTCGCTTGTGGGCGTGCTGGCAGCACCTTCAGTTGTGCGTCAAGAATTCTGCATACAGTAGCAAGTATGTATGAAGGTGTGGTTATTCACAGGCAAATTGTTATATGCATTGGTGGTACATTTGTGTCTTGTTGTCGAGTGCAAAACCTTTTAATTTCTATTCATAAAGAATTGTTCTGAAAGCTACTTTTTCCAACACGAAGGAAGTCATAGCAGACAATGTGCGATGATGGCATCTCAGGCAAGCAGCACTGGGTGTTCTTCCATCCAACTTTTACATAGCTCCTACGATTCCGTGTCGGTTCATAACATTGTACTATATTACATACCGTAGAATGTCAGGGGTGCGTACTGGCGGCAGAGAAGTCAGACGCAGGAGAGCAAAACTGTGTTTCCAACGGCTAAGTTTAATCATCAAAACTCACCGGATACAGAACAATGAAATAAACGGGGACATAACCCGACGCACACCAGAACATAACGTGCACAAGCACTGAGAACAAATAATTATGGACAAGGACATGGGGGGGAACAGAGGGTTAAATACACAACATGTAATTGATGGAAATGGAACCAGGTGTGATGGAAGACAAGACAAAACCAATGGAAAATGAAAAGTGGATCGGCAATGGCTAGAAGGTCGGTGACGTTGACCGCCAAACGCTGCCCAAACAAGGAGAGGGACCGACTTCGGCGGAAGTCGTGACATAGAATGATAAATCACGCAATTATTATTCTCAAGATAACCAAAAGCATTTAGCTACGAACGCCTGTTCTTGCCATTTTCATTTGAATTAATCTAACTTTCTTTTATGGCAACTCATAAACAGGCCATGTCATATTTGTTTCATACACTATATATAATCATATTTCATGACAGTGTAATGGTTAGCTTTTTTAAAAAGCTTCAGGTGGTATTTATGTCTATTGATTGTCCTCGTGTCTGTTTTTCATAAAGTACTCTGTAGCCGCTTAGCGTGGACACCATGTGAGACCACACACACACACAATAAAAGTCTCTCTCATTCACTTCGTCCCTCTCCCCCTTCTCCCTAAATCCTCTAGGTTATATCAGCTGTGTTGGTGAACCGCTCCCGCATCTGAACTGGCTGACACAGATGGCACAGCATGATCATAGGTGAGAGGTCACTTGGTCGGGTCAACAGGAAGTATTATTAAAGAGATGTTTTACATTGAAATACAGATAGAGATGTAGTAGTCCCAGAGTTAATGATCCAAGGTCAGTTTTGCTTTTCACCCCCTGATGATTATGATGACTGACCGTGTTAGAATATAAAAAACAAGGCTTAATCATGCTCTCTCTCTATCCATCTGTCTCTTGTCTGCAGGTATGTTTTGATGTGAGAGAGGAAGCCAGTCCCGTCATCGCCACCTCACCCGCTCTTAAGATAACCTTAGAGCCAACTGGGGGCCCAAGGCTGGTTAGGAGACACCGCTAAAGACACTGTAATTGTGATGAACTCAGAGAATATTAGTGAAGCACTGAAATTCATTAATCATATGCTGTCTGCCTCTGTTCTTACCTCTTTCCTTTCTGTCTTCTACACCTCTCTCCCCAACTTGTCTTTCTTCCTCATTTTATAATGCACACCATATGTGCATTGAAGTACAGATTGAATTTGTATTTATAATATAATATTACAATTATCATAATGCATGTGTTTTTAATTTATAACACATAGATAATGAACTTCTTTCAATAAAGCGTTTCACATTCTCTACTGGTTGAAATTAAGTATCTCATTGAAATACTATCCCGTGTCCTCAGATTAATGCAGATGAAGGGAGTTAGATATGCATAGTTTTTTTTTCTGTATATATGAATTACAAATCAGCCTTTACTTATATCATGTTTCTAGTCTATAGCATAGTTTCTGTGAGACATTATTTTTCAGTCATATCCAATACCAGGTTTATCAAACTCCATTCTTTTAATGATGCTGTGTCTGCATGTATGTTTTACAATTATACACTTCAACAGTGTTTACCACTCCTGCTCCTGGGACATCAATGATTAGACATTGTGATTCATATCTGAACCACACCGTTATTTACCAAGGAAGAGTACATGATCAGTTAATTTATTCAGTGTACAAGCTACAATGTGAGGATCTCCTGCGTGGTAATAGCTACAGTACATGTATATAGGACTTGCATCCTTGGCACAATAAAGTCATTATATTCTACTCTATCCATAGGCTTCATTAATGCCATTCAGACTTGAAGTTCATACAACAACTATGATAGCTGAGGTTCATAGATAGGTTCTGAACTAATATTCATACCAAACGTTTTACGGTCCATACACAGATCGGCTACATACTGTAGCTAGCTACACATCCATAGGCATACAGTTATTTTTATCCTCCAGTACACAATAAGCAAGTAAATAGTTAGCTAGCTATGTTACGTCAGCTGCATTGCAAGGCAAGCTTACCCAATTGTACATTCAATTTGCAGTAAATGCTTTAGCTAGCTAGATTCTTTATATCCACTGTTTCCCAAGACGACAGCCTGGTTTGCTGGTTCTCAGGAGTCCCTAAAACATTAAACAACACAAATTACAACGTCATACTGTACTCATGTCATAACACCAGCTAGCTAGCTGGCTAATGTTAGCTAGTCAGTTAACCTGTTTGGGCTGAAGGGGCAGTATTGAGTAGCCAGATAAAAGGTGCCCATTTCAAAAAGGCCTCGTACTCAATTCTTGCTCGTACAATATGCATATTATTATTACTATTGGATAGAAAACACTCTCTAGTTTCTAAAACCGTTTGAATTATATCTGTGAGTGAAACAGAACTCATTCTGCAGCAAACTTCCTGACAGGAAGTGGAAAGTCTGAAATTGAGGCTCTGTTCCAGGGGCTGCCTATTAAAGCCCTTGTTATTTATTAGTTTAGATACACTTCATACGTCTTCCACTATATGTCGACAAGGAGTGAGAGAAGAAATGGACTGTGTAACTTGATCTGGACTCGAATTACAGCTCATGGAATGACGTGTCCTCCATTTCCTGTTTTCAGGAAGGCGCGAAGAGAGACAGGGATTTGCCTTCTGTTTAGCTGTCGTTATAGGCGACTACTATCTCCGGCTTTGATTTTATTTGATACATGTGACCATATCATCGTAAAGTATGTTTTTTAAATATAGTTTAATCAGATTATTGAACATTTTTCCGGAGTTTTGCCGTGTTCCGTTCTCTTCCGTTTGTTGACATGGAGAGCGAAATGCCACTTGGCAAGTGTGCTTGCTAAATCGAGAGGGATAATGGACGTTCCAAATCCAAACAACGATTGTTCTTGACAAAGGACACCTTATCCAACATTCTGATGAAAGATCAGCAAAAGTAAGAAACATTTTATGATGCTATTTCATATATCTGTCGTACATGTGAACTAGTCGCCGACGCCTAACGTTTGGGTACTCTAGCTATACCGAAGCTGCATATCGTAATGAAGTTATTTTTAGAATTCTAACACTGCGATTTCATTAAGAACTAATGGATCTATCATTTCCTATACAACATGTATTTTTTAGTTATGTTTATGAATAGCTATTTGGTCAGAATATGTGTGTCAGAAAAAGTGTCAGAAAAATATCTGGACGTTGTGGAAAAAGTAGCTAAGTTAGCACAATGTGTAACCACTGATTTCAGCTCTAAATATGCACATTTTCGAACAAAACATAAGTGTATGTATAACCTGATGTTATAGGACTGTCATCTGATGAAGAATATCAAGGTTAGTCAAAAAATATATATATTTTACTGTTTTTTTACGATCGCTAACTTTTGCTACGCTAAATTTTCGCTAACTTTTGGCTTGTCTTTCTGGCTATTGTGGTAAGCTAATATAACGCTATATTGTGTTTTCGCTGTAAAACACTTAATAAATCAGATATATTGGCTGGAATAACAAGATGCCTGTCTTTCATTTGCTGTACACTATGTATTTTTCAGAAATGTTTTATGATGAGTAATTAGGTATTTGACGTTGGTGTCTGTAATTATTCTGGCTGCTTTCGGTGCAATTTCTGATTGTAGCTGCAATGATTTATGATTCAACACTTTGATTTATACCTGAAATATGCACATTTTTCGAACAAAACAGATTTATTGAAAACATGTTATAAGACTGTCATCTGATGAAGTTGTTTGTTGGTTAGTTTGGTTGGTTCTTGGTTGGCTTTGTGCATGCTACCTGTGCTATGAAAAATGTCTGTCCTTTTTTGTATTTGGTGGTGAGCTAACATAAATATACGTGATGTTTTCGCTGTAAAACATTTTAAAAATCGGACATGTTGGCTGGATTCACAAGATGTGTACCTTTCATTTGCTGTATTGGACTTGTTAATGTGTGAAAGTTAAATATTAAAAAATATATATATTTTGAATTTGAGCTGGCTGTTGTCATATTGTGGGCGGCCTCGGGCTTGCAGCCAGAAGAAGTTAACTTGCTAAAATCGCGATTTTCGTAAATTAACTTTATGACAAAAAAATATGCACAATCGTTTGTCTATACATTAACTAACATATTCCTCTCAATTGTACAATTTTAGCTTGACTCGTTATGACGTTATAATTACTTACATTTGCTTCCCCTGTAATGTTTTGTCAGCCATCTTTGCTGAAGAAAGTCACCAGGGACGAGTGGCTCACGTCAAATTCGTCATTGGAACCACTCGACATGATTGGTCATATAAAAACCTTAGAGCACTCATTATGCATTTGGGTTCCATCTCCCCCTTGTGGTGGTTTGGAGCAATGAAGCTGTGACGCTGGGTACCTCTAAGTCCTGGGGTGTAAGCTCACAACTTTTAAAGGAGGAAAAACTGTACTATGTTCTTACAAAAAATGTTTTAAATTATTTAGTTAAGCCAATATTGAAGGCCATCAAATGCTTCTCAAAGATGCCCTCTGGTGGTCAAACTAACATTAATGGTAACAATGGCTGACAATTAAATAGCGTGCCATAGAATCCTGGACAGCCCACAATGTGTGCTGCAGTATGATGCAACTTTTAAAGGACGAACCACTGTATTTCGAATCTCTCTGTTCCCCGCTGCTGCAGTGATTGTCATCTGTCTTTGTGTTTCCCAGTTCTGACGCTGTCCTGTCCGGTTGCATGTCCGTTCCAAATACTCTTAGGGATGCCAAGAGCAGTAGTAAGGTGAGGATGGAGGGATATTACATCTCCACGCTTTTCAGTGGCTAGTAGCTGCTGTGAAAAGATCTTAACTTTTTGAGGCTAGGGGGCAGTATTCGGAGGTTTGGATGACTGAGGTGCCCAAAGTAAACTGCCTGTTACTCAGGCCAAGAAGCTAGGATATGCATGGTAGTATTGGATAGAAAACTCAAAAATTTCTAAAACTGTTAAAATAATGTCTGTGTATAATAGAACTGATTTAGCAGGCGAAACCCCGAGGACAATCCATCCAGGATTTTAAATTTTTTAGGTCATTGGACTTTTCAATGCTTATCTATGGGAAAGTCTAATTAGGACCCAGTTTGCAGTTCCTATGGCTTCCAATAGATGTCAACAGTCTTTAGAAATAGTGTCATGCTTGTTGTTTTTGGAAAAATGAAGAAGTATTCGTATTCTTTCGAAGTCCTCAGAAGGACTCTAGTCTTTTGGCGTGCGTGAATGAGTGCGCACTCCTCGTTTTTCTCCGGTATTGAACACAGTATATTCCGTCTTAAATTTGATTGATTATTTACATATTAGAGTACCTGAGGTTGGATTAAAAATGTTGTTAGAATTGTTTGGACGAAGTTTACTAGTAACTTTTTAGATTCCTTTGTAGGCATGTTGGGCAAGTTGGAACAGGTGGATTTCTGAATCAAACGCGCCAAATAAACTGACATTTTTGGGATATAAAGAACGACTTTATCGAACAAAATGACCATTCATTGTGTAACTGGGACTCTTTGGATTGCAAAAAGATTAAGATCTTCAATGGTAAGTGATTTATTTTATCGCTATTTTTGAGTTTTGTGACACCTGTGCAGGTTATGAATTCATGTTAATGCAGGAAGTGGGTGAGGCGCTGTCCTCAGATGATCAAATGCTATGCTTTCACCGTAAAGCTAATTGTAAATTGGACAAAGCGGTTCGATTACCAAGATTCTAAGCTAAAGAATGGTGTATAACACTTGTATTTTTATGAATGTTTAATATTACAACTTTTGTATTTCGCGCTCTGCAATTTCACTGGATGTTGTCGAGGTGGGACGCTAGCGTCCCAATGATCCAAAATAAGTTAATTAAGCACAATAGACACTTCCCAGGATGAGCTAAAGGCTTAGAGACTGGGCGTAAGTGACATACCCCTTAGAGAATACACAAAGGTTATGGATAAACTGTCGAGGCCTTGGCTGGAAAAGAAAGCGGCTAAAGGACCTTAATGATGAACCCTCTCTCAATCCCCAAAATCCTACAAGGAGGATAGGACAATGGAAAAGTGTAGGAAGGAACAATGTGTTTAGTCATTTATGTAAAACAAAGTGTGCATAAGGGAGCTGGCACTCTCTTCCAAGAGTTGTGGGCCTGTCTCCTCTCTCTCACCAGCTATACCTGATGGCAAAGCATCTGGGTGCGGATAGAGAATTGCTTCATTTGCTAGGGTACAAACTGGGTGTAACTTTAGACCGAAAAGTCACTGGTCATTGAGGGGCTCAAAGATGAGGGAAGGGAAGATGGGCAACATAGGAGGAAAAGCATACGGCATCACCCTATTTTCGTGGGTGTGGCAGCTCTCCCACCCCAAATGGAGTGGTCACCGTTTTGCGGTTGGGGTCTCTAAGCACCCTCACAGGGTCGTCGCTTCCACCAGTCTGCAGAAAGTCAGTACTGATTGATGCTGGAAGCGGGCTTTCTCGTCAGAGCAGCCAGTGGAAGGACGTAAGATATCAGGCAATCTAACCGGAGAAAGAAGGAAACAACTGCAGTGCAGTATTCCTTAATCCTGGGCAGTAGGACAGCTATGTAACTCGTCTTGGCACTTCTCCATGGATGATGCTTGTCAAGAGCGAAGATACACAAAAGTATGTAAAAACCTGCTCGTCAAACATGTCATTCTAAAATCATGGGCATTAATATGGAGATGGTCCCCCCTTTCCTGCTATAACAGCCTCCACTCTTCTGGGAAGGTTTTCCACTGTTGGAACATTGCTGTGGGGACATGCTTCCATTCAGCCACAAGTGCATTAGTGAGGTTGGACACTGATGTTGGGCGATTAGGCCTGGCTCACAGTCAGCGTTCCAATTCATCCCATAGGTTTTCGATGAGGTTGAGGTCAGGGCTCTTTGCAGGCCAGTCAAGTTCTTCCACACCGATCTCGACAAACCATTTATTTATGGACTTAGCTTTGTGCACGGGGGCATTGTCATGCTGAAACAGGAAAGGGCCTTCCCCGTTCTGTGGTCCCGTTCTGTGGTCCCGTTCTGTGAGCTTGTGTGGCCTTCCACTCCACTTCATGGCTGAGCCATTATTGTTTCTAGATGTTTCCACTTCACAATAACGGCACTTACAGCTGACATGGGGAGGTCTAGCAGGGCAGAAATTTTACGAACTGATTTGTTGGAAAGGTGGCATCCTATGACGGTCCCATGCTGAAAGTCTCTAAGCTCTTTAGTATGGGCCAGTCTACTGCCAATGTTTGTCTATGGAGATTGCATGGCTGTGTGCTTGATTTTATACACCTGTCAGCAAAAGGTGTGGCTGAAATAGCCAAATTCTCTCATTTGAAGGTGTGTATATAGTGTATATTGTAATTCTCTTGTAAGATGGGGAGCCAGTGCAGGTGGCCCAGTTGTGTGAACCAATCGCAGTGAAGACGGGACAAGGAAAAAATGTATCATTGTGGACTCGGGATTACTAGATACCTGTCTGGGGCTCTGACGCCTGGGGAGGGCAATGTACTTTATGGGTCTTAGGAAAGAAGGGGGGGACAATGCCCTCCCCTCTTTCCTAAGACCCATAAAGTACAGTGAGTAAAACTATATTACTATACTGAATGATCTCTAGCTCAATGGAGAGTGTTCTCCAAGCCAAGCCACCTTTGACATTGTAGAGGATTAACATCCCTCAGAACCTAAAAAGGGCTGCGGGGATTTTATAGTGAGCCCTGGTCTACACTCTTAGAAAAAAGGTTCCGCTTTCTGATTCAAGTTTGAAATTATTTGGGTTCCATCTAGAACCCTCAGTGTAAAGGGTAATACATGGAACTCAAAAAGGTTCTACCTGGAACCACAAAAGGTTCTCCTATGGGAATAGCCGAAGAATCTTTTAAGGTTCTAGATTACACTCTTAGAAAAAAAGGTGCTGAGTGGAAGGTCCCTCTGGCAGGAAAACCGGAGCGAGCGTCTCAGAGCTGACTTGACAGTGATTGCTTGCGCATTAACAGTGAGGAAACAAGGCCATAGGCAAGGGGAAAGGGCTACAGTGGATGGCGAAAGACATATTGTCGTTCTGCTTCGTGCGTTGGTGAGACTCTACACTTGTTGTTTACAAAGCATGTGACAAATAACATTTTATTTGATTTTGACATGCTGACTTCTGCACTGGGGGTAGAGCCTGAGGGAGGGAGGCAGTTGTGGGGAGGGTTGGTCACATGTGAGCATGGAAGGGAGCTCTGAACGTTATCCTTTTCAAACTCCAGGGCTGCGTCCTAGGTTGGCCGCCACCTACTTACCTCACTAAGGAGGGTTACAAGGGTGGAAACCTGCTGCGGAACCCTGCTGCTGCTTCCGTACAGGGGCCTAGCCTGAGTCTTGGCATACTGCTGCATTGCCGGGGACCTTAATTAAAAACTTCTTGACGCTAGGGGTCAGATTTTTTTTATTATTTTTAAATAATGTTCCCAAGGTAAACGGACTATTTCTCAGGTCCAGATCGTAGAATATGCATATCATTTACAGATTAGGATAGAAAACACTCCAAAGTTTCCAAAACTGTCCAAATATTGTCTGTGAGTATACAACACTCGCAGAACTTGTAGAAGAGCTGCCTGAGCATGTTTGTTTCCCATTGGGTACAGCAGGCTCATAATAACTCTGGGGAGAAGCATTTCTTAACCGGGTTTTGCTAGTCGAAGTTTAGCCATGAGGCTTTTGATGTTAGCTAGCTAGTGTTCACCTAGCTGGCTAATAGCCTAGCTAGCTAGTAACACGTTAGCCTAAGACAACCGTGTGAACAGCGTTGTTTCTTCAATCTTGACTCTCCTTTGGCCATAGCACCTGTGAGGTGTACCTGGTCAGATTAGCCAATAAAAACAGGTGAATGTCAGGTGTACTTACGAGAGAAGCAAGCTGGCCAGTAGTAGCTGGAATAGCAGTTAGTTTGTAGAGCATCTACAGATGGACTATCCAAATAATCTACAGACTATCAGAAACATGTCAACTGCATGTCTGTTGACTTTCAACAAGAAAGTGTCTTTAGTCCATCCACAGATGTTCAACAAACTATCTGTAGACTAAGCAGCATTTCAGCAATACATGTCTTTAACCTTTCAGTAGCATCTCAACAGTATATCTCATAATCATAATATCTCATAATATAATCTAATATCTAATAATATAATATCTAATATCTAATAATATAATCATAATATATCTCATAATATCTCATAATTTCCAACAAGGTAGTCTATAGTCCATCTATAGATGCTCAACAAACCATATTTAGACTATCAGCACCATATCTGTAGCCTGTCAGTAATATTTCAACATTACACAGTATCCCTTCACGACACCAATGTTTGCTTTGTAGCATCTACAGACTAAACGTTATGGAGTCTTAAAGGAGGCCTGGGTAAGGCCAAAATGTAATAAATATGCCAACTTTAATAAATAATTTATCAGTTATGCTTTTAGATACAAATGTCAAATATATGTCAACAATCCTTTCTCCAAAGGACTATTATATGGATTATATTTTGTAAAAGTTCCCCAAATCATGGTCATTTTTTGTCAGGGTTTTGTGAGGAATCACTCAACAGCAAATCGGCACCTTCTCCTAAATACATTTTCTACCTCGGGGTTAAGTCTTGAGGGGAAGGCAATTAACTCCAAGGATGTAATGATCCCATTATGCTGACGACAACATTGTCAAGTCGTTTGAGAGCAATATCTGGAAATAGCATTCTAAATCCCTCAGCGTTGTGCTAAATCAAATCTTCTCCAATCTCCCATGCTTGGCAAAGCCTTATCGTCATGGTTTTGGACAAAAAGAGAGAAAAGTTTCAAGTGAGAGTAACAACTTAGTTTCATGTCATCATATTCTCTCTTTCTGTGTTGCCATTTTTGTAAAGCTAGGGAAGTGTCTCTAAATGACAGATACAATGCTTAGCGTACCATAATTCCTAGTTTAATTGCATTCATGATACAAATAACCTCAAATTGGCAAAGTGAAAAATAATTGACATAAACAGAAGTGTTAACACCACTATTACCCATATCCATTATCAAACTAACTGTAAGATCTCTCAACAACACACGGCATGAATAAATACACATGCAAGTCCACTTCCTGTATTTCATGCATTCTACAAACATACAACTATGTGCTTCCGCCTCATAATATGCCTGACAATTTACCCTGATCATCTCACCACTCAGTCAATGGTTCTATTTTCACAGTGTCAGAATAGCAACAAGGCAAAGCACAACAAGGCAAATCAAAATTACTACAGCAAAGAATTCACAATCATTGTGTAAATTGTATGGCAGCTTTCTCTTACACACTCACACACACACAAACAGCACACCCACTCATGACCGCATGCTTCCCTCAATCTCCTCTGCTTACCGTTTATATGTTTAACATCTCATTTTCAACGGGTACGATGACAATATTAATCTGTCTGTGCATCTGCAGCTCTGAGCAGTAGCAGCGGTAGCAGCATGCATTAAGAAATAAGCCCTCCACCAATGCTGACTGAATACAGCATACTGGCGGGCAGGAGGGACCTCAAAGCTGAAGGAAGCAGGAGGGGGAGAGATGAGTGGGAGGGAGAGAGAGGAGGGGGTTTGTGGTGTTTCAGCACATTAGCACAGAAGAAAAGTTGAAAAGTGAAAGTAGCCTACCTCATGTCCTACATCTCTCCATCAGAAGAAGCCTAGGGGGGAAAGGGAAAGAGAAAAGGGGAAAGAAATGAAAAGATTAGATGGAAAATCTGTTTTTATCCCGGTTGTTACTGAGCCGAGGCACTCTGTCTAGTATCTTTAACAAGCCACCTTTCAGTGGTAGAAGTGTCTCTCACTTACACACTCCATATCAGCATTGAGACAGAGAGAGAGAGAGGAGAGGAAAATGACAGATTCACAGGAAGACAAAACAAGAATGGGACCTGGTACCCCCATGGCCATGGGTAATGAGAGAGAGATCAGCTTCTACTTTTACTTTTTAATTGAAAATGAGCTGCTGATTTTGCTAAAGTTTGTACGGATGCTGTTGCAGTAGAAAGACTGAACTGAAATAAAAACAGAGCCACAAAAAGCTGAAAAAGCTTGGAAAATAACTAAAAAATAAATGACTAAGAGAAAATACACTGCTCAAAAAAAGAAAGGGAACACTAAAATAACACATCCTAGATCTGAATGAATGAAATATTCTTATTAAATACTTTTTTCTTTACATAGTTGAATGTGCTGACAACAAAGTCACACAAAAATTATCAATGGAAATCAAATTTATCAACCCATGGAGGTCTGGATTTGGAGTCACACTCAAAATTAAAGTGGAAAACCACACTACAGGCTGATCCAACTTTGATGTAATGTCCTTAAAACAATTCAAAATGAGGCTCAGTAGTGTGTGTGGCCTCCACGTGCCTGTATGACCTCCCTACAATGCCTGGGCATGCTCCTGATGAGGTGGCGGATGGACTCCTGAGGGATCTCCTCCCAGAACTGGACTAAAACATCCGCCAACTCCTGGACAGTCTGTGGTGCAATGTGGCGTTGGTGGATGGAGCGAGACATGATGTCCCAGATGTGCTCAATTGGATTCAGGTCTGGGGAACGGGCGGGCCAGTCCAAAGCATCAATGCCTTCCTCTTGCAGGAACTGCTGACACACTCCAGCCACATGAGGTCTAGCATTGTCTTGCATTAGGAGGAACCCAGGGCCAACCGCACCAGCATATGGTCTCACAAGGGGTCTGAGGATCTCATCTCGGTACCTAATGGCAGTCAGGCTACCTCTGGCGAGCCCATGTAGGGTTGTGCGGCCCCCCAAAGAAATGCCACCCCACACCATGACTGACCCACCGCCAAACCGGTCATGCTGGAGGATGTTGCAGGCAGCAGAACGTTCTCCACAGCGTCTCCAGACTGTCACGTCTGTCACATGTGCTCTGTGTGAACCTGCTTTCATCTGTGAAGAGCACAGGGCGCCAGTGGCAAATTTGCCAATCTTGGTGTTCTCTGGCAAATGCCAAACTACCTGCACGGTGTTGGGCTGTAAAGCACAACCCCCACCTGTGGACGTCAGGCCCTCATACCACCCTCATGGAGTCTGTTTCTGATCAATTGAGCAGACACATGCACATTTGTGGCCTGCTGGAGGTCATTTTGCAGGGCTCTGGCAGTGCTCCTCCTTGCACAAAGGCGGAGGTAGCGGTCCTGCTGCTGAGTTGTTGCCCTCCTAAGGCCTCCTCTACGTCTCCTGATGTACTGGCCTGTCTCCTGGTAGCGCCTCCATGCTCTGGACATTACGCTGACAGACACAGCAAACCTTCTTGCCACAGCTCGCATTGATGTGCCATTCTGGATGCGCTGCACTACCTGAGCCACTTGTGTGGGTTGTAGACTCCGTCTCATGCTACCACTAGAGTGAAAGCACCGCCGGCATTCAAAACTGACCAAAACATCAGCCAGGAAGCACAGGAACTGAGAAGTGGTCTGTGGTCACCACCTGCAGAACCACTCCTTTATTGGGGATGTCTTGCTAATTGCCTATAATTTCCATCTGTTGTCTATTCCATTTGCACAACAGCATGTGAAATTTATTGTCAATCAGTGTTGCCTCCTATGTGGACAGTTTGCTTTCACAGAAGTGTGATTGACTTGGAGTTACATTGTGTTGTTTAAGTGTTCCCTTTATTTTTTTGAGCAGTGTATAATTGGAGATGATGTACTCTACAGATGTCTGCTCTTCCAGGACAAAGAAAAACATCAAAAGTAAAGTAATGAGAGAGTTACCCGAGACCTTGGTGGCAAGCTTCTCAATAATAGATCTGAAAAAACATAAAATCTCTTATTTCACAGTGAGACCCCCACAGCCTTCCACACTGCCCTGTCCACGAAATACCCAAAACAGAAGTAATGGTATTGAAAAAACGGATAACAATCAACGAGGACAATGATGGAAACGGCCTGTGCTTCACCGTTAATTGTATATCTTTCTAACACGCTTGTGTCATTTCTATTTCTATTATGTAGTAAATGCATATGGACCTTGAATATTGCAAGTTGACAGCCTCTCTACGTTATGTGTGTTTCAATTGGTGTGGAAATGCTATACGTTTCTCCAATATTAAATATACATGTACAGACTCCAGACTGACATTTTATTTGCATTTGTGATCATTTGTGTTTCACCCCAACAAGATTCCATATCTCGTCCTTAACACCTCAGAGCGTTTATTATCCAACCAGAGCCTATTTGCAAGGACCATTCATTCATCCGACCACGACTCATTTGTCCGATCACGGAATAAAACTAGGTCTATAGCACAACCTATGTTTTGCATACAACGGTTGGCCTGCGACATGATGATGTTGGCCTATCGATACCATGCAGAAAGTCCAAAAAGAGCAATGTGGGCGTGCATCTATGACCCTGCTGAGCCAATGGACAGTCCTTGAGTTACCTTTTCCATTAGCAAGGAAGTGTAGTCCGTCACATGGAATGGACGTCAGTCAGATAGACTCCCTATAACGTTCTCACACTAACACCCCAGTCTTTCCACCTCTACCAATAAAGGCAGATACAAGCAGTCTATTAGAAGGGTCACTACTCACTGACATTGGGGTTGTACCTCTTGGCTCACTATTCCTCACAATTCGAACCGGGAGGCTCTCCGTGTTCGCGGCTCATCATCGGACGTTGCGACGCCATTTATCCAACCAGGGCTCATTTATCCAACCGAGGACCATTCAACAAACCAGGGCTCATTTATCCAACCAGGGCTCATTTATCCAACTGAGGACTATTCATCCAACCAGGGCACATTTTTACAACCGAGGACCATTCATCCAACCGGGGCTCATTTATCCAACCGAGGACCATTCATCCAACCGGGGCTCATTTATCCAACCGAGGACCATTTATCCAACCGAGGACCATTCATCCAACCAGGACTCAGTTATCCAACCGGGGCTCATTTATCCAACCGAGGACCGTTTATCCAACCATGGACCATTCATCCAACCAGGGCTCATTTATCCAACCGAGGAACATTCATCCAACCGAGGACCATTCATCCAACCACGGACCATTCATCCAACCAGGGCTCATTGATCCAACCGAGGAACATTCATCCAACCAAGGACCATTCATCCAACTGAGGACCATTTGTCCAACCACGGCTCATTTATCCAACCAGGCTCATTTATCCAACCGAGGGCCATTCGTCCAACCGAGGGCCATTTGTCCAACCACGGCTCATTTATCCAACCAGGGCTCATTTATCCAACCGAGGACCATTCATCCAACCGAGGACCATTTATCCAACCGAGGACCATTTATCCAACCAAGGACCATTTATCCAACCACGGCTCATTTATCCAACCAACGGTACGTCTATGGGAGAACATTCATCCAACCATGGGTCATGTGTCCAAACTGGTTCAAACTTTACCATATATAAATGCACAGCAACACAGTTCTACTATTCACAACCTCGGTCTGTATAATGAATTCCCAGTTATTGAAGAGTTACAGGCACGACATAGCCGAGAGGCATGGGTGATTCAGAAGTTTCTCGGGTGAGGTCCTGACAAAAGACCCCGATGGTGAGAATCTACTCAGGTCTTATCACAGTAAGATCAATCCGGTTAACTTCTCTAGGGTAGGGGGCAGCATTCGGAATTTTGGATGAAAAGCATGCCCAAATTAAACTGCCTGCTTCTCGGGCCCAGAAGATATGATATGCATATAACTGGTAGATTTGGATAGAAAACACTCTAAAGTTTCCAAAACTGTTAAAATAATGTCTGTGAGTATTGATTGTGAGTACTGATTTGGCAGGCAAAAACCTGAGAAAAATCCATTCGGGAAGTATTGTTTTTGTTTTGTTTTCTATTCAAATGTCATTACAGTATCCATTGACTTTGGACTCAAATTGCAGATCCTATGCCTTCCACTAGATGTCAACAGTCTTTAGAAATAGTTTCAGGCTTGTATTCTGAAAAATGAGGACGTAAGAGCAGTCTGAATGAGTGGACCCTAAAGTGTCACAGAGCTTTTTCATGCGCGCGACCGAGAGAGTGCCTTTCTTGTTTACCTTTTACATTGACGACGTTATTGTCCGGTTGAAATATTATCGGTTATTTAGGCTAAAAACAACCTGAGGATTGAATATACACATCGTTTGACATGTTTCTGTGAACTTTACGGATACAATATGGATTTTTTTGTCTGCCTGTTTTGACTGCGTTTGAGCCTGTGGATTACTGAAGAAAATGCGAACAAAACTGAGATTTTTGGATATAAAGAGACTTTATCGAACAAAAGGAACATTTATTGAGTAAATGAATGTCTGCTGAGTGCAACCATATGAAGATCAAAGATAAGGGATTAATTTTATCTCTATTTCTGACTTGTGTAACTCTTCTACTTGGCTGGTTACTGTTTGTAATGATTTGTCTGCTGGGCTATGTTCTTAAATACTCGTAAGGTATGCTTTCGCCGTAAAGTATTTTTTAAATCTGACACCGTGGTTGGATTCTCAAGAAGTTAATCTTTAAACCTATGTAAAAGGTTTTGTTTTCTGAATTTTTATAATGAGTATTTCTGTATTTGAATTTGGCGCCCAGCAGTTTCACTGGCTGTTGAAGTGGTGGGACGCTACCGTCTCACGTGCCCAAGAGAGGTTAAGATGATGCATAAGGTCATCGAACACTGCCTCAAGACCGAGGAATGGGCAGAGAGATTCTTCAAGGTTTTACCTGAGAGAAATCCCTACTTATATGATGACCTGAAAACACATGGACCACAGGGAAAGTTCAGTGAGTACAAACACATGTATAGTGAAATCAAGGGCTGGAATGAATCATCACTCGCTCTTAAACTAAAGTACTTTTGTGTGTTTGTTTCAGTCAGGAAAGATACTCCCGCCGTGGAATTGACAGATGAGGTGCGCACCGCACTCAGTGATTAGGTCCACGATCTATGGTCCATGACTATGCTACCCTCTTATAACCGGAAGATCACGTGTATCATGCCCGCACTAGACATACCGATGGTTCATGATCAACTGCTTCCCGAAGAATATGCAGAGTACCGGGTAAACGGCAATGATGACAATGCTATGATTATGCAACTGGAAGACATGCAGGGGCACTACCATCCCTGAACCGACCCGACATTTCATCTCCTTGGTAGTGTCTTCAATTAACATGCATGTGTTTGTCATTCCGAACATGATGTCTATGAAAGATGTCTTTGTGTTTGCGTAGTACACCTGGGTCCTGTACCAGACCATGATATGTCTGTGTATTACAAACGAAATAAACACGTTGAAGTGAAAAGACCTGTTTTGATCTTCCCTTTAATAGGATGGGAGTCCTTGTTCATGTCAAAGTAAGGAGGTGTTTTCTTTGACGTTTATTTATATGTATATCAATAAAGGACCATTGGATGATAGGCACCCTATAAAAGATGGATCCCTTTCCTCACGTTTACAAAATGGAAAGTGCACATTCCAAATGTGTCTCTGTTTTATTGTCTTATTGTCTAGTTGATTCAATGAGCTTGAAGGATATACCAAAAGGCATCGCACATACACTTGAAAGTATGTTGTGTTATTGCAAGTAAAAAGTTGTTCAATGGATTAACATTGTTCTGGTCCTCACGAGGGCCACAGTTGCGCACTCAAATCAAATCAAATTTATTTCTATAGCCCTTCTTACATCAGCTGATATATCAAAGTGCTGTACAGAAACCCAGCATAAACCACAAACAGCAAGCAATGCAGGTGTAGAAGCGCGGTGGCTAGGAAAAACTCCCGCACTGAAGATATGGGACAAGAACCCTTGTGAGGTCCCAAGACGGGATGAAAACACAACCCTTATAACTCATCCTATAACTCATAGAGTTGAAACGAATATTGGTGGAACACATGTCACAAAGAGTATGCCACAGAAAACACTCTCACAGACAGTCCAGGGTGATATAGTTTATTGTACACAACACAGACTGTATACAGATCACACTGTCCTTAGTACTGGTGCATTCGTAGCTTTGCCTTCTATATAGACATCAACATCCCATTCGTCACAGCACATTACATTTCATAGGTGGCGTCGACACTTGAGTCGTCGCAGTCGAATCGGACTAGACCGTCGCACACAGAGAACCCGTACTCGGATCCAGGTCTCGGGTTCTTCAGGGTCCACAGTTCGCAGACGTATTTCATTGTTTTAGCCATTAATCGGCAATCCACCTCGGTCCAGTACTTAGCCCCGATCGTCGCCGGGATCTTTGTGAACCCGGCCAGCTTCATACCCATTTTGTAATAGTCGCAGTCCTGAGAAGAAGCGCCCTCGACTCTCCAGAGTAGACTCTTCATCTCTCGGCACCAAGAGGAAAAGGCCTTGTGGTTGGTCACCACTCCGGTCATCAATCTCTTAATTCCCAGTCCCCTCGGAACTATGTTATAATCGGTGCCACACAGCGCCATGAAAAAGAGCTTTTCCCTTCGCTCCGTCTCGTCTCGGATTACATCTGGTTTGATACGCAGGTAAAAGTGCCTGCCCGCTCGGTTCATCCTCATGAAACGACCGTAACTGCCCCTCGGGTTTCAACCCGTTCAGGTACGCATTACTCAACCGCTTGAGGCCATTCATGACATTTTTCTGTTCTTTGCTTAGGACCACCTTCTATTCTGCGCAGTCGTCTAGGTAGGGCTCGGGGACCTCGTCCTCCTGCTGACACAAGATCTTCCTCTGCTCACCGGTAGACGGGGGGGGGTATCCGACTCGGAGTCCGATAGTGGACTCTTGTCAGATGTGGGGCATAGCTGTTCGAAGATGTAACAGGCCGTCTTTGTACTGACACAGCCTTTGTCTACAATGAGCCCCAACCCATCCAATCTGTTCCGGGCGTTCGACTTGAAGAACTTAGACAAGAAGGTGCGGTAGAGAGATCCCCTGATCCTGCATAGGTACAGGTACATAGCTACTGTTTTCTTAAAGTTGACAGCAGTCTCAATGACACTACAAGTACGTTTATTCCTCTTCATCGAGATTGCTGTCACGATCGTCGTCATCGTAGTCGATTTCAACACGAGATACATCATCCGAATCTCCGGTCATTGACGCCTCTACAGTCTTCTTGTTCTTCATTTTCTCCTGGTTGAAAAGTATGTTCCTGTAACACAAGTCGGTAGGGTCTAACCAGGAGGCCGATCTGCTTGCCGAGGAGGCAAGATGACGGAGCCATATGTCCACCGGTATAGGCGTTGCGGTAGACGCGCAGTGCAAGGATGTGTTCAACAGAAAGAAGACAATGCGTGACGTGGACCCCGTGTCAAGTCTCATTCTCACGCAGCTCGAGGCTCTGCGCCTGACTCCCATTTGCGCAGGCCTCAAGGTTGCAGACCTCCTCTCCTCTCCTCCCTTTTAACCCGCCATCTACCCCAGGATCCCACCGAATGAACTAATGCAATGGCCACTTGGTACAACTGCCTCATCCTGAAGAATAGGACCCTAACAGATCACGAAAAGGAAAACCTGGACCATGTCAATGTGAGATCCTTCATCCACAACAGAGTTGATGTAATGATAGGACCCAAGGACAGTCCCTTCACCAGACCCATGTACGTGGAGTTGACGCACTACCACCATCTCGACACCCTATCAGCCATGAACGCGTGCTACGTCTACCCGACAGTGAAAAGCTTATACGACTATCTTGTGAGACACGTGCAATTTGCAGTAGCGCAGCAAGTCGTCCACGCGTCATGATCAGCTGTCAATTGCAGGGAGGAGAGGACAAGAGTAAGGGAAAGAAAAGACTAGCCATGAGACGTCATGACAAGAGAAGCCTAAAAGTAAAGAAGATGATCGTCATCACAGTACATCCGCCAGTGGAAGGAAACGTTTGACCTGGACCTTGGACCCATAGGCGCGTTCAGTGAGCCTTCATGCTGTTACACAGCAAACAGCCATTGTTGGAAACAAGCAACCCCACGAGATTGACTTGACCGCGATCTAGCAACAGCTGTGCCTGTACAGCATGTACTATGACAATGAAAACGAATACATAATAAATAACTGAACAGTCTATTGAACACGGCGGTGTCTCTCATTGAGTATGTGTATCTATCCCTACATCTCTCTCTCTGTCATTACTATGTAAGGCATGTACAGCGCAGTGTTTCATATACCACATAGGATAGTTGTTACATTCACATGAGTTACAGAGGAGCAGTAGCAATCTGCATTCATTTCCAAGTTGTAGTGACAGGCTGAAGTTAGTGTTTACACTGGGAGGGAAATATAGAATATGTCTCCCTTGACAGATAGACTTTAAATAGTCAGTCTTGCCAAGCAACTTTCCCAATTCACTCTGCGAACCGGGGGATATGTGACGAATGCAATAAATCTAACAATGACGAGAGTGATTCAGTGGCATAAAGTGTAGTTACAGAGAGAGTTTGAGAGAGAAGAAAATAGCAAATAAAATGTGCCACATGAGCGTTTGGGTATTTATTTTAAAAACGCCCCTCACCCCGTGCCTAACCCAAACTAACCGTGGGAAGGAGTTTGATCGTGACACCTAGTGAAAGTGTCACATTCTACCAGCAAAATGTAGACCTGTATCTCTTTGACTCAACTCATTATTAATTTCACACTTGTAATGATGTTAGAGGAGAGTGGTATAGAAACCGACAACAGCGAGCTCACCCCGGTAGGATACACATGATTATATCCTACGTTACACACACCTTGTTTATACAACATGCTAATCGTAATCTTTTATCTTGTACGGTTCTGACGCTAATCTCCACTTCACAGGCATCAACCTTCGCCCTGAGCCGTTCTGTAGGTACACAGATTGTGAATGACTAATTCGATCACGTTTCATGCACTGTTATACCATGTCTATGTGATATTTTTATCCCACGCATACACATCTCATCACATCATAATACACATCTCAGGAGACCGATTACATACTATCCTCTGACGGAGAGGGACCTGAAATCCCTGTGGTATAAACAAGATCGTCCACTGTTGCCCCAGGAGGTCCTCAACCATGCACAACCTCATCCAGCATTTCCTCCTCCTGCCCAGCTGAACAAAAAGAAGGTGACATGGTACATCTGGAAATGTATACGGTGATGACACTTTGCCTGTGTGTATAGCCTCTTGATAATGTGATTATTTGTCTTTCTCTCAAATACATGGCCGATGATGAGGAAGAGCAGGGGGATGACGATTTTCCAATGTAGTGAGGACTAAGGAGAAGAACCCGTTTTTGTTCCTTTCTGGGCTCAATAAAGTTTATATTCTTTGGAAATGAATGCTGCCCCTGCTTCCCTGGTTGTAGACAGTGACGGTTTGGGTATGGATTTACTGACAAAGTGAATGCTTGTAATGTACTCTGTCAATAAACGTGAATGATCATTCGGTTTCAGAAATACTTTGTCTTTATTCACATGGGCATTGATGACTACAACACAAGTACTTTTGAAATGACATAGTGAAACAGGGATAGAACAGTGATTACATATGCTACCAACTTCCATCTATAGTAATCTACAGATTTCTTGTCGACTCTGACACGCGTGGACCTTCCATGTCTTCATCCCTGACGCTCGGGTTCGCTTGCATCGCGGGAACAGGGTCGAGTTGCAAAGGTGACTTTTTCAACCATGCTGATGTAGGACATTACATTTGTGATCTCAGAGAAGCGTGCACTTGTCCCAAGCGTAAACCCCAATGTATCAAACGTCACCTTGAATCTCTTTCCCTTGGCAGTTATAATCTTGAACAGGTATCCCAAACTCTCGTTATCATTATAATGCATTGCTGCACCCGGGTCGGCGTACAGTTTTTCCTTCATTCGTAGATGCTGTATCACTTCACGGTGCTCGGGTGACCTTTCTGCCGTATGAAGCTCCCCACCATGCACCTTTCAGCACCTTTATCATGTAACACATCTCTTCCACTATATGTGTCACAGAAAAGTAATCAGGGTTATGAGGTATTTTCCTCTGTCTAGGCAGCAAGTGCCCTACTCCCAGTTTACAAACGAGATCTATTATGTCAATAGGATTTGAAAATTCTCGTTGCACCAAGTCGTTACATATGTAACTGCCTCGACGGATGAGCACAGCAAATGTCACGACTGTTTCGTTGGTCTTCACCGTAACCGAACACACTCCTCCAGGTATGTCACCAAAGTGTGCTGCGATGATAATATCTCCAGCGCGAATCTTAGGTGTATCCATGAAGGATCTAATCTGCCGAGCCCCACCAGCGCTCACCCAGCCATTCTAAAAATGAAAGCCATGATCTGTTCAATAGTGACCAATTAAGCTTGCGTTGCATCTGCTGTTTTTGTCTCGCATCCTCCTCAGCACGAACCTCGTTGTCATCGTCAACCTCGTCGTTGTCCAGAAGGTTGTTGTTGGAATTGTATTGGTGACGAGTTTCGGCTTCGTGGTCCCTGGTATCCTCCAAGTCATCACCCGGAGTTTCGTGTTCATGCTCATCGTGGTACCACTCTTCATGTTCACGCTCATCATCCTCTTGCCAGCATCCGGGATCATCCTCACAGATCCAATCATCGTATTCACTGGACATTGTTGCTCGCCAAGCTCTCTCGGAATCGGGCCAGTTGGAGGCTGAAGACTTGAATGTTTGTGGTGCAACATTGCATCTGAGGCCTCTTGACGCAAACAACTGTCTCATAATGGTTCCCACGATTCTCCAAAATAAATCCCCTTGTTAGACACCTGTAAACCGTTCCAACTTATGCTTACACCCAAACAATCTGCTGCTGCTTGAATCTACACTTCGGTCGCCCAACTACCTAGAGAGCTCAATTTGGATTTGATAATATATTCTGACACTGAACGTTAACCCACTCTCAAAACGCTCCTACATGTACCGTCGTTCCTTTCTAGCTGCTTCACCACGACATTTTGAATTGTTCCATGATACTCATCTTTACCACACATCGTTTCACTGACCGCTCTGAAGAAACAACTTCCGTCTCCTTTTATTTTCACATTCTTACAAGGAGCCCCTAACTCACCAGCAGCTGTAAGAATTAGACTGCTGCTTGCACTGCACCTTCAGCCTCTTGCACAGAAGCTGCACAACTGCAGCTCTAACAGGGTTGAGCTGCAGCTCTCTACAAGTGTTGCCACTAACAAACTCAACGTCTGAGTTATTGCTACTGTCATTCCCGTATCATAATACCGGGGTGTATCGAAACACGCTGATGTAGCATGTGCCATTATTCACTCTATTCTGTGTTGGAGTGCCTTTGCTACTGTCATTAGTATAGTCATTAATATATGGCGTTGGGCCCCTATCGCCAAGGACCCCTGCATCCTGTACAGAATGTCTCCACATTCCCAAAGTTGTGGACTGTGTGCGTTTTGGGTATGGATTTTAAAACGCCCCCACTCCAAGACTAACTTCCCTGGTTGTGGACAGTTGTTCATTAAGCCATTTTGCCACAACTTTGGAGGAATAGTTTGGAATTTGGAAGACCCATTTGTGACCAAGCTTTAACTTCCTGACTGATGTCTTCAGATGTTGCTTCAATATATGCACATCATTTTCCTCCTCATGATGCCATCTATTTTGTGAAGTGCACCAGTCCCTCCAGCAGCAAAGCACCGTCACAACCTGATGCTGCCACCCCCATTCTTCACGGTTGGGATAGTGTTCTTCGGCTTGCAAGCTTCCCCTTTTTCTTCCAAACATAACAATGGTCATTACGGCCAAACAATTATATTGTTGTTTCATCAGATCAGAGGACAATTCTCCAAAAAGTATGATCTTTGTCCTCATGTGCAGTTGCATACCGTAGTCTAGCTTTTGCATGGCAGTTTTGGAGCAGTGGCTTCTTCCTTGCTGAGCGGCCTTTCAGGTTATATCGATATAGGGCTCGTTTTACTGTGGATATAGATGATTATGTACCAGTTTCCTCCAGCATCTTCACAAGGTCCTTTGCTGTTGTTCTACGGACTCTTCCTGAGCGGTATGACGGCTGTGTGATCCCATGGTGTTTATACAGATGAACGTGGTACCTTCAGGCGTTTGGAAATTGCTCCTGAGGATGAACCAGATTTACAATTGTGTTTCTGAGGTCTTGGCTGATTTGTTTTGATTTTTCCATGATGTCAAGCAAAGAGTCACTGAGTTAAGGTAGGCCTTGAAACACATCCACAGATACACCACTAATTGACTCAAACGATGTCAATTAGCCTATCAGAAGCTTCTAAAGCCATGACATAATTTTCTGGAATTTTCCAAGCCATTTAAAGCTACAGTCAACGTAGTGTATGTAAACTTCTGATCCACTGGAATTGTGAATTATTTCACTTATAAATCACTGTCTGTAAATAATTGTTGGAAAAATTACTTTTGTCATGAACAAAGAAGATGTTCTAACAGACTTGCCAAAACTATAGTTGGTTAACAAGATATTTGTGGAGTGGTGAAAAACGAGTTTCAATGACTCCAACCTAAGTGTATGTAAACTTCCGACTTCAACTGTACGTACTGACCCACAAAGGCAGTTTTGTAGGATCCTGTATGCGAGATTGGGGGCAGAGGAACAGTTCAAGTGGATTTCGGTCATCAAATTCCTTTGGTTCTGGTAATGACTCATTTCCATCTAGATCCGAACATGGTTCATGTGGACAGAATGATGTAAGTAAAATCTCTAATATTGTCAAGGTAAAGGCCACTGGAAGAATGAATGTCCTATTCTTGGTAAAAAGGTTTTCCGCATGCACTGTGACTCGTGCTATGAGCCGTGCTGACACTAAGGTCAAAATGGGATTTACACAGCACATAACCGAACAGTTAGATTATCCATTAAATTATTTACCTTTGCCTATGTCCTGTAGTGATCTTGTGATTGAGTAGTCCGCTGATCCCACCTTAAGGTTTATTTGATCAAGTACTTCCGGTTGAGGTAAGGAGTGTTGCCCAGGGTTACAACGTTCAAGATCAGTTGTTGATGAGGAAATGGACGCCTCACAGCAAAAGTTATGGGTGATGCTATTGTTCAGATCACAGTTCCTTATAAGATTTGTGATCTAGTTTTGAAAACATCTCATGACGTTTCTGATCACTTAGGCGTTAGTAAAACCTATGATCGAATTGTGCGTCATTTTGATTGGCCTTGTTTAACCTATTGAGGACAGAGGGCGCTGTTTTCACTTTGGGGAAAAATTGTGCCCAATTTAAACGGCCTCGTACTCAATTCCTGCTCGTACAATATGCATATTATTATTACTATTGGATAGAAAACACTCTCTAGTTTCTAAAACCGTTTGAATTATATCTGTGAGTAAAACAGAACTCCTTTTGCAGCAAACCTCCTGACAGGAAGTGGAAAATCTGAAATCGATGCACTGTTCTAGGGCCTGCCTATTAATGGGCTTCATATACACTGCTCAAAAAAATAAAGGGAACACTTAAACAACACAATGTAACTCCAAGTCAATCACACTTCTGTGAAATCAAACTGTCCACTTAGGAAGAAACACTGATTGACAATAAATTTCACATGCTGTTGTGCAAATGGAATAGGCAAAAGGTGGAAATTATAGGCAATTAGCAAGACACCCCCAAAAAAGGAGTGATTCTGCAGGTGGTGATCACAGACCACTTCTCAGTTCCTATGCTTCCTGGCTGATGTTTTGGTCACTTTTGAATGCTGGCGGTGCTCTCACTCTAGTGGTAGCATGAGACGGAGTCTACAACCCACACAAGTGGCTCAGGTAGTGCAGTTCATCCAGGATGGCACATCAATGCGAGCTGTGGCAAAAAGGTTTGCTGTGTCTGTCAGCGTAGTGTCCAGAGCATGGAGGCGCTACCAGGAGACAGGTCAGTACATCAGGAGAAGTGGAGGAGGCCGTAGGAGGGCAACAACCCAGCAGCAGGACCGCTACCTCCTCCTTTGTGCAAGGAGGTGCACTGCCAGCGCCCTGCAAAATGACCTCCAGCAGGCCACAAATGTGCATGTGTCTGCTCAAACGGTCAGAAACAGACTCCATGAGGGTGGTATGAGGGCCCGACGTCCACAGGTGGGGGTTGTGCTTACAGCCCAACACCGTGCAGGACGTTTGGCACTTGCCAGAGAACACCAAGATTGGCAAATTCGCCACTGGCGCCCTGTGCTCTTCACAGATGAAAGCAGGTTCACACTGAGCACATGAGCACATGTGACAGACGTGACAGAGTCTGGAGACGCCGTGGAGAACGTTCTGCTGCCTGCAACATCCTCCAGCATGACCGGTTTGGCGATGGGTCAGTCATGGTGTGGGGTGGCATTTATTTGTGGGGCCGCACAGCCCTCCATGTGCTCGCCAGAGGTAGCCTGACTGCCAATAGGTACTGAGATGAGATCCTCAGACCCCTTGTGAGACCATATGCTGACACATGCACATTTGTGGCCTGCTGGAGGTCATTTTGCAGGGCTCTGGCAGTGCACCTCCTTGCACAAAGGCAGGGGTAGCGGTCCTGCTGCTGGGTTGTTGCCCTCCTACAGCCTCCTCCACATCTCCTGATGTACTGGCCTGTCTCCTGGTAGCACCTCCATGCTCTGGACACTACGCTGACAGACACAGCAAACCTTTTTGCCACAGCTCGCATTGATGTGCCATCCTGGATGAACTGCACTACCTGAACCACTTGTGTGGGTTGTAGACTCCGTCTCATGCTACCACTAGAGTGAGAGCACCGCCAGCATTCAAAAGTGACCAAAACATCAGCCAGGAAGCATAGGAACTGAGAAGTGGTCTGTGGTCACCACCTGCAGAATCACTCCTTTTTTGGGGGTGTCTTGCTAATTGCCTATAATTTCCACCTTTTGTCTATTCCATTTGCACAACAGCATGTGAAATGTATTGTCAATCAGTGTTGCTTCCTAAGTGGACAGTTTGATTTCACAGAAGTGTGATTGACTTGGAGTTACATTGTGTTGTTTAAGTGTTCCCTTTATTTTTTTGAGCAGTGTATATCAGTATACATGCACTTCATACGTCTTCCACTAGATGTCGACAGGCAGTGATCTGGGGTTGAATAATAGCTCTCGGCATGACGTGTCACCAGTTTCCTGTTTTCTGGAGAGCGCGTGAAGGGACCTGGATTTGCCTTCTGATAAGCTGTCGTTATGGACGACTAATATCTCCGGCTTTGATTTTATTTGATACATGTGACAATATCATCGTAAAGTATGTTTTTTCAATATATTTTTATTAGATTATTGAAATTTATTCGGGACGTTAGGCGTGTTACGTTGTGTGCCTTTGTTCACGAAGGAGAGCTTAGCGCCACTTTGCTAGCTTCCGTGCTAATTGACTGGAGAAGAGGACATTCTAAATCCAAACAACGATTGTTCCCGACAAAGGACCCCTTGTACAAAATTCTGATGAAAGATCATCAAAAGTAGGACCCATTTTATGATGCTATTTCATATATCTGTAAAACATGTGAAATAGTTGTTTGCGCCCAGAGTTTGGGCACTCTCTCGCTATACCTAAGCTGGATGTCGTAATGAAGTTATTTTTAGAATTCTAACACGGCGATTGCATTAAGAACTAGTATCATTTCCTATACAACATGTATTTTCTATTAACGTTCATGAATAGTTCTTTGGTCAGAATAGATGGAGTGTCATAAAAATATCCGCACATTCTGGGAAAAAGATGCTACGTTAGCACAATGTATAACCACTGATTTCAGCTCTAAATATGCACATTTTCGAACAAAACATAAGTGTATGTATAACCTGATGTTATAGGACTGTCATCTGATGAAGGTTTATGAAGGTAAGTGAAAATTAATATCTTTTGCTGGTTTATTCCCTATCGCTAACGTGCCTATTGCTATCGCTAACGTGCCTTGATGAATGAATGCGGTAGTGTGGTAGGCTTTTGTAGTAAGCTAATATAATGCTATATTGTGTTTTCGCTGTAAAACACTTAAACAATCTGAAATATTGTCTGGATTCACAAGATGCTTGTCTTTAATTTGCTGTACACCATCGATTTTTCAGAAATGTTTTGTGATGAGTATTTAGGTATTTGACGTTGGTGTCTGTAATTACTCTGGCTGCTTCGGTTCTATTTCTGACGGTAGCTGTGATGGTAGCTGCAATGTAAAACTGATTTATACCTCAAATATGCACATTTTTGAACAAAACATAGATTTATTGTATAACATGTTATAAGACTGTCATCTGATGAAGTTGTTTCTTGGTTAGTTTGGTTGGTTCTTGGTTAGTTAGGTTGGCTTTGTGCATGCTACCTGTGCTGTGAAAAATGTCTGTCCTTTTTTGTATTTGGTGGTGAGCTAACATAAATATATGTGGTGTTTTCGCTGTAAACATTTTAAAAATCGGACATGTTGACTGGATTCACAAGATGTGTATCTTTCATTTGCTGTATTGGACTTGTTAATGCGTGAAAGTTAAATATTTCTAAAAAATATCTTTAGAATTTTGCGCTCTGCCTCTTCAGTGGAATGTGGGAGGAGTTCCGCTAGCGGAACGCCAGAGCCAGACAGGTTAAAGACATTTCCGCTTACATCCTCGTGTAGCACCTACATGTTAACTGTGATGTGTCAGGCTACGAGATTCTGCAGCCTATCCACTTCGCAACATTACCACTAAATCTGTTGTGAAGGCTTTGTCACCGTTCATCTACATTTTTGGAATACCTCAGTTGATTCAGAGCCATCAGGGCTCCAACTTCACTTCGCACATATTTTTACAAGTCTTGTGACAATTGTGTTTAAAACATACTCAGGCCAGTGCTTATCCGACTTCAAAGTTACTGTTTGTTACGTGCGTACTGCACTGAAATAAAACGTGACTGGGAAGAGGGATTACGCTGGTTGCTACTCGCTGTTAAAGAAGTATCACGAGAGCACTGGTTTCAATCCTAATTACCTTGTTTTTGGTCATATTGTGCATGGTCCTCTTGTTGTATAAAAGGAGGATTGGAAGGTGGTTGAGCCTCCCCCAAATTTAATGTCATATGTTAGTGTTTCTGACACCGGTTGTATGTAGCTTGTGAAATGGCTAAAGAAAAACTAGCTTCCTCTCAGGTGAGGATGAAAAGGTTGTTTGACCGGTGAGCTGAGCCGCGACAATTTAGTCCAGGGGACCAGGTTCTGGCCCTGCTGCCCATTGTTGGTTCTCCTTTTCAGGCCAAATTCAGCGGCCCATACACTGTGGTTCGCCAATTGTCCAATCTGAACTATCTGATTGCGACCCCTGAGCACAGAAAGGCGAATCAGCTCTGCCATGTCAATTTGTTAAAGCCCTATTATGCTCGTTTGTCTTCTGAATTGGCTAAATCAAAACTATGTGCTAAAACTGACGTGGTTAGTCCTGTTCTTTTGGTGGAATCCGTTGATCTGAGTTCAGCCACTTCACCTTCATATGCAGTGTGATGAACAGGGGGTGCCGGGCCCTGATGATGGTATTTTGCAGGGTTGGAGAGTTTGTTGGGTCACCTGTCTGATTGCCAAGCAGAGTTAAATGATTTGATCACTGATTTTCAGTCTTGTTTTGCTCACACATAGATATGTTAGGAGAAAATCCCAGCCCATGCTCTTACAATGGAAAGCATAGGGGAATATCCAATTACAGCTCCCACATTGCAATTCCTATGGCTTCCACTAGGTGTCAACAGTATTTGTTCAAGGCTTCAGGCTTGTAACTCGAATAACGAGTAATAAATACGTTTTGGGGAGAGAGGAGAGGAGGAATCCTGGGCTGGAGAAACCGAAGATGGAGAGAGGAGACCACTCCTCTCCCATCGGTCCATTCTCTCCCTCATCTGGTCCATGGCGGAACCGATGCGATGGAGGACACGTTCCTCCATAGATGGGAGGGGGTTGGCAGCTGCTCCTGCTGACTCCATTCTTGGTGGTGCGGGATTCTGTAATGCCCGTGGTGTAGTGGAGGAAAGAGTCAGATGCAGGACACAGAGAGTTCAGAGTAGCGTAACTTTTAATCACCACAAAGGTGAAACACGACGCCACTCCAACCAAATACCCCAACATACAAGGGGAACAAACTAATTCCGAAAATACAACTAACACGAACCGTGACATACACGCATGTACAAACAGTACACAAAACAATCCCGCACACCAAACAGGCGGGCCTGCTGGGTAATAAAGCCCTACTAATCACCCTAACTAAAAACAGGTGTAACCAATAAACAAATAAGGAGGGGGAGGAGAAAAGTCAGTGGCAGCTAGTAGGCCGGTGACCACGACCGCAGAGCGCCACCCGAACAGGAAGGGGAGCCACCTTCGGTAGGAGTCGTGACACATGCTTTCGCTGTAAAGCCTACTGTAAATTGGACAGATTAGATTAACAACAATTTCAGCTTTCAACCAATATAAGACACATGTATGTACCTAAATGTTTAATATCCATAATTTTAAAGATTATTTATTTGAATTGTGAGCCCTTCAGTTTCAACGGAAGTTGTCCCTCTAGCGAGACGCCTAGCCTTAAGAAGTTTTAAGTACATGCTGGTTAATGATATCGCTGTACCATCATTCTCCAGTTGAGCCTCCCCGTGTCTCTTGGTGAGCAAGCCAGGTAGTTCTTAGATTTTGCACTGACTACCGGAAGGTTAGTGTGACACAATCGGACTGTTACCCACTCCCACGGATGGAAGATTGTGTTTACCAGGTTGGTGCTGCCCGGTTTGTAATTAAACTTGCGGAAGGGTTACTGGCAGGTGCCTTTGTCATCAAGAGCTCGTGAAATATCTGCTTTAATTATTCCTTCAGGTCTTTTCTCCTATACGGTCAGGAGTTTAGGCCTACGCAAGGCTCCCGCTACGTTTCAGCGTCTTCTGAATAGGGTGATCTCTGGCCTTGAAGGCTGTGCTGTTTATCTAGATGATGTGGTTGTTTTATGGTGACACTTGGGAGCGCTATCTGGTGCAGATACGGACTCTGTTTGAATGTTTGACTGAGGCCTGTCCCACTTGAACTTAGCCAAATGTGAGTGTGCCCAGGCAACAGTGACCTACCTCGGCAGAGTGTTCGGGCAATGTCGTGTTCTCCCGGTGCGGGCTAAAGTGGCCGCTATCGATCTGTTTCCACCGCCCACCACCAAGAAGAAGCTGCAACGCTTCCTAGGTATGGTTGGGTATTATTGGGGGTTTTGCTTCGACTTCTCCACGGTTGTAGCACCTCTGACTGATCTGTTGAAGAAGAGGGCTGATTTAATCTGGTCTTCCTGCTGTCAGAGTGCTTTTGAAAATGTGAAACTGCTTCTTAACTCTGACCCTGTGTTGGCTGCCGCATGATTGGAACTGCCTTCAGCCTATATGTGGATGCCAGTAATTTAGTGGCAGGTGCCGTGTTGCTTCAAGCAGATGGGGGTGTTGAACATCCTGTTAGTTATTTCTCCCAAAAGTTTAACAGCTATCAGTTTAATTATTTAGTGGATGAGAAAGAGGCCCTTGCTTAATAAATCTGGGCATTGCAGCATTTTGAGGGATATGTGTGGTCCCTATTGTTGTTTACACTGACCACAACCCCTTTACTTTCCTGCACACCATGCTTTGCCCAAATCGCAGAATTATGCGCCGGTGTTTGTTCCTGCAGGCGTTCCATTTGGATGTACGTCATGTAGAAAGTGAGGATAATGTTGTGTCTGATGCGCTTTCCCGTGCACCGATTTAGTCGATCTTAGGACGCCTTCGTTGTTTTTTTTTTACATTTTCGGTTGGTGGTCTGTACAGGGTTTATTTTGTTCTTTCTGTTGCTCTAGCTTCTGCTCTCCTGTCGCTTGGTCTCCATTTCTTTCTCTTAAATTGTTTTAATTGCTTCCAGGTACTGTGGTTGCTGAGGTTGGATGGGGTCAGGGGATTTGGTTGGGTTGGTATCATCGGAATCCGGTGGGCCTCTTTATGGTTTGTATAGTATTTTGTGTCGGAACGTTTAATAGTTATGGTTTTTGATTAGTTATATTTGTGTGGTTGTGGGTTTTGTTTTCAGGTCTTTGTTAGTTCCTGATTTTCATAGGGGAGTGGGTGTTACACCCCCTCGGTTTCCCTGCCTCCTTCTCTGTGTTTGTGTTTATATTTGCAGATTGGGGACAGGTGGAGCTGATTGGGTCGTTAAGGTGATAAGTTGCACCTGGGTTTGGGATCAACTAGGTGATAAAAGGTCCTGGTGCCCAGTCCTGCCTCCCTCTCTCTCTCTGCAAGCACCATTTTGTTTTGTGATCTGGTTGATTGGTTTTTATTAGGTGCGCTTAATCTCCATTGCATCCCTCACATGCCTACTTTCACACTTCACAAGTTAGTTTTCTTGTTCAAATCTAGGCTAAGCACTATGCCTCCCTCAACAGTCATATGTCGAACAACATCCCTTATTGTACAAGTAATATCCATAATATCCCTCCCAGGAACATTGTACGTCTGACTCGGATCTGATACTCCCCATCACTTTGTTAACACGGTTAGCGAAAACGCTTGCCAAAATCTTATCAGTATTCCGTAAACTTAAAGGCCTAACATTTTCCAGCTTCTCCCTGCTCCATTTGTTTTATAATATTTAACAATCCCGTGGACAATGATTATGGAACTACCTGTGCCTGTTACACGTCCAACAATACAGGTGATAAAATATCCACAAATTGATGATACAACTCACTTTTCAGCCCATCTGATCCCAGACTTTTTTCCCTATTACTGGCCAAGATAGCCTCCCGTATCTCCTTAATAACCGTCATATTTTTCGTTCAGCATCAGATAATTTAGCATCAATAAAACCTAAAACCTCCTCACTACAGCCTTGATCGCCCCCCCCCCCCCATGCATGCACTCTTTTCAAAGTTATGCACAGCAGCCTGAGCTTCCATGAAGCCTGCCACATCATAACCCTCCACCGTATCAACTTTTTCCAGCTCAATGTCAAGTTGTTTATTCAGAGCTATACGCTCCCTCTTTAAAAGAAAATTCCTCCATCTTGAATATTCAACACTCAACCCTCTAATCTTCTCTTTTAGACCCTCCCACCACAATCCAATATTAACACATTTAAAATCACTCAACGTTTCTGTTTAATACAATCGGCAATCATATCAATATATTTCTCTTTTAGTAGCTCAGCATTCAAATACCATGCACCACCCCCTCTAGTAGGCAAACTATGACCCAGCAGGAACCCAAGAGAGGCATGATCACTTACATTTTTTTAATCATACCTAATCTTGTGAACATATTGCACCACATTTACAGCCGCTAAACAATAATCAATGCGGCTTTGCCTGGGACTGTTTAAAACAACCTGCCTCCTCGAACGCTCTCACCTGGATGCATACCCCGACATACATCACTCAATGATCCTTCATTACCCCCAGCAAGACTAGCCTAGACGGATCAGAGCACAATAATGCACTCCTTGACATGCCCAGTTCAGTCAAACGAACGTTAAAATCTCCCAACCAATATACAGTTACCCACACAATGTTGCTCAAGTGACTGAAAAAACAGGGCTCGGTCAATCTCATTATTAGGTGCATAAACATTCAAAAAATGGAACACTTAAAAGCCTACCTTCATCCGTGTGCACTTCCCTAATATTCTGCAGACTATCCCGCTTAATTAAAATAGCAACCTCACAAGTCCTCTTCCTACCATTATTAAAATAAATCAAATCCATCCAGCATACTGTTAGTCCAGTGTCTCTTGAAGGCATTAAATAACAGCCTGAAGTAGGCTTACTGTCTGGTCTAACTTTTCCATATCTTAGTCTCATTAATATTGACAGACATAACGCTCACCATGAGTAGGAGTATGATGTTTATTGTTTCCATCAAGACCCAGTCTTTTTTTTTTTCTTCTTGATATGCCTCCTTTCCTTCGATTATTTTCTTATCCTTTGGACTTCATCCGAGGACACATCACCTACAGAGTCCTGTGTGAGGATTCACCCTTCACCTCCATACTTTCAGGACTAGTCAGATATAAAACCTTCATGATCAGCACCCCCTGCAACTTCAGACAGATCCGTGGCCGACACTCCTCCACCGGCTCCTTTCCATCTTCGACGACGCCTTCCAAGAACTCTCCGTCTATGCTAGACCCGATTCCATCCCCATCTGCCACAGTAGATTCATCACCCTCTTCTCCTTCACCATCCTGGCCTCCTTTTTTTCTCCATCCCATCTCCCTCCACTCTCTTCTCCCACCTCCTGTTGTTCCATGTCATCACCATCTGTCGGCCCAGAACACACGCAGTGGATGCCGCTCTCACCACAGCCATTGCAAGGTCTCCCCGTTTTCACGAAGCACTCTCGCATAATGCCCTTGTATTCCCCATCGCCGGTATAAAAAAATCATAGCAGTCCCGGACTACATGGCCAGGCTGAATACAAATGTGTGTCACACGGGAGTATTCGGGCCACTCCAACATCTCGAACTTTGTGGATTACGGTAGCGAGTGCACCACGTCTGTGACCCGGACCTTGCAGAATTTTGTGACATCCGCGATCTCCGTTACCAGCCATAATCTCCTCTAAATCCGAAACCGCCGACATACCCCATCCTTCCAATTTGGCAACAATAGCATCATCGCTAATATACACAGATATATTCATGAAGGACGCAAGCAGTCCATCCGATGAAATGTCCCTCGCCATTACCGTACACGATTTGATTTTCAGTCCATCCATCAGTCACTCCTTCCCATGGACATGCGACATTGTTATCTTGTACTTCTGATCCCCCTTGAATCTGCACCCTGTCACCGCTCCGCATGCCTCCTTTATCCGTCGCAGCAATTCCATCGTTAGTTTACGATTCCCAGTGATATCCACCGCCACGGTACAAGCCCTATCATAGAACTTCTCCCTCGATGGTGGTGCACCAGGATAATTTTTTCCATGTCCCGCACTCTGTTTCCTCGCGTTGGTCATAGAAGCCATTGTAATCCATCCGGTTACACCGAGACCTTTCCCCCAACACCACAAGCCGCTAGGGGAAAAACAACTCAACTTTCAAAAAACTTAAAATCAAATTGCCAAACAAAATATATGTATACCAAAAAGCAGCAAACAATTCCCTCTCCTACAAAACCAACTTGTCTGCAACAACCTCAATCACTGACCCTGCTTAGCTTCCGAGATCAGATGAGATCGCAGGCCAGGCTAGCAGGCCACCTCAGATAGCAGACAACACAAAACTGAAGACAGTGGGAGGAGCTAAGGGAAGACAAAAGGATACACAGGGGAGGGGAAATGCAAAACAGAACAAAAGAAAATATAAATTAATAAAAAGGACCAGCGGGCCTGTAGTCTACCACCAAGACCACCACCTTACCCAGGACAAAAGAAAATAATTGTGAAGCAGAACAGCAATAATACACTTAACTTCTTATGGGCCAAAATCCGGTGAAATTGCAGAGCGCGAAATTCAAACGACAGTATTATAAATATTTAACTTTCATTAAATCACAAGTGTTATACATTAAAATAAAGCTTAGCTTCTTGTTAATCCAGCCGCTCTGTCAGATTTCACAAAGGCTTTACGGCGAACGAAACCATGCGATTATCTGAGGACAGCGCCACGCATACAAACACATGAAAAACATATTTCAACCAGGCAGGTGCGACACGAAAGTCAGAAATAGCGATATAAAAAATGCCTTAGCTTTGATGATCTTCTGTTGGCAATCAAAGGTCCCAGTTACATCACAAATGGTCCTTTTGTTCGATACTGTCCTTCTTTATATCCATAACGCTGTTTAGCTGGCGCGCTTCAGTCAATAATCCACCCAGTTTCCCTCCATCAAAATTAATCCCAAACGTTACTAATAAACTTTTCCAAACAAGTCAATCAACGTTTATAATCAAACCTTAGGTACCCAAATACGTAAATAAACGATAAAATTTAAGACAGAATTGTTGTCTTTACCGAAGAAAAATACCAAAGAACGCGCGCTTTGAAACACTACAGCCAAAATGGGAGCCACCGAGAACTACAATTTCTGGCAAATTTTTCAAAAAAACAGCCTGAAACTCTTTCTAAAGACTGTTGACATCTAGTGGAAACCATAGGAACTGCATTCTGAGAGGGCTTGGCCTTATAATAAAAGTGATGGCCATTGAAATAGTGGTAGGCTGAATTGTTTTTTGGTGGATGGTTTGTCCTCGGGGTTTGGCCTGCCATATCAGTTTTGTTATACTCACAGACATAATTTTAACGGTTTTAGAAACTTTAGACTGTTTTCTATCCAAATCTACCAATGATATGCATATCCTAGCTTCTATGCCTGAGTAACAGGCAGTTTACTTTGGGCACGCTTTTCACCCGGACGTCAAAATACTGCCCCCTGCCCAAGAGGTAAAAATAAATAAATAACTCAGCACAATTAACTGGGCGCCCTCCAGCCGATGATCTCCTCTCCGATCAAATACAGCAACTGTCAAAGAAACTACACTAAGAACAGATATATATATATATTTTTTAAAGTTGTGACATTTCCTTTTTGTACAACATTTATACACAAAAAAACAGCATTTGAATATTACATTTAAATGTGTTTAAAACAATAGAAACATCCAAACTGTAAAAGCCATTTAAAATGTGTACAAATGATTTTAAAAAAGTAAAATATTTTTAAGACATGACAACATGTTAGAGTCAATTTGTTTAAAAAAGTGCTGTCCTTCGGGGCCCAGAGGAGATCCTTCCCCTAGGCGCAGCACTGTCAGGCCGGGACCTTGGGTGTTGTGGGGGACACTTCGCCTGGGGTCGAGGCCCCCTTCTGTACCAACCCAGGTCTACCGTGGCTACGATGGCCACTGCCTGGGGGGTGGTCTCTACTCGTTTCGCTACCAGCAGGTTGCGGGAGGACCACAGTGCATCCTTCAGACACGTGAGGGTGGGCCTTCGGTGAAGGCCTTCGGTGGAATAGGCCTTCGGCCCACCCTATACAGCACAAGCTGGCGCGTTAGGTCCTCCCCTGCTGGCAGACACGGGGAGATCAGGGGGGGCCTGCTTCCTTCCACAGGTCCCTTGTGGCTCTGCACTCCCAGAGCAAGTGCCTCACCGACTCATCTTGGCCGCAGCCTTGTCGGGGGCAGTCGGGTGTCCTCGCCATGCCCCGGGAGTGCATAACGGCCCTGACCGGGAGGATCTCGTGGGCGTCCATCCAGGACATGTCCCGTTGCCGGTACAGCAGAGCAGGATGGGCCACGTTGCGCCAAACCGTTGTGGGCTCGCCTGTAACAAGCCCGCGCACTGGACACACTGGTTCCCGTTCCTGCACAAGAGCGCGATGTTTAGTTAAAACCGTGACTGCCTCTTTTTCCAGTTTAAAATGTCTTAACTTCTGGAGTTCGACATAGGTTGTGGGGAGCTAGAAAGAGACTGGAGCTCACAGGTAGACCGAGATCAGCCTCAGGGTCCAGAGGTTAGATCCCAGCCAGAATAAAAACAGAACTGAATAATAATAGCACAGGTAAAATCACAGCTTTAATGATTAAAACTTTGCCCTCATAAGTCAGCTGTCAAAGTACACAAAAATCCAGTAGCTGTCTTACTGTGCCCAGGATCCCACTCCAGTTGCCGCTCCCTCCTGGGCAAAATTTACCCCCAGTACACTTATGTCCGTCTTTTTAACAGTCAGTGGTAGTTTGGTCAAGTCTGGGTCTGCCCACGGTCCGAAAAATTGGCCCTCTGTCTTGTCTCTGTTCAGTCTTGCCCGTACCAGTCAGTCCTGTCCAGGGTCCTGTCGACGGATAAAAGGCCGGTACATAAAATGTTCACGTCGTCTGTCTAAAACACGCACTTGGTGGTCATCCCTCCACTCCCCGGGATACCCACCCCACTGATCCGTTGGTTCCGTCGCAAGACCTGTGCCAGTGGTTTGATACAGGCCACAAAGAGAAGAGGAGATAAAGGGCAGCCCTGACGGAAGCCGCAGTGTACTCCCACTGCTTTTGACAAATGCCAGTTTACAAGGATTTTGCTGGTGATATCCCTGTACAGCAGTCCCACTCAAGCTAAGAACCTGTCCGGGAAGCCCATTTTTTGCAGTAACTTGAGGTACTGGTGCGAGACCCGATCAAAGGCTTTTTTAAAATCTAAATTTAGGACTACAAGCCGCATGTTTTTGTCTCTTGCATCTCTGATCAGTACCAGGCTGTCGGGATCTTCCTTCTGGGAATGGCACAGGTTTGGTCTGGGTTAGGGGTTATGTTTAGGTTGGGGACAAATTCTTAATACTGAATAGGTGTAAAGGGTTCATTTCACATGGTCCGAGTAAATAAGGAGGACTTCCCAAGCATTCCTGTGGTTGAATTGTGTTTCTAGCCTGAACTGTTTGGCCGCTGTAACCCAAAAGCACCTTAAAACCTCTAACGCCTCACAAACCCGGATCCGGGATCCCCCCCATCACAAAAGCTGACTAGCATAGCCTAGCCTAAAGTTACAGGGATATCATAAAATAAAATGTTCATGAAATCACAAGTCCAAGACACCAACTGAAAGATACAGATCTTGTGATTCAAGCCATCATCTCTGATTTTTAAAATGTTTTACAGGGAAGACACAATATGTAAATCTATTAGCTAACCATGTTAGCAAAAGACACCACTTTTTTTCTCCACCATTTTTTTTTTACTGCATCAGTAGCTATCACAAATTCGACCAAATAAAGATATAAATAGCCACTAACCAAGAAACAAACCTCCTCAGATGACAGTCTGATAACATATTTATTGTATAGCATAGGTTTTGTTAGAAAAATGTGCATATTTCAGGTAGAAATCATAGTTTACAATTGCAGCCCCCATTACAACTATCACAAATGACTAGAATAACTACAGAGACCATCGTGTATTAGCTAATTACTCATCATAAAACATTTCTTAAAAATACACAGCGTACAGCAGATGAAAGACACAGATCATGTGAATATAGCCAATATGTCAGATTTTCTAAGTGTTTTACAGCGAAAACACAATATAGCGTTATCTTAGCTTACTACAAGTCAGTCACACAGTAGCATTGATTCAAGCCAAAAATAGCAATAACGTTATAAACCACCAAACGCTATTAATTATTTCACTAACCTTCTCAGAATTCTTCAGATGACAGTCCTGTAACATCATATTACACAAAGCATATAGTTTGTTCGAAGATGTGCATATTTAGCCGCACAATTCGTGGTTACACAACGTGTTTAGTGGGCAAAAAATCAAGCAATCTGTCCGGCGCCATTTTGGAAAGGCACCTAATCTTATCAAACTATTCATAAACTTGACTAAAAAAAATACAGGTTGGACAGCAATTGAAAGACAAATTAGTTCTTAATGCAATCGCTGAATTACATTTTTAAAATTAACCTTACTGCGCAATACTGGGTACAATACATGGTGCGATAGCGCAACGCTACACGGAAAATGATGGCGTCTAATACATTTTTCTTTTTCAACAGAACAACGTTTTATCAGCATAAATAGTACCTACTATTAGCTGAACTCCCATCAGAATCTTGTGAAAGGTGTCCGTTGGCCAAAAGAATCGTTGCTGGGTTGGAGAATGTTTCCCTCGACGTTGCAATTAGCAGTACAGAATGGCATTCGAGAGAGACACCCACGTTTCTACAGTACCATGGAAATAAATACCTGAAAATTGCAATATACTGACCTAAACTGGTATAATTCGGTTCAAAATTATACAAGATTATGATGTCTTTAAAGCCTATAGCGAATAAAAACAGAGCCGGATACTTCTAGGAGCTAAAACCAGACGTTCTAAAAAGACATGCCAAGACCCTCTTTGCGTCAGCGCGAAGTTCCAAAAGGTCGGACACCTCGGTTCCAATCAATTTATAAACTTTGGGAACTACGTAGAGACGCCATTTCAACTCTCCCTATTCGCTAACAGCCAGGGGAAGGCGTATGCAGTGCATCTCAACCAATAGAAGACAGGCAAAGTTAGACAGGTCTCAAAGCAGATGATAAAATTTGCCATTCTCACACAGACATAGGAAAAGTGCTCTAAGTCGAGTAATGTTTCACTTACAGAAATAATTCTAACGGTTTTAGAAACTAGAGAGTGTTTTCTATCCAATAGTAAGAATAATATGCATATTGTACGAGCAAGAATTGAGTAGGAGGCCGTTTACATTGGATACACATTTGTGCTATGTCGAAATAGCACCCCCCTAGTGGCAAGAAGTTAAATTTAGGTCAGGCGTCATTCTGGGGCTACCTTTTGGTCTTGGAAGAAAATGGCCCAGGCTGCCTACTGACTTTGAACCAACTGCTATCTTGAAATGTTTATAGTCTGATAATCTCATGTACTGCTGGAACTTTATTCATTTTCACGACAAATTCCAGAGTCTCAGTGCAATGACAATGTTGAGCCATGTGCCTGGTGATTGAACGGATGGTAACCTCAAATCAGCCTTTCAAATACTTTAAAATTAGAGGATGCAGAACATTTTCAACATTTAGAGATCAGTTTGTTAGGATGGTTAAGGTTAGTGTTATTAAGGTCAGGGTTAGATAGGTTATTGTTCTCTAATAATTTTCATTTAGGCCTGTGATCAAAAGTACCCCATTTTTGAATCCACAATCTCTCATTCGTCTGTCTGTGTGTTAACTTCTTTGTGATAGGGGGCAGCATTTTCACTTTTGGATTTATTGCGTGCCCATAGTGAACTGCCTCCTACTCTGTCCCAGATGCTAATATATGCATATTATTATTACTATTGGATATGAAACACTATGAAGTTTCTAAAACTGTTTGAATGATGTCTGTGAGTATAACAGAACTCATATGGCAGGCAAAAACCTGAGAAAAAATCAAAACAGGAAGTGAGAATTCTGAGGCTGGTCAATGTTCAACTAATCGCATATTCAATTCCCTGTAAGATATGGATCTGTTTGCACTTCCTACACCTTCTACTAGATGTCAACAGTCTGTAGAACGTGGAATGAAGCCTCTACTGTGATGTTGAGCCGGATGGGAGGTATTTCAGTCATTGGTCTGGCAGAATGCCAGTTCCTGGTCATGCGCGTTCCAAACAATATCGTCTTGCTTTCCACAACTTCTAGAGACACAAAGGAATTCTCCGGTTGGAACGTTATTGGATAGTTATGATAGCAACATCCTGAAGATTGATTCTCTACTTAGTTTGACCAGTTTATTCAACCTGTTATATAACTTTTTGAAGTATTCGTCCGAGTTCGCCTGCATCTGCGCGAGCATTTGGGTATGTGCACTAAACATGCTAGCAAAAGTAGCTACTTAGACATAAGTAATGGACATTATCGAACAAAACAACGGTTTATTGTGGAACTAGGATTCCTGGGAGTGCATTCTGATGAAGATGATCAAAGGTAAGGGAATATTTATGATGTAATTTCGTATATCTGTTGACCCCAACATGGCGGAGAAATGTTGTTATTTTTGAGAGCCGTCTCAGATTATTGCATGGTGTGCTTTTTTTCCGTAAAGTTATTTTGAAATCTGACACAGCGGTTGCATTAAGAATAAGTTTATCTTTAATTCTATCTAAAACATGTATCTTTCATCAAAGTTTATGATGAGTATTTCTGTTATTTGACATGGCTCTGCAATTTCTCCGGATATTGGAGGCATTGCTGAACATGGCGCCAATGTAAACCGAGATTTGTGGATATAGATATGCACATTATCGAACAAAACATACTTTTATTGTGTAACATGATGTCCTATGAATGTCATCTGATGAATATCATCAAAGGTTAGTGATTAATTTTATCTCTATTTCTGCTTTTTGTGCTACTATCTTTTGCTGGGAAAATAGCTGTGTTTTTCTGTGGCTATGTATTGAGATAACATAATTGTTTGGTGTGCTTTCCCCGTAGATCCTTTTTGAAATTAGACATGTTGGCTGGATTCACAACATGTGTAGCTTTAATTTGGTGTCTTTCATGTGTGATTCCATTAGACAGATTTTTATAGTAATATATTTGAATTTGGCACGTTACATTTTCTGGCTTTTGGCCAAGTGAGACGCTACCGCCCACATATCCCAGAGAAGTTAACGTTGTAATGTAACCTTTGTTACATTACAACCCCATTCTAGTTGAGTCCATGTAAACTTCTGACCAATTGGGAATGTGATGAAAGAAACAACTTTAAAACCGTTTTTTTTTTTTCTTGTATCTACCGGTTCACAAGGGTTGCCTAATCATAGACTATTGTCAATACGTTTCATTTAAGGGTTTTTACCCAGAATGAAGCATTAATTTACGGTCAGACTGATATTTTTTTCCTACTCGCTTCCGGGTAGGCCCCCGATCTTCAATAGTGGAAGACTCACCGTCAACCTCACCACTCTCGCTATCTGTTGAAGACCACCCGACGCAGCCTTGCTCCCTCGGTTCTGACCGCGTTTCACTCAGGCTGGTTGGCTGCCCCACCGCCGACTGCTCACCCTCGTCCACCAGCTGTTGCTCCGCTGACCGCTCACTGTAAACCCCTGGCAAAGTCCCATGGTTCTCCCTGGGCTCCAGACGCATTCCACCACCATCATTCCGCTGCATGTACTGCCCTGATTCGGGCTGCTGTCTGTCAGTCGAATGCCTGCTCGCTAGCATAGTGTCACGTAGAGTAGGCCAGAAGGCTAAACTGGAAAACCTAACCTCCATCAAAATAAAAAGATAGGGCCTCCCGGGTGGCGCAGTGGTCTAGGGCACTGCATCGCGCCCAGGCTCTGTCGCAGCCGGCCGCGACCGGGAGGTCCGTGGGGCGACCCACAATTGGGCTAGCGTTGTCCGGGTTAGGGAGGGTTTGGCCGGTAGGGATATCCTTGTCTCATCGCGCTCCAGCGACTCCTGTGGCGGGCTGGGCCCAGTGTGCGCTAACCAAGGGAGCCAGGTGCACGGTGTTTCCTCCGACACATTGGTGCGACTGGCTTCCGGGTTGGAGGCGCGCTGTGTCAAGAAGCAGTGCGGCTTGGTTGGGTTGTGCTTCGGAGGACGCGTGGCTACGTACGGGAGTTGTAGCGATGAGGGAGAAAAGGGAGATAATTAAAAAGCTAAAAAACAATGCTGCCCCATCCACAGCTCAATCCAAAATGCCTCCATGAACTGAAAGAGGCTCCTTTTGTAGGGCTAGCCCCTCCCCTCAGAACAATTAACACAAATTAATTAAGCAATTACCTATTCAAACCTACATTTTCCATTCAACTAAACATGCTAAAGTATATACATTGCAACACATTTTTTTATGAAACAATATCACAATATAACATTTACAAAATGACATCACTATTAACATAGTGCATAGTGTCTTTCAATATGTCCATTTACATTAATGAGCCATTTGGGACAGGCACTATAAAGTCAGCCCCATTCCCTTAGCTCGGGTCCTTATCCAGCATACCCGGAAGCTACAGAGATGAGGAGAGAGAGGAACAGAACAAACAAACAACACGCTCATCCGTAACATCGATAAGTATAATAAATATTGCTCATATTAAATATGAACACTTGTCTGTTTTTTCTTTATACCATAACCGGTTACTGACGTAAGTGTGAAATGTATGTACTAAGATAGAAGTTAATTTGTGTGTCGACCCACATTGTTAACTTATCTGATAACGGAGCAGGGAGGAGTGATGAATGTGTACGTGCGTTAAAGTACCAAATGCTGCCCGCGGCCAGTGACGGACTTCTACGTCACACATAGCGTGCTCCATTCGATAGTACCAGACGTAAGTGCATGGGCGACTTTGAAATGTCTGTCTATCCGCCCGATGTTCTGCTTGGAACAAAGACCACAGTCACGTTCATGTCTGCTGTTCATAGCTGCTGTTCATAGCTTCTCTCTCCTGCATTCCTGTGTGTGTGCGTCTTTGTTTGCTCCACAGACCAGCAAACTAACACTAAGAAAGTAAAACGTGTATAGAGAATCTGTTGCAGGGTACTGTGTGTTTTAGACAGCTCCACAGTATAGAGCACATGTGTCAAACTCAAGGCCCGCGGGCCAGATGTGGCCCGCCAGGTCATTTTATGTGGCCCGCGAGAGCTTAAAAGTTGAGTGTCTAAAAATAAATACCAAAAAATAAATTAAGAGCGTGCTTTGACCAAAAACTACATTCCCACAATGCCTTTCGACTACGCTAGCCACGGCAGTGTCCATGCCAACGAGTGGAATTGAGATATAAATAATGATCCCAAAATGTCCAGAAAGAGAAAAGTTGATGCAGACGGAAGACTGTTTCAAGAAAGATGGGAAGGCGAATACTTGTTTGTGCTTCAAGGAGAAAGACCGGTATGTCTTTTGTGTTACGAGGCGGTGTCAGTTGTCAAAGAGTACAATCTGCGTCGACATTTTGACACCAAAACACGGAGCTAAGTACGCTAAAGCTAGCCTTCAAGAAAAGCAACAAGTTTTTGAAGCAGTGCATGCTGAAGGTCTGTGAGCAGGTGTGTCCCGACCAGTTACAGACTTTTGAAAATGTCAGTTTATCAAGAAACACCATCGCCGACCGAGTGAAGGAACTAGCAGAAAATCTTACAACACAGCTGACCGAGGAGACACGCAGCTACACAGCTTTTTCATTAGCTGTTGATGAAAGCACAGATAACACGGACACAGCGCAGTTATCAATTTTTATTAGAGGCGTAAAGTCGGACCTCTCTATCACTGAGGAGCTGTTGGATGTGGCTGCATTGCATGGGACCACAACGGGACAGAACATTTTTGATGCGGTAGAGAAGTCCGTAAGTAAAAATACATTGCAGTGGGAAAACTTGGTAGGATTAACTACAGACGGTGTACCGGCAATGTGTGGAGGAAAAGTGGGCTTGGTTGGACTAATGAAGGGGAAAATGCAAAAAATGAACTGTCACACGCCTTTGATAACGTATCATTGCATTATCCATCAAGAAGCTTTGTGTGGGAAGGTGCTGGGGATGGAGGACATTGTGACCACAGTCATGAAAACAGTGAACTTCATTCGGGCGTGTGGCCTGAATCACCGTCAGTTCCAGCAGTTTTTGCTGGAGATGGGCTCGGAACACGGGGATGTGCTGTACCATACAGAAGTGCGGTGGCTGAGTAGAAGCAAAGTCCTCAAGCGATTTTTCGAGCTCAGGAAAGACATTGCTCTTTTTATGCAGAGTAAAGGAAAACTCATGTCTGAACTATCAGATCCAAAGTGGATGTGTGACTTTGCTGTGTTGTGTGACATAACCGACCATCTCGCCCAGCTGAATCAGAAGCTGCAGGGACGCAAACAAGTCATCACGCAGATGTCCGACATGATCACGGCTTTCCAGCGTAAATTGGACTTATGGATGTAGCAAGTGAAACAGGACAATCTTGTTCACTTTCCTGTTTGTCAGAGCATGTCAGCCTCATTTCCCGAGACTTTTTCATGTGCTCAGTTGGCTACCAAACTGAGCTGGTTAAAGACTGAGTTTGATCGGCGCTTCTCTGACTTCAGAGCACAACAGTCTGGCTTTGACATCTTTGCCAATCCTTTCACCACCGATGTCTGCACTGCACCCCAACACCTTCAGATGGAGCTAATTGAGCTTCAAAGCGACAGTGGCCTGAGAGCAAAGTTTCAGGATGCTACAATCCAGGACTTTTACCGTCTGCTGCCTCCTGGTTTGATGCCACAGCTTCGACTTCATGCTGCCCGTGTTCTGTCCATGTTTGGGAGCACTTATCTGTGCGAACAGTTTTTTTCCATAATGAATCTGAACAAAAACAAGCACAGATCACGCCTCACGGATGACAACCTCCATGCTGTTCTACGCATTGCCTCAGCACAGGACCTAAAACCAGACATTGACACACTGGTAACGGGAAAACGGTGTCAGACATCTGGTCAGAAAACACAGGCAAGCATTTGTTTTTAAACTTAATTAAAATATAATAAAATGTAATTCAACCAAGAAGAAGAACAGTTAAACTGTGTGCAATTTAATGATTGCGCTTGCATTTTGTTTTGTCTTTATCATTTTCAGAACATGATCAATCGATAGTAAAGAGAGAATCCACTTGGTGTGTTCAAGGACAGGCAGCATCTCCTCATCAAAGACTAACCGAAAAACTTGACCAATATAGTTGTGAACTGAGTCAACCTTTATTTTGGTATTTTTAGTTGATTACATATTATTTATGTGTAGCTGCTGTAGTAATTATTTAATGTTTGCAGGTTTATGTGTGTATGCAGACATTGTTGTCATCAAACCATCAGTTGGGTGCAAGGCTGTGTGCAGCCTTTTTTTGTAAAATGCTACATGTGTCATACATGTTCTTTGCAGCTCAGTTTTATGTTATTTTTCTTTCTTCACTTGGACAGTTTGATCCTGGAGTTATGTGGGTTTTCATAAGCTGACAAAATTTAAAAGGATTTATGTTAGAGCTACAAGCAAACATATATTTTCTATGCAACTAATTGTCACTTGAATACGTTATAATAAATAATGAGTTATTTAACATTGAGGAGTTACATTTATTTTACATTACATTCGATTACATTTATAAGTTACATCTGGCCCTTTGAGGACAGCCATTATGCTGATGTGGCCCTCGGTGAAAATGAGTTTGACACCCCTGGTATAGAGAATCTGTACAGTGTATTCGGGAAGGTTTCAGACCCCTTGACTTTTTTCACATTTTGTTACGTTACAGCCTTCTAAAATTAATTATGATTTCATTTTTCCCTCAATCTACACACAATGCCCCATAATGACAAAGCATTATGGGGTATAGACTATCCTACCAATCACTAGAGAATAAACTGGATGAGCTCCATTTGAGATTGATAGGATAGTCTAACAGAGCTCGTCCAGTTTGTTCTCCAGTGATTGTACGTTTGTTAATAGAACGGAGGGTAGAGGCGGATTATTTTTTTGCCAAAGTATTTTCTCCAGGGTGACCGCACTTCGGCCTCTCAGGCAGTCTTTTCCTTTTATGAGTCTCTGGGATCAGAGTGAGTGGTATGTCCTGCGCCGCCGGCTCCTTGAAATCTTCATCCAAATTCGAGGTTAGTGATCGCTGTTCTGATGTCCAGAAGCTCTTTTCGGCCATAGTTAACAATGGTGGAAACATTTTGTATGTATATACAAACAGCAGAATTAGTCATGAGTCCTTAAAACGGCAATTATCCATTGCAGCAGTCTGATTCTTGACGTATTATATCCTGTTAATTTTGTCTTGTAGTATTTATTTGAGTGAAGTCAGAAGAAAAATGGGACACTTTTAGCGTTTCAATCTTCTGTAACCTCTGCAGACACACTGAGTGTAGAAAACATTAAGGACACCTTCCTAGTACTGAGTTGCACCCCCTTTTGCCCTCAGAACAGCCTCAATTCTTTGGGGCATGGACTCTACAATGTGTCGAAAGCGTTCCACAGGAATGCTGGCACATGTTGACTCCAATGCTTCCCACAGTTTTGTCCTTTGGGTGTTAGACCTTTCTTGATACACACGACTAACTAACAGAGTTGCAGTTCGTGACACTCAAACCGGTGTGCCTGGTACCTACTACCGATTATTGAAAGATGTTTTTAAATGTGTCTCAAATTGTCTTTATAATGTGTTGTTTTGCATAATAAACCTGATTGGATTAAAATAATGATTGCTATTTGGCTGTTCCATTTATTTCCCTGTGCAAAAACAATATGCATTGAATTTGAATGGGATAAGATCATGTTAGATTCAGATAAATCAGATTATTCAAAAATCAATGACAGACAGCAAGAAATCAAATGATTGTGTCTTTAAATCGAGCACCGTATTCAGTACGCATGGCAAACCAGCAGTGTAATCTCCTAACCTGCTACGATAAATCAAATCTGACGTTAACTGGACACACGCTGGATCCCTTCTAGCCATTACCAACTGCCTCTGCCTTCACTAAATCAATGGTATACAGTGGGACAAAAATATTTAGTCAGCCACCAATTGTGCAAGTTCTCCCACTTAAAGGGCTGTATTTTTCATCATAGGTACACTTCAACGATGACAGACAAAATGAGAAAAAAATTCCAGAAAATCACATTGTAGGATTTTTATTAATTTATTTGCAAATTATGGTGGAAAATAAGTATTTGGTCAATAACAAAAGTTTATCTCAATACTTTGTTATATACCCTTTGTTGGCAATGACAGAGGTTAAACGTTTTCTGTAAGTCTTCAGAAGGTTTTCACACACTGTTGCTGGTATTTTGGCCCATTCCTCCATGCAGATCTCCTCTAGAGCAGTGATGTTTTGGGGCTGTTGCTGGGCAACACGGACTTTCAACTCCCTCCAAAGATTTATGGGGTTGAGATCTGGAGACTGGCTAGGCCACTCCAGGACCTTGAAATGCTTCTTACGAAGCCACTCCTTCGTTGCCCGAGCAGTGTGTTTGGGATCATTGTCATGCTGAAAGACCCAGCCATGTTTCATCTTCAATGCCCTTGCTGATGGAAGGAGGTTTTCACTCAATCTCACGATACATGGCCCCATTCATTCTTTCCTTTACACGGATCAGTCCTCCTGGTCCCTTTGCAGAAAAACAGCCCCAAAGCATGATGTTTCCACCCCCATGCTTCACTGTAGGTATGGTGTTCTTTGGATGCAACTCAGCATTCTTTGTCCTCCAAACACGACGAGGTGAGTTTACCAAAAAGTTCTATTTTGGTTTCATCTGACCATATGACATTCTCCCAATCTTCTTCGGGATCATCCAAATGCTCTCTAGCAAACTTCAGACGGGCCTGGACATGTACTGGCTTAAGCAGGGGGACACGTCTGGCACTGCAGGATTTGAGTCCCTGGCGGCGTAGTGTGTTACTGATGGTAGGCTTTGTTACTTTGGTCCCAGCTCTCTGCAGGTCATTCACTAGGTCCCCCTGTGTGGTTCTGGGATTTTTGCTCACCGTTCTTGTGATCATTTTGACCCCACGGGGTGAGATCTTGCGTGGAGCCCCAGATCGAGGGAGATTATCAGTGGTCTTGTATGTCTTCCATTTCCTAATAATTGCTCCCACAGTTGATTTCTTCAAACCAAGCTGCTTTGCTTACCTATTGCAGATTCAGTCTTCCCAGCCTGGTGCAGGTCTACAATTTTGTTTCTGGTGTCCTTTGACAGGTCTTTGGTCTTGGCCATAGTGGAGTTTGGAGTGTGTGGACAGGTGTCTTATATACTGATAACAAGTTCAAACAGGTGCCATTAATACAGGTAACGAGTGGAGGACAGAGGAGCCTCTTAAAACCTCTTCTGGCTGCAGGGTGAATATTGAAAAAACTGGAAAATATGCGCACATTTTCAAACGGCCTCTTAAGAAATTTTTGATCTTACAATATGCATATATTTACTACTATTGGATAGAAAACAGTCTATAGTTTCTAAAAACGTTTGAATTATTTCTCTAAGTTGAACAGAACTATTTTTACAGCCCATTTCCTATCCAGAATTGAGATTTCCAAAATGCAATGTCTCTCTTTAAGACCTTGTCTATAAAAGGTCATGTCACTTAGGACCGTAGAAACACGTCACACGCCTTCATCTGGGTGTAATGCGGAAGTGAGAGAAAAAAGCAGTCGAATATCTCTTCCAGGGACTGAACACAACATCTTCTAGTGAGACCTGCGCAGTTTAATTTTTTTTCTGGGCGTGAGGTAGAACCTGGACTCGGCTCCTGGAATACGCTCGTTAAAGGTGAATATGACCTCTGGCTACGATATTATTTGATACATGTCACAAAATCATCCTAAAGTATGTTTTTTCAATATACTTTAATTATATTATTGCAATTTATTCTGGACTTTAGACGTGATGCGACGGAAGAATTTTTTGAAGAAAGAGAGATTAGCGCCGCACGGCCATTGTGCTTGCTAACCCAAGAGGGAAATAGTTCGTTCTGGAACCCAACTAAAGACTGTACTGGACAATGGACCCCGTTTTTTATATAAATATGCACATTATCGAACAACACATACATGTATTGTGTAACATGATGTCCTATGAGTGTCATCTGATGAAGATCAAAGGTTAGTGATTCATTTTATCTCTTTCTGCTTTTTGTGACTCCTATCTTTGGCTGGGAAAATGGCTGTGTGTTTTTTGGACTTGGCGGTGATCTAACATAATCATATGTTGTGTTTTCGCTGTAAAGCATTATTTTATTTTTTATTTTTATTTTTTATTTTTTTTAATCGGACATGGGTAGATTAACAAGATGTTTATCTTTCATTTGCTGTATTGGACTTGTTAATGTGTGAAAGTTACATATTAAAAAATAGTTTATTTTGTGCTAGATTTTAAAGTGAATTTCTTTTACTTTTGACATACAAAATGTATGAGGGAGCAACCAAGCTTTCTTCTTTTAAATTTCAGTAATTATATGCATTCCAGAAGAATTTCCCTCCAGGAGGGATCTTGTTCTTGGAGTTAAAAAGTTATCTTAACTCTGGAATAGGGCCTAGTTTCCTGAATTTCCGCCTGTCTGACATGCCCAAAGTAAACTGCCTGTTACTCAGGCCCAGAAGCTAGGATATACATTTAATTGGTAGCATTGGTTAGAAAACACTTTAATGTCTGTGAGTATAACAGAATTGATATGGCAGGCGAATATACACATTTCTAGCTCCAAGTCTCCTCCAATGCAAAGCTATTGCTCATGTGTATTTCTGTCTCCCAGAATGCAGTACCTATGGCTTCCACTAGATGTCAGTCTTTATACAAGGTTTCAGGCTTTTGAATGATGTTAGACACTTGTATTTTCATGAATGTTTAATATTACGATTTTTTTTATTTGAATTGCACACCCTCCAATTTCACCGGATGTTGACGACTTTGGCCCCGCTAGCGGGACACCTAGCCCTAACAGAATGGATTATTACATTTACCCAGTAGGGAGCAACCTTCTAACATACATTGTGCATCTATCGTGACATGTTCTCCAAAGCAAAAATGAGATTTAATAAATTAAGTCCTGAAGATATTGGTTTGAATATAGATTTACATTCTAACAATTATCGTAGGTTTATGTAACTTCTGACCTTATTTCAGGTACTAAAGTTTTGAAACTCAATTCATTGTGATTTTGTTTTACTTTGTTTCTTCAGATAAAATGTGTGGTGATGTCCTTTTATTTATTTATTTTATAATATACAGTGGGGCAAAAGAGTATTTAGTCAGCCACCAATTGTGCAAGTTCTCCCAGTTAAAAAGATGAGAGGGCTGTAATTTTCATCATAGGTACACTTCAACTATGACAGACAAAACGAGAAAAAAAAATCCGGAAAATCACATTGTACGATTTTTTATGAATTTATTTGCAAATTATGGTGGAAAATAAGTATTTGGTCACCTACAAACAAGCAAGATTTCTGTCTCTCACAGACCTGTAACTTCTTCTTTAACCTGTTAGGCGGGCTGTCCCGATATCGGTACACTTATGACAACATCCAGCTCTATTGCAGGGCGCGAAATTCAAAATCTATTTTTTTTTAAATATTTAACTTTCACACATTAACAAGTCCAATACAGCATTTGAAAGATAAACATCTTGTTAATCCAGCCAACGTGTCCGATTTTTTAAATGTTTTACAGAGAAAACACCACATATATTTATGTTAGCTCACCACCAAATACAAAAGTGGACAGACATTTTTCACAGCACAGGTAGCATGCACAAAGCCAACCTAACTAACCAAGATCCAACCAAACAAACCTAGAAACAACTTCCTCAGATGACAGTCCTATAACATGTTACACAATAAATCTACATTTTGTTCGAAAAATGTGCATATTTGTGCTATAAATCAGTTTTACATTGATGCTACCATCATAGCTACAGTCAGAAATGGCACGGGAGTAGCCAGAGTAAATACAGACACCAACGTCAACTACCTAATTACTCATCATAAAACATTTCAGAAAAATATATGGTGTATAGCAAAATAAAAGACAAAGATCTTGTGAATACGGTCCCGTGTGGCTCAGTTGGTAGAGCATGGTGCTTGCAACGCCAGGGTTGTGGGTTCAATTCCCACGGGGGGACCAGGATGAATATGTATGAACTTTCCAATTTGTAAGTCGCTCTGGATAAGAGCGTCTGCTAAATGACTTAAATGTAATGTAATGAATACAGACAATATTTCTGATTTTTTAAGTGTTTTACAGCGAAAACACAATATATCGTTATATTAGCTTACTGCAATGGCTAACACACAACAGCATTGATTCCAAGTAATCGGTAGCGATAGCACAGCTCGACAGATATATTAAATAGCATCCCAAATTGGGTCCTTATCTTTGTTGATCTTCCATCAGAATGTTGTAAAGGGGTCCATTGTCCAGTACCGTCTTAGTTCGTTCTGGATCCAAACAATTTCCCTCTTGAATTAGCAAGCACACTGGCCGTGCGGCGCTAACCTCTCCTTCTTGAAAAAATTCTTCCAAAAATTCTTCCAAAGCATCACCTCTAACACCCGGTGACACCCGATCTTGTGGAAGGTCGGCCATCTTCTGTTCTCCAGCTCTAGCTTGCATCCGATTGCAGAAGACACATCTCTTAACTTCTCTAGGGTAAGGGGCAGCATTCGGAATTTTGGATGAAATGCCTGCCCAAATTAAACTGCCTGCTTCTCGGGCCCAGAAGATATGATATACATATAATTGGTATATTTGGATATAAAACACTCTAAAGATTCCAAAAGTGTTAAAATAGTGTCTGAGTATAACAGAACTGATTTGGCAGGTGAAAACCTGAGGAAAATCCATTCAGGAAGTAGTTTTTTTTGTTGATTTTGTAGTTTTCTATTCAATGCCATTACAGTATCCATTGACTTAGGACTCAAATTGCAGTTTCTATGCCTTCCACTAGATGTCAACAGTCTTTAGAAATTGTTTCAGGCTTGTACTCTAAAAAATGAGGAAGTAAGACCAGTCTGAATGAGTAGACCCTAAAGTGTCACAGAGCTTTTTCTTGCGCGAGACCGAGAGAGTGCCTTTCTTGTTTACCTTTTATATTGACGACGTTATTGTCTGGTTGAAATATTATAAATTATTTAGACTAAAAACAACCTGAGGATTGAATATAAACATCGTTTGACATGTTTCTATGAACTTTACGGATACAATCAGGATTTTTTGTCTTCCTGTTTTGACTGCGTTTGAGCCTGTGGAATACTGAAGAAAACACGCAAACAAAACTGAGGTTTTTGGATATAAAGAGACTTTTTCGAACAAAAGGAACATTTATTGAGTAAATGAATGTCTGCTGAGTGCAACCATATGAAGATCATCAAAGGTAAGGGATTAATTTTATCTCTATTTCTGACTTGTTTAACTCTTCTACTTGGCTGGTTACTGTTTGTAATGATTTGTCTGCTGGGCTATGTTCTCAAATAATCGTAAGGTATGCTTTCGCCGTAAAGCATTTTTAAAATCTTACACCGTAGTTGGATTCACAAGAAGTTAGTTAGCTATGTAAAATATGTTTTGTTTTCTGAATTTTTATAATGAGTATTTCTGTATTTGAATTTGGCGCCTAGCAGTTTCACTGGCTGTTGAAGAGGTGGGACGCTAACGTCTCATGTACCCAAGAGAGGTTAAGGCACAGCCACACGAATCGAAGGGTGAGTTTCTGAGATCAAAAGGCCTTTGTTTTGGCTGTTTGATGAGAGGACACTTAAGCAAAGAATGTAAAAGAAGGATGACATGTCAAAGAAAGCCCCCCACTATCCTGCACATTGAAGGAAGAGAGAGATTTAGATCTCAAAAGGCAGATATGAGTGGTGTAGCAGTAGGAGACTGTCAGCAGTGCTCTTGTTTCGCTGGAAGCTGGTGAAGATACCGGGGACGGTACAGATTGTGCACTTGCAATTGTGCCAGTTCAAGTAAAGATGGCAAATGGAAGCAAGTCTGTGTTAACCTATGTGGTTATCGATTCTGGTAGCTCATCAACATTTTGTACAGAGAGACTCATGAGTCAGCTGAAAGCTGAAGGCAGTGAGACTGAAATCCTGCTACGCACAATGTGGCAGGAGAGTCCTACCTAGAACTTTGAGAAATCTGGATTAGAGATTGGCAACGTGGAAGGCGACATATTTCTTGCATTACCAAAGGTCTACACTCAGAATAAGATCCCAGTGACGAGAACATTCCCACTCAGAAATATCTCAAAAGGTGGCCATACCTGAAAGAGGTTCAGTTGAAGGAGATTGATGCTGACGTCAAACTCCTGATTGGCGTAAATGCTCCAAAGGCAATGGAACCCTGGCAAATCATAAATAGCAAAGGCAACGGACCGCATGCAGTGAAAACCCTCTTTGGATGGGTGATGAACGGTCCTCTTAACAATTGTACCATGGCAGAAGAATCTGGGCGTCCTACGGTGATGGCCAATCGTATCTCAATGGCCGACCTGGGGGTTCTTCTGGTAAAATCAGTACAACCATGACTTCCCTGAGAAAGAGTATGAAGAGAAAAGTGAGATGTCAGCTGAGGATTGTAAGTTTATGGAGATAGTATCAAGTTCCATAACCCTCAAAGACCGCCACTACTACTTATCATTGCCCTTTCGCAACAAAGATGTAGTCCTGCCAAACAATCTTGACTTGGCAAAGCAGCGGGCTCTAAAATATTATCAGGAAGTTCAAGAAGGACAAAGGTTACGCTGCAGAGTACAAAGGCTTCATGGAAGAGAAAAGGTTACGCCGAGAAGGTACCACAAGAACAGCTCCTCAGAGAGAAAGGCAAGGTATGGTACATACCACACCATGGCGTTCACCATAAGCGCAAAGGAACAATACGAGTGGTGTTTGACTGTTCATCATCCTATAAAGGCACATCTCTCAACAGTGAACTCCTTCAAGGCCCTGACTTGGCAAACACGCTTATAGGAGTCTTGCTAAGATTTCGGCAAAGCACATTGCCATGATTGCAGACATTGTAGTAATGTTCCATCAAGTACGTGTCCTTGAAGATGACTTAGACTTCCTGTGATTCCTATAGTGGCCGGACGGTGATACTAACATAAGATTGGAGTACAGAATGACGGTACATCTTTTTGGTGCCATATCCTCTCCAAGTTGTGCACACTTTGCACTGTGAAAGACTGCAGAAGACAACTGTGAGAGGTTCGATGAAGAGGTGATTCAAACAGTCAAGTCCAACTTATGTTGATGACTGCCTCAAGTCAGTGGCCACAGAAGAACAAGCCATAGCTCTCACAAAAAACCTCAGGGATGTGGCTCTCAGGGTGGGTTCAAGTTGACCAAGTAGGTCAGCAACAGCCGCGCTGTGCTGGCTTATATCCCTGATGAACACAAAGCCAAGCAGATTAAAGAACTGAACCTGGACAGAGAAAAGCTGCCTGTTGAAAGAGCACTTGGAATCCGATGGAACATTGAAAGTTATGCGTTTACCTTCCGAGTCACTGTCAAGAACAGAGCCCTTACAAGAAGAGGTATCCTCTCCACTGTCAGCTTTTTTTATGATCCATTAGGTTTCCTCGCCCCATTCATATTAAAGGTAAAGCAAATATTCAAGCGCTCTGCAAACTAAAATGTGGATGGGATGAAGTCACCCCTGAAGAACACTATTTCATGGAAGAGATGGCTCTCAGAGCTGGACCAGCTGTCCAGATTCCAGATTGACAGTAGTATGATGCCTGAGAAGTTTGGTCAGGTCAAGACCGCACAGCTGCATCATTTCGGTGACGCAAGTGAACAACGTTATGGCATGTCAAGCTACCTTAGGTTCACAAATGGTATGGAAAAGTTCCACATCGCATTCATACTGGGGAAATCAAGGGTGACTCCACTCAAGCAGATGACGATCCCCAGACTGGAACTTGCCGCAGCAACATTGGCAGTGCGAGTGGACAGGATGTTAAGGTTGAAGATCCAGATTGAACTTGCGGAGTCAACTTTCTGGACAGACAGCCAGTCTGTGCTAAAATACATCTGCAACGATACCAAGAGATTCCATACCTTTGTGGCTAATAGGGTTGCTATGATCCGTGACCTATCGAAAACATAACAGTGGAGGTATTTGAACTCCAAACACAACCCAGCCGATGATGCCTCAAGAGGATTACTTGTTGTGAACTCAAAGAGATGGCACAAAGGACCAGAATTCCTGGAGAAAACAGAAACACAATGGCCGAAAGTTGCCGAGGAGCTTGGCTCCCTCCCTCCGGATGATCCAGAGGTGAGAAAAGACGTCAACGTAAACAGTACACGTGTGGAAGAAAAGAGTCCGACCAGCAAACCGATTGAGTAATATTCAACATGGAACAGCTTGAAAAAAGCAGTTGCCTGGATGCTGAAATTGAAGAGACTTCTTCTACAGTTAAGCCAGAAAAGGAAAGTTCTCACACAAACTGATCCAGGATCAGATTTGAGTCTAACAAACTCACTGAAGGAACAAATTGACAAGTTCAAACTGACGTTTGGAAAAGAAAGTCTGTCTGTGGATGACCTAGATGGAGCAGAAAAGGTCATCGTCCAATTTGAGCAACGACAGCACTTTAACTTCTTGGCAATATGGGGGCGCTGTTTCCACTTTGGAAAAAATCGTGCCCAAATTAAACTGCCTCGTACTCTATTCTAGATCGTATAATATGCATATTATTATTACTATTGGATAGAAAACACTCAAGTTTCTAAAACTGTTTGAATTATATCTGTGAGTAAAACAGAACTCATTTTGCAGCAAACTTCCAGACAAGTGACAAATCTGAAAACGATGCTCTGTTCCAGGGCCTGCCTATTGAATTGCCTTATATTTATGGATATGCATTTACTGCATACGCCTTCCACTAGATGTCAACAGGCAGTGGAAGGTGGAATGGGGTGTCTAGCTTGATCTGAGGTCGAACAAGAGCTCTTGGAATGACGTGTCCAGAATTTCCTTTCTCTACCTAGGCGCGGGAAGCACCTCCCTATTGTCTTATGATAACCGTTCGGTATACACGGCTAATATCCCCGGCTTTGTTTTTATTTGATACATATTAGAAAAACATCAAAGTAGGTTTTTTTCAACCGAGTTTCATCAGTTTATTCAACGTTTAATGGGACTTTTGGAGTTTTCCATTCTCTGCGTCGAGAGAAATTGGGAACGTCATCAACATTGGCTAGCCTTGTGGAGTGAATTTGACAGGAGAGAAGGACATTCTAAAACCAAACAACGATTTATTCTGGATCTAGGACTCCTTGTACAAGATTCTGATGGAAGCTCAGCAAAAGTAAGAACAATTTATGATGTTATTTCGTATTTCTGTGGAAAATGTTTAGTCCTATTATCCGCCCTTTTTGTGGGCGCTGTCTCGCTATAACGTAAGCTGTTTGTTATGGAAAAGTTATTTTTTTTAAATCTAACACGGCGGTTGCATTAAGAACTAGTGTATCTTTCATTTGCTGTCCAACATGTATTTTTTTGTAAAGTTTATGATGAGTTCTTTGGTCAGATTAGGTGAGTGTCCAAAATAGCTAAGGACAATTTGGTGAATCGATGTTACATATTCACAATGTATAACCACGGTTTGCAGCTCTAAATATGCACATTTTCGAACAAAACATATCTTTTGCTGGTTTTTGCGATCGCTACCTTTTGCTGCTAATAAATGCTATATTGTGTTTGGCTGTTGTGGTAAGCTAATATATTGCTATATTGTGTTTTCGCTGTAAAACACTTAAAAAAATTGGAAATATTGGCTGGATTCACAAGATGTTTATCTTTCATTTGCTGTACACCATGTATTTTTCATAAATGTTTTATGATGAGTATTTAGGTATTTCACGTTGCTCTCTGTAATTATTCTGGCTGCTTTGGTGATATTTTTGATGGTAACTGCAATGTAAAACTATGATTTATACCTCAAATATGCACATTTTCGAACAAAACATACATTTATTGTATAACATGTTATAAGACTGTCATCTGATGAAGTTGTTTCTTGGTTAGTGACTAATTATATCTCTATTTGGTCGGTTTTGTGATAGCTACCTAGGCGGTAGAAAAATTGTGAAAATATGCGGTTGAGTCTTTGGCTAATTGTGGTTAGCTAATAGAAATACATAGTGTTTTCGCTGTAAAACGTTTAAAAAATTGGAAATGATGGCTGGATTCACAAGATGTTTTATCTTTCATTTGCTGTATTGGACTTGTGATTTCATGAAAATTATATTATATGATATTCCTGTTGCGTTAGGCTAGGCTATGCTAGTCAGCTTTTTTCATGAGGATGCTCCCGGATCCGGGATGGGTAGCAATGAAAGGTTAAAGTCAGCTGCAGTTTTGTTTTTTAAAAACTTTTTGTTGGACAGGGGATCTTGAATATCTCCATACAATGGATCCTGCAGTATTTAGGCCTGTTTTTCCATGAACTTCACAAGGTCACTGAACTGGTCTCTCAGGTGGCTTCTCTCTAAAATATCACATGTTGTAGACCTCCATTTTTCCCTTAGTATGTAGGGAAGTTTTGACATGATCAATTTTATGTTGGAGGGAAAATTAAGCTCTTCCATGTTCTGTAGGTCTTGCATAGCGTTACAGCAACCTCTTAGTGCACCCAGTTCCTTTCCATCATCCGGTTTGATGTTTGTCCAGTTGCAAGCTTTTTCCATGTAAGTAGTGGTGACTTTGATTCCATTGCCAAAGTGTTCCTTTAACAACCTCTTCGCCTCTGCATAGCCTCTTCTGGCTTCCATATGTAGACAACTACGGACCAGATCCTTGGGCTGACCAGAGGTGTACTGTTCCAGGTAATAGAGCCTATCCTAGTGACTGCTTATCTTCTATACCATGCTCAAAATGCACGCATGAATGGCCTAAAGTGTAGAGGATCACCGTCAAACATAGATATCTCCCTAACAGGGAGTGTGGCCTGTTTGTGCTGTAGTACAAGGAGGTCAGCAATTTCATTCTGCATTTGCATGACAGTAGAGAGGTTATCATGGCTGGTATTATGGCTGATACCCGCAGTGTTGATTGCTAGACCTTGCTGTTGGCTGCTGAAGGGTGTGCTTTACGACTTTTTTTTTTTTTTTTGAAAACTCTGTTTAGTAATATAAATATTATTATATAAATAATATACTCAACTAGAAAAAATACAAATAATACATATAAAAAAAATAACTTTAAAGATACCATACTTTAGACAAGTTAAACACACCAGGCAGAAGGCTACAAAAGGTTAAAGGGCAATCTATAGTATAGGGACAGAGCAAACACATCACCATTGTTCCTGTAAACAGTCAAGGGATGGTGGAGAAATGCAACCACTCACAGACAGTCAAGGACACAGACCAACCATCCACTGGACCAAAAATAAAAAGTTTACAATGCTTTAAAATAAAAAATGAATAATAATAATTTTATGCAGATCAGAGGAAGGAACCGTGGCATACTTCTCATCCAATGTGGCTATGGATTCGCTCAGGTCCCGAAGTCGCTGAGAGCGAACTCTGTTTTGGTTGGCTGTATAAGAAATAATTTGGCCACGTAGGTATGCTTTGAGAGACTCCCATATGGTAGAGCAGGACATACCTGGTGTTGAATTAGTTTCTAGGAATAAGGTGATTTCAGAAGAAATGAAATTGACAAACTCCTTATCTGAGAGTTAAGACGCCATTGATAACACATAGGAGGTCGCTGGGGAAACTCTAGTTCAAGCACTAATGGTGAATGGTCAGAAATAACAATACTCTTGTAAGTACACTGCCGAAGGTTAGGCAGAAGTTTTTTGTCCAAAAAGAAGTAATCAATCCGGGAGTATGTTTGATGAACATGAGAATAAAAGGAATACTGTCTATCTGTAGGATGTAGGAAACGCCAGGCCTCAAACATGGCATATTTCTGAAGAAAGGCTTGAATAAGTAGGGCACATTTAGATGGGCCTGTAGTTGTTCGTGAGGACTTGTCAAGAACTGGGGACATTTTGCAGTTGAAATACCCCCCTAAAATCAACAAATGAGAATCTAAATTGGGTATAGCAGACAAAAAGGAAGAAATTAAACTTGTGTCATCCCAATTGGGAGCATAAACACTAGCCAAAACAAGAGGGGTAGAAAACAGTTTACCGGTTACTATGACGTATCGTCCCTTAGGATCAGCGATAACCTCAGAAGCTACAAAGGGAGTGGCTTTATCAACCAAAATGGCAGCCCCTCTTGATTTACTATGAAAGTTAGTGGAACACTTGACCAACCCAGTCCCTACGCATCCTAAAGTGCTCACCAGTCCTCAAGTGAGTCTCTTGTAGAAATGCAACATTTGCATTCAAACCCTTTAAGTGTGTCAACACATCTCTTACGCTTCACTGGGTTATTAACCCCTTTGGTGTTCCACGAAATGTACTTGATCGCATTGTTTCGGCCCCTCTGGGCATTCCCGTTATACAACCCTGTCATTAGAGCATAGAATGGAAAAGCAATGAGCGCCCAAAAACCCCAGAATAACTTGTCTCAGAGTAATAATGTACGGTGGTAGATGTTTGGAAAAAGTACAGAAAAAAAAACAAAAAAGACAGAATGACAACATTAGAACTGAACAATTCAACCCCTCCCCCCACCCCCTCCCCCCATCCCAGACAGTACCTCCCCAAACGAGGTACAAGCCTAAATAGAACATGTTCTCTTCGCACAGTATGTCTGTGAGAGTGCGGTCTTAAACCTAAACCCACAGTCCCGCTCTTTAAAGTCGTGTTTTGTTAGTGGATCAAACAGCAAAAAGAGATAATCATTTTTTAAATATTTTTTTTTTAAGTGAATCCCTTGTGCAGACGAAATTACGAAAGCACCACTTGTAGATGTATATAATTATATTCCCAGTCTTATAACAGGCATTTGAGAGAGAAAATAAAGAAAATAAATAGAATGTATAAAGGCTCTCAGCAGAAAACCTAATTTGAAGTAAGGAAATCGTAGTAAGACAATCAAAAATAATAATTATTATTATTATAATAGTTGTCTAGTTGAATGCTGAGACAGCTTACAACCAAGACCAAAAAACTACGTGTGCGCAACGTTGAACGCTTGCTGGGCATAAATGACGCTCAGAACTTTAAAAATTTAAGTGAAGACCCCAAAAAACGTGTCGCCTCGGGAAGCATTTACTGTTTACTGGGTCAATGCAAACGGATGCAGTAAGCAAATAACCAAGAATATTTTGAGTCACTGAGACACTATGTAAACAAACTGAATAGGTGAGCAAGACAGCCTAGAAAACACAGGAGTATAGTAAAACCACAATACAATGAAATTAAAATGACTGAATGCTTGTAAGGCAAGCACACTAGATGATCAAAACATTAGATCACATCAAATAAGCCTGAATGGGTACGCCAACTCCCCAACTATACAAAATTAGCATGTTGTAGCTAAACATAATTGTACCACAGGTGGGTTACTTACTATCCACAGTTCGCAAGCAACAGTTGCTGAACTATGAGCAAGTTCAAGACTTCTTGATGTGACGTTGAATGTGAGAGAGAGCCTCATCCGGAGATTCAAATGTATAGTCTTTACCATCATGAGATAGCCATAAACGGGCCGGGAATCGCAGTCCGTACTTCACACCTGGATGGTCCCGAAGTTGTCGTTTGGCCTGTCTGAAAGCTGTGCGCTGCCTGGAAACAGTGGGGGAGTAGTCCTGGTAGATGGAGAAGCTCTGTCCTTGAAAGCTCAGAGTGGTATTGCGGGCTCGTCGGAGAATCTCCATCTTCTCATGGAAAAAGTGCACTCGAAGAATTATGTCACGGGGCCTCTCCCCATCCCGAGGCTTTGGGCGCAGCGACCGGTGGGCACGATCAATCAGGGGCTTTTCATCTAAGGCAAGAACATCCTTCAGCAGCCCAGAAACTAAATCCGTGGCGCGAGGCATTTCCGCTGACTCTGGGACTGATACAAGTCTCAGGTTATTGCGGCGAGAGAATCCCTCAACTTACTTTACGACTGTTTTCTGAAAGCGTTTTGATGGCTTTGTTGTCGGTTGTTGCAAAACCCTCTGTAGTGGGGTCTTTGGAACTGCACCTAATGCAGCAAACTCAACAGGTGATGGTTCAGGTTCCTCATAGACCTTGGGTTTCTGGATCTCAAAATAAGTTTTCATTCAATCTTCTTGGCTTAGTAAGTGGGCTGCCACAGCATGGGACTGAGAAGTTGACTCAACACTCTCCAGGACCTTCAGTCTGGCATTATCTGCTGCTATGTCCGTTTCCAGTGCCATTTTTTCCATCCTAACAATCAGTTGAGCTTTCTGTTGTTCCAGTTGAGCTTTTTCCAGTTCCAATGCATGCTTGGCGAGCTAGTAGAGTTGCTCGTTCTGTTTCAGCTTTTAGGCATGCAGAGGACACTGAGGAAGCAGTCTTAGAATACTTTGTTTTACTTGATCTTTTTGACACGTTGGAAATGCTGTCATGTGGTTCAATGGGCATTTGTGGCTCAACTTCAGCCTTTTTCCATATTTCCACCACTTTCAGGAAATGTTCATGAGTCCTCATTCTTGGTTGATAATAGTTAATGCTCTCATTTTCCTGTTCCTCTTCTGTGACTAGCTCTAGCACAGATTCATGAGCATTCTTAGTCATTGAGAACAGCATCAAATGGTTCAAGACCCCCATTCACAGTTTCAATGTTTCCTCCATCAACAAGGACTTTTATTTCATTCATTTTGCGTGTGCACACTCCAAGTTTGCCTCTCCGGGCTGCATAGAGTGAATTTAAATGCTCCTCTGCCCTATCCAGTGGGGTCTTACTTGGGATTTCATCCTCCATCATTCTCTTTTAGTTCACTCAATTTACAATGACAGTTGTTGATTTGATTGTTAAACGCAATGCCCCTTTAGACCTCCTTTTAATGCTTTAGAACACAGTCATCCATTTCAACATAGTGACCCATTTTGAGTTGAACATGTGGAAGTTTGGCACATTTCATCCCATTAATAAGCTTTGTCTCCTTTAATGAAGTTTAAACACGCAGTAGCTTTAGAGCCTTTAGTTGCATTCCGTTGATGCATTGCATTTCCACGTTAGGCCAAATATTAGACATATGATTAGGCTACATTGTGCATAGGATCTCAGTGTTTCCAAAACTTGAACTTCTAAATTGTTTTCACAGAGCTGTGTTTTGAATTCCATTCCCAAGTTAATCAAACGATTCCAATTATAAGCACATTTGCACTTCCATAATATGCATGATCAAACGATCGCATTGAACAGGGCAGATCAGTCATTGGCAGTGGTTAGTCACGGCTGGCAAATTCTAGGAGTTCAAGTCCTTCCAAGCGAGCTGTCCTTATGGTCCGAATGTAATGACAAATAGAACAATATCCAGCGTGTGTCCGAACCGGAGATTTCCTTCTGATAGTAATCCTTCAGGGTTTCTTGACTTGATTGTAGTGGCTTCCTTTCCTCTTTACCATAGCCACTGCCCAAGCCTGAAGCGGGGTTGTTTCGTACGCATACAGTCCACACTCAAGGTTTCCAAACGGCCAAACAATGAGATCCAGGGATATGGTGAAAAAAAGGTTAATTCTTCTAATATCTAACAAAAAAAATATTCTGCAATCAACTTAAAGTATAGATTACTTGACATGGAAAATACATAATATGACCTGTTTGTTTGTCTGTATGGTCAAAAAACTATACCGTTCCCACATCTAGCAAGGACCCCCACCACCTCGAAGGCCCAACTTCCTACAATTATCCTAACACACGTACCACAGTACAATGAATGGGCAAGAGGGGGGGGCCAAAAACTAAGTTACACTAACAACAAATGAATATATCTCAATCAGGTAAATATAAATCATAAAGGTACCTAATATTTCATCATATAATTAATATTTTATATATTTACACAAACATACATGGAGCTCTGTATGTTCTGTCTTTTATACAAATATGTCAAAATCGGCTCTAACATATACCTTTGACTAATGGATGTTCTTATAGGCACTTTAGTATTGCCAGCCTAATCTCATGAGTTGATAGGCTTGAAGTCATAAACGGTGCTGTGCCTCGAGCATTGCTAAGAGCTGCTGGCAAACGCAGGAAAGTGCTGCTGCCAACCACCGCTCAGTCAGACTGCTCTATCAAATCAGACTTAATTATAATAAACACACAGAAATACAAGCCTTTGGTCATTAATATGGTAAAATCCAGAAACTATCATTTCGAAAACAAACCGTTTATTCTTTGAGTGAAATACGGAACCGTTCCGTATTTCATTGTATTGAACGGATGGCATCCCTAAGTCTAAATATTGCTGTTACATTGCACAACCTTCAATGTTATGTCATTATGTAAAAATCTGGCAAATTAACCACGGTCTTTGTTAGGAAGAAATGGTCTTCACACAGTTTGCAATGAGCCAGGCAGCCCAAACTGTTGCATATACTCTGCTTGCACAGTGTGGCTTGGGGGTAGAAGCGGTTCAGGAGCCTTCTGGTCATGCAGTAGCAGAGAAAAAGACTTGGGGGTAAAAGCTGTTCAGGAGCCTTCTGGTCCTGCAGTAGCAGAGAAAAAGACTTGGGGGTAGAAGTTGTTCAGGAGCCTTCTGGTTCTGCAGTAGCAGAGAGAAGATGAGGTATGATCTTCTTACCGGGATCTTCTCATCTTATCGTCAACAGGCGCTAAAGCAGTTAGCCCCATTTAATAGACGCTAGCTAACACATTATCCAACAACAACCTCTTTCAGGTCATCTGGTTTGGCTGTTGGAAGCCAACAATGCCATGAACAAGAAGATTTGAGTAATACGGTTCCTCACCACGATGGTGACAAATTTGAGTTTTGAGTTAAACATGAAGTAACTTCCTAGCTGTGTCTTTTGAAATCAAGTCGGAGATCACTGACACAGTTGTTCTCTTGCCATCCACAGACTTATCTTTGACTCTCAGGAGGACCTCACTCTACTGGAGTCTGTTATGTCCCTATTGGACAGCATCCGCAAGGAGTTGCCGGTTCCCCAGGAAGACCTGGAGAGAGTAGAGAAGTCTACCAGAGAGCTGGTGAGATCTGTCCACACTGTGTATAATCGTTGAATGGTCCCCTGTTGAAACCCTAAACACTGTTCTGATTTTCATGTCAGCCCTGTCCAACATTATAAGATGGAGTCTGAGTGGCTACAGAGGGAAGACACTGTGTAGTGTGGTCAACAACCACTGTGCATTATAGTGAACTGCGCAACTATTTGCCCATTCATTGTTTTGAACCTTGTTTTGTTTTGCTCTGTAGTTGGTGATAGTGTGCATTAAGAACTGGGCTTTTGACAAAGCAAAGGAGGCTTTGACAAAATACTTCCCAAAAAGCAACGTCGGAAAGGTGAGCCAACTCATAACTCCTAAAGAGACGATGGCAACAATACGAACAGTACTAAGAGACATTTAGACCCATCTGTCTTTTAACCTGAGGAACAGGACAGAGACATTTAGACCCGTCTGTCTTTTAACCTGAGGAACAGGACAGAGACATTTAGTCTGTCTTTTAACCTGAGGAACAGGACAGAGACATTTAGACCCATCTGTCTTTTAACCTGAGGAACAGGACAGAGACATTTAGTCTGTCTTTTAACCTGAGGAACAGGACAGAGACATTTAGTCTGTCTTTTAACCTGAGGAACAGGACAGAGACATTTAGTCTGTCTTTTAACCTGAGGAACAGGACAGAGACATTTAGTCTGTCTTTTAACCTGATGAACAGGACAGAGACATTTAGACCCATCTGTCTTTTAACCTGATGAACAGGACAGAGACATTTAGACCCATCTGTCTTTTAACCTGAGGAACAGGACAGAGACATTTAGTCTGTCTTTTAACCTGAGGAACAGGACAGAGACATTTAGTCTGTCTTTTAACCTGAGGAACAGGACAGAGACATTTAGTCTGTCTTTTAACCTGAGGAACAGGACAGAGACATTTAGACACATCTGTCTTTTAACCTGAGGAACAGGACAGAGACATTTAGTCTGTCTTTTAACCTGAGGAACAGGACAGAGACATTTAGTCTGTCTTTTAACATGAGGAACAGGACAGAGACATTTAGACCCGTCTGTGTTTTAACCTGAGGAACAGGACAGAGACATTTAGACCCGTCTGTCTTTTAACCTGAGGAACAGGACAGAGACATTTAGTTTGTCTTTTAACCTGATGAACAGGACAGAGACATTTAGACCCATCTGTCTTTTAACCTGAGGAACAGGACAGAGACATTTAGACCCATCTGTCTTTTAACCTGAGGAACAGGACAGAGACATTTAGTCTGTCTTTTAACCTGATGAACAGGACAGAGACATTTAGACCCATCTGTCTTTTAACCTGAGGAACAGGACAGAGACATTTAGTCTGTCTTTTAACCTGAGGAACAGGACAGAGACATTTAGTCTGTCTTTTAACCTGAGGAACAGGACAGAGACATTTAGTCTGTCTTTTAACCTGAGGAACAGGACAGAGACATTTAGTCTGTCTTTTAACCTGAGGAACAGGACAGAGACATTTAGTCTGTCTTTTAACCTGAGGAATAGGACAGAGACATTTAGTCTGTCTTTTAACCTGAGGAACAGGACAGAGACATTTAGTCTGTCTTTTAACCTGAGGAACAGGACAGAGACATTTAGTCTGTCTTTTAACCTGAGGAACAGGACAGAGACATTTAGTCTGTCTTTTAACCTGAGGAACAGGACAGAGACATTTAGTCTGTCTTTTAACCTGAGGAACAAGACAGAGACATTTAGACCCATCTGTCTTTTAACCTGAGGAACAGGACAGAGACATTTAGTCTGTCTTTTAACCTGAGGAACAGGACAGAGACATTTAGTCTGTCTTTTAACCTGAGGAACAGGACAGAGACATTTAGTCTGTCTTTTAACCTGAGGAACAGGACAGAGACATTTAGACCCATCTGTCTTTTAACCTGAGGAACAGGACAGAGACATTTAGTCTGTCTTTTAACCTGAGGAACAGGACAGAGACATTTAGTCTGTCTTTTAACCTGAGGAACAGGACAGAGACATTTAGTCTGTCTTTTAACCTGAGGAACAGGACAGACATGTAGTCTGTCTTTTAACCTGAGGAACAGGACAGAGACATTTAGTCTGTCTTTTAACCTGAGGAACAGGACAGAGACATTTAGTCTGTCTTTTAACCTGAGGAACAGGACAGAGACATTTAGTCTGTCTTTTAACCTGAGGAACAGGACAGAGACATTTAGTCTGTCTTTTAACCTGAGGAACAGGACAGAGACATTTAGTCTGTCTTTTAACCTGAGGAACAGGACAGAGACATTTAGTCTGTCTTTTAACCTGAGGAACAGGACAGAGACATTTAGTCTGTCTTTTAACCTGAGGAACAGGACAGAGACATTTAGACCCATCTGTCTTTTAACCTGAGGAACAGGACAGAGACATTTAGTCTGTCTTTTAACCTGAGGAACAGGACAGAGACATTTAGTCTGTCTTTTAACCTGAGGAACAGGACAGAGACATTTAGTCTGTCTTTTAACCTGAGGAACAGGACAGAGACATTTAGTCTGTCTTTTAACCTGAGGAACAGGACAGAGACATTTAGACCCGTCTGTCTTTTAACCTGAGGAACAGGACAGAGACATTTAGTCTGTCTTTTAACCTGAGGAACAGGACAGAGACATTTAGTCTGTCTTTTAACCTGAGGAACAGGACAGAGACATTTAGTCTGTCTTTTAACCTGAGGAACAGGACAGAGACATTTAGTCTGTCTTTTAACCTGAGGAACAGGACAGAGACATTTAGTCTGTCTTTTAACCTGAGGAACAGGACAGAGACATTTAGTCTGTCTTTTAACCTGAGGAACAGGACAGAGACATTTAGTCTGTCTTTTAACCTGAGGAACAGGACAGAGACATTTAGTCTGTCTTTTAACCTGAGGAACAGGACAGAGACATTTAGACCCATCTGTCTTTTAACCTGAGGAACAGGACAGAGACATTTAGACCCATCTGTCTTTTAACCTGAGGAACAGGACAGAGACATTTAGTCTGTCTTTTAACCTGAGGAACAGGACAGAGACATTTAGTCTGTCTTTTAACCTGAGGAACAGGACAGAGACATTTAGTCTGTCTTTTAACCTGAGGAACAGGACAGAGACATTTAGACCCATCTGTCTTTTAACCTGAGGAACAGGACAGAGACATTTAGTCTGTCTTTTAACCTGAGGAACAGGACAGAGACATTTAGTCTGTCTTTTAACCTGAGGAACAGGACAGAGACATTTAGTCTGTCTTTTAACCTGAGGAACAGGACAGACATGTAGTCTGTCTTTTAACCTGAGGAACAGGACAGAGACATTTAGTCTGTCTTTTAACCTGAGGAACAGGACAGAGACATTTAGTCTGTCTTTTAACCTGAGGAACAGGACAGAGACATTTAGACCCATCTGTCTTTTAACCTGAGGAACAGGACAGAGACATTTAGTCTGTCTTTTAACCTGAGGAACAGGACAGAGACATTTAGTCTGTCTTTTAACCTGAGGAACAGGACAGAGACATTTAGTCTGTCTTTTAACCTGAGGAACAGGACAGAGACATTTAGACCCATCTGTCTTTTAACCTGAGGAACAGGACAGAGACATTTAGTCTGTCTTTTAACCTGAGGAACAGGACAGAGACATTTAGTCTGTCTTTTAACCTGAGGAACAGGACAGAGACATTTAGTCTGTCTTTTAACCTGAGGAACAGGACAGAGACATTTAGTCTGTCTTTTAACCTGAGGAACAGGACAGAGACATTTAGACCCGTCTGTCTTTTAACCTGAGGAACAGGACAGAGACATTTAGTCTGTCTTTTAACCTGAGGAACAGGACAGAGACATTTAGTCTGTCTTTTAACCTGAGGAACAGGACAGAGACATTTAGTCTGTCTTTTAACCTGAGGAACAGGACAGAGACATTTAGTCTGTCTTTTAACCTGAGGAACAGGACAGAGACATTTAGACCCGTCTGTCTTTTAACCTGAGGAACAGGACAGAGACATTTAGTCTGTCTTTTAACCTGAGGAACAGGACAGAGACATTTAGTCTGTCTTTTAACCTGAGGAACAGGACAGAGACATTTAGTCTGTCTTTTAACCTGAGGAACAGGACAGAGACATTTAGACCCATCTGTCTTTTAACCTGATGAACAGGACAGAGACATTTAGACCCATCTGTCTTTTAACCTGAGGAACAGGACAGAGACATTTAGTCTGTCTTTTAACCTGAGGAACAGGACAGAGACATTTAGTCTGTCTTTTAACCTGAGGAACAAGACAGAGACATTTAGACCCATCTGTCTTTTAACCTGAGGAACAGGACAGAGACATTTAGTCTGTCTTTTAACCTGAGGAACAGGACAGAGACATTTAGTCTGTCTTTTAACCTGAGGAACAGGACAGAGACATTTAGTCTGTCTTTTAACCTGAGGAACAGGACAGAGACATTTAGACCCATCTGTCTTTTAACCTGAGGAACAGGACAGAGACATTTAGTCTGTCTTTTAACCTGAGGAACAGGACAGAGACATTTAGTCTGTCTTTTAACCTGAGGAACAGGACAGAGACATTTAGTCTGTCTTTTAACCTGAGGAACAGGACAGACATGTAGTCTGTCTTTTAACCTGAGGAACAGGACAGAGACATTTAGTCTGTCTTTTAACCTGAGGAACAGGACAGAGACATTTAGTCTGTCTTTTAACCTGAGGAACAGGACAGAGACATTTAGACCCATCTGTCTTTTAACCTGAGGAACAGGACAGAGACATTTAGTCTGTCTTTTAACCTGAGGAACAGGACAGAGACATTTAGTCTGTCTTTTAACCTGAGGAACAGGACAGAGACATTTAGTCTGTCTTTTAACCTGAGGAACAGGACAGAGACATTTAGTCTGTCTTTTAACCTGAGGAACAGGACAGAGACATTTAGACCCATCTGTCTTTTAACCTGAGGAACAGGACAGAGACATTTAGTCTGTCTTTTAACCTGAGGAACAGGACAGAGACATTTAGTCTGTCTTTTAACCTGAGGAACAGGACAGAGACATTTAGTCTGTCTTTTAACCTGAGGAACAGGACAGAGACATTTAGTCTGTCTTTTAACCTGAGGAACAGGACAGAGACATTTAGTCTGTCTTTTAACCTGAGGAACAGGACAGAGACATTTAGTCTGTCTTTTAACCTGAGGAACAGGACAGAGACATTTAGACCCATCTGTCTTTTAACCTGAGGAACAGGACAGAGACATTTAGTCTGTCTTTTAACCTGAGGAACAGGACAGAGACATTTAGTCTGTCTTTTAACCTGAGGAACAGGACAGAGACATTTAGTCTGTCTTTTAACCTGAGGAACAGGACAGACATGTAGTCTGTCTTTTAACCTGAGGAACAGGACAGAGACATTTAGTCTGTCTTTTAACCTGAGGAACAGGACAGAGACATTTAGTCTGTCTTTTAACCTGAGGAACAGGACAGAGACATTTAGACCCATCTGTCTTTTAACCTGAGGAACAGGACAGAGACATTTAGTCTGTCTTTTAACCTGAGGAACAGGACAGAGACATTTAGTCTGTCTTTTAACCTGAGGAACAGGACAGAGACATTTAGTCTGTCTTTTAACCTGAGGAACAGGACAGAGACATTTAGTCTGTCTTTTAACCTGAGGAACAGGACAGAGACATTTAGTCTGTCTTTTAACCTGAGGAACAGGACAGAGACATTTAGACCCATCTGTCTTTTAACCTGAGGAACAGGACAGAGACATTTAGTCTGTCCTTTAACCTGAGGAACAGGACAGAGACATTTAGTCTGTCTTTTAACCTGAGGAACAGGACAGAGACATTTAGTCTGTCTTTTAACCTGAGGAACAGGACAGAGACATTTAGTCTGTCTTTTAACCTGAGGAACAGGACAGAGACATTTAGACCCGTCTGTCTTTTAACCTGAGGAACAGGACAGAGACATTTAGTCTGTCTTTTAACCTGAGGAACAGGACAGAGACATTTAGTCTGTCTTTTAACCTGAGGAACAGGACAGAGACATTTAGTCTGTCTTTTAACCTGAGGAACAGGACAGAGACATTTAGTCTGTCTTTTAACCTGAGGAACAGGACAGAGACATTTAGACCCGTCTGTCTTTTAACCTGAGGAACAGGACAGAGACATTTAGTCTGTCTTTTAACCTGAGGAACAGGACAGAGACATTTAGTCTGTCTTTTAACCTGAGGAACAGGACAGAGACATTTAGTCTGTCTTTTAACCTGAGGAACAGGACAGAGACATTTAGACCCATCTGTCTTTTAACCTGATGAACAGGACAGAGACATTTAGACCCATCTGTCTTTTAACCTGAGGAACAGGACAGAGACATTTAGTCTGTCTTTTAACCTGAGGAACAGGACAGAGACATTTAGTCTGTCTTTTAACCTGAGGAACAGGACAGAGACATTTAGTCTGTCTTTTAACCTGAGGAACAGGACAGAGACATTTAGTCTGTCTTTTAACCTGAGGAACAGGACAGAGACATTTAGACCCATCTGTCTTTTAACCTGAGGAACAGGACAGAGACATTTAGTCTGTCTTTTAACATGAGGAACAGGACAGAGACATTTAGACCCGTCTGTCTTTTAACCTGAGGAACAGGACAGAGACATTTAGTCTGTCTTTTAACCTGATGAACAGGACAGAGACATTTAGACCCATCTGTCTTTTAACCTAAGGAACAGGACAGAGACATTTAGACCCATCTGTCTTTTAACCTGAGGAACAGGACAGAGACATTTAGTCTGTCTTTTAACCTGAGGAACAGGACAGAGACATTTAGTCTGTCTTTTAACCTGAGGAACAGGACAGAGACATTTAGTCTGTCTTTTAACCTGAGGAACAGGACAGAGACATTTAGTCTGTCTTTTAACCTGAGGAACAGGACAGAGACATTTAGTCTGTCTTTTAACCTGAGGAACAGGACAGAGACATTTAGTCTGTCTTTTAACCTGAGGAACAGGACAGAGACATTTAGTCTGTCTTTTAACCTGAGGAACAGGACAGACATTTAGTCTGTCTTTTAACCTGAGGAACAGGACAGAGACATTTAGTCTGTCTTTTAACCTGAGGAACAGGACAGAGACATTTAGTCTGTCTTTTAACCTGAGGAACAGGACAGAGACATTTAGACCCGTCTGTCTTTTAACCTGAGGAACAGGACAGAGACATTTAGTCTGTCTTTTAACCTGATGAACAGGACAGAGACATTTAGACCCATCTGTCTTTTAACCTGAGGAACAGGACAGAGACATTTAGTCTGTCTTTTAACCTGAGGAACAGGACAGAGACATTTAGTCTGTCTTTTAACCTGAGGAACAGGACAGAGACATTTAGACCCATCTGTCTTTTAACCTGAGGAACAGGACAGAGACATTTAGTCTGTCTTTTAACCTGAGGAACAGGACAGAGACATTTAGTCTGTCTTTTAACCTGAGGAACAGGACAGAGACATTTAGTCTGTCTTTTAACCTGAGGAACAGGACAGAGACATTTAGTCTGTCTTTTAACCTGAGGAACAGGACAGAGACATTTAGTCTGTCTTTTAACCTGATGAACAGGACAGAGACATTTAGTCTGTCTTTTAACCTGATGAACAGTACAGAGACATTTAGACCCGTCTGTCTTTTAACCTGAGGAACAGGACAGAGACATTTAGTCTGTCTTTTAACCTGAGGAACAGGACAGAGACATTTAGTCTGTCTTTTAACCTGAGGAACAGGACAGAGACATTTAGTCTGTCTTTTAACCTGAGGAACAGGACAGAGACATTTAGTCTGTCTTTTAACCTGATGAACAGGACAGAGACATTTAGACCCGTCTGTCTTTTAACCTGAGGAACAGGACAGAGACATTTAGACCCATCTGTCTTTTAACCTGAGGAACAGGACAGAGACATTTAGTCTGTCTTTTAACCTGAGGAACAGGACAGAGACATTTAGTCTGTCTTTTAACCTGAGGAACAGGACAGAGACATTTAGTCTGTCTTTTAACCTGAGGAACAGGACAGAGACATTTAGTCTGTCTTTTAACCTGATGAACAGGACAGAGACATTTAGACCCGTCTGTCTTTTAACCTGAGGAACAGGACAGAGACATTTAGTCTGTCTTTTAACCTGAGGAACAGGACAGAGACATTTAGTCTGTCTTTTAACCTGAGGAACAGGACAGAGACATTTTAGTCTGTCTTTTAACCTGAGGAACAGGACAGAGACATTTAGACCCATCTGTCTTTTAACCTGAGGAACAGGACAGAGACATTTAGTCTGTCTTTTAACCTGAGGAACAGGACAGAGACATTTAGTCTGTCTTTTAACCTGAGGAACAGGACAGAGACATTTAGTCTGTCTTTTAACCTGAGGAACAGGACAGAGACATTTAGTCTGTCTTTTAACCTGAGGAACAGGACAGAGACATTTAGACCCATCTGTCTTTTAACCTGAGGAACAGGACAGAGACATTTAGTCTGTCTTTTAACATGAGGAACAGGACAGAGACATTTAGACCCGTCTGTCTTTTAACCTGAGGAACAGGACAGAGACATTTAGTCTGTCTTTTAACCTGATGAACAGGACAGAGACATTTAGACCCATCTGTCTTTTAACCTAAGGAACAGGACAGAGACATTTAGACCCATCTGTCTTTTAACCTGAGGAACAGGACAGAGACATTTAGACCCATCTGTCTTTTAACCTGAGGAACAGGACAGAGACATTTAGTCTGTCTTTTAACCTGAGGAACAGGACAGAGACATTTAGTCTGTCTTTTAACCTGAGGAACAGGACAGAGACATTTAGTCTGTCTTTTAACCTGAGGAACAGGACAGAGACATTTAGTCTGTCTTTTAACCTGAGGAACAGGACAGACATTTAGTCTGTCTTTTAACCTGAGGAACAGGACAGAGACATTTAGTCTGTCTTTTAACCTGAGGAACAGGACAGAGACATTTAGTCTGTCTTTTAACCTGAGGAACAGGACAGAGACATTTAGTCTGTCTTTTAACCTGAGGAACAAGACAGAGACATTTAGACCCATCTGTCTTTTAACCTGAGGAACAGGACAGAGACATTTAGTCTGTCTTTTAACCTGAGGAACAGGACAGAGACATTTAGTCTGTCTTTTAACCTGAGGAACAGGACAGAGACATTTAGACCCATCTGTCTTTTAACCTGAGGAACAGGACAGAGACATTTAGTCTGTCTTTTAACCTGAGGAACAGGACAGAGACATTTAGTCTGTCTTTTAACCTGAGGAACAGGACAGAGACATTTAGTCTGTCTTTTAACCTGAGGAACAGGACAGAGACATTTAGTCTGTCTTTTAACCTGAGGAACAGGACAGAGACATTTAGTCTGTCTTTTAACCTGATGAACAGGACAGAGACATTTAGTCTGTCTTTTAACCTGATGAACAGGACAGAGACATTTAGACCCGTCTGTCTTTTAACCTGAGGAACAGGACAGAGACATTTAGTCTGTCTTTTAACCTGAGGAACAGGACAGAGACATTTAGTCTGTCTTTTAACCTGAGGAACAGGACAGAGACATTTAGTCTGTCTTTTAACCTGAGGAACAGGACAGAGACATTTAGACCCGTCTGTCTTTTAACCTGAGGAACAGGACAGAGACATTTAGACCCGTCTGTCTTTTAACCTGAGGAACAGGACAGAGACATTTAGTCTGTCTTTTAACCTGAGGAACAGGACAGAGACATTTAGTCTGTCTTTTAACCTGAGGAACAGGACAGAGACATTTAGTCTGTCTTTTAACCTGAGGAACAGGACAGAGACATTTAGTCTGTCTTTTAACCTGAGGAACAGGACAGAGACATTTAGTCTGTCTTTTAACCTGAGGAACAGGACAGAGACATTTAGTCTGTCTTTTAACCTGAGGAACAGGACAGAGACATTTAGTCTGTCTTTTAACCTGAGGAACAGGACAGAGACATTTAGTCTGTCTTTTAACCTGAGGAACAGGACAGAGACATTTAGTCTGTCTTTTAACCTGAGGAACAGGACAGAGACATTTAGTCTGTCTTTTAACCTGAGGAACAGGACAGAGACATTTAGTCTGTCTTTTAACCTGAGGAACAAGACAGAGACATTTAGACCCATCTGTCTTTTAACCTGAGGAACAGGACAGAGACATTTAGTCTGTCTTTTAACCTGAGGAACAGGACAGAGACATTTAGTCTGTCTTTTAACCTGAGGAACAGGACAGAGACATTTAGACCCATCTGTCTTTTAACCTGAGGAACAGGACAGAGACATTTAGTCTGTCTTTTAACCTGAGGAACAGGACAGAGACATTTAGTCTGTCTTTTAACCTGAGGAACAGGACAGAGACATTTAGTCTGTCTTTTAACCTGAGGAACAGGACAGAGACATTTAGTCTGTCTTTTAACCTGATGAACAGGACAGAGACATTTAGACCCGTCTGTCTTTTAACCTGAGGAACAGGACAGAGACATTTAGTCTGTCTTTTAACCTGAGGAACAGGACAGAGACATTTAGTCTGTCTTTTAACCTGAGGAACAGGACAGAGACATTTAGTCTGTCTTTTAACCTGAGGAACAGGACAGAGACATTTAGACCCATCTGTCTTTTAACCTGAGGAACAGGACAGAGACATTTAGTCTGTCTTTTAACCTGAGGAACAGGACAGAGACATTTAGTCTGTCTTTTAACCTGAGGAACAGGACAGAGACATTTAGTCTGTCTTTTAACCTGAGGAACAGGACAGAGACATTTAGTCTGTCTTTTAACCTGAGGAACAGGACAGAGACATTTAGACCCATCTGTCTTTTAACCTGAGGAACAGGACAGAGACATTTAGTCTTTCTTTTAACCTGAGGAACAGGACAGAGACATTTAGTCTTTCTTTTAACCTGAGGAACAGGACAGAGACATTTAGTCTGTCTTTTAACCTGAGGAACAGGACAGAGACATTTAGTCTGTCTTTTAACCTGAGGAACAGGACAGAGACATTTAGTCTGTCTTTTAACCTGAGGAACAGGACAGAGACATTTAGTCTGTCTTTTAACATGAGGAACAGGACAGAGACATTTAGACCCGTCTGTCTTTTAACCTGAGGAACAGAACAGAGACATTTAGACCCGTCTGTCTTTTAACCTGAGGAACAGGACAGAGACATTTAGTCTGTCTTTTAACATGAGGAACAGGACAGAGACATTTAGACCCGTCTGTCTTTTAACCTGAGGAACAGGACAGAGACATTTAGTCTGTCTTTTAACCTGATGAACAGGACAGAGACATTTAGACCCATCTGTCTTTTAACCTAAGGAACAGGACAGAGACATTTAGACCCATCTGTCTTTTAACCTGAGGAACAGGACAGAGACATTTAGACCCATCTGTCTTTTAACCTGAGGAACAGGACAGAGACATTTAGTCTGTCTTTTAACCTGATGAACAGGACAGAGACATTTAGACCCATCTGTCTTTTAACCTAAGGAACAGGACAGAGACATTTAGACCCATCTGTCTTTTAACCTGAGGAACAGGACAGAGACATTTAGACCCATCTGTCTTTTAACCTGAGGAACAGGACAGAGACATTTAGTCTGTCTTTTAACCTGAGGAACAGGACAGAGACATTTAGTCTGTCTTTTAACCTGAGGAACAGGACAGAGACATTTAGTCTGTCTTTTAACCTGAGGAACAGGACAGAGACATTTAGTCTGTCTTTTAACCTGAGGAACAGGACAGAGACATTTAGTCTGTCTTTTAACCTGAGGAACAGGACAGAGACATTTAGTCTGTCTTTTAACCTGAGGAACAGGACAGAGACATTTAGTCTGTCTTTTAACATGAGGAACAGGACAGAGACATTTAGACCCGTCTGTCTTTTAACCTGAGGAACAGGACAGAGACATTTAGACCCGTCTGTCTTTTAACCTGAGGAACAGGACAGAGACATTTAGTCTGTCTTTTAACATGAGGAACAGGACAGAGACATTTAGTCTGTCTTTTAACCTGAGGAACAGGACAGAGACATTTAGTCTGTCTTTTAACCTGAGGAACAGGACAGAGACATTTAGTCTGTCTTTTAACCTGAGGAACAGGACAGAGACATTTAGTCTGTCTTTTAACCTGAGGAACAGGACAGAGACATTTAGTCTGTCTTTTAACCTGAGGAACAGGACAGAGACATTTAGTCTGTCTTTTAACCTGAGGAACAAGACAGAGACATTTAGACCCATCTGTCTTTTAACCTGAGGAACAAGACAGAGACATTTAGTCTGTCTTTTAACCTGAGGAACAGGACAGAGACATTTAGTCTGTCTTTTAACCTGAGGAACAGGACAGAGACATTTAGTCTGTCTTTTAACCTGAGGAACAGGACAGAGACATTTAGTCTGTCTTTTAACCTGAGGAACAGGACAGAGACATTTAGTCTGTCTTTTAACCTGAGGAACAGGACAGAGACATTTAGTCTGTCTTTTAACCTGAGGAACAGGACAGAGACATTTAGACCCATCTGTCTTTTAACCTGAGGAACAGGACAGAGACATTTAGTCTGTCTTTTAACCTGAGGAACAGGACAGAGACATTTAGTCTGTCTTTTAACCTGAGGAACAGGACAGAGACATTTATTCTGTCTTTTAACCTGAGGAACAGGACAGAGACATTTAGTCTGTCTTTTAACCTGAGGAACAGGACAGAGACATTTAGTCTGTCTTTTAACCTGAGGAACAGGACAGAGACATTTAGTCTGTCTTTTAACCTGAGGAACAGGACAGAGACATTTAGTCTGTCTTTTAACCTGAGGAACAGGACAGAGACATTTAGTCTGTCTTTTAACCTGAGGAACAGGACAGAGACATTTAGTCTGTCTTTTAACATGAGGAACAGGACAGAGACATTTAGACCCGTCTGTCTTTTAACCTGAGGAACAGGACAGAGACATTTAGACCCGTCTGTCTTTTAACCTGAGGAACAGGACAGAGACATTTAGTCTGTCTTTTAACATGAGGAACAGGACAGAGACATTTAGACCCGTCTGTCTTTTAACCTGAGGAACAGGACAGAGACATTTAGTCTGTCTTTTAACCTGATGAACAGGACAGAGACATTTAGACCCATCTGTCTTTTAACCTAAGGAACAGGACAGAGACATTTAGACCCATCTGTCTTTTAACCTGAGGAACAGGACAGAGACATTTAGACCCATCTGTCTTTTAACCTGAGGAACAGGACAGAGACATTTAGTCTGTCTTTTAACCTGAGGAACAGGACAGAGACATTTAGTCTGTCTTTTAACCTGAGGAACAGGACAGAGACATTTAGTCTGTCTTTTAACCTGAGGAACAGGACAGAGACATTTAGTCTGTCTTTTAACCTGAGGAACAGGACAGAGACATTTAGTCTGTCTTTTAACCTGAGGAACAGGACAGAGACATTTAGTCTGTCTTTTAACCTGAGGAACAGGACAGAGACATTTAGTCTGTCTTTTAACCTGAGGAACAGGACAGAGACATTTAGTCTGTCTTTTAACCTGAGGAACAGGACAGAGACATTTAGTCTGTCTTTTAACCTGAGGAACAGGACAGAGACATTTAGTCTGTCTTTTAACCTGAGGAACAGGACAGAGACATTTAGTCTGTCTTTTAACCTGAGGAACAGGACAGAGACATTTAGTCTGTCTTTTAACCTGAGGAACAGGACAGAGACATTTAGTCTGTCTTTTAACCTGAGGAACAGGACAGAGACATTTAGTCTGTCTTTTAACCTGAGGAACAAGACAGAGACATTTAGACCCATCTGTCTTTTAACCTGAGGAACAGGACAGAGACATTTAGTCTGTCTTTTAACCTGAGGAACAGGACAGAGACATTTAGTCTGTCTTTTAACCTGAGGAACAGGACAGAGACATTTAGACCCATCTGTCTTTTAACCTGAGGAACAGGACAGAGACATTTAGTCTGTCTTTTAACCTGAGGAACAGGACAGAGACATTTAGTCTGTCTTTTAACCTGAGGAACAGGACAGAGACATTTAGTCTGTCTTTTAACCTGAGGAACAGGACAGAGACATTTAGTCTGTCTTTTAACCTGAGGAACAGGACAGAGACATTTAGTCTGTCTTTTAACCTGAGGAACAGGACAGAGACATTTAGTCTGTCTTTTAACCTGAGGAACAGGACAGAGACATTTAGTCTGTCTTTTAACCTGAGGAACAGGACAGAGACATTTAGTCTGTCTTTTAACCTGAGGAACAGGACAGAGACATTTAGTCTGTCTTTTAACCTGAGGAACAGGACAGAGACATTTAGTCTGTCTTTTAACCTGAGGAACAGGACAGAGACATTTAGTCTGTCTTTTAACCTGAGGAACAAGACAGAGACATTTAGACCCATCTGTCTTTTAACCTGAGGAACAGGACAGAGACATTTAGTCTGTCTTTTAACCTGAGGAACAGGACAGAGACATTTAGTCTGTCTTTTAACCTGAGGAACAGGACAGAGACATTTAGACCCATCTGTCTTTTAACCTGAGGAACAGGACAGAGACATTTAGTCTGTCTTTTAACCTGAGGAACAGGACAGAGACATTTAGTCTGTCTTTTAACCTGAGGAACAGGACAGAGACATTTAGTCTGTCTTTTAACCTGAGGAACAGGACAGAGACATTTAGTCTGTCTTTTAACCTGAGGAACAGGACAGAGACATTTAGTCTGTCTTTTAACCTGATGAACAGGACAGAGACATTTAGACCCGTCTGTCTTTTAACCTGAGGAACAGGACAGAGACATTTAGTCTGTCTTTTAACCTGAGGAACAGGACAGAGACATTTAGTCTGTCTTTTAACCTGAGGAACAGGACAGAGACATTTAGTCTGTCTTTTAACCTGAGGAACAGGACAGAGACATTTAGACCCATCTGTCTTTTAACCTGAGGAACAGGACAGAGACATTTAGTCTGTCTTTTAACCTGAGGAACAGGACAGAGACATTTAGTCTGTCTTTTAACCTGAGGAACAGGACAGAGACTTTTAGTCTGTCTTTTAACCTGAGGAACAGGACAGAGACATTTAGACCCATCTGTCTTTTAACCTGAGGAACAGGACAGAGACATTTAGTCTGTCTTTTAACCTGAGGAACAGGACAGAGACATTTAGTCTGTCTTTTAACCTGAGGAACAGGACAGAGACGTTTAGTCTGTCTTTTAACCTGAGGAACAGGACAGAGACATTTAGTCTGTCTTTTAACCTGAGGAACAGGACAGAGACATTTAGTCTTTCTTTTAACCTGAGGAACAGGACAGAGACATTTAGTCTGTCTTTTAACCTGAGGAACAGGACAGAGACATTTAGTCTGTCTTTTAACCTGAGGAACAGGACAGAGACATTTAGTCTGTCTTTTAACCTGAGGAACAGGACAGAGACATTTAGTCTGTCTTTTAACCTGAGGAACAGGACAGAGACATTTAGTCTGTCTTTTAACCTGAGGAACAGGACAGAGACATTTAGTCTGTCTTTTAACCTGAGGAACAGGACAGAGACATTTAGTCTGTCTTTTAACCTGAGGAACAGGACAGAGACATTTAGTCTGTCTTTTAACCTGAGGAACAGGACAGAGACATTTAGTCTGTCTTTTAACCTGAGGAACAGGACAGAGACATTTAGTCTGTCTTTTAACCTGAGGAACAAGACAGAGACATTTAGACCCATCTGTCTTTTAACCTGAGGAACAAGACAGAGACATTTAGTCTGTCTTTTAACCTGATGAACAGGACAGAGACATTTAGACCCATCTGTCTTTTAACCTGAGGAACAGGACAGAGACATTTAGACTGTCTTTTAACCTGAGGAACAGGACAGAGACATTTAGTCTGTCTTTTAACCTGAGGAACAGGACAGAGACATTTAGTCTGTCTTTTAACCTGAGGAACAGGACAGAGACATTTAGTCTGTCTTTTAACCTGAGGAACAGGACAGAGACATTTAGTCTGTCTTTTAACCTGAGGAACAGGACAGAGACATTTAGTCTGTCTTTTAACCTGAGGAACAGGACAGAGACATTTAGTCTGTCTTTTAACCTGAGGAACAGGACAGAGACATTTAGTCTGTCTTTTAACCTGAGGAACAGGACAGAGACATTTAGTCTGTCTTTTAACCTGAGGAACAGGACAGAGACATTTAGTCTGTCTTTTAACCTGAGGAACAGGACAGAGACATTTAGTCTGTCTTTTAACCTGAGGAACAGGACAGAGACATTTAGTCTGTCTTTTAACCTGAGGAACAGGACAGAGACATTTAGTCTGTCTTTTAACCTGAGGAACAGGACAGAGACATTTAGTCTGTCTTTTAACCTGAGGAACAGGACAGAGACATTTAGTCTGTCTTTTAACCTGAGGAACAGGACAGAGACATTTAGTCTGTCTTTTAACCTGAGGAACAGGACAGAGACATTTAGTCTGTCTTTTAACCTGAGGAACAGGACAGAGACATTTAGTCTGTCTTTTAACCTGAGGAACAGGACAGAGACATTTAGTCTGTCTTTTAACCTGAGGAACAGGACAGAGACATTTAGACCCATCTGTCTTTTAACCTGAGGAACAGGACAGAGACATTTAGACCCATCTGTCTTTTAACCTGAGGAACAGGACAGAGACATTTAGTCTGTCTTTTAACCTGAGGAACAGGACAGAGACTTTTAGTCTGTCTTTTAACCTGAGGAACAGGACAGAGACATTTAGACCCATCTGTCTTTTAACCTGAGGAACAGGACAGAGACATTTAGTCTGTCTTTTAACCTGAGGAACAGGACAGAGACATTTAGTCTGTCTTTTAACCTGAGGAACAGGACAGAGACGTTTAGTCTGTCTTTTAACCTGAGGAACAGGACAGAGACGTTTAGTCTGTCTTTTAACCTGAGGAACAGGACAGAGACGTTTAGTCTTTCTTTTAACCTGAGGAACAGGACAGAGACATTTAGTCTGTCTTTTAACCTGAGGAACAGGACAGAGACATTTAGTCTGTCTTTTAACCTGAGGAACAGGACAGAGACATTTAGTCTGTCTTTTAACCTGAGGAACAGGACAGAGACATTTAGTCTGTCTTTTAACCTGAGGAACAGGACAGAGACATTTAGTCTGTCTTTTAACCTGAGGAACAGGACAGAGACATTTAGTCTGTCTTTTAACCTGAGGAACAGGACAGAGACATTTAGTCTGTCTTTTAACCTGAGGAACAGGACAGAGACATTTAGTCTGTCTTTTAACCTGAGGAACAGGACAGAGACATTTAGTCTGTCTTTTAACCTGAGGAACAGGACAGAGACATTTAGTCTGTCTTTTAACCTGAGGAACAAGACAGAGACATTTAGACCCATCTGTCTTTTAACCTGAGGAACAAGACAGAGACATTTAGACTGTCTTTTAACCTGAGGAACAGGACAGAGACATTTAGTCTGTCTTTTAACCTGAGGAACAGGACAGAGACATTTAGTCTGTCTTTTAACCTGAGGAACAGGACAGAGACATTTAGTCTGTCTTTTAACCTGAGGAACAGGACAGAGACATTTAGTCTGTCTTTTAACCTGAGGAACAGGACAGAGACATTTAGTCTGTCTTTTAACCTGAGGAACAGGACAGAGACATTTAGTCTGTCTTTTAACCTGAGGAACAGGACAGAGACATTTAGTCTGTCTTTTAACCTGAGGAACAGGACAGAGACATTTAGTCTGTCTTTTAACCTGAGGAACAGGACAGAGACATTTAGTCTGTCTTTTAACCTGAGGAACAGGACAGAGACATTTAGTCTGTCTTTTAACCTGAGGAACAGGACAGAGACATTTAGTCTGTCTTTTAACCTGAGGAACAGGACAGAGACATTTAGTCTGTCTTTTAACCCGAGGAACAGGACAGAGACATTTAGTCTGTCTTTTAACCCGAGGAACAGGACAGAGACATTTAGTCTGTCTTTTAACCCGAGGAACAGGACAGAGACATTTAGTCTGTCTTTTAACCCGAGGAACAGGACAGAGACATTTAGTCTGTCTGTTAACCCGAGGAACAGGACAGAGACATTTAGTCTGTCTTTTAACCCGAGGAACAGGACAGAGACATTTAGACTGTCTTTTAACCCGAGGAACAGGACAGAGACATTTAGACCCATCTGTCTTTTAACCTGAGACACCCTATTCCCTATATCATGCACTACTATGGGTCCCTGGTTAAAGTAATGCACTAGAATAGAGTGCCATTTGGAACACAGGGAAAATGTTGACGGTAAGGGTAATGCAGGGTCATGCTGTTAGAGGCTGGTGCAGGGTCATGCTGTTCGAGGCTGGTGCAGGGTCATGCTGTTCGAGGCTGGTGCAGGGTCATGCTGTTCGAGGCTGGTGCAGGGTCATGCTGTCCGAGGCTGGTGCAGGGTCATGCTGTCCGAGGCTGGTGCAGGGTCATGCTGTTCGAGGCTGGTGCAGGGTCATGCTGTTCGAGGCTGGTGCAGGGTCATGCTGTTCGAGGCTGGTGCAGGGTCATGCTGTTCGAGGCTGGTGCAGGGTCATGCTGTTCGAGGCTGGTGCAGGGTCATGCTGTTCGAGGCTGGTGCAGGGTCATGCTGTTCGAGGCTGGTGCAGGGTCATGCTGTTCGAGGCTGGTGCAGGGTCATGCTGTTCGAGGCTGGTGCAGGGTCATGCTGTTCGAGGCTGGTGCAGGGTCATGCTGTTCGAGGCTGGTGCAGGGTCATGCTGTTGGCTTTCTGGAGGTCACGTTACCCTATCTAACCCTGGTGTCCTCCAGAAAGCTATCTTCCTGGGGCTGGTCAACAAGAGGAGCAGCATGCATTCAGTCCTGGAGCAGGTCACCTACCAGCAGTTTAAACAAGAGATGCTGCAGTTCTGTGAAAGCCTGTTCACCTACTCTCATCCTATGCTGTGCAGGGTATGCATGTATGTATTGTATTCCCTCAGGAGCACTCTGGCTGTGTCCCAAGTGTCACCCCTCTCCCTATAGTGTATTGTTTTTGGTCAGGGGACATTAGGGACACAACCTTTCCAGTTACCTTGCCCAAACTCCAAAGGTCATTGGGCCCCACCGCCACAGTGTGTGGATATTCAGGGAGCTCCAACAGTATTGGGATCGTGACACATTGTTTGTTGCTTTGGCTCTGTACATGTCGGATACATTTGCCAATAATCCCAATACTTTTGGAGCTCACTGAGGTCGACAACTTGAGTAGAATACCTTAAATTGAAGTACAACCTTCATTCCGCTCTTCCTTCAAGTAGTCACCAATCTGTATGTTCAGATGTTTGCCATCTTATGGCTGTCATGATGGCGTGAGAGACAAGTAAAGATGCCATTCATTAGCATGGGAAGACCTGGGTCTTGTTCATTAGGCACCAAACGGAAGAAAACTGACTGAAACAGGGAGGGACTGTCTGGACTTGCTCTAATTAGAAACGCTCGTTTTTGTTTTCCGTTGCATAACATTTTGCTCTGGTGTGCCCTAATGAATACGACCCTACCTTGATCATTCCCTCCAGTCAACCCAGTCTAAACTGCCTGACCCTCTCTTTCCCTCCAGTCTACACTGCCTGACCCTCTCTCTCCCTCCAGTCTACACTGCTTGACCCTCTCTCTCTCCCTCCAGTCTACACTGCCTGACCCCCTCTCTCTCCCTCCAGTCTACACTGCCTGACCCCCTCTCTCTCCCTCCAGTCTACACTGCCTGACCCTCTCTCTCTCCCTCCTGACTAAACTGCCTGACTACCAGTCATATCACTACCCTGCTGCTTCCTGTCCTATGGTAGCCTGGATATCAGTCTGTTTAGCTAACGTTCCACTCCTTGTCATGACAATCAAGGAGTGGCATGTCATCCCAAACAGAGTGGATTTCTCCAGGCTAGTCCTATGGACTGTTCTGCTCCCCAGTTTGTCTATAGTTAAATGTTGTTGATATTGTTCCTTGTCTCATCTGTTTGGCTGCCTCTTTTCATTGTTCAACGTGTATTGGGAGTGACCCCTGGTTAATGCACTTGGACTGAATCTGACTTGACCCCAGGCAGGGCTCAGACGCTGTGTTGGAGCAGTATGTCCCCAGGTCCCAGACAGTCCAATGGAGGCTTGCCTTGCTGACCTGGTTCCCCCAGCAGATCTGGCACCTGAGGCAGGCCCACAGTGGAATAGCCGAGGCTGGGCTTATACCACAGCCAGGCTGGTTATGGAGCCAGCCAGCCAGGTGAGAGAAGAGAGCGAAGCAGCAGGGTTGAGGATTTAATGCAAGTGCCTGTTTTCTTTGAGTTGATAATTAATCACTTGGTGGATTGATAATTGTGAGTGAAGTGAGCAGGAGGAATAGGGGTTTGGAGTAATTCAATTAATGGATAGAATTTGAACAAACTTCTTGAATGGCCTCTTTTTTAAATCTGGTGTGCAGGATTCTACGGCCTCTCTAGAGCAGACTGTAGCAGAGAGGGAGGAGCCGGTAGCTGAGAGTGCGGAATCAGTATCCAACGGGGAGGAGTCAGCCCAGACGTCAGTCAGCCGGTTGGACACACTAAGCTCCACCTGCAGCCAACTCATAGGGAAGTGTCGCCAACAACAAACCTGGAAGATAACCAAGAGTAAGTCAAGAACAAAAAGGACGTCCCTGCACGTAGTACTGCGTTAATGGAAGCACCTTCAAACCTTCTCTCTTTAACACATTTTTAATGAGGGACACGTGTTGACTAGTTTGACGAGGGTAGTGGAAGTTGACTGAAAGGGAGAGAGACTACCTGACCTTGTCCAAATAAGAAATGCTTGCCAATTGTTTTGATATGGTGTGCCCTAATGAATATGACCTCTCTCTGACTCCAGGACCTTGTCTGAGGAGGATGTGTGTATTCAGGATGACACCTGTGGTGGATTAATTTCTGTATTACCAAATGAGGAGCGAGAGAGAGACAAACTTCACACACCAGTCAAAGTTATACTTAAACTACATCTTTAATAATAATTAAGCTTTGCAATAGAATTTGACTTTCAACAATTCACTATCTAATCAACCGTTGAGAGTGCCGCCACAATGGCAACTGAGATCTTTTATAGCAAAGATCCACCCCCCTAGTCGACATGACAAACCACAGATAATAGGAACTGTTCACAAAGAAAGACTTTTACTTGAGAGAGGAGTATCCCATAGCCAGATAGCATTCGCTGTAAATTATCGTTCAGTTTGGTCTCTAGGACGAGGTTCTAATCTCTTTCCTGGTACTTCATAGTACAAAAGCACCAACTAATCCAATGGCATATATCAATTGTCAACTCTAGATACTCACATCTCAAGTAAACCCCCTTTTGACATCACTCCTGGACAAGCTCACTGAGGGGAGTGAGCCTCTAGGTCATACACTATCCCAGGATAAGTTTAAGATCAGAGAGGACCTACAATGTTTCCAGAAACTGCCATACAACTCCCCCCAATGGGAAAAGGAGGAAGTGACTGGCGCACAGACATTGGAGACAAGTAATTGGTTCCCTATTAATCACGTCATCCCTTCACATGGTTTAATAATAGGTAAAGACACATTCACATATGAAGACAATGTTCCACTCTGTCCTCTTCCCTTTCTGATATTCTGCATAGCACCAGGGACATGTGAAAGACAAGCCTGACCTCTCCCCTCTCTGGGCCCCAGGTGACTGAGCCCCAGCTGAGGGAAAAGTGCAACTGCCATCACCAGAGTCCGAAGGGATACATTCTAATGACAAGTATATCACATCAGCATATTATGCAAATAAAACATCTTAATTATCTGTTACCCAACTAATTCTGATTCATCCGCCACGCACCCCTGAGCTCCCTGCTCATATAGAACATACCACCCGATCCACTTCTGCCCCCCAGAGAGGCTCCACCCCCCAGAATCTCTCCAGCGCTCCACCAATCAGGCCTTTATGTTTGAGTGTCCAGACGGAAGCCACTCCTCAGTAAAAGGCACATGACATGCCGCTTGTAGTTTGCCAAAAGGGCACCTTAAGGACTTTCAGACCATTATAAATAAGATTCTCTGGTCTGATGAAACCAAGATTTAACTCTTTGGCCTGAATGCCAAGCATCACGTCTGGAGTAAACCTGGCACCATCCCTACGGTGAAGCATGGTGGTGGCAGCATCATGCTGTGGGCATGTTTTTCAGGGACTGTGAGATTTTAGTCAGGATCAAGGGGAAAAATGAACGGAGCAAAGTACAGAGAAATCCTTCATGAAAACCTGCTCCCGAGCACTCAGGACCTCAGACTGGGGCGAAGGTTCACCTTGCAACAGGACAACGACCCTAAGCACACAGTCAAGACAATGCAGGAGTAGCTTCCGGACAAGTCGCAATGTCATTGAGCGGCGCAGCCAGAGCCCGGACTTGAACCAGATCTAATATCTCTGGAGAGACCTGAAAATAGTTAGGTCTGGAAGGCCAGCATCCTGGAATCGCCTCTTCACTGTTGACGTTGAGACAGGTGTTTTGCGGGTACTATTTAATGAAGCTGCCAGTTGAGGACTTGATTCATAAATCCTCTCAGGGTAGGGGTGGTGATCTAGGATCAGGCCTTCGGGTAGGGTTGGTGATCTAGGATCAGGTCTCCGGGTAGGGGTGGTGATCTAGGATCAGGCCTTCGGGTAGGGTTGGTGATCTAGGATCAGGCCTTCGGTTATAGGGGTAGTGATCTAGGATCAGGCCTTCGGTTATAAGGGAAGTTTAGGGTTCAGGTTAAGGTCAGGATTAGGGTCAGGATTGAGGTTATAGTCAAGGTTAGGTTTAGGGTTAGGGTGAGCTGGGGTTAGGATGGTTCAGGTTAGTGTTAAGATCAGGGTTAGAAAGGTTAAGGTCTCTAATACTTTTCATTAAGGCCTGTGGGATTACAAGTACACCATTTTTTAATCCAACATCGTTCCTTGATCTGTCTGTGTTTTAATGACCACCCTTGGTTCGATTCCAACCCTGCTATTCTTAACTGAGCTACTGGATGAGATCTAAAGTGGGTGTATAATGTGGTTTTAACCGACTCTTTTCTTATATGATATAGATGTCGTTTGAGTCTGGCTTCCAAGGTGTTCCTAGTTTCTCCAATATACAGTTTCCCACATTGTGGACATTCAATTCCATATACAATGTTGGTGGTCTTCAATTGAAATCCCTCCCATACTGGAGCCCCTAGACCCGACCATTTATTCTGAATGTATTTTACTTGTCTAAAATGTGATCCACTCCGCACTGGCTTCTCCCTAAATCCAGAGTGTACCAGCACATCTTTCAAGTTTTTATTTCGCTGATATGCCGATATTACTCTGAACTGTTGGAGAATCTCCACATCCTCCCTTGTCTGCTTAAAATGATCCTTCACTATGGAGTTAAACTTCATAGAAGACTGTGAATATGTGGTGACAAATGGGATAATGCTTCCATCATTACTAGTCCTCCCATATATAGGTTTAGTTACAAACATAGTGTTCACCTCTGCTCTTATAGTGCGGAGGAAAGGTTTCGAGTATCCTCTGGGTCTGAGAGCCTTAAAAATAATTCCTATGTTTTCCCTGTGTACAAATCCTGTGAAATCTGATACGCTGCGACTTTATCAACCCTCTGTAGGTGCGTTTCGGATGAAAACTGGACTTATGTAAGAGGGAATGAGTGTCAGCAGGTTTAAAATAAACCTTTGTTGCTAATTCCTTCATGTTATCACTACCCTCCACAAAAAAATACCTGTGTCCAAAAATTACATTAGTTCCGGCTGAACATTGTTTAATCGTAATTGACGGATGATGTGTATTCAAAATCTTCACAAATTCCATAAATTCTGAGAGGGAATGTGTCCATAACCCAAATATATAATCTAGATACCGTAAATACAAGATTGGAAGCTTTATGCATTTGGGGAAGGCTGATTGTTCCCATTCCGCCATATAAATATTGTCATATGACGGGGAAAACTTCTTTCCCATAGCTGTATCATGGATTTAAAGAAAACCGTTAGAGTAGAATTCAAAGTAATTTCTTGTTAGACTAAGTTCCAGTAATTGTGATAATGCCCCATCTTGTCTATCTAGGTCTGGATATTTATGGAATATGTTTTGATTGCTCTAGGACCCAAGTTGGTGTCAATGTTGGTATACAAGGAGTCAATATCAATTGAAAAAATTGAGGCACACTAATTTCTTTCAATTTTGTCACAAATTCATACGTGTCTTTAATGAAGCTTTGATGTTTCCGTGACAGAGGATTTATGAAATAATCGAAGTACTCCACTAATCTATATGATTCCGAACCACAGTCCGATACAATCGGCCTACAACATGGAACCTCAGAAGGAATTGTCCAAGTCTCAGGAGGTTTGTGGATTTTAGGCAACAAATAAAATTGTCTAGGGTGTGGGGTATCTGGTCCATATAGGTAAAACATTTGTTTGTAATGTAGTTACTCTCATAAAGTTCCACCTATAATCTGCCTCATTTGTCTCTGGGTCTCCTGCTGCAATGAATGAGTCAGTGGTCTATAATGTTTAGAATTACTCAATTGTCTTTTAGCCTCTATGAGGTACAGGGTTTTATCCAATATAACAAGCTTTGATCCTTTATCTGCTGGTTTTATAACTATGTTTGAATTCTTACTTTTGAATTAAAGTCTGGGTAAGGGTTAGGCTTAGGTTTATGGGAAATTCTGTTTATTGAGGTGTTTTTCACCTTGAGTTGCACTGGCCTATTGTGATCTAGTCTGTTATCCAATCCTGGGTTTATGTAAAGATTTGTGTTTGTGAAAATGTAAAATGTATGAATAGTTGACCTACCCTTATTTTTTTGCCATTCAGTCCAAGTGGAGCCGAAAATCTAAGGGTGGCTATCCACTTGGATTCTGCGGCCTTTCTCTGGGCTATAGTCCCGGTGGAGATAGTTTCTAGCCCAGTGATGTTCAGGTGTATAATGGGTTTGTGTTTGGAAATGTGTGACTAGATGTGTGGACAATTTATTATTAGTGATTGTATATATGTGTTGTTTAAGACGTGTTAAGATTGTAAACCCAGTTTCCCCGACATAGATTTTATGACATAATGCACAGGTGACTGCATAAACCATATTGGTGCTGTTTATGTTCATCAGTTGTTTGATTGGGCAGAAGGTGTGTGCGTGTGGTTTGTTGTCTGTAGTAGTGATATTCCATGGGAGAGGGCCTGTTCAAAAATGTAACATGGATTAAGAGGTCCTTTAGGTTGGGATTCCTCCTGTATGCTGAGATGGGTTGGAATGGTTGTAGTGGGAGGAAGACATGTTGTGTATTTAAAAATGTGCTTTTTAGTCTTGAGTTTATGCGTTGGTTTGTGTCTGAATGGGTGCTGATGATAGGTAACCTCTGGGGCTCAGACCCTGTACCCAAGATGGGAGTGGGGGTTCGAGGGAAAGTATGAGGGTAGCGGAAGGGGATTGGATTGGGATTCAGACCCTGGTTAGGGAAGGGGAGAGAACGGGATATGGGTGGCTGGCCCAGAGGTCTGTGGTGGTGGTATTGAGGGTGGAGGTCGGAGTCAGCCCCAGTGTTCTGGTGGTCCTTATAGGCATTCTGGTCCTGATCCTGGGGTTTAGGGTAAGGGTTGGGATTAGGGTTAGAAACCAGGTTCTGTGGGTTAAGGTTAGGGCTAGGGTTAGGGTCAGGAACAGTGCCACCTGGGTTAAGGTTAGGAGGGAGAAGCAATTGATTTTGGATGATGCTTACAAGCGTGTCAACTTTGATGCACCTCAGTGACCGCTTTGAGTACCCCCTCCTCAATGCCTCAAATAATGTGTGTAGCTGTATTGAAATCCGTCTGTTGAGTACATAATCTGTAGAATCGGATGAGTTGTGATTTGACAATTCCCCTAAAGGTATGTTTGGGGTGGAAACTGGATCGGTGGAGTAATGCATGTATGTCTGTTTCTTTGAAGTAAACTTTAGTGTGTAGGTCAACTATGGTTGCTTCAGTGTCCGGAAAGAAAACGGTGGTGTCTAAGAAGTTTATTCTATGTGGGCGTATGACATATATAACTGTAATGGTGGGATGGTGATTGTTCTAGATGTCTATGAATGTGGTGAAGTCCTGTAGATTGTGTTGCCACACTCCGAAGATATCATCCAGGTAGCGTTTGTAAAACAAGGAAAGCAGTGGGCATTTTCCCAAAGCTGTAGTCTCCTAGTCCGCCATATATATGCTTGGTATGCTGGAGCGAACTTTTTGCCCATTGCTTTCCAATGAATCTGTAGATAGTATTGGATGTTAAATGTAAAGTCATTATTTCTGACCCCCAATTCAAGTAGCTGTAGGATGTGTTTGTCTGGTCTCTGTCTGTCTGGACATCTTCGGAGTGTGGCTTCCACTGCTGCCATCCCTGAGGGGATGTCTATGTTTGTATAAAGAGAGTCTATATCTACGGTGAAAAGGTATGCCTGTGCTGGAACTGGGATTTTTACGAAGTGTGTCTATGAAGTGATATGTGCCATTAATGTAACTGGCATGTTTCTGTGAGATGGGATTGAGAAAATGATCTATGAATTCGGCTGCTGGAGATGACTCACTACCACATTCCGAGACGATGGGTCTTCCCGTGGGGACCCGAAAAGGGACGGTCCACGTCTCTGGTGTTTTGTGAATTTTTGGTAAGAGGTAAAATAATCTCTGTCTCGGTATATCAGGTCCATCTAAATATTCTTTCTGTCTATGTGAGATAAATGTATTTTTATAAAGGTACGCTAAAATCTGTCTGACTCGTGTCTGTGTCTGCATCTGTGGGGATGGGTGTGTAGTGTTGTATATTGGAAAGTTGGCGATTGGCTTCCAAGAGATATTGCTATTTATCACTATCTTGGAGCCTTTGTCTGCTGGTTTAATTGTTATATGTTTGTTTTGTCTTAGCTGGGTTATCGCTAGTCTTTCTTCTTGTGTAATGTTATGTGTGGTTGTAATAGTAGAGCTATGTAAATCTCTGATAATCTGTGTGTTGGTTTTAATACGTTTTCTGATCGGTTGTGATAATGTCTTTAGTGGGGGTACCCATTGGGATCTTGCAGTGAATGGTTGCGTAATAAAATCAGTAGTGTAGTCAAAATGGTCTAATAACTTGAGGTTTCTATGGAACCTATGGATGTCCCTTTGCAGGTCCCCATAGTCAGACCGTGTCGGTGTCAGGACAAACGTCAGTCCCTTCTCCAGCAGCCGAGTCTCAGAAAAGGATAGAACAAATACCATGGATAGATTCATAGTGTTGGTGGAGGGGCTGCCCTATGCACGTACCCTCTTCTACCACTTCAGCTGAGTGGCCCAATGTTTCAGTATTTTGGCTGCTGTAGCTGGTGTCCAATGTATGTAGTCATGATTTTCAGTGATGAATTCTGAGTGGTGTATTTCAAGTGGGGCATTGCAATGTGTAGTGATGTATGTGTTGATATGTTTCAGCATGTCCTTCTGTTGACGTGTGAGGTTGGGTGAGAAGTTGATGATTGGCCAGTAGATGGTGGCATTGGGGTACATGACTGTGGCTTTGTTGTGAAGTATCTGTAGTTGGCTTATGGGTGTTGATGTCCTTTCCTGGTCTTTGTTATTTATCCCCAAGGACAGCACAACCACCTTGGTGTTGGGGTGGACTTGGCCAAAACCCCAGTAATGTGATGACATTGTGCTCCTGGATAAACTATCTATCTGAATGTGTTTTGAAAGGGTGTGGTGGATTTCTACTAAGGTTAGAATCTCCTATGATGATGATCGGTTTATGTGAAGTTATATAACAATCATATGTCCTTCTTGTGCTCAAATTGTCTGGTGGGTCGATACAATAATCTGAGAGATGGTGGAGATGTTGGGGTGGAGTGTCTAGGTAGAGGAGAGAGTCTAACCATTGGTTCTTGCCCAATCTTTTTCATAGTACCCAAGATAAGTGGGGTGGGTACAAGGTTTCCAGTATGTGGAGAAGAAAGTATTGGAGATGTTTCAGAGGGGAAATTGAGTTCCAGTCTCACCATAGGTTCTTTGGGGAGCCCATTTTTTGGAGACATACTACGTGGAGTGGGTAGTAAGGGCGGTCTGGTGTGTGGAGAAGTAGGTGTTGGGGAGGGTTCAGACGGGACATTGCTGGGATTTAACTTCCCTTTAGTCTGTCCGATCATCACATTTTTATCACCCTTAGCCCCTTTCTCCTTATTCACCGTCTCAGTGGGGTTTATGGGTATGTTGATTTGGGTCTCTGTGGAAACAGAAGTAAAGATGTTAGTGTCTGGGCTAGATGGACCTGAGATGTTCAAGTCAGAGTACACCGCCACATTATTAGATCTAGGTTTACCGGGTGGTTGTGCTGTCCCTATTGCTACGGTGAGTGGAGAGGTGGTTGGAATGGCCACTTGGCTCCAAGGTGTATGGATCACCTGGGCCTCAATCGTAACTGTCTTTGGTTTGGCTGTGATATGTGAGTTTTCAACTACGGTAGATTGTAGAGGTGGGAAGTCCTCTTCTATTAATTAAAAGTTAGTGATGAATGGGTGAGTGTCAGATCGGAGTGCTATACTGGGCTGGGCAATTGTTTCTGGGGGCTGAGTTGTTGTTGCTTGACTGGAGTGAGGGAATATCAAGTTTGGTGTTAATAACCCCATCCCTGTCTCCTGTGTGGTGTGTGGAAGGGTTTTGTTTGACGGGCTGGAAAATGGGGGCCACAATGTCTAAAGCATATTTCTCATTACTCAGTCTGGAGGCAGTGTGAGGCTCTTCCAATTTGGCCAGATCTGGGAATCTGTGGTGTAGTTTTGGCTACTGCAGGTTTGATTAGCCTGACAGCCATAAGTGATGGGATTTTTTCTATTGGAGTTTGTTTGGAAGGTCCTGTCATCTGGGTAGGTGGTCTAGGGTTCTTAGTGGCTCGTGGAGGAAAACCTCCAGTTCTCGGAGTTGGGGTAGGGGTAGTGAAATGATGTAGAATGGCTGAGGTGGGAAGTGGAGCCTCTGTAGCTACTTGGTCCTGTAAGAGGGCTGTCACTGTGGGGAATGTACTATCGTGCAATCTATGCTTGTACCTGTGTTCAGCCCAACGAACCGCTGTCTGAAAGGCGATATCGTTGAAAGGAAAGCCTGTAGGGGACATAGTGTTCAGTATGGTCTCATAATGTTCAAGCAAGATATGCATGTTAGCCAACATCCAATTGTTAGTGTTTACTGACACGTTCTGCTTTGTAGATGTGTTTGGGGAAGATGGTTTTATAAAGTCTGTCAATTTCCTTACGTGTTTCATCATTCCCACTGGAAATGTCTGTTTCCAGTGCATGTAGGATAATGTGTTTGTGGTGTGTAGCTTGTACCAGTTTAAAATAAGTCTTGGTTATGTGTTGGATGGAAGGTGTTGTGTTTAGTTCTATGGTGTGAGCGTTAGTCTCCCCCTCTTCTGGAAGGGTTTCTAAAACAGTGAACCTATTACTGTGCATATTTAATCCAGCTACTGTTCATTGACATACAAGAACCGTACTTCAGGTGTGTTTACCACCTTCAATTTGAAGTCATGTTGTGTATTTAAAAATGTGCTTTTCAGTCTTGAGTTTATGCGTTGGTTTGGGTCTGAATAGGTGCTGATGATAGGTAACCTCTGGGGCTCAGACCCTGTACCCAAGATGGGAGTGGGTGCTCGAGGGAAAGTCTGAGGGTAGCGGAAGGGGATTGGATTGTGGATTCAGACCCTGATTAGGGAAGGGGAGAGAACGGGATATGGGTGGCTGGCCCAGAGGTCTGTGGTGGTGGTATTGAGGGTGGAGGTCGGAGTCAGCCCCAGTGTTCTGGTGGTCCTTATAGGCATTCTGGTCCTGATCCTGGGGATTAGGGTTAGAAACCGGGTTCTGTGTGTTAGGGTTAGGGGTTTAGGGTTTAGGTTTTTGTTTGTTAAGGAATCCACAAGGTCGATCTGATGCCTTCAAGCTAATGCAGAGACCGGGGCGGAGGGTTGCACTCCGCTTGCCGAATGGTAGTCAAGGGGTCCGGGCACAGATCCGCCCAGGTTGTAGAACCCTATAGTTGCCCACTTTAGTAGAGTTGGGTTTGGGGTATGTTGGTTTAAGATGTCTTCATACTTGGTCATACATACATTTTAAGTCCATGTAGGGTGGAGGTTAGGGTAAGTGTGAGGTTGGGTTAGGATAGGGGTGGGGTTAGGTTTTTGTTTGTTTGGGATTCCACAAGGTTGATCTGATGCCATTTGAAGTCCATGTAGGGGGTAGGGTTAGGTTTTATATTTGGTAGGGTTAAAATAAACTTTCGTTTTTTCTAGGTGCACAGGCCTGTTCCTATGTGCCCCTCCAATGTCTTAATAAAATGCTGTATAAGTGTCGCTAGATGGCAGCATAGGATCATAAATAAAACAAAGATGGTACTGAGAGAGTCTTAAAAGCAGTAGGCCAGGCTTCCGGAGGGCCGAATTTTCGAAGTCATGAATAAACAAGTGCATGCTCTGAAATCAATCAGTTTTAGAACTATTTATTAACAGAGAAACATACACATTATCCATCAAACCACCTTTTTTTCAAAATTGAAATTATCGTATTACAACTAAAAAGGTTAAACCCCTCCAACGCCCTATCCCTGTTTCTCATTTAAACCCTCCAGTGTAATGGTTTTGAAAACTCTGATCCAATTGCTTTCTGCTGCCCCTCGCTGACTCCCGGTCCACCCAGGACCCGACTGCAGACTCGATACACTGCGGTTGGTGATGGGGTGATCTTGAAAGTGATTAACCAGTACTGTATGTAATTATGCTTGTTTAATGTTGTACAGATGTCTTTTCAACCGGGTTTCTATTGTATGTTTTGTTTGACCGATATAGGGTTTATTGCATATTGTACAGATGATAATATAGATAACATTGGAGGTGCTGAGGGAGAGGCTTTCTGTGATCGGGGCAGAGGTGTCACTGTGGGGATTGGAGATTAATTTGCTCTGTCTGTAGTGGGTGGCATGGTGTTTGGGGGGTTGTGGTGGTATGTTACTGAACTTTGCCTGACTGAGTATAAGTCTTTGAGATTTTTATTCTTCCTGAATGCTGAAATGATTCTGTAAGGATGAAGGGGTGGGTAAACCTGTTGTACTATGGAGAAGTTGTATTTTAGTGCTTGATGTAGGGGTCTGACTCTTTTTGTGAAAATGTTGATACCAAGGGGATGAGTATTTTCTGTTGATGGGATGATGAGGAGGAAGGGTTAAGGTTAAGGTTGGGAGCGGGATGCGAACCTGGGTTAAGGTTTAGGGGTGGGATGCGAACCCGGGTTAGGTTCTTTGCTAGTTGTGGAGTCGGTTGATCCTCTTCCATCTCTGCCATGTGGAAACCGGAGGGAGGATTAGGGAGGGTGACTCCACGGCATTGACACCCGCCAGAGGGATCCGGGTACAACCAGACAGAGTTGTAGACCCCTTGGTTGCCCACCTGTAATAAAAAGGCTCTGGGGTGCGATTGCTGGGCGTTAGGGTCAGTCCGTCAGTAGGGTTGGGGTGAGGCTACACACACATACAGTATGCTTAAAAATATCTTCCGAACGTTTCTTCTTACAAAATTGAAAAATGTGTAAAAAGGACTTTAGTCCTTTATGTACACCCCATCACGAGCATAATGTGCATTACTACAGAGTCTCAAATAGTGAAATCTGATATTGTGATGAACACCAATTGTTTAACGATTAACTTAAACTAGTTCTTTCCATAATTGAACTTGAGTTGTAAACCATGTGGTGCGCTGCACAGAAAACATTAAGCCTTGATCTTGGACTTCCCTTAAACTATCACAATGTGTCATATGCAGGCACAACCCTTGCTACATCCAATTTCCCACCTTTGCATTGTTTGAAAGTCCCAATCACACCCCAATTTTGTTTTTAAAGACATTTATTTTGGTAATTTTGCTTTATATGACATTAATCTTTGGAGATATAACAATGTTGTTGGTAAGGAATTTACATTTGTATGTCAGTATTTTGTGGTGTGTTATATCTTGTTTTATTTCTTATGGTCAATTTGACCATTGCCATTTCACAATATTCAAGTCACATACAAGGAAGTCAGGTACAACATGGTGCACAGAAAGTAATTCATATCTGATTGGTCACCAAAAAAAAGGTTGTACAAAAACACAGACATACACAAAAACAAGAATCACTTGCTGTAATCAGTAAGACATTTTCAGGACACAACATAGCCATAACACCTCAATTTCACATGTTGCCTCCACTCACAAAATACAACTGTGAATCATTGGTAACTTTGTTGATTGCCTCCCCATCCCCGATAACTTGTTAGATTTCCTTCCTCTTAGCACCCACTTCTTGTATTTTCAACTCGGGATGCTTCTATTCCTCAAAAAAGAGAGAACTGCCTGGTTGGTAAAGACAGGAAGATAACTTGTTTGATAAATAGCTTGCAGATTTTGTTGTGTGGTTATTGGGTGACACCGTATCACGTTGAAGCAATAAGGAACCCAGAGAAAGAGCAGTGGACGTTCTCAGCGGCAAAGATGCCATTGGCCTCATCATCGGGAATCTGAAGGTAGACTGTATCATTCACATCGAGCATAAGGACAGTGCTACCGGACATCTGGTCCAGGAAGCCCTTGTTGTACTCATCATAGCTGAACATGACCGGCGTGACGTTCTTGTACAGAGCCACCAGAGCATGAGCCCCATTCACGTGAATGGTGTATGAGAAGTAGTAGACTCCAGGGACCTGGCAAGTGAACTTCCCAGTGGTAGTGTCATAGTGATTCTCTGCATTGTACACCTCGTTGTCAAACTTAATGGGTTCCCCAGATGGAGGATAAGGACTAGCCAGGGAAACAGAGAAAGCAGACATTAGGGCCTTGACAAGAGTAGGCACCATGACCTCACCCATGCCTATGCTCTTCTCGAAAATCACCTCGCCAGGAGGACCAGGTGGGCCGGGAGGTCCAGCAGGGCCTTGGCCACCATCCTGACCATCACTACCAGGGAGCCCAGGGGGACCCTGAGGGCCAAGGATTCCCTTAGCGGCCTGTCCAGCTGGGCCAGGGAGACCTGGGTGTCCTTTAAGGCCAGGTGTACCTGCGGAACCAGCAGGTCCAACCGGGCCTCTGGTACCTGGGGCACCGGCAGCTCCAGCCTCACCTGCCTCACCATTGCGCCCTGGGAAACCTTTGGGCCCGGCAGGTCCTGGGACACCTGAAGCACCAGTTGAACCTGTGTGGCCAGTGTCACCTTTGTTACCTGGAGCTCCAGTGGCTCCACTGGCACCAGTTGGCCCTGTTGCCCCAGTATAACCTTGCTTGCCCTGGAAACCTTGTGCTCCCTGATCTCCCTTATATCCCTTTGGTCCCTGGGGTCCCATTGCACCTGTGTCACCTTTGGGACCCATTTCCCCAGTATCTCCCTGGAAGCCTCTTGCACCCTGAGGACTGGCAGGACCCATGGGCCCAGTAGCACCAGTAGCTCCAGTATATCCCTGTGCTCCTGGCTCACCCTTCTGACCTGTTGTACCTGTGCTTCCTACAACTCCCCTTTCACCTTTCTGTCCATTTGCTCCTGGCTTTCCATATCCTGGGATACCAGGAGCACCAGTTGCTCCAGTTGATCCCTGATGACCTTTAGGACCAGATGAACCAGGCATACCTGGAGCCCCATTATCACCTGATTTTCCGGGCTGACCTACACCAGGAACCCCAGTGTGGCCCTTAGCACCTGGCAATCCAATGGGACCAGCAGCCCCATCCCTACCTGGGCTACCTGACTTTCCTGCCTCACCTGGGAATCCTGGCTTGCCTGGCTTTCCAACACCGACTGCTCCAGGCTGCCCAGCTGGTCCCATAGGTCCCACAGCCCCTGTCTTACCTTGTGCCCCTAGGATACCCACTCCTCTGTCCCCTTTAGCTCCTGACGAACCAGGCACACCTGGATGTCCCTTAAGACCTGTTTCCCCCCTTGGTCCCATTGCTCCGGGCAGACCGTGAGGTCCAGGTATGCCGCTGGAAGAGATCCCAGCAGGTCCGGGGCTTCCAGCAGGTCCAGGCATGCCCCTGGGACCCTGAAGTCCAGCTGCCCCCACCTTTCCTTTCTCGCCAGCTGCACCAGGAACACCAGGCTTACCAGGACCACCCGGGGAGCCAGATTTGCCAGGTGCGGAGTAGCCAGCAGGTCCTGGTGGTCCGGCAGGGCCCTCTGGTCCGGGCTGTCCCACAGCTCTTTCCCCTGCGGGGCCAGGTGGGCCAGGTGGGCCCTCTGGGCCGGGCTCACCTGGGGTACCGGGCTCTCCTGCCACTGACACCACTGTGGAGAAATAACAAGTCACCTTATTAATACAACAGATGACAAGTGATCCTCTTGTAGTAAATGTGTCATTGGCAATTGTCTCTACCTAATTATAGAATCATAATTAAGTCAGCTACTATTGTCGATCATTCTCCAATTATTACTATTTTAATTTAAGACTAGGAGCTGAGATTGGTGTGCCACTCCTGAAGTGTGCACTTGTCCACTCCTCCCTACATATTTTAAAGCATTGGTAAGGTGTAAGCATATTTATCTTTTTTTTGTTTAAAATCCATTAAGTAAACATAAGTGCACATACTTGTTCAGAAGTTTATAGAATTGGGAGACAGAAATGTAGTGCACTTTAAAAGCACAATACTTTGACTTCCATTGCCCTATGTGGGCACCTCAAGGTACTATGAGCACATTTAGGTGCCAGGATGTAGTAAAAGATAATAATAACACTAATTTATGGGGCACCTTATCCTACTTGTTGTGTTCTATTGGATAGGGTGTAGATAGAGGTGTAGCGATGAAAGAAAGGAGGAGAGAGGGTGCTAGAGCACTGAGTCGGATTCGGACCCATGCTCACAGCTGCACAGTACATATGATCAAAGGCAGCCGATTAGACCGCTAGACCACCCCAGGCGACAAATGGGTGCACTTTTGGTCTTTGTACAGCAGGGGCATAGCCAGAAATACATTGGTGGATGGTGGACGAGGAGTATTGTTTTCATAATAATGTATTCTTGTTTTGTATTTGCCCAATCTAATTGGGTGGGGCAGGCCCTCCTAGTTGAGTAGTTGAGTGATGGAGGATGGACATTTTAATTTATGGACATGATAAATGAAGAGGCTTAGAACTTATTAAAATAAGTAAAGTATTGTGTTACACTCAGCAATTGTCAGAGGAACAATGATCATTTTTTGCTCTGTTTGGTTTCCATATTCAAAAGTCATGTACATTTGGTGTATACCTTATTTGTTTATACTAGGATTCCCAAAATGCAATTCACCGCTTGACCATTTACCAAAATGGTGTACTACATCTTTGTTTTGGGTGGGCAAGTTAGTTCGCTAGCTAGACAGAAGTAAGTCGTGTTTCCCAATTTAACCTCGTTCTAGTTTGACATTTGGTTAACACCCCCTTTTGCTGGAAACATGGGAACATGGGGCTGTACGTATCAAGTGTCTCAAATTAGGAGTTATGATTTATGATCAGGTCCCCCCTGTCCATATAATCTTATTCATTGTGATCTGATCCAAAACTGATCCTGAATCAGCACTCCTGCTCGGAGATGCTTGTTATACATGGCCCCCAATCACCTGCAAAATGTCGGGGTACACTCTCCCTCAAGGTCATTCCAATGATTTTGGCACATTTATTCAAAATGTTTATCAATGAAATTGTCAATTGAAATTGTTTATCAATGAAATCAATGAAAATGTTTATCAATGAAAATATGTTTCTGGGTGATTGAACTGTAATTGACGGTGTTAAAGTCGTATAATACTAAAAAGAGGCATGTACCATTTTACACACTACTGTATATGATATGAAAATACAGTTGATGATCATTTAATGTTCATTTGCTACAGCAAGAAACCAGTGACGTTGAGCGGTCTATAAATGATTTCATTGTTATCTTCTATTGTAATGAATAGCTGACTTTGCCCTGCCTAACTGATGGTAACAGTACCGATACTGACTTTAAAAAAAAGTCATATATATATAGTTAATTGAAACATAAACATAAGAAGAATCATACAATGTGTCTCTTTTTCCTTAGTAATGCATTAGCTAACTATATACTGTATATGACTTTTAAAAAATCCAGTATCGGTACTGTTACCATCAGTTAGGTAGGGCAAAATCAGCTATTCATTACAATAGAAGATAACAATTAAATATGTATAGACAGTCCAACTTATTGCCATTTTATAAATGACTGAAATGAGTCATCTGTACTTAAGTGTCGTTTTTTAAAGTTAAATATTTTAAAAAGACTAAAATATCAGCACATCTATATTCTCCACTAAGTTCTACACAACTGAATCACTGATCTAACTGGGGAATCCTCAAATCACTTCTTAAAACCTAATGACAGCACCAAGAGAGTGACTGAGAATCCAGTAAAAATTGAATCCACTCAATCCACTCAATTGAAGTACAGATATTGTGAAGGTATTAAAACGCTCAGTTGTAGAATTATAACAAAATGACTGTTGAAGAAAGGGTTATTTAGCCTGAGTGAGAACGATAACAACTGCATACACAGCATACACATACACTGCATACACTCACTTCAGACGGTATGCAAGATAATGTGATTCAACTGTTACTATCGCTGTGAATTATTATAACGTGTATTTATGTGTCAATTGATCCTGTAAGGGATGGGTTGTCTACTGCCAATATGACACAAAAATAAAATGTTATTCATTAATTCAACTGTATGTCTGAGTGTTCCTGTGCAAGAACTGAAAGTGTACATCCTCAGATGGAAATCACACGTTCAGTGGAAAAATGTGCACATATATCTGCCTGTTTGTGGGAAAGTGTGAAGATGTTAGAATGAATCATTGATTATAGTTGAACTGTTACATTGTCCATCGAAACTGTATCACAGCGATTTCAAAGACATCGCCTGTAGCATACCAGGCAATGTAGACGCGGATGTTGGTTCTTACCGTGGCTCTTCACAGAGTAGGGCTGGTATTGGGGGGAGACCTTCATTACTTTCTTCACTATATATGAACCACTACCATGAACAGCTGTCAAGGCCACCAGGAGGAGGAGGATGCTCAATACTCTTACTTCCATTTTCTGAAACAAGAAAAGATCCAGCACTGCTTAGCTTTAATTTTGAAGTTGCTGCAATGACATTTCTGTAACACTCTTTCTTCTCTCTGCACACATATACTGAACTCTGAACTGCACACATAACTGAATTACACCCCCCCCCCCCCCCCTCCAAAAAAAAAGTACAACAAATGATATAGATAGCAAGGAAATTCATTTGAATACTGAGTTTCAGCCTCCTGGATCTCAGCCTGTTCTCCTAGAACTCTGGCTATCCTCCTTGGTTTTACAAGGCACCAACATCTCTTCCACCTGCCCAGTCCTGGCTCATCCCAGTGGGAGTAGGAGTCAGGCCTCGGAAGGGCCCTATTGTTCACTGCGCCAAGAGATGAAGCGGATAGAGAGGAAGAGCACACATACCGGGATGCAGTTGAGTGAGTTGGAGTTCCAAAAAGGGGTAAGAAATCTTCAGCACCACTGTCCCCCTACTGCTGCTGCTGTATATCCTTAGGTTAGGAGCACTTTGGAGAATCTGCTGCCTCCCAGTACAATGATGTGAGTATTTATACCATATCTGCCCCTTGCATCATAAGAAATAGCCCCCACCACACAAGTACCTCCCTTCTCAGAGCTACGCTGTAATTAGCTAACAGATCTGCCCAATGCAGGCATGTCACATACTGTAAGGATGCCTATTTGCTTCGGATAGTTAGACACATGATTAGAACTTATTTTAGTCTTGCAAAATAATCAAGTTTAGACACCAAAGTGTAAAATAGTTCACTGTTTGGTTTGAAGATTTATTTTAATTATTGCTCTTGTTCATGTGGGTTTTCCCTGTAACGTTTTTCCTCTACCTTTTGTGTGGTGAACAGATCTGGTAAATGTTCTTCCAGATTTGGTCAGTTTTCTGTCAATAGTACCATAAGAGTAAACAGCAAAATCTGTGTTAAAAGTGTTAAACTAACTCGCTGTAGTGCTAATTTGAACACTTTTGCAGTGTGTATATGCATCCACTCTCAGCAGAGTGAATTTAGTACTTCAATTGTTCAAATGTCTACATTTAGACAATTCTTCTGTAACCCTTTACAGAGTAGACAATTTACACTGGCTGCGTGAAATTCACAACACACTGGAGTGAACTAATAGGCATTACACTGGAGTGAACTAATTATCAATCAATCAATCCAATTTGTCACAAAGTGCTATACAGAAACCGAGACTAAAACCCCAAAGAGCAGTGGGATGCCCCGGTGCACAACTGAGCAAGGGGACAAGTACATTAGAGTGTCTAGTTTGAGAAACAGATGCCTCACAAGTCTCACATGCCTCACATGCCTCCTCAACTGGCAGCTTCATTAAATACACTACTCAAAAAAATAAAGGGAACACTTAAATAACACAATGTAACTCCAAGTCAATCACACTTCTGTGAAATCAAACTGTCTACTTAGGAAGCAACACTGATTGACAATAAATTTCACATGCTGTTGTGCAAATGGAATAGACAAAAGGTGGAAATTATAGGCAATTAGCAAGACACCCCCCAAAACAGGAGTGATTCTGCAGGTGGTGACCACAGACCACTTCTCAGCTCCTATGTTTCCTGGCTGATGTTTTGGTCACTTTTGAATGCTGGCGGTGCTCTCACTAGTGGTAGCATGAGACGGAGTCTACAACCCACACAAGTGGCTCAGGTAGTGCAGTTCATCCAGGATGGCACATCAATGCGAACTGTGGCAAAAAGGTTTGCTGTGTCTGTCAGCGTAGTGTCCAGAGCATGCAGGCGCTACCAGGAGACAGGCCAGTACATCAGGAGACGTGGAGGAGGCCGTAGGAGTGGAGGAGGCCGTAGGAGGGCAACAACCCAGCAGCAGGACCGCTACCTCCACCTTTGTGCAAGGAGGTGCACTGCCAGCGCCCTGCAAAATGACCTCCAGCAGGCCACAAATGTGCATGTGTCTGCTCAAACGGTCAGAAACAGACTCCATGAGGGTGGTATGAGGGCCCGACGTCCACAGTTGGGGCTTGTGCTTACAGCCCAACACCGTGCAGGACGTTTGGCATTTGCCAGAGAACACCAAGATTGGCAAATTCGCCACTGGCGCCCTGTGCTCTTCACAGATGAAAGCAGGTTCACACTGAGCACATGTGACAGACGTGACAGAGTCTGGAGACGCCGTGGAGAACGTTCTGCTGCCTGCAACATCCTCCAGCATGACCGGTTTGGCGATGGGTCAGTCATGGTGTGGGGTGGCAGTTCTTTGTGGGGCCGCACAGCCCTCCATGTGCTCGCCAGAGGTAGCCTGACTGCCATTAGGTACCGAGATGAGATCCTCAGACCCCTTGTGAGACCATATGCTGACACATGCACATTTGTGGCCTGCTGGAGGTCATTTTGCAGGGCTCTGGCAGTGCACCTCCTTGCACTAAGGCGGAGGTAGCGGTCCTGCTGCTGGGTTGTTGCCCTCCTACGGCCTCCTCCACATCTCCTGATGTACTGGCCTGTCTCCTGGTAGGGCCTCCATGCTCTGGACACTACGCTGACAGACACAGCAAACCTTTTTGCCACAGTTCGCATTGATGTGCCATCCTGGATGAACTGCACTACCTGAGCCACTTGTGTGGGTTGTAGACTCCGTCTCATGCTACCACTAGAGTGAGAGCACCGCCAGCATTCAAAAGTGACCAAAACATCAGCCAGGAAGCATAGGAACTGAGAAGTGGTCTGTGGTCACCACCTGCAGAATCACTCCTGTTTTGGGGTGTGTCTTGCTAATTGCCTATAATTTCCACCTTTTGTCTATTCCATTTGCACAACAGCATGTGAAATTTATTGTCAATCAGTGTTGCTTCCTAAGTGGACAGTGATTTCACAGAAGTGTGATTGACTTGGAGTTACATTGTGTTGTTTAAGTGTTCCCTTTATTTTTTTGAGCAGTGTAGTACCCGCGTCAGCAGTGAAGAGGCGACTCCGGGATGCTGGCCTTCTAGGCAGAGTTGCAAAGAAAAAGCCATATCTCAGACGGGCCAATAAAAACAAAATATTAAGATGGCCAAAAGAACACAGACACTGGACAAAGATATGGCTGTTTCTTTGTAACTCTGCCTAGAAGGCCAGCATCCCGGAGTCGCCTCTTCACTGTTGATGTTGAGACTGGTGTTTTGCGGGTACTATTTAATGAAGCTGCCAGTTGAGGACTTGTGAGGCGTTTGTTTCTCAAACTAGACACTCTAATGTACTTGTCCTCTTGCTCAGTTGTGCACCGGAGCCTCCCACTCCTCTTTCTATTCTGGTTAAAGACAGTTTGCTCTGTTCTGTGAAGGGAGTAGAACACAGCGTTGTACGAGATCTTCAGTATCTTGGCAATTTCTCCCATGGAATAGCCTTCATTTCTCAGAACAAGAATAGACTGATGAGTTTCAGAAGAAAGTGCTTTGTTTCTGGCCATTTTGAGCCGGTAATCGAACCCACAAATGCTGATGCTCCAGATACTCAACTAGTCTAAAGAAGGCCAGTTGTAATTGCTTATTTAATAAGCACAACAGTTTTCAGCTGTGCTAACATAATTGCAAAAGGGTTTTCTAATAATCAATTAGCCTTTTAAAATTATGAACTTGGATTAGCTAACACAACGTGCCATTGGAACACAGGAGTGATGGTTGCTGATAATGGGCCTCTGTACACCTATGTAGATATTCCATATAAATTCAGCTGTTTCCAGCTACAATAGTCATTTACGACATTAACAATGTCTACACTGTATTTCTGATCAATTTGATGTTATTTTAATGGACATTTTTTTGTTGCTTTTCTTTCAAAAACAAGGACATTTCTAAGTGACCCCAAACTTTTGAACGGTAGTGTAAAATTTTATGTATATATGCATTATTTATTTATTTTGCTAAAAATGTGGGTCTCAAAACAGAGCCCCACCTGCCCTGAATGACAGGTATGTTTTAATTTGAAACTTCAGTATGTGGAGAATAGGGTAACACTTTTAATTATATCCTGTGATCTGCAGTACTAAGGACAGTCAAAATATTGAAATGTCACTTAGTCACTCACGTGCTATAGATGTAGATGACAAAATATACATTTCATATATAGATTATCAATGATAAATATTCGTATTTAATCAAAGCCTAAACACATTGCGAGTGTTTTCGGTTTCTGTTTCATTATTCAATGACCCTCTACGCACATATCCAAATACTAAAACAAATCTTGGTGCCGCCCCAGTGGAATCATTGCCTCAGCAAGATGGCATTGAGGATAGGGTATACATCCCCAATATATATATCTGCCCCAGACTGTCTGTATTTGTCAAGCCTGTTACCTTTACTTACTGTCTGAACATCTCCCACCCGTCTTATGATAAAGTCAACAAAAACACTGGAAGGGCAGCAGAAGTATGGCTCCTCTCTTGACCTAATATTACAACAGTCATAATAGGACCTAAATGTACACCTCCCTAAGGCTAAACACACTTAGCCCTTTACCCTCAAATGAACATAGCAGCATGGATTCGGTTTGGTCGAGTACACAGTGAACCTTTCACTTCATCCACTATTTTAGGCCTAACAGTTTATAGTCCTTAACTTGTGTATTTTTGTTCGGGCTTCACCCTCGAAAACAGCTAATAACGCTATGAAAATAAGTACTGGAAAAGCCATTTGTGTTGGACTCTGCCTGGTGAATGCAGTGTAGTGTGTGGTTGGCCAGTGCTCTTGAGATGAAGTGTCAAGACTTGAACACCAGGGGGCAGGCTCTGCCATTCAACTTCTGTGGGATGTGAAGTGGCCTTGCCTCTGTGGTCGCTTGTTGTTATTTTGGGAATCTTCTACCTTAATATACATCATCAGGCATATCCCTACAATTATAGCTACTGCCACAATGTAGTATTTCCTCAATCAGCTACTGTATATCCCTCAGTATTTATGGTCCCTGACCCATGTCTCGCTTACTTTGGGATGCTCTCAATGTAATTTCTGAATTTCGTCCACGCTATGTAAGAAATGCATACACCCCAAAAAATCATAGTTTTATAACACACACATACATTCTGTGTAGGGTACTTATTATACAGATTGTGTCCAAAAACGTTTTGAACATAGTACCACTTATGGTTGATTTCCTGCATTTTGAAAGCACTGACTGGTCTATTTGCATCACAGAGGCAAATAGGGGTGAGGAAGGGGTGATGAAGGGGTATGCTGTAACAGGATTCTGTGGAGGATTTCTATATTAGCCTTGACACGTGAAACCCCTTCCACAAAGGATGTAATTTAAAATTCTTAGAACATGAAACTTGTTTGAACTTTTCCTATTTTAGAATTAGACCAAATTAACTGTAATTTTCTAAAGTGCTGCCTTGCATAAAGGATAGTTATAACACTTAATCGAGGTTGACAAGTATTGTTTGAGCACGTTGTCACGATCAAATGAAAGATCATGCTTTATATTAGCTGAAAACACTGAGATATCCCAGATTAAGTAGTATAAAGGTGTCTCATTTCTAAGACATTGGAATTAGAACAAAAGGAATGTGACATTAGATCATTCTATGCAGTTAGCCAAAGACTCACTTTCAGGCACCCATCATAAATGCTAAGCGTGTTTTTCATTCATGTTCCCTCTTTGAACAAGGCTGTTTTCATTACTATGTGTTGTAGAGTCCTGTGAAGCAGTTGCTGTACATTATACTGTGGTGTTATATAGTATATTCCTGTGCCACCTATACTTTTATTTCAAACTCTGTGTTTATGACCCACATAAGAGGACCGATCATCCCAGCTTTAGTCATATTTAGCTAAATGGTAGAGCAAGAGAGGACAGAGTCAGGATTTTATACTTTTCTAAGTTCAGATAATTCTAGTTTATTTTAGTTATTTTAAACAGTGCTAACCACAAAGAAGCCAAACACATAAAAAATAAAATGTATGATGCTCCTACTGTATATCTAAAGAAAACTAAGTGCATGATGTGCCTTAGAGCTAACAGTGTAATTTGGTTACTTTATATGTTTACACAATTTTGTAATTTTCTACACTAAAGCATTATGAAGGGCTTAATGTCCTTATACTTGGTGCTGAAATCCAATATTATAAGACTATGACAGTGGATAACTTATTCTTCCTTCGTCCTCTGTTCAACACAGTGGCATGATGTGGTAGCATTGCCTCCATCGTGATAACCATTATGGATTAGGGTAAATGCTGTAGAAATGATCCGTGACAAAGCCTTTATATTGTCTATTGCTGTGCATTGTAAAATACATTAAACATAAAGTATTAAACTCTTTGACACAAGTAATTTTTCCAACAATTGTTCACAGACAGATTATTTCACTTAATCACAATTCCAGTGGGTCAGAAGTTTACATATATTAAGTTGACTGTGCCTTTAAACAGTTTGGAAAATTCCTTGTAACCGAAAGGTTGCAAGATCGAATCCCCGAGCTGACAAGGTAAGAGTCTGTCGTTCTGCCCCTGAACAAGTGTCACGTTCGCTGGAATAAATATAGGACCAAGGCACAGCGGATGTTGAGTTCCACATCATTTAATGAATAAAGTGAAACTTAGCAAAGACAAAAACAAATAAACAATAAACTAACAACGAACCGTGACTACAGAGATGCTACATGCACTAACTCAAAACACAATATCCCATAAACACAAGTGGGAAAAACAGCTACTTAAATATGATTCCCATTTAGAGACAACGATTTCCAGCTGCCTCTAATTGGTAATCATACAAATCAACAACATAGAAAAAGAAACTAGAACACAACAAAGACATAGATAAACTAGATCACCCCCAGTCACGCCCTGACCCACTTCACCATAGAGAAATAATGGCTATCTATGGTCAGGGCGTGACAGTACCCCCCCCCCCCACAAAGGTGCGGACTCCGGCCGCAAAACCTGAAACCAAATAGGGAGGGTAAGGGGGGTGATTAGTGTCGGTGGCGGTTCTGGTGCGGGACGAAGTACCCGCTCATCCCGTGGATCCTCCAGCATCAAGGGCGGCACTGGTGCGGGCCGAAGAACCTGCTCGTACCGCGGATCCAGCCATGGACCAAGGTTGAACACTGTGCCTAGACTGGATCTCGATGACGAGGAAGGCTCCTGCCATGGAGCGGGACTGGACACCGGCCCTGGCCTGGACATCGGTGCAGACGAAGACTTCTGCCATGGAGCGGGACTGAACGCCGTGTCTGGACTGGGCAGCGGTGCAGAGGAGAGCTCCTGCCATGGAGCTGGACTGGACGTCGTGTTAGGACTGGGCGTCGGCGCAGGGGAAGGCTCCCGCCACGGAGCGGGACTGGACGCTGTGCCCGGACTGGGCACCAACGCAGAAGACTCTGGCCTTGGAGCTGGACTGTACGCCGTGCTCAGACTGGGCAAGGCGCAGGGGAAGGCTCCTACCATGGAGCTGGAGGTTCCGGACCGTGGACCGTCTCAGGAGGTTCCGGACCGTGGACCGTCTCAGGAGGTTACGGACCGTGGACCGTCGACGGAAGCTCCGTACCGGGGAGGCGCACTGGAGGCCTGACACGTGGGGCTGGCATACATTTAAGTCATTTAGCAGACGCTCTTATCCAGAGCGACTTACAAATTGGAAAGTTCATACATATTCATCCTGGTCCCCCCGTGGGAATTGAACCCTGGTCCCCCCGTGGGAATTGAACCCACAACCCTGGCGTAGCAAGCGCCATGCTCTACCAACTGAGCCACACGGGACCTGCATAGGTGGCACCGGACTGGTAACACGCACTTCAGGGAGAGTGCGAGGAGCAGGCACAGGACGTACCTGACTGGGAAGGCGCACTTGAGGGAGAGTGCAAGGAGCAGGTACAGGACGTACCGGACTGGGAAGGCGCACTTGAGGGAGAGTGCGAGGAGCAGGCACAGGACGTACCGGACTGGGGACACGCACTTCAGGGAGAGTGCGAGGAGGAGACACATGACGTACCGGACTGGAGAGGTGCACTTGAGGCCAGAAGCGTGGAACCGGCACAGGTTACACCAGACTGCTAACCGTATCCTCTGGTCGGATGTTGAGCAGAACACACTTGCACAACATCTCTCTCATCTCACCTCACTCTCTCCCAACTTCGCCATTGCCTCCCTGACAGTCTCTGGCTCTTCCCTCTGCTCAGTCGCCAGCTCCATGTGCCCCCACCCAAAAAACTTGGGGTTGTCCTTGGGCTTTCTGTAGCCGCGAACCTTGTCGTCGTCGCTGTCCTCTATTATCTCATTCCAATGTACAGAAATCCTTCACCTGATGAACACGCTGCTTGGTCCTGGTTTGATGGGATATTCTGTCACGTTCGCTGGAATAAATATTGGACCAAGGTGCAGCAGATGTTGAGTTCCACATCATTTAATGAATGAAGTGAAACTTAGCAAAGACAAAAACGAATAAACAATGAACTAACAACGAACCGTGACTACAGAGATGCTACGTGCACTAACTCAAAACACAAAATCCCATAAACACAGGTGGGAAAAACAGCTACTTAAATATGATCCCCAATTAGAGACAACGATTACCAGCTACCTCTAATTGGGAATCATACAAATCAACAACATAGAAAATAAACTAGAACACCACATAGAAATAAATAAACTAGATCACCCCCAGTCACGCCCTGACCCACTTCACCATAGAGAAACAATGGCTATCTATGGTCAGGGCGTGACAACAAGGCAGTTAACCCACTGTTCCTAGGCCATCATTGAAAATAAGAATTTGTTCTTAACTGACTTGCCTAGTTAAATAAAGGTAAAATAAATAAATATTTGCTTGACATCATGAAAAAATCTAAAGAAATCAGCCAAGACCTCAGAAAATACACTGCTCAAAAAAATAAAGGGAACACTTAAACAACACAATGTAACTCCAAGTCAATCACACTTCTGTGAAATCAAACTGTCCACTTAGGAACCAACACTGATTGACAATAAATTTCACATGCTGTTGTGCAAATGGAATAGACAAAAGGTGGAAATTATAGGCAATTAGCAAGACACCCCCAATAAAGGAGTGGTTCTGCAGGTGGTGACCACAGACCACTTCTCAGTTCCTATGCTTCCTGGCTGATGTTTTGGTCACTGTTGAATGCTGGCGGTGCTTTCACTCTAGTGGTAGCATGAGACAGAGTCTACAACCCACACAAGTGGCTCAGGTAGTGCAACTCATCCAGGATGGCACATCAATGCGAGCTGTGGCAAGAAGGTTTGCTGTGTCTGTCAGCGTAGTGTCCAGAGCATGGAGGCGCTACCAGGAGACAGGCCAGTACATCAGGAGACGTGGAGGAGGCCGTAGGAGGGCAACAACCCAGCAGCAGGACCGCTACCTCCGCCTTTGTGCAAGGAGGAGCACTGCCAGAGCCCTGTAAAATGACCTAAAGCCCTGTAAATGTATTTGGTGAAGGTGTATGTAAACTCCCGACTCAACTATACAAAAGTATGTAGACATTGCTTCAAATTAGTTGATTTGGCTATTTGAGGCACACCCGTTTCTGACAGGTGTATAAAATCAAACACACAGCCATGCAATCGCCATAGACAAACATTGGTAGTAGAATGGCCTTACTGAAGAGCTCAGTGACTTTCAACGTGGCACCGTCATAGGATGCCACCTTTCCAACTAGTCAGTTGTCAAATTTCTGCCCTGCTAGAGCAGCCTGGGTCAACTGTAAGTTATGTTATTGTGAAGTGGAAACGTCTAGGAGCAACAATGGCTCAGCCACAAAGTGGTAGTCCACACAAGCTCATAGAGTGGGACTGCCGAGTGCTGAAGTGCGTAAAAATCATCTTTCCTCGGTTGCAACACTCACTACCGAGTTCCAAACGGCCTCTGAAAGCAACTTCACTACAATAACTGTTTGTCAGGAGGTTTAATGAAATTGGTTTCCATGACCAAGCAGCCATACACAAGCTTAAGATCACCATACACAGTGCCAAGCGTCGGCTGGAGAGGTGTAAAGCTCGCTGCCATTGGACTCTTGAGCAGTGGAAACACGTTCTCTGGAGTGATGAATCACGCTTCACCATCTGGCAGACCAACAGACTAATCTGGGTTTGGCGTATGCCAGGAGAATGCTACCTGCCCCAATGCATAGTGCCAACTGTAAAGTTTGGTGGAGGAGGAATAATCTGAGGCTGTTTTTCTTCTTTCAGACTAGGCCCCTTAGTTCCAGTGAAGGGAAATCTTAAACTCCAGCATACAATGACATTCTAGATGATTCAGTGCTTCCAACTTTGTGGCAACAGTTTGTGGAAGGCCCTCTTCTGTTTCAGCGTGCACAAAGTGAGGTCCATACAGAAACGGTTTGTCGAGATTGGTGTAGAAGAACTTGACTAGCCTGCACAGAATCCTGACCTTACCCCCATCGAACACCTTTGGAATGAATTGGAACGCTGACTGCGAGCCAGTCCTAATCGCCCAACATCAGTGCCCGACCTCACTAATGCTCTTGTGGATGAATGGAAGAAAGTCCCCGCAGCAATGTTCCAACATCTATTGGAAAGCCTTCACAGAAGAGTGGACGCTGTTGTAGCAGCAACATCAGTGCCAATTCCATCGCTACAACTCCCGTACGGGCTCAGGAGAGACGAAGGTCGAAAGCCATGCGTCCTCCGAAACACAACCCAACCAAGCCGCACTGCTTCTTAACACAGCGCACCTCCAACCCGGAAGCCAGCTTTACCAATGTGTCGGAGGAAACACTGTGCACCTGGCTACCTTGGCTAACGCGCACTGGGCCCAGCCCGCCACAGGAGTCGCTGGTGCGCGATGAGACAAGGATATCCCTACCGGCCAAACCCTCCCTAACCCGGACGACGCTAGGCCAATTGTGCGTCGCCCCATGGACCTCCCGGTCGCGGCCGGCTGCGACAGAGCCTGGGCGCGAGCCCAGAGTCTGGTGGCACAGCTAGCGCTGTGATGCAGTGCCCTAGACCACTGCGCCACCTGGGAGGCCATATTTCCTTTTTTGAGAATAGATCTGATAAAAGGTTAAGATGTGGAGGAATAAGAGTGGGAAGTCGTGACTTGGCAAATTCTCCCATGACCTTACTGGACACTGTCCTAAGGAAATCCTTGGTCTCTTTTTTGTTGTAACACACAGAAGGGGGTTTAGGACCACTTTTAACATTGAATTCCTAGCAGTGTTTCAACTTGTGGGATAATAACAGTGTCTGGACAAAAGGTTTCCCATTTCGTATGTTTTTGTGCGCCTGAAGAACTGATGTTTCTGGTTTTTCCTCCTGCTGACTGGACCCAGGAGGATAATATATTTGGCAGTTGATGTAAGTGAGGCCAAACCCAGCACGTGAGCTAAGGCTAAAGATATCCCATCATGGTTAGGATACGGATTTAACGTTTCAATATACTCATTGTACCACTAAGAGCTACTTTGAGAGTTATGAATGGAAGGGTTGATGGGGGCCCATGTGACTGATTGGTAGTGAAATTACAGGGTCCCAAAGACAAACATTCCCAAATGGATACGGAAGGGGAACGGTCCAGAGGAGTGGTGTTTGCTAAAACAGGGACCAAAACACCAAAAGGAAAATTCCTAGTTATCACAAAACATTGTGTTTTAATTGGTAATTCATTTAAATTTAATAACTAGAAGATGTGAGCTCTTGAACCATTTGATTGTTATATTGAAAGTGTTATTCTTATTGAAATAGTGATTTTACTTGTATGGTTAAGCTACTATTTATATGGTTTATATGGCCAAATCCTTTGTTACTGCTACCAGAAGAAAAACTTAAAAGGTGATTGAGTTTGAAATGACATTTATAGATACACTACATGACCATAAGTATGTGGACACCTGCTCGTCAAACATCTCATTCCAAAATCATGGGTATTAATATGGCGTTTGTCCCCCCTTTGCTGCTGATTCGTCCGTCGGACAGCCAGATGGTGAAGCATGATTCAACACTCCAGATAATGCTCTTCCACCGCTCCAGAGTCCAATGGCGGCGAGCTTTACACCACCCTGATGCTTGGAAATTGCGCATGGTGATCCTAGGCTTGTGTGTGGCTGCACGGACATGGAAACCCATTTCATTAAGCTCCCAACAAACAGTTATTGTGCTGACGTTGCTTCTAGAGCCAGTTTGGAACTCAGTAGTGAGTGTTGCAACCGAGGACAGACAAGTTTTACGCGTTACACGCTTCAGGACTCGCCGGTCCCTTTCTGTGAGCCTGTGTGGCTTACCACTTCGTGGCTGTGCCATTGTTGCTCCTAGACGTTTTCACTTCACAATAACAGCACTTACAATTGACCGGGGAAGCTCTAGCAGGGCAGAAATTTGACAAAGTGACTCGTTGGAAAAGGTGGCAATCTATGACGGTGCCATGTTGAAAGCCACTGAGCTCTTCAGTAAGGCCATTCTACTGCCAACGTTTGTCTATGGAGATTGCATGGCTGTGTGCTCGATTTCATACACCTGTCAGCAGCGGGTGTGGCTGAAATAGCCAAATTCACTAATATGAAGGGGTGTCCACATACTTTTGTATATATATATATATATGTAGTATTTTCTTTATACAGTGTTCTTGATAATGTATTGTAACCAAGAATATATGTAATCAAGAATGCACTTTCCATATGAAATATTACTTCCAATTCATGATCTTGTAAAACAATTACCATTTATGCTTTTGAATTCTACTCTCCTGTGGATTGTCTTCAAGAATTCCCAATCAAATAGAAGACAGTCTTAATGACGGAAAGGGAGGCAGAAATGAATGCTTATTGTGAAATAATTGAAGGTTATCAAAGTTAAATAAAGCCATCTTAATGGGTTTTGCAGCACATAAGTGTTGGTGGTGGAGTCCTGTATTTAAGGATAATAAATAATCAAAGACAGAAAGCCTACGAAAATTGCAGGTTTAGCTGTCTGCATGGGATAATTTCTGCAATTTCACAAAAACTTGACAAACCTGTCAAAGTGTGAGAGAACACCAGCATGCAGTTGTCAGTGTGAAAGCCAATGCCAAAGCAGACTGGAGTGCCATTTTAGACAATGCAGAATGAACCACGATGTCAAACCCACATGCAATTCTATTTACTTGAGTTAACAGACCGAAACTCTGTACTATAAGGTTAACTTTACCCAAAATGTATGGGTCAGTTCCATTAAACTCATAATTACATAATTTTTTGCCTGCTATTCATCAATTGTACAAAAAGGACCATGAAGTATCATTCGTATGGTACCATTTATGTTTACCATAATTGATTTGACTTTACTATCTAAACACTGATGCATCAAATGGATATACTTCTCCATTTCCTGTAGCTCCAAATATATGTGACGGGACAGACAGGAAGTTTAGACGAGACACTTGTCACCGATCCTGTTCACCCTTCTCTCTAGAATTTGAGACTATGCATTGCACCATAATGAGTCACCGAGAGAGAAGTGCTGTTGTATTTGAGACCAGGCATGTCTGTCTCAAATTATGGGTGCTATAAAATAACCTTGCCCACACAATTCACATATCTTTCATACTGTACACAGATCCACTGTCATATGAAACCAGTCAGGAAATAGTGTACAGTACTAGGAAAGAGGCTGGACCCTATGTGGTTTGTAGGACTTGGTGGCTCAACATTGGAGGCTGTGGACACATTGGAGAAGTTGACACTTCTTGTGGTGTTGAAAACCTCACACTTTCTATGAGGCACACGACTATAATGCCCATATAGGATACACTTATAGCACATTATAACAGTTGCGGTCATAACGTCTCTTAAGTAGTTATGAAATGCTGACAATACATCGTTATGATGCATTATGAGACTAAAGTGCGTTATGCATCATATCCCATCTATATGCAGTGCCGGGAAAAAGAATTTGCACCATTTTAGATTTGTTTTTATACTGAATTATCAGATCTTCAACCAAAACCTCTGTATTAGATAAAGGGAACCTGAGATTACAAAAAATGCATATACTTATTTTATTTATGTAATTAACAAAGTTATGCAATACCCAATTCCCCTGTGTGAAAAAATAATTGCCCAATTACACTCAATAACTGGTTGTGCCACCTTTAACTGCAATGACTGCAACCAAATGCTTCCTGTAGTTCTTGATCAGTCTCTCACATCGCTGTGGAGGAATGTTGGCCCACTCTTACAATTGTGGGTTTTCAATCATGAACTGCTCATTTCAAATCCTGCCACCACATCTTAATTGGGATTAGGTCTGGAATTTGACAAGGCCATTCAAATACTTCAAATGAGTTGATTTTTAACATTGTTCATGTAGACTTGATTGTGTGTTTTGGATCATCGTGTTGCTGCATGAACCAGTTGCGCTTCAGCTTCAGCTCACAGACGGATGTTCTGACATTCTCCTGTAGAATTCTCTGATTCAGAGCGGAATTCATAGTTCCTTCTGTTGAGGAAAGTCGTCTAGGTCCTGAGGCAGTACAGCATGCCCAAACTATCACACTACCATGTGACTGATTGGTAGCGCAATTCCAGGGTCCCAAAGACAAAACATCCCTAAATGGATACCATTCCATAATCTCATCCAAAAAGTTGACTAAAGCTTGACAAAAAGCACCTGGAAACAACTGAATGATCATGGACAGACGAGTCAAAAGTATAACTCTGCCTGGCGAAATGTTTATTTATACGAACAAGTTTGACACTTGATCAGAGAAAACACTGACTGTGCTGTTTTTTTTATTATGTTTTTTATTTAACCTTTATTTAACCAGGTAGGCAAGTTGAGAACAAGTTCTCATTTACAATTGCGACCTGGCCAAGATAAAGCAAAGCAGTTCGACACATACAACAACACAGAGTTACACATGGAGTAAAACAAACATACAGTCAATAATACAGTAGAAAAATAAGTCTATATAAAATGTGAGCAAGTGAGGTGAGAGGTGTTTCCCACTCATTGCCACCATTGGTCTCCTCCCGATGTCGCACCGGGTGGTTACTTTTCAAGAGATGCATCGATGCACTCTCCAAGTTCGTGAACATTATCAGTCACCATGTTATGTGAAACCTTCCCAAGGGTGCAACTTTTGGGTTCAACATCATAGCAGCCAAGGCAGGTGGTCAGCTCATCAAAGTACTGTTATGATGCATTCTGGACTTCGGTCTTATAATGCTTCATAGTACTGTATTATAAGGATGTTATAACTACTTATGGGTTGTTATGACAGTGTATAGCAAGTCTTACCGAAATGTGTTCATTTGTTGTATAATACTTTCATGTGTTATTCTTCGGACCCTTTCGTACTGTGTACCTGTGACAATTGTAAGGATCTTTAACCATTCATAGAAGTTTGAGTGATACATTGATTTCTCTGAAGAACAAACCATGTGTTTGAATATCTGAAAAGACAGAAAAATGTATCTAAGAATGTGCAAACAAGTTGTCCGCAACTGAATCTGCTACTGGCCATTCATGGAGAGAAGGTCAACGACCCTGCCTCACGCAGGAAGCGGCGCAGGTCCTAATCCAGGCACTTGTCATCTCCCGTCTGGATTACTGCAACTCGCTGTTGGCTGGGCTCCCTGCCTGTGCCATTAAACCCCTACAACTCATCCAGAACGCCGCAGCCCGTCTGGTGTTCAACTTTCCCATGTTCTCTCACGTCACCCCGCTCCTCCGCTCTCTCCACTGGCTTCCAGTTGAAGCTCGCATCCGCTACAAGACCATGGTGCTTGCCTACGGAGCTGTGAGGGGAACGGCACCTCCGTACCTTCAGGCTCTGATCAGGCCCTACACCCAAACAAGGGCACTGCGTTCATCCACTTCTGGCCTGCTCGCCTCCCTACCTCTGAGGAAGTACAGTTCCCGCTCAGCCCAGTCAAAACTGTTCGCTGCTCTGGCACCCCAATGGTGGAACAAACTCCCTCACGACGCCAGGTCAGTGGAGTCAATCACCACCTTCCGGAGACACCTGAAACCCCACCTTTTTAAGGAATACCTAGGATAGGATAAAGTAATCCTTCTAACCCCCCCCCTCCTTAAAAGAGTTAGATGCACTATTGTAAAGTGGTTGTTCCACTGGATATCATAAGGTGAATGCACCAATTTGTAAGTCGCTCTGGATAAGAGCGTCTGCTAAATGACTTAAATGTAAAAAAATGTAAATGTAACTTAAAATGAATCAAGAAAAAAAATAATACTTATAGTGGTGGATTCATTCAAACGGGTTTGCACGATCACAGTGGTCACAGTGGTCAGCTTCGGGGTCTGTTTGTTTTGGTTTGAGCAAGCTCTTCATTTGTGCAAGATATTTTGAACAGTTGCAAAGAAGGGGTCTTTTGTAGCGCTCTAGAGTTGTCTGCATGTTTCTTGTCTCACGTGGCCAACAATTGAGGCATTGGAAAACTGTCCTTTAGTACAGTGTGTCTTGATTGTTTCTTTTGAACAACCACTATACGGAAACCGTAATGCTAAAGTTATCTGACAAATGGGTCATCTTTGGGTGAGACTGTCTTAGCCATACTTTCAATACACTATTAAAAACAACATAGCCCTATTACACACACAATGACATGCTCAATGCCTGACTGCTTAGTAGACTGTAAATGCTTCTTCCACAGTAATGGGATTCTATGAGGATATAATGGAACAGCTCAAAAGCAACTATTGTATTGTGTATTGCACAACGATGTTGACTTTGGCATAGGGGAAGTTGTTGGAAAATCATAATGTCATACATCTTTTTTCACAATGAAAAGTCAAGGCGAAGCAAAATTATAAAATAAGAGCTATTACCTCCACTTTTACTGTTCTAAACGCATCTCCTGCTGTCTGAACACATCTCCTGCTGTGTGAACACATCTCCTGCTGTTTGAACACATCTCCTGCTGAGTGTTTTTGCAAGTGGAAGTGCCACTTAGGCCAACTTTTTACACCTGATTCACACTTGCTGAGATGATCAGTGATCAAGTCGTCGAGATCTCGCCTAGCGGGTGTATTCTTCAAACAGCATGCATGACGGCAGTTGGTTGTTAGCCAATGTCAAAGCATGCTAGTGAGAGCTACACTCCCTCGATTGGCTCTCACACTGTCGCATCAGTGAAACGTACATAAACTCTGTGTGTCTCCTCATGTCTCCTTCCATTGAAATAAGTGGTCACTGGTATCTAGGTTGCTGATGATCACTGCAAGTCTGATAGGGAGGTTGGACCTTACCCAAACCAACACCCATACTGTATGTTAGACCTAACCCAGATCAAGTCTCAATGTACCGAGATTGTGACAAGACCTAAATGGGTTGAAATGTGGAGAAAGAAGACTCCAAGACCCAAGACTGATATCAAGACCAATTCATCCTAAACAATAAAAGTTAAGACAATGTTTTTGTTGTTGTTGCGTTTACCCCCTTTTTTGATCTTGTCTCATTGCTGCAACTCCCCAACGGGCTCGGAAGAGGTGAAGTTAGAATCATGCGTCCTCCGAAACATGACCTGCCAAACCACACTTCTTAATACCCGCCCGCTTAATCTGGAAGCCAGCTGCACCAATGTGTTGTAGGAAACACCGTTCAACGACTGAAGTCAGCCTGCAGGCGCCCAGCCCGCCACAAGGAGAAGCTAAAGCGCAATGAGCCAAATAAAGCCCCCCCACTGTCCAAACCCTTCACTAACCCAGACGACTGTGGGCAAATTGTGCACCGCCCTATGGGATTCCCGCTAACGGCCGGTTGTGACACAGCCTGGGATCGAACCAGGTCTGTAGTGACACCTCAAGCACTGCAATGCGATGAGGCCGAATAACAGTTTCTAAAACTCTTGTCTGTCCTAGAATTGAGGGTAAATGGTAGGCATGTTCTCTGCTATCCACTTTGTTTTAAGTGCTTAGCTAAGCCAGTTTATGAACTCGTCAGTCAGAATTTCCCAGTTGCTCAACACCACATTTCAGCCATTGTGATCTATACAATTACTACCCCAGCCGGCATGAAGCCGCTCATTGTGTGCAAGAATGAATGAGGAACATTAATATTCTTCGTTGACTGGACAATATAGAGCTAGCGGGATTTTCCATGCACCGGCAGAACAGAGTAAGACGAGGATGTCTTTTTGACAATAAGAGCTGGTGCGCGATATCTAATCAGAAGTCTTGAGGTATTGCTCGCCTGAGGTTAAGTACCTTATGATAAGCTGTAGACCACATTATCTACCAAGAGAGTTTTCGTCTGTATTATTCGTAGATGGCTATTTACCACCACAAAACGAAGCTGGCACTAAGACCGCTCTCAACCAACTCTAAGGCAATAAGCAAAGAAGAAAATGCTCATCCAGAAGCGGCGCTCCTAGTGGCCTGGGACTTTAATGCAGGAAAACTAAAATCAGTTTTACCTAATTTTTACCAGCATGTCACATGTGCAACCAGGGAAAAATAAATCCTAGATCATCTTTACTCCACACACAGAGATGCATTCAAGCTCTCCCCCGCCCTCTATTTGGCAAATCTGACCATAATCTGACCTGATTCTTGCTTACAAGCAAAAACTAAAGCAGGGAGTACCAGTGACTCGCTCAATACGGAAATGGTCAGATGATGTGGATGCTACACTACAGGACTGTTTTGCTAGCACAGACTGGAACATGTTCCGGGATTCATCCATCGGCATTGAGGAATACACCGCCTCAGTCATCGGCTTCATCAATAAGTGCATCGATGATGTCGTCCCCAAAGTACCTGTACGTACATATCCCAACCAGAAGCCATGGATTACAGGCAACTTCCGCATCGAGTTAAAGGCTAGATCTGCCAGTGTCAAGGAGCGGGAGACTAATCCGGACGCTTATAAGAAATCCGGCTATGCCCTCAGACGAACAATCAAATAAGCAAAGCGTCAATACAGGATTGAGATTGAATCCTACTACACCGGCCCTGACGCTCGTCGGATGTGGCAGGGCGTGAAAACTATTACGGACTACAAAGGGAAAGGCAGACGCGAGCTGCCCAGTGACGCGAGTCTACCAGATGAGCTAAATGCCTTTTATGCTCGCTTTGTGGCAAGCAACACTGAAGCATGCACGAGAGCACCAGCTGTTCTGGATGACTGTGTGATAACGCTCTCGGTAGCCGATATGAACAAAACCTTTAAACCGGTCAACATTCACAAAGCCGCTGGGCCAGACGGATTACCAGGACGTGTACTGAAAGCATGCGTGGACCAACTGTCAAGTGTCTTCACTGACATTTTCAACCTCTCCCTGACCGAGTCTGTAATACCTACACGTTTCGAGCAGACCACCATAGTCCCTGTGCCCAAGGAAGTGAAGGTAAACAGCCTAAATGATTACCGCCCCGTGGCACTCACATCGGTATCCATGCAGTGCTTTGAAAGGCTGGTCATGGCTCACATCAACAGCATCCTCCCGAACACCCTAGACCCACTCCAATTCGCATACCGCCCCAACAGATCCACAGATGACGCAATCTCAATCGCACTCTACACTGCCCTTTCTCACCTGGACAAAAGGAACACCAATGTGAGAATACTGTTCATTGACTACAGCTCAGCGTTCAACCATAGTGCCCACGAAGCTCATCACTAAGCGAAGAACTCTGGGACTAAACACCTCCCTCTGCAACTGGATCCTGGACTTCCTGACGGGCCGCCCCCAGGTGGTAAGGGTAAGCAACATGTCTGCCACGCTGATCCGTAACACTGGGGCTCCTCAGGGGTGTACTTAGTCCCCTCCTGTATTCCCTGTTCACTTATGACTGCACGGCCAGGCACGACTCCAACACCATCATTAAGTTTGCTGACGACACAACAGTGGTTGGCCTGATCACCGACAACGATGAGACGGCCTATAGGGAGGAGGTCAGAGAACTGGCAGTGTGGTACCAGGACAACAACCTCTCACTCAATGTGAGCAAGACAAAGGAGCTGATCGTGGACTACAGGAAAAGGCGGGCCGAACAGGCCCCCATTAACATCGATGGCGCTGTAGTGGAGTGGGTCGAGAGTTTCAAGTTCCTTGGTGTCCACATCACCAACGAACAATCATGGTCCAAACACACAAAGAAAGTAGTGAAGAGGGCACGACAAAACCTTTTATAGCTCTACAGTCTTTCTACTGTGGTAATGGGTGTGATCATCTGTCAAATATTGGTGCAAAATGTCTAATTATGTGTGTTGCTACATTTGAACGTTTCTCATGGTACAGTAACTCAGACAGTGTTTGCCTTGTAATCAGTGATGTCAAATTCCAGATGAGGCTCAGTCTGAGATTAAGGTTAAAATCTAGCTGTGGTTTAGCGGTCAAGCAGACATGTTTATCCTGATAGCATTAGTTTCAGATGTTTTACAGCACCCTCGTCACTTCTGATTGATGTCTACCTCAAAATTATTTGATTTACCTTTATTTCAACATGAAAGTCTTACTGAGACTAGTCTCTTTTGTAAATGAACACTGAACAATAATAAAAATGAACACATGACACAGTTATCTATGGGAATGATAGGCCTACTGTTCACAAATCCGACGACCTTAATCCAACCATAGTCACTTATCTAAAATTGTTAAGATATCTCATTAGAAAAAAACTGAAATCTATTATTGATAATGTTTGTCTATTGCTAATGAATAATATTCTCCATTTGAGTTAACTTCAAGTATATTCTGTAACTCTACCAGGGACTGAAAGAGACTTGAGCCTTGCAGAGTTTCCTCTCAGTAAAATTTTCCTTCTCAGTAAAGGTTTCCATAGTCAGCAGCTGTATTTGGACCTCTTCCCACACATCAGTTGTTACTCCGTAAGTGTTAATTTAACACTCATTGGTGCAAAATAACGCCAGTGTTAGTGTTAATAATCAGAGTTGAGTGTGAGTTTTATTAAGCAAACGTTTTCACCCCCTTGGCATTTTTCCTATTTTGTTGCCTTACAACCTGGAATTAAAATTGATTTTTGGGGGGTTTGTATCATTTGATTTACACAACATGCCTACCACTTTGAAGATGTAAAATATTTTTTATTGTGAAACAAACAAGAAATAAGACAAAAAACAGAACTTGAGCGTGCATAACTATCCACCCCCCCAAAAATCAATACTTTGTTGAGCCACCTTTTGCAGCAATTACAGCTGCACGTATCTTGGGGTATGTCTCTAGAAGCTTGGCACATCTAGACACTGAGATTTTTGCCCATTCTTCAAGGCAAAACTGCTCCAGCTCCTTCAAGTTGGATGGGTTCCGGTGGTGTACAGCAATCTTTAAGTCATACCACAGATTTTCAATTGGATTGAGGTCTGGACTTTGACTAGGCCATTCCAAGATGTTTAAATGTTTCTCCTTAAACCCCTCGATTGTTGCTTTAGCAATATGCTTAGGGTCATTGTCCTACTGGAAAGTGAACCTCCATCCCAGTCTCAAATCTCTGGAAGACTGAAACAGGTTTCCCTCAAGAATCTCCCTGTATTTTTGCACCATCCATCATTCCTTCAATTTTGACCAGTTTCCCAGTCCCTGCCGATGAAAAACATCCCCACAGCATGATGCTGCCACCACTGTCCTTCACTGTGGAGGTGGTGTTCTCGGGATGAGAGGTGTTGGGTTTGCGAGATAGCATTTTCCTTGATGGCCAAAAAGATTTGGAGAGTCTCCCACATTCCTTTTGGTGAACACCAAATATGTTTGCTTTTTTTTTCTTGAAGCAATGGCTATTTCTGGCTACTCTTCCGTAATGCCCAGCTCTGTGGAGTGTATGGCTTAAAGTGGTCCTATGGACAGATACTCCAATCTCCACTGTGGAGCTTTGCAGCTCATTCAGTCTGTTATATCTGGAGTATTTCTCCTGTCTTATCCGGTGTCCTGTGTGAATTTAAGTATGCTCTCTCTAATTCTCTCTTTCTTTCTCTCTCTCGGAGGACCTGAGCCCTAGGACCATGCCTCAGGACTACCTGGCATGATGACTCCTGGTTGTCCCCAGTCCACCTGGCCGTGCTGCTGCTCCAGTTTCAACTGTTCTGCCTGCGGCTATGGAACCCTGACCTGTTCACTGTGATTACTATTATTTGACCATGCTGGTCATTTATGAACATTTGAACATCTTGGCCATGTTTTGTAATAATCTCTGGCCACCCCTCATAGCCTGGTTCCTCTCTAGGTTTCGGCCTTTCTAGGGAGTTTTTCCTAGCAACCGTGCTTCTACACCAGCATTGCTTGCTGTTTGGCGTTTTAGGCTGAGTTTCTGTACAGCACTTTGATATATCAGTTGATGTAAGAAGAGCTATATAAATACATTTGATTTGATTCAGGGTTATCTTTGGTCTCTTTGTTGCCTCTCTGATTAATGCCCTCCATGCCTGGTCTGTGAGTTTTGGTGGGCGGCCCTCTCTTGGCAGGTTTGCTGCGGTGCCATATTCTTTCCATTTCTTAATAATGGATTTAATGGTGCTCCGTGGGATGTTTAAAGTTTCGGATATTTTTTATAACCCAACCCTGATCTGTACTTCTCCACAACTTTGTCCCTGACCTGTCTGGAGAGCTCCTTGTTCTTCATGGTGCCGCTTGCTTGGTGGTGCCCCTTGTGGTGTAGCAGAATCTGGGTTCTTTCAGAACAGGTGTGTATATATATTGAGATCATGTGACACTTAGATTGCACACAGGTGGACTTTATTTAACTAATTGTGTGACTTCTGAAGGTAATTGGTTGCACCAGATCTTATTTAGAGGCTTCATAGAACGGACCAATTTTGCACGGACCAATTTTCAATTTTTATACTTTTTTGAAACAAGTAATTATTTTCATTTCACTTCACCAATTTGGACAATTTTTTGTATGTCCATTACATGAAATCCAAATAAAAATCACAGGTTGTAATGCAACAGAATATGACAATGCAAATAGTCCGGGTAGCCATTTGTTCACCTGTTCAGGAGTCTTATGGCTTGGGGGTAAAAACTGTTGAGAAGCCTTTTTGTCCTAGACTTGGCACTCCGGTACCGCTTGCCATAGTGGTAGTAGAGAGAACAGTCTATGACTGGGGTGGCTGGGGTCTTTGACAATTTTTAGGGCCTTCCTCTGACACAGCCTGGTGTAGAGGTCCTGGATGGCAGGCAGCTTAGCCCCGGTGATGTACTGGGCCATACGCACTACACTCTGTAAAAAAAAAAGCACAGACATTTTTCACAGCACAGGTAGCATGCACAAAATCAACCAAACTAACCTAGAACAAACCAAAGAAACCAAGAAACGACTTCATCAGATGACAGTCTTATAACATGTTATACAATAAATCTATGTTATCTTCGAAAAGTGTGCATATTTCAGGTATAAATCATAGTTTACATTGCGGCTACAATCAGAAATTGCACCGAAAGCAGCCAGAATAATTACAGACACCAACGTGACATACCGAAATACTCATCATAAAACATTTCTGAAAAATACATGGTGTATAGCAAATGAAAGACAAAGATTTTGTGAATACAGACAATATTTCCGATTTTGTAAGTGTTTTGCAGCGAAAACATAATATAGCATTATATTAGCTTACTACAATAGCCTACCGCATTCATTCATCAAGGCACGTTAGCGATAGCAATAGGCACGTTAGCGAATAAACCAGCAAAAGATATTACATTTCACTAACCTTCATAAACCTTCCTCAGATGACAGTCCTATAACATCAGGTTATACATACACTTATGTTTTGTTCGAAAATGTGCATATTTAAGAGCTGAAATCCGTGGTTATACAACGTAGCATAACGTGCTAACGTAGCATCTTTTCCCCAGAATGTGTGGATATTTCTATTAGACTCTCACCTATTCTGACCAAATAGCTATTCATAAACATTACAAAAAAATACATGTTGTATAGGAAACGATAGATCCATTAGTTCTTAATGCAATCGCAGTGTTAGAATTCTAAAAATATCTTCATTACGTCATAAGACTTTGTTATGGTAAGGGAATAAACAAAACCTGAGCGCAAAGCTACTAGTACACAGTTCGACAGATATATGAAATAGCATCACAAAATGGTTCCTACTTTTGCTGATCTTCTATCAGAATGTTGTGCCTTTGGTCCTTTGTCCAGAAGCGTCTTTGTTTGGATTCAGAACGTTCTTTTTCCATCTTGAATTAGCAAGCACACTGGCTATGCGGCGCTAAGCTCTCCAACCTCAACAAAGTCAAACAACGCAACACAACTAACGTCCCGAATAAATTTCAATAATCTAATGAAACTATATTGAAAAAACATACTTTAGGATGATATTGTAACATGTATCAAATAAAATCAAAGCCGGAGATCATATTCACGACTGGTTGCCAGTAGGCAACAACAGGTCCCAACACGCGCCTTGCAGAAAACAGAAAATGGGGGACATGTTGTTCCAAGAGGGATTATTCAACGTCAGACAGAGATAATCAACTCCTTTTTCCTCTCACTTCCTCTTGACATCCGGGTGAAGGTGTATGACGTAAACGTATAGCCATACCTATCATGCCCATTTATAGGCAGTCACTTGAACAGAACATAGATTTCAGACTTCCCACTTCCTGGTCACAAAGTGTGCTGCCAAATGAGTTCTGTTTTACCCACAGACAAAATTCCAACGGTTTTAGAAACTAGAGAGTGTTTTCTATCCAATAGTAAGAATAATATGCATATTGTACGAGCAAGAATTGAGTACGAGGCCGCTTAAATTGGAGACGTTTTTCCCCAAAATTGAAAACAGCACCCCCTGTCCTCATCAGTTTAAGGTACAACGTTCATCTGTACAAACAATGGTACGCAAGTACAAACACCATGGGACCACGCAGCCGTCATACCCCTCAGGAAGGAGACGCGTTCTGTCTCCTAGAGATGAACGTACTTTGCTGCGAAAAGTGCAAATCAATCCCAGAACAACAGCAAAGGACCTTGTGAAGATGCTGGAGGAAACCGGTACAAAAGTATCTATATCGACAGTAAAACCAGTCCCATATTGACATAACCTGAAAGGCCGCTCAGCAAGGAAGACGCCACTGCTCCAAAACTGCCATAAAAAAGCCAGACTACGGTTTGCAACTGCACATGGGGACAAAGATCGTACATTTTGGAGAAATGTCCTCTGGTCTGATGAAAAAAAATAGAACTGTTTGGCCATAATGACCATCGTTATGTTTGGAGGAAAAAGGGGGAGCTAACAAGTGGCAGCATCATGTTGTTTTTATTTATTTTAATTTTATTTTATTTATTTATTTAACCTTTATTTAACCAGGTAGGCAAATTGAGAACACGTTCTCATTTACAATTGCGACCTGGCCAAGATAAAGCAAAGCAGTTCGACACATACAACAACACAGAGTTACACATGGAGTAAAAACAAACATATAGTCAATAATACAGTGAAAAAAAATAAGTCTATATACAATGTGAGCAAGTGAGGTGAGATAAGGGAGGTGAAGGCAAACAGATATATGTATAAATAAATAAAAAATATAAAAAGGCCATGGAGGCGAAGTGAGTACAACACAGCAAGTAAAATAAAAACAAAAAAAAAAACACTGGAATGGTTGGTTTGCATTGGAAGAAAGTGCAAAGTAGAGACAGAAATAATGGGGTGCAAAGGAGCAAAATAAATTAATAAATAAATACAGTAGGTAAAGAGGTAGTTGTTTGGGCTAAATTGCAGATGGGTTATGTACAGGTGCAGTAATCTATGAGCTGCTCTGACAGCTGGTGCTTAAAGCTAGTGAGGGAGATAGGTGTTTCCAGTTTCAGAGATTTTTGTAGTTCGTTCCAGTCATTGGCAGCAGAGAACTGGAAGGAGAGGCGTCCAAAGGAAGAATTGGTTTTGGGGGTGACTAGAGAGATATACCTGCTGGAGCGCGTGCTACAGGTAGGTGCTGCTATGGTGACCAGCGAGCTGAGATAAGGGGGGACTTTACCTAGCAGGGTCTTGTAGATGACCTGGAACCAGTGGGTTTGGCGACGAGTATGAAGCGAGGGCCAGCCAACGAGAGTGTACAGGTCGCAGTGGTGGGTAGTATATGGGGCTTTGGTGACAAAACGGATGGCACTGTGATAGACTGCATCCAATTTATTGAGTAGGGTTTTGGAGGCTATTTTGTAAATGACATCACCGAAGTCGAGGATTGGTAGGATGGTCAGTTTTACAAGGGTATGTTTGGCAGCATGAGTAAAGGATGCTTTGTTGCGGAATAGGAAGCCAATTCTAGATTTGACTTTGGATTGGAGATGTTTGATGTGGGTCTGGAAGGAGAGTTTACAGTCTAACCAGACACCTAGGTATTTGTAGTTGTCCACATATTCTAAGTCAGAGCCGTCCAAAGTAGTGATGTTGGACAGGCGGGCAGGAGCAGGCAGCGATCGGTTGAAGAGCATGCATTTGGTTTTACTTGTATTTAAGAGCAGTTGGAGGCCACGGAAGGAGAGTTGTATGGCATTGAAGCTCGCCTGGAGGGTTGTTAACACAGTGTCAAAAGAAGGGCCAGAAGTATACAGAATAGTGTCGTCTGCGTAGAGGTGGATCAGAGAATCACCAGCAGCAAGAGCGACATCATTGATGTAAACAGAGAAGAGAGTCGGTCCAAGAATTGAACCCTGTGGCACCCCCATAGAGACTGCCAGAGGCCCGGACAACAGACCCTCCGATTTGACACACTGAACTCTATCAGAGAAGTAGTTGGTGAACCAGGCGAGGCAATCATTAGAGAAACCAAGGCTGTCGAGTCTGCCAATGAGGATGTGGTGATTGACAGAGTCAAAAGCCTTGGCCAGGTCAATGAATACGGCTGCACAGTATTGTTTCCTATCGATGGCGGTTACGATATCGTTTATGACCTTGAGCGTGGCTGAGGTGCACCCATGACCAGCTCTGAAACCAGATTGCATAGCGGAGAAGGTGTGGTGTGATTCGAAATGGTCGGTAATCTGTTTGTTGACTTGGCTTTCGAAGACCTTAGAAAGGCAGGGTAGGATAGATATAGGTCTGTAGCAGTTAGGGCCTTAAAGCCTTAAATGGCTTAAGGACAACAAAGTCAAGGTATTAGAGTAGCCATCACAAAGCCCTGACCTCAATCCCATAGAACATTTGTGGGCAGAACTGAAAAAGCGTGTGCAAGCAAGGAGGCCTACAAACCTGACTCAGTTACACCAGCACTGTCAGGAGGAATGGTCCAAATTTCACCCAACATATTGTGGGAAGCTTGTGGAAGGCTACCTGAAACGTTTGACCCAAATGAAACGTAATGCTACCAAATACTAATTGAGTGTATGTAAACGTTTGACCCACTGGGAATGTGATGAAAGAAATAAAAGCTGAAATAAATCATATTTATAATATTATTCTGACATTTCACATTATTAAAATAAATTGGTGATCCTAACTCACCTAAAACAGTGAATCTTTACTCGGATTAAATGTCAGGAATTTTGAAAAACGGAGTTTAAATGTATTTGGCTAAGGTGTAAGTAAACTTCCAAATTCAACTGTAGCTGGACAATAGACTTGCCTAGAAGGAGGGTAGGGGGAGAATTCTATCGTCAAATGTATTTCTTAGTTAGTTTGGCTGTATCACAAACGGCTGTGATTGGTTGCAATTTCAGTTTAAGGCCAAAACCTAGGAAGAAACCTAGAGAGGAACCAGGCTATGAGGGGTGGCCAGTCCTCTTCTGGCTGTGCCGGGTGGAGATTATAACAGAACATGGGCAAAATGTTCATAAATGACCAGCATGGTCAAATAATAATCAGGAATAAATGTCAGTTGGCTTTTCATAGCCGATCATTAAGAGTTGAAAACAGCAGGTCTGGGACAGGTAGCACGTCCGGTGGACAGGTCAGGGTTCCATAACCGCATGCAGAACAGTTGAAACTGAAACAGCAGCAAGGCCAGGTGGACTGGGGACAGCAAGGAGTCATCATGCCCGGTAGTCCTGACGCATGGTCCTAGGTCTCAGGTCCTCCGAGAGAGAGAAAGAGAGAATTAGAGAGAGTATACTTAAATTCATACAGGACACTGGATAAGACAGGAGAAGTACTTCAGATATAACCAACTGACCCTAGCCCCCCGACACATAAACTACTGCAGCATAAATACCGGAGGCTGAGACAATCAAATTCATTAAGCAAAATTTCTTAAAATCAGTCCCATATACTATGTTCTTACAAAAAAGGTTTAAAATTCTCTAGTACGGCCACTATTGAAGGCTATCAAGTGCTTCTCAAAGATGCCTTCTGGTGGTCAAACTAGCACTAACTAGCAGTAATGGTACCAGTAGTTGGCCATGCAAGCTGTGCTGCAGTACGCTGCAACTTTTAAAGGACGGACCACTGTATGTGTTATTTCATAGTTTTGATGTCTTCACTATTATTCTACAATGGAGAAAATAGTACAAAATTAAGAATAACCCAGGAATGAGTAGGTGTCCAAACTTTTGACTGGTACTGTATATATATAGGGTTAGATGGCAGTGCAATTTCCTTTTTTCCCCATTTCCCTTTTCCCTTTTATTGTGAACAAATGTGTAATGCACTTTCCAAACTGTGAAAGGCAGCAATGAGTAACAAAGTGTCTCGTCTTCCGGGATATCCACACAAAGAGGTAGAAGATTCAAGTTTGAGCATGTCCATTGACAGTTCTTTGTAAATGCTGATAAGAACATGTGACAAAGAGTTGTAAATAATATTGTAACGTCCTTAACCCAACACTGAGCAACCTTGTCATAATGGTTCAAAGTACTATATGAGGTGTTATTGCCTAACACTGACAAAGTGTAACAGCGTTAGCACCAAGCGCAGTGTTAATTTAACACTGCAACGTGTGGACCCATATACACATTGGCCTAGAGTTTAAAACTATCAGTGTTGATTCAATACTGGAGATTCTGCTGTGCAGAAACCCCAATGAGCTAGAGATGAGAAGTGGACATGAAACACGTCTGAAAATTCAGGACCCAGGTGAATCCCATTGCCTCAGGGATGGTCCTGTTGAATGGTTCTGTTGCTGTAGATCCTCCGACTCTCAACGACTTCTGAATGGAAAGGAACTGAGGGGTTAAGGTACAGAATCTGATAAAACAAACAATGGAGGGCCCTGTGCAAAACAGGTAGGGGGCCAGTAGGTGTCATTTGCCATAAACCAAGCCTCATTCTTGTATAAAATGGAGCCATTACATGTACAGTACAGACCATTAAGCTAATATCACTTAAGTAGCTGATAAACAGATTTATGGCTGACTTCAGGACACGGAGTGAACTAAACCTATTTGTTTATCACAGCCATTTCTATTTGTGTACAATTTATCCTGGCATGATCTCCGAAGAGATAAACATGGCCCATTAGTGGGAGTACACCTCAAATACAACCCACATTGCCATGGAATGATTTTTCACTCCATATGGAAGGATGTTAATTCTCTCTATCGTCAATAGTTATATTCATTGCTTGACCTTTTGAGTTCCATTTTACAACTCCCTCCCTGACTAGCACCATTGTGCTGTGCATGTCTTGTGAGATTAGCCAATATTCAAATAATAATATACCTAAGTGTTACAAACTGATTTACAGTAGATCACGTCAACATGGACAGAGAAACCCAGTTCTTCGATACTGAGCCCTTGAGATCAACCCACCAGATGTGGCATGCATGATACAGCATAATATGTCTCGAGACGGGAGGACTGGGTGGGTCTCCAGTGGGTCACACTACACATTTCCCAGAGTGCCACTTCCCCAAACCCAAAGTTAAAGAAAGCTATGGAAATTACAGAGTTGCCTTAGAAGGAAAAAATAGATGTGTTTTGATCATCTTTAAGGCTATTTATTAACGTACTTACTGTGCTCAGCTATAGCATTAGTTCTGTCAGGGATAGTAGAAGAATGTTCAATCCTAGGTTTTCTTGTACCTCACCATTAATGCTATTAAGATTTGCCTTGTCTTTCAGTGATGACTAAGAGACAGAACAATTCATCATAAGAGACATGATGCAGTAATTGGTGGCTAAATGTCTAAAAATGGGTAGGATGCATACCATCATATATTCATTCTTCACATGGCTTCCGCATGGGTTTTATTATTTTATTTAAAATATATATATTTAACCTTTATTTAACTACCTGCTGTTACCAAATTGGAAACTACAGTAATGGTCCCTTTCCCTGTAACAGTTCAAATATGTGATTGGAATTGTTTTGGAACTGGAACAATGAATGGATTTGGAACAGTGGAGGCTGCCGAGTGTAGGACAGAGTGAATGGAATGGCATCAAACACATAGACACCATGTGTTTGAAAGCGTTCCACTCATTCTGCCCCAGCCATTACCACGAGCTAGTCCTCCGCAAGTAAGGTGCCACCAACCTCCTGTGATTTGGAAATATATTGGAACAAATTCTGCAGAAGAATGATAAAAATAAAGTAGAGCCATTAAAAATAGCTTCTAATAGCACAATGACTGAGAACTGGATTTGCACCTCAGATCTCTGACAGCTCATAGAGAACATGATTCTATACAACTAATCTAATATACGGATTTTGAAGATATTAGCAGAAATTAGCCTACAACAATAAAGGCGCATGCACACACTCAAACTAAACAGTTGCATTTTCAGAACCCGAGTGCCATTACATTTAGAAAAGCACAAGAAGTAAATGTTGTTTTTCCTCCTTTTGTCTGTGGTGTGGATATGTATAATGGGAGACCGATGTCTGGTTCCTAACCATACGTTGCTCTATAGCTGTTGATTTTTTGCATCCATCCTGTTCCCTCATGTGTGAAATGACCGTCTGCTCTGGGCCATTTAAAGATCCAGGGCCACACTCGAGGGGAGCTGTTGCCTGCCCAGACACACACGTGTAACATAGCACCAGATTGCATACACAGGCCAGTAACAGCGGGAGTAAAAGTCATTGTACTTCAGTTAACTCCAATATTGAAGCAGTATCTGTCCTTACATATATACTTGTAGTTTTTTATCATAGTGAGACCCATACCCCAGGGTACTTTGTTGCTTATGTAGAAGTTGTTTTTAAAAAAACTGTCGAGGGACATCAAAGATGAAAAAACATTTGTTGAGTTGCACAAGCATTCAAAACAACATTAGCATTATTCCAGGAGGTGTCTCTGAAAGGAGGGGAGTGGACACGGTCCCAGAGTGACCCCCTTGCAGGGTACACCCAGTGGTCATCAGACACAGCCAGCTTAACTAGAATCAGTGTTAAACAGAACCCACCAAGGAGGGATACTTGCACAAGACCTAAAACACACATAGAGCTCATCCAGGCCAGATTTGAAACTTGACCATATCGAAACACACTTAGGCCTAATAAAAAGTGCAAGAGTAAAATGCCCTCCGTCCAGGTGAAAACACTGGCGTTAACTGAAGTGTGGTAAAAACTCTTGCCAGATGTAAATCAGACTTCTGCTCCTGGGCACTTTTCCCCAAAACTATGAGCATAAAGAAATACGTGCACTTATGATTAGTCTAAATGACTTAATTGTGACAGAAATAGATACATGTCTCCTTCCTTCTAGCTCATTTACACATGGTAAAGACTATTCACAACAGGACTCTCTGTATTTGCTGATGTTGGATTTTAAATGGAGGTATACTTGATGTCAAAGCAAACTCAGTGGTTGTAGAACTACACCGTATGTAGTGTTCTATACGCAATCGGTTTTTATTTTTGAACAATTCATTTGCAACATAAATGAGTCTTTCCTTAATATAGAGCAATTAACACTTATTTTCAGCCATGTCCAAGATTTGAAAGCTGTGCTGACTTGTTTGTTGAAATTATACACAGTAACTGCAGTAGAAAACTCTGTCACGCCCTGACCATAGAGAGCCCTTGGTTCTCTATGGTGTTTAGGTCAGAGTGTGACTAGGGGGGTGTTCTAGTCATGCTATTTCTATGTTGGTGAGTTGTATGGTTCCCAATTAGAGGCAGCTGGTAATCGTTGCCTCTAATTGGGAATCATATTTAGGAAGCCCTTTCTCCCACCTGCTTTGTGGGATATTATTTCAGTTAGTGCCTATGTGTGCGCTGTATTTGACATTCGTTGGATGTTTTGTTGTTTCACTGAATTAAAAACATGTGGAACTCACGCTGCGCCTTGGTCCGCTCTGTACGACGTTTGTGACAAACTCTGACATGCATATGGTTGTTTACACACCAAACATTCTCTTTCCATCTTCATATGTAAATGTACACAGTGGAAAATTGAGGGTGGAGACCTAGAGCAGGACAGGATGGCCAAATTCTACCCTTTGGTTTCCACATCCCAAAATATCAGTCTGATCATTGAATACAGTATGTCCCACAGTGTCCTCAATGTGGATTTACATTATAACTATTGCTGTCTATGGGTGTAAAGGAAATGGTTTAGACATACCAGAGTGAACATGTGCATCGCGTGCTGTATATTGGGAAATGGTGTTTTTCCTCAAACAAGTTATTGTATAATTCTGTTATTTAGACAAATGATTTACATTATTCTAATTGGGGAATGCATCTGGTGAATGGTCCTTAAATTGGAGTACTACACTGAGTCCACAGACACTGTTAGTACGCAATAAATATTATATACTGAGTATATAAAACATTAAGAACACCTGCTCTTTCCTTGACATAGACTGACCAGGAGAATCCAGGTGGAAGCTATTATCCCTTTTTGACGTCACTTGTTAAATCCACTTTAATCAGTGTAGAGCAGGTATTCCCAAACTGGGGTAGGTACGCGCAATGCCCTCAGGGGTACGCCAAATAAAAATGTTATTCATATTTAAAATGTGATATTTTAACATTTTTCTTCACATTTTCAAACAGTACATTTATATTTTCCAACGAGACATACATTTGGGTGAGTTCGCCTGAGTAGCCTCGTTTCACTGCCAAAAGAAAATTAAACCATCTACTGTTCAAGGAAATAACAGCACAATGTCAAATACAGGTAGCCTAGTCAAATCATTAGCATCCAATCACATTAACCGTTACTCACTCGCGGGAAACCTTCACTCTTGCGCAGACATTTAGAAACGAAACGTGACAATTTGAAAAATAAGCCACGGGAGTTTTTTGAGCAAGAATAAAGACGACTTTCGAGGAGTAAGACATGTATAAAAGCAACAGATATCATTAATAAGAAGGGGCTAGAAGCATCTTATATGGTGAGCTACTGAGTGGCTAGGATATGCAAGCCCATATTATTGTGGAGGACTTAATTCTTCCTGCTGCCACAGATATGGCTGGGACAATACTGGTGGAAAAGGCCAACAAACTATACAGACAATTACTTAATCAAACACTGTTTCACAACTGTTACGCACGCCTCTATGAAGAGGGAACGCAACACCCTGCTGCAAATCAACTCCCCGTGAAGCAAAAGAGGTATAAACTGTAGGTGCGAGAAAGGACGACAAAGGCAGAATTTACCGTTTACTAGGATTTATTTCCTACACGGTAATATGGGGAAAAGGGGCTGGACAGAACCAAAGGAAAGAAAGTAAATATCAAAGCGCCCCCTTTCCTATCTAACCTGCCTACCCACTTAACTTACCTAACTTAGCACCACCTGGTGCCCTAACCAAAATACAGGGGGTGGTCCACCCAGGTCTTACCTAGTGTGCCTAGACATTGAATATACTACGGGTATATGTATGCCCGCGGGCCTCTTGCCTAAGCACTCCCAAAGTGCCTTCCCCTTCCCCCTGGGAACAAATGAAACAGAACAACAAACAATTTCAATAATCAAAACAGTGCATCCTATAACACATAAGACATAACCAATCAGCTCCCTCAGCAACAACTTACATAGTACATACCAAATCTCTTTGAGAAACAACCAACACTTTCTCACTATCAAATTCTCCAGAAAAAATCTCTCTCTCTCTAATCTCTCCAAAATATTCAATCTTCTCTCCTCCTGAACAGAACACTGGCTTTTATATAGCTTCAGGAGTCTAATTGGATACAGCTGCATCTTGACGAGGGGGCGGGGTCAGCTCTCTAATCATCCATTAGCCATTGAGTCGACCAATCAGCTGGTTGGGGAGGCTTCCAGGAAGCCATCTCCTGAAACACACACACTCAAATACAACACAGAAACTGGGGAACGTAACAACAACGCATCAGTGACATGGCAGGAGATGTTTTGAAACAATTACTGCTTCGCATACAAGCCAGTGCGTTACAGCTGGATGAGTCAACAGATGTGGCGGGCCTGGCACAGTTCCTGGTATATGTTCGTTATGTTTATTGGGGGTCAATTAAGGAAGACGTCCTCTTCTGCAAACCACTGGAAACCGGGACAACATGAGAGAATATTTTTTAAAGTACTGGACAGCTTTGTGACATCAAATGGACTTTGGTGGTCAAGATGTGTTTGTATCTGTAATGATGGCGCAAAAGCCATGACAGGGAGACATAGTGGAGTGGTAACGCGTGTGCAAGCAGTTGCTCCCGAAGCCACTTGGGTACACTGCAGCATCCACCGAGAGGCTCTTGCTGCCAAGGGAATGCCTGACAGCTTGAAAGACATTTTGGACACTACAGTGAAAATGATTAACTTTGTTAAAGCGAGGCCCCTGAACTCTTGTCTATTTTCTGCATCATGAATTTATATGGGCAGTGTTTTTTACAACATACAGAAGTGCGCTGGTTATCAAGGGGCAAAGTATTGACATGTTTTTTTTTAAATTGAGAGACAAGCTTAAAGTTTAATTCGCTGACTATAATTTTCACTTGTCTGACCGCTTGCATGATGACAAGCCTATGATTAAGAAGTTGGAGCTCTTTTCTGTCTGCATTAGCAAGGACAAAATGCAGCTCTTTATGTCATTGTATGATTTTGTGTGCAAATGAACTCAAGCTTATGGACAATGTCAAATGTGATATAGCGAAGCAGCTGAATGAGCTGGGTGTTGTAACGTTCCTGACCTGTTTTATGTTGCTTTTGTATGTGTATATGGTCAGGGCGTGAGTTTTGGGTGGGCAGTCTATGTTTTCTGTTTCTATGTTGGTTTTGGTTGCCTGGTATGGCTCTTAATTAGAGGCAGGTGTTTTGCGTTTTCCTCTAATTAAGAGTCATATTTAGGTAGGGTGTTCTCACTGTTTGTTTGTGGGTGATTGTCTCCTGTTTCGTATATGTATGTACCATACGGGACTGTTTGGTTGTTCGTTCGTTTTGATGTAGTCTGTTCCTGTCCGTGAGTTTTACGTTTTAGTTAAGTAAGTTCAGGTTTTCGTCTACTTCGTTTTCTTGTTTTGTAATTTTGTAAGTGTTTGTTTTCGTGTTGCCGTTGTTTCAAATAAAGAGATGGCTTATTTCCCAAATGCTGCGTATTGGTCCACTGATCCTTCTCTCCTCTCCTCGTCCGAGGAAGAGGAGAACGACAGCCCTTACAGGTGTGCAATTACACAAGTACTTTCCAAAAACGGACGACGCAAACAACTGGATTTGTTATCCCTTTCATGCCCTGCCTCCGGTCCACTTACCGATATCTGAACAAGAGAGCCTCATTATAATTGCAAAAATTTGAATTTAATCAGAAGCCACTGCCAGATTTCTAGATTGGGCTGCACTCGGAGTATTCTGCCTTGGCAAATCGTGCTGTGAAGACACTGATGCCCTTTGCAACCACGTACCTATGTGAGAGTGGCTTCTTGGCCCTCGCTAGCATGAAAACGAAATACAGACTGTGTGGAAAAGGATTTAAGACTGAGACTCTCCAATACAATCCAACATTGCAGAGTTATGTGCATCCTTTCAAGCACACCCTTCTCATTAACCTGGGGTGAGTTAATCACAATTTTTGATTATTAACAAATAAGGTTTTATATGTAAGATGGCTAACCAAAGAAAGAAAATGATTGACGATTATTATTTGTGCCCTGGTCTTTCAAGAGCTCTTTGTCACTTTCCACGAGCCGGGTTGTGACAAACACTCACACTCATTCTTAGGTTTAATAAATGTATCGTATAGTGTGTGTGTGGCAGGCTTACAATGATGGTGCTAGAGAGGGTACGCAGCTGGAGGTTGAATGTTTGAAGTGGTACGGGAATAGAAACATTTTGGGAACCACTGGTGTAGAGGAAGGGGAGGGGACAGGTTCAAGAAGGATTTTTAAGCCAATTGAGACATGAATTGTGTTTGTGTGCCATTTAGAGGGTGAATGGGCAAGACAAAAGATTGAAGTGCCTTTGAACAGGGTATGGTAGTAGATGCCTGGCGCACCGGTTTGAGTGTGTCAAGAACTGCAATGCTGCTTGGTTTTTCACGCTCAACAGTTTCCTGTGTGTATCAAGAATTGTCCACCACCCAAAGGACATCCAGCCAATTTACACAACTGTGGGAAGCATTGGAGTAAACATGGGCCAGCATCCCTGTGGAAGGCTTTCGACACCTAGTAGAGTCCATGCCCTGACGAATTGAGGCTGTTCTGAGGGCAGAAGGGAATGCAACTCAATATTAGGAGGTGTTCCTAATGTTTAGTATAACTCAGTGTATATGGACCAGTAAGATTGCGAATTCACCATAAAACTTGAAACTAATGATTGGGTAAGAAGCAGACACAGTGCCTAGTGGAAGTCGTCACACACCTTGCACAGCTGTCAAATGTTGCTGCCTTAAAGGGATAGTTCATCCTAATTGCAAAATGGCATATTAGTTTTCTTTCCATGTAAGCAGTCTATAGACAAGGTATGACAGCAATCCATGCTTTGGTTTTGTTTCCCTGGCCACTGTTTCAAATGCTAACTTTTTAACAGTTGTGGCACAAATTCAATGCAAATAATTGGATTTGGGGCGGCAGGTAGCCTAGTGGTCAGTGTTGGGCCAATAACTGAAAGGTTGCTGGATCGAATCCCCGAGGTGACAAGGTAAAAATCTGTCATTCTGCCCCTGAACAAGGTAGTTAACCCACTGTTCCCAGGTAGGCCGTCATTGTAAATAAGAATTTATTCTTAACTGACTTGCCTAGTTAAATAAAGGTTCAATAAAATAAACAACGGTACCTATAATTATTATCATTTTCGCGCATTTTTCCAAATCATCCTAAAGTATCTAAAAATGGATTGTGTAACTGAATGAAGCTACTTATAGAGGAAGTTTGACATAAAATGGGAAAATGCTAATATCGGTACCAATGACTTGCATTGGATTTGTGGACGCTACTCTGTGTAGCTTCCACAGTCAGTGTGTATCAGCTCACCCCTAAGACTACACACAAACTCTGGCTCTGTGAGATCCTTCTGGCAGGTATTGCACACCAGACCCTTATCCAATTTCAGCATTCTTGTTGAGGCTTGGGCCTGAGGGGACAATAGATGAATATTAATGCAATGCATAAAATGGAGTCGACTTCCACATTATGAATACCTGCACACTCCCATGATAAATAAAGCAAGTCCATCCCTGAGAAAATATTGAAGCATGTGCTCACCCAAGTGTACTTGTGTCTAAGGAGTTCGACCTGGGCCAGGCCCCTCTCTACCCCTGCCATTCGTCTTTGATGGAAAGTCCCTCGAAGGGACCCCAACAGGAACTGGGAGACCAGCTGAACAGACCAGGAATCCGGCAGAACCTGGAGGACTATTTCCAGGTCAAAAGCAGCAGCATTGGCATTCAACAGGTCCACAGCTGCACTCGCTAGCTCATTGGAGCCCAGGTAGATCTGGAGCAGGGTGAGGAAAAGGGTGTGTTCCAGTTCCCTTCCCTGCCATCCAGTAGCCCTCCTGCAGTAGGCCCCTGCAACCTGGAGGTCTCTCTCTTTGTGGACCAAGGTCTGTAGGGCCTGATAGTGGTCACCATCTCTCCCGAGCAGGATGGCCTGCTCTATGTGCAGGACTGTCGGCCGGATGGCCTCTGTAATATCAGTCATACTTATATTATTATAAGACAATAATCACATACACTATTCAATCTAACCTGGGAATCAGGTTTCTAGAGAGAAGACAAAACAAATATTGTTACTGTGGATGAATGAATATGATGTTTATGAAGAAACATCAATCCCAAGTAATATGGAGTTAGGTAAGTTACAACTCTATTTATCCTGTTAAGTAGTTTTGATTAAATAGTTACGCGAGTAAGGATTTCCTACATACATTGAGCATGATACCTTTTCATATGACTCACATACCATGTACTGTCATGGTGTCATAGAGGGAAGACTGCCACAGCAACTGTTGCAGTTTATCTCTGGTCATTCCTCCATCTGAATCCGTACCCTTTCCATTCTGCAAGGCTCTGAGTATCTGGGTGACATATGTGGTGGCCAAAAGTGTATGATGCTTCTCCTCCTGAGAAAGGATAAAAAGAGGGGGGGGGGGTACAAATACGTGCCTTTAATTAATTTCAAACAACAGTTTATTATGGGTAAAAGTGGTGTGGTGCTATTGATATACTGGTGGTACCAACCTCGCTTTTCAAATCATGGACCAAAAATTCCAGGAACAACATCAAAGCTAGAGAGTACTTCTTTAAAAAAGCGAGGACATCGTCCTGTGCAAATGTGTCTTGGTCTTCTGGATCTCTTTTTGTGAAAATCTGTATTCCAACCTTAAAAGTTACAGTAAAGAAATTACACTGAAATAGGTCAACATGAGGTATAGTTCCGATCAAATAATGTTATTTATTCTAATTATAATATTTGTATACTTTTTTATCATATAACTCTGCCCTCTACAGTTGAGCTATACGGATACTCAGATACCTCCTGGTTTCTTTGGAGAGCCCAGTCTGCAAACGTCCAAACAACATCTCTCTGTTTTAGTCGACTGAGAGTTCTCACAATGTGCTCATACACATTTGAACATGAGCTGTCTTCATATTGCCCATCGGTAATCTTCACCCAAGTCTGCAACATCATAAGGACTTTAAGTTCTACCGGGAGTCTACCAGGCCAAATAACATTTGTGATGACAGTACTTTTATACATCTTATTTTCAGTATGGTCTGAAATCCTAATGTAAGCAGAAACAACATTATATCATTGTTCACTGTCTTATAACACAAAGAATATGCTATTGATTAGACTGGTTGAAATAAATGCAAATCATCTATTTATTGAATGCTAAATTCAGAGATTACCTGGATTGCTTTGATATGGTGACCATGACTCTGGTAGAGTAATCCAAGTGTGAAAAATCTGAGATGACAGTATAATGAAATTCTAGCAGTATTATATTAAATGGAGCGTTGCAAGATTCAAATATGTTGTTCTCAGTTTATACTGAACAGCCACCCATTCTCACCTCTTGTGCCGCTCAAGGAGAGGCACACATTTGTCGATTGAGCAGGAATTGGGAGAGGACACAAGCGCGTCCAGGTCTTCTCTGTCACCTTGCTCTGTGTATATTCTCAGTTGTGCAGTATCGATATCCTCACTGCACTCAACTCCCTGCTTCGTCCCTCGAACCACCCTCAGGAAATCGCCCAGGAAGTCTAGATACGGTTGAAATGTGGTCCTGTCCTCTTGCCGTAGTGCCAAGAGCTCCTTTGCATTGTTCACTTTGACCAGCTGGGAATGAAAGGTCTCACAGAGTGGCTCCATCTCTGGATACAAGCTGATGATTTCTCTAGGGTCCAACTCACCTTTGCTGTCAAAAACAGGAATGAAGGATTGAAACGTTATTGAAACATACCTCAGACAGCAGAACTAAGAATTCAAACGGTTATAACAAAGCAATAAATAATGCTAGTGACATGATCTACTTTTACTATGATTGAAGGCAGTTTCTTTAAATTAGGGGTCCATACTGAAAATAAGATGTGGAAAAGGACTGTCCTCACATAAAAAGTTCTTTGGCCTCTGAAAAAGACTCCTGGTAGAATTTAGTGAATCCATCCATGCAAGTGAGGATCTTATGCAGCTCCTGTCAAATCAAATACAAACATTTGTAAAGTCGAATAATATCACTTATCTTCTAAGATCTGGTACATATTTTAAATACATTTCTTTTTCTCAAGTCACTGGGGCTGAACTTAATGTGTTTGCGGCTAAATCTTAAGATCAACACGCTAATGTATGTAGTACATGTAGTACCCACAAACCCAGATTTCAAAGCTTTCGAGACAGACAAAGTATAATGAAAAAGTCATGAACAGAAGGCATATTCATTCAAGAATCCTCAATTCAACCCTTGAGCATCTACCATGATTCCAACAAATCTCTGATACCATCTGTTGCCTTGGTGCTTGTTGCATTTCATCATACACCTCCATGTGCAGCTCAATAACTGATGGACATGATTACCCTGATGAAATATTACATTCTTATACCATGTCATGAGGGTATTCATATATTTAATGCTGTCTACACATCAGTTAGAAAGTTATAATATCGAATTAAGGTTCTGATGCAATTTTGAACTTGTAGTCCAGGGGATTAGGCTATTGTAGTATGTGAATGGTTGGATTAGTTTTTGTCTTTATTTTCTAGGATGGAAGAGTCAAGGAAGATGAGAGATGAATCAGCTGTTCAACTTTTCATAATCTGTGTTTTACCTTGTAAGAACCCTTGGGTACAAGAGCTTGCATTGTCTGGGTTCGACTTGCCTGCCTGGCCTGAGTCCTTTCATTTTCAAAGTCATAACCATGTTTGATTAATTACGTGAGAGTCGTAGTTCTTATTCTTGGAGTTCAGTTAGGCAATTTGATTCAGAGTCAAAGGGAGATCTTGGTTATTGTCAGTGATTACCTTGTAAGAAACCTGTGGAAGATGAGCTTGAACTCCACCAAGCAGTCCCAATGCTTCCTCCACTCTCTTATACCTTACCAGGGTTTGGATCTGCTCCTCAAATGGTACAGGGGACAAACCGAGGATCTCTCTCTCCATAAAAATGTACACACCCTCTAAAGAGAGGATAACATTGACATGTTCTGACAGAAACCCAAAACAGAGTATTTGAACCAGAGTGGAAGTCACAGCATGCAGAATGACCACAATTAAACATTGTCATGAGCACTGACTGACTGAATGAATGAATGAAATGAAATGAAAAAACATTTAAATGTGTTATTGGTTGGCAGCTTGATCGATTTGTTGGTCCATTTCTTGTAAATTACCGTAGAAAAGGGTACAGTATGTTACCCTACTGTATTTTTGCAGTATTCAATACTGTTACTGTGATCTTTTTTACTGTTGTTTTTATGGTAACTTACAGGCAACTGGCTGCCTGTAAGTTACAGTAAAACAAAAGTATAATGCATTACAGTGATCGTATTACGGTAATTGTAATGAATGAACGAATGGGTTAATTCATTAATTTAATTAATTGTGGGGAAATGGGGTTTGTATTTTACAGTATTTTACCGTGATTACATTGAATTGCTGCAAGCGGGTTGGCTGCTAGATAACGTGTTTACATATTACAGCATATCAATGAATGCCAGTTTGGAAGCCTTTGTTAAGGCCTCCAGAAGTGCAAGTGATATAAGACCACATTTTGGTATTTTATATCACTTGCAATTCAAGAGGCCTTAACAAAGGCTTCCAAATAGTGACAGGGCTAAACAGACCAAAGGACATGTAAAATACTCAACTATTAAAGGTTTTAAGACTTGCGTAAACTCCAATATGTCGCTTATATACATTTAATTTATAGGACACTACTACGACATTTCAGTTAAATTGGTACAGCACTCTTGGTACATCACAAGGCACACAAGGCATGCCTCAAAATATGTTAATGAGCCAGAAACAACAATACCATGCACCCACTAGTGGTCAAAAGGTTTTGGCGCTCCAAAATACTGTACGGTACTTTTTTCTGTGGGGTGGAAGTTACAAGTCATTGGAAATACAGCAACAGATAACATATTTCTTACATTAAAGAATGTACTTTGATTTTGTCAACCATATGCTCTTTGAGCGCCGTTATATTTTGAAAATTCACAAATACAGTAAGTGAACTGCTACGGTATTTTACATAGCATATTTTACGGTAAAGTCCAAAATACATAAAATACTACGAGAATGTCCAAAATACGTAAAATACTTCCCAGCCGTTGAATATTTTCACGCAATGCAATGTTTTTTTTTACGGTAATCTACCGTATTCAGTTTATACAATGATTTAGATTGATAATAACAGGATGGTTTTACAGTGCACCTGTTGTAGAGAGTAGGCCTCTGGCCCTAAGCAGAGGCACAGTCTGTTTGAGATGCTGATCCACCATACTGTAGACATAGAGAGCCTGAGGCTGCAGGGCCAGGATGTAGGGGTAACACACCACCGCTGCCAACAGCTCCTCAGACCACTGCACTGGAGGCCGCTGGCATATGCCATTCTTCATGACAAACATGCCTGTGGCAAACAAATAATAGTACATGTATACAACAAATATCCTATAGATACGTAAACTGTACCAACCAACACGTTATTTTAAATAACACATATTAGCCACTCATTTTGTAGTTTATAATGATATCTTACAGTAAATGTGTAAAAACAGGAAATCTATACTTTTCCCAGCAGTAGATTTGTATCCTCCTTCTATCCACTCCCGTCATGAACGGCGATATAAACATGACCAATTATTTATTATAAGCTACTAGTGTGTAGTTGTTTATGTTATGTACAGACACGGTGCTTGACTATAAAATCAGACAAAGTAGCTGTCTATAAGGTGTCTGCGTCTGACGTGTTTGTCCGCAGGCATTCTTTTGAAGGGCACAGAGCATGTGCTGCGTGCGAGTGTAATTGTTTTCATGACAGTAGCTCTTACCCAAGGAGCCGGGCCCATTTAAAAGGAATTCCCCTTTTCCTGCGGTGCTCACAATTATATTCTGCCTGCTCAGGTTGTGAGGGAAGAGATCAACGGTGCTTCCACTCTTGTGGTCGTGGAGGAAATACCTGTCCCTGGTGGCCACACACAAAGTGTTATCATCCACAGCTAAGGCCACAGGGTCCTGGGGTAGAGACACCTCTTTAACACAATCCCATCTCTCCACCCCCACAACATGGATCCGGACCACTCTGCTCCTGCTAGAGGCTGTCACCAGCTCCACACACACAGACTGCGGTGAGATTGACCGTGCCGATTCACACACGTCAAAGAAAGACACGTGTTGGATCCGCTTCAGGAAAGGGAGGGGTTCTAGGGAGAACATGTTGAGGGCGCTGACAGAACGATCCCACAGAACCAGAAGGTGATTGAGAACCGGTATCACCCTTAATTGGGTGACTGGGCTGCTTGAGCCGAGCAGTTTCACCCTCCCCTCCCGAGGACTTTGACTGGAGTACTTTGAGTCACTGGTGCTGGGTAGGATAAGGTGTTGGACCAATGAGTCTTTGGTTCCGATGTATATATTTCTGTCATAGCACTCCAGGCTATGGATGCAAAATTTGTCTTTTCCTTTAGGGTTGGGAAGTTTCTCATAGACTTGCACTTGCGTGAAGGCTTTCAAACTCATTGCTACTGTATTTGTTGGTGTTTGCTGATGCTGTTCTCGATATTAGATTTGAATACCCTGGACAAAAAAATAAAGCAAATAATGTTCAATCAATGATCTTCAACTGAACCCCCAAAAAGTTTAAAATGGAAATGTATTTCACCAATGTTGTCACAATGTTGTCACACAGACAATAATGCAAATCTATCATCAACTGAAAAAGTATATTCACAGGGTTTAGATGAATATCTATTCATTTTATTCTAATAAATTGTCCTTACCTCGATCTTGTGTTGTTCGAAATCCCTTCTCATCTGAAGTGTAGTTTGACCTCATCATGTGACTCCCATCCTGAGAGGAAGTCCGTGTCAGCATTTTACACCACTTATTCTCAGCCTAGGAGTACAATTGCACAATGCCACCACAAGTTAAACCATAAAACAGTTTTACAAGGATGAAAACGATCAGTGTGTTGAGGAATTATATTTTGACGTGCCACAAAACTTAAAATGAATTGTAGTGTTTGGTTTGTGGTCAGTGGACAATGTGTCAGGAAACAGTAGGTGAACAATGCAGTATAAACTGGGGTATGTTTAGAAAGGTGCAACATTCAGAATGTTATAGAAATGTAACAGGCCTTTCTGTAATATGGGGAAGAAAGTGCTCTTCCAAGATGTCATGTTTATTTGAAAAGGGTTTCAGCCTTTTAAATAAGCCAGAGAGGACTTACAACTTTTCTATGTACAGTATATACTGTGTCTATTTTACAGCAAGTTTAGTGCACTGTGTGTGTGACCTGACATAATTGGTTACATCCTCTGGATGGCATCATTGCTACAAGTTTCTTACCAGAAACAGCCCTCAACATCTTCAGTACAAGAGACAAAAGACATGATCTCATACAACGTTTTATCAAATTAAAGCAAAGCAGTGTCATTCATTTAACACAACAGATACATTCCATTTTTAGGCATTCATAAAGGAGGGTCACATTTTTTTAGTTGAACAAAAGATTGTCACCGAACTTGAACTACTACAAAACAACTACTACATTGATGTGAATAATGATGAACACATATAACATGCAAACAGGACAGACTAATGTGCAGACAAATTCATTGGGGTCAACTACACCCCTTTGTCATTTAGATTATCCCAAGTTAAATGATTCTGTGAATTATACATTTAACTTAGCAAACAATACTATTACTTCTCTTGAAAAGGGAAGCTACAGGTGGACATCATAGGCTCCTGTCCGCACAATCATCACACTAGTAATGAAACAACAACAACAGTAAAACAATAAAAGGTAAAAATCGTGACCATCGTTCTGTCACTTCTTGTTGGGTAGGGATTTGTTGTGGTGTTTCAGAATATGTTGTAGTAGTACTATTTCGAGTGCGGTGTGACCAATTGCTGGATTGTTACAAGGTCATAAGGTTGTGTCCTCACCGGTGGTTCTCTCTGCCGCAGTCGGTGCACTGGATGTCGTCGTGCTGTGGTGAGGAAGCCACGGCCCACTAGAGACACGGAGCACTGCATGCAGGTGAAAGACTCGCTGTGCCACTGGTGCTCCTCAAAGGAGATGTACTTGGTTCTTGCCAGAAATGCCACACAGATTCAGACACAGATATGCACACATATAAACACACCTAGTGTATCAGCACAGCACACTCTGCAGAATAATGCACGCATAGACACACACACACACTTACAAGTACACACATATGATGTTACAAACACAAACACCAAGAGACAACGTGTGATTTGCATGGCATAAATAGAGAATATTAATGGAAAATCTTAGCCTGAAGGGTGAGAAAATGACAATGACAATATTCGTGGGGTGACTCACCGTTGATGGGTTTGGTGCAGCCCACACACTTCTTGGCATAGAGGTTGCTAAAGCAGTCCAGACATTAGGGGTATTTCTCTCTGGAGGTGAGACGCTGTCCTGAGCTGCTTCTTACAGCTGATGCGCAAGAAACACTCACGGTGCCAGGGTTTGTTATTGTAAGTCACCCCACCAGTCGTAATGGCCTTAAGGCAGTATTTCTCAAACTAGGGGTTGCGACCTCATGTGGTGTCGCCTGATTTGAAATGGGGTCGCGAGAGAAACTCAGAAAAAACGATTGCCCTTTGGTCATAGAACCGGGGTTATGTCAGGAGCGGTTGTAATAAACAGAACGGTTTCTGTTTTATTCCTACAAATGTAGCTTTATCTTTGGAACATTTTAAGCTAGAAAATATTATGACCCCATCACTGAAAGATGAGCCTCAGGAACATCGTGCAAGAACTCATTAGAACAGAGCGGACAAGACCAGTCACCAAATCAGACTGGGGGGGGGGGAAAGAACATCAATGATGACGTTCTTTTCTACACTGAAAATCCCACAAACTTTTTGCATGATGATCTTCTGATCATCTTCTGATGCTCTTCTGAACTTCCCAATACATTTCAGTCACTTCAAACCATACTACCTTCAAATTGAAATACTGTCAAAAGTACTGTCAGACTGATTTGTAATGGACTGTCATAACATTGAAAATGTGAACAGTGGCCGTTGATTACATCAGTTCTTTTGCAAGGTGGGGTTGAACAAAAAAAAGTAATATCCAAAATGGGGTCACGGAACAAAAAGTCCCTGCCTTAAGGACACACACACACGCACGCACGCACGCACGCACGCACGCACGCACGCACGCACGCACGCACGCACGCACGCACGCACACACACACACACACACACACACACACACACACACACACACACACACACACACACACACACACACACACACACACACACACACACACACACAGAGAAAAACACACGTTCTTTTCATTACATCGACTGACCAGGTGAAAGCTATGATCCCTTATTGATTTCACCTGTTAAATCCACTTCAATCAGTGTAGATAAAGTGGAGGAGACCGGTTCAAGAAGATTTTTATGCCTTGAGATACTTGAGACATGGATTGTGTGTGTGTGCCATTCAGAGGGTGAAAGGGCAAGACAAAATATATAAAAAGGGGTGCAACTCAATATTAGGAAAGTGTTCCTAATGTTTTTTATAACTCAGCGTATAAGAAACATACAATGACTTATTTTTCGAGCATGCTGCTTATACAGTATGTAGGGTATCCAGATCCTATAATATTATGTCACAGTGTAAATAAAAACTTTTATCAGAACCCTTGTTATTTAATATAAAGTCCAAACCATGAGACTGTACAACTGTAAACATGCTGGGTTAAAAACAATCCAGCGCTGCATAAATGGTGGACAAAACGCCAGTTGGGTCACTTAGTTAGAGGTGTAGCTTTCAGATAGTTCTTTTTGGCCAGCCATGAGAGTAAATGTAATTCCAGTTAATACATTTATTGTAAAATGTGTAAAAATATTAAAGAAACATTTCGTTTCTCAAACTAACAGTACTGTTTACTAACAGTAAACAAACTTAACAGGAATGTAATTTCTCTCACGGGTGGCCAAAAATAACTATCTGAAAGCCATGTCCTTAATAAGCCATGCCTCCTGAATAATAACGAATGGATTACATTAAAAAAGACCTAGCTGCTAGGTCAACCCAGCATAAAAATGAATGAAAACCCAACTGATGGTTAAATTAAGTTATTTTCCGGATGTGTAGCCATTTGAGGGCATGGCTTTGTGATAGATATTTTTGTCCACCCGTGAGAGTAAATGTTATTCCTGTCAATCATGTTAAGTTTGTACACTGCAATTTAAATTTCTCCTTCAATATTTCAGTTTCAGTACATGTTATGACAATAGAACAGAACATGAACCAGAATGACATTTACTCTCAAGGGCGGCCAAAAACAACTATTTGAAAGCCACACCCCATACTAAGCTACGCCTCCAGTCTTTTGATCTGGCCCGGTGGGTCATAGTGCAATAACCCATCATCAACCTAAATAAGTGACCCAACTGATTGGGTCAAAATAACCCAACTGTAAAGTTCTTAGGTAAAATTACTTTAAAGTACTACTTAAGTAGTTTTTGGAGGTATCTGTACTTTACTTTTTACTTTTACTTCACTACATTCCTAAAGAAAAAAAGGGTTCCAAATAGGTTATTTGCGGAGGGATAGGATTCAACCAAGAACCGTTTTGATCAGAATAACCCTTTTTGGAAGACAAGGCAAAGGGTTCTACCTAGAACCTTTAACATCCTAAGAACAGTTTTTTTAAGAAAGGGTTCTTTGATGATTCTTTGGAAAGCAAGAAAGTTTATTTGGAAGTCAAGAAGGGTTCTACATAGAACCATATATAATATTTCCCAGCATGCTCTATTGCAGGGAGATTTTCAGAATTGTTTGTTTTACTGTAACATCTGTGTTTTTGCGTATACATTAATTGGTTGATTAATTTTATGCTACACAAAGATAAATAACATACCGTTTTCTAAACCCAACCTATCAGTAATTGGATTAATTGCACCTGTTTATTGCACCCAGTTTAGATGATTGAGGTAGTCTCAGTATTCAATCTTGCCTACCCTGGCAGTCATTTTTAATCCAGGTTGCAGGTGAGTAACAACTCCTCTTGTTGGATATCCTAACACTGGCTGGATTCCAATAGGAATTAAACACCACTTTGCAAGCCAGTATAATTTGACTTGCAGGCCTGATGTGGCTTGTAACCAGGAGATTCCCAACACCCCATGTTAGGGTATAACTAGGCCCTCAAAGAAAGGCCTTATGATATACACTACCGGTCAAAATTTTAGGACACCTACTCATTCATGGGTATTTCTTTATTTTCTACATTGTAGAATAATAGTGAAGACTTCAAAACTATGAAATAACACATATGGAATCATGTAGTAACAAAAAATGTGTGAAACAAATCAAAATATACTTTATATTTGAGATTCTTCAAATAGCCACCCTTTGCCTTGATGAGAGCTTTGCACACTGTTGGCATTCTCTCAACCAGCTTCATGAGGTAGTCACCCAGAATGCATTTAAAATATCTTGCTCACATCGGCCAAGGAGAGCGTGAACACAGTCATCCGGAACAGCTGGTGCTCTCATGCATGCTTCAGTGTTGCTTGCCTCAAAGCGAGCATAAAAGGCATTTAGCTCGTCTGGTAGGTTCGCGTCACTGGGCTGCTCACGGCTGGGTTTCCCTTTGTAGTCCGTAATTGTTTTCAAGCCCTGCCACATCCGACCAGCGTCAGAGCCGAAGTAGTAGGATTCAATCTTAGTCCTGTATTGAAGCATTGCTTCTTTGATGGTTCGAATGAGGTTATAGAGGACCTTCTTATTCACGTCTGGATTAGTGTCCCACTCCTTGAAAGCGGCAGCTCTAGCCTTTAGCTGGGTACGGATGTTGCCTGTAGTCCATGGCTTTGGGTTAGGAAATGTACGTACGGTCACTGTGGGGACGACGTCGTTGATGCATTTATTGATGAAGCCGGTAATGGAGGTGGTATACTCCTCAATGCCATTGGATGAATCCCGGAACATATTCCTGTCTGTGCTAGCAAAACAGTCCTGTAGCGTAGCATCCGTGTCATCTGACCACTTCTGTATTGAGCGAGTCACTGGTACATCCTGCTTTTAGTTTTTGCTTGTAAGCAGGAATCAGGAGGATATAATTATGGTCAGATTTGCAAATGGAGGGTGAGGAAGAGCTTTGCAAGCATCTCTGTGTGTGGAGTAAAGGTGGTCTAGAGTTTTTTTTCCTCTGATTACACATGTGACATGCTGGTAGAAATTAGGTAAAACAGATTTAAGTTTGCCTACATTAAAGTCCCCGGCCACTAGGATGAGCATTTTCTTGTTTGATTATGCCCTTATGTAGCTCGCTGAGTACGGTCGTAGTGCCAGCTTGAGTTTGTGGTGGTAAATAGACAGCTACTAATAATATAGATATGAACTCTCTTGGTCGATAGTTTAGTCTACAGCTTTTCATGAGATATTTTACGTTCACTATGTTACGTTTAGTCTATGAGACAAGGCTGAAGGAATCGTTCATAGAGGGTTCTCTGCAATGGGTTCTACCTAGCACCAAAAAGGGTTCTCTATGGGGCAAATCGAAGAAGCCTATATGGTTCTTCTCAGCACCTTTTTTTCAAAGAGTGTAGTTCTTCAATTACAGTATATACACAGGAAGGTCAGTGGCTGAGATGATGCTGAAAGGAATGCATCTTATGTTATGGGCTTTTCCTCTGCTGTCTACTCCACAATTCTCACTAATGTACATAATTAGGCTGTAGCATCACTAGTTGGTCGATGTTTAGTGGGAGGCCGACACTATTACCTTGAGTAAAGGGGACTGTTGAAGAATCTTTGTCAGATAGCAGAGGTTTAATTAGTCTTGGCCTGTAATATTCATGTGAACCTTATCAGCTTAATATAATGTTAGCTAACTTCACAAGTTTGAGGACGCAACTATTAATTATGCTCAGATGGACTCAAAGTCACAAATGCTGCAAAAGTTGAGACTGTAGATCCAACTACACTTGAACTATTCACACACTTCTAAAATGTGTTGCTTTCATTGGCATGTCTTTCTGCAATGTAATGTACAAAGACAGAGTAGATGTGGCCTATATTTATGAGCGAACAAAAGGGCACAGATCTCATGCTGTGGACTGGCTTAATCTGACAGTGGTCGTGAATTAGCACTTCTGTGTTAACACTACTAAACAGACATTAACACATTGAGGTTTGCTAGTTGAGCACTATCTGTCAGACAACAACGCGGCTGCATTGGCTTGCAAAGTGATGTGAAATTTCTATTGAAATCTGAGTGGAAAAACTGTTACTGAGTGGAAAAACCCTCTCAGTAACGGGTGCAATAAATGTATGTTATTTACAGACATCCAAAAATTGGAACTGTTAATTTAAAAGGACTACGAGGGTACAGACATTTGACTGATGAGACTGCCTGGAACATCTAAACCGAAACAACCATCTCAGTAATGGGTGCAATAAATCCAACTACAAACAGATTGGATTCGTTTAGAAAAATATGTTATCTATGGCTGCATTAGACCTTGAACAACGAGGCTTCAAGAAAGTGTGATTATTTTACTTTGTTGGGTACATTGAGGTGGTGACTTGTTGGGGAGGTGGAGTGATGTTTCCCTTTGAGGCACAAAGCTTCCCTGCAATGAGCCTTAAAGTTGCCTGGAATGGTGATGACAGGATAAGTGGATACATTGGGTCGAGATGGGGCTTGCTCTAGTGGTTAACGAGAGGCCTCACACAAACCTGTTCCTCAGAGCCGAGCGATACACTTTTTCCCCCATGGAGAGCCAAGGTCCAGGCTCTCAGCCAAGTACTCGGCCTAAACAGGATAGCCTCAAAGGGAGTGGGCAGGGGACAAGTAGGAACAATCGCAAACTCTGTGATCTAGCAAAACCTTACACCTCTTCAGGGCTAATCTGTGAGTGCCTGTGAAATTGGTTCCCACCCACTCTTGCCAAGTGAGTCATCGTAAGACAAGACCTGTTAGCGAGCCAGACATATGATCCCTTCTTCTAAGGAGGAGTTAAAAGCTATAACACGTTGAATAGAGTAAACATCTACTGTCTAGAAGTATTTTGACAATGAGAGTAGGGTAACAAAGGTGGCAGACATACAGTAATCATGCAGCATGCATCTGACAGGGTTGCAGGTATAGCATGTCATCAATCAACTATTTCTTGATTGATGAAGATAAAATCGACACACTGTTCAACCAGAGTCAAGGAAAATGGCTGAGAATAGAAGGATCCTCAAAGTTCTACAGTTGCACCATCGAGAGCATCTTGACTGGTTGCATCGTCGCTTGGTATGTCGAATGCAAAGCGCTACAGGAGGTGGTGCGTACAGCCCAGTACATCACTAGGGAAAAGCTCCCTGCCATCCAGGACCTCTATATCAGGCGATGTCAGAGGAAGGCACGAAAAATTGCAAAATAGTCCAGCCACCCAAGCCATAGACTGTTCACTCTGCTACCTTCCGGCAAACGGTACCAGATAAACAGGTTCTGAGACAGCTTCTACCCCCAAGCCATAAGACTGCTAAATAGCCAGACTGCTAAATAGTCAAACTATCATGACTGACTATCTTGCACCGACCCTACGCACACTCACTAGACTTAATTTGCCTTCAGAAAGTATTCACACCCCTTGACTTTTACAAAATGTTTTTTTTTGTTACAGCTGTTAGAGTTTAAAATTGATTAAATTAAAAAAAAAAATTAACTGGCCTAAACACAATAATGTCAAAGTGGAATATTTTATATATATATATATATATTTTTTTTTTTACAAATTAATAAAGAATGAAATGCTGAAATGTCTTGAGGCAAGCCTAAATAAGTTCAGTAGTAAAAATGTGAACACTATTATTGCACACATGCAACTTATTATGCAAATAAATTCATTAAAATCCTAATGTGATTTTCTGGATTTTTTTTCTCATTTTGTCTGTCATAGTTGAAGTGTACCTATGATGAAAATTACAGGCCTCTCTCATCTTTTTAAGTGGGAGAACTTGCACAATTGGTGGCTGACTAAATACTTTTTTGCCCCACTGTACATATAATTGTAAGGTCCCTCAGTAAGGCAGTGAATTTCAAACACAGAGTCAATCACACAGACCAGGGAGGTTTTCCAATGCCTCACAAAGGGCACCTATTGGTAGACGGGTAAATATAAAATGAATCCGACATTGAATATCCCTTTGAGCATGGTGAAGTTATTACACTTTGGATGGTGTATCAACACACCCAGTTACTACAAAGATACTGGCATCCTACTTGACTCAGTTGCCGGAGAGGAAGGAAAACGCTCAGGGATTTCACCAATTGCTGTGGTAGGAGAAAACTGACATTGTAATTACTCCATGATAGTAACCTAATTGACAGAGTGAAAAGAAGGAAGCCTGTACAGAATAAAAATGTTCCAAAACATGCACCCTGTTTGCAACAAGGCACTAAAATAATACTGCAAAAACGTAACTTTTTGTCCTGAATTCAAAGCGTTATGTTTAGGGCAAATCCAATACAACATATTAATGAGTACCACTCTCCATATTTTCAAGCATAGTGGTGGCTGCATCATATTATGTGCATGCTTGCAATCGTTATGAACTGGGACATTTTTAAGGATAAAAAAGTAACAGAACGGAGCTGAAAATGGTGGTCTAGCAATGATCATAAAATGGCGCCGGAAGAAATGGCAGCATTTTTACGGGCGCCCAACCAACTGTGCTATTAGGTGTTTTTTTAGCGTTATTTGTAACTTATTTTGTTTCTGCAACCGTATCTTACGGCAAAAAAGAGCATCTGGATATCAGGACAGCAATCAATCCCCTCGGATTACACAAAGATTTTTTCTTCAACAGGCAGGACGCACAGGACATTCTCCGAACACCCGACAGGGCCAACATCCCAGTTATTGGCAAGAGGAAGAGACGCAGGTACAGAGGACACAGAGCGGGGTCCCTCGTAAAGATCTGCAGAAGGCGAGTGGGAAAGCTGCCATTACCGCCAATATTACTCACCAACATGCAATCATTGGACAATAAACTAGACGAGATATGATCACACATATCCTACCAACGGGACATCAAAAACTGTAATAGCTTAAGATTCACAAAATCGTGGCTGAATGATGGCATGGATATTCAGCTAGCGGGACACTATTTGCCTAGAGCGTTTTCAACTATACTTTTCATGGCTGTTTATTTACCACAACAGACGGATGCTGGCACTAAGACCACACTCAGTCAGCTGTATAAGGAAATAAGCAAACAGGAAACTGCTCACCCAGAGGCGGCTCTGCTAGCGGCCGGAGACTTTAATGCAGGGAAACTTAAATCAGTTCTACCTAATTTCCATCAACATGTTAAAGTGCAAGCAGAGAGGAAAAAAATTCTACATCACCTGTACTCCACACACAGAACGCGTACAAAGCTCTCCCTCGCCCTCCATTTGGTAAATCCGACCACAATTCTATCCTCCTGATTCCTGTTTACAAGCAAAAGTTAAAGCAGGAAGTATCAGTGACTCGGTCTATAGAAAAGTGGTCAGATGAAGCAGATGCTAAACTACAGGACTGTTTTGCTATCACAGACTGGAATATGTTCCGGGATTCTTCCGATGGCATTGAGGAGTACACCACATCAGTCACTGGCTTTATCAATAAGTGCATTGAGGACGTCGTCCCCACAGTGACTGTACGTACATACCCCAACCAGAAGCCATGGATTACAGGCAACATTCGCACTGAGCTAGAGACTTAACCCGGAAGCTTATAAAAAATCCTGCTTTGCCCTCCGACGAACCATCAGACAGGCAAAGCGTCAATACAGGGCTAATATTGAATCGTACTACACCGGCTCCAATGCTCGTCTTATGTGGCAGGGCTTGCAAACTTTTACAGACTACAAAGGGAAGCACAGCCGCAAGCTGCCCAGAAACACGAGCCTACCAGACGAGCTAAATCACTTCGAGGCAAGCAACACTGAGGCATGCATGAGAGCATCAGTTGTTTCGGACGACTGTGTGATCACGCTCTCCGTAGCCGACGTGAGTAAGACTTTTAAGCAGGTCAACATTCACAAGACTGCGGGGCCAGACAGATTACCAGGACGTGTGCTCCGGGTATGTGCTGACCAACTGGCAGGTGTCTTCACTGACATTTTCAACATGTCCCAGATTGAGTCTGTAATACCAACATGTTTCAAGCAGACCACCATAGTCCCTGTGCCCAAGAACACGGAGGCAACCTGCCTAAATGACTACAGACCCGTAGCACTCATGTTCTACAGCTGCACCATCGAGAGCATCCTGACTGGTTGGATCACTGCCTGGTACGGCAATTGCTCGGCCTCCGACCGCAAGGCACTACAGAGGATAGTGCGTATGGCACAGTACATCACTGGGGCTAAGCTGCCTGCCATCCAGGACCTCTATACCAGGCAGTGTCAGAGGAAGGCCCTAAAAACTGTCAAAGACCCCAGCCACCCCAGTCATAGACTGTTCTCTCTACTACCACTATGGCAAGTGGTACCAGAGTGCCAAGTCTAGGACAAAAAGGCTTCTCAACAGTTTTTAACCCCAAGCCATAAGACTCCTGAACAGGTGAACAAATGGCTAGCCGGACTATTTGCATTGTGCCCCCCAACCCCTCTTTTACGCTGCTGCTACTCTCTGTTTATCATATATGCATAGTCACTTCAACTATACATTCATGTACATACTACCTCAATTGGCCCGACCAACCAGTGCCCCTGCACATTGGCTAACCGGGCTATCTGTATTGTGTCCCGCCACCCACCACCCGCCAACCCCTCTTCTACGCTACTGCTACCCTCTGTTTATCATATATGCATAGTTACTTTAACCATATCTACATGTACATACTACCTCAATCAGCCTGACTAACCGGTGCCTGTATATAGCCTCGCTACTGTTATGGCCTCGCTACTGTATGTACTGTTATTTTTCACCGTCTTTTTACTGTTGTTTTTATTTGTTTACTTACCTATTGTTCACCTAATACCTTTTTTGCACTGTTGGTTAGAGCCTGTAAGTAAGCATTTCACTGTAAGTTCTACACCTGTTGTATTTGGCGCACGTGACAAATAATCTTTGATTTGATTTCATCACCAACCAACTCGACAGAGCTTGAAGAATTCTGAAAAGAATAATGGACAAAGGTTGCACAATCCAGGTGTGGAAACCTCTTAGAGACTCACCCAGAAAGACTCACAGCTGTAATTGCTGCCAAATGTGCTCCTACAAAGTATTGACTTCGGGGTGTGAATAATTATGTCAATGCATTTGCTAAAAATTCTGAAAACATTTTTCAATTTGTAGTATAGTGTGTAGATGGGTGAGTGAAAAAAAATATTTAATCAATTTTATATTCAGGCTGTAACACAACAAAATGTGGAATAAATCAAGGGGTATGAAAACTTCAATCACACACACTACATTGACACTCCCACACAAAACCCACAAAAATTAACTTCATACACACACACACGCATACCGCCACACACAAAACACACCACAGGGGGTTGCTGGCGCCTTAATTGGGAAGGACGGGCTCGTAGTAATGACTAGAGCAGAATAAGTGGAATGGTACCAAATACATCAAAAACATGGTTTCCATGTGTTTAATGCCATTCCGTTTTCTCCGTTCCATCCATTGTTAGGAGCCGTCCTCCCCTCAACAGCCTCCACACACACACACACACACACACACACACACACACCCACACACACACACACACACACACACACACACACACACACACACACACACACACACACACACACACACAATTGTATTCATAATTTGCTGCTGCTTCTCTGTTCTTTATTTGACTGTTATTATCTATCCTAATGCCTAGACACTTTACCCTACCTCAAATACCTCTGCACATGTATCTAGTATTGGCACTCCCTGCATATAGCTCCATTCTTGTGTATTTTATGTTATTATTATTAAACTCTGCTTTGTTGGGAAGGGCTCGTAAGCAAGCATTTCACAGTAAAGTCTACACAAGTTGTATTCGGAGCATGTGACGAATACAATTTAATTTGATTTTTTTTTTACAATTCTGTGTTGAATTGAAACAATAGCTGTTGACGACTTCGCAAATGGTATTTAGGCCTAAATGGCATCATTGATTACATATGACTGATAAAGTATGGTCTTATTTAATTTGTTCTGTGAAATGACTTCCATAGCCACAGTGGATCTATTACATTTTTAAGTGGAGATCACTCAACAATCATTCTCACAATTGATAATAGTCAATGACAAATATCATGGCTGGGCTTGGTTAAAACCCTGGATGGGAGACCAGAGGTTAGCTGTAGATAAATCAGTTCTCCAACAGGAGCTGCTGCCCAGCCATTTTTCTTTCTGATAGTGGATATAATGTTGAAGATCTGATGTTGTTTTAAAGGGTACAAATTCAACATATTTTATACGAGAGTTGTTGATGCTGAAATTTGGTTGCCATGATGACATAACCCTGTGGTTGAAATGTTTACCTATTGTCCACGTAGATTCCATGCCACATTACCTTGACAAATTACATTGAATCAACGTTGATTCAATCAGTTTGTGACCAGTGGGGGTGATTCTCTTAATAAAAAACGTGTTCTGCAGGCCTTTTATTTTGAAAGACAGAGTGGTATAAGGATCTCTACAAATCGGTGTCCCACCTGTTTTGTTCAACAACTTGTTGCATTAGATAGCAAACGTGTCCACTCTGGTCTTGGCACGTTTACTCTAGCCAGCTCAACAGCTTGCTGATAAGCCTACAGTGTGGGTAGTTTACCTACATTATGAGATCATTATGGATAAGAGCGATATTATTTTTATTTGTCGAACAGCAGCCAAGCATCAATCATCATGTCACCAGAATAAGACCCTCGATATTTATTGGAAAGGAGCATCAAGCTTATCACTGTGCACTTTCACCACCATGTGAAGTTCATCATAATTTATTTAATCTGTAGCCTAATAAACTGCATGGTTTCCTGAGTCATAGTGGGATGACCGCTCAACATACATCGCATGACATTCCATAGGCCCACCCACTTGGGAGCCATGCCCACCCACTGGGGAGCCAGGCCCAGCCAATAAGAATGCATTTTTCCCTACAAAAGGGCTTTACAGACAGAAATACTCCTCAGTTTCATTAGCTGTCTGTCTGGGTGTCTGGTCTCAGATGATCCCACAGGTGAAGAAGCCAGATGTGGAGGTCCTGGGCTGGGGTGGCTACACGTGGTCTGCGGCTGTGAGGCCGGTTGGACGTACTACCAAATTCTCTAAAATGACATTGGAGACGGCTTACGATAGAGAAATTAATATTAAATTATCTGACGACAACAGCTCTGGTGGACATTCCTGCAGTCAGCATGCCAACTGCACGCTACCTCAAAACTTGAGACATATGTAGCATTGTGTATTGTGACAAAACTGCCCATTTTAGAGTGGCCTTTTATTGTCCTCGGCACAAGGTGCACCTGTGTATTGATCAATCTGTTTAATCAGCTTCTTGATATGCCACACCTGTCAGATGGATAATTTCTTGGCAAAGGAGAAATGCTCACCAAAAGGGACGTAAACAAATTTGTGCAAAGAATTTGAGACATATAAGCTTTTTGTGTGTATGGAACATTTCTGGGAACTGTTAGGGATCGGGGTCCCGCTAGCGAGACAACTTCCGAGGAAACTGGAGGGAGCGCAATTCAAATAAATTCTAATATTTATATTCGATTTTAAACATTTAGGTAAATATAAGTGTCTTATATCGGCTGAAAGCCTAAACTTTGTTCCAACAAGTCAAAATACATTTCTATTTAGTCCTCAGATACCCTAAAATTTAATCAAACTACATTATTTATTTCGGAAAGAAGTATGTTCAATAGGAACCGATTTTAGCAGGTGCATAATTTCTTCGCACCCCGACACGGATTTCCAAGACTGTGTCCTTCTACAATAACTATTTCTTATTTGTTTTTGAAAATACAAGCCTGAAACCTTGAACATAGACTGCTGACACCCTGTGGAAGCCATAGGAATTGCATCCAGGGAGCTATTTTATAATATGACCTTTCCCTTGCACTTCTAAGAGGATGGTCTCTCAAAAAAAAAAAAAAAAAAACATTTCCGGGTTAGTTTTTCTTTGGATTTTCTCCTACCATATCTATTGTGTTATATTCTCCTACATTATTTTAACATTTCTACAAACTTCAAAGTGGTTTCTTTCCAATGGTACCAATTATATGTATATCCTGGCTTCAGGGCCTGAGCAACAGGCAGTTTACTTTGGGCACATCATTTAGGTGGAAATGGAGAAAAAAGTGGCCTAGCTCCATTTTACATGTTGCGTTTATTTTTGTTCAATGTATATATAAACAATATTGGTTAGTCTGTAAGAAATTGTAACCTCCATTTGTATGCGGACGATACTGTTGTGTATTCTGTTGCCTAAGGTGACCAGATTTCTGAAATTAAACCCGGGGACATTTCCAGTTCGGCGGTCAATATATCATTAAAATATCCAATGTTATTATCTATGAAACAAAAAAGGGGGACAATTCCAGTTTCATGTATTTAGTCTAACAGGCACACTGTGATAAAGAAAACAACTATATTACAGAAACACTACAAACAAGACAGATCTGAACAGCTATTCAGTGGTCCTGGTAGTCTGGGTAGAATTAGAGCAGAAGGAAACATGAGCAAAATTGAAAAAACAGACAATAGTATATGTGAAATACTTAACATAATAAAGAAATAAGATAATGATGAGATTGGTAACTAAATATTATACTTATAACAACCTAATATGTATACTTCTCAGAAAAATGTATCTTCGTCAGGATTGCTCTGGTCTTTGGCCAGCTTCTCCATGAACTCCTGGCAGGGGAGGTTGAAGTTTGTCTTCACAATAAGCATGGCCTTGATGGTAGGAACAGTGAACCTATATCTTGTTGCTGTCCAAAAATCATTCATTTGGGAGAACACTCTCTCGACTGGTGCATTACTTCCAGGTAGGCACATGACAACAGACGCTAATCTAGCCAGGTTAGTGTGTGGGATGTCGTTCTCTTTGAAGTGGGTAACCACCGTGCTCCATCTCTGACTAAGCGGTGTCTCAGATGTTTTCCATTCTTCAAGCGATCCCCCCCTTTAGGACCTCTTGCAGGCCAGTAACCTCGTCAAACAATGCATCCTCATTGATGGTCACATTGGGGCATTTTTCCTGCAGAGTGCCTGCTGCCTTCTGGATCTCTTCATGTTGAGGTTGCCTTTTTAAAGGAGACAATGTAAATCTTTTAGATTATCTGTGTGCATTCCCCATGGTTGCAAGTAGTTCACAGCCGTAGTGAAGAATGATTGTGATGTTTTGAGAAAGCTCTCTTTAGACATTGCTCCATTTCCCTCTAGCTCTCTCAGAAGTCCTCTGACCAAAACTGGAATGAAGTTGTCATCACGTCTTGCAGTCAATTTTGCCTCAACGTTTCTCAGAATTGCAGCTGACTCCACAGCACAGCGGTCCCGGCCTTCAGGCATCTTGATCGTGTCACTAAATACGATGAAGTTTCCAAGGACAAAGGCCAGCCAAAGTTCAGTCAATGGATCTTCGAACATTGTTCGCAGGACAACAGGGCATTTGTCTTCAGGAAGAAAAAAGGATTTCAATGGCACATACATTTTCAGCACTCTTTCTAGAGCAGGGAGCATGGACAGCCAGCGAACATTGCTGTGTCCTAAAATGTTATGGTACTCCTGGCCAACAAACTCACAAAAGCTCTTCAGTATTTCTAGTCTGACTGTGAAAATATGAAAATATGAAAATATCTTTGCGAGCAGGTACGCAACATCAAGGGGAATCATATCCAAAGCTGTTCTGGCCGTGGTATGAATGATGTGTGCAGGACAACCTAAGCCAATCACCTCCCGCTGCAGAGCATTTTTAACTTTGGTATGGACATTGACCCTCCCCAGACTATTCAGTCCTCCAAAGTTGGTATTTGTGTTGTCGGCAGAGAATGCCACGACTTTGTTTTCCAGGTTACATTTTTGAATGACCACCAGGACCTCAGCTGCAATTTCCTCTGCCGTTTCGCCTTTCAATTCAACAAAATCAAGCAGTTTTGTTTCCACAGATGTGTTGCCATCATATATCTTACAATATCTGACTTCTATTGGCAGCAGCTTTACATGTCCATGAATGGACAGGGACACAAATTCAACCTGGTCTAGGTCCTGTGTTACCAAAGTAGTTGCCCATGGTGATAAAACGTTACGCACTGTGGTGTCACATTTTGTCCTAGCACATGTGAACTTCGGCTCATAAAGCTTCCGTGTCAGTTGTGCTGTGCAGTCCATAGATCTGTAGCTATGATTGTGTCGCATAGTGTGGTATGCAAAGACACCTTCCTGCACAACTGAATTATATTCTTCTCGGGAAGGCTCTACCTTCTTGAAGAATGTGGTGACAGAGGGCACATCAACACGGCCAATTAAAGAGGCTTTATGCTTTTTCGTCTGTTGATGTTCTACCACTGCCGTTCTTCCCCCGCTGCCAATTGAAAAAGAGGAATAACAAAGGGTGCAGTTATTAACCATTCTATCGTCTTGACCTGAGTGTATAAATGGAAATTCTCTCATCATGTTGTCATTAAAATGGCATTTCCATTTCTTGGAATGGAAATGTACCTCCTCTGTCTGCTCTTCTTCACTCTCCTTGTGTCACTCTTCTAACTCTCTTAACTTTTTCTTCTGCTCCATTCTTTCTCCTCTTTTCTTCACTCGACTTTCCTTCTCTTTACCTTTCCACCTCACTCTTCCACACTCCTCGCTTCACTCTTTTTACTCCATTCATTTTCACTTCTCCTTCCTCTTTAATCTTTAATAATAAATAGTACACTATTCAATCAAATACGTTGGTTAACTTCTTACGGCTGAGATCCCGTTAACGGGATCGATATGATGACAGCCAGTGAAAGTGCAGGGTGCCAAATTAAAATTCACAGACATACAAGTATTTTACACCATTTTTAAGATAAACTTGTTGTTAATCCCACCACAGTGTCCGATTTCAAAAATACTTTACGACGAAAGCACACCAAACGATTATGTTAGGTCTGCACCTAGTCACCGAACATCCCAGCCATTTTTCCAGCCGAAGTGAGGAGTCACAAAAAGCATAAATAGAGATAGAATTAATCACTAACCTTTGATGATCTTCATCAGATGACACTCATAGGACTTCATGTTACACAATACATGTATGTTTTGTTTGATAAAGTTCATATTTATATCCAAAAATCTTAGTTTACATTGGCGCGTTATGTTCAGTAATATTTTGCAGAGAGCCACATGAATTTATAGAAATACTCATAATAAACATTGATAAAAGATACAAGTATTAAACATGGAACTTTAGATAAACTTGTCCTTAATGCAACCGCTGTGTCAGATTTTTAAAAAACTTTACGGAAAAAGCACACCATGCTATAATCTGAGTACAGCTCTCAGAGCCCAAATAAGCCATAAAGATATCCGCCATGTTTTGGAGTCAACAGAAGTCAGAAATAGTATTATAAATATTCACTTACTTTTGATGATCTTCATCAGAATGCACTCCCAGGAATTCCAGTTCCACAATAAATGTTAGTTTTGTTCGATAAAGTCCATAATTTATGTCCAAATACCTCCTTTTTGTTCGCGCGTTTAGTACAGTAATCCAGATGCGCAGGCACTAGGTCCAGACAAAGTCAAAAAAGTTATATTACAGTTCGTAGAAACATGTCAAACGATGTATATAATCAATCTTTAGGATGTTTTTATCATAAATCTTCAATGTTTCAACCGGAGAATTTCTTTGTCTTTAGAAATGCGATGGAACACAGCTAACTCTCACGGGCCTACGCCTGACTGAGCACATGGCCTTCTGGCAGACCCCTTACTCAATCAGCTCTTATTCTCTCCCCCTTCACAGTTGAAGCCTCAAACAAGGTTCTAAAGACTGTTGACATCTAGTGGAAGCCTTCCAAATTTCCACTGTATCTTGGATAGGCAAAGAGTTGAAAAACTACAAACCTCAGATTTCCCACTTCCTGGTTGGAATTTTTCTCAGGTTTTTGCCAGCCATATGAGTTCTGTTATACCCACAGACAGTTTTAGAAACTCCAGAGTGTTTTCTATCCAAATATACTAATAATATGCATATCTTAGCTTCTGGGCCTGAGTAGCAGGCAGTTTACTCTGGGCATGCTTTTCATCCAGACGTTTCATATTATGTTTGGATCCCAGGAAGAGTAGCTTTCGCAACAGCTAATGGGGATCCTAATAAAATACCAAATACCCCCCCCCCCCCCCCCCCCCCCTCAGAACAGCCTCATTTCGTCAGGTCATGGACTCTGCAATGTGTCAAAAACGTTCTACAGGGATACTGGCCCGTGCTGACTCCAATGCTTCCCACAGTTGTGTCAAGTTGGCTGGATGTCCTTGGGTAGTGGACCATTCTTGATACATACAAGAAACTATTGAGTGTGGAAAAACCCAGCAGCGTTGCAGTTCTTGAAACAAACCGGTGCGCCCGGCACTTACTGCCATACCCCTTCAAACGCCATACCCCGTTTAGTCTTGCCTATTCACCCTCTGAATTGCACACATAAACTGTCTGTCTCGATTGTCTCAAAGCTTAAAAATTCTTCTTTAATCTCTTCCCTTTCATCTACACTGATTTTAAGTGGATTTAAAAAGTGACCTCATTAAGGGATCATAGCTTTCACCTGTAGTCACCTGGTCAGTCTGTCATGGAAAGAGCATAATTCATAATGTTTTGTACTTGTAAAATAATCAATTGAAACACGTTTTAAACTGCCCTGTTGGCACCAGGGAATTCAGGTGTATTGTGTTTTGTAAGGTATTCCATAACTGTGGCGCATTAAAACTAAAGGCAGATTTACCAAACTTTGTGGAGACAAGCAGGACATCAAAAGTTAGCCAACCTTGCAAACGGGTTTGGTATCTCATATTTTTATATTTCAACAGGGAAGCGGGATATTGTGGAAGCTTGTGGAGCATAACTTTGTAAAAAGGAAGGGAGTAATGAAATGATCTACGGTATTTTAGTGAGGTCCAGTTGTCCCTTAACAATATTGATGAGTTAGTTAAGAATTAAAATGGGTTTCTTTTATAGGAATCGGGAATGCATTTCGTTAAATACCCGAAAACAAATGATTCAGTCGACATTGATTCCGGCTTTAGAATATAGTCTATATGAACGCAGCTACTACTGTATTGAAGCCATTGGACGTAGTTTATCATAGCGCCAGCGGAGATTTACGCATGAATATCTTGGTGGGGCAAACAAAAAAGGAATAATTGGGTCGCATGCCAGTAAAGCCACTACACAACACAACACTAAACAATACGTCAATTGCACTATAACGGTGACAAACAATGCCCACAAACTGTTAGGGCCTACATAAAGCAGTCCCAACACCTTACCACTGCTACACCTGGCTATTAGCGGAACCTTGTTTGGCAGCGAAACAGCTTTTCCACTCGCCTTTTCCGGGTCCTGACCAGGCATCCGGCTCTTTGTCCTCTTTACCTGCGTCGCTTCCTCTTGCAAATAACGGGGATGTCGGCCCTGTCGGGTGTTTGGAGAAAGTCTTGTGCATCTTGCTTGTTGAAGATAAAATATTTGTCTAATCCGAGGTGAGTGATCTGTCCTGATATACAGAAGCTCTTTTTTGCCTTAAGATACGGTTGCAGAAACATTATGTACAAAATAAGTTACAAATAACGTGAGGAAAACAACAATATAGCACAATTGGTTGGGCTAATGTTGAATATTTATAATTTTAAGTTAGGAAAAGAGACACTTAAGACAAGACTTGGTGACCATACAGCCTCTCCATTGAACAGAATGCTAGTGATTCCTTTGCAATTGTCACGCCCTGACCTTAGAGATCCTTTTTACGTCTCTATTTTGGTTTGGTCCGGGGGGTGGGTATTCTATATTCTATGTTTTGGCCGGGTATGGTTCTCAATCAGGGACAGCTGTCTATCGTTGTTTCTGATTGGGAACCATACTTAGGTAGCCTTTTTCCCCACCTGTCTTTGTGGGAGGTTGACTTTGTTTAGGGCACTATGTTTTTGTAGTGTATATTGTTTTGTTTGGCTCACCACGCTGCACCTTGGTCCTCTCCTTTCAACAGCCGTGACAGCAATGCTTGCAGTTAGCCACTGATTCCTTCCAAACCACTCATAGTTGAATTTGCGATTTCCAACTTGTTGTGGCTGATGAGCGGCGATACGTTTTATCTATAATTTCTCTTCATTATTTATAACGTAACAGTTGGAAAAAGTACTAAATTGATACTTGAGTAAAAGTAAAGATCTCTTAATAGAAAATGACTCAAGTAAAAGTAAGTTACCCAGTAAAATACGACTTGAGTAAAAGTCTAAAAGTATTTGGTATAAAAAATACTTATTTATCAAAAGTAATTGGAATTGCTAAAATGTACTTTTGTGAATTGGACAATTGTCCTGTCAAAATGTAACGAGTACTTTTGGGTGTCAGGGAAAATGGATGGAGTAAAAAGTACATTATTTTCTTTCGGAATGTAGTGAAGAATGTTGCCAAAAATATAAATAGTAAAGTAATGTTCAGATACCCCCCAAAAATACTTAAGTAGTACTTTAATTAAAGTATTTTTACTGAAGTACTTTACACCACTACCCAAATGCCTTCATACTGTTACACACACACTTATCACATAGTAATCCATACATAAGTTAAGGCCATGCAACCTGAGTTGAAACCTGAATGAGGTGCACATGTACAGTACATAAACAGATGCATGCGCCATATATTTATGTGGTGGACCCTTGATACGGTCACATGATATTGTTGTGGTATGTCACTAAATCACGTTACGACCACACATATCAATATTCATTTTATATATCAATATTTTGCTAAGTCTTGCTAAGTGGATGTGTCTCTACAGAAGGTGTAAACGGTACAGTCAAATGGTTACTTGCATATTAGCAATATCAGAAATAGATAGTTTCAATATAAATAAAATAATATACAGTATGTACAAGAACAATATCAATAACGATAGCAGTGATAGACGAGGTAGTTATAAGCATACAATCAGGGGTAAAGTGGCTGAGCAGCAGGATAAAAAAAAAAAAAATAGTAGCAGCAATGTATGGCGTGTGTGTTAGGAGAGTCATTTGAATAGAGGCACTGCAGATAGTGCTGATGACTGGTCCGTCTGAACCACGCATGAACAAGGGAATCTATATTCGGAGAGCCTGTTTCTGTCCTGCCCTTGACTCTGGTGCAGGGCATGTGATGTCCATAGCCTCTTTGTCTCAAAACTCCCTGATCTTCTCAAAAATATAAGTTTGTCTAGCTGTGTCCAGTCCTGGCAATGATTGTACAGGCAGATCATCTATGGGAGGAAGGATTTCAGCGTTGCGCAGCAGCTGAAACCTGGTCGCGACTGAGTCCGAACGCTCCTTGGCAACAACACCAGGCTCCAGAGCATCGAAGCTGTAAAAAAGGATGTAACAAAAATTAATTAGAAGACATTACAACCTTGCACAACATCAATTCACCTCCCAAGTTTATATAAGAAGAATAACCTCATGCAATGCCAGGAAAATTATATTCACGTGAAGTGCTGGTACTGTTTGATCTGTGGCAGCGGCCTGAAGTACAGAGTCAGTTGTTGTTGCCAACCATAGCGTTTCACAACACCAGCAGTCTCAGACAAAGTGTTCACTACGCTCTTTCTGAAGCGCTGCTTGATGAGGCCGGAGCACCAGTCGGGGGCAGAAATAAAGTGAGATCAATAAAAGTAGTGGCAATCATGTTGGAGGTCAATTAAACAATCAAAACGTATTGTTTGTGCTTTACATACCAAGTGTTGTCATCGATTCCTTGTAGAGACGCCACACTGCTGCTTTTGTCACATGGGATGGCAGCAGATTTCCACCAAAGTGTTTGTGTCCTGGTTGGCATCCAGGAAATACTATTGCATTATCCTCTGCGTAGTTGTTGATGAAGTTCACCACTCGATGCAAGTCCTCATGCTTCAGGTGTAACCTGTGCTTGGTTGGCCCAGTTCTCTTTTTGATGGGAGGCATTAGACCATTCTCCTTGTATGACTGGTGGAGGAGTCAGGCGTGTTTTACTGATGCTGAAAGACAAATTCCAGGAACAAATATTTTCGCATTACTATACAATAGATGCGAAATGGCATTCTGAGATATCACTACACACAGTTCATACACGTAATGTTAGCTAGCTATTCAGCCATCAGCTGGCTAGCTAACAGCAAGCTTTAACTAGCAATACAAAACCGATTGTCATAGCTAGCTAAAGTTAACCAAATAGGTTAAATGTTAACTTGCAATGAAAATAACTTTCTGACAAAATTAGAAATGTATATCTGAAACTGTAGCTAGATTCTTACCCGTATACATGGATGAAAGCTTCACGGCAGCCTGCAACCCCTTTTATTAAATAAGACGTCCTGTGTCATTTCTGTTTAGTTTGCACAGCTTGCTTGGCCCATTGTGCCAAGTCCCTCTGGTTCACACTGACCGTGTGCAATGCCATCATTATTTAATCCAGTATTATATATGCATATGATGAGAATGTAGTATCAGTAGACAAAACATGAACCTGAACTAATAAGTTACTGCTCTCTCTTTTCAGCTGTGTGACAGCCTCACAAATGATACTCCTGTGTATGGGTCTGCAGCGAATCACAGCCAGCCGCCAGAGAGAAACAAATGTAACCACGGGACATGTGACGGACACCCTTATGTTCATCAATGGACAGAAAGTTCCACAGAATGGAATATAATCACGTGCTATCAGAAACCGCTGCAATTGACCCCAGGTTTAAGAAGTTAGCCTTCAGTGATTCCAGAGCGATTGATGAGGTTATTCTTTGAAGAGCCCCTCCTGTCCCTCCTCCAAGGAGGAGGGACAGCCCCTCCTCCAAAGATCTGCAGATCTTATGAGTTGGTGGAAGAACAAGGCCTCTGTCTACCCATGGCTTACTAAAGTCATGACAGGGAGACTCTGCACAGCGGCCACATCCGTTCCCTCTGAGAGGGTCTTCTCGAAAACGGGACAAATAATTACTGAGAGAAGAAACCGCATCAGCCCCTCAAGTGAGGCAGCTTGCATTTCTGAATGCAAATCTCTCATAAAAGAAAAATATGGTCAGCATTGCTGTGTGCTGCTGGTTATAACATGGCAATAGAGAAACGAGGGACCAGTTTAATGTTTTAAGTGGGATGCTGCAGTTTTGCACATTGTTATTTATTTTTCTTTGATATGGTGCAATATTCTATTATGCTGTTCAGATTGTATTCGTTTTGAATTGTTAGATTTATATGCACTTTGTTTATATACATTAAAAAGTTATACTTTAAATGCACATGTTTAATAGCATTCTTTTTCATAACAAACCAATGCATTTTGAAATACATTGTGGTTAAGGTAGAGTATGATTTAATTTAATAATTTCATTAGAATTGTTTTAACACCAATCATAGTCAAAATATCACAAACTGTATGACTTGAAAAATTACAAAACATATATTTTTTAATGAGCCGTTTGGGAGCCAAAAGAGCCGGCTACTTTTTGGTGAGCTGAGCCGAACGAGCCGGCTCACTGAAAGAGCCGGAATGCACATCACTAATATCAACACCACCTACGTATCAGTTAAATTGGTACAGCACTCTCACAAACGGGTGGCAGAAATGTAGCCCCTTATAAGGCATGGCTCCATGAATGTTAATGCGCCAGAAACAACAATACCATGTAGCCACTAGTGGTCAAAAGGTTTTTGGTGTGCCAAACATACTATATGATACTATATTCTGTGGGGTGGAATTACAGAACCATTTCAAATACAGCAATTCTTTGCACCATCATTTACAGTATGCTGAAGTATAATGCCTCACAGTAATTTACTGTGTGCTGGACTATACTGCTTTACAGTATTTTATTGTTGATAAATGTGCACATTGACTGTGTGAATCAGTTTTCCATTACTGTAATATTTTGTAAATCATAAATGCTATACACACCTTGTTTGGTTGGATCACTTGTTTGAAAAGGTTGCCAGCATCCCACAACACTGTGCGGTTACAGTAATGTACTGTTAAACCAAAGTCAATTTGAAATTTAAGGAATCATTTAATGTTTTCGCCTAAAATCCCCGACTGCATTGCCATTTATGGCAATTTACTCTAAATACTTTATATGGAACTTTACTGTGAGTTTTACTGTAAAAACAAGATTATTTTACAGTGTATAGTGTCCACACTTAAGATTCATGCAAATCTTGCATTGAATTCTGTCATGCTTATCTAAAGTTAGGGTTTGGCCAGCCATGTCCAACTCAGACAATGGATCAATCTGTGTCAACTCTGCATATTCAAAGGGATGATTGTGAATGCCAGAGTTCAAGTGAGGATCTTGGGTAACTAACAGCCAGAGAATTGAGGCATTACCATCACTTACATTTTTTACATTTACATTTTTAGTCATTTAGCAGACGCTCTTATCCAGAGTGACTTACAGTAGAGTCCATACATTTTATTACATTTTACATACTGAGACAAGGATATCCCTACCGGCCAAACCCTCCCTAACCCGGACGACGCTATGCCAATTGTGCGTCGCCCCACAGACCTCCCGGTTGCGGCCGGCTGCGACAGAGCCTGGGCGCGAACCCAGAGACTGGTGGCGCAGAGTGCAGTGCCCTAGACCACTGCGCCACCCGGGAGACCAATCATCTGGCCATCATAACACTTGGCCCTTTTTTTTTCAGGATCCTATTCTCAATAGGATTTTGATAGGATCCTGGTCTGAACAGATTTTTTTTTACAGGATCTAAACAGGATTAGCTACAGTCTGGGATTTGGGATACTCTTCATTTAGAAGACTTTCTTATTGAAACCTTATGAACATTCAACTTAGTCAATCTGGCACATTGTCTCCCAATCAATATGTAATGTATATGAACAATTTAAAACATATTTGCTTTTATCAATTTCTTTATTTTCTTGACACTAAAACACATCGACAGTTCAACACAACATTTGGCAAAATACAATGATTTGGCAAAAACCTTGTAATCTCTTCCAGTAAACTGGCAAAAAATGAGCATTGTTCAATTAGGATTCAGCAAAACATGAAGAATGCACTTCATGCAGAGACGATGCCCATGACACTGACTTGAATAGGAAACACATCCTGACTTGAAAAGGGACAACAGAATTTGTGCAAAGAGATCAGAGAACAAACCTTTTGAGACAGATCCCCACCACATTGAACCTCAGTTTAATTTCTGTACAGCAAAACAGTTTCAGAATCATATTCTGGGACAGTTCATGAACTCACGACGGCTCCATTTGAGACAGCCACCAGCACAATGAGTGACACATCAATAAAAGTTCTATATCTCTGCTGAATTTCAAAAAGATGGTTGAAATTAGGTAATGTCACAACGGGATTAGCGTCTAAGCCAAAAAACTGTCTGCAATCTTATTTGTGTAATTGTCTCACTGGTGGAAAAATGTCCTTCCCACAACAGTATTACCACTGTCTTCAACACTGGCTCTCTGGTTTGAGTGTCTCTTTTCCCCCCATCGTTCATGAGCTGCTTTGAAGCACCAACATTATTTAAAGCTAAATACACTTCAACGTTAGCGACTGAAATATTACACATTTCAAAATATACACTACATTATTCTAAAGTGTTTAGAATGCCTTTTGACGGACGGTCTTGATTGACTGTATTTAATTGCATCATTTGAAAATATGATTGGTTGATACAACTATGACATAGCCAGGAGATCGAAGCAAGGCAACGCCAGTGGCTGAGCTGAAGAATACAATCTTTTAATTAGCTATAATCTGTGGCTGTAAAAATGTAGTGGTCTGCTGACACTAATGGACTATGTGCTGTCATTTCATTTTACTCGCAAGTTATTTATTAATACCTACCTCTGCAAGTTGGGCTCCCGAGTGGCGCAGCTGTCTAAGGCACTGCATCTCAGTGCAATGAGTTATCACTACAGTCCCTGGTTTGAATTCATGCTGAATCACATCTGGCCGTGATTGGGAGGTGCCCAATTGGGCCAGCGTTGGCCGGGTTTGGCCGGGGTAGGCTGTCATTGTAAATAACAATTTGTTCTTAACTGACTTGCCTTGTCAAATAAAAAAAGTTAATCTATTAGCCAGTAGTTATTGGCTTACTCCCTGGGCATTATTAGATACTGAGAATTTTATAAAAAAATGGCCCAACCAAGGGTAGCCTACATATTACTGTCAGCTGCCCACAATATCAGCTAGATTGATCGACTTTGCTGTGCTCTGTGCAGCTCACCCCTGACTTGCGGAACACTATAATACACCGCTGGCGCAGCTCTGCTTCAGCCTTTGGAACTAGGCTATGTCACAGCAGTATAAACAAATCACAGACTGGAACAGTGGAATAAAAAGCCATTTGTTGAACGGCCTTCTTAAATCTTTCTACACGTTTTAATTAATGGTAGAGCTGTGGGGTGTTTTTTTAAATGAACGTTACAGAATTCCGCTCGTCTACATACAGGCTAAATCTGTGTCAGTGGACTAGTTTGTTTTAAGGATGGAACACACCATTACGAATGTTGGCCGTGCACAGTACTGTAGATCATCTTCAGGGAGTCAACAAAAGGTGACGTATTCGACATGTAGAGGCTATGATTGTTTTTTTTTCTACATAGTCTATAAGAAAAATACATATTTACCCTCTTAATACAAATGATCCAAATACAAATGGTACAAATAACAAAATGAAAGCAGCCTGAAAGTTGTTCACATCTTTTGCTCTAAGATTCAATGGTAACCCTTTAGGTGACAATAACTTTGAAGGTTGCATGTAATAACTTGATTTAATGCGTATCGTGGAAGATGGCGCGATTGATAATTAAAGGCAATGTTCCTGTGCTTGCGGAGACTGCATTCATGGTAAACGCTGCATATGTCGGCTCAAACGGAAATTACCTTTACATTTGAATTGTGCTATACTGCGGATCTTCTGCAAAACGGATTGAATCCAGCCCTAACTTGGCTTGAAACTACCACCTGTAGCATTGCATTGGTAATGTAGCTTTTTTGGTAGCGCAGCTAGCTAAAGGTGTTTCGAGAGGGTCGCCGTGTGTCGCGAGGCAGAGGTCATTTTCTCGGTGTGAGCTGAAGGAAGTGGCACAGCTAAGCAAGCACAGTGACATCCATTACTCCTACATAAAGCATTCATAACAGCATACGAAACATTCATAACACATCCATTTATAAAGACCTTCATAGTGCATTCGTAAAGCATCAACAGAAAGAACTCAGATGGGAAAACATTGGAAATGGTGGTAGTTCGGAACACTGAAATGTCCTTAACTTTCAAATTCAACTTCTCAAACCTTTTATTACTTTTATTGATTGCATTTCTACATGTGTATGCAAAACATATAGCCAGATACTGTAAATATCTGGTGTATTTTTAGAGCATGTAAGCAACAGAAGTTATATTTCCCCATTCGGTTGACCGGTCAGTCTAACTCTGAGGTTCATATATTTGAGGATCAACTGCATGTCATTAGTGACATTAGTCCACAGTTAATCGTTGTTCTTGCCAAACAGAAACATTTTCTTATTTCATGTTTTGGTTGATCACTATCATTTACATTACAAAATAATTTATGGTAAGTAAACCTTGTGTTTTTTACATTTGGAAAGCAAAAGGAAATGGCTAAATTGCTTTTAACAATTGCCGGTGACTGTGTTCTGTTTTTGGTAAAAACATCAGAGGTAGGATATTATTTCAGACCATTTCAAGAATATGCTTTGTGCTGGATATTTGGAAATTAAATTCAAAGTATAACAATGGCAACATTCATGATTACTTTGTAGTGATATATAATAATGCTCTAGAGGTTTTGGAAATAGTAACAAGTAAACAGTATTTCAGTGAACCAATAAAGTAAAATAAGGGAAGAAAATGTTTTGTTCTGCCAAAAATGTATTTGTTCACGTGACTTTCATTTTCACATTTATCCTGTCATGTGACATACTATTCAATAATGAATGCACTTTGAAGGTCATTAGGGTACCGATTTCATGAACATTTTATGAATCGTTTATGTATGCTGAATGGTTTGTGTATTCAACCTTCAACGAAAGTGGTACACTGTATTTGAACGATACATCATACCAGCATCATAACATAGTCAAACACGACAATGACAGGTATTATGATATACACTATCGTTCAGAAGTTTGGGGTCACTTCAAAATGTCCTTGTTTTTGAAAGAATACACTGTATTTCTGATCAATTTGATGTTATTTTAAACCCTGCATACCACTGCTGGCTTGCTTCTGAAGCTAAGCAGGGTTGGTCCTGGTCAGTCCCTGGATGGGAGACCAGATGCTGCCGGAAGTGGTGTTGGAGGGCCAGTAGGAGGCACTCTTTCCTCTGGTCTAAAAAACAATATCCCAATGCCCCAGGGCAGTGATTGGGACACTGCCCTGTGTAGGGTGCCGTCTTTCGGATGGGACGTTAAACGGGTGTCCTGACTCTCTGAGGTCATTAAAGATCCCATGGCACTTATCGTAAGAGTAGGGGTGTTAACCCCGGTGTCCTGGCTAAATTCCCAATCTGGCCCTCAAACCATCATGGTCACCTAATAATCCCCAGTTTACAATTGGCTCATTCATCCCCCTCCTCTCCCCTGTAACTATTCCCCAGGTCGTTGCTGCAAATGAGAACGTGTTCTCAGTCAACTTACCTGGTAAAATAAATAAAATAAATGGACAACTTTTCTTTTTTTCAAAAACAAGGACATTTCGACGTGACCCCAAACTTTTGAACGGTAGTGTACATAATGTACATACTACCTCAGATCATTATGTGGTGTTTAAGTTCAAGGTTGGAGGTATCTTTGGTAAAAAAATAACAAATCTAAGCAAGTATATAGCATTTTCAATCTTTCACAATGAAACCACAGATGTGTGGGCAGATACAAGCTTGAATAGTTATCCTATTTTTCATGCACTGAACTCATATGGTGAAATTTGCTTAAAGGTTAAAGATATACAAGTGAATATTTAAGACAATGTGGCTAGATGGCAATAGACAAGCCCACACAGATAAGCATATGATGCATTATTCATGTCAAATGTGTGCTCTCATCATTGTACCACAATAGGATGTAAATATTTGAGAGCAAAAACATTCCAAATGAAATTGGATAATGTTCGCATTGTAAGTAAAATATTCATGGAGCATATGATAGAACTGCAATGCATTTAATGTGATAATGCTCACTAAGAAACCACTATTAACATAATAGTTCTCTATTTTTTATGTATCTTCCTTTCCTTCTTTCTGCACTGTATTACTGTACATACATGATCAAAGATGAGTGTCAGTGTGTTTTGCGGTGCAAATGCAACCTTCAAACAATACACAAATTTACATTTGACAGTAAATGACACAATTGAATTACTTTCATATGTGTTCAATAAACACTGCATAGATGACTGTATCACTAATACATATGAAGGTCTATCATAAAATGCCTCAATTCAATAAATAGTACATATTTTAATTGACAACTATTTCTTCAATTTCAAAAATGTATTGTATACTGTCATATGAAAATGTCATGCCAGCCCGATTCCCATATAGCAAAACAGTTACAGTACATCATAAAAAACAAATAGCAGCATATGTGGTCACATTCAGAGATTAAACACACCTATATACACAAAAGTATGTGGACAGCCCTTCAAATGAATGGATTCTGCTATTTCAGCCATATCCGTTGCTGACAGGTGTATAAAATCGAGTACACAGCCATGTAATCCCCATGTACAAACATTGACAGTAGAATGTCCTTACTGAAGAGCTCAGTGACTTTCAACGTTGCACTGTCATAGGATGCCACCTTTCCAACAAATCAGTTCGTCGAGTTTCTGCCCTGCTAGAGCTGCACCAGTCAACTTTAAGTGCTGCATTTAGTGTTTATTAGGGATGTGGAAACGTCTAGGAGCAACAACGGCTCAGCGGCGAAGTGGTAAGCCACACAAACTCACAGAACGGGACCGCCGAATGCTGAAGCGCGTAGCGGGTAAAAATCGTCTGTCCTCGGTTGCAGCAGTCACTACCAAGTTCCAAACTGCCTCTGGAAGCAACGTCAGTTTAAGAACTGTTCGTCGGGAGCTTCATGAAATGGCCGAGCAGTCGCACACAAGCCTAAGATCACCATGCGCAATGCCAAGCGTCAGCTGGAGAGGTGTAAATATTACCGCCATTGGACTCTAGAGCAGTGGAAACACGTTCTCTGGAGTGATGAATCACGCTTCATCATCTGGCAGTCCGATGGACGAATCTGGGTTTGGCGGTTGCCAGGAGAAACGCTACCTGCCCGAATGCGTAGCGCCAACTGTAAAGTTCGGTGGAGGAGGAATAATGGTCTGAGGCTGTTCATGGTTCGGGCCCCTTAGTTCCAGTGAAGGGAAATCTTAAGCTACAGCATACAATGACATTCTAGATGATTCTGTGTTTCCAACTTTGTAGCAAAAGTTTGGAGAAGGCCCTTTCCTGTTTCAGCATGACAATGCCCCTGTGCACTGAGGTCCATACAGAAATGGTTTGTCCGAAATCGTTGTGGAAGAACTTGACTGGCCTGCACAGAGCTCTGACCTCAACCCCATCGAACACCTTTGGGATGAATTGGAATGCCGACTGCGAGCCAGGCCTAATCGCCCAACATCAGTGCCCGACCTCACTAATGCTCTTGTGGCTGAATGGAAGCAAGTCCCTGCAGCAATGTTCCAACATCTAGTGGAAAGCCTTCCCAGAAGAGTAGAGGCTGTTATAGCAGCAAAAGGGGGGACCAACTCCATATTAATGCCCATGATTCTGGAATGAGATGTTCGACGAGCAGGTGTCCACATACTTTTGGTCATGTATAAAAGTGAGATTTTATGAAACAAATATTAAATGCATTGCAAATTACAACATAAATCATGATTGAATTGAAATGCAATAGACACATTAAGACTGAGCAAATCTGTCTGGTAACAAAATAAAAAAGAGAATGGCTCATTTGGGCCCCTATAACCAGTGAGAAAAACATGTTGGAACATTGTCAATGTCAAATACATCATGACTGAATATATTTTAAAGCAATGCCTCCAACTGCAAAACAACAATTTCTTGGCCCTTCAAGGCGTTCCACCCCAAAACCATTTATCGAGGTTATTGAATGCCTTGTACTCCTTGTGCCTTCTGAGATGATCACAAGCGAGGCACGTGTGTTCGGCCCAGAAGTATGCCTTTTTCACCTTAAAGTGCCGTCGCCACTCAAAGTACCTCAGGTACATTTCCTCATTCCTGTCCAAGAGCAGGAGATAGTCAGCCAGCTCTTTGGGTGAGGTGAAGTCATCCACATGGATAAAGGCTTCCCCCTGGACAAAGTTCTCGTAGTTCTGTCTTGGCGGACCTAAAACCACAGGCACCGTCCCTACAGAGAGTGGGTTATACAGTTTCTCTGTGATGTAGTCTTTGTGAATTGAGTTCTCAAACGCCAAGTAGAATTTACAACTGGCGATGGTAGGAAAGTATTCTTGATCTGCAATGTACTCTCCAAAGGCTTGTCCATAAGCGTGAACCTCAATATGTTTATAGAGCTCGTTGTAGTACTTCACTCGCACGTGATCCTGGTTCCAGTTGCTGACAATCCAGCAGATCAACTTGCTTTTGCTCGGTGGCACGAAATCCTCGTCCCCTTGGGCCGTCACAATCGACCCATAAGGCACTTCGATATCAGCATCCTGGCGATAGTTCAGAGTTAAATTGAACAGGTTTTCGATACCGGGCAGCTGAGAGGAGTGGGATGGTGACTCTAGGTTCATCCATATCCACTTTTGGAAGGAGGGACGCTGAAGGGGGGGCAGGTTGGAGAGATCAGTACAGATATCCCTGTGATGTATGATGACCCCATCTGACTTATTATATAGGTTCCGATCTGCTGTGATGAAACAGCCCTCAATGTTGAACAGAGAGCTGCAGACACCAATGTCATAGGTCTGTCCAAAGGGCCAGAGCCAGACGAGTACAGTGGTCAGGTTTTTGTCACCCTTGGTAGAGAAGAGATTTTTAACTTGGATAGTGGATGCTGTTGACTCTACAGGACCTGATAGCCAGCTAGTTGACGGTTTGAAGTACATCAAAAACAGAGTCACAAAACAGCCCAGGAGAAAGGTGCCAAGTAGAAATGGTCGTAGAATTCTGTGGAAAGATGCAGATGGCATACTCTGTCCTATAAAGATACGTAAAAAAAAGAAAAGACATTAAACTCAAATCAGTAAATTCCGTATCATTTAATCAAAGTTACTCTTACCAGTGACTAAAAGGGAAGACTGTGCAAAATTGGCTACAATTTTGCCTAGAGGCCCGATGACACATTTTCAAGATTGTTTGTAAACGGTATATCTCGTGGCATCCTTGCCTCGTACAGTATGAGAGGGCCAACCACATTAAGATAATGGCTTTTATGTTATTTTGTCACGTCCAATTAATCGTTTGGCAAACATTTTTTGTCATGGCTCGTGCAGAGTGAGGCAATTTGTGAACAGGCACACTAGATTAGCTCGCCCGGTTTACAGAGTAGGTGGAGTTTGCAACTAGGGACCAATAGAATAGTTCCAAACGTGAAACTCCGCTGGCCAGGGTAGGTCAAATGTGCCTTTCGACAACCAGCAATAACCATTGGATATAAACAAACTATGGTACGAAAGGTACAGGGCAAATTGCTGAAAGTGCACTTGCATCATGCTGTGTAGTTTGGCTTGAATAAAGACCGCAAGACGTGGAAGCTTTAACGTACAGTGTGAGATGCTTGGGCTCGTTTGCGTTTGGTAAAAATGTATTGCCTCTCGCTGGCCTACATTGCAATCCTATAATTATAATCCAGATTTTCCATCTGTAGAGGCTCTGTCACGCCCTGGCCTTAGTATTCTTTGTTTTCTTTATTATTTTAGTTAGGTCAGGGTGTGACATGGGGAATGTTTGTGTTTTGTCGGTTTTGGGTGGTTATATGGAGAAGGGGGTGTTGGGTGTAGTGTATGGGTTTGTGTTGAGTGAATGTGTCTAGCTGTGTCTATGGTTGAGTGTAGGTTCTAGGAAAGTCTATGGTTGCCTGAATTGGGTCTCAATTAGAGACAGCTGGTTATTGTTGTCTCTGATTGGGAGCCATATTTAAGGCAACCATAGGCTTTAGCTGTTTGTGGGGAATTGTCTATGTCAGTGTGTAGTGGTCAGTGTCAGCACCATTTCTGTTTATATAGCTTCACGGTCGTCTGTTTCTTGTTTTGTCTCGTTTTTCCTTCTTTTAATAAAGAGAAGATGTATTTTTCACACACCGCGCCTTGGTCCTCTCTCTCTCCCTTTGACGATCGTGACAGGCTCATACTATCAACAAACTATCTGTTGATAAGTAAGTGCTTGCTAAGGTTATGGTTAAAATAAGGTTTAGATTAGGGGTTAGTAGATAGTTAGTTGACATGTTAATGATAGTCTGTAAAGCATCTACAGATGGACTATCCAAATAAAGTTTTACCTATAATTCTTCAATCAAAAAGGTAATGTAACATTGAATATGCATTATATAATTTAACTATGAGTTACAAAATAACAAAAGAACTATTCCACACCTGGTAGATCTGACTGTGTGCTGAAATCCAGGCAAGGAAAGAAGTCATGCAATCCTGAAGGTGCAGGTTCTACATTGCTCTTCTCGGTGAAGTAGCGTTTGAATGAAGTATTGCTGCACACAGTTGGAATAAGGTCCTTAGTCGTCTAGTGAATTTGGTCTGATTTTGAGTTCCCAGGTCATCTCATTGATGTCTCCTTAGGAAAGAGAGAATAAGTAAGGTTACAATAGTTACAATCTTCAGTTCAAACAATACCCCGCTACTGTTTTTGGGATAGAGCTGGAGAAATTCATAGACGGAGCTATGGATGTGAGGACTGACCATGAGATCATAATTATAGTTTTAATCATGTTTTGAGGCTATACAGTGTTTATTTACGATTACAGCGTTTACAAACAATGGAGTAAAACAAGCTTGTATTTGTAGCAATCGCAGATTGCTCCTTTAACCCCCTAGAGTCGATTTGACGTACCGGTAAGAAATATAAAAAAAAAATCACCATAAAAATCCGTCAATTTAAGCTAGAGATATGTTTAAGTATTTTTTTGTGTTTCTTTCAGCTATAGTAGTAAAAAGCCAAATTCAATAATTGATCCACATTTTTTTTTATCCCAAATCCCCCCAAATCTAAATCAAATAGCTAAATGATCCATAGTATGACCACCTTAAAACAATTATGTCAGTTGAGACCCCCCCCCCCCCACGGCTTAGAATTGTAAAAATGTATTGACAATTAAGGCTATAGACTTGCACAACTGAAATAACTTGGTTATATTACTTTACATGTGTGACTGGCCTGATACTGAACTTGATTAATATCAGTGATGCAAGACAGTGTTAGCCTATTTAGTTAAAGGTATAAGTTCTGGGAGCTAGCACAATTCTTCAGGTCTCAAGCAAGGATACTCATCACACATGCATACTGGTAGTTCAATTAAGCACCTAACTCCTCCAATTCACATAATACTGTATTTTTTTCGGAGTGTCAATATCTTAAGACATCAATCACACGCATATGAGAATGATGTTATCTTAAGGCTAAGAGGAAAGTGGACACGTGACATATGGTGGCCCATAGTTTTATTTTATTTAATCTTTATTTAACTAGGCAAGTAGTTTAAGAACAAATTCTTATTTACAATGACGGCCAAACCCGGACGATGCTGGACCAATTGTGTCCCGCCCAATTGGACTCCCAATCACAGCCGGCTGTGATGCAGCCTGGATTCGAACCAGGAACTACAGTGACATCTCAGGGGAGGTTTAAAATGTCAGTGGACACTTGACAGTTGGTCCACGCGTGCTCTGAGCACACGTCCTTGTAATCTGTCTGGCCACGCATCAATACATCTGCCATGCTGATCCTCAACACGGGGGCCCCCTCAGGGGTGTGTGCCTAGTACCCTCCAGTACGAGCTCTATGTACGACTCCAACACCATCATTAAGTTTTCTGACGACACAACAGTGGTTGGTCTGATGACCGACAACGATTAGACAGCCTATAGGGAGGAGGTCAGAGACATGGCTAAATTCCCAATCTGGCCCTCAAACCATCATGGTCACCTAATAATCCCCAGTTTACAATTGGCTAATTCATCCCCCTCCTCTCCCCTGTAACTATTCCCCAGGTCGTTGCTGCAAATGAGAACGTGTTCTCAGTCAACTTACCTGGTAAAATAACGGTAAAATAAAAAATAAAAAACATGGCAGTGTGGTGCCAGAACAACAACCTCTCCCTCAACGTGAGCAAGACAAATGAGATGATCGTGGACTACAGGAAAAGGAGGGCCGAACACGCTCCCATTCACATCGACGGGGCTGTATTGGAGCGGGTCGAGAGTTAAGTTCCTTGGTGTCCACATTACCAACAAACTATCATGTTCCAAACACACCAAGACAGTCGTGAAGAGGGCACGACAACACCTTTTCCCCCACAGGAGACTAAAAAGATTTGGCATGGGTGTCTAGATCCTCAAAAAGTTATACAGCTGCACCATCGAGAGCATCCTGACCGGTTGCATCACCACCTGGTATGGCAACTGCTCGGCATCCGACTGTGAGGCACTACAAAGGGTAATGCGTATGGCCCAGTACATCACTGGGGCCAAGCTTCCTGCATGCACATTGCACATTGCACAACATGCACATTTGTGGCCTGCTGGAGGTCATTTTGCAGGGCTCTGGCAGTGCACCTCCTTGCACAAAGGCGGAGGTAGCGGTCCTGCTGCTGGGTTGTTGTCCTCCTACGGCCTCCTCCACGTCTCCTGATGTACTGGCCTGTCTCCTGGTAGCGCCTCCATGCTCTGGACACTACGCTGACAGACACAACAAACCTTTTTGCCACAGCTCGCATTGATGTGCCATCCTGGATGAACTGCACTACCTGAGCCACTTGTGTGGGTTGTAGACTCCGTCTCATGCTACCACTAGAGTGAAAGCACCGCCAGCATGCCAGCATTCAAAAGTGACCAAAACATCAGCCAGGAAGCATAGGAACTGAGAAGTGGTGTGTCGTCACCACCTGCAGAACCATTCCTTTTTGGGGGGTGTCTTACTAATTGCCTATAATTTCCACCTTTTGTCTATTCCGTTTGCACAACAGCATGTGAAATGTATTGTCAATCAGTGTTGCTTCCTAAGTGGACAGTTTGATTTCACAGAAGTGTGATTGACTTGGAGTTCCATTGTGTTGTTTAAGTGTTCCCTTTATTTTTTTGAGCAGTGTATATACTAGGCGTGTCAGAGGAAGGCCCCAAAAGTTGTCAAAGACTACAGTCCCCCAAGTCATAGACTGTTCTCTCTGCTACCGCAAGGCAAGCAGTACCGGAGCGCCATGTCTAGGTCCAAAAGGCCTAGGTCCAAAAAACAGCGGGGGTGGCCATTTCATTATCTATGCATAGTCACTTTACCCATACCTACACGTACAAATTACTTCGGCTAACCTTTACCCCCACACATTGACTCGGTACCAGTACACCCTGTATATAGACTCAGAATTGTTATTTTACTGTGTTACTACTTTATTTTATTTAGTAAATATTTTCTAAATTATTTAACTGCATTGTTGGTTAAGGGCTTGTAAGTAAGCAATTCAGTGTAAGTCTACCTGTTGTATTCGGCGCATGTGACACTTACAATTTGATTTGGTACAATGATTATCTACACTCAGTGCTTGTTTTGTCACAAACTGGTAATTAGGTGAACTATTAACATTTTTGCAACCATGAAATGCCGTAGTGATTTCTTCATTTTGCACCTTTAATAACAAACTTGTATGTCATCTGTAAAGATAAATCAAATGTGAAATCACGAAGATGTTTAGCCACGGAGAAAATTCTGAATCTTGCCTGGCCACGACTGGTTGAGATAATGAGGGGGCTGGGACATTGACGAGAAAAAGGGCCCAGTCTGTCACTCAAGGCTTCTCTGTCAAATGGCACACCCTGCTCTCTGCGGATATAGAACTCACCAGTTTATAGTCCTGAAACCCAGAAATTAGTTACCTCTGGTTCGTTCAGCCATCTCTATGGGGAAAGAATAGTGTTTTGTAATTAACAGTGAAAATAAGGTCTGAGGTTAACACAGGCTTAGTAGATATTATACATTTTGTTCTATGAGATAATAGCAGTCAGTTAAAATGACCTTTGAATTATGAAGCCTTTATGTGCTTTTTACAAAAGAGACACCATTTCTATTTCTCTCTATTTGAAAGATCCATAGCTTGATCAAAGACAAAAATGCCTTGATCATTGGACTTACTCATATTTTCATAACGGACAACATGCAAAATGTAGGTGTCAACACAGCTCTGTCTTCAGTGGCAAAGGCAGTCTGGTTGAAGCCCAGTGGGAAGGATTATTTTGAAAGTGTTTCAGTCTGCCGTGAATCATAAACCCTAACGGTACACAGGTAACGTTAAGAGTCTACAGTGAAAATGGCAAGTTAGCTACATGTGCATACGTTATTGGCTCAACTGTATCAAAAAGTAGTTTTCATTGCTACGTAGCTAGCGAGACAGTTAAATACAGGTATAGTCAGCTAACATTAGCTAGGTGAGCTGGCCAGTTGATTGTTGATGTATTCCTTGTCATGTTTAACTTACTAGCTACCGGAAATAGCCACTGTGGTGTGAATGGTAATTGATTAGCAAGTTAATCAAATCCCATGTTAAGTGATAGGGACACATGTTACCTAAATTGACTAGCTAGCTAGCCACGATTCTGAGGTCGTTTTTTGCATGCTCAACTAGCTGGTTAGCTAGATGAATACCATGTGCATCTGGCCAGCTGGTAATTATGAAGATAAATGCTTGCTAAATCTAGCTAGTTAGCATTGCCATTGTTTAGCTGGAATCAGTTTGCGTGTAAACAGGGCCTTTTAGTACAGATGTAGCAGTCTACAAGCCATAGGAGATTAATTAATACATGTTTTAATCAACTTTCTGAATGTGTCTTTCAGCATAAGAACCTGCTCTCCTCCACCAGTACAAGGAGATGAATGAGGGTGAAAAAGCAACACTTCAGGTATTTTGTCTTTTTACTTTGAGCTCATTGCTTGAACTTTGGGGTCAATTAATGTTTTCGCTGGTATGCAAGGTTTTAATGTCTTGTCTGCTTTCTTCCATTACAGCTTCAATTGTCTGGAGTCTGGTGTTGTTTTGGCCAAAGAGCTTTCACTCAGAAGAAACCAGTTTCAGCTGCTATGCAGAGATGTGCAAGAATACCCCCCGGAATAGACACAACCGGAGAAACATATTTTTTGAGAAGATCAGCACATTTGCAATGAAAAGGCAATGGACAGCTCCAAATTCCTTTGTTCACATCATGACCTGAACCAAAGATTCTCATGATATAGCCCCAAGTCTAGATAGTGTTTTTACCTGAAATATTTTTAGTTTAAGCACTACCTCACTGCTTTAGCACATGGTCACGTGTTCACGTGAATTCTTTAAGCGATGGGTGGATCTAGAGCTTATGAGGGTGTGAACGATGTTACAATATATGACCAAAGGTTCGATGAGGTGTCCACATACAGCTCATTACAGAATCAAGGGCTTAAGAGGGTGTGAACGATGTTACAATATATGACCAAAGGTTCGATGAGGTGTCCACATACATCTCATTACAGAATGAAGGGCATTAATATGGAGTTGATCCCCCCCTTTGCTGCTATAACAGCCTCCACTCTTCTGGGAAGGCTTTCCACTAGATTATGGAACATTTCTGCAGGGACTTGCTTCCACTAAGCCACAAGTATCAGTGAGATCGGGCACTGATGTTGGGCGATTAGGACTGGCTCGCAGTTGGTTTTTCAATTCATCCCAAAGGTGTTCGATGGAGTAGAGGTCAGGGCTCTGTGCAGGCCAGTCAAGTTCTTCCGCACCGATCTCGACAAACCATTTCTGTCATGCTGAAACAGAAAAGGGCCTTTCCCAAACTGTTGCCACTAGGTTTGATGCACAGAATCGTCTAGCATGTATACTAGAAAGTGTGTGCCCTCAGGCCTGGAGGGAAGCAAAAGTTATTCCACTACCTAAGAATAGTAAAGCCCCCTTAACTGGCTCAAATAGCTGACCAATCAGCCTGTTACCAACCCTTGGTAAACTTTTGGGAAAAATTGTGTTTGATCGTATACAACGCTGTTTCAAACCAATCCCATGGTATTTTCAAATGAGGGGTTAGCTACTGATCATAGCATGCTTGAATTAGAGGCTCCATCTTACATGAAAGCTGCGGTCTTGGATTTGTTCATGTAAATGCCAGAAATCTGATTTCAAAGATGGATTTTATCGAAACTGTCTTCTCAATCCACTGTGGACATTTGGTCATTTCTGAAACGTAGTTGAATAATTCTGTGCTGGACTCTGTCTCTGTCTGGTTATAATGTTTACAGATCAGAAAGAATTGGCAGAAGTGGGGTGCCGCCATATTTACAAAGGACAATTGAAATGTTTCTCTGTCCCTAAAATGTGGTATTGTCTCGTTCTTAATTTGGGCCTTGGTCATAATAACCAGCTGACACAGGAGTGTATTGCTCTACCTCGGCTCCGTCATGCTCTTAACAATTTATCAGAATTACTATCCAAGTATGGTAGATCTGAGCTATTAATTGTGGTCAATTTAAATATTGATTGGAGGACACCAGTGTCAGATACACTGCTCTGCTAAACCTGTTTCAGCCGATAACTGAGCCTACACGGCCGAATCCTAAAGATTCTTCTAAATCCATCTTGATTGATCGTATTTTTCCCAAATACTCCAGATAAATATGTTGCTAGTGGGGTTTTCCCACTGGAGTTTAGTGACCATTGTCCAGTTGTCTGTGTCAGATTTGAGAAGCATAAATCTAAGCCTCATGTCATCACTAAGTGGAACTTTAAAAACTTTTTAGTTAACAAGCGTTTTTATATTATCTTTATTTTAGTGACATTGATTGTATCTTAGCTATCCCTGAACCTGATTTATCTAAGATTTTTTTGTAAATGTCTTCAACACTATTGTAGATAATCATGCCTCAAAACTCTGATAGCTAAAGGTAGATCAAATGCCTGGTTGGTTCACTCCTGAATCATCTGAAGTCATTCGTACGAGAAACGTTGCCTGGGTCAAGGCTAGGCACACAGGCTTAGGCCCAGATATACACAACTGAGGAAACAATGTATAAGACCAATCAGAAAGGCTAAATCTGATTTATGTAATCACTATTTCGGATTGCAAGGGGAATCCGGCTATATTCCTGAAAACTTTCAAATCTCTGAAGGGTTGTAATTCCTTGTCTCCGCCCCAAGAAATTAATTCAGAATCTGGCCCCATTACGGACAAAAATGCCATAATTGAAGCATTTAAATCATACATTTCAGTGGGCTAACACTCTTGTTGAGTGGGCTAAATGCTGATTCGGGAATTATGCAGATTGACTCTGACTCTGAAAATTATAGTAAAGTTTTTGCATTTCGGCGATACACAGAAAAACAAGTCCTTGATGCCTTACTTGCTGTAGATACCAATAAATCCCCAGGACCAATTGGATATGCTCAAGTGTGCTGCCCCTCTCGTTGCTGGTGAATTTGTTTAAAAATGATAAATTATTAATCTATATGCGGGTGATACTATTGTGTACACAATTGCCCCAACTGCTGACCTGGCTGTGACGAGGCAACAGTTTTACTGCATCTGAGGTGAATGGTGACAGAGCTAGGAGGGGTGTTAGTCAGGCCATGAGACATCCCGAAAATCGGTCTGCTCACAGAATCGTCTATAGCATGTGAACGGTTTGGCCTACTAGTATGACCCATCTCTGGAAAGATGACTCTCAAGAACATGCACATGTCGGTTGTTTTGCTCTAGGACGCCCACAGGCATCTTTACAGCCGATCTGTCAACTTCTGTCCGTAGCATCCGAACAGCTTGGGCTACACACTAATATGACCCCTCTGTGGAAAGGTTAGACTCTCATGAACACATACATGCTTTGCTCTAGGACATTCACAGGCCTCACAAGACTTGTCTGAATGTCTCCTAATACGAGTTGTAGAAAATGAGTGGAAGTATATATGGAGACTGTTAAGTGCCAAAAATAAGGGGTGAAATACTTATATCTAAAGGAAGTTTGTTTGAAGTGTCTGTCCTATATCTGAGAGATATGTTTTTGGGACTATTTGTTTTTCCATGTAGTGAATTTGTTATTCAATGCGTTTGTGTGGACTAATAGCAGTATGGCTCAAAAAATATTTTTTCTGAAAATATATTATTTTCTTCGATACTTCAAGGTGTCATAAAATAATTAAAAATGAAATAGCTAAATGATCCTTGGTATAACCTTCTCAAAACAATTCCATATAATTTAGCTTAGTAGAATGTGTTTGTTTTAATTGACTGTATTTTGTAAGTTAACGTGTATATTGTCTATGTATACCTATGGTCCTGCCTGACAAAAAATGCATACGGTTACACATTTGTTATGTTGTGGCTATTGTAATCAAGGCAAGTTGGCTCAGACACTGAACATTTTCATTTTTCCCATTCAAAGGTTCCTCTGTGGATTTGAGATGTTTAGCCCCTACTCTTGTAATTTACGTTAGGGCCCCCCTTAAATTTGACTCCAAATCCTATTATGACAAATCTAATATGGCTGCCACATTACCATTAAATGGTGGTTTAATCACCTGTATATGTACATGTTTTAAATTAGACATTTCAGATTTGTGTACTGTACTTATGACCTATACAATTTTTGTGTATGATGGGAATCCGATATGCCTACCATATACACTGAAACAACTTTGTCTGGATATATGAAAGGCAGCAGACTGCTTGGCATGCTTGGCAACACCAAGCATTTAAAGTTACAAGCCTCTTTGAGGATCAATGACGCAACTGGGAGGCTCCAATGAAAAGAAAGAGAATCCAACCCTGGACTCTGACAATCTCTCCCTAGCTTTACGACTTGGCCCCCAATTTGGCCCTCCAGGATTGGACTCTTAAGTCACCTTAACATTTAGAAATGAGCTTTGATTAATTGCTCGTTCAATACGTCTGCCTGAATCCAACATGACCTTCAACTGGCTCACTGCATTTGTGATTAAGGCTGGGCAATTTGTCAAATGTATCTTTTTGCGCGATATTCCAAATGCCTATATCGCAGAATCAAGGCAGGTGACAAGCTTTGGTTCAAAATAAGTGCAGAGAAAACCATAGGGCTCATTTTGGACAGATTTCGGCGAGAGTGAAACCTCGCGCGTCGCCTCTTTCTCCCAAGCCCCTCCCCCTACCGCTCATATAAACAAAGATGAAGAGATCACTTCTTCTTCTCTGACAAACGGTTTCAACTCGCTATTCGCATTTGAGATTTGGTCAACAGAATCGGTCATATGGGCGCCGAAACACATGGAGACGTTATTTTACTGTAGTAGAGGAAAAGTGAACCTTTTCAACTCCTCAAATTGCGAGCATAGTAGACACTTTTAAAACGGATGTACCAATGAACATTCATTCTGCAAAATGCATGCTCAGTTTGTCTAGCGCGTATCACGGTACCACGTATCACTAGCAGCATTTTTGTTAAATAATGATTGTTATACAAGCCGTTGAGTCTGTGTTTTATAAATGTGCAAAAAGCATGAAACGATTATATAAAGAATTTGCAATTCGTTCTCATTCTGAGAAATAAGGTAGGCCACTTGATTTCAACATCTGAGCAAAGTGGACAGACTAGCATGCTGTTCAAACAGCTGGAGACGGACAGATGGTTGAGTTCACAACAATTCAAATGGTCAAATGCCTGGTTAGCTGAATTCAGAGCTTGTGAAATTATACCTAGTTGGCTAAACCTGAAAAATAAATATTAGCTGGCTACTCACTAGCACGTGGGTTTGTGCTTGAGAGATTGTTTACCAAACCAGTGTTCCTTTGAATTAAATTACATTTAAATATATATTTTCTTTTAAGTTTTTGACATAATTTTTTTAAATTCTCTCACAGACAACTCAATACAGATTCAAGATACAAAAAGTGGAGCAACAAAAACAGAAATTTATCAGTAACCCTTGCTTGGACTGGATAGCATTATATTGATGACTGTACATATTATGTAATGACTACTGGGAAAACCTACTGGGAAACCTTAAAGCATCTTATCAGAGGGGAGCCTCTGCAAGCCATTGATATAAACGGTTGCCATTTTCTAACAAATGTATAATTGGAACCCTTAAGAGAAAAACTTCATTTTCTCAAGCTTTAGAAAGAACATTACATCGGTGAGCGATTGAGAAGTAGAGGAGGGCTGAGCAGACTTCCACTGGAGAAGAATCCTACGTCGAGCTAGTAAGGATGTAAGAGCAACAATGTCGGCATGTTTGGGGTCCAAGGAGAACAGGTATTCTGGAATACCCAAAACGGCTATCAAGGGACATGGCTGCAGGTTCATTTCAAGTACCTCAGATAAAATAAAATAGAATCCCAGTAATGTTGTAGTTTAGAGCATTAAATGAACATGTGACTATCACACTCATCATTTACATTTGGATATATGTCAGACAATCTGGATTTGGAAAAATGCACTCTATGTAAAACCATAAATTGTATGAGACCAAGACGAGCACAAGATATAGTGGAGCGTACCCTATCAATTGCCTCATCCCACCACTCCTTGGTAAATTCAACACCCATTTCCCGTTCCCAAGCAGTTTTAGTTTTGTTGGTGGAGTGTTTGTCCAGTGACATAATACACAGATCTGAGAAATGACTGCTTTCTGTTGAGGTTAAAGAGTCATTGCCATCCCAGGGTTGGCAAGGGGGTGGAGCAGGGAAGCCAGAAAATTGGGAGGAGACACAACGCCTAATTTGAAGGTAATGGGAAAAGTGAGATGGAGGGCCTTAGAGGCCAGGTTGGGAAAACTAGAAGAAGAAAAAAAATTGCATTTACATGTAAGTCTTACTGGACAAGGAAAGGTATTATCTATTAGGGAAGTGGGGAATAATTGATTCTTATCAATAGGGCCCTCAGAGGAGAATTTTAAATGCTGTCGAAACTGGTACCAACTCTTAAGTGTGGAAAGCACTACAGGATTGCCAGTATAGCGAGAGGGGAATGCTGGGAGAGAAGAGCAGAGTAGAATAGGAAGAGAAGCAGAAATACTCAAATGTGCCCAGCATGTAAACTTAATGGCAATTTCTGAAAGTTGGCTGCCCAGTAATAGTATAAAAAGTTGGGTAGTACAAGCCCTCCACTAAACTTGCATCTCTGAAGTAAAGATCTACTGACTCTGGGTACCTTGCCTCCCCAGATAAATGTGATTAACTGACTTTAAAAAAACACTTTGGTAAAAACAATGGGAATAGATTAAAATAGATAAAGGAATGTGGGTAAACTGTTAATTTTTTACAGCATTAATCCTTCCTATAAGTGAAGTCGTAAGCTACCCCATCTCTGAAAATCAGTTTTAATTTGCGTAAGGAAGGGATAAGTTTGCAGAAAAAAGAGCATATAATGAACGAGCTACATGAAACCAGAGTGGCTAATCTGAAAGGGCAAGTCTGTCTGCTGGAGCTGGAGCGCTGCTGGATTGATTGGGAAGCAGTCACTTTTCTGGAGATTCAGCTTGTAACCGGAGGAGCCAAAGTTCTCCAGCATAGAAGGTAAACAGGTTACAGGGTTATTTACATAGGTTATCATTATATGCAGATTTGTTACTCTATGTTATAATGATGACCTAACCGTGTTACACCTTGGAAAGAGGAGGATGCCCGTAAAGCTACTGAAAGGGGTTCAATGGCAACGGCGAATAATAAAGAGAGTCGGATCCATGGGCTAAATTTGTCCCCAAATCCATTTTTTTAAATACAGCAAATGGGTACTCCCATTCAATTCTGTCAAATGCTTTCTCTGCATCTAAGAGAGATTACCACCTCAGGGGAGTTGGAGAATTGTTTTGAATAAATTGTTAAACAGCATCCGAATATATATTTTTTTATATCTGTCCGTTATAAAGCTGGTTTGTTCCTGTGATATGAGTCCTGGTAAGACTACATTGACGCCTCAGTATCATCTTCGCCAGCACCTTTACATCCACATCAACTTCTTATGGCTGGGGGCAGTATTTTGACGTCTGGATGAGAAGCGTGCCCAAAGTAAACTGCCTGTTACTCAGGCCCAGAAGCTAGGATATGCATATAATTGGTAGATTTGGATAGAAAACACTCTAAAGTTTCCAAAACTGTTACAATAATGTCCTGTGAGTATAACAGAACTGATATGGCAGGCGAAAACCTGAGGAAAACTCATCCAGGAAGTGGGATTTTTTTTATGTGGGTATTTTCAATTGAATACCTATAGAGTATCTAATGGTCTAGGACCCAGATTGCAGTTCCTATGGCTTCCACTAGATATCAACAGTCTTTAAACATTGTTTCAGGCTTGTTTTCTGAAAAATGAAGAAGAATGAGACCTTTCTGTCAGTGGACTGAGGAAGAATGCAGAGCTGGTTTGGCGCGTGAGCGATTGTGCGCCCTTCGTTGTTTTCCTTTCTTTTGAATATGCTATTGTCCAGTTGAAGTATTATTGATTATTTAGACAATTGACAACGTGAGGATTAATTATAAACATCATTTGACATGTTTCGACAAACTTTACCGGTACTATTAGGATGTATTCGTCTGCATGTTTTGACCGCCTTGGAGCCAGTGGATTACTGGAAAAAACGTGCCAACAAAACAGAGTTTTTGGGATATAAAGAGGGACTTTATCGAACAAAACAAACATTTATTGTGTAGCTGGGACGACTCTGGTGACTGCAACCATATGAAGATCTTCAAAGGTAAGTGATTCATTTCATCGCTATTTCTGACTTTTGTAATTCCTTTACTTGGTTGCAAAATGTTTGTATGCTTTTGTAAGCGGGGCGCTGTCCTCAGATAATCGCATGGTATTCTTTCGCCGTAAAGCCTTTTTGAAATCTGACAAAGCGGCTGGAATAACAAGAAGTTAATCTTTAAGCCGATGTATAACACTTGTATGTTTTATGAATTTTTATTATGAGTATTTCGAATTTGGCGCTCTGCAATTTCACCGGATGTTGGCGAGGTGGGTCGCTAGTGGAACGCCTCCGCCAGAAAGGTTAAATGAGAATAATAAGAAATAATTAATCCTCTAAGGTTGGCCTTAAGTGATTCCCATAAGAGAGCATGAGATTGTCTGATTTGAACAAAGACAATGGAAATAATGTTACAGAAGTCTGCATCAGAGAATGTAATCTCCAACAGAGAAGAGTACGAGTTTGTCCTGATAGTCCTATGTCGAGGGATAAAGGTCCATGGTCAGAAATTACAATGGGTAAATATTCAGAAGAGGTGACATTTGGAAGTAACTTATGACATCCGGTTTGGAGCGAGCGGTCGCATTTGCATTCGCTCTGCAGGTAGTATAACTTTTCATTACATTTTATTACATTTCATTATAGTACAACGGTTTAATTTGTCTAACCTTAGCAATTTCTTCTTAGCTAGCTACTTAGCCGTCTGTGTATAAAAGATAATTGCGTAATCATCGTATTTCGTCGCCTATCGTAGTCCACACTGCTATCTGCCCAGCAGCTAGCAAACGTCCACCGTCTACCGTATAACTTTTCATTACATTTCATTATAGTACAACGGTCTGATTTTCATTTTCATTACAGTACAACGGTTTGATTTGTTTGATCTTAGTTTGATCTACATAGCCGTCTTTGCATCAAAGCATCAAACATAATTGTGTAGTTATTGAGGTTCGCCAGCCAGCTATTTTCGCCCTAACGTAACGCAACGTAGCCAACACGGCTAGCTAGCCAGCTTGCCACCGAATAGCAGCATTGTAGAAACGAGTGCATTACAACGGAACGACTTGATCAGTGTAGTGTTGGCTGACTACACAGTTGTCTTTGCTATCTTTGATTTGTATTTGTTCGATCTTAGCTAGCTACTTAGCTGGCTACATAGCCGTCTTTGTATCGGTGATAATTGTGTAGTTATCAAGGTTCGCTGAGGTTCGCTAGCCAGGTATTCTCGCCCTAACGTAACGTAGTAAACCCTGCTAGCTAGCCAGCTAGCCACCAATTAGCAGCACTGTAGAAACGATTACATTACAACGGAACGACTTGACTTGTGTAGTGTTAGCTAGCTACATAGTTTTCTCTGCTATCTTTGTATCTAAGATAATTGTGTAGCTTTGAGTAATTATCGGTTAGCTAGCCAGCTATTTTTCGCCTGCCGCGCTGCCGTCCTCCTACCTAGCCAACGCTGCTAGCTAGCCAACTTCTACCGAATAGCAGCACTGTAGAAACTTACATTACAACGGAACGACTTGATTAGCGTAGTGTTAGCTAGTTGTCTTTGCTGTCCTTGTATCCACGATAATTGTGTAGTTTAGAGAAATTTAGTGAAATTGTCGAGGTTACCTAGCCAGCTTCACTTTCAACAACGTAGCCACTGCTAGCCAGGCTACTTCACCAGCCAGCAGTACTATATCATTTTAGTCAATAAGATCTTGTATTTTATTTTTATTTTTTTGCAACGTAAGCTTAACTTTCTGAACATTCGAGACGTGTAGCCCACTTGTCATTCTAATCTCCTTTGCATTAGCGTAGCCTCTTCTGTAGCCTGTCAACCATGTGTCTGTCTATCCCTGTTCTCTCCTCTCTGCACAGACCATACAAACGCTTCACACCGCGTGGCCGCGCCCACCCTAACCTGGTGGTCCCAGCCCGCACGACCCACGTGGAGTTCCAGGTCTCCGGTAGCCTCTGGAACTGCCGATCTGCGGCCAACAAGGCAGAGCTCATCTCAGCCTATGCGTCCCTCCAGTCCCTCGACTTCCTGGCACTGACGGAAACATGGCTCACCACAGATAACACTGCTACTCCTACTGCTCTCTCTTCGTCTGCCCACGTGTTCTCGCACACCCCGAGACCTTCTGGTCAGCGGGGTGGTGGCACCGGGATCCTCATCTCTCCCAAGTGGTCATTCTCTCTTTCTCCCCTTACCCATCTGTCTATCGCCTCCTTTGAATTCCATGCTGTCACAGTTACCAGCCCTTTCAAGCTTAACATCCTTATCATTTATCGCCCTCCAGGTTCCCTTGGAGAGTTCATCAATGAGCTTGATGCCTTGATAAGCTCCTTTCCTGAGGACGGCTCACCTCTCACAGTTCTGGGTGACTTTAACCTCCCCATGTCTACCTTTGACTCATTCCTCTCTGCCTCCTTCTTTCCACTCCTCTCCTCTTTTGACCTCACCCTCTCACCTTCCCCCCCTACTCACAAGGCAGGCAATACGCTTGACCTCATCTTTACTAGATGCTGTTCTTCCACTAACCTCATTGCAACTCCCCTCCAAGTCTCCGACCACTACCTTGTATCCTTTTCCCTCTCGCTCTCATCCAACACTTCCCACACTGCCCCTACTCGGATGGTATCGCGCCGTCCCAACCTCCGCTCTCTCTCCCCCGCTACTCTCTCCTCTTCCATCCTATCATCTCTTCCCTCTGCCCAAACCTTCTCCAACCTATCTCCTGATTCTGCCTCCTCAACCCTCCTCTCCTCCCTTTCTGCATCCTTTGACTCTCTATGTCCCCTATCCTCCAGGCCGGCTCGGTCCTCCCCTCCCGCTCCGTGGCTCGACGACTCATTGCGAGCTCACAGAACAGGGCTCCGGGCAGCCGAGCGGAAATGGAGGAAAACTCGCCTCCCTGCGGACCTGGCATCCTTTCACTCCCTCCTCTCTACATTTTCCTCTTCTGTCTCTGCTGCTAAAGCCACTTTCTACCACTCTAAATTCCAAGCATCTGCCTCTAACCCTAGGAAGCTCTTTGCCACCTTCTCCTCCCTCCTGAATCCTCCTCCCCCTCCCCCCCCCCTCCTCCCTCTCTGCAGACGACTTCGTCAACCATTTTGAAAAGAAGGTCGACGACATCCGATCCTCGTTTGCTAAGTCAAACGACACCGCTGGTTCTGCTCACACTGCCCAACCCTGTGCTTTGACCTCTTTCTCCCCTCTCTCTCCAGATGAAATCTCGCGTCTTGTGACGGCCGGCCGCCCAACAACCTGCCCGCTTGACCCTATCCCCTCCTCTCTTCTCCAGACCATTTCCGGAGACCTTCTACCTTACCTCACCTCGCTCATCAACTCATCCCTGACCGCTGGCTACGTCCCTTCCGTCTTCAAGAGAGCGAGAGTTGCACCCCTTCTGAAAAAACCTACACTCGATCCCTCCGATGTCAACAACTACAGACCAGTATCCCTTCTTTCTTTTCTCTCCAAAACTCTTGAACGTGCCGTCCTTGGCCAGCTCTCCTGCTATCTCTCTCAGAATGACCTTCTTGATCCAAATCAGTCAGGTTTCAAGACTAGTCACTCAACTGAGACTGCTCTTCTCTGTATCACGGAGGCGCTCCGCACTGCTAAAGCTAACTCTCTCTCCTCTGCTCTCATCCTTCTAGACCTATCGGCTGCCTTCGATACTGTGAACCATCAGATCCTCCTCTCCACCCTCTCCGAGTTGGGCATCTCCGGCGCGGCCCACGCTTGGATTGCGTCCTACCTGACAGGTCGCTCCTACCAGGTGGCGTGGCGAGAATCTGTCTCCTCACCACGCGCTCTCACCACTGGTGTCCCCCAGGGCTCTGTTCTAGGCCCTCTCCTATTCTCGCTATACACCAAGTCACTTGGCTCTGTCATAACCTCACATGGTCTCTCCTATCATTGCTATGCAGACGACACACAATTAATCTTCTCCTTTCCCCCTTCTGATGACCAGGTGGCGAATCGCATCTCTGCATGTCTGGCAGACATATCAGTGTGGATGACGGATCACCACCTCAAGCTGAACCTCGGCAAGACGGAGCTGCTCTTCCTCCCGGGGAAGGACTGTCCGTTCCATGATCTCGCCATCACGGTTGACAACTCCATTGTGTCCTCCTCCCAGAGCGCTAAGAACCTTGCCGTGATCCTGGACAACACCCTGTCGTTCTCCACCAACATCAAGGCGGTGGCCCGTTCCTGTAGGTTCATGCTCTACAACATCCGCAGAGTACGACCCTGCCTCACACAGGAAGCGGCGCAGGTCCTAATCCAGGCACTTGTCATCTCCCGTCTGGATTACTGCAACTCGCTGTTGGCTGGGCTCCCTGCCTGTGCCATTAAACCCCTACAACTCATCCAGAACGCCGCAGCCCGTCTGGTGTTCAACCTTCCCAAGTTCTCTCACGTCACCCCGCTCCTCCGCTCTCTCCACTGGCTTCCAGTTGAAGCTCGCATCCGCTACAAGACCATGGTGCTTGCCTACGGAGCTGTGAGGGGAACAAGGGCACTGCGTTCATCCACCTCTGGCCTGCTCGCCTCCCTACCACTGAGGAAGTACAGTTCCCGCTCAGCCCAGTCAAAACTGTTCGCTGCTCTGGCACCCCAATGGTGGAACAAACTCCCTCACGACGCCAGGACAGCGGAGTCAATCACCACCTTCCGGAGACACCTGAAACCCCACCTCTTCAAGGAATACCTAGGATAAAGCAATCCTTCTGCCCCCCCCCCCCCCCTTAAAATGATCTAGATGCACTATTGTAAAGTGGCTGTTCCACTGGATGTCATAAGGTGAATGCACCAATTTGTAAGTCGCTCTGGATAAGAGCGTCTGCTAAATGACTTAAATGTAAATGTAAATGTAAATCAATAAAGAAATAGTCAATACAAGAAAAAGAATGGTGTACATGTGAAAATAAATAATATTCTCTTGCCTGGGGATTCTGAAATCTGCAGGGATCTGTACACCCATTCTGAACCATAAAATCAGAGAAGGACTTTGACATAGCAGAAGAAGACATTGTTCTGGGGTTGGAGCGGTCTGAAGCTGGGCTAATAACACAATTCAGATCCCGCCAAATATCAAAAGATAGGTGTTCAGAGAAGGGATTTAGTACTGAGGAAAGCCGTATTGCGTGCTCAAGAATGTGGTGGTTTTCTGCTGCCATTTCAATGGCATTTGAGAACATGTTTGAAACATGAACACACTCCTAGCGCCATTCGAACAATTGACTGGAGAAATAAGCTAATCAACTGCGTTTGCAGCACCCTCTGTCATGGCATTGAAACGCCCTCTCAACAAAACTGTAGACACAGACCGTGGGGTAACTTACAAAAGTACTCGAGGCCATGAACAAGAGATTTGGTGGTATTCTCTCTGAGCCTCTACTGTGTCGCCGCCATGCTCGATGCTAGGTACAAGGACCGCTACTTTGATGCAGACAAGAACCAGGGTTTACGTGAAATGTTACATGCACAGCTGGACAAGATAGAAATGGACACAGGGACAATGCGTACAGAAGAAGAGGCCACGGACAGACAGAGCTGAAACTTCACTTATTGACATGTATGATGAAATCCTAGACAGAGCTGAAACTTCACTGCTTGACATGTATAATAAGATCCTGGTTGATAATGAAATGACTGAACAAATGAACAACGAAACACAGCACAGCAAGTAAGTGAAAAAAAATAGGGTTTGATTATGTTTTACTGGTAATGGGGACATACAGTGGGGCAAAAAATTTAGTCAGCCACCAATTGTGCAAGTTCTCCCACTTAAAAAGATGAGAGATTTTCATCATAGGTACACTTCAACTATGACAGACAAAATGAGGGAAAAAAAATCCAGAAAATCACATTATAGGATTTTTTTATTTAATTTAATTTTTACAATTTTATCCCATTTTCTCCCCAATTTTCGTGGTATCCAATCGCTAGTAATTACTATCTTGTCTCATCGCTACAACTCCCGTACGGGCTCGGGAGAGACGAAGGTCGAAAGCCATGCGTCCTCCGAAGCACAACCCAACCAAGCCGCACTGCTTCTTAACACAGCGCGCCTCCAACCCGGAAGCCAGCCACACCAATGTGTCGGAGGAAACATCGTGTACCTGGCCCCCTTGGTTAGCAATAGCAATAATAATCTGCAATAGGAATAATCAGCAATAATCTGCAATAGGTAAGCAGTTTGGTTTGAAGAAATCAACAGTGGGAGCAATTATTAGGAAATGGAAGACATACAAGACCACTGATAATCTCCCTCGATCTGGGGCTCCACGCAAGATCCTACTCCGTGGGGTCAAAATGATCACAAGAACGGTGAGCAAAAATCCCAGAACCACACGGGGGGACCTAGTGAATGACCTGCAGAGAGCTGGGACCAAAGTAACAAAGCCTACCATCAGTAACACACTACGCCGCCAGGGACTCAAATCCTGCAGTACCAGACGTGTCCCCCTGCTTAAGCCAGTACATGTCCAGGCCCGTCTGAAGTTTGCTAGAGAGCATTTGGATGATCCAGAAGAAGATTGGGACAATGTCATATGGTCAGATGAAACCAAAATATAACTTTTTGGTAAAAACTCAACTCGTCGTGTTTGGAGGACAAAGAATGCTGAGTTGCATCCAAAGAACACCATACCTACTGTGAAGCATGGGGGTGGAAACATCATGCTTTGGGGCTGTTTTTCTGCAAAGGGACCAGGACGACTGATCCGTGTAAAGGACAGAATGAATGGGGCCATGTATCGTGAGATTTTGAGTGAAAACCTCCTTCCATCAGCAAGATGAAACGTGGCTGGGTCTTTCAGCATGACAATGATCCCAAACACAACGAAGGAGTGGCTTCGTAAGAAGCATTTCAAGGTCCTGGAGTGGCCTAGCCAGTCTCCAGATCTCAACCCCATAGAAAATCTTTGGAGGGAGTTGAAAGTCCGTGTTGCCCAGCAACAGCCCCAAAACATCACTGCTCTAGAGGAGATCTGCATGGAGGAATGGGCCAAAATACCAGCAACAGTGTGTGAAAACCTTGTGAAGACTTACAGAAAACGTTTGACCTCTGTCATTGCCAACAAAGGGTATATAACAAAGTATTGAGAAACTTTTGTTATTGACCAAATACTTATTTTCCACCATAATTTGCAAATAAATTCATAAAAAATCCTACAATGTGATTTTCTGGATTTTTTTTTTCTCATTTTGTCTGTCATAG